>NC_092335.1:307776250-309240000 GCF_046630445.1 Rutidosis leptorrhynchoides | reverse complement strand
AAGATATTTTTACCACACGTAATATAATAATACATACCACTATATTTTTATGATATTAAGTGAACTATATAAACTATATTACTTAAGATATATAAAAACATATTTTTATCATATATAAAATTTTAATATACATTCTTATTTATTAATAAATGAATTATATTATTTACTTTAATAAAATCTGATAAATATATTTAAATATATTAAATGACTATATTTAAGTTATATAATAAACATATATATATTTTAGAGGTCATTTTGGGTCAAGTGGACTTTTGGTGGTACATTAATGAAGTCAAAGAGAACTCACTACAGGGATGTCTTGTTCGTCTTTATTCTCAAGAAGATCACAAACAATACTATACAGTGGCCCAGATTCACCCTGTAAATCACACATTTTTCTATCATATGCCGAATATGATTTGTTATATTTAACTTTACATTATTATCAAAAAGAAGTAACCTCTTCGGTAGGATCATCTCCATCCACAAATTGATCCGTTATATCCGTTGACATAACACTGCTAAAAGATTGTGTACTTGACAAAGCAGCAATAGTTGTTTCTGAACTTCGGCAAACATATGACTTCGCAGGTGGTTTTGATGTCCATGATAATTCCCCATTCGTAACTTCACTAAAAGCCTTCATGGCTGTAGAGACCCGTCCTAATTCATCCGGACGAAGTCCATATCGATTATAAACGATTCACAACAGTTGATTACATCGCGAGGTACTTGACCTCTATATGATACATTTTACAAACATTGCATTCATTTTTGAAAGACAAACATCGAAAGTTGACAGGCATGCTTCACATTTCATAATATATCAGACTATCAATGACTTAATAATAATCTTGATGAATTCAACGACTCGAATGCAACGTCTTTTGAAATATGCTATGAATGACTCCAAGTAATATCTTTAAAATGAGTAAAGGCACAGCAGAAGATCTCTTTCGTACCTGAGAATAAACATGCTTTAAAGTGTCAACTAAAAGGTTGGTGAGTTCATTAGTTAACATAAACAATCTTTTCATAATTTTAATAGACCACAAGATTTCATATTTCCAATTCTCATAAAATAAACGTCCCATGCATAGAGACAAAAATATCATTCATATGGATTGAACACCTGGTAACCGACATTCACAATATGCATATAAGAATATCCCCATCATTCCGGGATCCTCCTTCGGACATGATATAAATTTCGAAGTACTAAAGCATCCGGTACTTTGGATGGGGCTTGTTGGGCCCGATAGATCTATCTTTAGAGTTCGCGTCAATTAGGGTGTCTGTTCCCTAATTCTTAGATTACCAGACTTAATAAAAGGGCATATTCAGTTTCGATCATTCAACCATAGAACGTAATTTCGATTACTTGTGTCTATTTCGTAAAACAGTTATAAAAGTTGCGCATGTATTCTCAGCCCAAAAATATAAAGGGTAAAAAGGAAAATGAAACTCACCTAATGTATTTTGTAGTAAAAATTCATATGACGTCATTTAACAAGTGTAGGGTTGATCTCGAATTCACGAACCTATATTATTCATATATTTATTAAAACATATACTTGTAATCGAACAAGTTTAGATATTATTATTGAGATAGTTGTTATTTTAATAAATTTTATGATTCATTAATACTTAATTTGATATATTTTTTTTTTTATACATTAAATAGATAACTCGTATTTATTACAAAATCTTAATATTGTTAGGTTTTATGTTAATACTATATTTTATGTAAAAAAAAATCTTTATTTGATATATTAGTAATACTAGTAGTAATAATGATAAAAATAATGATAGTTATAATTTCAATTAAAATATTAATTTTAATGTTAATGATTATAACAATAATAATAATAATAATAATAACAATAATAATGATAAATATAATGTCGATAATGGGTTTACTCATAATGATACTACCAATAATAACCTAAATGATAATGCTAATAATAATACTTATATATGATAATAATATTAATACTAAATATAATACAAATTCTAATTGTAACTATAATCATATTAATAATAAATGATACTTAATACATGTATTAGAAGTAATAATAATAAAAAAAGTTATAATTAATACTAATAATAATAATAATAATAATAATAATAATAATAATAATAATAATAATAATAATAATAATAATAATAATAATAATAATAATAATAATAATAATAATAATAATAATAATAATAATAATAATAATAATAATAATAATAATAATAATAATACTACCTTAAAGGTTTCAAAAGGCCTTCCAAAAAGAAATGCCCTAGACAGGATTCGAACTCGCGACCTCTCAAATATCCCAAACATGCCTAACCATTGGTCTGCTTCTTATTTCCTTGTCAAAAATACGGATTCAAATTCTTTTATCATGTATCTGTTTTCCATTATTATCCACCATCCTCAAACTTCCTCATTAAAAATCGTTTTTGTGGCCCAGCTAGATTACCAAAGCATATTGGCCCAACTAAGCAATTCTTAAGGCAAAATCCATTAAAGTATAAATACCCATTAGTGGCCCGATAACTAACAAAACATAACATGGCCCAAGTCGATTAACTGTCCACTCTTGCAAAATGATTAGGTCAACAGAATAAAAAGAAATTCGATCCTCAATCTCCATCATCGTTCCCATTATACCACTGTATCATAACTGTTATCATCATTGCTTGTTTCTTTATCACTATCATCGAACGTCAATCTTCAACAATATTTTTCCATCGTTACAAATTTTACTATTCATCATCTTCTCCCTTTCATCCTCGTGACATTCTTAGTTTGAGAACAGAAAACAATCATTAGGCAGAAGCAAGACGTATTTGGTGTTTGGATTTGTGAATTATTAAGCAAGGCAGAAAAATAATATAGCGGTAATAATTAAATGGGTTTTGTTTGTCTACGGTTCAAACACAGAAACGAATACTAAATCAAGGTTACAGTTGGGTTTTCGAAATAAAACAAAAATCGGACAGGAGACAGCGAGTAGCAGTAACAAGCGTTATCATCTACTCAATTACACATTTTGTTTTGGTTATTGCTACTGTAGCATTCATTCTCCTCATGGTGTTAATCGGAACAAAAATATAAACGTAGGAGCAGGTGTAGTAGTTTAATGAGTGACGTTTGTAGTGGTTGATTAGTTTGGTTCATGGTGGTTGGTTGTTTCTGGTAATGGAGATTAAAAAAAATATTGAAAGGGTGATGATGGTTATGGTGAGTTCAAGAATATAGAAGAGAGAGAGAGAGAGAGAGAGAGAGAGATAGAGAGATATGGTGGTGAGGTGGTGAATCACAACAGTTTGATCATAAAAGCAAAGTGTAGCAGCAGCGAATTATCAGCGGTGGTGGCGGTTTATGATGTTGGGTGGTCACAAGGTGACGGTGGTGGTTGCCTGGGAACAAAAATCATGCTAGCTCGTGTAACAAAGAAAAGAAAATAAGGAAGACGATGACGGGTTAATGGTGTTCGATTGGTGTCTAAGTTTGTGGGTTTCGATTGTTCATGACTTTGAGATGGTATTCGAGAGTGTGGTTGTTTGAATTTGTTATGGTGGTGGACATGGATGGCGGTGTAGGGTGGTGGTGTATGGTGGCCGCTGGCGGTGATTGGTGCTCCGGTGGTGAACGTGGTAATGGAAGTCGATTAAGTTATGGCAAGTGTGAGTTTTTTTTCCGTATGCATACTAGTGTATGTAATTTTACAGATTAACATAAAGTAATAATAATCAATATAATAATAAAACTAATAATTTGATCAAATGATTCATGAGTTAAACAGTGCCTCTCAATAGTACAGCAGACTATTATTTGTCATATACCTACCGACAGTTTTACCCGGATGTTTATATCGTGTTTATTGCTTAAACAGTTAAAGTACAAAAGTGTTCTTAAAAATCTCAAATTTTTAGATTAAATATAGTTAATTATTTCAGTCATTAACTGTTTAAAACCTGATAAAAAAGGTTCGATAATTATTTATTTTCTGTTCCAATTTATATGTACGGAGTGCTAATATTTAATCTTAAAAAGGTTAAAATAATTTTTGACAAATCTAAAATCTTCGTAATTAATTTACAGTCTAACTTTTATTTCAATCCTTCATGAACATGTACAATATCTATATTAAAACTAGCAAAACATCAACCGAGTGTTACTGACGCTTACTAATTAAGCTCGAAATCATTCATTTTCCATTTACTCTCTCTCTAAATATAATCAGTTTTCAATAACAAGTTTTATCACATAAATATATATTATATATTTTTAAACAAATAGATTTAATTTATTTTATATTTTTACAAGTAGTATTTATATACATATTTATATACATAAATATATATCTATATATTTATAATAATAGTTTTTCATTACATCGCATATTATTTTTCATATTTATTTTCAACAATTAAATCATATATATTATTTCAAATAATATTTTCAAATTAATGTATATGTATCTATTTATATATAGTTGTTCGTGAATCGTCGAGAATGGTCGTAGGTCAATTAAATATACAAAACAGTTCAAAGTTTTTGAGACTCAACATTACAGACTTTGCTTATCGTGTTGGAATCATATAAGAATTAAGTTTAAATTTGGTCAGAAATTGCCGGGTCGTCACAGTACCTACCCGTTAAAGAAATTTCATCCCGAAATTTGAGTGGGTGGTCATGGCTAACCATAAAAATGTTTCCATGACAAATATGAGTTGATAAATGGTGTTTTATCATTATTGACTAATATAGATAAAACGATTCGATTAGGTGAAGCGTACTAATGAAGCTATCACCAAAGAATGAAATAGGAAAGTAAAGATTCATTTTAACTTTTGACAGAGTCAGGGTTGAATTCCGGAATTCAAGGGATTTAAAGAAAATCTTCGAAATCTAAAAGATTTGATTCGTCGGTGAGTAAGGAAATTAAGATCTCTATAATTAAATACGGTGATCTGCCTCGATTACTCTGTCTGATATTTCCACTATAAATTAAGTTCTTCCGTTCCATTATTCTCACCATTCCTATACTTTCTTTCTTAGTTCATACCCTCAAAAGAATGTGAAAATGCTTAATCCAGTTCTAATCCTTGATATTTTTCTAGTTATCATTTATGTCATCCTTCTTTTCAATCTTCCACCAGAAGAATCTGTTTACTTCCACTATTGCCTTGGGGGAATACTATTCTTAATTATACCGTGTCTTTATATTGCTATTCGTATTAATATCCACGGTTTGTAACTTCTGTGTTGTTATTAGGCTTTATGTTTTCTCTTATATTTCAATGTCCATATTTCTGTTTCCTATAATCATTGTCATCCCCAGTTAATACTCTCTCCTATTTGCTGCGATTTATACTCCAATTTCTATTTCAGAGCTTTGTCCCTTCGTTTCTTCTTCTGGCGATTTGGCATCTCTTGTAATGGTCCAGAATTCGCAGATATAAGTTTCAGAATGAACACTGTTAAAGTTCTAAATAAGGAGGAACGTAATATCACGATTTTATTTGTCATATTACCAGATTCGCTGAGAATAGAACTATCAAGAATATACTTTCTTGATATGTTCAGAAGTTAAATAGAATAAAAGAGTTATGTAACATGGCACGTGATGACGTTATGATTCTGTGAATCATCACGTCCCATTAGAAACTCAGCATGACTTACTGTAATATAATCACGTTGATCAAGTGTCATTATATTATACTAACTCATGCATCAGTTCCCAACATTACTTCAATAACATTCATATTTTAAGTTCGAAAGTTTACAGAATATAGAAACTAACAGTTTCTATATGATGTAATACTGATAGCTCTAAGAGATTAATGATTTCAGATAAGAATAGTTATAAAAATATCTCCAGAAATATGGAGGATATTTATAATGAAAGATACGATAATATCTCGGAATATCTAAGATCAGAGGATGATAGAAACTATTGTCTGCAAGGGTTTAGAGTAAGGAACAAGATATTCACTATAGACTTTAGCAGACATTGAATCATTTGGATTCTTTGAAGTAAAACTTATTCTTTATGATTTGTCCACGGCTTTCTTCATAATTTCGCATAATCTGCTTTTCGGTACTAAATTTTCTATTGAATGTTTCCAATATAATGATACACAGGAAGTACGAAGAGGTATATAATTTCAGACGAGAATATTTATGAAAATATCCTCAGAAATATCGAAGATATTGATGATGATATTTTGGAATTTCTAAGTTCGATGGTTGATGAGGAAGACTTTCCGCAAGATTTTAACATGAGTACGGAGCAAGATATTCTCTAAAGATTTCAACAGATCCAGAATTACCTGAATCCTTTGAATATAGGGTTTGGTCCTTGTATTTGTCCTTGGTCTCCTTCATGGGTAGCTCAATCTGTTTTTCAATACCCAATTTTATATCGAGCGTTCCTAACACTCCTTTCTTTATCATCAAACTTTTGGTCGTTTAGACCATCTACCATTTTTCTGTTTCCTCTGCATTTAATGCTATGATATCTGAATCATCGGTTTCTAATCCGAGGTGGTTTCAGGTAAATTGTGTTTTTAGATGATTAAACGCTGATGGTAATATGGTGGAATATAAAAGGTTCCCGGGTAACAATAAAAGAGCACGCAATTATATCAAGATTATAATATGGTTGTTTCGAACGAAAAGTCGAAGTTGACTTGCTGGAGCTGTGACAAAATTGGCTAATTTGGAGAGGGATCGCAAAGTTATTTTTGCTAATAAATGTCAAAGGATCTGACGTGGCTATGTGTTAAACTTTTACTCAGTTGCCGAGAGTTTCTCAGGTGCATAACTATATGCATAAATCTTTCCTTCCGTAGATGAAGTGCGGTTGATTCATCCTATCGATTGTGGTGTTTTCAAGAATTCATGAAAGGTTTGAACGCAGATTGTAATCGTCAAGATACAAATGATGTTTAAGGTGAAATCAAGTGGCAAACTTGAAGAATTGTTTAGTTTCATATGTTATAATCATTAATTCATTTTAATTATCCAATGTTATTAGTCCTCAGTCTATAGTCCACAGTTGACAGTCCAATAATTCATATATAGTTTAATATATAATACTCGATTTAATTAATACGTGTCGTGACCCGTATACGTCTCAGACTCGATCACAACTCAAACTATATATATTATTGTAGAATCAACCTCAACCATGTATAGAGAACTCGGTCATTACTGCATATAGGTTGTCTATGGTGATTCCAAATAATATATATAGATGCGTCGATATGATATGTCAAAACCTTGTATACTTGTCCCGATATTTAAAGTGCGTAAAATAAATAACAGAAAATTAAATAACGATAAATAAAGTGCGTAAAGTAAATAACAGAAATTTAATGATGATAAATAAAATTGCGAGAATGTAAATTGCGATAAAATAAATTGCGATAAATAAAATGTAATCAGTTAGCTAGGAATAGTTAGCTAGGATTTTGTTAGCGTGGATTCTTAATAGAATTTCATATTGTTAATTAGTCTGTTTCTAATCAATTTTTATTGTGTCCATTATTTCTTCATTATGCCACTTGTTGGATTCTGATAAATCAAAATCCAAATATGAAATTGAATGAAAATGGTTATTCTGTGGAGATCGGATTCGTATATCGATAGATATAAGTAGGATAGTAAATAACCGTTGAATCAGATTCGAATAGTGTACAGTGTAACTTATTAATGTGAAATCTAAATATTCCTCGGGTATTACCTACCCGTTAAAATATTTTCACCATTAACAGTTTGTACAAAAGAATTTTTTTTTTTTTTAATTACAATCTTTATGAAAACATACCTAAATATATATTTTCTTCAGATGTAATTATAGATTTAATGAGTTAATATAGTATTAATCTCATTAGATTTACCGTTAGAACTAAGATACATAATCTATAAAACATTAGAGATTGCATAATCGCCATGTCGAACGAGGATAAAATAGATAGAACGATACATAGAACGATGATTATGCTCGTGGTACAGAATGTGATATTGAGGCAAGGATTGTTGATGATACAGGTGCTGTTACTGATGGTACTGTTGGTGTCGGTGATGTTGCTGAAGCTGGTAAGTTTTGCACCATGTTCTCCAAATTGATTACTCGAGCGCGCAGTTCGTTGACTTCTTTGATTACTCCGGGATAATTGTCGGTCGGAACGAGCGGATGAATAAGGTTTAGAATCTGAGTTATGATATAGTCGTGGCGAGATATTCGAGAAATGAGGGTGAAGATGGTGTTACGAACAGGTTCGCCGGTAAGTGCTTCAGGTTCTTCGCCAAAAGGTGAATTCGGTTAGTGGAACGGATCGCCTTCTGCGCGTCTCCATTGATTAAGTCAACTATGAATCCATCAGATGAATTTGGGAATGGATGATTCATTGATTCATTCTAGTGACGTTGCTTCCTGAGCTTAGATGACTGTCCATTCGGAATACTGTAGGGATAACTATCGGAATAGCTGTCGGAATCCGAGGGACTCGAACTAGTTGAAGGATTCATCTCGTACGATTAGATGAAGGATTTTTCGATAAGAAATAGATAATAGGATGTAGATTAGTATCCTGCAATACATAATTTACATATGCATATATAATACTAAAATCTCATAAGTTACGGAGGAATCTACGGAAGCTGTCAGGTAAAGATAACAATAACAGATACGCTAAGATATGAATTTTGTCTATACACTATTCATGCAATCAATGCAATAAGATGTGTCTAGACTAAGAATAATAAGCAGATAATTTACTAAGGATGATAAGCAAATGATTTCTGACAAAAGTGATAAGCAAAACTTTTGACATGCAGACACGGTCGAAGTCCAGACTCACTAATGCATCCTAACGACTTATCAGTTAGACACACTAATGCAGACCCGGTTCACTAAGACCACCGCTCTGATACCAACTGTAGAGACCCATCCTAATCCATCCGGACGAAGTCCATATCGATTATAAACGATTCACAACAGTTGATTACATCGCGAGGTACTTGACCTCTATATGATACATTTTACAAACATTGCATTCGTTTTTGAAAGACAAACATCGAAAGTTGACAGGCATGCTTCACATTTCATAATATATCAGACTATCAATGACTTAATAATAATCTTGATGAATTCAACGACTCGAATGCAACGTCTTTTGAAATATGCTATGAATGACTCCAAGTAATATCTTTAAAATGAGTAAAGGCACAGCAGAAGATCTCTTTCGTACCTGAGAATAAACATGCTTTAAAGTGTCAACTAAAAGGTTGGTGAGTTCATTAGTTAACATAAACAATCTTTTCATAATTTTAATAGACCACAAGATTTCATATTTCCAATTCTCATAAAATAAACGTCCCATGCATAGAGACAAAAATATCATTCATATGGATTGAACACCTGGTAACCGACATTCACAATATGCATATAAGAGTATCCCCATCATTCCGGGATCCTCCTTCGGACATGATATAAATTTCGAAGTACTAAAGCATCCGGTACTTTGGATGGGGCTTGTTGGGTCCGATAGATCTATCTTTAGAGTTCGCGTCAATTAGGGTGTCTGTTCCCTAATTCTTAGATTACCAGACTTAATAAAAGGGCATATTCAGTTTCGATCATTCAACCATAGAACGTAATTTCGATTACTTGTGTCTATTTCGTAAAACAGTTATAAAAGTTGCGCATGTATTCTCAGCCTAAAAATATAAAGGGTAAAAAGGAAAATGAAACTCACCTAATGTATTTTGTAGTAAAAATACATATGACGTCATTTAACAAGTGTAGGGTTGATCTCGGATTCACGAACCTATATTATTCATATATTTATTAAAACATATACTTGTAATCGAACAAGTTGAGATATTATTATTGAGATAGTTGTTATTTTAATAAATTATATGATTCATTAATACTTAATTTGATATATTTATTATTATTTTTTTATACATTAAATAGATAACTCGTATTTATTACAAAATCTTAATATTGTTAGGTTTTATGTTAATACTATATTTTATGTAAAAAAAAATCTTTATTTGATATATTAGTAATACTAGTAGTAATAATGATAAAAATAATGATAGTTATAATTTCAATTAAAATATTAATTTTAATGTTAATGATTATAACAATAATAATAATAATAATAATAATAATAATAACAATAATAATGATAAATATAATGTCGATAATGGGTTTACTCATAATGATACTACCAATAATAACCTAAATGATAATGCTAATAATAATACTTATATATGATAATAATATTAATACTAAATATAATACAAATTTAATTGTAACTATAATCATATTAATAATAAATGATACTTAATACATGTATTAGAAGTAATAATAATAAAAAAAGTTATAATTAATACTAATAATAATAATAATAACAATAATAATAATAATAATAATAATAATAATAATAATAATAATAATAATAATAATAATAATAATAATAATAATAATAATAATAATAATAATAATAATAATAATAATAATAATACTACTACTACTACCTTAAAGGTTTCAAAAGGCCTTCCAAAAAGAAATGCCCTAGACAGGATTCGAACTCGCGACCTCTCAAATATCCCAAACATGCCTAACCATTGGTATGTTTCTTATTTCCTTGTCAAAAATACGGATTCAAATTCTTTTATCATGTATCTGTTTTCCATTATTATCCACCATCCTCAAACTTCCTCATTAAAAATCGTTTTTGTGGCCCAGCTAGATTACCAAAGCATATTGGCCCAACTAAGCAATTCTTAAGGCAAAATCCATTAAAGTATAAATACCCATTAGTGGCCCGATAACTAACAAAACATAACATGGCCCAAGTCTATTAACTGTCCACTCTTGCAAAATGATTAGGTCAACAGAATAAAAAGAAATTCGATCCTCAATCTCCATCATCGTTCCCATTATACCACTGTATCATAACTGTTATCATCGTTGCTTGTTTCTTTATCACTATCATCGAACGTCAATCTTCAACAATATTTTTCCATCGTTATAAATTTTACTATTCATCGTCTTCTCCCTTTCATCCTCGTGACATTCTTAGTTTGAGAACAGAAAACAATCATTAGGCAGAAGCAAGACGTATTTGGTGTTTGGATTTGTGAATTATTAAGCAAGGCAGAAAATAATATAGCGGTAATAATTAAATGGGTTTTGTTTGTCTACGGTTCAAACACAGAAACGAATACTAAATCAAGGTTACAGTTGGGTTTTCGAAATAAAACAAAAATCGGACAGGAGACAGCGAGTAGCAGTAACAAGCGTTATCATCTACTCAATTACACATTTTGTTTTGGTTATTGCTACTGTAGCATTCATTCTCCTCATGGTGTTAATCGGAACAAAAATATAAACGTAGGAGCAGGTGTAGTAGTTTAATGAGTGACGTTTGTAGTGGTTGATTAGTTTGGTTCATGGTGGTTGGTTGTTTCCGGTGATGGAGATTAAAAAAAATATTGAAAGGGTGATGATGGTTATGGTGAGTTCAAGAATATAGAAGAGAGAGAGAGAGAGAGAGAGAGAGAGATAGAGAGATATGGTGGTGAGGTGGTGAATCACAACAGTTTGATCATAAAAGCAAAGTGTAGCAGCAGCGAATTATCAGCGGTGGTGGCGGTTTATGATGTTGGGTGGTCACAAGGTGACGGTGGTGGTTGCCTGGGAACAAAAATCATGCTAGCTCGTGTAACAAAGAAAAGAAAATAAGGAAGACGATGACGGGTTAATGGTGTTCGATTGGTGTCTAAGTTTGTGGGTTTCGATTGTTCATGACTTTGAGATGGTATTCGAGAGTGTGGTTGTTTGAATTTGTTATGGTGGTGGACATGGATGGCGGTGTAGGGTGGTGGTGTATGGTGGCCACTGGCGGTGATTGGTGCTCCGGTGGTGAACGTGGTAATGGAAGTCGATTAAGTTATGGCAAGTGTGAGTTTTTTTTCCGTATGCATACTAGTGTATGTAATTTTATAGATTAACATAAAGTAATAATAATCAATATAATAATAAAACTAATAATTTGATCAAATGATTCATGAGTTAAACAGTGCCTCTCAATAGTACAGCAGACTATTATTTGTCATATACCTACCGACAGTTTTACCCGGATGTTTATATCGTGTTTATTGCTTAAACAGTTAAAGTACAAAAGTGTTCTTAAAAATCTCAAATTTTTAGATTAAATATAGTTAATTATTTCAGTCATTAACTGTTTAAAACCTGATAAAAAAGGTTCGATAATTATTTATTTTCTGTTCCAATTTATATGTACGGAGTGCTAATATTTAATCTTAAAAAGGTTAAAATATTTTTGACAAATCTAAAATCTTCGTAATTAATTTACAGTCCAACTTTTATTTCAATCCTTCATGAACATGTACAATATCTATATTAAAACTAGCAAAACATCAACCAAGTGTTACTGACGCTTACTAATTAAGCTCGAAATCATTCATTTTCCATTTACTCTCTCTCTAAATATAATCAGTTTTAAATAACAAGTTTTATCACATAAATATATATTATATATTTTTAAACAAATAGATTTAATTTATTTTATATATTTACAAGTAGTATTTATATACATATTTATATACATAAATATATATCTATATATTTATAATAATAGTTTTTCATTACATCGCATATTATTTTTCATATTTATTTTCAACAATTAAATCATATATATTATTTCAAATAATATTTTCAAATTAATGTATATGTATCTATTTATATATAGTTGTTCGTGAATCGTCGAGAATGGTCGTAGGTCAATTAAATATACAAAACATTTCAAAGTTTTTGAGACTCAACATTACAGACTTTGCTTATCGTGTCGGAATCATATAAGAATTAAGTTTAAATTTGGTCAGAAATTGCCGGGTCGTCACAATGGCGGCTAGTACAGTATTCACCATTTGTGAAAAATCTCCACCATACATAACATTAAAGTACCATCACAGATATCGTAAATGATAAACTTGCTAAAAGGACAACTACCTGTTCTAAATCGAATAGTTCAAAAGTTGGAATTCCAATTTCATCTACAGCTCCAAGAAAATTCTTAACATTTTCAAAGTAAGCAGATTTAGCCACTGCATCAGGTGTATGAAAGACAGTCGATGGTTCATTTACAACATGCACATCGTTAATCGAACGCTCATATCGATAACCAAATGCGAAAAGCGAATAGCGAAAAACAGACAAAGATCAAAAGAGAAAAAATGAGACTTAATTTAATTACTTTAGAAATAGCTTCGGGTTTGATCTTGCTAAGTACATTACAAAGGATCATTCCACTTTTTAAACTTAGCCTAAAATCTTCTTCTGATGGCTCAGCTGGTAAATCTCTTGCAGCCACTACTTCAATTTTCTTTCTTAACCATGTTGATGCATCATATCTCTGTCTGTTGTTGAAATCAATCCAAACATACAATCGAATCAAAATCCAATATTAGTTCTTTTTCTAAAAGACATTAAAACAAACACATGGTGTGCATTAACATATAATAAAGAGGTAGATGCAATATGGCATTGTTCATGTATGCATCATCAACAAATGTTTAAAAACAGTAAATTGAATTGAAAGTAATATAAAAAACTTACGATCTTTTGCATCCATCACGCGTTCAAAATCATCATGTTGAAGCTCTATTTCTACTGATCCCGGCATTTTTTTTTGTTATTAACATATTTCTTTCAATTTGGTGTACACCTTATCTGAATTTCAATAAATCGAGAAACAATTTGGGAAACACTTGAAATTAATTTGTGAATGAATAATTGTGCGTGGTTTAATTTTTCTACCCCGAAATTCGTCATTTTCTTTACACCAAAGCCTGGTGGTTTGTAGAGAAATCGGGTGAATGGAGGCGGTAGTGTTGGTGGCGGCGGTGGTTCTAATCGATAGCGGTGGTGATGTTGGCGGCGGGTTGATGGTTGGTGGTGGTGGAGTAAATTGGGGGCGTTTGAGGTTTGAGGAGGGTGTTTTTTTTTTTTGGTTTTGCAGGTGAAGAACGGGAGGTAGGTGGAGCAGGAGGATTTAGGATTGTCGTTTTGGAATTTGTTGCAAAGAGAACGACCAAATTTGGGAGGAGTTTTAGTATATAAGGGTAATATACATATAATTATTTATAATTTATGATGATTAGTGATTAGCATATTGACATAATCCCGAACCTATGGCGATTTCAATTTGAATAACAACGAGTAAGGTAGGCTCGCGTGATGCAGCGGGGCCTTTCGGGTTGCATATTCATATTTTATGTAGCATTATGTTTTTACAGAACTAAAAATGCGTTGCTGCATGTGTGTTTAGATGCACGTGGTTAGTACATAGTATGCCTGATGGTCTGTACGTTTTTAACGCCAAGAAAATCGCGTAAAAAATGGGATGGAACCATCGATATAATGTACTCCAGTTAGTTAGGGTTGGTTATTGTTGGTACTATTTTCCGTATAGCGGATGAAAGGTACCAGTACAGTACAATAACAGCCTAGGGTTTTTTTGTTGCTAAACGGTTAATGTTTTAGAGTGAGAAAGAACTGTGTGAGAGAGAAAGTGTACTTCTCTCTGACTGAAGTTCAGATGTGAAATATGGTGACCCAGGGTGTCTATTTATAGGCGTAGAATGTCCGAAATTCTTGGGAAACATGTGTTAAACGCTGATTAGTTCTGTTATGCGAAATATTCGGAACCGACTTTGGCGTGGCTGGCGTGGCAGGGCTTAAGCATAGAAGCTTCCTGCAGGGCTTACGCATCTCCCTGGGCGGCCTGCTGAGCGCTGGACGGATAATGTTAAAAACTGCCAAATATCGCTATCTTTCATGCTTTTCGATCCTTTCTTTTATATAAAAAAATGGTGCTTTTATGTGTGTATCCCCTAGGATAAACCATTAAGTCCCCCCAGTTTAATGTCTTTATTTTTGTAAAAAATAAAGTCATTAAACTATAAAAAATAAAAGATGCCTTTTTTACTCGGGGACATAAATTGCTGTATCTGTCTGTTGCTCTGTCTTGACGTCACCCTTCAATGATGACTTTACCCCCAAAACGTCCTTAAAATGATTTTGATTTATTGTTTGAAATTCAAAATTTACACCCAATTTGATCTAGTCTGTTCGCGTGGCTCAATCTTGCCCTTTAATCTTTCACCAATTTGACTATAAATAGTCCGTCCCCATTTCAAATTCCCTTTTCCGAAACTCGTAAAATTTCTCAAGGATCTTCTGCAATTGTATATAGGGTTCATAGCAATAATTTTTGCAAGGTTAGTACTCGGTTTTCTTTCTCCTCTGTTTCTGTTGCTTTTTTCATACTATCATGGCCGAGTCTAGCAGCACATCTTCCCAAAAGGATACACACTATGTAAATACAATTCCATCAAGTATAACAGAAGCACATATAGATAAACTTTGTATAGCATACAAGAATCTTAGGCGTTTAAATCCAATAGTCCCATCTCCGGATGATAGAGCCAATCAACCTCCGTCAAAGATGATTACTTTGTATAAATTGCAATTAACTGTAGAAAACCTGCGTATTCTCCCTTCTATTTTTTTTTCAACGAGTCCTTTCCCATTATGGTATAAGTTTGAGCCAAATCCACTCTTTTGGCTTACAAAAAATAATTTTGTTTGAGATGTACTGCAATTGTTTGAATAGAGAACCCAAAGTCCAAATTTTTCACGAATTATTTAGAACTCGTTTGGTTAGCCAATGCTGGTTTACGTTTGACTGCAAACTAGGGAAATCATTTACTGGTGACAAGGAATCATATTTGAAAAACTGGAAAGAACCCTTTTTCTTTGTAAATGAGAGGGTCATTCAAGATTCATGGGCGAATACCCGTAAGTGGGACAAAACTAGGATTGGTGTTAGTAAGGCTATAGAGTTGTCTGAGGATGAAGAAACAATTATAGAAGCGTGGAAGATGCTGAAGTTGCCACAAAGATCGTACGTTTATTATGAAGCCATCTTGGTCCTCTGCGGTATTAGTGACAATTGGCGTTCTATGTTTATGCCAGTATTGCGCTGGGCAGGCCATGGTAGGCTCCCTTATGAATATGTTATGCTTTTATTATGTTAACATGAGTCATATGTATGCTTATATATGCTTTTGTTGCTTGTATTTGTGTTTGTCTTATGCAGAATAAGAAATGAGGGTTTACAAAACTTTTGATAAAGCCAACCTTGATAATGTGATTGTGTTTGAATGGGAGAAAACTGCTGAAGAACTTGAGGCTGAGAAAGCCAGGGATGCTAAGTTTGAGCAGTTGATTAAAAGCCCTGAACAGAATACGGAGGGTGAAGGTGGTGGTGCTACACAACCATCACATGAGCTGGAAATCATTGAATTCACCCCCCCCCCCCCCCCCCGTCCGTCTAATTCAAAGAAAACTGCAAAATGTTAAAAGCGTGCTGGCAAACGCCCAATACTTGAAGGTGCTTCTCCACCTAAGAAACAGAGAAGTATAATGTATTACAATAGTGCATATATCATGTCATTATGCTTATTTGTTGTTTTATCCCTCAGGAATGATTCTGCAAGATGAAGGTGATGATGAGGGTGATGCCACCTTTGCAAACAACAAAGGTGATAAGAATGATGATGAGGATGATGATGCTACTGATGCTGATGATGATGTTATTGAGACACCCCCTTTTTCTACTCCACTTCTGTCTAAAGGTCCTGGCACCGCACAATCTTCTTCTTCTTCTCAACCGCCATCCGTCGTGCCGCTAGCCGGCTTGAAGGCATTTCTAGAGGATCCTATCAGCAAATCTGATAGTTTTGTTGAATTTATGTTGGTAAAAACTCCTGTTTGGGAATATTTGAAATGCCCCGTTCATATACATTATAAACGATTCACAATAGTTGATTACATAGTGAGGTATTTGACCTCTATATGATACATTTTGCAAACATTGCATTCGTTTTTAAAAGACACACTTTCTTTACATTCAAAATTGACGGTATGCATGTGACGTCCTCCAGATAGGGCCTGGAAGAATAACATCACTAAATATATCAAATCACAATTGTATAAATGAGAACGACTCTATATGAGACGTTTTATTGAGTTTTGCAGCGGAAGATAAATAGATTACATTGTATTTAATGAACAATGCATTAAATGTCTTTAATTGACATGATATGAAATGCATGACTCCAAGCATGGCAAGCAATCATCATCAAAGCAGCAGATATACAGCGGAGGCAATATTTAAGTACCTGAGAATAAGCATGCTTAAAAAGTCAACACTAGGTTGAGTGAGTTCATAGGTTTGTCATAAATAATGATTTCAGTAATAGTGTTAGACCACAAGATTTTTGTTCATAAGCTTGGTCTCACAGGGACCAATTAGTAGATCACGCAGATCCAAAAGTTGTTCATAAGCTTGGTCTTGCAGGGACCAATTAGTAGATCACGCAGATCCAAAAGTTATTCATAAGCTTGGTCTCACATGGACCAATTAGTAGATCATGTAGATCTAAAAGTTGTTCATAAGCTTGGTCTCACATGGAACAATTAGTAGATCACGTAGATCCAAAAGTTGTTCATAAGCTTGGTCTCGCAGGAACCAATTAGTAGATCACGCAGATCCAAAAGTTGTTCAAAGTTTGCCCCAAAGACAAGTTGTGTTTATACTTGTCGGTTAGGGACTTAGTCGGACATAGCCAGGTATAGCGTAGTTTAAAGTTGGTACTTGTGTCTAGCGTGTAAAACAGTTATAAAAGTTGTGCATGTATTCTCAGTCCAAAAATGTAAAGAGTAAAAGAGATCTATAAACTCACGATACGATATGATAGTTTGTAGTAATTATGTGTATGATGGCACTGAACAAGTGCGGAGTTGTCCTCGGATTTACGAACCTATATCAAGTATATATATTAACACATATACTTGTAATCGAATAAGTTTATATATTATTTCAATCGTTATATATTTATGTATATACATACTTATATATATATATATATATATATATATATATATATATATATATATATATATATATATATATATATATATATATATATATATATATATATATAAGTATTTGTTTGATAAAATAATATTAATAATGATAATGAATAATGAGTTGTATTATTTTGTAACAACAATAATAATACTAGTAGTAAAATGATAATAATCATAATAAGGTTTAAAAATAACAATAATAATAATAATATAGTTTTGATGATGGCAAAAACGTTAATTTTTGTAAAAATGATATTAAAGATAATAATTTTAATAATAACAATACTAGTAGTAAAAATAATACTATAGTTTAAATTATAGAAAAAATGATAACTTTTGTAAAAATGATAGTAATGATAATAATTTTAATAGTAACAATACTAATGTTAATCATATTAATAATAATGGTAATATTATATAAATTTTAATAATAACAGTGATAATAATAAATTTTAGGATGATAATAATAAATTGTAGTATGAAAATAATACTTACTTAATAATAATAATAATATTCATTTTTGTAATTATAATCATAATCATAATAATGATAATAATAATATTAAGAATAATAATAATAATAATAATAATAATAATAATAATAATAATAATAATAATAATAATAATAATAATAATAATAATAATAATAATAATAATAATAATAATAATAATAATAATAATAATAATAATAAATGTTTATACCCTTAAAAGAAGCCTTCCTAAAAAGAACTGCCTCAGACCGGATTCGAACTCGTGACCTCTCGTTAACCCGTAAACACCCTTAACCATTACTCCGTATCAGTTTATCTGTTTTATTTTCGATAATCATTATATATAACCCGTATTATTTTGGCCCAACAGCAAATCACATACGGCCCAACTACACTGTCCACACGGCCCAACAGTCAAATTAACTCCTTGGCCCAATTTTGTAACAGTATGCGTGTTTGGTTCGGTTAACATCAGCAGAACAGGAACAAAACAACAGATATTGTTGTTGTTCGATGGGTGAGGGACAGAAACAGAAAGAAAAAGGTAGCAGCTGTAGTGACGATTTTAATTGGTTATTCGAGAAACAGAAACAATATAGTAGCAGCTACTAGTCGATGGATTTTGTTTGTTTGTGGGTTCACGAAGGAAAACAGAAACAGTAAGCAGTATGTGTATTGAAGAACATCTATGGAACTTAAATCGATTTTTAAAATTGGGACACTTTTAGATTATGATTACTACATGAATTATGTAGTAAATCATTCACAAAAACTACAGAAATCATCAATTGAACTTTATTTATAACAATTAACTCGAATTCGATCATAGAAGAAATGTTGACTTTTTAAATTTAAAACTTTGACTTCCAAATTCGGATTGAATTCGATGAATTGAAGTCTGAAACTTTTCAAATATTTTAAGTAAACGATTTCTAACAACACTACATTTCTAGATTTTGAAATGGGATTCGTTTTTGTGATTTTGGAAAAATGAGCAAGAACAGAGGTCGAAGTATTTTTATTTTCTCTTTTAATTCCATTTTTTAATTACAGTGAATTATATAGAGAATAAGTTGTTGATTAGTGCTGTATCAATAATCAATCTAATTGTTTTATATTGGCCATGATATCAATTTTTAACAATAATCCAGTCAAGTTCTAATCAGGAAGAAATATAAAAATGAAAAAGAAATATAAAGCTTGATCAGGTTGGAAAAAAAATTCTTCACGATGTATAAAAATTAAAAAGGCAGATATAAACAATTAAAAAGCAGATTTCATTTATATATATCTGATTTGTACAATGTTTTTGACTTTTTGATTTTTAATTGATATTAATAATTAATATTAATAATAATAATAATAATAATAATAATAATAATAATAATAATAATAATACTAATTAATAATTGTTATATTAATAACAATAATAGTATTATTAATGATAAATAAGAATAATGATAATAATTTTAATTATAATTAATAATAATGATAATAATCATTATAAAATGTTAATAATACTATTAATAAAAATAATAATATTATTAATAATGAGTTGTACTGATATTTATAATCTTTAATAATTCTAGTAAAAGTGATAATACTAATATTAATATTAGTAATTACATTAATGATAATAATAATTATTATTAATAAAAATAATAATAATATTAATATTAATAAATTATTATTAATAAATAATTGTTCGTGAATTGTCGGAATTAGTAGAAGTTAAATGAAATCATATATAGATTTTGTTTAAATTTTATCGAAAATTTCCGGGTTATTATAGTACATACCCGTTAAAATAAATTTTGTCCCGAAATTTAGTTGTTGCCATCAGTCGACGTTGTTCATACATAGACGAGGATATTTACGTTTTATTTGGTCTTCACGTTCCCAGGTATGTTCGGGGCCTTGCGTGAATTCCAACAGATGGAATATTGTTTTGTTTCAAGAGTTTAAATCATACGAATCATGATTTCTATAGGTTCTTCTATGAAGTGCATTTTATTATTAAAGCGGAGATCATTCAAAATGATGATGTTTTACAAGTCATTTCAGTAAATTATATACATGAAATGTGTTATGAATAATATTGAGCTCATTTAAAACCTTGAGTGTTTTATGCCACCACACTAGGGTAGACAAACATAGAGGAGTTCATGAAAATCATAGTCATGAATTTTGATAGAGATCGTTATTGTTTACAACAAGAATATTTAATGATGAATATGAGTTGAAAAATAGAGTTTTATCACCTTTGAATAATATGGATAAGATAATTCGATTACTCGAAGAGTACGAGTGAAGTTATCACAAAAGAGTGAAATGAGATAATAAAGTTTTGTCTTAACTTTTGACGTAGTCATAGTTGACTTCTGGAATTTAAGGGATTTAAAGAAATCTTCGTAAATCTGCATAAGATTTGATTCTCCGGTAATTAAGGAAATTAGAATTTTCTTTGATTAAATGTGGTGAATTGTCTCGATTGATGTGTTTGAAATTTCGCTATAAATTAGCTTCCTCCATTTCATTATCATCACCACTTCTATACTTTCTTTCTCAATTCATACTTCCAAAAGATTCGTCAATATGCTTCATCCAGTTCTAATTCTAGATATAGTCCTGACTTTTATATCTATCGTTCTTCTTTTTCATCTGTCGCTGGAAGAGTCAGTTTACTTCTACTATGCTCTTGGATTTATTGTGTTTTTAGTTCTCCCGTGTCTTTATATTGCTATACGCATTGATATACACGGTTTGTAATTTCGGTGTCGTTATCGGGCTTTATATTTTCCCTTATATGTCGGAGCTCTTATGCTCTTGTTTTCTCTCCTTGACCTTGAGTAAAGCAAGTAATGGTCCATAATTCATAGATATGAATTTTGAAATAATCATAATATACTAAACAGAAAGAAATGTAGTAGCACGATTTGACTTGTTAAATTACCAGAATTACTGAGGATAGAACTATCAAGAATATATTTTCTTGATATGTTCAGAGTTTAATTTGAATGTAAGAGTCGTGTAGCATGGCAAATGATGATTATAAAGTCTATGAATCATCATCTTCTATTAAAAATTTAGCATGACTTACTGTAATATAATCACATTGATCAAGTGTCATTATATTATACTAACTCATGCTTCAATTCCCAACAGTTCTCCAGAAATCATTCATAGTTTATACTTAGGTTTTACAGAAGTTTCCAATATAATGTAACACAGATAGCACGAAGAGGTATATAATTTTGGACGAGAATATTTATGAAAATATCTTCAGAAATATCGAAGATATTTATGATGATATTTTAGAATTTCTAAGTTCGAAAGTTGATGAAGAAAATTTTTTCGCAAGCTTTTAACATGACTTCGGAGCAAGATATTCTCTAAAGATTTTATCGGATCCAGAATTACCTGGATTCTTTGAATATAGGGTTTGGTCCTTGTATTTGTCCTTGGTCTCCTTTATGGTTAGCCCAATCCATTTTTCAGTACCAATTTCTCTATCGAGCGTTCCCAACGTTCCATTCTTTATTCTCAAACTTTTGGCCCTTAAGACCTTCTAAAATTTTGTTGTTTCCTCTGCATTTAATGTAGCCATATTTGAATCATCGGTTATCCATCCGAGATGGTTTCAAGAAATTTCGTTTTTAGATGATTAAACGCTGATTGTGATCGCCAAGATGCAAAGGATGTTTTTCAAAAATTTTGAATTTGAAGTGTTTAAGCGTAAGATGTATCCATCAATGGATCTAACGGTTGATGAAGAAATGTTGTGATTTTCAAAAGTAAGGAATGGTAAGTTCGGTGGTTTGATGTGATTATTCATCACAGAATACGAATGAATATAATTCATGAATGTAGTGATCTTTATGAACATAACACTTGCTAAATCTTTACTTAGATTCTGATATGTCAAAATCAGAATATGTAGTAGTTGTTCTTTAGTGGACGGATACACATACCTCGTGAATGTAATTAGTATAGTTACTGATTATTGAATCAGAATTGAAGAAAGTACAATGTAACATATTAATGTGAGATATAAATATTTCTCGGGTTTTACCTACCCGTTAAAATATTTTTACAATTAACAGTTTGTACAAAAGAATTTTTAATTACAATCTTTATGAAGACATACATTCATATATATATTCTTCAGATATAATATAGGTTTAATGAGTTAATATAATATTAAACTCATTTGATTTGCGGTTGGAAAGAGAATAAATAATCTTCATAATCGTCGCGAAATATTTCTTTAATGAAGTTATGAATCAATACTTCATCGTTCATTGTTATTGATATACCTCGGTATATGATGTTGATGCTCATGAAATTCTTGTGAAATTCACAAGGCATGAATGATGTTTTCTAGAAAGTTTCGAGTACATCGAAAACAGAAGTGTAAAATCAAACATGTATTTGAATAATACACTTAGTTTATTATGAAATGGAGTTTATTGTGCTGAATCGGTGATTAACGATTGTTAAGTCATTAACGAAGGGTGTACATCATAGCACATTAGTGATATGAATTAACCAAGTAGTTACATACTAGTTAAGATTCACACGTAATAGCTTAGTACGAAAAGATTTATTATTGTTTCAAACCATATATATATAAAGTATACATATATAATTCTTCAGGAAGATTGAGTCAATACATCTTAACTCATTATTATTAATATTCCTTGGTATCTATGGGGCGTATGATGTTGATATCCGAGGTACCGGGTGTGATGTTGAGGCGTGGGATGCGGATGTTGTTGTTGATGAAGCTGATGATGTTGGTGGTGATGCTGCTGGTACTGGTGGTGCTAGTTATGCTGCTGGTGCTGCTGATGCTCTTAGATTTCATACCATATTCTCCAGAGCCACTATTCGAGCGCGAAGCTGGTTGACTTCTTCTATTATTCTGGGATGATTGGCATTTCGGACGAGTGGATGAATAAGATCTAGAATTCTAGATATTATATACTCGTGACGGAATATTCTGGAAATGAGGGTGAAAATGGTGTTTCAGACTGGTTCGCCGGTAAGTGCTTCAGGTTCTTTGCCAAGTGGTGAATTCGGTTGGTGAAAGGGATCACCTTCTTCACTTCTCCATTGATTGAGTCGACTACGAACCCATACCCAATTCATCCAGAAAAGATGATGACTAATTGGTTCATTCATTCCGGTTACGCTGCTATTGGAGCTCGAGGAGTTCGAAGAATCCATATTATGTGTTTGGAATTAGGGTTTGATATGAAATGGGTGTTGAATATTGAATGATATATTCGTCTCCTTGAATACGTATTTGTAGCAACAAGATTTCCATAATTTATGGAGGAATTTTAGGAAAAGTATTAGACAAAGTCTATTGAGATAGATATGATAAGATATAATAAGATATGATGTGTCTATATTCCAATAATGGTAGTATGACGTGTCGAGATCATAAAATGATAAGTATGTAATCTGATAATCTTTTGATTAAAGACTTTCAATTCGTATACTGTGATAACCCTATGACATTTTTCGGTTCACAAACCGATGCATAAAGGCATAAGGCATATAGGTACGTGATATATAACAGGGAGTTATATACGTTTGAGTATGAATAGTAACAATTATAGGAGTTTCAAAAATCATAGATAATATTTCATGTAATACATATGTAATACACAAAACCATGATAAATGACATAGGAATGTCAAGAATTTCTGAAATCATAGTGTTGCATTTAAATGTGGTGGCGTAATTGGATAATACTTAGGAAAGTTCTTAGATTGACTTTGCATTCTAAGATAACTAAAGTTTCTAAAGTATAGTGTAGCATTTAATAGTTAAAGGCAACAATTAAAGGCACTATGGTCAAGGAAAGTTGTAGTCCTACATTGCTAAGGTATTTAATTGTATAAGGCACACATAAAATGTAATCCTGGTTCTCTACAACAACATTGCTCTGATACCAATCTGTGACGTCCTCCAGATAGGACCTGGAAGAATAACGTCACTAAATATATCAAATCACAATTGTATAAACGAGAACGACTCTATATGAGACGTTTTATTGAGTTTTGCAATGGAAGATAAATAGATTACATTGTATTTAATGAACAGTGCATTAAATGTCTTTAATTGATATGATATGAAATGCATGACTCCAAGCATGGCAAGCAATCATCATCAAAGCAGCAGATATACAGCGGAAGCAATATTTAAGTACCTGAGAATAAACATGCTTAAAAAGTCAACACTAGGTTGAGTGAGTTCATAGGTTTGTCATAAATAATGATTTCAGTAATAGTGTTAGACCACAAGATTTTTGTTCATAAGCTTGGTCTCGCAGGGACCAATTAGTAGATCACGCAGATCCAAAAGTTGTTTATAAGCTTGTTCTCACAGGGACCATTTAGTAGATCACGCAGATCCAAAAGTTATTCATAAGCTTGGTCTCACATGGACCAATTAGTAGATCACGTAGATCCAAAAGTTGTTCATAAGCTTGGTCTCACATGGACCAATTAGTAGATCACGTAGATCCAAAAGTTGTTCATAAGCTTGGTCTCGCAGGGACCAATTAGTAGATCACGCAGATCCAAAAGTTGTTCAAAGTTTGGCCCAAAGACAAGTTGTGTTTATACTTGTCAGTTAGGGACTTAGTCAGACATAGCCGGGTATAGCGTAGTTTAAAGTTGGTACTTGTGTCTAGCGTGTAAAACAGTTATAAAAGTTGTGCATGTATTCTCAGCCCAAAAATGTAAAGAGTAAAAGGGATCTATAAACTCACGATACGATATGATAGTTTATAGTAATTATGTGTATGATGGCACTGAACAAGTGCGGAGTTGTCCTCGGATTCACGAACCTATATCAAGTATATATATTAACACATATACTTGTAATCGAATAAGTTTATATATTATTTCAATCGTTATATATTTCTGTATATACATATTTATATATATATTCTATATATAAGTATTTGTTTGATAAAATAATATTAATAATGATAATGAATAATGAGTTGTATTATTTTGTAACAACAATAATAATACTAGTAGTAAAATGATAATAATCATAATAAGGTTTAAAAATAACAATAATAATAATATAGTTTTGATGATGGCAAAAACGTTAATTTTTGTAAAAATGATATTAACGATAATAATTTTAATAATAACAATACTAGTAGTAAAAATAATACTATAGTTTAAATGATAGCAAAAATGATAACTTTTGTAAAAATGATAGTAATGATAATAATTTTAATAGTAACAATACTAATGTTAATCATATTAATAATAATGGTAATATTATATAAATTTTAATAATAACAGTGATAATAATAAATTTTAGGATGATAATAATAAATTGTAGTATGGAAATAATACTTACTTAATAATAATAATAATATTCATTTTTGTAATTATAATCATAATCATAATAATGATGATAATAATAATAATAATAATAATAATAATAATAATAATAATAATAATAATAATAATAATAATAATAATAATAAGAATAATAATAATAATAATAATAATAATAATAATAATAATAATAATAATAATAATAATAATAATAATAATAATAATAATATAATAATAATAATAATAATAATAATAATAATAAAAGTTTATACCCTTAAAAGAAGTCTTCCTAAAAAGAACTGCCTCAGACCAGATTCGAACCCGTGACCTCTCATTAACCCGTAAACACCCTTAACCATTACTCCGTATCAGTTTATCTGTTTTATTTTCGATAATCATTATATATAACCCGTATTAATTTGGCCCAACAGCAAATCACATACGGCCCAACTACACTGTCCACACGGCCCAACAGTTAAATTAACTCTTTGGCCCAATTTTGTAATAGTATGCGTGTTTGGTTCGGTTAACATCAGCAGAACAGGAACAAAACAACATATATTGTTGTTGTTCGATGGGTGAGGGACAAAAACATAAAGAAGAAGGTAGCAGCTGCAGTGACGGTTTTAATTGGTTGTTCGAGAGACAGAAACAATATAGTAGCAGCTACTAGTCGATGGATTTTGTTGGTTTGTGGGTTCACGAAGGAAAACAGAAACAGTAAGCAGTATGTGTATCGAAGAACATCTATGGAACTTAAATCGATTTTTAAAATTGGGACACTTTTGGATTATGATTACTACATGAATTATGTAGTAAATCATTCACAGAAACTACAGAAATCATCAATTGAACTTTATTTGTAACAATTAACTCGAATTCGATCATAGAAGAAATGTTGAATTTTTAAATTTAAAACTTTGACTTCCAAATTCGAATTCAATTCGATGAATTGAAGTCTGAAACTTTTCAGATAGTTTAAGTAAACGATTGCTAACAACACTACATTTCTAGATTTTGAAATGGGATTCATTTTTGTGATTTTGGAAAAATGAGCAAGAACAGCGGTCGAAGTATTTTTATTTTCTCTTTTAATTCCTTTTTTTAATTACACTGAATTATATAGAGAATAAGTTGTTGATTAGTGTTGTATCAATAATCAATCTAATTGTTTTATATTTGCCATGATATCAATTTTTAACAATAATCCAGTCAGGTTCTAATCAGGAAGAAATATAAAAATGAAAAAGAAATATAAAGCTTGATCAGGTAGAAAAAAAAAATCATCACGATGTATAAAAATTAAAAAGGCAGATATAAACAATTAAAAAGCAGATTTCATTTATATATATTTGATTTGTACAATGTTTTTGACTTTTTGATTTTTAATTGATATTAATAATTAATATTAATAATAATGATAATACTAATTAATAATTGTTATATTAATAATAATAATATTATTATTAATGATAAATAAGAATAATTATAATAATTTTAATTATAATTAATAATAATGATAATAATCATTATAAAATGTTAATAATACTATTAATAAAAATAATAATATTATTAATAATGAGTTGTACTGATATTTATAATCTTTCATAATTCTAGTAAAAGTGATAATACTAATATTAATATTAGTAATTACATTAATGATAATAATAATTATTAATAATAATAATATTAATAATTTTGATAAAAATAATAATAATAATATTAATAAATTATTATTAATAAATAATTGTTCGTGAATCGTCGGAATTAGTCGAAGTTAAATGAAATCATATATAGATTTTGTTTAAATTTTATCGAAAATTTCTGGGTTGTCATAATGCATACCATTTCATAATACCTCCAACTATAATTGACTTAATAATAATCTTGATGAACTCAATGACTTGAATGCAATGTCTTTCGAAATATGCCATGAATGACTCGAAGTAATATCCTTAAAATGAGCTAATGCACAGCGGAAGTTTGCTTTAATACCTGAGAATAAACATGCTTTAAAGTGTCAACCAAAAGGTTGGTGAGTTCATTAGTTTATCATAAATAACCATTTCCGATAGTATAATAAACCACAAGGTACTCATAGTTAGAAAACAATCTGTGCAAGTTTACTCCTGCTGTTAAAATCACTTATATGAAGAACACCGGAACCTTTCAAACAACTCACCAACGGTAGCTAATGAAATGACCCGACCTAATCCATCTGGACGAAGTCTTCAACAGTTGGTCCCATTGCGAGGTTCTGACCTCTATATGTCATGAACGACTCCATATAATATGAGCAAATGCACAGCGGAAGATTTCTTTCATACCTGAGAATAAACATGCTTTCAAGTGTCAACCAAAAGGTTGGTGAGTTCATAGGTTTATCATAAAACAATAAAATTCATCATTTTGATATACCATAAGATTTAAATGCTGCATGGTACAAATGGTCCCGAATCCTATACCCACCTGTAATGTACATGCGATATCTTTTAAATACAGTACACCTCTCTCGTGTACGAAACCATTTTCATAAATCATAGTAACCGTATACATATCTTGTGCACAAAAATAACATACACATAACATGTGTATAAAATCATTCCCTCGATATATAATATTCACATCAACTGGTGGCAATTATCATGTCCACATAATTCAATGGTGGCAATTATCATGTCCACATAATTCAATGGTGGCAATTATCATGTCCACATAATTTAATGGTGGCAATTATCATATCCACATAATTCAATAATAATCCGCAGAACTTCTGTCTGCATAATAATTCATTCGAGGAATGTTTTGCTTGTGTCTATCTCGTCAAACATTTATAAAAGTATTTCATGCATTCGCAGTTCAAAAATATATTTCAAAGGCATTTAATAAAGCAGTTGTAAAAACAGCGCATGTATTTTCAGTCCCAAAAATGTAAAGAGTAAAAGGGAATCAAATGAACTCACCTAATGTATTTTGTAGTAAAAATACATATGACGACATTAAACAACTGAACAATGCAGGGTTGGCCTCGGATTCACGAACCTATATTATTTATGTATATATTAATATATATAATCATAATTGAATAAATTTATTTATTATATCTTTATTTCGTATATTGAATTTGGGTATATATTTAAAATGGTTAATATTCATATAGTTATATTAATATATTCATATTTATATACATGATTATTTAAATATTATATTTAAAAATCGATAGTTTTGTTATTTGTATGTATTTATGTAACTGATATTAATAATTTTGATATATATAATTATATGAAATTTTAATATAATTTTAATATATGTAATAGGTATATCTTAGGTACAAAATATTTATCTGTTTAAAAATGATAGTTTCGATATTAATAATTTACTAATAATATTACTAATATCTTTATTAAAATGATAATATTAATAATAATTATGATTATGATACTTATAATGATAGTTGTAATACTAATAATAATTATAATACCAGTAATAATACTAATAATAATGTTATCAATTATAAAATAAAACAAGTATTAGTTTTAACGAAACTAATAATAAATTTTATTATTTTCTTAGAAATATTAACTATAGTAATGATAATCATAATCCTAATAATGATTATAATAATAAATTTAATACTTATAGTTATGAGTATAATAATAATTATTATTATAATACTTTGTAAAAAAATAAAAATAACTAATAATAGTAATAATAACAACAATAATAATAATAATAACAATCATAATTTTCGTATAATAATAATAATAATAATAATAATAATAATAATAATAATAATAATAATAATAATAATAATAATAATAATAATAATAATAAAAGAAAGTAAGACTACCTTAGAAGGAGCTCAAAAAAATAAACGTCCAAGCTTAGAATCGAACCCTAGACCTCTCGGTTAGCACCCAACCTTCTAACCAATGCTCTGGCCGCGACTTTTCTAATTTAATTGGTGCTTAAATATATTTAATTCCCATTTCTGTTTCATCATCTTCCTCACAGCATAGCAGTCGACCAGGGTTACTCAATACACAATACTAACACATTGATTTTATTTTTGGATTTATAAACGACTCAGAATCAATATTGAATTGATCAAATTGTTTAACTTAATTTAAACAGAATCAAATAAATAAAAAAAACTGTTGCAGAAGGGACGAATATAATAAGGAACTCAAATCGTGTTTTTAACTTCTAGGATGTTTTAGCCAAAGGTTATAACATGAAAATGATCCTAAATTACCTCTATAAACTTTCTGGATCGTTACTTTAACTTAAAATCTCCATACGATCTCTAATTTCTCCAAGAACAAAACCTTTGACTTTTGAATTTTTAACTTTGACTCACAAATTCTTACTTGATACAAAAAAATTAGTAAATGAAACTTTCCAGAAAGTTTGTATGAAAGATTTAGAATAGAACTACATTAACAAAATTTTAAATTGATTACGAATTCGTTTAATTAGAAAAAATGGAATAAGAACAGGGCAATGGCATGTGTTCTTCATATTTTTGATTTAACTCGATAGGTTTAAAGGTTGTACTGGTTCTTAGTTGGTAATGAACATGTACAAATGAATGAATTAATCTGTAATAGTATGTAATTCGTTTAGTTTATAGCTAGAAGAGAGTCATCAATAATTTTTATTCGTACAGACTAAATAATAAAAAAATGGATGTCGACTCTTAACAAGATTTAGCTGGTATCGGTGATGCCAAAATTGACTAGTGATAATTGAGAGACCAGAAACAAAAATCACAAAAGTAGGATTGATATGTTAAACTGAATTGATTCTTATTCATATATAAAATATATTATTAATCAATATTTATCTAATTAAAATAGAAAAACTGATTATATACTATATCTGTATAATTATATATTATATGTATATATCTAATTTTTTTATATTTCTATACATATAGCTGTATTTATATATCTATATGTATATATATCAGTATTTACATATTAATCTTATTAACTAAGAAAAATTATAAAAATAATAATAATCTTCATAATAATAATAAAAATTATTAATATACTTGTAGTCATAATGAATATAAAATTTATAGCAATACTATTAAAAGTAGTAATACTAGTTATATAATATTAATAAAAACAATAATACTATTAACTTTAATAATTTATATATAATGAACTTGTATCTATGATTTATATATTCTAATTTATATTATTAACATTGTTAATATTGAAAGTAATGAGAATATAACTTTATTCATTCTTGTATTATATATGTATTATCATTTATGTAATATATACTATTTTATAATTATAATAATAACTTTTATTGTATATTTATTATTTATATATTTTATATATATTACATAATAATAGAATTTATATATATATATGTATCTACGTATAGCTTTAAAATTTTTTTTACTAACACATTTTTATATTGTGAATTATTTTACATAACTAACTTAATTGGTTAAGTTGTATTTTATTATTTCAATTCATTACATTTACTTATATTTATATATATATATATATATATATATATATATATATATATATATATATATATTTACAATAATTGTTTGCGAATCGTCGGTAAAGTCAAAGGGTAATTGAATATATAAACACAGTTCAACATTGTTAAGACTTTAACATAACAGACTTTGCTTATTGTGTCAAAACTATAATAAGATTAAGTTTAAATTTGGTCGGAAATTGACGGGTCGTCACAGTACCTACCCGTTAAAGAAATTTCGTCCCGAAATTTGAGTGAGGTGGTCATGGCTAACAATAAAAATGTTTTCATGATGAATATGAGTTGATAAATAGAGTTTTATCATCATTGAGTAATATGGATAAAACAATTTGATTATTCGAAGAGCACGAATGAAGCTATTACAAAAGAGGAAATGAGTATATGCAGGTTTGTCCTAACCGGTGACGTAGTCATGGTTGAACTTATAAAACAAGGTGCGTCTTAACTTTTGACATTGTCTTGGTTGAATTTAGAAAATAAGACTTTTGACGTGGAGGGTTGAATTTCCAGAATTCAAGGGATTTAAGAAAATCTTCAAAATCTAAAAGATTTGATTCTTCGGCGAATAATAAAATTAAGATCTCTTTAATTAAATGCGGAGATATGCCTTGATTTCTCTATCAAACATTTTTCTATAATTTAACTTCTTCCGTTCCATTACTTTTATCATTTCTATACTAAATTCTCAATTTCAAGAGATTATGAAAATGCTTAATCCAGTTCTAATCCTTGTCCTTATCCTTACTATCGCAACAATTATTCTTCTTTTCCAACTTCCACCAGAGGAATCTGCTTACTTCTATTTTGCCCTTGGGGTTATAGTACTTATAATTCTCCCGTGTCTTTATGTTGCGATAAACATTGATATGCACGGTTTGTAATTTAGGTGTTGTTATCGGGTTTTATATATCCCCTTATATTTCAATGTTCCTATTTCTGTTTCCTATACTCATTGTTATCCACAGTTAATACTCCTTCCTATTTGCTGCAATTTATACTCCAATTTCAATTTTCTTTAGAGCTTTGTCCCTTCGTTTCTTCTGTTTACGATTGGACAACTCTTGTGATGGTCCAGAATTTGTAGATTTAAATTTTAGGATGAGCAAAGTTAATATTCTAAGAAGGAAACGGTAATAGCACAATTTGACTTGTCAAATTACCAGAATTCAAGGAAAAGATAGGACTATCAAGAAAGATATGTTCTTGATATGTTTATAGATTAGACAGAACGTAAGGGTCGTGTAACATGGCACATGATGACGTTAGAGTCTGTGAATCATCACGTTCCATTAGAAACTCAACATGACTTACTGTAATATAATCACGTTGATCAAGTGTCATTATATTATACTAACTCATGCATCAGTTCCCAATATTACTTCAATAACATTCGTATTTTAAGCTTGAAAGTTTACAGAATATAGAAACTAACAGTTTCTATATGATGTAACACTGATATCACGAAGAGATAAATGATTTCAGATAAGATTAGTTATAAAAATATATTCAGAAATATCGAGGATATTTATAATGAAAGATACGATAATATCTTTGAATATCTAAGATCAGAGGATGATGGAGACTATTGTCCGCAAGGGTTTAGAGTAAGGAGCAAGATATTTGCAAAAGACTTCAGCAGACATTGAATCATTTAGATTCTTTGAAGTCAAACTTATTCTTTGTGATTTGTCCACGGCTTCTTTCATAGTTTCGCATAATCCGCTTTTCGGTACTAAATTTTCTATTGAGTGCTTCCAATACTCCATTCTTTATCATCAAACTCTCGACGATTAAGGTCGTTTACGGTTGCCTACAGTTTCTGCTGCTTCATTCAGCTTTTTCAAAGTTCAATGTATTGATTCGTAGACTGGGTGCTTTTCAAAATTTCAGAATTGGAATTCGTAAATCCAGGAGATAGAAGTTATATTTTTATATATATATATATATATATATATATATATATATATATATATATATATATATATATATATATATATATATATATATATATATATATATAAATTATTGTCGTAGAATCGCTGAGAATTTCGAGATTATCGATTGATGCCTTCCGGTATTTGGTATGATAATTATCGTTACAAGATACCGATGAGTTCATGATAAGACTTCAATAGATAAATATATTGATTTGTAGTAGAGATTTGAGCCAAAGAGCCACGAGGTTGCTGGTACGTCTGCTGGTAATCAGATGGAATATAAAAGGTTCCCCGGCAATAATAAAAGAGCACGCATATATATCAAGGTTATAATAAGGTTGTTTCAAAAGAAAAGTCGAAGTTGGCTTGCTGGAGCTGTGACAAAACTGGCTATCTCGAACAAGAGTTGCAAAGTTATTTTCGGTAATAATAACGCTAAAGGAATTAGCACAGCTACGTGTTAAACCTTTACTCAGTTTCTGAGAGTTTTTCAGGTGCATGACTATATGCATAAGTATTTTCTTCCGTAGATGAAGTGCGGTTGGTTTATCCTCTCGATTGATGTGTTTTCAAGAATCATGAAAGGTTTAAACACAGATTGTAATCGTCAAGATACAAATGAGGTTTGAGATGAAATCAAGTGGCAAACTTGAAGAAATGTTTAGTTTCATATGTTATAATCAATATTTTAATTCATTTTAATTTGTCCAATATTATTAGTCCACAGTCGATTGTCCACAGTTAACAGTCTAATAATTCATATATAGTTTAATATATAATATTTGAATTAATTAATACGTGTCGTGACCCGTATATGTCTCAGACTCGATCACAACTCAAAGTATATATATTATTGTAGAATCAACCTCAACCCTGTATAGCGAACTCGATCATTACAGCATATAGAGTGTCTATGGTGACTCTAAATAATATATATATGCGTCGATATGATATGTCAAAACCTTGTATACGTGTCCCGATATTTAAAGTGCGTAAAATAAATACATAAATTAAATGACGATAAATAAAATGCGTAAAGTATATAACAGAAATTAAATGATGATAAATAAAATTGCGATAATTAAATTGCGATAAATAAACTGCGATAAAAAAATGTAATCAGTTAGCTAGGAACAGTTAGCTAGGATTTTGTTAGCGTGGATTCTTAACAAATTTTCTCATAGTTAATTTGTTTGTTTCTAACAAATTTTATTTGTCAAATGTTTTCTTCGTTATGCCACTTGTCAGATTCTAATAGGTCAAAATCCAAATATGAAATTGAAAGAAAATGGTTATTCGGTGGTGAATGGATACGTATATCGGTGGTTGTAAGGAGGATAGTAAATGACTGTCGAATCAGATTCGAAGAATGTACAGTGTAACTTATTAACGTGAAATCTAAATATTCTTCGGGTATTACCTATCAGTTAAAATATTTTCACCATTAACTATTAACGTGAAATCTAAATATTCCTCGAGTATTACCTATCCGTTAAAATATTTTCACCATAAACAGTTTGTACGAAAGAGTTTTTAATTACAATCTTTATGAAAATATATATAAATATATATTTTCTTCAGACGTAATCATGGATTTAATGAGTTAATATGATATTAAACTCATTTGATTTACCGTTAGAACAAGAATTTATAATTTCTAAAACATTAGAGATTACATAATCGTCATGTCGAACGAAGATAGATGATGTAGAACGATATGTAGAACGAGAATAGAGTAGATAGAACGATACGTAGAACGATGATTATTATTGAGATACAGAATGAGATGTTAAGGCATGTGATGTTGAAACTTGGGTTGTTGGTGATACTGTTGGTGCCGGGGATGTTGCTGAAGCTGGTAAGTTTTGCACCATATTCTCCAAATTGATTACTCGAGCGCGAAGTTCGTTGACTTCTTATATTATTCCAGGATGATTGTCGGTCGAAACGAACGGATGAATAAGGTTTAGAATTATGGATAGAATATAATCGTGTCGAACTACTCTAGAAATGAGGCTGAAAATGGTGTTTCGGATAGATTCGCCGGTAAGGGCTTCAGGTTCATTGTCAAAAGGTGAATTCGGTTGGTGGAAGGGATTACCTTCTTCGCGTCTCCATTGATTAAGTTGACTACGAAACCATCAGATGAATTGGGGATGGCTGATTGGTTGACTCATTCCTGTGACACTGCTTTCGGAGCTTAGGTAAATATCCATGTCGGAATAGCTGTCGGAATATCTATCGGAATTGCTATCGAAATCAGAGGTACTCGAACTAGTTGAGGGATTCATCTCGTACGATCAGATGAAGGATTTTCGATAAGAAATAGATTATAGGATGTAGATTAGTACCCTGCAATACATAATTTACATATGCATATATAATACTAAAATCCCATAAGTTACGAAGGAATCTACGGAAGTTGTCAGGCAAAGTCTACAGTAACAGATATGCTAAGATATGAATTAGCAGATACACTAAGATACGAATTTTTTGTCTATACACTATTCATGCAATCATTGCAGTAGGATGTGTCTAGACTAAAAATGATAAGCAGGTAATTTTCTAAGGATGATAAACAGATGATTTCCGACTGGAAATGATAAGCAAAACTTTTGACATGCAGACATGGTCGAAGTCCAGACTCACTAATGCATCTAAACAACTACTAGTTAGACACTCTAATGCAAGACCTGGTTCGCTAAGACCACCGCTCTGATACCAACTGAAATGACCCGACCTAATCCATCTGGACGAAGTCTTCAACAGTTGGTCCCATTGCGAGGTTCTGAACTCTATATGTCATGAACGACTCCATATAATATGAGCAAATGCACAGCGGAAGATTTCTTTCATACCTGAGAATAAACATGATTTCAAGTATCAACCAAAAGGTTGGTGAGTTCATAGGTTTATCATAAAACAATAAAATTCATCATTTTGATAGACCACAAGATTTAAATGCTGCATGGTACAAATGGGCCCGAATCCTATACCACCTGTAATGTACATGCGATATCTTTTAAATACAGTACACCTTTCTCGTGTACGAAACCATTTTCATAAATCATAGTAACCGTATACATATCTTGTGCACAAAAATAACATACACATAACCTGTGTATAAAATCATTCTCTCGATATATAACATTCACATCAACTGGTGGCAATTATCATGTCCACATAATTCAATGGTGGCAATTATCAAGTCCACATAATTCAATGGTGGCAATTATCATGTCCACATAATTTAATGGTGGCAATTATCATATCCACATAATTCAATAATAATCCGTAGAACTTCTGTCTGCATAATAATTCATTCGAGGAATGTTTTGCTTGTATCTATCTCATCAAACATTTATAAAAGCATTTCATGCATTCACAGTTCAAAAATATATTTCAAAGGCATTTAATAAAGCAGTTGTAAAAACAGCGCATGTATTCTCAGTCCCAAAAATATAAAGAGTAAAAGGGAATCAAATGAACTCACCTAATGTATTTTGTAGTAAAAATACATATGACGACATTGAACAACTGAATAATGCAGGGTTGGCCTCGGATTCACGAACCTATATTATTTATGTATATATTAATATATATAATCGTAATTGAATAAATTTATTTATTATATCTTTATTTCGTATATTGAATTTGGGTATATATTTAAAATGGTTAATATTCATATAGTTATATTAATATATTCATATTTATATACATGATTATTTAAATGTTATATTTAAAAATCGATAGTTTTGTTATTTGTATGTATTTATGTAACTGATATTAATAATTTTGATATATATAATTATATGAAATTTTAATATAATTTTAATATATGTAATAGGTATATTTTAGGTACAAAATATTTATCTATTTAAAAATGATAGTTTCGATATTAATAATTTACTAATAATATTACTAATATCTTTATTAAAATGATAATATTAATAATAATGATGATTATGATACTTATAATGATAGTTGTAATACTAATAATAATTATAATACTAGTAATAATACTAATAATAATGTTATCAATTATAAAATAAAACAAGTATTAGTTTTAACGAAACTAATAATAAATTTTATTATTTTCTTAGAAATATTAACTATAGTAATGATAATCATAATCCTAATAATGAATATAATAATAAATTTAATACTTATAGTTATGAGTATAATAATAATTATTATTATAATTATAATACTTTGTAAAAAAATAAAAATAACTAATAATAGTAATAATAACAACAATAATAATAATAATAACAATCATCATTTTTGTATAATAATAATAATAATAATAATAATAATAATAATAATAATAATAATAATAATAATAATAATAATAATAATAATAATAATAATAATAATAATAATAATAATAATAATAATAATAATAATAATAATAATAATAATAATAATAATAATAATAATAATAATAATAATAATAATAATAATAATAATAATAATAATAATAAAAGAAAGTAAGACTACCTTAGAATGAGCTCAAAAAAATAAACGTCCAAGCTTAGAATCGAACCCTAGACCTCTCGGTTAGCACCCAACCTTCTAACCAATGCTCTGGCCGCGACTTTTCTAATTTAATTGGTGCTTAAATATCTTTAATTCCCATTTCTGTTTCATCATCTTCCTCACAGCATAGCAGTCGACCAGGGTTACTTAATACACAATACTAACACATTGATTTTATTTTTGGATTTATAAACGACTCAGAATCAATATTGAATTGATCAAATTGTTTAACTTAATTTAAACAGAATCAAATAAATAAAAAAAACTGTTACAGAATGGACGAATATAATAAGGAACTCAAATCGTGTTTTTAACTTCTAGGATGTTTTAGCCAGAGGTTATAACATGAAAATGATCCTAAATTACCTCTATAAACTTTCTGGATCGTTACTTTAAATTGAAATCTCCATACGATCTCTAATTTCTCCAAGAACAAAACCTTTGACTTTTGAATTTTTAACTTTGACTCACAAATTCTTACTTGATACAAAAAATTGGTAAATGAAACTTTCCAGAAAGTTTGTATGAAAGATTTAGAATAGAACTACATTAACAAAATTTTAAATTGATTAGAAATTCGTTTAATTAGAAAAAATGGAATAAGAACATGGCAATGGCATGTGTTCTTCATATTTTTGATTTAACTCGATAGGTTTAAAGGTTGTACTGGTTCTCAGTTGGTAATGAACATGTACAAACGAATGAATTAATCTGTAATAGTATGTAATTCGTTTGGTTTATAGCTAGAAGAGAGTCATCAATAATTTTTATTCGTACAGACTAAATAATAAAAAAAAGGATGTCGACTCTTAACAAGATTTGGCTGGTATCTGTGATGCCAAAATCGACTAGTGACAATTGAGAGACCAGAAACAAAAATCACAAAAGTAGGATTGATATGTTAAACTGAATTGATTCTTATTCATATATAAAATATATTATTAATCAATATTTATCTAATTAAAATAGAAAAACTGATTATATACTATATCTGTATAATTATATATTATATGTATATATCTGATTTTTTTATATTTCTGTACATATAGCTGTATTTATATATCTATATGTATATATATCAGTATTTACTTATTAATCTTATTAACTAAGAAAAATTATAACAATAATAATAATATTCATAATAATAAAAAAAAATTATTAATATACTTGTAGTCATAATGAATATAAAATTTATAACAATACTATTAAAAGTAATAATACTAGTTATATAATATTAATAAAAACAATAATACTATTAACTTTAATAATTTATATATAATGAACTTGTATCTATGATTTATATATTCTAATTTATATTATTAACATTGTTAATATTGAAAGTAATGAGAATATAACTTTATTCATTCTTGTATTAATATATACTATTTTATAATTATAATAATAACTTTTATTGTATATTTATTATTTATACATTTTATATATATTTCATAATAATAGAATTTATATATATATATATGTATCTACGTATAGCTTTATTTTATTTTTTACTAACACATTTGTATATTGTGAATTATTTTACATAACTAACTTAATTGGTTAAGTTGTATTTTATTATTTCAATTCATTACATTTACTTATATATATATATATATATATATATATATATATATATATATATATATATATATTACAATAATTATTCGCGAATCGTCGGCACAGTCAAAGGGTAATTGAATATATAAACACAGTTCAACATTGTTAAGACTTTAACATAACAGACTTTGCTTATTGTGTCGAAACTATAATAAGATTAAGTTTAAATTTGGTCGAAAATTGACGGGTCGTCACAGCTAATGCGTGCGTGCAATGCAAAATCATCAAACCGTGGTAGTTAATATAATTTTACAATGGGAGCTAATGCGTGCGTGCAATGCAAAATCATCTCTCCGAGGGTAGTTAAAACGGGAGCTTATGCGTGCGTGCAATGACAAAATCATCTCTCCGTTATTAACTACAAAATCGAACACAATACAATACAATACAATACATCGGGAGCTAATGCGTGCGTGCAATGCAAAATCATCTCGCCGATGGTAGCTAGAACGAGAGCTAATGCATGCGTGCAATGACAAAATCATCTCTCCATTACAACTACAAAATTGAACCATTTCAGGAGCTAATGCGTGCGTGCAATGACAAAATCATCTCTCCGATGGTCGATAATACAATCTTTATAGAAATCGAACCTCTGAATCCAAATAATTCTATCATAGAATGTAGTTTTGAATATTTGTGTCTATTTCGTCAAATATTTATAAAAGCAGTTCATGTATTCTCAGTTCAAAAATATATCTCAAAGCATTTATTAAAACAGTTATAAAAACAGCGCATGTATTCTCAGTCCCAAAAATGTAAAGAGTAAAAGGGAGCAAATGAAACTCACACTACTATATTTTGTAGTAAAAATATGCATACGACGGAACTGAACAATGCAAGGTTGGCCTCGGATTCACGAACCTATATCAAGTATATATATTAACACATATAATCACATAATTCCTACTAGATAATATTTATATATTAAGTGCTGTAGTTATATAAATATATATACTTTATTTATAATTTATATCTTCAGTTATATTTTATATAAAGTTATTTTGTAAATAATCAATATTCATACATATAGTTATCTTACAATATATATATATATATATATATATATATATATATATATATATATATATATATATATATATATATATATATATATATATATTCGTAGTTGGTATTATATCAAAAATTAGAAATTTGTTATATGTAATATTTATATAATAATGTTATTGTGTTTGTAGTAATAATAATACTGTAATAATAATACTGTAATAATAATAATACTAACGATAATAATAGTGATAATAAAAATAATGTAAATAAAGTTATATATAAAATTCAGGTTAATGAAAATAATAATAATGATTGTAATAATAATAATAATAATGATAGTTATAATTTTAATTAAAATGTTAATTTTAATGTTAATGATAATAACAATAATAATAATATTAATAATGAGTAATAAGTAAACTACCTCAAAGAAGTAGTCCTTAAAATGCCCAAGTCCGGGTTTGAACCCGAGACATCCCGCTAACCCGTTAACAACCTAAACCAATAATCTGCTTATTGTTTTTCTAATTTAAATGGTACTTAACTTAACCCTTGTTTGTGAACTAATATACTCTAATCATCTCATCACCATAACTTCTTTTCTGTTTCATCACCATGTATCATTATCAATATACATTATCAACGTACTTGTTCATCACCATCCCCATCATAATCATAATCATTCTCCATAACCATAACGAATTCATTTTATTATCATCACCTCTATACTCATCGTCTAACTTACTCATCATCGTGTATTATCAACATGATTATATCATCATCGTTCGCATCATAATCATCTTCATATTATTTTCCTAGCATCGTGTATCATCACTTAATCCTAATCATAAGCTATTCATCAATATCGTTATTCACCCTATAACACAAAAGGACTTGTTGCAAGCCCAAAAGAATATGGCAGCCCGACTAGGAGTATCGGCCCAACGAAAATAAAATGAAGCTCTCGGCCAACATGCAAAATAAAACTCTCGGCCCAATCAGACATTTCTGTACAATTCGATTCTTTTTATTCGATTCCTTTTACAAAGCAAGTGGGGTTCGATTTAATAAATAAAAGCTTTATCTCATTACTAAAAAAATTCGCACGTCCCCTATTTGTGATCCAACTTGGTCGGCCATCAAGTGTGATGATTTGTTCCCTTGGTTTATTATTAAGGCATTAATTAGTAAGAGTATTATATAACCAAGTTGAATAAGCTTTATATTTGTAACCTGTTTTCCCTTTTCATTTCGTCCACTAGTCCAAAGATGGTGGCTTCATTTCTTCTTTTTTTTACTGCAATTGATTTATTCCCTTTTTAAAGCACTAACCATGTGACTTGTAAAGTCATTCACATGATAAATATATATATGCTCCCTTTATATCGATCACCTAAACCTCTTTTAATACTTGGGGTTGTTTGGTTCAAATCAGCAAATTATATGAAATGTCCCGTTCATATTGATTATAAACATTCCATATTAATTGATTTCGTTGCGAGGTTTTGACCTCTATATGAGACGTTTTTCAAAGACTGCATTCGTTTTTAAAATAAACCATAACCTTTATTTTATCAACATGATTAAAAAGTCACCACTTAGATTATCCAGAAATGATAATCTACCAAATGTCACACTTACACACTACCAATACATATTGGTTTACAAATATTAATATGTTACAACAAAATAATTCTCGAATGCAGTTTTTAACAATATTATACAAGCATACTGACACCAAATTTTGTCCATATAATAGCATGCAACAGCGGAAGCTCTTAATAATCACCTGAGAATAAACATGCTTTAAACATCAACAAAAATGTTGGTGAGTTATAGGTTTAACCTATATATTTATCAAATCGTAATAATAGACCACAAGATTTCATATTTCAATATACATCCCATACATAGAGATAAAAATCATTCATATGGTAAACACCTGGTAACCGACCTTAACAAGATGCATATAGAATATCCCCTATCATTCTGGGACTCCCTTCGGACATGATGAATTCGAAGTACTAAAGCATCCGGTACTTTGAATGGGGCTCTTTGGGCCCAATAGATCTATCTTTAGGATTCGCTTCAATTAGGGTGTCTGTTCCCTAATTCTTAGATTACCAGACTAAAAAGGGGCATATTCGGTTTAATAATCCAGCCATAGAATGTAGTTTCATTTACTTGTGTCTATTTTGTAAAACATTTATAAAACTGCATGTATTCTCATCCCAAAATATTAGATTTTAAAAGTGGGACTATAACTCACTTTCACAGATTTTTACTTCGTCGGGAAGTAAGACTTGGCCACTGGTCGATTCACGAACCTATAACAAATATGTACATATATATCAAAGTATGTTCAAAATATATTTACAACACTTTTAATGCATTTTGATGTTTTAAGTTTATTAAGTCAGCTGTCCTCGTTAGTAATCTGTAACTAGTTGTCCAAAGTTAGATATACAGAAATAAATTGATATATATTATCTTGAATCAATCCACGAACCGGTGTATACATGTCTTAGGCTAGATCATAACTCAAAGTATATATATTTTTGGAATCAACCTCAACCCTGTATAGCTAACTCCAACATTACTGCATATAGAGTGTATATGGTTGTTCCAAATAATATATATACATGGGTCGATATGATATGTCAAAACATTTGCATACATGTATATGGTATCCCAAAATTACATAATATATTAGAATACATGTATAATACAATATACATTAGCTAGGATATTATTAATATAGATTTGTTACCAATTTTCACGTAGCTACAACAAGAAAAATTATCCAATCTTGTTTTACCCATAACTTCTTCGTTTTAAATCCGTTTTGAGTGAATCAAGTTGCTATGGTTTCATATTGAACTTAAGTTTATGAATCTAAATAGAAAAAGTATAAGTTTATAGTCGAAAATACAGGTTACAAGTCGTTTTTGTATAGGTAGTCATTTCAGTCGAAAGAACGACGTCTAGATGACCATTTTGGAAAACATACTTCCACTTTGAGTTTAACCATGATTTTTGGATATAGTTTCATGTTCATAAGAAAAATCATTTTCCCAGAAGAACAACTTTTAAATCAAATTATATCATAGTTTTTAATTAACTAACCTGTAAGACCCTAATCAGTTTGTACAGCAGTGTAAATATGTTACATAGAGTGTGGGTGATGTTGTGCAGTTAAACAGAAGTCACTGAGTGAGCTGAGCCTAGTGCACGCCGCGCACACTAAAGGGAGCATGCTGCGCACCCTTACTGTAGCCGGGTTCCAGCTTTATAAATCAGATATTTTGATGGGCATTTTGGTAAATTCACTTATGGACGGGTTAAAGACAGATAGGTCAGTTTATGGAGCACCATTACTCCATTATCAACAACCTTATCACTTTAACTTTAATTCTAGAGAGAGATTGTGATTTTTGAGAGAGAAAGCTTAAATCCAAGAGGAAAGAGCTTGTTTTGGGTTAAAGTTCAAGCATTAAAGTCATTCATCTTATCTCTAGCTTCGTTGTGGTAGTTGTGGTATGTTCTAATTTTATTTTCCTTACTTTGATTTAGTGTAAGGGTTAGGGTTTGAGTAAATGATGAACACAAAACCCATTATTGGTGATTTTGGGTGTTCTTGGGTAAAAATTGAGTCTTGAATACTAATTGGTGACTAGTCTAGGGTTTCAAAGTATTAAATAATGTTTATGAACCCTAATTGGTGAGTTAATTGCTAACACACCTAGTTATTTCGTAAATGGGTGTTGGTTAGTTAGTGGATGACCCGAAATGGGTGTGTTGTCTTAAAATGGTTATTTGGGTAATAAATTGACCTAGTTTGGAAAGATGGGTATGAATTACCCTAATTATGTATTAGTTGGTGTTGTTGGACCTTAATCACTAGCTTTTAAGTGATTAGTGGTGGTCTTGACTTTAATTGGGCGGTTTTGGTATAAATGGGCGATTTAATACATTAAGTCATTAAATGCTCATGTGTAAGTGTTAGTATTGAGTCCACTTAGCTTGTGTGTTGATCAAGTACTTATTATATTAGGTACTTTGCTTTGAATCTTGTGGAGGTTGAAATCGTCATCTAATTGTTAAGGTAAGTGGAATAATTATATGCGTATGTATATAATGTATCAATTTGTTGTAGCGTGAAAGGTGTAGTGTCGAGGTGTTAAGACACCACGTTTCACATGAAGGGTGTAGCATCGAGGTGTTAAGATGCCACTCGGGTGTAGCATCGAGGTGTTAAGATGCCACCTAGGAGTGTAGTGTCGATGTGTTAAGACACCACTCCGTAAAATAATGAGTGTTGCATCGAGGTGTTAAGATGCCACTCGGGGTGATGTGCCGAGGTGTTAAGGTGCCACCCTAGGGGTTAGTGGTGCGAGGTGTTAAGTGCCCTAATGGATGTTATGAACACCGATGGCGTTTTCGCGAGCGCTGTTCCCTTGTACTATTGGTCGACCATGGTTACTTGTGTTGTAAGCATATTATATCATTTCGAGTTATATTATTATGCGGCTGTTGATAGCTTGTGGTATTGGAGATTATAGCTTGTTAATGTGACGATAAGCTAATTGTGTTGCTAGCATGTTTGCGGTTTGTGTAAGTGTATGCAAGTAGGTATAATTATATATGTATTCGTATAATTATTGCATTCACTAAGCTTTGCTTACTCTCTCATTGTTTACCATTTTATAGGTTCGGTTTTGGACAAGGGTAAGGACATCGTATTGGACTAGAGATCCCGCTTGATGCTAGGGGACGCTTTTGGCTTTAGTAGCTCTTGGAGTTTGACCGGTAGTTGGGTAGTTTAATCCCAAACGCCATGCTCATTGTGTAGTTTGGAACTTAAACTTTTTGGTGGTCGAAACTCTAAACTTGTATTAAACTTGTATTTTGGGTCGTGTGGGCCCCGCTTGTAAAACATCATTTTTATGTTTGATTCGTGTTAGTTTTACATATATAAGTTTGTTGTGAAAAGTGTTCGGTCTAAAAATGTCGGGAAGTGGTCCATCTCTTTTGTGTGTTAAAAACAGTTCGGACAGAAGCTGGAGTGCTCTGTGCGCGTCGCGCACTACAGGGGATGCGCGCCGCGCACTCCGCTGTCCAGCAGCTTTTAAATTTTTTTTTGGGACTGTTTATGGTCGGTTATCGGGTTGGGTTGTTACAAGTGGTATCAGAGCATGGTCTAAGGGATTTTGGCGACTTGAGATAGGTGCCTAGACTTAGACCTTATTGTGTGAGCGCTTTATGCGGGACTTGTAGGACTTTGGGTCTAATCGGGAATTGTTAGTGCATTGGTTTATGAGAATTAACCTTGTGCTAATTGTTTGTGTTGTGTTTAGCAAGCATCAAGCGAGATAGGCGTTGTACTAGCGAGTTAATGCGACGTGCTCGCGTAGTAATGACTAGCTACCATTATTACGGGCTCAAGTCGTGTTAAACAAGCAATGTACGACGATTGTTGAGCGAGATGGAGTAGTGTGGCATATATGTATATACACATGTAATTGTCCTTTCGTTTTTGTGGTTTAACCTATTTCGTTTTATAGAATGAAGACGAGAAACGGTCCCGATCATGATAACGGAAGTACAAGCGAGGACGCCGAGTTTTCGGCCAAGGTTGAGGCCGTCTTTAAAAAGTTAAAAGCGGATTTTCTTACGGACGTCCGAAAGGTCTTTCAAGATTCGGTCGATGGGCAGGTGACCGATTTGATAAATGAACGAATGAAGGCCACTATCGAAGAGGCTTTTGATGCTAGAAACCTTTATCCTCTCGGTGAAGGAGGTGAAGGAAGGCGGGACTTCTATTATAAGAATTTCAAGGACACTCAACCCTCGATGTTTAATGGGGTGCGAGATCCTTTGAAGAGTACATGTTGGATCTCCGATATCGAGGGAGCTTTCCGTACCGCGGAATGCCCAACTGAGAAGAAAACAAGGTTTGGTTCAAGCATGTTGCGGGAGGAAGCTAAGTTGTGGTGGGACGATAAGATCAACTTATATGGCGAAGAACAATGTATGAACTTGACATGGGAGGATTTTAAGAAGGAATTCTTCAAAGAATACCGAACTTCTTCCGATCTTGATAGAATCTGGGACGAGTTGCACCATTTGCAACAAGGTTCAATGGACTTGGTCACACTCAAGTCTACCTTTTTGGCAAAAACTCATTTTTGTCCGGAATATGTGGGTGACGATCACAAGCTAATGAAAGATTTCTACCGTACTTTGAATGATGAGTACAAGGGTAAGATTAGTCGGGGAATGGCTAAGACTTTTGAAGAACTATTCGAGTTGGCTCGGGGTTTTGAACCGGAGGTTCCAAGGAAGAGTGATTTCACTTTTTCAAAGAGAAAGTTTGAAGGTTTTAGTTACTCTAACTCTTCAAACAAGAAGAACAAGAACAAGAAGGGTTCTGAAAGTTTCAATAGCGTGAAGAAGGGCGCTACCGGTGGTTTTTCTTATGCGTGCTACAATTGTGGGCAACCGGGTCATATGGCTCGTGAATGTCCGAAACCATTTTCCGAAAACAAAATCACTTGTTTTAATTGCGGAAAAGAAGGGCATAAGAAGCCGGAGTGTCCCGACTTGCGCAATGATAATGTTAAGCGGTTAGAGAAGGTGGCGGGTACGGCAAGGGGTCGAAATTATTTGATGACCAATGATGAAGCCAAGCAATCAAACGAAGTCGTCTCAGGTACTTTCGTGGTTAATTCTAATCCGGCAAGAATTCTATTTGATAGCGGTGCAAATTTGTCGTTTGTGTCTCCTAAATTTGTGCCTAAACTTGATAGACCGTTAGCTAAGTTAAGTCGTCCGGTAGAAGTCGAAATAGCGGACGGCAAGACGGTGCTAGTGGTTGATGTGTGTGAAAATTGTGATGTTGTTTTCAGTGCCGAAACCTTTAAAATTGATCTCATTCCAATGACCTTGGGCGATTTTGATATTGTCGTTGGTATGGATTGGCTCGATCGTTATAGAGCCGATATTGCATGTCATGATAAGTTTATTCGTGTGAAGACCCCAAGTGGGGGAGAGTTGATTATTCATGGTGATAAGCGAAGGAGACCGGTGCCGATATGCACTTTTGCACGGGCACGTCGTCTCGTTGTTACCGGTAGCATGGCTTTCCTTGCTCATGTTGTTGATACTCTCAATGAGCCACCACCCATTCGTGAAATTCCGGTGGTTAATGAATTTGAAGACATTTTTCCGGATGAGTTACCGGGTGTTCCGGCGGAAAGACAAGTTGAATTTCGCATTGAGTTGGTTCCAGGGGCTACCCCCATTGCTAAAACTCCTTATCGTTTAGCGCCGACGGAAATGCAAGAGTTGTTAAATCAAACCCAAGAGCTACTTGAAAAGGGTTTCATTCGACCGAGTGCTTCGCCATGGGGCGCTCCGGTTTTATTCGTGAAAAAGAAGGATGGTAGTATGCGGATGTGCATCGATTACCGGGAGTTGAATAAAGTGACGATCAAGAATCATTATCCGTTACCTAGGATTGATGATTTGTTTGATCAACTTCAAGGTGCAACGTATTTCTCGAAAATCGACCTACGGTCCGGCTATCACCAAATGCGGGTCCGTGAGGAAGACATTGAGAAAACGGCCTTTCGAACGCGTTATGGGCATTTTGAGTTTGTTGTGATGCCTTTCGGTCTTACGAATGCACCGGCGGCATTCATGGATCTTATGAACTGAGTGTGCCAACCTATGTTGGACAAGTCGGTAATAGTGTTCATTGACGACATACTAGTCTACTCGAAAAGTATGAACGAACATGAACATCATTTGCATGAAGTATTAAAGACGCTACGAAAGGAGAAGTTGTATGCAAAGTTCTCCAAATGTGAATTTTGGCTAAGGGAAGTTCAATTCCTTGGTCATATTGTGAACGAAAACGGTATTCAAGTAGATCCGGGGAAGATCGAGACGGTGAAGAGTTGGGGACGACCGACTACGCCTACGGAAATCCGAAGTTTTCTCGGATTGGCCGGTTATTATCGTCGGTTTATCCAAGATTTTTCTAAGATCGCTTCTTCGTTGACGAAATTGACAAGGAAGAATGCGAGGTTTGTTTGGGAGAACGAGCAAGAAATTGCTTTTCAATTGTTAAAAGAGAAGTTGTGTCAAGCTCCGGTGTTAGTGTTACCAGAAGGTGTTGAAGACATGGTGGTTTATTGTGATGCTTCCTTAAATGGTCTCGGGTGTGTTCTAATGCAAAGAGGTAAAGTCATCGCTTATGCCTCTCGACAATTAAAGGAACATGAAACGAGGTATTCGACTCATAATCTTGAGTTGGCGGCGGTTGTGCATGCGTTGAAAATTTGGCGCCATTACTTGTATGGTGTTAAGTGTACGATTTATTCGGATCATAAGAGTTTGAAACATCTCTTTAATCAACGAGATTTGAATTATCGCCAACGTAGGTGGATGGATGTGGTGAAAGACTATGATTGTGAGATACTTTATCATCCGGGTAAGGCGAACGTTGTCGCGGATGCGATGATTCGAAAGAGTCAACATCCGGCGATACGAGTTGGATCATTACGTTTGATTATTACCAATGATTTTCTTAAAAAGCTTGGTGAGATTCAAATAGAGGCTTATGTTCACAACAAGCATACAGAGCGAATCGTGGGCCAATCGGAGTTTATTACTATGGGTCCGCGTAGTTTGTTGTCTTTCCAAGGAAGGGTGTGGGTGCCTAAGATGGGTGATTACCGACGAGTGCTACTTAATGAAGCACATAAGTCAAAATATTCCATTCATCCGGGCGCGACGAAAATGTATCTTGACTTGAAGAAAGATTATTGGTGGCCGGGCATGAAGCGTGATGTTGTGAAGTATGTTGAGCAATGCGTCACGTGTTTGCAAGTAAAAGCCGAACACCAAAAGCCGTATGGTAAATTGCAACCTTTAGAAATTCCGAAATGGAAATGGGAGCACATTACCATGGATTTCATAACAAAGTTACCTAAGACGGCGAGAACCCAATTTGATACGATTTGGGTGATAGTTGACCGGTTGACGAAAAGTGCTTTGTTTCTTCCCATTAAAGAAGCAATATCGTCGGAGGCCTTGGCTAAGTTGTTTATCAAGGAAGTGGTCTCTCGACACAGGGTTCCTATATCTATTGTTTCGGATAGAGATACTCGTTTTACATCTCGGTTTTGGGAAAAGTTTCACGAAGATATGGGTACGCGATTGAAATTGAGCACGGCGTATCATCCTCAAACGGACGGTCAAACCGAACGTACGAATCAAACTTTGGAAGATATGTTACGGGCGTGCATTATTGATTTCGGTGGTAGTTGGGATGAGCATTTGCCTTTGGTGGAATTCTCGTACAATAATAGTTATCATACTAGTATCGGGATGCCACCTTATGAGATGCTTTACGGGCGGAGGTGTCGAACTCCCATTTGTTGGGGAGAAGTGGGTCAAAGAGAAATCGGGAGTACCGATTTGGTTTTAGAGACGAATAACAAGATTGATATTATTCGGGAACATTTGAGAAAGGCTCAAGATAGACAAAAGTCGTATGCCGACAAACGTAGACGAATGATCGAATTTCAAGAAGGCGATATGGTGATGCTTAAGGTTTCGCCATGGAAGGGTATTATTCGATTTCGAAAACAGGGAAAGTTAGCTCCTCGGTTTATTGGTCCCTTTAAAGTTTTAGCTCGTATTGGTGAAGTCGCGTATCATTTGGAATTACCAGAAGAACTTACGGGGATCCATAATACCTTTCATGTTTCCCATCTCCGTAAGTGTCTTGCGGATGATTCATCTTGGGTGTCGTTAGACAAGATTGAGCTAAATAACAAGTTGGAGTATGTTGAGGAGCCGGTTGCTATACTCGATGAAAAGGTTAAGAAATTGAGAAATAAAGAGGTGAGGACTTTTAAAGTCCAATGGCGTCGAAGTATAGGTTCTGAGTTTACTTGGGAGCCCGAAGAGTTCGTGTTGGTATAGCTTCCCTCTTGTCATGCGGCTTGGATTGCGAGGACGCAATCCGAATAAGTGGGGGAGAGTTGTAAGACCCTAATCAGTTTGTACAGCAGTGTAAATATGTTACACAGAGTGTGGGTGATGTTGTGCAGTTAAACAGAAGTCACTGAGTGAGCTGAGCCTAGTGCGCGCCGCGCACACTAAAGGGAGCGCGCCGCGCACCCTTACTGTAGCCGGGTTCCAGCTTTTTAAATCAGATATTTTAATGGGCATTTTGGTAAATTCACTTATGGACGGGTTAAAGACAGATAGGTCAGTTTGTGGAGCACCATTACTCCATTATCAACAACCTTATCACTTTAACTTTAATTCTAGAGAGAGATTGTGATTTTTGAGAGAGAAAGCTTAAATCCAAGAGGAAGGAGCTTGTTTTGGGTTAAAGTTCAAGCATTAAAGTCGTTCATCTTATCTCTAGCTTCGTTGTGGTAGTTGTGGTATGTTCTAATTTTATTTTCCTTACTTTGATTTAGTGTAAGGGTTAGGGTTTGAGTAAATGATGAACACAAAACCCATTATTGGTGATTTTGGGTGTTCTTGGGTAAAAATTGAGTCTTGAATACTAATTGGTGACTAGTCTAGAGTTTTAAAGTATTAAATGATGTTTATGAACCCTAATTGGTGAGTTAATTGCTAACACACCTAGTTATTTCGTAAATGGGTGTTGGTTAGTTAGTGGATGACCCGAAATGGGTGTGTTGTCTTAAAATGGTTATTTGGGTAATAAATTGACCTAGTTTGGAAAGATGGGTATGAATTACCCTAATTATGTATTAGTTGGTGTTGTTGGACCTTAATCACTAGCTTTTAAGTGATTAGTGGTGGTCTTGACTTTAATTGGGCGGTTTTGGTATAAATGGGCGATTTAATACATTAAGTCATTAAATGCTCATGTGTAAGTGTTAGTATTGAGTCCACTTAGCTTGTGTGTTGATTAAGTACTTATTATATTAGGTACTTTGCTTTGAAGCTTGTGGAGGTTGAAATCGTCATCTAATTGTTAAGGTGAGTGGAATAATTATATGCGTATGTATATAATGTATCTATTAGTGTCGAGGTGTTAAGACACCACATTTCACGTGAAGGGTGTAGCATCGAGGTGTTAAGATGCCACTCGGGTGTAGCATTGAGGTGTTAAGATGCCACCTAGGAGTGTAGTGTTGAGGTGTTAAGACACCACTCCGTAAAATAATGAGTGTAGCATCGAGGTGTTAAGATGCCACTCGGGGTGATGTGCCGAGGTGTTAAGGTGCCACCCTAGGGGTTAGTGGTGCGAGGTGTTAAGTGCCCTAATGGATGTTATGAACACCGATGGCGTTTTCGCGAGCGCCGTTCCCTTGTACTATTGGTCGACCATGGTTACTTGTGTTGTAAGCATATTATATCATTTCGAGTTATATTATTATGCGGTTGTTGCTAGCTTGTGGTATTGGAGATTATAGCTTGTTAATGTGACGATAAGCTAATTGTGTTGCTAGCATGTTTGCGGTTTGTGTAAGTGTATGCAAGTAGGTATAATTATATATGTATTCGTATAATTATTGCATTCACTAAGCTTTGCTTACCCTCTCGTTGTTTACCATTTTATAGGTTCGGTTTTGGACAAGGGTAAGGGCATCGTATTGGACTAGAGATCCCGCTTGATGCTAGGGGACGCTTTTAGCTTTAGTAGCTCTTGGAGTTTGACCGGTAGTTGGGTAGTTTAATCCCAAACGCCATGCTCATTGTGTAGTTTGGAACTTAAACTTTTTGGTGGTCGAAACTCTAAACTTGTATTAAACTTGTATTTTGGGTCGTGTGGGCCCTGCTTGTAAAACATCATTTTTATGTTTGATTCGTGTTTGTTTTACATATATAAGTTTGTTGTGAAAAGCATTCGGTCTAAAAATGTCGGGAAGTGGTCCATCTTTTTGTGTGTTAAAAACAGTTCGGACAGAAGCTGGAGTGCTCTGTGCGCGCCGCGCACTACAGGGGATGCGCGCCGCGCACTCCCCTGTCCAGCAGCTTTTAAATTTTTTTTTTTGGGACTGTTTATGGTCGGTTATCGGGTTGGGTTGTTACATAACCCAAAACAGCCCGCGGTGTTACTACGACGGTGTATATCCGGTTTTACGGTGTTTTTCGTGTTTCCAGGTTTTAAATCATTAAGTTAGCATATCATAAAGATATAGAACATGTGTTTAGTTGATTTTAAAAATCAAGTTAGAAGGATTAACTTTTGTTTGCGAACAAGTTTAGAATTAACTAAACTATGTTCTAGTGATTACAAGTTTAAACCTTCGAATAAGGTAGTTTTATATATATGAATCGAATGATGTTACGAACATCATTACTACTCAGGTTTTGTGGATAAACCTACTGGAAATGAGAAAAATAGATCTAGCTTCAAAGGATCCTTGGATGGCTTGAAAGTTCTTGAAGCAAAATCATGACACGAAAACAAGTTCAAGTAAGATTTCCACTCGAAATAAGATTGTTAAAGTTATAGAAATTGAATCAAAGTTTGAATATGAGTATTACCTTATATTAGAAAGATATATTACTGTAAATAAGAAAGATTTCTTGAGGTTGGATGATCACTCAAAGTGGATTTGCAAGATTGGAAGTAAGCTAGCAAACTTGGAAGTGTTGTTGGTGTGTTCTTGAGTAGTTGTTTTATAACTTGGTTTATGTATGGATTTATGAAGTAGATTGAGCAAGATTTTGTTGAAGATGATGAAGAACACATAGAACAAAGGAAGAACACTTGAGAGAGAGTAATTTGATTCAAGAAAATTGAAATGAAAATGTGTTTGTGAGTACCTAAGTTCACGTGAATTAGGATGGCATTATAGTCTCCATTAGTTTGTAATTTTGTGAGATATTTCATGCTAGATGTTAAATGATGGTTCCCACATGGTTAGGTGACTCACATGGGCTGCTAAGAGCTGATCATTGGAGTGTATATACCAATAGTACGAATACGGGTGCATACGAGTAGAATTGTTGAAGAAAATGAACGAGGATGTAATTGTAAGCATTTTTGTTAAGTAGAAGTACTTTGATAAGTGTCTTAAAGTCTTTCAAAAGTGTATGAATACATATTAAAACACTACATGTATATGCATTTTAACTGAGTCGTTAAGTCATCGTTAGTCGTTACATGTAAGTGTTGTTTTGAAACCTTTAAGTTAACGATCTTGTTAAATGTTGTTAACCCAATGTTTATTATATCTAATGAGATGTTAAATTATTACATTATCATGATATTATGATGTATTAATATATCTTAATATGATATATATACAATTAGATGTCGTTACAACGATAATCGTTACATATATGTCTCGTTTCGAAATCCTTAAGTTAGTAGTCTTGTTTTTACATATGTAGTTCATTGTTAATATACTTAATGATATGTTTACTTATCATTTATCATGTTTATATAATGTATCAATATCTTAAAATGATTCATATGTAATTAGTAAGACGTTGTTATAACGATAATCGTTATATATATCGTTTTCGAGTTTCTTAATTTAATAGTCTCATTTTTATGTATATCACTCATTGTTGATATACTTAGTGAGATACTTACTTATCATAATATCATGTTACCTATATATATATCCATATATATGTCATCATATAGTTTTTACAAGTTTTAACGTTCGTGAATCACCGGTCAACTTGGGTGGTCAATTGTCTATATGAAACCTATTTCAATTAATCAAGTCTTAACAAGTTTTTGATTGCTTAACATGTTGGAAACACTTAATCATGTAAATATCAATTTCATTTAATATATATAAACATAGAAAAGTTCGGGTCACTACATTATAGCAGCGACAGTTCAGGTTATAGCAGCTGTAGCAACGAAAGAGAAAATAGAAAAGTTGCAGGTAGAGGGTGATGGTCTTTGTGGAGGTGATGTCAAACGAGGATGGGTAGAAGGTGGTGATGATAGTTTATGGAAAACACGTAACCAGAATAGGAACTGCAGCAGTAGATGTGACGATTTGGTTTGTGGTGATGTATTGGGTTCGTACAGGAAAAATAATAGAAGAAGATCAGCTGTAACGACCATTAGTGATGTTCGAAATAAAAAGAAACAGAAAATGAGCAGGATCATCGAATGAAAATTGAAACGTTCATGGGTTTTATCGGGCAGTAGACAACAATGAATGAGCTAGTTTCATGGTGTTTATGGTGGTGGTTTTGGTGGGATAAACAGAAATAATAGTGGAGGTGGTGTAAGGGAGGTGTGAGTCAAGGTGGTGTTGTGAGAAGGTGATCTAGGTTAATTGGGTTTTGTCTAAGGTGGTCTGACCAAAATATCGAGCAGTTGCAGGTTTATGTTTGAAATCGAGCATGAGCTAGAGGTGGCATTTAAACCAGGAATTATGAACCGCAGGTAGATGGTAGTGTAGTGTTGAACGATGGTGACTATGGTGGTTATTCAAGTGAAGAAGAAAGTTGTCGAAACAAAAACACGAATAAAAGTCGAGTAAGCGGGTTTCAACAAAAACGTAATCAAATAGTAATAGTAGGTACATGGTTCGATCGTTTGCAGGTTTTCATGGCTTAGTGTGGTGTTCCTTATCAATGAATATGGAGAGTGTGATGATAATATGGAATGGATTGCAGGTGGCGATTGCACCATATTAGAGAATATGGCTCATTTTTTGGTTTAAGAGTGATGAAAATGATGTGGTGGGTTGGGTTCCTAAAGAGAGAGAGAGAGAATAAAGAGATGGAGTGAAAGGTTGAAGGTGAAAGGGGTGTGGTATTAGTGATGATTACGAATGACTTCTTTACACTGGAATTAATCGAGGTTTATAGTAATAAAAGTGTATCAATCAAACAATCAAAAACAGAAATAAGTAATAAAAGAAATAAAAGTTGAAGTTGATTTCTAACGGAATTTGTCAATGATTGATTGTATTGTAGTATTGAAATATTCGATTCGTTTACTTTAACAGACAGGTAGATATTATGATAAGCATGTGAAACAGATCTCTTACTACTTTATCATTTTCATTTTTAATTAAAACCAATAATTAATAAATATATTAATATTAATAATAATAATATTGATAATGTTTTTTTTAATAATAAAAATACTAATACTAATAATAATAATAGGATTAATAATAATATTAATAATAATATCAAAATAATACTTAATAATAATAAATATAATGATAAGAGTAATAAAGCTAATGATAGTCATAACTTTAAATAAAAAGATAATTTTTAGTACTAATAATAATAATAATAATCATAATGATAACTAAAATTATAGTTTTAATCATTCTTATAATAATATTTATATTTAACATCTTTATTTTGATAATCATAACCTTTTAATTATAATTATAACAATAATAATAATAATATTAATAATACTAATATTGATATTAATATTAATAGTAATAATGAAAGTAGTAATAATATTACCATAACAACTATATTTTTACTTGCAATTTAATATATTAATATTACATATTATTGATTATGTAATATAACATATTATATAATAACCTATTTTTGAGTATTAATTTCTTATACATTAATATATATCACATTATACATATAATAATAATTATGTATAGAGATCATATATTTTTATATATATTTTTATATATAGATTTATTTATTTTAACAACAACATTATTATCTTGCATATTATTTTACATATTTGATTCTAATGTTTAACTTGTATTTTATTATTTTAAATTATATATCAAATTATTATATATATATATATATATATATATATATATATATATATATATACATACATTTAAATATATATGTATCTATTTACAAATAGTTGTTCGTGAATCATCGGGAATGGTCGAAGTCAAATGAATCCATGTAAACAGGTCAAAATTTTTGAGACTCAACATTATGAAATTTGCTTATCGTGTCGAAATCATATAAAGATTAAGTTTAAATTTGGTCGAAAATTTCCGGGTCGTCACAGTACCTACCCGTTAAAGAAATTTCGTCCCGAAATTTGATCGAGGTCGTCATGGCTAACTATAAGAATTTTTTCATGACGAATATGAGTTGATAAATAGAGTTTTATCATCATTAAGTAATATAGATAAAATGATTCGATTATGTGATGCATACGACTGAAGCTGTCACAAAAGAGTGAAATGAGGAATTTAAGATTCGTCTTACTTTTGACGTAGTCACGTTTGAATTTCAAAATTCAAGTGATTTATAAGAAAATCTTGGAAATCTATAAGATTTGATTCTTCGGGATTTATGGAAATTAAGATCTTCATAATTAAATGCGATCATCTGTCTCGATTGCTTTATTTGGCATTTCCACTATAAATGAACTCCTTCCGTTCCATTATTTTCACCACTCCTATACTTTCTTCCTCCATTCATACTTCCTAAATATTGTGAAAATGCTCCATCCAGTTCTAATTCTTAATATTTTTCTAACTATCGCATCTGTCATTCTTCTTTTCCATTTACCGCCGGAAGAATCTATTCACTTCTACTATTACCTTAGGGTTATAGTATTTTTCATTCTCCCGTGTCTTTATATTGCTATACGCATTGATATACACGGTTTGTAATTCCTGTTTTTGTTATCGGCTTTATATTTCTTGTTATGTTTCGGAGCTCCATGCTCTTATTTTCTCTTTCCGACTTCAAGTCAAGCAAATAATGGTCCAGAACTCGTAGATATGAAGTTTCGATTGAACATGTCAAATTTTCTAAGAGGGAGATTATAATAGCACGATTTTGATTGGTTAAATTACCAGAATTCAAGAGAAAAGATAGGACTATCAGGAAGATAAGTTCTCGATATGTTTGGAGTTTAGATAGAATGTAAGAGTCGTGTAACATGGCACATGATGACGTTATGGTCTGTGAATCATCACATTCCATTAGAAACTCAGCATGACTTACTGTAATATAATCACGTTGATCAAGTGTCATTATATTATACTAACTCATGCTTCAGTTCCCAACACTACTTCAAAAAAAAAAAAACATTCATATTTAAAGTTCAAATTTTTCAGAATTTAGAAACTAAAACAGTTCCCCTTCTGATGTAATACAGATAATGCGGAGAGGTAATTAATATCAGATCAGAATAGTTATGAAGATTTCTCCAGAAATATTGAAGATTTTCATAACGAAAGATATAATAATATCTTAGAATGTTAGAATCATAGTGTGATGAAGAAATTCATTCACTATGATTTAGAGCAATTAAGGAGTAAGGTATTCGCTAAAGATTTCATCAGAAACAGAATCACCAGGATTCTTTAAATATAGAGTTTGGTCCTTGTATTTTTCCTTGGTCTCTTTCATGGTGTGGCCAATCCATTTTTCAGTACCAAATTTTCTATCAAGCGTTCCCAACACTCTCTTCTTTATCATCAAACTTTTGGCCGTTTAGACCATCTACAATTTTTCTGTTTCCTCTGCATTTAATGTTATGATATCTGAATCATCGGTTATCAATTCGAGAGGTTTCAAGAGAATTTCATTTTTAGATGATTAAACGCTGATTGTAATCGTCAAGATACAATGGATGTTTAAGATGAAATCAAGTTACAAACTTGAAGGAATGTTTAACTGTAGAAGGTGTAACTTGTTAACGATATTTTAAATCAAAATGTGTTATAATTAATATTTCCTATTCTTTTAATACGTTTTAATTGCCTAATGAGAGTAGTCTAATGTTAGTAGTCGAATAGTTTAATAGTTTAACCAATACTAATATATTATAAGGATATAGTCATATAGGAACAGTTAGCTAGGAACAGTCAGCTAGGATTTGGTTAGTATAGGTTTAAAATTTTACGTAGTTAATTAATTGGTTACTAATCAATTTTATTTTGTTCATTATTTTCTTCATTATGCCACTTGTCAAATCTTGACTTGGATTTTGATCGGCAGAAACTCGTATATGAAATTGAATTGGATTGAAAATGGTTATTCTTTGGTGAACGGATACGTATATGTGTGGATTTGAGCAGTATTGTTAATGACTGCTGAATTTAAATTGAAGAATGTACAGTGTAACTTATTAATGTGAAATCTAAATATTCCTCGGGTATTACCAGTTAATATAATATTAAACTCATTTGATTTACTGTTAGAACTAGAATACATAATCTCTAAGACTTTAGAGATTACATAATCGCCATGAAGAACGAAGATAATCGATGTAAAGTAGATAGAATGATAGGTAGAACGAAGATTATGCTCGCGGTACCAATGGTGATGTCGAGGCTGGTGATGTGGATGTTACTGTCGGTGATACAAGTGATGTTGGTGCTGAGGTTGGTGATGATGTTGGTGTAATAAGTATAGCTTGTAAATCATGCACCATTCTTGTCAGGGTTTCTATCCTACCCTCTATCATTTCTATCCACCCACTCATCTGATTCGATAGATCTTGATTATCAATTCGAAGTTCCCTAACTTCTTCTAATATTCCCCTTCGACTGGTATTCGGAAGTAGAGGTTGAATATTTTCTGAGATTGCAGTAATGCGACCTTCGAGGCAGAATATTTTGGCAAGAAGGGTGAAAACAGTGTTGCGCATAGGTTCACTGGTGAGTACATCATTTTCTCCGATGTTAGGTGGTAAGTTTGGTTCACGGTAGGGTTCGCCTTCTTCATTTCTCCATCGAGTGAGTAAGTCTCGGACACACCCCCATCTCCTCCAGAAAGAAAAATAGATAAATGGTTGAGGCACTTCTGGTTCATTAACTTCGGAGTCTGCTTCAATATACATCTCGAAATCACTTCCGGAACTAATGGAATCCAAGCTAGATGTAGGATCCATCTTACACGATCAGTTAGAAGATTTTTTATATGAAATGATTTTCGGATATCGGATAATATTCTAATTACATAGAATACCTAATACCTATATATATATATATATATATATATATATATATATATATATATATATATATATATATATATATATATATATATATATATATATATAGTACAGAAGGTCTCGTAGATTGCAGAGGGAATTAAGGAAACGTGTCAGACAAGGTCTTATGTGATGGGATATGAATTTGTCTGTACACAATCTATGCAATAATTACAATAAGACGTGTCGAGACTGAAAACGATGGATAGATATTTTTCGATAAAGAATGATAAGCAAAACTTTTAACATGCAGACCAGGTTCAAGTCTAGACTCATTAATATAACCTAACAACTACTACGTCGAAGTCCAGACTCACTAATGCATCCTAACAACTACGTGTTAGACACACTAATACAAGACCTGGTTCGCTACGACCACCGCTCTGATACCAACTGAAATGCCCCGTTCATATACATTATAAATGATTCACTATAGTTGATTACATCGCGAGGTATTTGACATCTATATGATACATTTTGCAAACATTGCATTCGTTTTTAAAAGACACACTTTCTTTACATCGAAAATTGACGGCATGCATATCATTTCATAATACCTCCAACTATAATTGACTTAATAATAATCTTGATGAACTCAACGACTCGAATGCAACGTCTTTCGAAATATGCCATGAATGACTCCAAGTAATATCCTTAAAATGAGCTAATGCACAGCGGAAGATTTCTTTAATACCTGAGAATAAACATGCTTTAAAGTGTCAACCAAAAGGTTGGTGAGCTCATTAGTTTATCATAAATAACCATTTCCGATTGTATAATAGACCACAAGGTACTCAAAGTTAGAAAACAATCTGTGCAGGTTTACTCCTACAGTAAAATCACTCATATGAAGAACACCGGAACCTTTCAAACAACCCACCAACGGTAGCTAATGCGTGCGTGCAATGCAAAATCATCAAACCTTGGTAGTTAATATAATTTTACAACGGGAGCTAATGCGTGCATGCAATGCAAAATCATCTCTCTGAGGGTAGTTAAAACGGGAGCTAATGCGTGTGTGCAATGACAAAATCATTTCTCCGTTATTAACTACAAAATCGAACACAATACAATACAATACGTCGGGAGCTAATGCGTGCGTGCAATGCAAAATCATCTCACCGATGGTAGCTAGAAAGGGAGCTAATGCGTGCGTGCAATGACAAAATCATCTTTCCGTTACTAACTACAAAATCAAACCATTTTGGGAGCTAATGCGTGCATGCAATGACAAAATCATCTCTCCGATGGTCGATAATACAATCTTTATAGAAATCGAACCTCTGAATCCAAATAATTCTATCATAGAATGTAGTTTTGAATATTTGTGTCTATTTCGTCAAATATTTATAAAAGCAGTTCATGTATTCTCAGTTCAAAAATATATCTCAAAGCATTTAGTAAAACAGTTATAAAAACAGTGCATGTATTCTCAGTCCCAAAAATGTAAAGAGTAAAAGGAAGCAAATGAAACTCACACTACGATATTTTGTAGTAAAAATATGCATACGACGGAACTGAACAATGCAAGGTTGGCCTCGGATTCATGAACCTATATCAAGTATATATATTAACACATATAATCACATAATTCCTACTACATAATATTTATATATTAAGTGTTGTAGTTATATAAATATATATACTTTATTTATAATTTATATCTTCAGTTATATTTTATATATAGTTATTTTGTAAATAATCAATATTCATACATATAGTTATCTTACAATATATATATTTGTAGTTGGTATTATATCAAAAATCAGAAATTTGTTATATGTAATATTTATATAATAATGTTATTGTGTTTGTAGTAATAATAATACTGTAATAATAATAATACTAACGATAATAATAGTGATAATAAAAATAATGTAAATAAAGTTATATATAAAATTCAGGTTAATGAAAATAATAATAATGATAGTAATAATAATAACAATAATGATAGTTATAATTTTAATTAAAATGTTAATTTTAATGTTAATGATAATAACAATAATAATAATATTAATATTAATAATGAGTAATAAGTAAACTACCTCAAAGAAGTAGTCCTTAAAATGCCCAAGTCCGGGTTTGAACCCGTGACATCCCGCTAACCCGTTAACAACCTAAACCAATAATCTGCTTATTGTTTTTCTGATTTAAATGGTACTTAACTTAACCTTTGTTTGTGAACCAATATACTCTAATCATCTCATCACCATAACTTCTTTTCTGTTTCATTACCATGTATCATTATCAATATACATTATCAAGGTACTTGTTCATCACCATCCCCATCATAATCATAATCATTCTCCATAACCATAACGAATTCATTTTATTATCATCACCTCTATACTCATCGTCTAACTTACCCATCATCATGTATTATCAACACGATTATATCATCATCGTTCGCATCATAATCATCTTCATATTATTTTCCTAGCATCGTGTCTCATCACTTAATCCTAATCATAAGCTATTCATCAATATCGTTATTCACCCTATAACGCAAAAGGACTTGTTGCAAGCGCAAAAAAATATGGCAGCCCGACTAGGAGTATCGGCCCAACGAAAAAAAATGAAGCTCTTGGCCCAACATGCAAAATAAAACTCTCGGCCCAATCAGACATTTCTGTACAATTCGATTCCTTTTATTCGATTCCTTTTACAAAGCAAGTGGGGTTCGATTTAATAAATAAAAGCTTTATCTAATTACTAAAAAAATTCGCACGTCCCCTATTTGTGATCCAACTTGGTCGGCCATCAAGTGTGATGATTTATTCCCTTGGTTTATTAATAAAGCATTAATTAATAAGAGTATTATATAACCAAGTTGAATAAGCTTTACATTTGTAACCTGTTTTCCCTTTTCATTTCGTCCACTAGTCCAAAGATGGTGGCTTCATTTCTTTTTTTTTTACTGCAATTGATTTATTCCCTTTTTAAAGCACTAACCATGTAACTTGTAAAGTCATTCACAAGATAAATATATATATGCTCCCTCTATATCGATCACCTAAACCTCTTTTAATACTTGGGGTTGTTTGGTTCAAATCAGCAAATTATAGCAGCGACAGTTCAGGTTATAGCAGCTGTAGCAACGAAAGAGAAAATAGAAAAGTTGAAGGTGGAGGGTGATGGTCTTTGTGGAGGTGATGGCAAACGAGGATGGGTAGAAGGTGGTGATGATAGTTTACTGACAACACGTAACCAGAATAGGAACTGCAGCAGTAGATGTGACGATTTAGTTTGTGGTGATGTATTGGGTTCGTACAGGAAAATAATAGAAGAAGATCAGCTGTAACGAACACTAGTGATGTTCGAACTAAAAACAAACAGAAAAGGAGCAGGATCATCTAATGAAAATTGAAACGTTCATGGGTTTTATCGGGCAGTACACAACAATGAATGAGCTAGTTTGATGGTGTTTATGGTGGTGGTTTTGGTAGGACAAACAGAAACAATAGTGGAGGTGGTGTAAGGGAGGTGTGAGTCAAGGTGGTCTTGTGAGAAGGTGATCTAGGTGAATTGGGTTTTGTCTAAGGTGGTCTGACCTAAATATCGAGCAGTTGCAGGTTTATGTTTGAAATTAAGCATGAGCTAGAGGTGGCATTTGAACCAGGAATTATGAACCGCAGGTAGATGGTAGTGTAGTGTTGAACGATGGTGACTATGGTGGTGATTCAAGTGAAGAAGAAAGTTGTCGAAACAAAAACACGAATAAAAGTCGAGTAAGCGGGTTTCAACAAAAACGTAATCAAATAGTAATAGTAGGTACATGGTTCGATCATTTGCAGTTTTCATGGTTTAGTGTGGTGTTCCTTATCGATGAATATGGCGAGTGTGATGATAATATGGAATGGATTGCAGGTGGCGATTGCACCATAGTAGAGAATATGGCTCATTTTTTGGTTTAAGAGTGATGAAAATGATGTGGTGGGTTGGGTTCCTGAAGAGAGAGAGAGAGAATAAAGAGATGGAGTGAAAGGTTGAAGGTGAAATGGGTGTGGTATTAGTGATGATTACGAATGACTTCTTTACACTGGAATTAATCGAGGTTTATAGTAATAAAAGTGTATCAATCAAACAATCAAAAACAGAAATAAGTAATAAAAGAAATAAAAGTTGAAGTTGATTTCTAACGGAATTTTTCAATGATTGATTGTCTTGTAGTATTGAAATATTCGATTCGTTTACTTTAACAGACAGGTAGATATTATGATAAGCATGTGAAACAGATCTCTTACTTTTATCTTTTTCATTTTTAATTAAAACCAATAATTAATAAATATATGAATAATAATAATAATATTGATAATGTTTTTTTAATAATAAAAATACTAATACTAATAATAATAATAATAATAGGATTAATAATAATATTAATAATAATATCAAAATAATACTTAATAATAATAAATATAATGATAAGAGTAATAAAGCTAATGATAGTCATAACTTTAAATAAAAAGATAATTTTTAGTACTAATAATAATAATAATAATAATAATAATAATAATAATAATCATAATGATAACTAAAATTATAGTTTTAATCATTCTTATAATAATATTTATATTTAACATCTTTATTTTGATAATCATAACCTTTTAATTATAATTTTAACAATAATAATAAAATTAATAATACTAATATTGATATTAATATTAATAGTAATAATGAAAGTAGTAATAATATTACCATAACAACTATATTTTTACTTGCAATTTAATATATTAATATTACATATTATTGATTATGTAATATAACATATTATATAATAACCTTGTTGTGAGTATTAATTTCTTATACATTAATATATATCACATTATACATATAATAATAATTATGTACAGAGATCATATATTTTTATATATAGATTTATTTATTTTAACAATAACATTATTATCTTGCATATTATTTTACATATTTGATTCTAATGTTTAACTTGTATCTTATTATTTCAAATTATATATCAAATTATTATTATATATATATATACATTTAAATATATATGTATCAATTTACAAATAGTTGTTCGTGAATCATCGGGAATGGTCGAAGTCAAATGAATCCATGTAAACAGTTCAAAATTTTTGAGACTCAACATTACGAAATTTGCTTATCATGTCGAAATCATATAAAGATTAAGTTTAAATTTGGTCAAAAATTTCTGGGTCGTCACAATATTAACCCAAGTACCACTATTTGATAATAATATTCTTGTTTTAATTACATGTTTCTTGTGCAGACCAACACTATTGATGATCTTTACTCTTCGCTATCCACCATGACCCTAAAATAAAGTTGCTAGTCAACTGCTGCTTCACTTGTGTTGCACACTCAACATGTGCTTCACAATCTCAAAATGCAGGAGGCACAGGAATCCATTGTAGCCAATGTTGTTCAGAATGTAGCTAAACTGAAAAAAAAAATTGAAAGTAGATGTGCAAGATTTGCACAAGAAGTGGAGGAGTGCAGCAGATCTTGTATAGAAGAGGGATGAGACGATAAAGCTGGTTGAGGGTAAATGTGTGGAAGTGAGGTCGGAGAGAGATAAGCTTTTGGAAGAGAAAAAGAAACTGATAAAGGAGGTTGAAGATTTGAAGAAGACTATTGAAGAAAAGGATCGGTTGGCTGAAGAGAATGTCACCCTTACCGTTGCTTAGAAAGACTTAGCAGATTTGAAAACTAGTATTCCTAATTTAGTGCAAAGGATACTAGATTCAGACCTCGTTGGCCAGACCTTTCATAGATACCTTGAAGCCTCCACTGCGAAAGATATATCTGAAGTGGTGGAAGAGGTTGTCAATCTCATTCCCAACAAACCGGATCCTTTGCCAGCTGGAATTTCAAAGCATATCAAACCCTATGCTGCAGCTGAGCTAGAGACTGCCAGGGATGCAATTGCCACTTTAAAAATTATTTCTTTGGAAGAGTTGTGCAAGAAAGATGAAGTGTCGGTGAAGGATATACTGGATGTGCCAGTTTGATGTAAAAAAAATTGAAAACATTCTTTAATAACTGTTATGTAATGTTTATTTTGATTTGACGATGTACGTATGTTTAATGTTTATCACTCTGCCATGTTTGAGTATGCTTATCATTTGCTATTTTATTGATGAAAAAATATGTATGTTTAATAATAGTGATAATAAACTTTCATGTCATATGCCATATCATATATGATTACCCAATTTGTATCTTTATCATGTGAACTTGTCAAAAAAAACATTTGCCCTAACTGCTTTTCGCATGACGGATGCATTAAACCGTCATCCGTTATCCATTCTGCGCCAAAGGCTTTGATGTAACATATTGTTATCTTTGTTGAAGTCAAAATTTTAAAAGAAATGATGAATTTTGCCAATATGATATAGTCCTGATACAAATGAGTCAAAAAATAATGACCTTGTATGATTTATAAAACATGTATTTAAGGAATAAACAGTAGTTCCGTATAGCGTGCTGCGCTTAGGCGTTGTGCGGCTTTTCAAAAATATACTTGTACTTTTATGTACAACATTTATGTTTTTCGTATAAATGGATTTATGAAGTTGAGATAAACCATTGTATATGTCATGACATTCGAGAGATTTTGTATTTTTGCCTCGGTGCTCTCTAGTGAAGTTAACACTTACACTAGCCGATCCCTTGTGTCTATAATGTTGACACAAAAGCCTCTACCATCGGGAGCATAAAAATTCTTTACCTTTTGTAGGTAGGTATGAATGCAATGTTCTACATTCGTAACGCGTAGCGCTTTGCGTAAGATAAAATTTTAGTGATATTAAACTGCTGCACCTACAAAGTTTTGTGTAACATTTTCGTATGGATATGGTGATCAAATCTATCCAGAAAACTACAAAATTTGAATCGCTTATTTGAAATGACAAAAAAGAAACTTGCTCAACACTGTACTGCACTATTCATGTAATCATTATGCTCTTCGTGCATTGTCTTGCGTTGTGCGTCTAAGGTTCCATCACTTTGGACACCTTAAAATATCCATTCACTTCATTCCTGCTGAACAATTGCCTTGAAGGTTCACCTCTGATCGTATCCCATTGTGCTTCATAAACAACAGACATTTCCCTTGCTAGTCCCACATACTCTGAATGCACCATAGCTATGCCAATTGGGATTGGGAATCGTAATTCTGCATGTGGTGTTGAAGAAATTGCACCAAACTTCAGAGTATCCGCATTCCAAACAAAGCGTTGAACCTTGACCTACCATCTAGCACTGTGAAGTCCACAATTTCAGTACGAACTAGAGGGTGTATTCCCATCATAACATCCAATTTGATCTTTCCAACCGCCCTTATCGATGCTCCTGTTATGCCAACAATCTTCAAGTCTGTATTGCGAAGCCTGTCCTTAATGTTGAACGGAAAATCCCTAAAATAATCCAAGCACAGGATGTTTGCCTCACTACCAGTATCTGTGTAAATTTTGGTTATGCGCTTGTTTACAATTATAGCTGAAATGACAACAGGGTCCTCTGACAGTCGCCAATTAGGAATCATGTGGAATATGATAGGAGCATACATCCACTTCTCCGTGCTACGCTCTCTGCTCACCTCATGTTCTTCTCCTTCATTCTAGACAACCTTAATATGTCTCTTAGGAGTTGGATCCCTCTCATCCTTTCTTTCCTCTCTTCTATTCTAATCACGCCGTCCACTGTGACGCAACTTTTTCTGTCAAGTAAAACGTTTGTTTGGGTCATTCCTTCTGTATTGTTTTTTAGGTAACAAATGGTTCAGTTCTCCAGCCTTGATCTTAGCAATAATTTCCCTCATCAATGACTTGCATACGCCTCAAGGAAATCACACCAACTGTCACTTTTTAGGCCCTCTCGTTCCTCCATTGGTGCTGGAGGGTTAAAGTTTCTTTAATGGGTTCAGTGAATACGATCTCCTTTGGAGTTTTTGTTAAAGCCATGATGAGTGGGTGCCTTTCTAATGGCTTGCGAAGATAGTAATTATCATTCGGTGATTATTACCCCTCCAACCATGTTGTTGCCTTTGATAACCATTATCATACCCACAATGTCTTTGATAGTTATCGTTCGGGTTCCGCCCTCCGTTCTGCTGTCAAAAATTCCTTTGAAAATTATCAACTCGTGGATGTCCCATTTGAAATGTCCCGTTCTTATTGATTAAAAACGTTCCATATTAATTGATTTCGTTGCGAGGTTTTGACCTCTATATGAGACGTTTTTCAAAGACTGCATTCATTTTTAAAACAAACCATAACCTTTATTTCATAAATAAAGGTTTAAAAAGCTTTACGTAGATTATCAAATATTGATAATCTAAAATATCCTGTTTACACACGACCATTACATAATGGTTTACAATACAAATATATTACATCGAAATCAGTTTCTTGAATGCAGTTTTTACACAATATCATACAAACATGGACTCTAAATCTTGTCCTTATTTTAGTATGCAACAGCGGAAGATCTTAATATTCACCTGAGAATAAACATGCTTTAAACGTCAACAAAAATGTTGGTGAGTTATAGGTTTAACCTATATATATCAAATCGTAACAATAGACCACAAGATTTCATATTTCAATACACATCCCATACATAGAGATAAAAATCATTCATATGGTGAACACCTGGTAGTCGACATTAACAAGATGCATATATAAGAATATCCCCATCATTCCGGGACACCCTTCAGATATGATATAAATTTCAAAGTACTAAAGCATCCGGTACTTTGGATGGGGTTTGTTAGGCCCAATAGATCTATCTTTAGGATTCGCGTCAATTAGGGTGTCTGTTCCCTAATTCTTAGATTACCAGACTTAATAAAAAAGGGGCATATTCGATTTCGATAATTCAACCATAGAATGTAGTTTCACGTACTTGTGTCTATTTTGTAAATCATTTATAAAACCTGCATGTATTCTCATCCCAAAAATATTAGATTTTAAAAGTGGGACTATAACTCACTTTCACAGATTTTTACTTCGTCGGGAAGTAAGACTTGGCCACTGGTTGATTCACGAACCTATAATAATATATACATATATATCAAAGTATGTTCAAAATATATTTACAACACTTTTAATATATTTTGATGTTTTAAGTTTATTAAGTCAGCTGTCCTCGTTAGTAACCTACAACTAGTTGTCCACAGTTAGATGTACAGAAATAAATCGATAAATATTATCTTGAATCAATCCACGACCCAGTGTATACGTATCTCAGTATTGATCACAACTCAAACTATATATATTTTGGAATCAACCTCAACCCTGTATAGCTAACTCCAACATTCACATATAGAGTGTCTATGGTTGTTCCGAAATATATATAGATGTGTCGACATGATAGGTCGAAACATTGTATACGTGTCTATGGTATCTCAAGATTACATAATATACAATACAAGTTGATTAAGTTATGGTTGGAATAGATTTGTTACCAATTTTCACGTAACTAAAATGAGAAAAATTATCCAATCTTGTTTTACCCATAACTTCTTCATTTTAAATCCGTTTTGAGTGAATCAAATTGCTATGGTTTCATATTGAACTCTATTTTATGAATCTAAACAGAAAAAGTATAGGTTTATAGTCGGAAAAATAAGTTACAAGTCATTTTTGTAAAGGTAATCATTTCAGTCGAAAGAACGACGTCTAGATGACCATTTTAGAAAACATACTTCCATTTTGAGTTTAACCATTATTTTTGGATATAGTTTCATGTTCATAATAAAAATAATTTTCCCAGAATAACAACTTTTAAATCAAAGTTTATCATAGTTTTTAATTAACTAACCCAAAACAGCCCGCGGTGTTACTATGACGGCGTAAATCCGGTTTTACGGTGTTTTTCGTGTTTCCAGGTTTTAAATCATTAAGTTAGCATATCATATAGATATAGAACATGTGTTTAGTTGATTTTAAAAGTCAAGTTAGAAGGATTAACTTTTATTTGCGAACAAGTTTAGAATTAACTAAACTATGTTCTAGTGATTACAAGTTTAAACCTTCGAATAAGATAGCTTTATATGTATGAATCGAATGATGTTATGAACATCATTACTAACTCAAGTTCCTTGGATAAACCTACTATAAATGAGAAAAATGGATCTAGCTTCAAAGGATCCTTGGATGGCTTGAAAGTTCTTGAAGCAGAATCATGACACGAAAACAATTTCAAGTAAGATTTCTACTCGAAATAAGATTGTTATAGTTATAGAAATTGAATTAAAGTTTGAATATGATTATTACCTTGTATTAGAAAGATAAACTACTGTAAGTAACAAAGGTTTCTTGATCTTGGATGATTACTTGGAATGGATTTAGAAAACTTGGAAGTAAACTTGCAATCTTGGAAGTATTCTTGATTTTATGAAACTAGAACTTTTGGAATTTATGAAGAAAACGTAGAACTTGAAGATAGAACTTGAGAGAGATCAATTAGATGAATAAAATTAAAGAATTAAAGTGTTTATAGGTGTTTTTGGTCATTGGTGTATCGATTAGATATAAAGGATATGTAATTTTGTTTTCATGTAAATAAGTCATGAATGATTACTCATATTTTTCTAATTTTATGAGATATTTCATGCTAGTTGCCAAATGATGGTTCCCACATGTGTTAGGTGACTCACATGGGCTTCTAAGAGCTGATCATTGGAGTGTATATACAAATAGTACATACATCTAAAAGCTGTGTATTGTACGAGTATGAATACGGGTGCATACGAGTAGAATTGTTGATGAAACTGAACGAGGATGTAATTGTAAGCATTTTTGTTAAGTAGAAGTATTTTGATAAGTGTCTTGAAGTCTTTCGAAAGTGTATGAATACATATTAAAACACTACATGTATATACATTTTAACTGAGTCGTTAAGTCATCGTTAGTCGTTACATGTAAATGTTGTTTTGAAACCTTTAGGTTAACGATCTTGTTAAATGTTGTTAACCCATTGTTTATTATAACAAATGAGATGTTAAATTGTTATATTATCATGATATTATGATATATAATATATCTTAGTATGATATATATACAGTTAAATGTCGTTACAACGATAATCGTTACATATATGTCTCGTTTCGAAATCATTAAGTTAGTAGTCTTATTTTTACATATGTATTTCATTGTTAATACACTTAATAATATATTTACTTATCATTTAACATAATTAACCAAGTGTATCAATATCTTAATATGATTCATATGTACCTAGTAAGACGTTGTTATAACGATAATCGTTATATATATCGTTTTCGAGTTTCTTAATTTAATAGTCTCATTTTTATGTATATAACTCATTGTTAAAATACCTAATGAGATACATACTTATAATAAAATCATGTTAACTATATATATATAACCATGTATATGTCATCGTATAGTTTTTACAAGTTTTAACGTTCGTGAATCACCGGTCAACTTGGGTGGTCAATTGTCTATATGAAACCTATTTCAATTAATCAAGTCTTAACAAGTTTGATTGCTTAACATGTTGGAAACACTTAATCATGTAAATAACAATTTCATTTAATATATATATAAACATGAAAAAGTTCGGGTCACTACAGTACCTACCCGTTAAATAAATTTCGTCCCGAAATTTTAAGCAGTTGGAGGTGTTGACGTATCTTCTGGAAATAAATGCGGGTATTTCTTCTTCATCTAATCTTCACGCTCCCAGGTGAACTCGGGTCCTCTACGAGCATTCCATCGAACCTTAACAATCGGTATCTTGTTTTGTTTAAGTCTCTTAACCTCACGATCCATTATTTCGACGGGTTCTTCAATGAATTGAAGTTTTTCATTGATTTGGATTTCGTCCAACGGAATAGTGAGACCTCCTTTAGCAAAACATTTCTTCAAATTTGAGACGTGGAAAGTGTTATGTACAGCCACGAGTTGTTGAGGTAGCTCCAGTTGGTAAGCTACGGGTCCGACACGATCTATAATCTTGAATGGTCCAATGTACCTTGGATTTAGTTTCCCCCGTTTTCCAAATCGAACAACGCCTTTTCAAGGTGAAACCTTAAGCATGACCATTTCTCTAATTTCAAACTCTATATCTTTTCTTTTACTGTCCGCGTAGCTCTTTTGTCGACTCTGGGCGGTTTTCAATCTTTGTTGAATTTGGATGATTTTCTCGGTAGTTTCTTGTATTATCTCCGGACCCGTAATCTGTCTATCCCCCACTTCACTCCAACAAATCGGAGACCTGCACTTTCTACCATAAAGTGCTTCAAATGGGGCCATCTCAATGCTTGAATGGTAGCTGTTGTTGTAGGAAAAATTCTGCTAACGGTAGATGTCGATCCCAACTGTTTTCGAAATCAATAACATAAGCTCGTAGCATATCTTCAAGCGTTTGTATCGTCCTTTCGCTCTGCACATCAGTTTGTGGATGATAGGTAGTACTCATGTCTAGACGAGTTCCCAATGCTTGCTGTAATGTCTGCCAGAATCTTGAAATAAATCTACCATCCCTATCAGAGATAATAGAGATTGGTATTCCATGTCTGGAGACGACTTCCTTCAAATACAGTCGTGCTAACTTCTCCATCTTGTCATCTTCTCTTATTGGCAGGAAGTGTGCTGACTTGGTGAGACGATCAACTATTACCCAAATAGTATCATAACCACTTGCAGTCCTTGGCAAGTTAGTAATGAAATCCATGGTAATGTTTTCCCATTTCCATTCCGGGATTTCAGGTTGTTGTAGTAGACCTGATGGTTTCTGATGTTCAGCTTTGACCTTAGAACACGTCAAACATTCTCCTACATATGTAGCAATATCGGCTTTCATACCTGGCCATCAAAAATGTTTCTTAAGATCCTTGTACATCTTCCCCGTTCCAGGATGTATTGAGTATCTGGTTTTATGAGCTTCTCTAAGTACCATTTCTCTCATATCTCCAAATTTTGGTACCCAAATTCTTTCAGCTCTATACCGGGTTCCGTCTTCCCGAATATTAAGATGCTTCTCCGATCCTTTGGGTATTTCATCCTTTAAATTTCCCTCTTTTAAAACTCCTTGTTGCGCCTCCTTTATTTGAGTAGTAAGGTTAGTGTGAATCATTATATTCATAGATTTTACTCGAATGGGTTCTCTGTCCTTTCTGCTCATGGCGCCGGCTACCACATTTGCCTTCCCTGGGTGGTAACGAATCTCAAAGTCGTAATCATTCAATAATTCAATCCACCTACGCTGCCTCATATTCAGTTGTTTCTGATTAAATATGTGTTGAAGACTTTTGTGGTCGGTATATATAATACTTTTGACCCCATATAAGTAGTGCCTCCAAGTCTTTAATGCAAAAACAACCGCGCCTAATTCCAAATCATGCGTCGTATAATTTTGCTCGTGAATCTTCAATTGTCTAGACGCATAAGCAATCACCTTCGTCCGTTGCATTAATACACAACCGAGACCTTGCTTTGATGCATCACAATAAATCACAAAATCATCATTCCCTTCAGGCAATGACAATATAGGTGCCGTAGTTAGCTTTTTCTTCAATAATTGAAACGCCTTCTATTGTTCATCCTTCCATTCAAATTTCTTCCCTTTATGCATTAATGCAGTCAAGGGTTTTGCTATTTTGGAGAAATCTTGGATGAATCTTCTGTAGTAACCAGCCAATCCTAAAAATTGACGTATATGCTTCGGAGTTTTTGGGGTTTCCCACTTTTCAATGGTTTCGATCTTTGCCAGGTCCACCTGGATACCTTCTTTGTTCACTATGTGACCGAGGAATTGAACTTCTTCCAACCAAAATGCACACTTTGAAAACTTAGCGTACAGTTTTTCTTTCCTCAATACTTCTAGCACTTTTCTCAAATGTTCTTCGTGCTCTTGATCATTCTTTGAATAAATAAGTATGTCATCGATGAAAACAATGACAAACTTGTCAAGATATGGCCCACACACTCGGTTCATAAGGTCCATGAACACAGCTGGTGCGTTAGTCAATCCAAACGGCATAAGCATAAACTCGTAATGACCATAACGCGTCCTAAAAGCAGTTTTTGGAATATCATCCTCCTTTACTCGCATTTGATGATATCCAGAACGTAAATCGATCTTCGAATAAACCGACGAGCCTTGTAGTTGATCAAATAAGTCGTCAATTCTCTGCAGTGGATAAAAGTTTTTGATGGTAAGTTTGTTCAACTCTCTGTAGTCAATACACAGCCTAAATGTACCATCCTTCTTCTTGACAAACAAAACAGGAGCTCCCCATGGTGATGTGCTTGGTCGAATGAAACCACGTTCTAATAGTTCTTGCAGTTGGCTTTGCAGTTCTTTCATCTCGCTGGGTGCGAGTCTATAAGGAGCACGAGCTATTGGTACAGCTCCTGGTACAAGATCTATTTGAAATTCAACAGATCGATGTGGAGGTAGTCCCGGTAATTCTTTCGGAAATACATCGGGAAATTCTTTTGCGACGGGAACATCATTGATGCTCTTTTCTTCAGTTTGTACTTTCTCGATGGGTGCTAGAACAGCATAGCAACCTTTTCTTATTAGTTTTTGTGCCTTCAAATTACTAATAAGATGTAGCTTCATGTTTCCCTTTTCTCCGTACACCATTAAGGGTTCTCCTTCTTCTCGTACAATGCGAATTACATTTTTATAACATACGATCTCTGCTTTCACCTTCTTCAGCCAGTCCATGCCAACTATTACATCAAAACTCTCTAACTCTACTGGTATCAAATCAATCTTAAATATTTCGCTACCCAGTTTAATTTCTCGATTCCGGCATATATTATCTGCTGAAATTAATTTACCGTTTGCTAATTCGAGTAAAAATTTACTATCCAACGGCGTCAATGGACAACTTAATTTAGCACAAAAATCTCTACTCATATAGCTTCTATCCGCACCCGAATCAAATAAAACGTAAGCAGATTTATTGTCAATAAGAAACGTACCCGTAACAAGCTCCGGGTCTTCCTGTGCCTCTGCCGCATTAATATTGAAAACTCTTCCGCGACCTTGTCCATTCGTGTTCTCCTGGTTCGGGCAATTTCTAATAATAAGGCCCGGTTTTCCACATTTATAACAAACTACATTGGCATAACTTGCTCCGACACTACTTGCTCCGCCATTACTCGTTCCGACACCATTTGTTCCTTTCGTTCTGTTAACCCCTGGTCCGTAGACCCCACACTTCGCCGCGCTATGACCATTTCTTTTACACTTGTTGCAAAATTTGGTGCAGAACCCCGAGTGATACTTTTCACACCTTTGGCATAGCTGCTTCTGATTGTTGTTGTTGCGGTTGTTATTGTTGTTGGGATGATTATTGTAGTTGATGTTGTTGTTGTTGTTGTTGTTGGGCCGTTTGTTGTAGTTGCGATTGATGTTGCGATTGTTGGGATAATTGTTGCGATTATTATTGTAATTGATGTTGTTGTTGTATTGGTGATTCTTATCACCGTTTTCCTCCCACTTTCTTTTGACTTGCTTCACATTGGCCTCTTCAGCCGTCTGTTTTTTAATTCTTTCCTCAATCTGGTTCACTAGTTTGTGAGCCATTCTACATGCCTGTTGTATGGAGGCGGGTTCGTGTGAACTTATATCTTCTTGGATTCTTTCCGGTAATCCTTTCACAAACGCGTCGATCTTCTCTTCCTCATCTTCGAACGCTCCCGGACACAATAGGCACAATTCTGTGAATCGTCTTTCGTACGTGGTAATATCAAATCCTTGGGTTCGTAACCCTCTAAGTTCTGTCTTGAGCTTATTGACCTCGGTTCTGGGACGGTACTTCTCGTTCATCAAGTGCTTGAATGCTGACCACGGTAGTGCGTACGCATCATCTTGTCCCACTTGCTCTAGATAGGTATTCCACCATGTTAACGCAGAACCTGTGAAGGTATGCGTAGCGTACTTCACTTTGTCCTCTTCAGTACACTTACTTATGGCAAACACCGATTCGACCTTCTCGGTCCACCGTTTCAATCCGATCGGTCCTTCGGTTCCATCAAATTCTAAAGGTTTGCAGGCAGTGAATTCTTTGTAGGTGCATCCTACATGATTTTCTGTACTGCTAGATCCAAGGTTATTGTTGGTATGTAGCGCAGCCTGTACTGCGGCTATGGTTGAAGCTAGAAAAGTACGAAATTCCTCTTCATTCATATTCACGGTGTGTCGAGTAGTCGGTGCTATTTCCTTCAAAATAGTCAAATGGAACAAGTTAATCATACAGAATATTAAGAGTAGTTAATAGTATTTCGTAGCATAATATGAACTCATTTATAAAAGCTTTTTCTTCATATTAGCGTTTTATAAGTTTAAATTTGGGTAGTACCTACTCGTTAAGTTCATACTTAGTAGCTAATATACAATTCAACTACTACAATTCTATATGAAAAACTGATTATAATAATATTTCGCGTTCAAACTTTTATACAATATTTTACAAACTTACAATACCGCTTATTTTACATAAGGCATGAAATATAGCACACAATAACTTTGATACAAGATAGTTGTGAAGATAATTCTAGCTAGTACACAAGTCGTTCAGCAAAGGCAATAAAGACACGTAATTCATACGTCCAGAAACAAGTCATGCATTCTGGTTTTACTAGGACTACTTCCCATCCTTGGTCTTGTGGAACATAACCGTTATGGTCATTGATAAGACAGCATGTTGTAATGTCGTCAAAGGGACGAGGGTTACGTAATGACCAACAGTCTCGTAATAATCTAAAAACCCCATTTCTTACCCCAATTACCGACTCCGTCACTTGTAGGAATGTTTTGTTTAATAGTTGTAGCCCGATGTTCTTTTTCTCACTTTGGTGAGAAGCGAACATTACTAACCCGTAAGCATAGCATGCTTCTTTATGTTGCATGTTAGCCGCTTTTTCTAAATCATGAAGTCCTATATTCGGATACATTGAGTCAAAATAATTTCTTAACCCGTTGCGTAAAATAGCATTTGGGTTCCCCGCAATATATGCGTCAAAGTAAACACATCGTAACTTATGGGTTTCCCAATGTGATATCCCCCATCTTTCAAACGAAAGTCTCTTATAAACCAAGGCATTCTTGGAACGTTCTTCGAATGTCTTACAAACTGATTTCGCCGTAAATATTTGTGCCGAAGAATTCTGACCGACTCTAGACAAGATTTCATCAATCATGTCTCCGGGTAGGTCTTTTAAAATATTGGGTTATCTATCCATTTTGTGTTTTTATACTGTAAAATAGAAAAGAGTTAGATTCATAAAAAAAATACTTATTAATACAAGCAATTTTTACATATATCATAAAGCATAAGCACACTATATTACATATATTACACCACACGAATACAACTATCTTATTCTGACTCGCTCGTTTCTTCTTCTTCGGTTTTGGTTCGTTTTGCCAAGTTTCTAGGGATATATGATGTTCCCCTAATACGAGCTGTCGTTTTCCACAACGGTTTAGAAAACCTGGTGGTTTAGAGGTTCCCGGGTCATTGTTACAACTTAAGGGCTTCGGGGGTTGACGATACATATAAAGTTCATCGGGGTTGGAATTAGATTTCTCTATTTTTATGCCCTTTCCCTTATTATTTTCTTTTGCCTTTTTAAATTCAGTTGGGGTAATTTCTATAACATCATCGAAATTCTCGTCGGAATCCGATTCATCGGAGAATTGGTAATCCTCCCAATATTTTGCTTCCTTGGCGGAAACACCATTGACCATAATTAACCTTGGTCGGTTGGTTGAGGATTTTCTTTTACTTAACCGTTTTATTATTTTCCCCACCGGTTCTATTTCCTCCTCCGGTTCCTCCTCTTCCGGTTCTGATTCTTCTTCCGGTTCTTCTTCGGGAACTTGTGAATCAGTCCAATATATATTCGACTCTTCGTTATTATTAGGTGAGTCAATGGAATTTGTGCTAGAGGTAGACATCTATCACACAATATCAAACATGTTAAGAGATTAATATATCACATAATATATACATGTTAATAATATATAGTTTCCAACAAAAATGTTAAGCAATCATTTTTAAAGAAAACACGGTCAAAGTCCAGACTCACTAATGCATCCTAACAAACTCGATAAGACACACTAATGCAAATTTTCTGGTTCTCTAAGACCAACGCTCGGATACCAACTGAAATGTCCCGTTCTTATTGATTAAAAACGTTCCATATTAATTGATTTCGTTGCGAGGTTTTGACCTCTATATGAGACGTTTTTCAAAGACTGCATTCATTTTTAAAACAAATCATAACCTTTATTTCATAAATAAAGGTTTAAAAAGCTTTACGTAGATTATCAAATAATGATAATCTAAAATATCCTGTTTACACACGACCATTACATAATGGTTTACAATACAAATATGTTACATCGAAATCAGTTTCTTGAATGCAGTTTTTACACAATATCATACAAACATGGACTCCAAATCTTGTCCTTATTTTAGTATGCAACAGCGGAAGCTCTTAATATTCACCTGAGAATAAACATGCTTTAAACGTCAACAAAAATGTTGGTGAGTTATAGGTTTAACCTATATATATCAAATCGTAACAATAGACCACAAAATTTCATATTTCAATACACATCCCATACATAGAGATAAAAATCATTCATATGGTGAACACCTGGTAATCGACATTAACAAGATGCATATATAAGAATATCCCCATCATTCCGGGACACCCTTCGGATATGATATAAATTTTGAAGTACTAAAGCATTCGGTACTTTGGATGGGGTTTGTTAGGCCCAATAGATCTATCTTTAGGATTCGCGTCAATTAGGGTGTCTGTTCCCTAATTCTTAGATTACCAGACTTAATAAAAAAGGGGCATATTCGATTTCGATAATTCAACCATAGAATGTAGTTTCACGTACTTGTGTCTATTTTGTAAATCATTTATAAAACCTGCATGTATTCTCATCCCAAAAATATTAGATTTTAAAAGTGGGACTATAACTCACTTTCACAGATTTTTACTTCGTCGGGAAGTAAGAATTGGCCACTGGTTGATTCACGAACCTATAACAATATATACATATATATCAAAGTATGTTCAAAATATATTTACAACACTTTTAATACATTTTGATGTTTTACGTTTATTAAGTCAGCTGTCCTCGTTAGTAACCTACAACTTGTTGTCCACAGTTAGATGTACAGAAATAAATCGATAAATATTATCTTGAATCAATCCACGACCCAGTGTATACGTATCTCAGTATTGATCACAACTCAAACTATATATATTTTGGAATCAACCTCAACCCTGTATAGCTAACTCCAACATTCACATATAGAGTGTCTATGGTTGTTCCGAAATATATATAGATGTGTTGACATGATAGGTCGAAACATTGTATACGTGTCTATGGTATCTCAAGATTACATAATATACAATACAAGTTGATTAAGTTATGGTTGGAATAGATTTGTTACCAATTTTCACGTAGCTAAAATGAGAAAAATTATCCAATCTTGTTTTACCCATAACTTCTTCATTTTAAATCCGTTTTGAGTGAATCAAATTGCTATGGTTTCATATTGAACTATATTTTATGAATCTAAACAGAAAAAGTATAGGTTTATAGTCGGAAAAATAAGTTACAAGTCGTTTTTGTAAAGGTAGTCATTTCAGTCGAAAGAACGACGTCTAGATGACCATTTTAGAAAACATACTTCCATTTTGAGTTTAACCATTATTTTTGGATATAGTTTCATGTTCATAATAAAAATCATTTTCCCAGAATAACAACTTTTAAATCAAAGTTTATCATAGTTTTTAATTAACTAACCCAAAACAGCCCGCGGTGTTACTACGACGGCGTAAATCCGGTTTTACGGTGTTTTTCGTGTTACCAGGTTTTAAATCATTAAGTTAGCATATCATATAGATATAGAACATGTGTTTAGTTGATTTTAAAAGTTAAGTTAGAAGGATTAACTTTTATTTGCGAACAAGTTTAGAATTAACTAAACTATGTTCTAGTGATTACAAGTTTAAACTTTCGAATAAGATAGCTTTATATGTATGAATCGAATGATGTTATGAACATCATTACTACCTCAAGTTCCTTGGATAAACCTACTAAAAATGAGAAAAATGGATCTAGCTTCAAAGGATCCTTGGATGGCTTGAAAGTTCTTGAAGCAGAATCATGACACGAAAACAATTTCAAGTAAGATTTCCACTCGAAATAAGATTGTTATAGTTATAGAAATTGAATTAAAGTTTGAATATGATTATTACCTTGTATTAGAAAGATAAGCTACTGTAAGTAACAAAGGTTTCTTGATCTTGGATGATTACTTGGAATGGATTTAGAAAACTTGGAAGTAAACTTGCAATCTTGGAAGTATTCTTGATTTTATGAAACTAGAACTTTTGGAATTTATGAAGAACACTTAGAACTTGAAGATAGAACTTGAGAGAGATCAATTAGATGAAGAAAATTGAAGAATGAAAGTGTTTATAGGTGTTTTTGGTCGTTGATGTATGGATTAGATATAAAGAATATGTAATTTTGTTTTCATGTAAATAAGTCATGAATGATTACTCATATTTTTGTAATTTTATGAGATATTTCATGCTAGTTGCCAAATGATGGTTCCCACATGTGTTAGGTGACTCACATGGGCTGCTAAGAGCTGATCATTGGAGTGTATATACAAATAGTACATACATCTAAAAGCTGTGTAATGTACGAGTATGAATACGGGTGCATACGAGTAGAATTGTTGATGAAACTGAACGAGGATGTAATTGTAAGCATTTTTGTTAAGTAGAAGTATTTTGATAAGTGTCTTGAAGTCTTTCAAAAGTGTATGAATACATATTAAAACACTACATGTATATACATTTTAACTGAGTCGTTAAGTCATCGTTAGTCGTTACATGTAAATGTTGTTTTGAAACCTTTAGGTTAACGATCTTGTTAAATGTTGTTAACCCATTGTTTATTATAACAAATGAGATGTTAAATTGTTATATTATCATGATATTATGATATATAGTATATCTTAGTATGATATATATACAGTTAAATGTCGTTACAACGATAATCGTTACATATATGTATCGTTTCGAAATCATTAAGTTAGTAGTCTTATTTTTACATATGTATTTCATTGTTAATACACTTAATAATATATTTACTTATCATTTAACATAATTAACCAAGTGTATCAATATCTTAATATGATTCATATGTACCTAGTAAGACGTTGTTATAACGATAATCGTTATATATATCGTTTTCGAGTTTCTTAATTTAATAGTCTCATTTTTATGTATATAACTCATTGTTAAAATACCTAATGAGATACATACTTATAATAAAATCATGTTAACTATATATATAACCATATATATGTCATCGTATAGTTTTTACAAGTTTTAACGTTCGTGAATCACCGGTCAACTTGGGTGGTCAATTGTCTATATGAAACCTATTTCAATTAATCAAGTCTTAACAAGTTTGATTGCTTAACATGTTGGAAACACTTAATCATGTAAATAACAATTTCATTTAATATATATATATAAACATGAAAAAGTTCGGGTCACTACACCATTTCTCCAGCCCTCAAATGCTTCTGTGCAACAACCAATGCTTGGTGAAATGTTTTTGGGATATCATATCGTAACGCGTGAACCAAACTTGTGAATCGATGCTGATCAAGACAGAAAATAAAACCAGGCATAAGCTGAGATTCTGGTATATCAGGTATTTTCTGACACTCGATGGTATAACGCTTATGAAATTGCTTAATGATTCATTCAGGTGCATAGTGATTTCATGTGCATCTAGGTACGAAAATGTGCAACTTCTTAGAATTTGATATTGCATGACGAATTTGGCCCTTAAGTCAAGAAAGTTGGTAATGCTCATAGGCGGAAGACTTGCAAACCACTCTCGGGCCATTTTCTGCAACACCATGGGAAACAAATGATACGCAACTTCATCGTCCCAGTGTTGCAGTCTCATAACGCCCTCAAACATAGTAAGAAAATCTTCTGGGTCAGTTGTTCCATCATAAACACCGATAGACGGTATCCTTAGATTTCTTGGTAATGGATATTCTGTAATTTGAGTGATGAAACATTGAGTTGGTTCTGCCATTGCTGGTGGTTTGATAGCCTCATCTCCTGTGATTAAAGAAAACAAATTATCCACCGTCTTTGCACTAATGGCGGGTTGTCCTAAATTTTGTTTGTATTTTAATGGCGCTGTTTTTGTTAAAAATAACTCATCCAGTAACTTTCCTGCCATTTCCTCGAACATAAATGGTTGCTCTTCTTCTTGTCCATACTCCCATGTATTTCCTAGAAAACCTTCACCAGTGTGCTCATGTTCAGAATCATCCACCAATGTATTCAATTGATTGAATAAGTTGAATAATTGCTTTTTGGAAATTTCCTTCCCTTTGCTTTTATGTTTAGCGTTTACATCAGATCTTCTTTTAAAAGAAGTGTTGTGCGTTCCCCACCTAGCTTTTCACATTCCTCCGCTGGAGTTATCCAACAATGTTTTCTTTAATCGTGGTGCAGTGTCATTCACATGTTCTTCTGATGTACCAGTATTCATATGATCTTCTTCAATTGAAGTTTCTTCCAAAGTTAATTGATCAACTGGTTCTCAACGAGTTTTCAGTGGTTGGGTCGAGTGGTGTTCGTATTGAAGTCGTGTTAATTGCTTTTGCGTTCTTGGTATTCTTGTTGTTCTTCGAAATGGATGGCGCCATATGTTGGTACTATTTTCCGTATAGTGGATGAAAGGTACCAGTACAGTACAATAACAGCCTAGCGTTGAGCGATATGTTGCCGACTAATGTTTTCCCTCGAGAAATAATCCCTGCAGACCGGAACACGGATGAGAAATTCGTGGGGTGTCCTCAAACAGTCTTCGGACAACTCTGGAATTGGTCCGTGTAGCGTTCTGTTGCTAAGCGGTTAATGTTTTAGAGTGAGAAAGAACTGTGTGAGAGAGAAAGTGTACTTCTCTCTAACTGAAGTTCAGATGTGAAATGTGGTGACCTAGGGGGTCTATTTATAGGCATAGAATGTCCGAAATTCTTGGGAAACACATGTCAAACGCTGATTATCTGTTATGCGAATATCCAAAATCGACTTTGGTGTGGCTGACGCGGCTGCATGCCGCTCACGTACCTAATCAAAAGGCTTAAGCATAGGAGCTTCCTGCAGGGCTTACACATGTCGATGGGCGGCCTACTGAGCGCTGGATGGATAATGTTAAAAATTGCCAAATATCGCTATCTTTTATGCTTTTCGATCCTTTCTTTTGTATAAAAAATATGCTTTTATGCGTGTATCCCCTATGATACACCATTATTTATTATTGATAATGCTAAAAACGAACATATATTTCATAGCATTATTCCTCAAGAAAGACAAGCTTTTAGTTGCAATTGTTCTATTTACAAGTGATATTCGTTTAAATAATAAAAGGTGAAGACAAAAGACAGATTCGACGAATTGAAGACGCAAACGACCAAAAAGCTCAAAAGAACAAAAGACAATCAAAAAGGTTCCAATTATTGATAAGAAACGTCTCGAAATTACAGAAGTACAAGATTCAAAACGCAAAGTACAAGATATTAAATTGTACGCGAGGACGTTCGAAAATCCGGAACCGGGACTAGAGTCAACTCTTAACGCTCGACGCAACGGACTAAAAATTACAAGTTAACTATGTATATAAATATAATATAATATATAATTAATTATATTAATTATATATATATTATATATATATATATTAAAAACCGTCGGCAGCAAGAAACTCCAAGGGTGTGAGCTGTAAATATATCTCCGCGACTCGCGGAGTTTTAAGGGCATTTTGCCGCGAGTCGCGGAGCCCCAATTTTCAACTCTGGCTATAAAGCCAACCGAATTCTGATCAAATTATATCTCTTTTTTGTTCTCATTCATACGAGTAATATATATATATAATTTATATTTTAATTTTAATTTTAATTTTAATTCTAATAATAAGGGTATGTTAGCGAATGTTGTAAGGGTGTAAGTCGAAATTCTGTCCGTGTAACGCTACGCTATTTTTAATCATTGTAAGTTATGTTCAACCTTTTTACATTAATGTCTCGTAGCTAAGTTATTATTATGCTTATTTAAAACGAAGTAATCATGATGTTGGGCTAATTACTAAAATTGGGTAATTGGGCTTTGTACCATAATTGGGGTTTAGATAAAAGAACGACACTTGTGGAAACTAGACTATGGGCTATTAATGGGCTTTATATTTGTTTAACTAAATGAAAGTTTGTTAATGTTAATATAAAGATTTACAATTGGGCGTCCCTATAAATTACCATATACACTCGATCGGACACGATGGGCGGGGTATTTATATGTACGAATAATCGTTCATTTAACCGGACACGGGAATGGATTAATAGCCACTAGAATAATTAAAACAGGGGTGAAATTGGCAAGTTCATCAGAACCAGATCATAGCGCATTGCCAACATATAGGTAGAAACTATATTCCTACACCGAAACCCGTCTTCCCTCCTTGGTCGATAGAGATGCAGCCACCATATCCTACGTATGACCCTGCTGAAGCATTCTATAGCACTTATGGTTATGCGTGGAACCCCTATTGGTACCAATATCATCCTTAGTTTACTTTTTATTTTTTTTTTATTATTTTGTAATTTGTAATTATTGATGCATTTAATATTTTTGTTAATATTGTAATCATTTTTATAATTATCTAACTTTTATTCTTAGATTTTAATAATTTTTGAATGTGGGGTAATATACCAAACTTCAAAAATATGTATATATGTTTGCAGTTTATCTTATGTACACAACAGGGTAAAACAACGCATTTTCAAAGACTGGCATTAAGTTCAGCAAAAGCAACTAATTTTGACGACAAGATGCAAAATATATGTGAAATAACAACAAGACGGAATGAACAAATGATGTGCACCATTTATCATTCAGCAAACAAACGCCAATATATTTGGAAACTTTGGTAAAAATTTAATCATTTTCACACAAATCACCCTCAATAATTTAAATTGTTACTGATTTCTTGCAAATGAGGGCATTGCAAGATCTTAAGTGTGGGAAGGGGTTAAATTCTTTCGGATTTTAAAATTTTTTACTTTATACACTTGGTTACCATTAAAAATACTAGTAAAGCAGTAGTTGTATTAGAATCTAGTGCTCTCTGATAAAAAAGAACAGCCCTAGTCTTATATACTGACTACCCAATTCTAGTAAAAATTTTCAATTAAATGAATTCAAATCATGTTTATACATATTTATGAACTATAAAACTAGGTTTTAACACCGAAATTATTGTTACCTCGGAAAGGACATAAATTGAGAAACAAACTAAAATGTTAAAATTCATTTAAAATGGAATAGAGGACGATAAAAAGAAAAATAAAAAGCCAAGTGTGGGAAAATTTACCAAGTTATTTTAAACATATGCCACATATATTTGTAACAAATAACTGAAAATACTTTTGCTTTGGACTAAACTAAACTGTTTTACCCAATGAAAGAAAAGAAGAGATGGATCTACACGATGAATCAATTCCATCATTAAAAGGAAGTAAAGTCTTCCGAAAAAGACACGCGCTTCTTGATTTAGGTCATGAAGTTGTCGTCCAGACCAGTTGTAGGTTGACGAAAAATCTAGAAAAGTCATCACTAAAATCAGCAGGAAATCCACGGACCTCAGCATCAAACAGGGTCGCCAAGTGGTCAGACTTATCCTAACCATGAGAAGGATTTATCTCGTACAATGGGGAGGCACCGTGCAAATTAGCTGGATAAGACTAATGAATCAGATCCCCAGAAAGGATAATCTCCTTAAAGATTAAAAATCAGCTTTTAAGACTGATATTACTCAATCCTAGAGATTGACCTTAAAGATTGAGAATTACAAACTCATGGAATTCAATGATATCTAAACTCGAGCTTAAACGAGAAAATATTTTGATCAAAATTACAAACCGAGTTGTTTTCTGAAAACCCTATTTTCAATGCGTTCATTACCATTGAACGTAAAATCCTAGGAATTCACCTGGAATTCATTAGGTCACCTGAACTAAATCGGGTGTCAACCGTAAGAACGGTGGTTGCATAGCATGGTCAAAGACAGGACCTTGTGCCAGACCAAAAAATTATAAGGGTGAGCTTTTACTATTGCTCCTACCAAGGATAGTAATTGCGTCCGACACGTTATAGACCATAATCAAAAGCATGTCACGGGACATTGCCTTAACAGTTGCTTGTTCAACGCTTTCCTTTACAACCGGACGGTAGTTTACCGAAAGGTAATATACGGGACAAGTAAACTGGACGTGTTGCTTTCCAAATACAAGGTTAGCAAGTGGGTGACACAAAACCGCAAGTTTTGAGCTAAAATTTTCAAATCTGAAACCCACCAAACCCACTAAAATATTTTGCAAACACCGGTAAAGGGTTATTCCGGAAAACTTATCTAGGGTAAAAACTAGATTTAATTTTCAAAAGATCAAATGTTTTCATAAAGATCCAATTTCCTTAATGGATCTAAATTTTTATAGTCATATGGGATTGTAAACCATATCGTTACTACCATTGTTTATACCGCCGTATAGAAATCACTGATGTACAAAGTGTGAAGAATAAAGAAGTGATTCTAGTATTTCAAGACGATATTGCTTGAGGACAAGCAACGCTCAAGTGTGGGAATATTTGATAATGCTAAAAACGAACATATATTTCATAGCATTATTCCTCAAGAAAGACAAGCTTTTAGTTGCAATTGTTCTATTTACAAGTGATATTCGTTTAAATAATAAAAGGTGAAGACAAAAGACAGATTCGACGAATTGAAGACGCAAACGACCAAAAAGCTCAAAAGAACAAAAGACAATCAAAAAGGTTCCAATTATTGATAAGAAACGTCTCGAAATTACAGAAGTACAAGATTCAAAACGCAAAGTACAAGATATTAAATTGTACGCGAGGACGTTCGAAAATCCGGAACCGGGACTAGAGTCAACTCTTAACGCTCGACGCAACGGACTAAAAATTACAAGTTAACTATGTATATAAATATAATATAATATATAATTAATTATATTAATTATATATATATTATATATATATATATTAAAAACCGTCGGCAGCAAGAAACTCCAAGGGTGTGAGCTGTAAATATATCTCCGCGACTCGCGGAGTTTTAAGGGCATTTTGCCGCGAGTCGCGGAGCCCCAATTTTCAACTCTGGCTATAAAGCCAACCGAATTCTGATCAAATTATATCTCTTTTTTCTTCTCATTCATACGAGTAATATATATATATAATTTATATTTTAATTTTAATTTTAATTTTAATTCTAATAATAAGGGTATGTTAGCGAATGTTGTAAGGGTGTAAGTCGAAATTCTGTCCGTGTAACGCTACGCTATTTTTAATCATTGTAAGTTATGTTCAACCTTTTTACATTAATGTCTCGTAGCTAAGTTATTATTATGCTTATTTAAAACGAAGTAATCATGATGTTGGGCTAATTACTAAAATTGGGTAATTGGGCTTTGTACCATAATTGGGGTTTAGATAAAAGAACGACACTTGTGAAAACTAGACTATGGGCTATTAATGGGCTTTATATTTGTTTAACTAAATGAAAGTTTGTTAATGTTAATATAAAGATTTACAATTGGGCGTCCCTATAAATTACCATATACACTCGATCGGACACGATGGGCGGGGTATTTATATGTACGAATAATCGTTCATTTAACCGGACACGGGAATGGATTAATAGCCACTAGAATAATTAAAACAGGGGTGAAATTACATTCAAGGGTAATTGGTGTAATTGTTAACAAAGTAGTAAAACCTTGGTTTACACGCAGTCGATAACCTGGTGTATTCATTAAACAAAGTATTAAAACCTTGTTACAATTCGAATCCCCAATTAGTTGGAATATTTAACTTCGGGTATAATAATAATTTGACAAGGACACTTGCAATTTATATTTATGACTGATGGACTGTTATGGACAAAAACCAGACGGACATATTGAATAATCCAGGACAAAGGACAATTAACCCATGGGCATAAAACTAAAATCAACACGTCAAACATCATGATTACGGAAGTTTAAATAAGCATAATTCTTTTATTTCATATTTAATTTCCTTTATTTTATATTTAATTGCACTTCTAATTATCGCACTTTTATTTATTGTTATTTAATCGCACTTTTAATTATCGTACTTTTTAATTATCGCAATTTTATTTTATCGCATTTTTATTATTCGCAATTTCATTATCGTTATTTACTTTACGCTTTAATTTAAAGTCTTGTATTTATTTTTTTTACATTAGGTTTTAACTGCGACTAAAGTCTTAAAATCGACAAACCGGTCATTAAACGGTAAAAACCCCCCTTTATAATAATAATATTACTTATATATATTTGTATTTTTATAAAAGTAAACTAATATAGCGTTGAACTTTGTTTAAAGATTTCCCTGTGGAACGAACCGGACTTACTAAAAACTACACTACTGTACGATTAGGTACACTGCCTATAAGTGTTGTAGCAAGGTTTAAGTATATCCATTCTATAAATAAATAAATATCTTGTGTAAAATTGTATCGTATTTAATAGTATTTTCCTAGTAAAATAATAACTATTTTATATACACCTCGCATCACATCAAGTATTTTTGGCGCCGCTGCCGGGGAAAAACTCTTAAACGCTGGAAGCGCAACGCTAATAAAAAAAAAAAGATTTTTAGTTACTTTTATTAAAAGTCGTTTTTGTAAAAATACGTTTTAAATATTCAAAAATATAAAAAGAAAAACAAAAATATATGTATTTTTAAGATTTTGTAAATATTTAAGTTTTATAAGTTTCTTTATTTCTATTTTAGTTTATAAAAATATAAGTTTTATTTTAAAATCGTTTATTTAAATTAAAAACAGAAAACATAAAAAAAAAATAAAAAAAAAAATAAAGAAAAACGCGTAAAAACACAAAGCTGTCAACTGAATTCCTGAACCCCGCGACTCGCGGGGTTTTCTTCTTTATTTGCCGCGACTCGCGGAGCTACTCTGACAGGCGACAAGGAAGCCCTAATCGAGCATTAATTACGGATATTATTAATTAATTATTATTATTACCTAATTTGTATTATTATTATTATTAGTTTTAATTTTAATTTTACTTTTTATTTAATTTAATGTATTTAGTATAAATAAGTTTAATAAAATTATAAAATTAATAGTTTTATTAAATAAATAATATAAAAATAATATTTTTATAAAAATTGTACTTTTTACAACTTTTTGTATATTTTTATATTTTGTACCTTTTTAATCGTTGTAGCGTAAAATTTGTATTTTTTAGCTCATATTTAATTTTAAACTTAGTTTTTGCTATAATTATTTTTACTCCTAGATTTTTAGGCTTTGCCGTAGAATTCCTTAAGTGCTTTTTCTTTAGACTAAGATTTAGGTGCTTTAGAATTTTGCGACGCCTTTTTAAGTTTTAGTTTCTTTTTAAGTTATTTCTATTTGGGATTTAGTTTTTCCTGTAAGCTTTAATATTTTTAGACACCTTTTACTATGTATCAATTATCATTTCAATTAGTAATCTCAATTTGCGATTATAATTTTAAGTTAGTTGTAGTAATAAGGTTAAATTAGTTAAGTATTTTTAAGTTTTTATAAGTTTCTTTTATTTTTCCGTCACCTTTTATTTTTCAATCATTTTTTCTTTTTCGACCTTTTTCGACGAACTCTTTTTCTCTCTTATTTCTCGCCATTCTAGTTTTTAGGACTTAGAATTTTATTCTACTTCTTATCTAAATTTCTTAAAATTACGAAAATTTATTTTGAGTGGTTAAATTGATAGACATCAAAATTTTCTGGTTCGTAGTAATAGTTGGATTTGTACGTGGACCGGGTTATTGGAGCCAAACAGTCCTCAATTATATTGAGACCAAACGAATCCTGCCCCTCTGCTGCATCTTTTGGCTATTCGAAACGTGGGCAAAATCAGAAAAGTCTATTGATTGGATAACTTATTATAATTTTTCTTTCCTTTTTAAAACTAATAGGATATTCAGTGAATGCACCGAGCAAGACGTTCATCACCTTTTGTACGTTCACCACCTGTAACTCGATCAAGACATCGTTTAACAAATATAACCGCCGTTGATTTTTCTTTAGAATCGTCATCCAGTAGACCAAGTACTTCAGTTCAAATTTCCGATAATCCATTTTTTGAACCCAACCTCACAATTGAGAATCCAGAGAATATTCAGGAACGGTTCGTAGATCCTGAACCATTAAACTTTCCTCCGGAACCACCAATCATTCAAACAGAGATTGTTGAGGAACGAACCATTAAATCTGAAGCATCTAGTGATACCGATTCAACAAATTCAATTATGGAGAATCTGGAACCTTTAAGTATGGAAGACCGAATGAGAGCTAAACGCACTGGCCAAGGTCACGCAATTACCCATCCAGACATTAATGCGCCAGATTATGAAATCAAAGGACAAATTCTACACATGGTGACTAATCAATGCCAATTTAGTGGTGCGCCGAAGGAAGATCCAAATGAACATCTACGTACCTTTAATAGGATCTGCACACTATTTAAAATACGAGAAGTGGAGGATGAACAGATATATCTCATGTTATTTCCCTGGACTTTAAAGGGAGAAGCCAAAGATTGGTTGGAATCGTTACCTGAAGGGGCGATTGATACATGGGATGTTTTAGTTGACAAATTTCTTAAACAATTCTTTCCTGCATCTAAAGCCGTAAGACTTCAAGCAGAAATTGTTACGTTCACACAGAAACCAAATGAAACTCTATATGAGGCGTGGACAAGATATGGAAAGTTGTTAAGAGGATGTCCGCAACATGGTTTAGACACCTGTCAAATAGTACAAATATTCTACCAAGGATGCGACATCACTACAAGGAAAGACATAGATATAGCAGCTGGTGGTTCTATTATGAAGAAAACCGAAACTGATGCTTACAAAATTATTGATAACACTGCTTCCCACTCACATGAGTGGCACCAAGAAAAAGACATCATTAGATCATCTAAAGCAGCTAGAGCCGATTCTAGCCATGACTTAGATTCCATTTCGGCAAAGATAGATGCTTTCGAAAGACGAATGGAAAAGATGACTAAAGATATTCATGCAATACGAATTAGTTGTGAGCAGTGTGGAGGACCACATTTGACAAAAGATTGTCTAAGTATTGAATTAACAATGGAACAAAGAGAGAATATTTCATACATAAACCAAAGGCCTGGAAATAATTATCAGAATAATTATCAACCGCCAAGACCTATTTACAATCAAAATCAGAACTATAACCGAAATATTCCATACAATAACCAACAAGGTCCTAGCAATCAACAAGTATCCAATAATACTTATAATCAGCAAAGACCGAATTTTCAAAACAAACCACCACAACAAACCGATGATAAAAAGCCGAATTTAGAAGATATGATGACGAAGCTAGTTGAAACTCAAACGCAGTTTTTCACATCTCAAAAACAAACAAATGAACAAAATGCTCAAGCATTTAGAAATCAACAAGCTTCTATTCAAAATCTGGAACAAGAAGTAAGTAACCTAGCAAGGTTAATAGGTGAAAGAAAACCGGGAAGTCTACCAAGCGATACAAATGCTAACCCCCGGAATGAAACAGCTAAAGCTATTACCACAAGAAGTGGTACAACACTTAAATCACCTAAAATACCTGTAACTTCTGATGAAACTATTCCTACTCCACAAGAACCACAACCTGATAAAGAAAAGGAAAAAGAACCGGTAGTTGAAAAGGTTAATAAAGATAACACAGTTAAGGATAAACCTTATGTTAAACCATACCAACCACCACTTCCTTATCCGAGTAAAATGAAGAAAGAAAAACTTGAAGCCGAGCAATCCAAATTCTTGGATATGTTTAAACAGATAAATGTAAATCTTCCTTTCATTGATGTGATTTCAGGAATGCCAAGATATGCTAAATTCTTGAAAGATCTAATCACGAATAGAAAGAAAATGGAAGAACTCTCGGCTGTTACTATGAATGCTAATTGTTCAGCAGTGCTGTTGAATAAGATACCAGAAAAATTATCTGATCCAGGAAGTTTCACAATTCCATGTTTTCTGGGTAGTCTTAGTTCAATAGAAGCATTGGCAGACTTAGGTGCTAGTATAAATCTAATGCCGTATTCACTATACGCTAAACTAGACCTTGAAGAATTGAAACCAACCAGAATAAGCATACAACTAGCCGATAGATCAATAAAATATCCTAGAGGGATAATGGAGAACATGCTAGTTAAAGTTGGTACTTTAGTATTTCCAGTAGATTTTGTTGTTTTGGACATGGAAGAAGATTCTCAAGTTCCTCTCATATTAGGAAGACCATTCTTAAACACGGCTAAAGCAATGATAGACGTGTTCGGTAAGAAACTGACCCTAAGTATAGAGGATGAGAGTGTTACCTTTTCAGTTGATAGAGCAATGCAACAACCACAATCTGCAGATGATACATGTTATTATATTCAAACTATAGATGCACATGCAGAATTATTAGAAGAATTTCCAGAATTACAAGGAACAGGAGAATGTTCTTTAGGAGAAGGAAATGAACCAATTGATGAAGCTGAAATGTTAGCTACACTTATAGCTAATGGATATGAACCAACAACAGAAGAAATTCAAATGCTAAAAGAAGAAGACAGATATCGATATAAATCATCGATAGAAGAACCTCCGAAATTAGAGTTAAAGCCACTTCCAAACCATTTGGAATACGCTTATTTACATGGTGAATCTGAATTACCTGTAATAATATCATCTTCTCTTACTGAAAATGAAAAATCACAACTCATTTCTGTGTTGAAAGCTCATAAACCAGCCATTGCATGGAAGATTCATGATATTAAAGGAATAAGTCCTTCGTATTGCACACATAAAATCCTTATGGAAGAAGGTCATAAAACGTATGTGCAACGCCAACGAAGACTAAATCCTAATATGCAAGATGTAGTTAAGAAAGAGATTATTAAACTGCTAGATGCAGGTTTGATATATCCAATTTCTGATAGTCCATGGGTAAGCCCAGTTCAATGCGTACCTAAGAAGGGTGGCATGACTGTCATCACAAATGAGAAAAATGAGCTTATTCCTACTAGGACTGTAACAGAATGGCGTGTATGTATTGATTATAGAAAATTAAATGACGCCACCAGAAAAGATCACTTTCCCTTACCTTTCATAGATCAAATGTTGGAAAGATTAGCCGGAAATAGTTACTATTGTTTTCTAGATGGATTTTCCGGATATTTTCAAATTCCAATAGCACCCGAGGACCAAGAGAAAACCACATTCACGTGCCCTTATGGTACTTTTGCTTACAAACGCATGCCATTTGGACTTTGTAACGCCCCTGCAACCTTTCAAAGGTGTATGATGGCGATTTTTCACGACATGATAGAAGAATGCATGGAAGTATTCATGGATGACTTTTCAGTCTTCGGTGATACATTTAAATCATGTCTAGTTAATCTGGAACGAATGCTAATTAGATGCGAAAAATCAAATCTAGTACTTAATTGGGAGAAATGCCATTTCATGGTTAAAGAAGGCATCGTTCTTGGACATAAAATTTCAAAAGAAGGAATTGAAGTGGATAGAGCTAAAGTAGATGTAATTGCTAAACTTCCACATCCCACCAATGTTAGAGGAGTTAGGAGTTTTCTAGGGCATGCCGGTTTTTACCGACGTTTCATAAAAGATTTTTCTAAAATTGCCACTCCTATGAATAAACTCCTAGAAAAGGATGCGCCATTCATCTTTTCAGATGAGTGTATCAAATCTTTTAATATTCTTAAAGAAAAACTCACTAATGCGCCGATCATGATAACACCAAATTGGAATCTACCATTTGAACTAATGTGCGATGCAAGTGATTTTGCAATGGGAGCCGTTTTAGGACAAAGGATTGAAAAACGATTTCAACCTATATATTATGCTAGTAAGACATTACAAGGAGCACAAACGAACTATACAACTACTGAAAAAGAACTCCTTGCTATTGTCTTTGCTTTTGACAAATTTCGATCATATCTCGTTCTAGCAAAAACGGTGGTCTATACCGACCATTCTGCTCTTAGATACCTATTTTCAAAACAAGATGCTAAACCAAGATTAATCCGTTGGATCTTACTCTTACAAGAGTTTGATATTGAAATCCGAGATAAAAGAGGAGCAGAAAATCTCGCCGCTGATCATCTTTCTCGTCTTGAAAATCCCGAATTAGAAGTTCTGAATGAATCGGCCATACAAGACAACTTTCCTGATGAATATCTATTGAAGATAGATTATAAAGAAATCCCATGGTTTGCAGACTATGCAAACTACTTAGTTTGTGGATTCCTTGAAAAAGGATTATCGTACCAAAGACGAAAGAAATTCTTCAGTGATATAAAACACTATTTCTGGGAAGATCCACATCTGTTTAAAAGTTGTCCCGATGGAATAATACGCCGATGTGTATTTGGAGATGAAGCTAGTAAAATTTTAAACCATTGTCACACAGGACCAACAGGAGGGCATTATGGGCCTCAACTAACAGCAAGAAAAGTTTATGAAGCTGGATTCTATTGGCCTACAATTTACAAAGACGCACACCTTCTTTGCAAATCCTGTGATGCATGTCAAAGGGCCGGAAAAATAAGTCAACGTGATGAAATGCCACAAAATGTCATCCAAGTATGTGAAGTATTTGACATTTGGGGTATTGACTTTATGGGTCCATTTCCAAAATCTCATAATAATCTATATATACTCGTAGCCATTGATTATGTATCTAAATGGGCGGAAGCACAAGCTCTCCCAACTAACGATGCACGAGTTGTAGTCAACTTTTTAAAACGTCTTTTTGCAAGGTTTGGAACACCGAAAGCTTTAGTAAGTGATCGGGGTACTCATTTCTGTAATAATCAACTTGAGAAAGTTCTTAAAAGATATGGAGTAACTCATAAAATCTCCACCGCATATCATCCACAAACAAGTGGACAAGTTGAAAATACCAACCGAGCTTTAAAACGTATTCTAGAGAAAACCGTAGGATCAAATCCGAAGGAATGGTCCATTAAATTGGAGGATGCACTATGGGCTTTTAGAACAGCCTACAAAACTCTAATTGGAACCACACCTTTTAGACTTGTTTATGGAAAAGCATGTCATCTTCCAGTAGAAATTGAACACAAAGCATTTTGGGCTTTGAAAACATGTAATCTTGATTTACATGAAGCCAGACGTCTACGATTAAGTCAACTAAACGAATTAGAAGAATTAAGACATGAAGCATACGAAAATTCGTTAATCTATAAAGAAAGAACGAAGAAATGGCATGATAAAAGAATCAGAAGTTCAAAAGAATTCAAAGAAGGAGACAGAGTTCTTCTTTTCAATTCACGATTCAAGCTATTTCCTGGAAAATTGAAATCAAGATGGTCTGGACCATTCATAGTCAAAAGAGTTTTCCCATACGGAACGATAGAATTAATAAATTCAAATGGGATTGAATTTAAAGTTAATGGTCACAGAGTTAAACATTACATACATGGTCCGATGGAAGTCGACAACGAAGTTAATCACAATTTCGACACCACAGCTAACTAAGTGTGGGGAGAATCAAGTCTGTAAAGGATAATATGTATTTCTGTTAGAGTTAGATTGTCTGTTTTCATGTAGTTCTCGAAAATGGAACACGTATGGTCTTTCCCTAGCAGACCCTAAAGAACTAGTCTTCTCCCCCCATTCTGAATTTTTATTTTTTTTTAGGTTTTTTACGAAATGAAGACTGCCTGTGAACTAAACCATGGTCTAATGCTACACGCTTTGATCACTAAAAGAAATAATGATATACTACCGAGCGAATTAGTATCAGTAATCAGAGAAAGAATGGACGGAGTTAGAAAAGGATCCAGATGCGAAGATAATAAGTTACAATTTGGTAAAGGAAAATCAAAATCCGCAGCGAAAAGAAGAGCACGACACCTAGAACGATGTCACAAATGCGGAAAATGGTCACATGGAGGTAAATGTTCAAATAATCAAACCTATTCAAATACCGAATTTGTTACTTTATGCAGAGACGGACCGTTCATATGTTTAGAAGAAAAGACAATGAATGCTCGAGGTTACGCCTATGCAGCCATGGAAAACCAATTAAACCGACTATCTTATGAATATAATAGATCATATAACTAAGAAATCTATTCCACAGGTATGTCTGTATAGTTTTTATTTTTATTTTTATTTTTAACCTTTTAATAATAAACGCTAATTTGTTCACTAAAAAGTATTAAATTGGTATTAAATAAAATTAGGTTTGGCGACCGAAATTATTGATATTGTTCAAAAATTTATTACATCACTGCGAAATTTAACGTTTATTCTTAAGGTATAAATATCTTTAATCAATCAACTCAAAATATTTCAAAAATTCGTCATGAGTTAAATTAGGTCTTGGAACCGAAATTACTTTACCGAAAAGAGGGGCGCATATTTTTGATAATATTTGATTGATTAAAGTGGGATAAAAAGAAGAAAAAAAAAAGAGATTTTTAATTTATTTTTTTTTACCATGTTTTTAAAATTAATATTTAAATCTTAAATTAATATTGTAAACTTTGTAAAAACAATATATTTAAAATTGTAAATATTTGAAAAATTAATATAAGTTTGATATGAATTTATAAATTTTTAAATTAAGTTTGGTGTGAACTTTTAATTTTTAAAATATGAATTTTTAATTTTATGCATTTCAAATTTTGAGTTTGGTGTGAATTTTTAATATTAATTTTGAATTTTATATTTAAGTTATGTGAATTTAAAAACAAAAAAAATTTACTTTATCTCATTAAGTTAAAAATATGATTTTTAAAATTCGTCGTAAGTTGAAGACTAGGTCTTTGAACCGAAATTGCTTTACCCCAGGGAGGGACGAGAATTTTTATTATCATTATTTTTAATCTTATTAATTTAAAGTATGCCAAAAAAAAAAAAATTTAAAAAATCCAAAAATCTAAGCTTTTAAAACAATTGCTTGAAATTGACAAATTTTAAAATTTTGTCGAGGGACGGACTAGGACATCGATCCGAAACGACCTCATCCTAAATAACAAGGGAAACAAAATTTTAAAATTAATTACTAAATTGTTTTAAGAAGTTAAAGATTATAAAAAAAAAAAAAAAAAAGAGTAAACTCCGCGACTCGCGGAGTTTGCAGTGCAAACCTCCGCGACTCGCGGAGGGACCAAAACCCAAAAAAAAAAAATAAAATAGCTGAACGATCAGTCACTCCCCCACACACAAAACAGAAACATACAGCTCGAAAATAACTACGAAAAAACCCGAAAATCACCCCCAAAAATCTCAAATTTTAACCGTTAATCACCAAATTTTTTGCTAAAATCATGTTGAGAAGGATGATATCTAAGAATTACTCAAGAAAAACGGTAAATTTCTACACCTAAACACCATTTAATTCGAATTTTAGTGTTCTTGAGCTATTTTTTCCCCAATTTGATTTTGATGCTTTTTAGTGTAATTAGACTTAAATTGTTTATGTATTATGCTTGTATAACCTAGATTGATGCTGTTTAACATGATTAGAAGCCTTAAACTTCAAATTTTGAATAATCTAGGGTTTGTGTTCTTGAGCAATTTGGGGCTTTTTGATATAAACAGGTTATGGCCGATTTTTGTCATGAATTGTTGCTAAATTGAGTAGTGTAACATGTCTAGGTAGTTAAATGATCCAAACTTTGAGCCTAAACATGATTTTGAGAATTAAAGTGGACTTTTTCAAGTCCAAAATTCATGAACTTGATTTTTGAAAGATAATGCCATTTGAGACTTGTTTGATTGCTAGTAATGATTATTTTGACATGTTATTTGAGTTGAATGCTTATGAACTTGGCGAAAATTTTCGTATATGCTTATTTGAAAAAGTGTAGATTTGATAAAAATGTGAAAATAAGCTTAAGTTTGATATAAATTAATAATGTCATTGTAATTATTTTGATTGATGATTTTGCTGACACTAATGCATATTTGGATGCACAAAATTTGTGTTTGATGTGTTTTGCAGAATGAAAGGGGTGAATCTTCATCCCAAGCCCGCCATGCTCCTGCTGAGAACTTGGAACAACAGGAGGTAGATAACTACTACAAGCAGGATGTACCTCATCCAGTCATGACCTTTTCAGATATGCACTTGGAACAGTTGCACCCGAACCTGAGATTTGACAGACTTTGGATAGATTATCCAAAATATCAACGGGGTTTGCATACTCTTCATTCCAAGGTTGTTGAGGTACCAAGGGTCATAGAATGGGGACCCTTAGAAGCTGTAGAATTGGCCGGGCCAATTAGGGAATTACTGGTACAGAGGTATGGTAATTCTTCTTTTAATGACTGGATATGTTTATTCACCATACGCAGACCTGTATATAAAGTATGGTGTGAAGAGTTGTTATGTAGTATAGAGTTGAATGATCGGGTAGCTAGTTTAACCGATCGTTCTTTTATTAGATTTTTGTTAGGCGGTTCGATGCGCCACATGTCTTTACTGGACATGGCTCAGGCTTTACGTATATATACGCCTGAGGAGTTAGCGTCTGCCGATTGTAGAGGATTGATACTAAACGGTAGAAAGATAGATGAGAATTTTGATACACACGGTGTGTGGAGTCAAATGACAAGCCATCACCGTTTCAAAGGGGGAAACTACTCTTATTTGGATATAGATAGAGCCGAATTAAGAGTAATACATAGGTTTTTAGCTAATTCGATTACACAAAGGGGTAAAAACAAAGAAAAGGTAAATGAACAAGATTTGTTTTACCATATGTGTATTCGAGACCCACACAGCGCTGTAAGTATACCATATTGTGTGGGTTATTATTTATCAGCTATGGTTCGGGGGATGCGTCCACATAGCATAATAGGAGGTGGTATTTTTATTACTTTGATTGGTGAATATCTCGGTGTGGATATAAGTCGGGGGGGATTATTAGTAGAAGAGCCGGAACCCCGCGACACTATAGGTTTAAATGTATACCATGGTGCGAAAGTTTTGAAGCGGCGAAATAACGCCGCAGTACGATACAATGGTAGACATCCACAGGTAGAGAGAAACCAGGAACAAGGTAATGTAGGAGGGGGGAATGAGATGCAAGAAATGCATAGGTTTATAGCTTCTCAGGAATACGAAAATGCTAGACAGAGGGCATTTGAAGATTGGCAAGTTCATCAGAACCAGATCATAGCGCATTGCCAACATATAGGTAGAAACTATATTCCTACACCGAAACCCGTCTTCCCTCCTTGGTCGATAGAGATGCAGCCACCATATCCTACGTATGACCCTGCTGAAGCATTCTATAGCACTTATGGTTATGCGTGGAACCCCTATTGGTACCAATATCATCCTTAGTTTACTTTTTATTTTTTTTTATTATTTTGTAATTTGTAATTATTGATGCATTTAATATTTTTGTTAATATTGTAATCATTTTTATAATTATCTAACTTTTATTCTTAGATTTTAATAATTTTTGAATGTGGGGTAATATACCAAACTTCAAAAATATGTATATATGTTTGCAGTTTATCTTATGTACACAACAGGGTAAAACAACGCATTTTCAAAGACTGGCATTAAGTTCAGCAAAAGCAACTAATTTTGACGACAAGATGCAAAATATATGTGAAATAACAACAAGACGGAATGAACAAATGATGTGCACCATTTATCATTCAGCAAACAAACGCCAATATATTTGGAAACTTTGGTAAAAATTTAATCATTTTCACACAAATCACCCTCAATAATTTAAATTGTTACTGATTTCTTGCAAATGAGGGCATTGCAAGATCTTAAGTGTGGGAAGGGGTTAAATTCTTTCGGATTTTAAAATTTTTTACTTTATACACTTGGTTACCATTAAAAATACTAGTAAAGCAGTAGTTGTATTAGAATCTAGTGCTCTCTGATAAAAAAGAACAGCCCTAGTCTTATATACTGACTACCCAATTCTAGTAAAATTTTTCAATTAAATGAATTCAAATCATGTTTATACATATTTATGAACTATAAAACTAGGTTTTAACACCGAAATTATTGTTACCTCGGAAAGGACATAAATTGAGAAACAAACTAAAATGTTAAAATTCATTTAAAATGGAATAGAGGACGATAAAAAGAAAAATAAAAAGCCAAGTGTGGGAAAATTTACCAAGTTATTTTAAACATATGCCACATATATTTGTAACAAATAACTGAAAATACTTTTGCTTTGGACTAAACTAAACTGTTTTACCCAATGAAAGAAAAGAAGAGATGGATCTACACGATGAATCAATTCCATCATTAAAAGGAAGTAAAGTCTTCCGAAAAAGACACGCGCTTCTTGATTTAGGTCATGAAGTTGTCGTCCAGACCAGTTGTAGGTTGACGAAAAATCTAGAAAAGTCATCACTAAAATCAGCAGGAAATCCACGGACCTCAGCATCAAACAGGGTCGCCAAGTGGTCAGACTTATCCTAACCATGAGAAGGATTTATCTCGTACAATGGGGAGGCACCGTGCAAATTAGCTGGATAAGACTAATGAATCAGATCCCCAGAAAGGATAATCTCCTTAAAGATTAAAAATCAGCTTTTAAGACTGATATTACTCAATCCTAGAGATTGACCTTAAAGATTGAGAATTACAAACTCATGGAATTCAATGATATCTAAACTCGAGCTTAAACGAGAAAATATTTTGATCAAAATTACAAACCGAGTTGTTTTCTGAAAACCCTATTTTCAATGCGTTCATTACCATTGAACGTAAAATCCTAGAAATTCACCTGGAATTCATTAGGTCACCTGAACTAAATCGGGTGTCAACCGTAAGAACGGTGGTTGCATAGCATGGTCAAAGACAGGACCTTGTGCCAGACCGAAAAATTATAAGGGTGAGCTTTTACTATTGCTCCTACCAAGGATAGTAATTGCGTCCGACACGTTATAGACCATAATCAAAAGCATGTCACGGGACATTGCCTTAACAGTTGCTTGTTCAACGCTTTCCTTTACAACCGGACGGTAGTTTACCGAAAGGTAATATACGGGACAAGTAAACTGGACGTGTTGCTTTCCAAATACAAGGTTAGCAAGTGGGTGACACAAAACCGCAAGTTTTGAGCTAAAATTTTCAAATCTGAAACCCACCAAACCCACTAAAATATTTTGCAAACACCGGTAAAGGGTTATTCCGGAAAACTTATCTAGGGTAAAAACTAGATTTAATTTTCAAAAGATCAAATGTTTTCATAAAGATCCAATTTCCTTAATGGATCTAAATTTTTATAGTCATATGGGATTGTAAACCATATCGTTACTACCATTGTTTATACCGCCGTATAGAAATCACTGATGTACAAAGTGTGAAGAATAAAGAAGTGATTCTAGTATTTCAAGACGATATTGCTTGAGGACAAGCAACGCTCAAGTGTGGGAATATTTGATAATGCTAAAAACGAACATATATTTCATAGCATTATTCCTCAAGAAAGACAAGCTTTTAGTTGCAATTGTTCTATTTACAAGTGATATTCGTTTAAATAATAAAAGGTGAAGACAAAAGACAGATTCGACGAATTGAAGACGCAAACGACCAAAAAGCTCAAAAGAACAAAAGACAATCAAAAAGGTTCCAATTATTGATAAGAAACGTCTCGAAATTACAGAAGTACAAGATTCAAAACGCAAAGTACAAGATATTAAATTGTACGCGAGGACGTTCGAAAATCCGGAACCGGGACTAGAGTCAACTCTTAACGCTCGACGCAACGGACTAAAAATTACAAGTTAACTATGTATATAAATATAATATAATATATAATTAATTATATTAATTATATATATATTATATATATATATATTAAAAACCGTCGGCAGCAAGAAACTCCAAGGGTGTGAGCTGTAAATATATCTCCGCGACTCGCGGAGTTTTAAGGGCATTTTGCCGCGAGTCGCGGAGCCCCAATTTTCAACTCTGGCTATAAAGCCAACCGAATTCTGATCAAATTATATCTCTTTTTTCTTCTCATTCATACGAGTAATATATATATATAATTTATATTTTAATTTTAATTTTAATTTTAATTCTAATAATAAGGGTATGTTAGCGAATGTTGTAAGGGTGTAAGTCGAAATTCTGTCCGTGTAACGCTACGCTATTTTTAATCATTGTAAGTTATGTTCAACCTTTTTACATTAATGTCTCGTAGCTAAGTTATTATTATGCTTATTTAAAACGAAGTAATCATGATGTTGGGCTAATTACTAAAATTGGGTAATTGGGCTTTGTACCATAATTGGGGTTTAGATAAAAGAACGACACTTGTGGAAACTAGACTATGGGCTATTAATGGGCTTTATATTTGTTTAACTAAATGAAAGTTTGTTAATGTTAATATAAAGATTTACAATTGGGCGTCCCTATAAATTACCATATACACTCGATCGGACACGATGGGCGGGGTATTTATATGTACGAATAATCGTTCATTTAACCGGACACGGGAATGGATTAATAGCCACTAGAATAATTAAAACAGGGGTGAAATTACATTCAAGGGTAATTGGTGTAATTGTTAACAAAGTAGTAAAACCTTGGTTTACACGCAGTCGATAACCTGGTGTATTCATTAAACAAAGTATTAAAACCTTGTTACAATTCGAATCCCCAATTAGTTGGAATATTTAACTTCGGGTATAATAATAATTTGACAAGGACACTTGCAATTTATATTTATGACTGATGGACTGTTATGGACAAAAACCAGACGGACATATTGAATAATCCAGGACAAAGGACAATTAACCCATGGGCATAAAACTAAAATCAACACGTCAAACATCATGATTACGGAAGTTTAAATAAGCATAATTCTTTTATTTCATATTTAATTTCCTTTATTTTATATTTAATTGCACTTCTAATTATCGCACTTTTATTTATTGTTATTTAATCGCACTTTTAATTATCGTACTTTTTAATTATCGCAATTTTATTTTATCGCATTTTTATTATTCGCAATTTCATTATCGTTATTTACTTTACGCTTCAATTTAAAGTCTTGTATTTATTTTTTTTACATTAGGTTTTAACTGCGACTAAAGTCTTAAAATTGACAAACCGGTCATTAAACGGTAAAAACCCCCCTTTATAATAATAATATTACTTATATATATTTATATTTTTATAAAAGTAAACTAATATAGCGTTGAACTTTGTTTAAAGATTTCCCTGTGGAACGAACCGGACTTACTAAAAACTACACTACTGTACGATTAGGTACACTGCCTATAAGTGTTGTAGCAAGGTTTAAGTATATCCATTCTATAAATAAATAAATATCTTGTGTAAAATTGTATCGTATTTAATAGTATTTTCCTAGTAAAATAATAACTATTTTATATACACCTCGCATCACATCAATTATATTTGTGTATATATATATGTGTGTGTGTGTGTGTGTGTGTGTGTGTGATAGAGGTAGCCCGAAGTGTTTAGCGTTTTTAATAAGCGTATGTTTCGCGTATAGTTAGTTGCACTGTGTTCGTAAAAATATTTCATGTTGAACGGTGATGTCGGAGAAATTTAACTCGTGGCGAGCGGAGAGATACGACCCATTAAAAATTTGGGTAGAGTTTGTTTAAGTTTATTTAATAATTTAATAAATTTACGATTTATGCCCCAGGAAAAATCGTATTTCGATCATTGTTGAAGGGGCAGTTTTGTATTTTGTTGTTTGTTGTTATTGTTGTCGAATACCAAATCCCCATAATATTAACAAAAACTAATAATAAATTTAAGATACATTGTTATATGTTATATTGCATTATATTATACCTATATACTAAAACACTCGCCAGATTTCGTTGTTTCAGTTCTATCGAATTGTCGTTTTGAGTTTGCGTTCACACTACAAACGATCCCTCAACTTCGGCTCAATTTACACAACGTCCCCTCAACTATACACTTTTTAGGGGTAAAAACCGTAAATATATAATTTTATTAAAATAAAAGAAACTAATTCCACCCGAATTTTTAACGGGCCTTATCTTCTCGCTCGGTGTGAGTTAAATTTTTTCGAGACCACCATTCAACTCGAAAAAACTAATGAACACAACGGAACTAACTACGCGCGAAACGAACATCGTTAAAAAAACACTAGATAACGGGCCCTATATTCTCGCTCAGTGCGAGTTAAATTTTTCCGATACCACTGTTTAACTCAAAATAATTTTACGAACACAACGCGACTAACTATACGCGAAACGGACATCGTTAAAAAAACACTAAATATTTCGGGCTATATTACAAACATATACATACACGTCCAACAAACAACCCAACTTACTAGATATATTAGGTACCAAACAACGTATATCCAAATTCGACGGCGCGTCGAATACAACCGCAACAACGCGCGAATGAATTTTTTTCTAGTTCCTACTATTTTTAATATATAGATTTAGTCTTTTATTGGGATTCATTTTAATAACATTATTGAAACAGGAACATAAATAAGTAAATGATGAACGAGAATGATCAATATCGAGGATATTCAATACCTGCGGGAAACCTGTTAACCCTTTAGTTAGTCTGTAAATGTGAAATCCCGTTTACCGGTGAGGATACCCAATAACCTGACAGTTAGGGAGCAAATGGGGACCCGACGGGTATGAATCCGGATTTGGGACAAGATTTTTTTGGGGTTTAGGGTCGGGAATACCTATATCCGACCCAATACCGACTCGATGTCATCCCTATGTAGAAAAGACTTTATAATAATAAATTTTGCTGGAGTTTATGGATGTTGGTCTACTAAACACGACTAACAATTGACTTTACAAAGACTAACTACATCCCATTGTCGCGATGCCGATACATCTTTGACAATAGACAATATATATATATATATATATATATATATATATATATATATATATATATATATATATATATATATATATATATATATATATATATATATATATATATATATTAAGATATGATGCCGGATTTGATAACCACACGATAATTTGAGTAATACAAGCTTTGCATTTCAAAAAAAAAATAATAATATTATATGTGACTATTAGATTTGAATTTTTTAAATCTTGTGTTGTAACTTAAGTGGTAGTATCAGACACTATTTGTTAGAGGTCACGAACAATGAATTTTTTAGACTAAAAGAATTAGCAAAACCATAAATAATTGAACCCTTGCAAATTTTGCCACTCTTGTGAATAAAAATAAATGTGGATGTGGATAAAGGAATTTTCATATCTACTAAATGCCACCAAATTTATGGTCGTTTCACATGGTGATGGTTGTAGTCTTTGCTAGGGGAAATTAGTATAACATGAGACTTGCTTAGAGGATAGAATTTGTAAGTATTTAAGGATAAAAGTTAGGTATAAATTCTAATTTGAGGTGTTAGATTGTACTTTGAAATTTAATATAATCCCAATTATATAGAACTCACCAAATTTTTTAATTGGATTTATCTTTTTTCTCGCTACGATTTAGGTTTCTCCGTCATCACCGTTCAACTCGAAATAATTTTACGAACAAAACACAACTAATTATATTCGAAACGGAGCTTTTTTTTTAAAGGAACCCATATATATAATAAATAACTTATTGTATTAAGTGAATGCCTAAAGCAAGTGGTAAGTTCATGTACGTAGTAATAAATAAACTCAACTTATTGTATTAAGTGAATGCCTAAAGCAAGTGGCAAGTTCATGAGTTGGTAATGAGAAACCAGAGTTCAAGTCCTCTTGACTCCTTTTGTTCTCAGTTATCGCTCAACATTAATTTTATAGAAGACGTTAAAATATTCCGCCGCAACGCGCGGTCCGAAATGTTTCTAGTTAAATAAAATAGTGCGCATGGGTAAATTCGTCGTCTAAACCTAGGCTTGGCAGCCCATTCCCAAATAGACCATCGATTGAATTTTGTTATCACGATACACACACATCCTCTCCCATTCGTCAAACAAAAACTAAATAAATATAAATAAAATGTATAATAATCCAATTCTAATTCTAATCTACTCAAACCCTAGATTTATTCCCCCTTTATCTCTGATTCTCTCCCTCAATTCCTGACCTACAATCTCATATCCTATACGTTGACGTTGATTATCTCATCTCCTATCAGATCTTTATTGTCATCCCATCGGTATAATTACTTTACCTTTAATCTCTTAATTTATTTAATAGTTTAACTTAATTGATGTTAAAAATAAACTTTCACTCGTCTTTGATGATTAATTGTGTTTGTTGTTATGATTTTGCGTAACCCTAGTTAATGCTATGGTTGACAACTACAATGCAATCAACTAAATTATTTATAGCTTTCCGTTGACAAAAAATATCACTAATTGGTTTTGTGAGTGTAAAATTAGCTAGTGGTTTAGTATTTGTGTTACTATTACTAGTATTTTCTATAGATAAGATCAATTAATTAGTTGTTAACTGCCGCCCTAATAGCTACTGGTAGCTTAGCATATTTCATGTTGGATTTGTGATTTAATAAAGTTGCAATACTTATTTTACATGCTTAAAAAATGGTTACTGTTAGCTTGGCATTCTTCATGTTGGATTTGTGATTTGATAAAGTTGTAATACATATTTTTACATGCTTAAAACAATTTTTTTTTTTTTTTAGTTGAAGTATGTTTTTATTAGGTGATGGTTGGTAAGTAAAGATGGATAAAGCAGTTGTTGTTTCTTCATCCAACAATCGTGCCCAACGCCTTTATGACAAAGTAAGTATATTGTGAAACTTGTTTACCGTTACGTTTGCATAACTGTGTATATATTTGTTGGTGTAATTTGTGTATGTATGAAACATTGTTATTTAGAATATCGAGTTGGAGAAGAGGCGGCATAAGGCGGCACAAGCAAGAGTTCCATCGGATCCAAATGCGTGGCAACAAATGCGTGAAAATTTCGAAACAATTATACTTGAAGACCATAGTTTTTCTGAAAAGCACAGTATTGAATTTGCTCTATGGCAGTTACATTACAAAAGGATTGAGGAATTTAGGGCTCATTATAATACTGCATCTGCTGCAACTGATTCAACACCCTCTAAGGGAGGAGGGGGGCCCACTCGAGCTTTAAAAATACGGTCACAGTTTAAAACTTTTCTCTCAGAAGCTACTGGTTTCTACCATGATTTGATATTAAAAATCAGAGCGAAATATGGATTACCTATAGGCCAGTTTTATCCGGAACTCGAGAACCATAAGGAGAAAGATGGAAAGATTAAAAATGGTTTGATATCTTGTCATCAGTGTTATATATATTTGGGTGATCTTGCACGTTATAAAGGATTGTATGGTGAAGGTGAGTCAAAAAGTCGGGATTATGCAGCAGCTTCAAGTTATTATCTGCAAGCAGCTTCTCTGTGGCCTTCAAGTGGGAATCCTCATCATCAGGTTATTTTTTTAAAAATGATTTAACGTTTCATGAAAAAGTTTACCAAAACTACTTTCTTGTTTTTTTTTTTTTTTTTTTTTTTTTTTTTTTTTTTTTTTTTCTGTTCTCATTGGATATCCTTATGTGTCTTGCAGCTTGCTATATTGGCTACCTATTCAGGAGATGAATTGATGGCGGTATATCGTTACTTTCGAAGTCTGGCAGCCGAAAATCCCTTCACGACTGCAAGAGATAACTTGATAGTCGCTTTTGAGAAGGTACTGTATATGGACTCACTGTAATGGGATCTTGGATAAATTTATTTGGGAAGGTTTGACAGACTTACAATTTTAAGAATCCATGATAAAATCGAAGTTATGCATTTCTGGTGAATTTCTACAATTGTTTAAAAATGGCTTAGAGGTAAGAACCATTATACTCTTCAATTATAAAACGTTTTAACAAGAAAGTTGCTCAAGACAGATTATAATTAAAAATTAATTGTCAAGTGACATATATGATAGGAGTTAGCTTTTTGAGAGGATCATAGATGGTATCCGTATTGATCAAATAGCTGGAAGGATTGTCATATTTTGGACTTTGTAGTATCTTATATGTCATCTACTTCTGGATATAAAGCTTGTTGCTGTTATAGTAGATTAATGTGGAAGCCCTTTTTTATCTTCAAACATAGAATATGTTCATACATTGTATTGTAGGTGTTCATATGTTGTTCTTTCTTCAGATCGTTCTCTTTTGACTTTACAACAACAACAAAACCCAATACCACATAAGTGGTGTATGGGGAGGTGAGATGTAGACAATCCTTCCTCTGTCCGAGAATAAAGACAAGTCATTTCTCCACCCAGAGTGAAACTCAAAAGTAGAGAAATTCATCCCTCACTATTCGACAGATAGAGAGATTGCTTCCGTGTGGACCTCCGGCCAATAAGTAGGAAAATGTTTTTAAAAAAAATTAAATTAAATTAAAAATAACATTGAGACACAGACACCATGGAAATGGTAAAATCAAATTTCCATGGGTTGTAAATCCTGCTCTAAGAGTCAGTCAAGTCACCAATAAATCGACGCTTGCTGTCGACTCAATAACTAGAGCTGTAAAATAGACAGTCAAGTCACCAATAAATCTCTTTTGACTTTGTTATTGCTTTGTATAATTGACATCGAATTGCATTTGTTCATCTAATTTTTTCAGATCGTTCTTTTTTTACTTTGTTATTACTTTTTGTATCTGACAATCATGTTTTTGGTGATGATAAGGTGGAGACATTGATACTTAATTCTGCTGTTTTACATGGCAGAATCGGCAAATTTATACCCAGTTGAATCTTGATTCGAAGGCTTCTTCGGTCAAGGAATCTCCTGTTCTGTCAAAGGTTAAAGGAAGAGGTAAAGTAGACCCGGTGGTTCGATCAAAGGAGTCGGTTACTGATGTGGAAAAAGTAACTGATGTTCGTCAAATGTTTAAAGCATTCTGTGTTCGTTTTATTCGCTTGAATGGTATTCTTTTCACACGGACAAGGTATGTGGAAAATGGTATTCTTGGACTGTAGGGAAGGTTGCAAAAACCGCTACTCGGGGAGTACTCCGTCGGGACTTTTTATGGAGTACTCGAGTACTCGGATGTTGACCAACTTTGACTTTGGCTGATTTAGACCTAGTTTTGACCAATTTATAATGATTGTACGAGTAATTTTTGAGTTTTGGCTTAGTGTTGACTGATTTTTTTAAGTAATCCCGAGTTTTGGCCTAGTTTGACCGAGTTTGACCGAGTACTCGCCGAGTAATTTCGAGTTCTGCCACACTAACTGTAGGCAAAATTCAGTTATTTTACTGATGTCTGTTACATGTGATATCTTTCCAGTTTGGAGACTTTTGAAGAAATCCTTTCTCTAGTTACCAGTTCTTTGCAGGAGCTTCTTTCATCTGGGCCAGAAGAAGAGATGGATATTGGTACCGATGCTGTTGAAAATGGACTTTTTATCGTAATAAGTGTTTCCATACTTATATTTACGGTGAATAACGTGAAAGGAGGGACGGAAGGTCAGAGTTATGCAGATATTGTACAAAACACGGTGCTTTTAAAAAACGCACTCGTTACTTTTTATGAACTAATGGGCATACTTTTGAAGAGATGCTTACAACTGACTGATCTGTCTTCAAGTTTCTTGTTACCTGGTATCCTTGTTTGTGTGGAATGGATTGCTTGTCATCCTGATGTTGTACATAACGAGATTGATGAAAAAAGATCAACGGCACAGATTGAATTTTGGAGGTGCTGTATATCGTTATTCAATAAGCTATTGTCAGATGGTTTGGTCACCTATGATGACAATGATGATGATGTCACAAGCTGTTTCACTAATATGACAAGGTATCAAGAAGGTGAAAATGAACAAAGGCCAGCTGCGTTATTAGAGGATTTTGAGTTACGAGGTTTTTTGCCCCTTCAGCCCGCACAAACTTTTTTGGATTTCTCAAGAATGCATTCTGAGACCAAGATAGATAAAGTAGCGCGTGTGAAGAGGATTTTGAGCGCTGGGAAACTCGTTGCGGATAAGATTATAATTGACCAGAAGAAAGTGAAGTTTGACTCTAAATTGAAAAAGTTTGTTATAGGTGTTGAGCTTAAAAAACATAAAGTCGAGGGCCCCAAGTCAAATGGAGGGATTAAAGAAAGGTCCAGTGATACGAGTGCAACCATTGTAGTCAAACCGGCAAAGGTGGAATCAGAAGTTGAAGTGGAAGAAGAGGATGAAGTGATACTTTTTAGACCAAATTTGATTGACAATCGAAGTGAAGTTCTTGATTTAAAAGTGAGCCATCAAGAAGTTTCTGAACAAATGCAGAATAACGATGTTGGTGCTTCTCAGTTTGCTGCTCCTGTTTCGGTGCCAAATACTGATTTGAATGCGGAGGACATTAACTCGCAGTCTCTTTTGCCAGTTAATGGTTATCCTCAGAGCATTGGGCAGCCAGTTAACAGTTATCCTCAAAGCATTGGGCAGCCACTTAACGGCATCGGGCAGTCAGCTAACAGCTATTCTCAAAGCATCGGGCAGCCATTTAACAATAATTCTCAAAGCATCGGGCAGCCAGTTAACAATTACCCTCAAAGCATCGGGCAGCCTGTTAACTATTATCCGCAAAGTATAGGGCAGCAGGGAGACAATTATACCCAAAACAGCATTGGGCAGTCATATCAGTTCCAGTCTCCAATGTGGTCCGGCAACATGCAAATGCCAGTTTCAGTTAGTGGTGGATTGCAAGGTTTGAGCTTGCATGAAAATGGACATTTAGGTCAAACTACAATGCATCGAGATTTTCAGATTTCAAATGTAACCGGTCTAAGAAAAGATGATATGATGTATACTGGAATTTCTCAAAGCATGATGGGCCCCTCTGTCATAAATAGGGAAGCTATTACTAATATAAATACAGTTGCGCCATCTGGACCTGATCCTTACACCATTGGTCGAAATATGTACTCAAGTATGCCATCAAGCTCTTTGAAAGGTCCTACAAATAGACCTGTAAGGCACCTTGGACCGCCTCCTGGTTTTGGCTCTGTTCGTTCTAAGCAATTCAATGAGCATGGATCTGGTTCGAGTCAGAATCCTTTAAATGATGATTACAGCTGGTTAGATGGATATCAGTTGCAATCATATCTGAAGGCTGGTCCTCCGATTAATGTGCCGTCAAACATGAGCTCTCAGTATACTAATGGTTCTGTAGCTACATCTAGCTTCCCGTTTCCTGGAAAACAAGTCCCAAAGGTCCAGTTTGAGGAGGAAAAGCCGAAAAGTTTGGAAAGTTTGGACTCTCAATCGATGCAACAACAATATATTCCTCGAGTGGACCAACCAGGGCAATCTATGTGGAAAGGCAATCAGTTCGTGTGATATCTATGAACACTACACGGTATTATTATTGCTTCTAGACTCTAGTCAAATTTTTTTTTTTTTTTTTTGGTACGATTGTCATCTACGCTTATCAGTATGTATTTTCTCGTTGGTGGTCTGACGATTCTAAAGTAAAAATATTGTGTGAAGGTCATTTGAGAGATTGTCGATGGCCTTTGATCCTCATAGCATGAAGTACACATTCCAGCTTCCCATTCAGTTTTGTTATATTTATGGAGCATGATGGTATTTACAATTTCGGCATGCTTGCTGGTGTTACAGTGAGTATTAACTTTCTATCTGTTATTAGTATCTGTGTTGGTATCATATAGGCTCCAATGGTGTTGCACTTCCCTATATGTAATCCACCTTAAAGGCACTGTTGTAAAAATCGGCCGAGTCGGCTGATACGTCGGTTTGGGGACTAGCTCGTCCCGACTCGCCTGAGAACGCCTTAAAAGTCGGGTCAAGGCGGTTTGAGTCAGGTTTGAATCGGTCAAAGTCAAAGTTAGTTAAAAAAAGTTATGTGTTTCAAAATTAGATTTTGTGCCTTATATTTGTATTTAAAATATTTTGATTTTTATAAGATATATTTATGTGTAATATATAAATAGTTTTTTTATTACTAAAAGTCAACGCTGGTCAACGATGACTCGTCCCCTTCCCAACCGACTCGTCTCTTGGTCCAGACTAACTCGTCCTTGACTCGTGAATTTTAAAATTTTGCTTTGTAGGTGAAAAGGACTAAATAGGTACTAGATTTCTAGTTATTATAGCTTGAAAGCTTTTAACCTCAAAAGACATGGATCATAATTTTTAAAATACTAGATTATGTGTGCGGCACATTAGTATACATGTATGAAAGGTAGGTTAATAGTTCTAGGATGTGTTAAATGGCTGAATAAAACGAGGAAAATCAGGTGTAGAACTTTGCCATATCTTTGGTCACATAAACATGCAGTGTAAGGCCAGGAATAACGGGAGCGTGCTCCCTGGTTTGTTTACCTAACACGCCTAATAACCATGGCGTGCTAGCCAAGTGCTAGCTGGCGTGCATGCAAGGAGCACGTGAACAAAATGTGGCGTGCAGTTTTTTGATTGGTTCAAATTTTCTTTTTAATTAATTTTTATCCTCTTTTTTCACCCAACTTCCAATCAAATTTTAACACATCACTCAACACGCCACTCAACACACTACCCCATTATTTACCAGTTTACCAGCACGCCCGCCAAGCACCTCACTTCTACCCATCAACACGCCCATCAGGGTTCAAGATGGTCTAAGTGTATAGTTTGGGAAAAATTCAAGGATGTGCAAAAGGGGCTACATAATAGAATAGATAAATTAAGTACTTTAGATTGCTAATTTGTTGCACACCAGAATCAATATTTCAATATTGTATATCATATATTATATTAAATATGTTCGGTCATATTATGTTTTCCCATTCTCCTTTGCATGCTAACCTTATTTATGAACATCACTTTTTTACTGTTACAGAGACTGCGATTGACTTTCTCATTAGAGTCCAAAAGAAGTACGTAATGGTCTTCATATCTGGCTATGGGTTGGGGATGGATATCAACGTGCAATGGGTATAAACCTTGTCTTTATAATTTTGTGCTGGTATTGTGGCTTATATTCGGAAATGAAAGTGGTGGAATGTGAATGGAAGCATGTTTAATCATGATTGCAGTTTAATTGTCTGGTCGTGATATCTTTTTATGTTGAACTTTTATGTTACTGTTATCTTCTGTCACGAGGTATGTAACAGTAACAAATGATAATACTTTCTGCGTATGGTGGATTGTTTAAGATATTGATACGAGGTGTGTGTTTTTTGATATTTTTTTGACGTTTTCTAAGAAATAATGTCTGAACAATAATGAATGTAATGATATTTCATATTGATACTTATTTTAGTATTTTGTTTGATGGTAATGCATCTTGTACCCTTTTTTTTTTTTTTTTTTTGGTTATAAACATAATGTATTACAAAATTCAAAGCTTATGAAGTAGAGTTTGTAATCAGGGATTCAGGGACACTCCTCGATGCTCTTTATTTATGATAAAGAAGCTTCTTACTGATATTTGTTTGGTATATTGACATGGACTGATGTTGACCGACCAAATCTTATTTTGACTCGACCGTTGTTGAATGATAAATTAAATGGATTTTGAATAAAAATGATTAATGGTGTCTGAAGGTTTCTCCTCATGGGTGTAGTTTTTGAACTTCTGAAATAATTAATCTTGTAATGTAAAATGCGCTCTTTTACTATTGAAAACACATGAACTTGTAGCTTCAGACCTTCAGTATTGCTGAAGCTATATTTATCTCCGGTCTTATGAGTTGAGTACGCTGATGCTGTATTTATCTTGGTCTTACGAGTCGAGTATCAATTCGTGCTTTCATTATGTATCAAAGAGACATATGGTGTATGCCAATTTGGTTGAGTCGACAGGAAATTTAATCATGTAAATGTGTGGGGGATTAATGCATTATTTTTATTTCAGACGCGATTTGACTTTTTTAATGAAGTAACCCAAAATCAAAGAACCTATTACTACACATACATCAACAAACCACACAAACAATTGAAACATCATTACGATGTTATATATACTCGTAACCTCATGAGGGTACAACCGAAAGATTCATCATAAAGTAGTCTAGTTGCAACTGATGACGAAAGTGTAACAATCTGAGTTCTTAATTAACCGTAAAGCCTCATAACTCCAATAGTCGATAGCTCATGTGGTAGTGGTCTGCCTCTCTTATTCAGAAGCCAAGAGTTCGACTCTCATGAGGTGCAGTATTGCACGCAAGGTTGCTCATTTACCCTTGAATTTCACCCAGGGGTATCTTTATTTTAGTTCTACATAAAGGCAAACAATGCTAAAAGAGTTGGGGTGCTCTCGCGTTGTGGTGGAGAATGTTAGCTAAATTCGTTTGAAAAAAGGAGGACAAAAATAGAGCAAAAGACGTAAATTGAAATGGATAAAATATACAAAGATTAACAAAAAAAATAAAAAATAAAAATAAAAATAAAAAAAAATATATAAAAATAACAAAATAATAACAACAACAATGATATATATTGTTGATTTGTACGCAAACGATACCATTTTTATCGGGGAATGGAGCCGGCCAAATGTATATAGTTTGCAAAGTTTACTTAAGTGTTTTGAACTAGCTTCTGGTTTCAAAGTAAATTTTCAAAAAAGTTGTATTTACGATATTGGTCTTAGTATGGACGAGGTGAATCATGTAGCATATCGTATCGGGTGCCAAGTTGGTCAATTTCTGTTTACTTACCGTGGGGTTACCTATTGGATCAAAGATGAGAAAGGTAAAAGATTGAGAATGTGTAATTGATAAGATAAAATCAAGACTCTAGGATTAGAAAATGCGAACGTTGTCTTTCGGAGGAAGAGTAACTCTAATTAAATCGGTTCTTAATGTCTTCCATTGTACTATTTCTCGTTATTTCGTGCTCCCAAATATGTGCTAAAATTACTTGAGAGGGTGAGGCGTTCTTTCTTTTGGGGTGGGTCGGGTTCGGGTTCAAATATTACTTGGGTAAAATGGGAAAATGTTATATCATCTTACGGGAATGTGGGGCTTTATATTGGATCGTTAGACAGCAAAAAGTTGTCATTATTGGGAAAGTGGTGGTGGTGGTACAAAACCAAAATCAATGCACTTTGGATTAAAATCATATGTAGTATTCATGGGCCGGATGGTGGTTTGGGTTCGGGGGGTGTTCCTCCTCGTTCTTAAACTACTGGTACTTGGTCTAACATTATCATGGCAGGTAGTTAATTAGAAGAACTAAATATCCCCTTCAGGTCATCTTTTTGCAAATTAGTTCGTGACGGCTCAACAACTTCGTTCTTGAATGATCCTTCAATTGGAGAAAAACGGCTTCAACTCATGTTCCCTAGATTGTACAGATTAGAAAAATTCAAAGAACCCGTGGTCAGTGATTGTAATGACCCAACCTGTTATTATACCGACCAGAAATTCATTTTTTTCCTACACATAAATATTAATTACATGACACCACAATTTATGTTTTTAAAACACTTTCAATACTCGACAAGTTTAATCATCTTTAATTAATTCAATACGTAAGACCAAGTGTCAAAATGGGTATAACAACCCAAGACCCGTTTGACATAACCAAAAGATAACTTCGATTCAACTACCTTAAATTTCAACAAAAGACCGAGCATGATGATTGGGATTGCACTTAAAATGACCCGTCCTAATCCATCTGGACGAATACATTGCATTTGGTTGCATCGCGAGGTACTTGACCTCTATATGATACATTTTTCAAACATTACATTCGTTTCTAAAAGTCAAACTTTCATTACATCGAAAGTTGACGGCATGCATACCATTTCATAATATATCCAACTATAATTGACTTAGTAATAATCTTGATGAACTCAACGATTCGAATGCAACGTCTTTTGAAATATGTCATGAATGACTCCAAGTAATATCTCTAAAATGAGCAAATGCACAGCGGAGGATTTCTTTCATACCTGAGAATAAACATGCCTAAAAGTATCAACCAAAAGGTTGGTGAGTTCATTAGTTTATCGTAATCAATCATTTCCATAATTTAATAGACCACAAGATTTTCATTTCCATTTCTCATAAACATAATCTCATATCAGGCATTTCGCACGGCATAGAGATAAAAATCATTCATATGGTGAACGCTTGATAACCGAACTAACAGGATGCATATAGAATATCCCCATCATTCCGGGACTCTCATCAGACATGATAATCGAAGTACTAAAGCATTCGTAACCCGAATGGGACATGTCAAGGTCCATAGATCTATCTTTAGGATTCGCGTCAATTAGGGGTCATTTCCCTAATTCTTAGGCTACCAAGCTAAAAAAAGGCATATTCGATTTCGATAATCCAACCATAGAATGTAATTTTTGAATACTTGTGTCTATTTCGTCAAACATCTATAAAAGTTGCGCATGTATTCTCAGTCCCAAAATATATATTGCAAAAGCATTTAAAAAGGGAGTAATGAAACTCACAATACTGTATTTCGTAGTAAAAATACATATGACGTCATTAAACAAGTGTAGGATTGGCCTCAGATTCACGAACCTATATTAAGTATATATATATATATATATATATATATATATATATATATATATATATATATATATATATATATATATATATATATATATAATGGTCAATATCTGTCTAACAATTTAGGTCAAATCATAGTGTATCACAATCCTAATGCTCGAGATTATCATGCAAAAGTCAACAAAAGTCAGTTTGACTCAAAAAGACTTTCAAAATCTATTTATGTTTATTATACAACTTAAATGTAGTCGTTTTGTATATGTAAATATATTTATCAGATTTTATTAGCGTAAATAATAAAAGTCATTTTATATATTTAAATATATTTATCAAATTTTATTAGAGTAAATAATACAAGTCCTTTATTAATAAATAAAATTTTATATTTAAAATTTATATATGATAGAATATACTTTTATATTTTAAGTAATAAAATTTATAAAATTCACTTAATATCATAAAAATATACTGGTATGTGTTATTATATTACGTATGGTAAAAATATCTTTGTATCACTTATTTATTTGATAAGACAATATTGATAATGATAATAAATAAAGTTGTATTATTTTGTAATAATAATAATTATTATTATTCTACTAATAATAATAATATTTATTTACGAATGATAATATTAATTATATTAAAATGATAATTCTAATCATGATAATTTTAATAATAACGATACTTTTTAATATTAACTGTAATAATAATAATATTTTATAAAAATAATAATTCTATTCAAAATGATAATTTTTAATAATAGTAATACTAAAATGATAATAATAATGATATTTTATAATAACAATGATATTTCTACTAAAAATGATAGTTTTAGTAAAAATAATAGTTTTAATAATAATAATACTTTTAATAATAACAATAAAATAATGAAAACGATATTTTTCTCTTAAATTAATATCTTACAATATTTTAATTTCATCATGATACTCATACTCATTATTTTCTAATCGATTTATTTAACAGCTTTTAGTTCTCTTTTATATCGCATTCATAATAATGATAAAAATATTAATCATAATAATTAGTTGATACTAATATCGGTTTTTATGATAATGGTACTAATTATAATAATACTAATGATAATACTAATAATTATTTTAATGATAATAATAATAATAATAATAATAATAATAATAATAATATTGAAAACGGTAACGATAATAATAATAATAATAATAATTATTAGATAATAATAATAACGACGATAATAACGACGATATTAATAATAATAATAATCATTTTTAATATTAATACTAACATTCAGTTGGCCATATCTTTTAATCCGTTCATCGAAATCACACGAGTTCTAAATGAAAAGCTCTTAATTTTTCGCCAGCTTTCCAACGACATGCATATCATATACCTTATCTCAATCGCATATGTATCAAATTCATGGTTTATCATAGACTATTTAACGACGAAACTAAACAAACAAGCATGCATAATCATATATACTCGAGCACTAAGCAGGGATACACTATTAATATATAAAAGTTAAGTTATGAGTGCTCACGTATCAATATTGTGATTCAATATTGCAGGAAAGTACGTAGCCGCAATGGAGATGATAAACACTAATTTGACCTCACGAGCTATACCCCCGAACATTACCCATAACCTCCATAGCTATAACCCATAATTTTCTTAGCTCTATCCTGCTCATAAAACCCATTTTGAGACAATTCGCTCATGACCTCGTCGTAGTATTTTATGTATAATAATACTAATAATAATACTCCTAACCATAAGATTAATAATAATATTAATCTTAATAATAATAATAATAATAATAATAATAATAATAATAATAATAATAATAATAATAATAATAATAATAATAATAATAATAATAATAATAATAATAATAATATTATTAATATAAATATGAATCAGAGAGTTTGAGAGAAGATGAATGGATTCAGTCGACTTGAAAACGAGCAATTTAAAGAACCTCTCCCTCACCTACCCCCCATGCGATAGCATGGGGTTTGAATGGTAGAGCCATGCGATCGCATGGCTAAATGGAAGTGGCCACAATTGTATTGTTTAATCTGCCGACACTTATGATTTATAATATATATATTATTTAATATATAATATATTTAATCTTTAGAAATAATTAAATATTATATTATATTCTCGTGCATAGTTGATTTGTAATTTTTGCACCGATGAATTGTACGTTGACGCTTGACTTACGTACCGGTTCCGATTTTTCGAACGTCCTTTCGTACGCTTAGAAAACTTGTACTTTACGTTTCGCGACGTGTATCTTTATTAATAATTAGACTTAGATTAATGAAAAACTAACCCACTCAAAGTGTAACTTAATCTTTTGAGTGTTGTGGTCATTTGCTTTTATAAATTAATGTCTCGTTGTTTACCAAAATATATTATTTTGAATCAAAACGTTTTATGACTACGTTATATATATATATATATATATATATATATATATATATATATATATATATATATATATATATATATATATATATATCTCAGGATATAAGTTTAAAATATTTATTTAATAATATAATATTTAGTTTTTCAAAAGTAATTATATTTCAAGACTCATTTACAATTGTTTAAATGATAGAAAATATTATGTCATATTACGTTCACGTTTTTGAAACACTATATATATAAAACTTTACTTAAATTCTTCTAATTCTATATAATCAATTTACCTTTATAAATAACAGATTACAATAATTCAGTTTTTTTGAAATCGTTTTCATACGTTTGAAAATAGATTAGTCGAATATTATGGAATCTAGTTCTCCACTAACTTTTATCTAACCTTCGTCAATTGACACATTTGTTCTTACTTGTAAATTACTTTACCATTTATTCCGAATACCGTAAAAAAAAGAATGGTTTCCTAAATCAAAGTGGACCTCTCAACAGAGACTCATAATCATACAATGTATCTGATAAATCAATAATTTGATCTTATCTTCTAATTCCATCGATAAAAATATTGAAACTAATACGTTCATGTAAAGTATTATACGTTTAATACTTTGTTAATATTCTCAAGTTATAATATATACATATACGTACATATAAATATTCATATCCAATTAAATAATGGTTCGTGAATCGTCGGAATCCGGTCAAGGTTAAATGAATGTATGAACATAGTTTAGAATTTTGAGATTCAACATTACAGACTTTGCTTATCGTGTCGGAAACATATAAAGATTAAAGTTTAAATTTGGTCGGAAATTTCCGGGTTGTCACAGTACCTACCCGTTAAAGAAATTTTGTCCCGAAATTTGATTAGGATGGTCATGGCAGACAATTTGTGACACATATGGGTTGGAAATTAAAGTTTTACCATCATTGAGTAATATAGATAAAACAATTGAAGAGTACGAGTGAAGTTATCACAGAAGAGTGAAATGAATAAATGTAATTTCGTCATATCTTTTAATGTAGATAGAATTGATTTCCGGAATTCAAGGGATTTAGAGAAAATCTTCGTAATAAGATTTAGTTCTTCGGTAAATAAGGAAATTAGGATCTTCTTTGGTTAAATGCAATGATCTATTTCGATTGATCTGTCGGATGTTTCACTATAAATCCACCCCCTTTATTTCCTTACTTCCACATCTTCCAACTTCCATACTTTCTTCCCCCGATTCATACTTCTAAAACATTTGTCAATATGCTTGATCCAGTTCTGATTCTTGATATATTCCTAACTGTTGCAACAATTATCCTTCTTTTCCAACTTCCTCCGGAGGAATCTGTTTACTTCTATTTTGCTCTTGGAGTGGTGATTTTCATAATCCTTCCTTGTATTTGTCTTTCCATAATTATTGACATCTACAGTTAATGATCTTTTCCGTTTGCTGTGATATATACTCCCTTTCTATTTTTGGAGCTTCATGATTTTGTTTTCTTTTCAAAAGTAATGGTCCAGAATTCGTAGGTATGGAGTTTCGAAATATCATAATATACAAAGTAGAAAGGAAAATTAGTAGCACGATTTGATTTGTCAAATTACCAGAATATCCGGAAAAGACCGAATCATCAAGAAAATATTTTCCTGATATTTTTAGAGGTTAAATAGAATACAAGAGTCGTGTAACATGGCACATAATGACGGTATGGTCTGTGAATCGTCATATTACATTAGAAACTTAGCAAGACTTACTGTAATATAATCACGTTGATCAAGTGTCATTATATTATACTAAATCATGCTCCAGTTCCCAACACTGCTTCAAAAACATTCATATTTTAAACTCGAAGGTTTCAGAATTTAGAAACTAAAATAGTTTCTTTTATGATGTAACACAGATAGCGCAAATATGTATATGATTTCGGATAACAATAGTTATGAAGATATCTTCAGGAACATCGAAGATATTTATAATGAAAGATATGATGATATCTTAGAATTTCTAATATCAGAGGATGATGAAGAATATTATCCACAAGGGTTTAGAGTCAGGAGCAAGGTATTTGTTAATGACTTCAGCAGACACTGAATCATTTGAATTCTTTGAAGGCAGATTTAGTCTTTGTGATTTGTCCACAGTCTCCTTCATGGTTTGCTCAATCCGTTTTTCAGTTTCAAATATTCTCTTTTCAGAGCTTTACCAACACACTATTCTTTATCATCAAACTTTTGACTGTTAAGAGCGTTTACAGTTTTTGCTGCTTCATCAACATTTTTCAAAAATTCGGAGAACTAATTCGTATTTTAGGGTGTTTTTCAAAAACTTCACATTCGAAGTACATAAGTATAGGAGATAGATGTTATATTTACACATATAACTGTTGGCGTAGACATGCTGCGGGATTTCAAAATACTGATTGCCGATTCCCAGTAATTGGCATGACAATTCTTGCTACAAGATGCGGATGGGTAAACGATGAGGTCTCGATAAATATATAATGATTTTTCAGAAAGTCAAAGATCAGTGAAGTTGTTGATAAGTTTATTGCTAATGTGGTGGAACATAAACAGTTCTCCGGTAACGATGGCGAAAGGGAAACGTATATATCGAGGTTATAATAAGACTGTTTCGACTGAAAAGTTAAAAGTTGACTTGTTGGAGTTGTGTCCAAAACTGACTACTTTGGAAAGGAATTGAAAAGTCATTTTAGCTAATAAATGCTAAAGGGTCTGACACGGATACGTGTTAAACTATAACTTTGGTTTCTAGAGTTTTTCAGGTGCATGACTGTGGGTAACATGTGGTTGGATCATCATCTCGAGTGTCTTCAGGAATTTCGAAGGGTTTGAACACAGATTGTAATCGTTAATATACATATGATGTTCTGGGATTTTGGATGATACGAAAATTTTTCTGGATAGAAGTGATGTTCTAGCACAACTTTGAAGTCTAACTATAGTTTTGAAAGATGTAGGAATCTAAGAGTGATGATACCGGTTATATCTCGAATTGAATTCTGAGATTTCAAAATCAGAATATGTAATTGAATTTGAATGAGTATGGTTGTTTTGATTTCTATAAAAGAATGTATATTGTTGTGAAGGTAAGGAGTATAATGGATGATTTGCTGAATCAAAATCTAAGAATGTAATATATTAATTGTGAATTTATATGTCTCTCGGGTATTACCTACTCGTTAAAAGTTTCACAAATAATCTTTTGTACGAGAGAATTTTTATTACAGTCTTTATGAAAATATATATGTGTATATTTTCTTCAGATGTAAAATAGTTTTAATGAGTTATTATTAAACTCATTTGATTTACGGTGGAAACTAGAATTGAATAATCCCTAAAACTTTAGAAATTACGTAATCTTTGTGGATTATTTCTTCAACGTAAATGAAATTAGGAATCAATACTTCGTTATTTGTCGATGAATGATATTGGTGTTCGTGGGATTCTTGTGAACTTCGCAAGATACGAATGATGTTTTCCAGAATATTTTGAATATATCAAAAATGAAAGTGTACAATCAAACATGTATTTGAATAATACACTTGGTTTATTATGAAATAGAGTTCATTGAGTTGAAACAGAGATTGTAGTTAACGATGGTTAAGTCGCTGACGATATCCTTAATTTAATAAAGTTATTATCTTGAGTTTCTTTCATCTTGCATGATTATCTATCTGTTACAATTGTTTATTACGTGTTGAATATTTTATCTGAAACTTATCATTTTGTTATGCTGAAACCTTGACGGTTTAAAGGTTTAATTTACGGATCACCCTTTCCACTTATTCACGTGTCTATAACCTAGTATTAGGACCTGATCAACCCTAGGATACAAGGTAAGTAGTTATGTGTGCTTAACGTCACAATAGGGATATAGTACCTACGTATGAATAACTATTTGTTCATTATAGAAGAGCTGCCCATTTAGATTGTGGTTAGAGTTAGCAATAGAGAGTTCAGTGAACACCAGCTTACTCAGAAGCATGATTCGCGTCATAAGCAATGTTCTTGAGATATTGTAAGATGATCCGGGGTTGAATAAGTGATCGCAAAGGAGAGACTTTGTTAACACCTATTTCCTTATGAGGTAAGGCTTAGTATGTCAACAAGATACTAGAAGTAATCTAGCTTTAGGAGGGCGGAGTGTTGCCGATTGATTTTTACCCTCGGGAAATAATCCCTGCAGACCCGGTTCACAAGTATAGAAACTTGTGGGGTGGCTTAATCAATCTGTCGTCCGTAGAGCGTAAAAGTGCTATCCGGATGACTTCTAGCGAGAGAAAGTAGAGAGAGAAAGAGAAGTGGAGTCTCAGCTCTTAAAGTTGTCAGAATATCTGAACTGTGTAAAATGACGACCCAAGGGGTCTATTTATAGTGTCAGATCCACCAGATTGCTCGGGGACACGTGTCAGATGATGATACATTCTGTTATTCGTGATCCGTAATTTACGCTGAAGGTGGCGTTCTCCGGCTAGGGCTTACACGCTAGGCGGCCTTCAGGGCTTACGCATGACGGAGCAGCCTGTACAACGGAGTATGCTGGACGGTTAACTTCACAAAACTGTTACTTCCAGCCTTCCTGATGCTACTTTTATGCTGCCATTATACCTTTTATGTGTGTATACGATAGGATACACCATTAAGTCCCCCCAGTTTAATGACTTAAGCATTTGAAGAATGATTAAGCCGTTAAACTTTTGAAAATGCATGCCAAACCAGCCTGTTCATTGCCCACTTGCATCGGGGAAAGCATTTTAGGCATTAAATGCAGACGAGTTTTACTGACGCTGTTATGATTAATTTTTTACGGCTGAGATCGTCCACGCGCCTCCAGCTGTAAAAAGTGTTATTTCGTACCCTTCGTTTAAACTCACCCCTACACGTGTCTTAATCGTGGCCATAAAAATTGCATCGATGAAATCCTATAAAAACTGTCATAACCCTGTTACCATCACTTTTTTACTTTTGCCAAGATCTAAAAAGCTTATTTCTCCCCCAAATCTTCATCGCCTTCTTCAATCTTCAACTTTTTAAGGTTTACCATCTTCCAAGGTCAGTACACTTCATCTTACTGCTATTTTCTTCTTGTTGATATCTTTTACTGTATTATCATGGCTTCTACACGGAGTACTGGCCAAGAGCACGCTAAGCCTTCTTCGTCAAATACCGCTGACATCCCATAAGTTAGCACGATGGCTTCATCATTGACAAGTGAATATTTAGATGGCTTAAAGATTGCCTCCCGCCATTTCAATCAATACAACCCTGTTCTTCCCACCAATAGACAAACTGCTGACAACCCTCCTGAGGGGAAAATTACTTTATACACCTTACAAATTACCCACAGCAACCTCCGTGTTCCCCTTACTAACTTTCTTCTTCGCCTTCTTAGATATTATAAGGCCTGTCTTAGTCAAATGCATCCCCACGGCCTTCAAAAAATCATCCTTTTTGAAATGTACTGCAATGCTATTAATATAAAGCCTCGCATTAAAGTTTTTATCTCTTTGTTTAGAATTCACACAATTAGTGATTGCTGGCTTACTATTGATAGTAAGAAAAATAACCATTTTGTTGGTCCGAATAGAGTTTCAAATTTGAAGGACTGGAAAAGTTCATATTTCTTTGTTGATGAGACCGTTATTCTGGAAGAGTAATCCGTTGTCCGGGAATGGGGTGCTATTGATGCTGGTATAGGAAAGGGCATTAAGATTTCTCTCTCAGAGCAGTGGATAGTAAATAGCTTGAAAGAGCTCCGTCTTCCGCCCAGATCATACGAAAGGTATGAGGGAATTCTTGTGCTGTGCAAAGTGAGTCAAGAATGGCCAAGAAATTCTGTGCCAGTACTTCATGAGAAAAACAAGGGTAGGATGTGATATGATCATCCTATTATATATATAGATTTGTGTCTATTGTTTGTTATGTTTACTTATATTGCTGTTTATGTATAATTTTTGCAGCCAACTCCGTGATGCAGGTTCGCTCTGCTCTTTTATCCGCTGATCTTGATGATGATGTAGAGGTCACTGCTCGTGACAAAACTGCTGAAGAGCTAGAGGCGGAGAGAGTTGTAGTTGAAACTAAAGCTGCTGCTGATGCTGCTACTGCTGAAAAGGGGAAAGAAATTGCTGTGAGCAGCTCAGACAGTGAATTCGGGTCTGAACATACAGACACTGAGCGGACAGCGGATGATACCACCACCGCCGATCAACAAACATCGGGGTCAGTTGACATCACGGGTGAAACTAACCCCACTCCTCCTCCAACCCAAAAGACAAGAAAGAAGAGCATAAGCTCTAAAAGGGCGAAGAGTACGGAGGAGGGCAAAAAGCAGAAATGCAGGAGAAGTATGTCCATTCTGTGCTTTCTTGAAAATGCTCATGTTTTTGCGTACAACCGTTATGTTTGTTCATAAAGCTAATTTGTTCTTGTTAGTGATTTTAGCAGAGTCGGATGATAGCCAAGGGAAGGCCGCGGAGGACGGTGAACGGAGGACGGAGGAGAATCTTGAAAGTGAATGAGAGAAGGGCCTGAAAACGCCTGACCCAAACTTTACTCCATTCGATGAATCTGAATTTCATGAAGATAGGCCGGAAGGCAACTCTACTTATCATTCTCCTCCTCCTAATATCACTAACCCAGCTATTACATCCTCCAATGTTCAAGAGCCAACTCTTCCTGCTCATGTGAGGGCATTGCAGGCCATCATTGCAAACCCTGCCACTAAGGATAAAGAATTTGCAACTCTTCTTTAGGTATGAATGATAAGATCTTCTGCATGTATATGTTTGTAATTTATTGATGTGAGTTTCCAGAAAGTACTCATAAATTTTTTTTCTTGTACAGGGTTGTGTTATCCCTGAGCTGAAACCCCAATTCACTGCTCTCCGTTCTGATCAACTCAGGGAATCAACTATGGTAGCTCATGTACTGCTAACCAATCATCTGGAATCTGTGCTGCAACTGCAAAAGCATCAAGAGTCTATTCTTGCTATAGCCCGTAAAGACATAACTGAAGGTGCAAATGCTCGTAAAAGAGCTGCTGATGCTGAGCGTGCCTTAAGTGATGCGCAGAAAATAATAAAGGCTAAAGAAGTTGAGCTAAAAAGTGCTCAAGATGCTGCTGTTATTCTGCAAGGGGAAAGGGATGCTGAGAAGAATAGACTTGAAGAGGAGCAGGTGAAAGTGGGTGAGCTGGAGAAGCAGCTGAATGCAGAGAGGGAAAGGTCTGCTGAGCTTCTCCGGAGGGCGGAGAAAGGCGAAGGTAATTTTGCTGAGCTTAAGAAGGGTATACCAGGTCTGATAGCTAAGGTGCTTGGATCCAGTCTTGTAGGGAATCCCTACAATGATTATGTTGATGCTGCCTGCACCCATGCTATTGCTGATGTGACCGGCAAGCTGTTTAAATGCCTTGCTCCCAACCAGACCCCTTCTGCTGCTATTGCCAAACTTATGCCTCCTGGTACTCAGGAAAAGGTTGATGAGACTAAAGACAAATTGATAAATTTGAAGATAAACGTGTATGATGAAGTATGCAGCAAAGAAGATTCATCTGCTCAAGATGTGCTTAGCGTGCAGTTTGATTGATTTTTGTAAAAATGTCAAACAATGTTTTGTAATAAATTTCCTTCTGACCTTGACATTATATACATACTGACTTTATTGTGATGACTACGTGTGTTTACATGCTTGTTGCAAATATTTTGATGCTTAATGATTTAAAACCAATCGATTATGCACCTGAGCATAAAATTTCTAAACACAATTGTGTAGTGTATAATTGAGCAAATCATTTTGAAAAGTGTATAAGGTAATTCATATGTAGACGCCTTGCAATATTAAGTTTTGCTAAATGAATATGATGTCTGAATTCTGTTACACGCTTTCCGTCATAAAATTAATGAGGAAGAATTATGAAGTGTTTTAGAAGAATGATTACAAATCAATTGACTCTCCGTCTTACGCCTTCCGTCATAAAGTATATGAGGAAGAATTGCTAATTATTTTGCCTTCATACATAAAATATAGAACTTCGTTCTGTGAAGTAAGTTTTTTATAATGTTTGTTATGATAAGTATCTAAGTTTTGTATCATGCCTCGGTGCGTTCTAGTAAAACTTAAATGTTTTCTAGCCGATCCCTTGTGCCTTTACTGGCCGGCACAAAAGCTTCCGCCATCGGAGGTATTTTAAAAATACACTCCTTCTGTGGGCAGGTTATAAATGTAATGTTTTACATTTGTCACGGGCAGCACTTTGTTTAAGAAAAATATAAAATTTATTGTTCGGTATTGTGCAGTACATAAACGATTGATGACGAATTTAGGTGGATCAAGCCTAATTAGTACACCATGAATGTTTAATGTATGCAATTGCTAACATATGCACTGTAAAATAACCACAATGGTTCACAGTAAATTGATAAACGTTGCTCTTCATATAATGCGAAAATATGTTCTTCAAATGCCAAACATGTGTATTTTGGCATGAATACAATGATTGTAAAAGGCAATGTCTTCATAAAAATGCTAAAAAACTGCTCTGATAATAAACTTTTGTTCTTGATAACATGCTGAGATTTGCTTCTTCACACGCCGAGCGCCCAGCGCTATCCGGCCTACACACTTGATTATGGAATGAAAAACTCCTGAACTTCATCATCACTAAACAACCGATCATGCTTTCTCCAGTTTACGTTGCCTTTTGGTAAGTTCACAAATGTGGATCTCTCCCTAGCCGGTGCCACATACTGTGAATGTATGGCGGCTACTCCGTTAGGAGTTGGGAACCTGATCTCTGCATGAGCTGTCGATGTTATTGCTCCGAACTTAACCAACGCTGCCCTTCCAAAAAGGACGTAAAACTGAGAATTTCCATCTATGATTATGAAATCAATTGTTTCTGTTCTCAACAATGGGAATGTGCCCATAACAACTTCCAAACGAATCTGCCCCATGGCATTTACCGGTGCTCCTGTTAATCCAGAAACTTTTAACCTCGTTTGTCTAGCTCTGCTCTGCACATGCCTTGGAAAAGTCTTCAAGCAATGCCAGTAAATGATGTCAGCTTCACTTCCCGTATCTGTGTAGATACAGTTGACAAACTTATTTGCTATCTCTGCTAAAATGATCACTGGTTGGACGGACAACGCCCAATTCTAAATTGGCTGAAAGATAATTGGAGCATATCTCCAGCTGTCCAAATTGCTGTTTCATGATTCACCTTCTTCATAATGACTGTTGTTGATCCAAACCATCCTGATTACAACTTCTGGAGTTGTCTCGCGCTATGTGATCCGGTCTCCGTACTGCGGTTGGTTCCGATTATCTCTTCCACCATGCTGCTCTATTCTGTTCTCTCCACGGCGTCCTCTGTTTCCATCATTCCTTTGCCACACAAATTTCCTGCGAGGATCATTCCTCCTGTACTAATTGCCAGGCAACAAATGATTCAGTTCTCCTGCCTTGATTTTCGCTATGATTTCTCTCATCAAAGATTTGCAATTGTCTGTATCATGGCCCCAAGCCTCATGGAAATCGCACCACAACTCACTCTTTGGACCCTCCCTTTCCTCCATAGGTGCTGGAGCATTGAAAGTGGTCCGAATTGGTTCAGTGAAAAGGATTTCCTTCGGAGTTTTGGTAAGCGCCATGATCAACAGGTGCCTTTATATTGGCCTTCTGTTATGGTGAAAATCATTAGGGTGATTATTTCCTCTCCATCCTCCATTTGAATTGTCATTCCTTCTCTGATTTCTGTCAAAATACCGTCCTCCGTTGTGCGGCTTGCTACTACTGCCAGTATCAAACTTGTTCAACCCACGCTCACCAGCTCGAACATGCCTCTGTGCAACCTCCAACGCTTGATGCAATGTTTTTGGCAAGTCATACTGTAATGCATGAACAAGTGCACTAAACCGTCGCTGATCCAAACAGAAAATGAAACCAGATACAAGCTGTGATTCTGGACAATCAGGAATCTTCTGTGCTTCAAGTGTATAACGCTTCATAAAATTGCTCAAAGATTCGTTATGATGCATTGTGATATCGTGTGCATCAAGATGTGTCAGAGTACAGCTCCGTAGATTTTGGTATTGCATCACAAATTTTGCTCTCAAATCAAGAAAACTGGTAATACTCCTTGGCGACAAACTAGCAAACCATTCGCGTGCCATTTTCTGCAATACCATAGGAAACATATGGCACGCAGTTTCATCCTCCCAATGCTGCAACCTCATAACACCTTCAAACATAGTCAGAAAATCTTCCGGATCCGTTGTGCCATCATAAACTCCAATTGTTGGTATAGCAAGATTTCTGGGCAATGGATAATTAGCAATTCGATCAATGAAACACTGTGTAGATTCTGCCATGGCTGGTGGCTTGGTGGCTTGCTCTCCATTAATGAGGGCAAAGAAATTGTCCATGGCCACAGCACGGACGGCGGGCTGCGCTAAGCGTTGCTTATATTTTGCCGGAGCTGTCTGCTTAAGAATGTCATTTAATAGCAACACTGCCTGCTTCTCTGACATGAACTCATCTTTGTTAATTTCATCATCAGAGTCATTATTATCATAGCTCAGGTCGTTATCATCCCCAGAATCATCAATAAGATTGCCCAGCTTGTCGAGTAGCCTGGATAACTTGTATTTTGATATAGATTGCCTTTTCATTATTTGCTTGTCTCTGCCATCCGCCATCCGCCGAAGAGGTATAAATGATGGACATCGCCGTGGTTACATCAATGGTCGTCGCTCTGTATTAGTAACAAAATTTGAAAGTCTTTCCGCACTTTTGGCTGTCGTTTCTTCGATTACTGGCCTTTTCTCCAAATTAGTTGCCAAATGTTTAAGCCTTTCTGTAGTTTCAGCAACTGTTTCTTCAATCGTACCATCTAGTGGCTGAACGGGTACATCTTCAACAGTTATCATGTCATCAGTTGATGGATTGTTGACTGCTTCAAGTACAAATGGAGCTTCAGTTGTTTTTGTTCTTTTTCCGTTTCGTGTGTTCTTTGCATTAGTAGATGGCGCCATTATTAACACCTATTTCCTTATGAGGTAAGGCTTAGTATGTCAACAAGATACTAGAAGTAATCTAGCTTTAGGAGGGCAGAGTGTTGCCGATTGATTTTTACCCTCGGGAAATAATCCCTACAGACCCGGTTCACAAGTATAGAAACTTGTGGGGTGGCTTAATCAATCTGTCATCCGTAGAGCGTAAAAGTGCTAGCCGGATGACTTCTAGCGAGAGAAAGTAGAGAGAGAAAGAGAAGTGGAGTCTCAGCTCTCAAAGTTGTCAGAATATCTGAACTGTGTAAAATGACGACCCAAGGGGTCTATTTATAGTGTCAGATCCACCAGATTGCTCGGGGACACGTGTCAGATGATGATACGTTCTGTTATTCGTGATTCGTAATTTATGCTGAAGGTGGCGTTCTCCGGCCAGGGCTTACGCGCTAGGCGGCCTTCAGGGCTTACGCATGACGAAGCAGCCTGTACAAAGGAGTACGCTGGATGGTTAACTTCACAAAACTGTTACTTCCAGCCTTCCTGATGCTACTTTTATGCTGCCATTATGCCTTTTATGTGTGTATACGATAGGATACACCATTAGACTTCTATCCCAATTAGCAGTACCTTAGAATATCTAAGATTGCACATATGTTAATGTTAAGGCATAGCATAGTGATTTTGTGGTAGGATATTGCTTTAGTTAGACCAACTAGGATTAAGAAAAGCTGAGACATTCCTTTATTGGGTAAACCACTTTGTTCATGTACCTAGGATTCTATCCATAAGGTCGTTTAAACCTTTCAGGTTAGCGTTGGGAGTAGGGATACCTGTCTTAGCCAGAATATTCAAAGCCTAAACTCTTAGTGACAAATCAGTTAGGTTCACAGCCAGTTGATTGAGGTTTAGTGTTTATCCTAGGAAGTTGAACTCTTGCGATAATTCCCCTTCAGAATCCTATTCTTCATACCTATCTTTACTTCTATTGTTTAATTACTATTTTATCTAGTTAAATCTATCACCTCTTGTCACTAGGGTTAACTATATAGGCACTTTTGTCCCACATTACTGAATAAACATACAAAAATACGTACCTGAGTTATATTTACCACTTACTCGTTAAAAGGAAGACAAGTAGGTGAGTTATAGCTTGGAACCCCAGCTAAATATAAATGATAAAACAAACCACTACTCCTCCTTATGGTAGTTGATTCTGACGTGCCGCGGCCTAACGACACCGCGAAAATAAAACCGTCCGTTTCGGCCATATCATAAGGAGAGTAGAGTTTTTGGCGCTGCTGCCGGGGACTTATTTTCTGTCTGTTAAGGTAATTATTGATTGTATCAAGATATCTGAGATTCTTGAGTGGTGTCTAAGAAAGACAATTATACACGGACTTGGTTATTGGATTTTCCGAACAGTCTCCAATTATATTGGAACCAAAAGGATCCTGCCTCTCTGTTGTCTCCCTGGCCACTTATTTCAAAGATAAATTGACAAAAATCACACATGCTTAACAAACAGAGAGTTTTTCGGTATAGGATTTAAAGTCGCCATTATAGTAAACCCTTTTCAAATTATAAAAACAAAAATATTAATTATGGTTTTGATTTCTGTAGTTTCCAGTTCAAACTTAACCGTCTACGAAGAAAGTGCGAATGGCAGTTGCTCTCCCACGACTTCGGAAACCGGCGAAGTTTTTCTTTATAAACCTAAAACAAATATAAACCCTGATGAATCTCATCAAGACTTAGTTCTTGATTCTTGTAGTCCAAGAAGCCGGATAATTTCATCTGACTTAGAGATTTCATTGCTTTTAGAAAAGTTTTACTCAAATACACCAGGATTCGACCCTCTTCACGATCCAAAAGGGAGGCTCAGTCTTAACGAACTCCTGATAATGGAAGATGAGATAAGGGGAGAATATCCAACTATTTTCAACTATCCAGACTTGTTCGAATTTAATCCTAAAGAGATACGAAACTCTGATAAAACAAAAGCTCCGTTTATTGGAAATCTGTTAAATCCTAGTAGAAGGTTAGACGTCTATAGAGAATTCGTTAGGCACCTCTATTCCTCAGACTTCCCATTTTCAACATTTCAACTCAATCTGTTAAAAGAGCTGCGTTCTCAGACTCGTTCTCTTCACAAACTGATAAAAGAATGTGGGGATGACCTTTTCGTCAAGTATCGGGATGCAAAAATCAATTTCAAATTCGATTTAGAGTCATTCGTCGCTTTTCTCCCTCATTTCACCAATAAGGAAGTTTCTCCAATTCACATAAACCGTTACGTCTCGCCAATGATCTCTGAATTAGAATTTTGGATTGAAAGCAAGACACCTAACCCTATTTCAGCCTACGGAAACCGAGATTTCTTTTACTTTGATTCAGCCTCATTTCTCATCAAAAGATTAATTGAAGCTTTTCCGGATTCTACCAAGGAAAGAATACATCAGAATTTCTTCGCAAAAAGAAAGGAAGTATACTCGGAACTCGTGCAAATCCTCACTATGTCAAAATTTCCATTTACAAACCCGCAAAGGAAGATCATTCGAGAAATATCTTCAAACTTTAAATTTACTATCGGTGATCCTGACTGTGCGGAAGATCTTTTATTTCAAGACATAGTGGCAAAACTTCTTTTTGAACTAAATTATAGAGATACTGGGTCAAGGGACGGAATTTCAAATACTAAGAAAGTAAAAAGGGCTTTGGTTAAACTTATGGACAATATCGGAGAATTACAGAGGCGCGAGCGTAAAATGTTAAGTGATTTCGAAATATTCTCAATACACTCCGCTGATTTACTCTGGATGGTCAAGGAAGCTTTAAACTTGTTTTTCTTTCCACGTCATTTCTGGAATTTAGTTGTAGAACCTGTGTAATTTGTGTTTTTAATAAAAATAAAATATTTTAATTTTTAGTTGTCTTTTCTTTTCTTATTTTAGTTAGTGATATATCTTAGAAAATATAACGAAATAATATAAAAATAACCGGATTAAAATCTGAGGTTTTATTTTATTTGTCTTCTCTTAAAATCCTTTAAATTTTAAAATCATAAAAACTTAAAAATTGTGCGAGTCGGGTCGGGGAAATAAGCCCCCGAGCCACACGGGCCTTTTTCTTTCTCTTTTCCTTCTCTTTTCTTCTTCCTTCTCTTTTCTTTTTGTGATTTTTTTTCTCCCTCTGTCCCTTCGAAGCCGTCGCACCACCACCACCTTACCACACTCAAATCTTAACCAAATTTGACGAATCAAAGCTTGAAACTTGTTCTCTCGAGCCTCCTAAACTCGATTCCATCATCAATTTCGCACGAAAGGTACTCTTTCTTGATGAAAACTCGAATTTTCTCTTAGGGTCAAATTTTTGACTTTTTAGAAAAAATTAGTTTTTGACTCAATTATGAATTCCTTTATGCTTAGATAGACAATGTGATTACTTTGTGTTAGTTTTTAGGCTTGATTGAGATATTTTGGATAGTTTTTAGCTCTAGACTAGTTACTTGAGGTTTTAGGGTGAAATTTGGTGAAATTCTTGGAAATTTGATGTTTTGCTAGCTTAGTTAGGCTTAGTGATTCATTAGGAACGTTTAGAAACTGAATTTGGAACAAAGAAGGCTAGTTTGCTTAAATTTAGTATTTTGGTCAAACTACACATAATTAGGACTTCGGTTATTCCTATAGTTAAAACGTTTTTAAAACTTAGGATTACCTTAAAACTAGTTCAAATGACGGAATCATTGATTTTCTCGAGAAAATGTAGCCTAATCCTTGATTTTCCTTATTTTGTACATTTTGATCAAAATAAATATTTTTCAGTCAAACGGCTCTAATCTTTGACTTTAATATGTTATAGATCAACTTTGATATTTAAAAATATTTAAGGGAATTAGAAATGGTCTTTAGGATCATTGTATGCTTAAAAATCATCACATTTGGTTAAAAATTGCTTATTACGACTAAATGGCTATAATTATTATTTATTTGCATTATTTATTGTAATCACGGGTACACTTTGAATTTTGCTCAAAAGTAAGGTTGTAGTTCATTTAAATGTTGTTTGTGGTAATTTTGGCTATATTTGACTATAACAGGATTTGGAAAAACCCATTTTTAAAGCCCTCATTTCGAATTTTTTCGAAAAATATAGGCATTTTTGGACTCTAAGTCCTAATTTTTGGAGCATAACCTATTTTACTTGATTTTTGCAGATGGCCAATCGTCGAAATGATGTCGAGTTGCCCCATTGTCTTCGTGGGCAGGATAACCCGGAGGAAAATGAGCCCTTTATGAGAGTTTGGATTAATCGAGATAAAGCGGGTAATAAATACATAAATTGGACGATATTGGAACAGTGTGGTTGGGCTGATGATCTCGGAAGAATGTTGACTTTTCAAGCCGCGGGTAGAATGCACCGGGCCTGGAAAATGTTGTTTGAGTTAAATGAAACAACATATAACGAGCCATATGCGGAGTTTATGGCTACCTGGAGTTTTGATTCAACAGTTGATCCGGCGGATTATAATAATCAAGAATGCATCCATTTTCGCCATCAAAACCGAATGTATCACTTGACTCTCGCACGGTTTGCGAGACACCTAGAGTTGTACAAATCATCACAACTCACCCGGCCAATATTCAGCGATGGATTGACCACCTTGAATTACATGGATCATCAGATTTTCTGGCAAGACCACACCACAGATAACGGGCCATGGCAGTCAAGTAAAAAGGCGTCAAAATTTTCCAACCCCGTACTCAGAATCCTCCACCACCTAATCACCAAAATCCTCCATCCTAAAGCCAGATTTGGCGGTGCGGTTACAATCAGAGACATGCGCCTGATGCACGCCATAATGAACAACCAGAATCTACAGGTAGCGCATCTCCTAGCTCAGGCTATCACCAGCGAGAAGAATTCGGCAAGCACGGTTATGCCAGTTTTAGGGGGTGTTGTGACTAAGTTGCTCAAGAGCATGCGTGTTTTGGGAGATGTTGCACGGTTTAACTATACGATTGGGGCCGTATCAGAAGAGATTGGGTATAAGTTGTTGAGCTACTGGAAGTATATTCGCGTTGAGGGTGAGCAGTTGATCATCCAGGCGAACCTAGAGATACCCAGTTCTGAAGAGCGGACGGTACCAGGGGTGAGAGTTCAGGGATTCAGACCTGCTACTAGGACACAGGATGGTAGTAGGAGACGAGGTTCCCTGGAACCTGTGGATGAGGATGACCCCACAGCCCATGGACGGCCTACTGACACTCGCCGTCACTCATCAGTTGGCGAGGGTGATCGTCCATGATATCCACCATACGGCTACCAGTACCATATGGGAGATTTACCTGGGCATGAGAGTTGGTTTTCCCAGCACGCGATCCTTGAGAATTTGGACCACTTTGCGCATTATGCGGGGAGGCAGTTCGGCATTCCACCATACCCACATGAGTATCCGGTAATGCAAGCCCACCGTGATCCAAGGGGAGCAGGCCTGAGCCATCAATTTTCAGGACCTACACCTCCACCTACTCATCACTACACACAGCGTACAGTTATCGCACCTACACCGCCACCTCCATAGACTACAGGGCCCGAGAATTTTGTTGAAGAGTTGTTCAATGTTAACACGTCTACCGTTGGTCAGGACCCTAGATGGGAACAGGCATTGGAGCAGCGTACGACTGCAGGGGTTGCACAGGGTATCGATAGTATGGACGTGAACTAGCAGTGGGGAAGAGGTAGAGATTTACAGGATAGTATGGGTTGGCAGACAGGGCCTATGGTTCATACGAGCACGTCATCGTTAACTGGGTTAATCGCTAGATCAGATGAGATAGAATTTAGAATATCCTCAGGTATGAATACAGCAGATTTGGCAGACCAGTTTACCACAGACGAGGAGATGACCAGCGAGGGTCAATCTAGATTGAGGAACCCAACCAGGGCCTGTACCAGCGTGATCTACTCTCCACCATATTCAGCACCTCAGCCGTAATCATGATTATCTTTTGGAACATTCGTACCTTTTATTATTAATGCTACATTAAATTACATTTCTGTACGCCCGGTCTCGGGCATAACTACTTTTATGTTTTAGTATGTATGGTTGCTTTTAGAATAAATATTGCATGAATAAACGTCGCAAAGCAAACAACGATCGAGACCATACAAGATGGAAACAACTTGGAGCAAGGATGCTTTGAACGAGGATGACGCCGGCTCAAGAATTGAAGAATCCATAAGCAGCGCGCCATCCAATTGCACGTCTTGACACCATAGGGGAGTACTACGTCTTCATCACCTTTCCAATAGAATATACGCAATTACTATACCACTTTAAAAACTAAGTGTGGGATTGGCAACCCCACCAACATAAACTTTTAATAAAATAAACGCCTCTCTTTAAAACTAAAGTGTGGGATACTCCGTATCCTTAACATTGAGGACAATGTTATTTTAAAGTGTGGGATAGCAAATGTTGCACATAACGATTCTTGTAAAATCCTCAAGTTTTTCACAAAATTTAAAACTTTTCGAATTATAAAACGCTAAGGATGATAAAATTCTATAAAAGATCAAAAAAGTTTTTGCTACAAAATAGACAAAAAGGGTAAAACAGGGTTGAAAACTTTTTGCGAAAAATCAAAATCAATTCTCCCAATAGAGCATTGCATAACGAAAGGCGCAATTCGACCTATTATAATTGTTGTAAGGCACCCCTAAATAAGGCTTTATAAGCACTCATTTTTAGTGCTTCACTCTATTTCTGTTGAGCGCGCCGATGTTAAACATTTCGGAATCAGAACTTGCTCTTGATCTACATTTCGGAATCACACATTTTGACGAGGATGACTAAGTTAAAACCTCAGCTATCCATGAAGACAAAAACAACCTCTGCTACACACCTTCGTTTCCATTTTCGCTCCACAAATCCATTTCACTTTTTCTTATTTACTCTATTCGCTTCATAAATAAATAAATCCAGACTAAATCATTCTTTCTCGGGAAAAACCTCCAAAATTGCACTAGAAAAATGCAAGCACCCAAGCCAAATATCAAAGAAGATCGCCAAAAAGGAGACCTCGAAGAGAAAAGCAAAAGATGCTTTCAAAAAAAAAAAAAAAAAAAACAAAAAACTAGAGCAAAGTCTCTATGAATAAAGGCTCTGAGAAAGGGAGCAGACCAGCAAAGATTCGAGAAAAACTCCTGGCAGTCAAAAAGAAGGATGCTCACCAAGAAATTCCTGATAAAAAGCTGAAGGGATCGCCGAAATCAATCTTTCGAAAAAGAAAACTCCTATCTATCAAAACCCTTCGTACTCTAGAAACTTCCAGATCCCCATCTCTTCACAAATTCAAACTGAGTCGATAACCGAAAATTCTCGCAAATAAGTGATGGAGATTTGAGTCTTGATCAAGCCTATGACGAAGAATGTAAGCATGACTAGCTAAGAGTGACTTCATTTCTTAGAACTTTAGGATACCCTAAACACTTTAGTGAAATGAGTGACCCGAGTGAGATAGCCTTAGTTATGTAACCTCCTCTCATGCTTGCGGGAAAAGATTCGAGAATAGCAAAAAGAATAAAAGCCAAGTTTCTGCTTTTTCATCTTGCGGAACAAAACAACTTGATCTCTACAAATTAAAGTCCTCACTGTTTTAAGTTCGGAAGTTTGCTTGAGGACAAGCAAAGTCTAAGTGTGGGATATTTGATATCGGCTAAAAAGTCACGTTTTTACCGCCGATATTGAGTCTCAAAAGCATAAAGTTCAAAGCTTTGTTGGCAAAATAATATTTTTTTCGGTTAAACTTGTAGGTAAAGTAATTACAAAGACAATGCAAAAAGAATCAAGAGAAACGGAGCTAAAACGAAGATTATAGAGCGAAAACAGTGAAAGACAAGAAATCAAGTTACGATCCAGGAAATCAAGGCTGACCAACAAGCCAAACGGCCTGCCATACGGCCTGTCGTTATGGAAACGGCCTGCCAGATACGTGCCACCACACGAGCTGCCAAACGACCTACCAGAAAAATGGCCTGCCAAATATGGCCTGCCATACGGCCTGCCCGGCGTATTTGGCAATTTTCAAGTCTATTTAAAGGGTCTTTGTCATCCATTCCAACACACACCTCTCTTCACTCTCTCACTACAATACAATTTCTCCCACTAGAGCTTTCAAGGCCTTCTCACCTCCGAGCGGGAAATTAAGTACCCGGAGGCGAACCCCGAAGATTGTAATAGGAGCGGGCTAGAGGTTGTCAGCACTTGTAATGGTCCAGATCTCATATGTAAACGGTGAACGCTTTCCTTAATTTAATAAAGTTATTATCTTGAGTTGCTTTAATCTTGCATGATTATCTATCTGTTACAATTGTTTATTACGTGTTGAACATTTTATCTGAAACTTATCATTTTGTTATGCTAAAACCTTGACGGTTTAGAGGTTTAATTTACGGATCACCCTTTCCGCTTATTCACGTGGCTATAACCTAGTATTAGGACCTGATCAACCCTAGGATACAAGGTAAGTAGTTATGTGTGCTTAACGTCACAATAGGGATATAGTACCTACGTATGAATAACCATTTGTTCATCATAGAAGAGCTGCCCATTTAGATTATGGTTAGAGTTAGCAATAGAGAGTTCAGTGAACACCAGCTTACTCAGAAGCATGATTCGCGTCAGAAGAAATGTTCTTGAGATATTGTAAGATGATCCGGGGTTGAATAGGTGATCGCAAAGGAGAGACTTCTATCCCAATTAGCAGTACCTTAAAATATCTAAGATTGCACATCTGTTAATGTTAAGGCATATCATAGTGATTTAGTGGTAGGATATTACTTTAGTTAGACCAACTAGGATTAAGAAAAGCTGAGACGTTCCTTTATTGGGTAAACCACTTTGTTCATGTACCTAGGATTCTATCCATAAGGTCGTTTAAACCTTTCAGGTTAGCGTTGGGAGTAGGGATACCTGTCTTAGCCAGAATCTTTAAAGCCTAAACTCTTAGTGACAAATCAGTTATGTTCACAGCCAGTTGATTGAGGTTTAGTGTTTATCCTAGGAAGTTGAACTCTTGCGATAATTCCCCTTTAGAATCCTATTCTTCATACCTATCTTTACTTTTATTATTTAATTACTATTTTATCTAGTTAAATCTATCACCTCTTGTCACTAGGGTTAACTATATAGGCACTTTTATCCCACATTACTGAATAAACATACAAAAATACGTACCTGAGTTATATTTACCACTTACTCGTTAAAAAGAAGACAAGTAGGTGAGTTATAGCTTGGAACCCCAGCTAAATATAAATGATAAAACAAACCACTACTCCTCCTTGTGGTAGCTGATTCTGACGCGCCGCGGCCTAACGACACCGCGAAAATAAAACCGTCTGTTTCGGCCATATCAGATATACATATAAATCCTTCAGTGAAAATGAGTTAATACTTCATAACTCATAATGTATCCATTGATGATAGTGGTGTCATTATCTGTGGTGGTCATAGAGTTTACGGAATTTGTGGTGTTGCAGGCGTTGCTGGTTCCGGTGATGCTTTTAGTGATGCTGACGGTACTGCTAGTACTGGTGATGCTGATGGTATTGTTAGTGCTGATGATGCTGACGGTACTGCTGTTATTGCTTGTGCAACATGTGTTGTTTGCAATTTACGCACTATTCCGGTCAGGGTTTCTACTGTGACAACCCGAAAATTTTCGATCAAATTTAAACTTAATCTTCATATGATTTCGACACGATAAGCAAAGTCTATTAAACTAAGTCTCAAAATTTTTGAATTGTTTACATGGATTCAGTTACCCTTTGACTATTCCCGACGATTCATAAACAAAGGTGTGTAAATAAATATGTAAATAAATATATATATGTAAATATATATATGAGTATATATTAATTTGTATTAATATAATACCATTTAATCATTTGATTTAAACATGTAAAGTAATTTACAAAATAAATAAGATATTATTAAAGTAAATAAATATATATATAAATTAAGTACACAATTAATATTATATGTATGTTGTAATATATCTAATATATATAAAAATTAAATATTCAAATGTGTTATAATAGGTATTACATAATTAATAAAATATAATTATATTAAATTTAATTATGAGTTAAAATATAGTTATTATATTACTTTCATTATCAATATTGATATCAGTATTATTAATAGATTAATTTAATATATATATATATATATATATATATATATATATATATATATATATATATATATATATATATATATGAGATTTGATATGTGTAAATTGTTATATTAATATTATTACTATTACTTTCATTATTATTATTAATATTTATATTTGTATTATTAATATTATTATATGAATTTTGATTTATACAAGTATTGTCATTAATATTATTATTATCATTACTAATTCTATTATTACTATTATTAGTTTCATTATTATTAAAATTAAAATTTAATAGTAATATATATGTAATTATTATTATTAAGTTCCTTATATAATTAATATAAAAATATATATATAATCAATATATAATTATATATGTAAATACATATACATATACAGAATATCATTATATATATATATATATATATATATATATATATACATATACGGATTATACCTAAATAAATATAAATAAATCATGAATTCAGTCTTCAATCACTCTCAACCTTTATGTAAATTGTTTTGCTGACTCCTGAATCGTACCAATTGTGGAAACAATCACAGAATTAGCCAAAATCAGTTGCAGGTCGTTGTCCACTTTTTATTATTATTTACTTTCTTCTTCCTGATTAGAATCTTTCCGTCCTTCTTGTCTGCTCAATTAAAGAGTCGAATTCAGTTGTCATTACAAACAAATTGTGATAAATTATTAACCTACTTTCATCACATTATATAATATAGGCTACAAGTCATAAGATTTTAACAGAAAAGAACGATACAGCTCATTCACCTCTGTTTCTTCATTTTTTTTACTAAAATACGAATTCAAAAGAAATCTCAAAATCCTTAAATGTAGTATTGTTAGGAATCTCTCATACAATCTATCTGCAAAAATTGAAGTCCCAATTCCTTTTATTGCTCACGAATTGTCGAGTCCCAATTCCCAATTCCAACAGTACCACCAACATCGGCACTAGTACCACCAATAACATAAGCCTCAACATCACACGCCTCAATATCACCTTCTGTACTTCGAGTATGATTTTTGTTCTACGTATCGTTCTACCTCATTTATCTTCGTTCGACATGGCGATTATATAATCTCTAAAGTCTTAGAGATTATTCATTCTAGTTCCAACCAAATGAGATTAATATCATATTAACTCATTAAATCTATATTACATCTGAAGAAAAATATATATTACATCAAGATTATAATAAAAATTATTATTTTATCATAAATAGATACTTTTATATAAAAATACATTACGCTATACTTTTATTACTAAAAAGATATTAGTTAAGCTATATCAATTAATATATAAATATATACTAAACCTTAATATATAGTTTTTATTATTAATGATAAATAATAGTTATATAAAGCATATAAACTAAATATATTAAATTTATCTAAATAACATATAGTATAACAAGTATATTATTAATAACAAAAATATATATATAATTGATCGATTACGTTTACGTGTATTAATATATCCACAAATGATATAGGTTCTGAATCCGAGGCCAACCCTGCATTGTTCAATGTCGTCATATGTATTTTTACAACAAAATACAGTATTGTGAGTTCATTTGATTCCCTTTTACTCTTTACATTTTTGGGACTGAGAATACATGCGCTGTTTTTACAACTGCTTTATTAAATGCTTTTGAAATATATTTTAAACTGCGAATGAAGCGACCCGTCCTAATCCATAAGGACGAATACATTACATTTGGTTACATCGCGAGGTACTTGACCTCTATATGATACATTTTACAAACATTGCATTCGTTTTTAAAAGACAAACTTTCATCACATCAAAAGTTGACAGGCATGCATACCATTTCATAATATATCCAACTATAATTGACTTAATAATAATCTTGATGAACTCAACGACTCGAATGCAACGTCTTTTGAAATATGTCATGAATGACTCCAAGTAGTATCTCTAAAATGAGCAAATGCACAGCGGAAGATTTCTTTAATACCTGAGAATAAACGTGCTTTAAAGTGTCAACCAAAAGGTTGGTGAGTTCATAGGTTTATCGTAAACAATAAAATTCATCATTTTAATAGACCACAAAATTTAAATACAGTACACCTATCTCGTGTACAAAACCATATTTCGTAATGCTTAGCAGAGTAGGTTCGTATCCTTTTCTCCCCCGTAGGTTGCCCCGCGATTTTTAATATCTTTCATAAACATAATCTCATATCAGGCATTTCGCACGACATAGAGATAAAAGTCATTCATACGAACTACAAAAACCTGGTAATCGACCTTAACAAAATGCATCTAGAATATCTCCCGCATACCGACATTCCGCACGGTCATGCAAAAAGCATACAAACAGGCCACTCTTTTAAATATGATGGTTGTGTACACCTCACAAATAGATCATATCTTTTAAAGCTGGCGGTTGTATACCTATTTCAAAGTACTAAAGCAGTTCAAATTCTCTGACTGGGGCTGGTTAGTGCCAATAGATCTATCTTTAGGATTTGCGTCAATTAGGAGCTCGGTTTCCTAATTCTTAGATTACCAGACTAAAAGGGGTGATATCCGGTGTACTCATAATAACTCATTCGTAGAATGTTTTTAAGTACTTGTGTCTATTTCGTCAAACATTTATAAAAGCATTTCATGTATTCACAGTTCAAAAATATATTTCAAAAGCATTTAATAAAGCAGTTGTAAAAACAGCCATGTATTCTCAGTCCCAAAAATGTAAAGAGTAAAAGGGAATCAAATGAACTTACAATACTGTATTTTTAGTAAAAATACATATGACGACATTGAACAAGTGTAGGGTTGGCATCGGATTCACGAACCTATATCAATTATTTATCAACTAGTATTAACACATATAATGATAGTAAACAAATATTATTATTATACTTAATATTTATATATATTCAATTCTTATTAAAATATTTTAATTAGAGTATATATATGTCATTTATTATAAATTTTATATATATACTTAAAAATATTATATAGTGTATCAAAATGTATATTTATATGTATGATTATGTTAAAATATATATTTATACTATATGTAAATTAATTATATATAAAATTATGGATAATAATATTTTATAACAATTTATATAATATTAATGTAATATAGTATATGTTATAAGTATATTTTATATACAAAATATTTATTTGTTACAAAATGATAATAAATAAAATGATAATACTCATAATAATAATTATGATATTATTACTAATAAAATGTTAATAATGGTAATATTGATAATGATAATAATAATAATATTTATAATACTACTAATAACTATAATAATGGTAATAATAGTTATAACTATGTTAATAATAATACTAATGTTTATAAAATGATACTAATATAAATTTTAATGAAAGTATTAATAAATTTTATTACTTTTATAATAATAATAATAATAATATAATAATCATAATCATAATAATATTAATAATACTTAAAAATGATATAATCATATTTTAAATGGTGATAATAATATTAGTAACAACAATAACAATACTAATCATATTTGTAATTATAATGGTGATAATAATAATAATAATAAATGATAACTAATACTTATTTTAGTAATAATAATTATAATAATAATAATAATTACAATACTTGTATTAATAAAAATAACACTCGTTAATAATAACAATAACAATAAAAATAATAAATCAGAAATAATAATAATAATAATAATAATAATAATAATAATAATAATAATAATAATAATAATAATAATAATAATAAAAATAATAACATTAATATTATAATTAATAAGGTTTTACAACCTTTAAAGAAAAGCCTAAAAAAATAATACGCCACTAACGGGGCTCGAACCCGTGACCTCTCGCTCACCCACAAACATTCATAACCAATGCTCTGCCGATCCTCTTCATCATCATAACACCATTTGTCATTATCATCCTATACATTATTCGCGTACATCATGGAACTTATTCTATCATCCTCATCATTATCTATATCGCGTATATCATAATAATAATAATAATAATAATAATAATAATAATAATAATAATAATAATAATAATAATAATAATAATAATAATAATAATAATAATAACAACAAATTAATACCGATTGGGCCTGAAATGTAGTTGGGCTTATTATTGTTAGGAAATAAGTTGGGCCAGTTTGTGGTTCTGCAGCCCGGTATAGTATCTGGGAGAACAGCCATCGAAGAAAAAAATAGAACAGGATATAGTCCGGTGTTTGTGGTTGGTATTGGAGCTGCAACTAGAAGCATGTAACAGTAGCAGTGGCAAATAACGATGATTGAGTGATGGTCTGTTTGAAGATTATGATGACAGAATATTAGTAGCATCAACAAACAAGTAGCAGGTATTTTGGTTCAACATCGCAGATTCATCTCTTCAAAAAAAAATATAAATAAAAAGAAAAAGAAAAAAAATATAAATTCAAAACAAATCCTGGTTGTTTATAAGTTATAATTGCTTCATAAAAGATGTCAGGGATTACCTTCCTAATACTCGTAATTCATGATTTAGTTCATAAACAGTAACATGAATTCGAATTTAAAGAACATAACGGTTGACTTTTTTTGTCTTCAAACTTTGACTTCGAAATTCATAAATAATTGAAGGAATTAGAGGCTGAAAGCTTGTAGATAGATCAATTAGGTGATTCCTAACAGATTTGCATTTGAAGATTTTTATAATTGATTCGGAATTGTGCTGTTGACTGAAACCGTTCATGAAGAGAAAAGCCGAACATGTTCTGTTATTTTTGGGTTAATTCCTCCAATAGCAACAGCGTATATCATTGTGTAAATGATAATGGGGTTGGTAATCGAATGATTTAAAGCAGGGAACATGATATGATCGATTTGGTTTTTGTATGGTTGGTGTGTGTCGATTAGTAGAATCACGGGCCAAAGAAAGGAAAAGAAATACAATAAAGGGGAAGATGATAGAGATATCAGGATCATGCGTATATATCTGACAATCTATCTATAATATAGATAATATAATAATTAATAATTATATTAATATTAATAATATATTAATAATAATAAATAAATACATACTTTTAATATTATTAAAAAAAATACTAATAATAATAATAGAAATAATAATAATGTTTATAGTAATAATATCAAAATCAAAATAATACTAATAATAATAGTAATCTTATTAATAACTAAAATCATAATTATAACAATAATAATATTAATAATAACAATATAAATGATAGTTTTTATAATGTTACTTATAAAAATATTGATAATTATTAATAACAATATAAACAATGAAATTCTTAATAATAATAATAACTAATAACATTTAAATTATAACTAAGTTATACTTTAATTATTCCTACAATAATATTTATACTTATAGATTATAATTAATCTTATTATTAAATGTAAATACAATAATAATACTCTTTAATATTATAATAATAATTCAAATATAATAGTAATAGTAATAATATTATTACTAATAATAATAATATTAATCATTATGAAATATATAACAATAATACTAATTATGCTAATATTATTAATAATAACGTATATATATATATATATATATATATATATATATATATATATATATATATATATATATATATATATATATATATGATAACATATTTTGAACATTTAATTTTTATATCTTACAATAATATAATAATTAATTATAGAAATCATATAACTAGATTCATAGTTAATAATAGTAACTTATTTATTCTATTTATTATTTTACATTTTTGATTCCAATTGATTAAGTGTACTTTATTAATTCAAAATATTATGTATACACTTATATTAATATTTATATCTATATATGTATTTACATATTTATTTACACACAATTGTTCGTGAATCATCGGGAGTAGTCAAAGGGTAAATGAATTCATATAAACAGTAAAAGAAAAAAAAAATATTTGAGACTCAACATTACAGACTTTACTTATCGTGTCGGAAACATATAAAGATCAATATTAAATTTGGTTAAAAATTTCCGGGTTGTCACAGTACCTACCCGTTAAAGAAATTTTGTCCCAAAATTTGATTGGGGTGGTTATGGTTGACAATAAGTATGTTTTCATGACTCATATGAGTTGATAAATAGAGTTTTATTACCACTGAGTAATAAGGATAAAATAATTCGATTATTCAAAGAGTACGAATAAAGCTATCACAAAAGAGTAGAATGAGTAAATGTAGGCTTGTCTTAACCGGTGACATAGTCACGGTTGATTTTCGGAATTCAAGGGATTTAGGGAAAATCTTCTTAATAAGATTTGGTTCTCCGGTAATTAAGGAAATTAGAATCTTCTTTTATTAAATGCGATAATCTGTTTTGATTGTTCTGTTAGATATTTTACTATAAATCCACCCTCTTCATTTCCTTCATATTTTGGAGTTCCATATTTTTGTTTTCTCTTTCCGAATTTAAGTCAAGCGAATAATGGTCCAGAATTCGTAGGTATAGAGTTTCGAATGAACATGACTGATGTTCTAAGAGAGAGATTGTAATAGCACGATTTTGATTGGTTAAATTACCAGAATTCAAGATAAAAGACAGAACTATCAAGGGAATATGTTATTGTTATTTTCAGAGATTAGATTGAATGTAAGAGTCATGTAACATGGCACATGATAATGTTATGATCTGTGAATCATCACGTTCCATTTAAAAACTCATCATGACTTACTGTAATATAATCACGTTGATCAAGTGTCATTATATTATACTAACTCATGCTTCAGTTCTCAACACTACTTCAAAAACATTCATATTTTAAATTCGAAATTTTCAGAAATTTAGAAACTAAAATAGTTTCCTTTCTGATGTAACACAGATAGTGTGAAAAGATAAATGATTTCAGATAAGACTAGTTATGAAAATCACTTCAGAAATATCGAGGATATTTATAATGAAAGATCCGATGATATCTTAGAATTTTAGAATCATAGTGTGATGAAGAAATTCATTCACAATGATTTAAAGCAATTGAGAAGTAGGGTATTCTCTAAAGATTTCATCAGAAACAGAATCATCATGATTCTTGGAAGGCAGATTTAGTCTTTGTGATTTGTTCATAGCCTCCTTCATGGTTTGCTCAATTCGTTTTCCAGTTCCAACTTTTTCGAGCTTTGCCAACATATTATTCTTTATCATCAAATTTTCGACTGTTAAAGTCGTTTACAGTTTTTGCTGCTTCATTCAGCTTTTTCAAATTTCAGGATATTGATTCGTAGGCCAGGTGCTTTTCAGAATTTCATAATGGAAGATCATAATCCTAAGAAATAATTGTTATATGTATGCATATAACTGTTGATGTAGAAACGCTACGAGATTCAAAATACTGATTGCTAATTTCCGGTAATTGGTATGGAAATTCTCGTTACAAGATGCGGATGAGTATATGATAGGGTTTTGATGAACAATTATAATGGTTTTTCAGAGGGGCTTAAGCCAATGATTAATGAAGTTGTCGGTAAGTTTACTGATAATATGGTGGGATATAAACGGTTTTCCGGTAACGTTGACGAAAGGCAAACTTTTATATTAAGGTTATAATAAGGTTAATTCGAATGAAAAATTGAAGTTGATTTGCTGGAGCTGTGACAAAATTGACTAATTTGGAAAGGGATTACAAAGTGATTTTCGGTAATAACAACGCCAAATGAGCTAGCACAGATACGTGTTAAACGTTTACTCAGGTTCCGAGTATTTTTAGGTGCATAGCTATATGCATCAATCTTTTCTTCCGTAGATGAAGTGCGGTTGGTTCATCCTCTCGATTGAGGTGTTTTCAAGAATCATGAAAGATTTGAGCGCAGATTGTAATCGTCAAGATACAAATGAGGTTTAAGATGAAATCAAGTGGCAAACTTGAAGAATTGTTTAGTTTCATATATTATAATCAATATTTTAATTCATTTTAATTGTCCAGTGTTGGTAGTCCACTGGTAGAAGTCCACAGTTAGTAATTCAACAATTCATATATAGTTTAATATATTATATTCGAATTAATTAATACATGTCGTGACCCGTTATATACATGCCTCAGACTCGATCATAACTCAAGATATATATATATATATATATATATATATAGATATATATATATATATATATATATATATATATATATATATATATATATATATATATATATATATATATATATATATATATATATATTATTTTAGAATTAACCTCAACCCTGTATAGAGAACTCGATCATTACTGCATATCGAGTGTCTATGGTTCGATATGATATGTCAAAACTTTGTATACGTGTCCCGATATTTAAAGTGCGTAAAATAAATAACAAAAATTAAATGACGATAAATAAAATTGCAATAAATAAATTGTGATAAATAAAATGTAATCAGTTAGCTAGGAACAGTTAGCTAGGATTTTGTTAGCGTGGTTTCTTAACAAAATTTCTCATAGTTAATTTGTTTGTTTCTAACAAATTTTATTTTGTCCAATGTTTTCTTCATTATGCCACTTGTTGGATTCTGATAGGTTAAAATCCAAATATGAAATTGAATGAAAATGATTATTCTGTGGTGAACGGATTCGTATATCTGTGGATGTAAGTAGGATAGTAAATGACTGTTGAATCAGATTGAAAGAATGTACAGTGTAACTTATTAATGTGAAATCTAAATATTCCTCGGGTATTACCTACCCGTTAAAATATTTTCACCATTAACAGTTTGTATGAAAGAATTTTTAATTACAATCTTTATGAAAACATATATACATATATATTTTTTTCAGATGTAATCATGGATTTAATGAGTTAATATGATATTAAGCTCATTTGGTTTACGGTTAGAACTAGAGTACATAATCTCTAAAACATTAGAGATTACATAATTGCCATGTCGAACGAAGATAAATGATGTAGAACGTCATGTAGAACGATGATTATACTTGAGGTACAGAATGAGATGTTCAGGCATGTGATGTTGAAACTTGGGTTGTTGGTGGTACTATTGGTGCCGGTGATGTTGCTGAAGCTGGTAAGTTTTACACCATATTCTCTAAATTAATTACTCGAGCGTGAAGCTCGTTGACTTCTTCCATTATTCCGAAATGATTGTTGGTCAGAACGAGCGGATGAATAAGGTTTAGAATTGTGGATAGAATATAATCGTGATGAGCTACTCTTGGAAATGAGAGAGAAAATGGTGTCTCGAACAGGTTCGCCGGTAAGTGCTTCAGGTTCATCGCCAAGAGGTGAATTCAGTTGATGGAAGGGATCACCTTCTTTGCGTCTCCATTGATTAAGTCGACTACGAACCCATCAGATGAATTGGGGATGGTTGTTTGGTTGAATTCATTCTAGTGATGATACTTCCGTAGCTTAGGTAAACATCCATGTCGGAATAGCTGTCGGGTTCCGAAGAACTTGAACTAGTGACAAGTTCCATTTCATAAGATTGAGTAAAGGATTTTTCGATATGAATTATTTTCGGCTATCGGATGGTATTCTAATTACATATAATATCTATATATATATAGAGCAAAAGATTTTGTAAATTACGGAGGAATTTACGGAATATGTCAGGCAAAGTTTACAGTAACAACTATATGATACATTTGGTTACATCGCGAGGTACTTGACCTCTATATGATACATTTTACAAACATTGCATTCGTTTTTAAAAGACAAACTTTCATCACATCAAAAGTTGACAGGCATACATACCATTTCATAATATATCCAACTATAATTGACTTAATAATAATCTTGATGAACTCAACGACTCGAATGCAACGTCTTTTGAAATATGTCATGAATGACTCCAAGTAGTATCTCTAAAATGAGCAAATGCACAGCTGAAGATTTCTTTAATACCTGGGAATAAACATGCTTTAAAGTGTCAACCAAAAAGTTGGTGAGTTCATAGGTTTATCGTAAACAATAAAATTCATCATTTTAATAGACCACAAGATTTAAATACAGTACACCTATCTCGTGTACAAAACCATATTTCGTAATGCTTAGCAGAGTAGGTTCGTATCCTTTTCTCCCCCGTAGGTTGCCTCGCGATTTTTAATATCTTTCATAAACATAATCTCATATCAGGCATTTCGCACGGCATAGAGATAAAAGTCATTCATACGAACTATAAAAACCTGGTAATCGACCTTAACAAAATGCATCTAGAATATCCCCCTCATACCGGCATTCCGCACGGTCATGCAAAAAGCATACAATCAGGCCACTCTTTTAAATATGATGGTTGTGTACACCTCACAAACAGATCATATCTTTTAAAGCTGGCGGTTGTATACCTATTTCGAAGTACTAAAGCAGTTCAAATTCTTTGACTGGGGCTGGTTAGTGCCCATAGATCTATCTTTAGGATTCGCGTCAATTAGGAGCTCGGTTTCCTAATTCTTATATTACCAGACTAAAAGGGGTGATATCCGGTGTACTCATAATAACTCATTCGTAGAATGTTTTTAAGTACTTGTGTCTATTTCGTCAAACATTTATAAAAGCATTTCATGTATTCGCAGTTCAAAAATATATTTCAAAAGCATTTAATAAAGTAGTTGTAAAAACAACGCATTTATTCTCAGTCCCAAAAATGTAAAGAGTAAAAGAGAATCAAATGAACTCACAATACTGTATTTGTAGTAAAAATACATATGACGATATTGAACAAGTGTAGGGTTGGCCTCGGATTCACGAACCTATATCAATTATTTTTCAACTAGTATTAACACATAAAATGATAGTAAACATTATTATTATACTTAATATTTATATATATTCAATTCTTATTAAAATATTTTAATTAGAGTATATATATATGTCATTTATTATAAATTTTATATATATACATAAAAATATTATATAGTGTATCAAAATGTATATTTATATGTATGATTATGTTAAAATATATATTTATACTATATGTAAATTAATTATATATAAAATTATGGATAATAATATTTTATAACAATTTGTATAATATTAATGTAATATAGTATATGTTATAAGTATATTTTATATACAAAATATTTATTTGTTACAAAATAATAATAAATAAAATGATAATACTCATAATAATAATTATGATATTATTACTAATAAAATGTTAATAATGGTAATATTGATAATGATAATAATAATAATATTTATAATACTACTAATAATTATAACTAGTTTTTTGGCCCGCGCTTTCGCTGCGGGTTGGTTTCGAGAAGAAAAAAAAGGTACTGTAGCTACAGTAACAGCTACAGTAGCGGGTATTCGGGTCGAGTTGGTGGAGCGGGTCAGGGGATCCGGATGGTATTGGGTTAGTGGTTTGGGGGGTGTTGGGCAAATCATGTTTTGAAAAAAAAAATAATAAATAAAAAAAATAAAATAAGAGTTACTATTAACACATGGTGTCAACCAATCATAGGTTGACACCATTTACCACAATTAAATATATGTATAATAATGGTAATAATAGTTATAAATATGTTAATAATAATACTAATGTTTATAAAATGATACTAATACTAATTTTAATGAAAGTATTAATAAATTTTATTAATTTTATAATAATAATAATAATAAAATATAATAATCATAATCATAATAATATTAATAATACTTAAAAATGATATAATCATATTTTAAATGGTGATAATAATATTAGTAACAACAATAACAATACTAATCATATTTGTAATTATAATGGTGATAATAATAATAATAAATGATAACTAATACTTATTTTAGTAATAATAATAATAATAATAATAATAATAATAATAATAATAATAATAATAATAATAATTACAATACTTGTATTAATAAAAATAACACTCATTAATAATAACAATAACAATAACAATAAAAATAATAAATACAGAAATAATAATAATAATAATAATAATAATAATAATAATAATAATAATAATAATAATAATAATAATAACATTAATAATATAATTAATAAGGATTTACAACCTTTGAAGAAAAGCCTAAAAAATTAATACGCCACTAACGGGTTCCGGATTTTCGAACGTCCTTGCGTACAATTTAATTTTTTGTACTTTGCGTTTCGCGGCTTGTACTCTTGTAATTTCTAGACATTTCTCATCAATAAATTGAACCTCTTGGATTGTACTTTGTACTTTTTAGCGTTTTGGTCATTTGCGTCTTCAATTCGTCGAATCTGTCTTTTGTCTTCACCTTTTATTATTTAAACAAATATCACTTGTAAATAGAACAGTTGCAACTAAAATCTTGTCTTTCTTGAGGGATAATGCTATGAAATATATGTTCATTTTTAGCATTATCAAATATTCCCACACTTGAGCGTTGCTTGTCCTCAAGCAATATAGAACTTTGAATAAAAACATACTTGAATCATTTCTTTATTTTTCACACTTTGTACATCAGTGATTTCTATACGGTGGTATGAACAATGATAGTAACATTGTGGTTTACAGTCCCACATGACTATGAAAATTTAGATCCTTTAAGAAAATTGGATCTTTATGAAAACTTTTGATCTTTTGAAAATTCAATCTAGCTTTTATCCTAGATAAGTTTTCCGGAATAACCCTTCACCGGTGTTTGCAAAATGTTTTTGTGGGTTTTGTGGGTTTCAGATTTAAAAATTTTAGTTCAAAACTTGCGGTTTTGTGTTACCTACTTGCTAACCTTGTATTAGAAAAGCAACACGTCCAGTTTACTTGCTCTGTATATTACCTTTCGGTAAACTACCGTCCGTTTGTAAAGGAAAGCGTTGAACAAGCAACTGTTGAGGCAATGTCCCGTGACATGCTTTTGATTATGGTCTATATCGTGTCGGATGCAATTACTATCCTTTGTAGGAGCAATAGTAGAGATCACCCTATAGTTTTTCGGTCTGGCACAAGGTCCTGTCTTCGACCATGCTATGCAACCACCGTTCTTACGGTTGCCACCCAATTTAGTTGAGGTGACCTAATGAATTTTGGTGAATTCTTAGGATTTTACGTTCAATGGTAATGAACGCATTGAAAATAGGGTTTTCAGAAAACAAATCGGTTTGTAATTTGATCAAAATATTTTCTCGTTCAAGCTCGAGTTTAGATATCATTGAATTCCATGAGTTTGTAATTCTCATTCTTTAAGGTCAATCCCAAGGATTGAGTAATATCAGGCTTAAAAGCTGATTTTTGATCTTTAAGGAGATTTTCCTTTCTGGGGATCTGATTCATTAGTCTTATAAGCTAATTTGCACGGTACCCCCCATTGTACGAGACAGATCCTCTCATGGTTAGGATAAGTATGACCACTTGGCGACCCTGTTTGATGCTGAGGTCCGTGGATTTCCAGCTGATTTTCGAGAAAACTTTTCAAGGTTTTTCGTAGACTCTACAACTGGTCTGGACGAAAACTTCCTGACCTAAATCAAGAAGCGCGTGTATTTTTCTCGGAAGACTTTACTTCCTTTTAAATTCCATTTATATTACAATAAACTGGGTAAAACTGATTAATATCATCTAAAATAAAAGTATCTTCAATTATTTGTACAAAAATATGTGATATATGTTCTAAATAACTTGGTAAATTTTTCCCACACTTGGCTTTTATTTTCCTTTCTTTGCCTTTTTATTCTCCTCTATTCCATTTTAAATGAATTCAAGCATTTTGGGTTGTTTCTCAATTTATGTCCTTTCCGAGGTAACAATAATTTCGGTGTTAACACCTAGTTTTATCGTTCATAAATATGTATAAACATGATTTTGAATTCATTTATTTGAAATTTTTTACTAGAATTGAGTAGTCAGTATATAAGACTTGGGCTGTTCTTTATTATCAGAGAGCACTAGATTCTAATACAACTACTGCGTTACTAGTATTTTTAATGGTAACCAAGTATTTAAATTAAAATTTTAAAACCCGAAAGAATTTAACCCCTTCCCACACTTAAGATCTTGCAATGCCCTCATTTGCAAGAAATCAGTAGCAATTTAAATTATTGAGGGTGATTAGTGTAAAAAAATGATTAAGATTTTACCAAAGTCTCCAAACATATTGTTGTATGCTTTGAATGATAAATGGTGCACTTCATTTGTTCATTCCGTCTGTTGTTACATCACACTTGTTTTTTTGTTTTGTCGTCAAAATTAGTAGCTTTTGCTGAACTTAATGCCAGTCTTTGAAAATGCGCTGTTTTACCCTGTTGTGTACATAAGATAAAATACATACAATACAAATATAAACATGCATGGTATTTTGAAATGGGACTTGATATCCCACTTTCAAATTATAAAAATGAAATATTAGTACAAAATAATAAACATATTAAACATTACATAAAAGTATCACAATGTTAAATGTTTAAACATAAGTAAATAAAAATAATAAAAGATAAAAATCACCAACGGAACTATATCAATCTGGATAGGGGTTCCAGTTCATGTCATCACTCGGGTTCCATGGTTGGTGATAGGCATCCTGATAGGCTTGGTTGGGGTCGTACAAGGTAAAGGGTGGTCGCATATCGGGCTGATGTGGTGGATAGTAAGCAGGTCGAGTCGGGACGTAGTTATTCGGTACCTGATATGTAGCTCGCTCATGATCTGATGCTGATGATAGTGCCATCTATCATGCAGGCATTGCCTGGATTGCTCGTATACATTCTCGGCGTGCCACTACTCATACTGACAATGCCTAGTCTCGTTAGTCATTTCTACCTCATCTATACACCGGAAAACGTCAGTAGCACTATCCCTAATGACATCCCTAATGACATCTGCTTCGTCCATCTCCTCATCCGAACACCTTTCCACTTGTGGATGGTTGCCTTGATATTGCATTGCCTAATTGCGTCTCCTAGTCAATACCTTTGCACCTTGATAGACTTGCAAACCTAAAGTCTCATCCTGTTCCCTAACCACCATCATTGGACCCCCTTGTTCCCTATCTACACCTAAATACTCTCCAATGAGAGTAACAAAAATACCTTCTCCTATTATTTCCCCGTCCTGTATACCTTCCACCATTTTGGACAGATAAAAACCAACACAGTAGGGGGTATTAACAAAGCCTCTATTGTCTCGAATGCACTTAAGGTAAAATAAATCGTGTAGGGTCATTTTATCCTTGTTGTTACCTCTTTGTGTAATCGATTTTGTTAAAAATCTAAGTATTATACAAAGTTCGGCTTTATTAATATCTAAATAGGAGTGTCTTCCTCCCCGCGTAAAAACATTATAATTTGACATACGCCTCCAGATGGCGTTAGCGTCAAAATTTCTATCTACCCTCTCACCATGATAAATCAAATTTGTACTATCAGGTGATAGTAATTCAGCGGGAGTGTAAATCTGTAAAGCCCTGGCCATGTCCAGTATGGACATCCTGTACAACCTACGGCCAAGTAAAAATCTAAGAAAATTCCTATCGTCTAACCTATCTACATCTTTATCAAACGCTATAGTACTCATAAGCTCAACATACCACTCCTTATATACAGGCCTACGAGTGGTAAATAAACGTTCCCAATTGGGAAAAGAAGAGTTCTCATACCTTTGGATCAGTAGCAGCCTAACTGGTTGTGACGACCCGAAAATTTCCGACCAAATTTAAACTTGATCTTTATTTACTTTCGACACGATAAGCAAAGTCTATTTAATTGAATATCAAAATCTTGAATTGTTTACATGGAAAACTTTTAACCTTCGACTATTCTCGACAATTCACGAACAATTGATTGTAAATAAATATGTATATATATTATTAAAAGTAAGTATATATAATAAATCAAAATTATAAAATATAATTTAAATATTAGAATTTAATATGTAAAATAAGATATAAGGTAATTGGGTGCAATTTAAAATGAACATATTTAAAGATATATGATTTCTATGTATAATTATTATTATATATATAATGTAATATATATTAATGTATAAGAAATTAATACTCAAAATAGATTGTTATATAATAAGTTATATTACATAATCAATAATATGTAAATTTAATCTATTAAATTGCAAGTAAAAATATAGTTATTATAGTAATATTATTACTACTTTATTATTACTATTAATATTAATATCAATATTAGTATTATTAATACTGTTATTATTATTATTGTTATAATTATAATTAAAAGGTTATGATTATCAAAATAAAGATGTTAAATAAAAACATTATTATAAGAATGATTAAGATTATAATTTTAGTTATTATTATGATCATTATTAATATTAGTACTAAAAATTATCTTTTTATTTGAAATTATGACTATCATTATTTTTATTACTCTTATCATTATATTTATTATTATTAAGTATTATTTTGATATTATGATTATGAGTATTAGTATTTTTAGTATTAATAACATTATCGATATTATTATAATTAATATATTTATTAATTATTAGTTTTTAACTAAAAATGAAAAAGATAAGAGTAAGGGGTCTTTTACATACTTATCATAATATCTTCTTGTCCGTTAAAGATAAACGAATCGAATATTACATTACTATAAGACAATCAATCCTTGACATATTCCGTTAGAAATCAACTTCAACTTTTATTTCTTTTATTACTTAATTTTGTTCTTTATTATTTGATTGATACACCTTTATTACTAATAAACCTCAATCAATTTCGGTGTATGGAAGTCATCCGAAAACATCACTAATACCCCACCTATTTCACCTCCAAACTTTCACTGCATCTCTTTATATTTCTCTCTTCAGTACCCAAGAACCACCGGCCAATACTTCATTTCCACACCACTCGATGTTCGCAAGCTACTACCATCGATTACCACTACAACTTATAATTGATCACCACCATCATCATCGTTATATATTATTCTGTCCAAGAACACCTCACAACTCACATCAAATCATCATCTTCCATCACCACAATTCATCACCTTCGTTACTTACTTGCTGCTACGACACTATTATGTTGATTGTTTCTATTATCGTAACCGTAGTGAACTGAAGCAAACCTCGTCATGTTCGATGATAAACAAAACCCACTTGTAGCTTTTGGGTCGACTGCTACTGTTTTGGTTTCAAACGAAGCCCCATAACCAACACTTGTAACAAATATTACTATAAGGCTACTATGGTATCCATCTGTTTTTGTTACCAAGTCGAAGTCAAGATAAACCAACCATCGAATCATCTTGTAAGTTTCCTATCTCTTGGTTCATTGTAGACCACCATCTCACTCACTTTATATATCTCTTTTGTCCAAAAACCACCATCTTTCACAACCAAACCCAAATATCATCAAATTAATTGTTGCTACAAGGCTTCTATTCTGCTTCAAACCATCAACCACCATGACACCCTCACTAAATGTAATGACCCGGAATTTTCTGACCAAATTATACTTATGAGATTAATATTTACATAAATTAAACCATACCAACATGATAAGCAATCCAAATTGTTGAGACTTGTGTTTTTGAAAAGAGTTTTACACAATGTTTGACCGTCCAATATGACCGATGATATCACGAACTATATAACATACGATAATTATACGTTTGTGTATATATATGTATTTATATATATTTAACATGATCTAAGGATGGTTTAACATCTCATTGTGTACTAATGACAATGAGTTATAAGTATATTTTGAAACTACTAACTTAAGTTTTCAAAACGATAACTATACGTAACATTCTTTGATATATATACGTATAATCTATAATGCTTATACATGTATCGTATATATAATGTATTTAATCACTTTTTAAGGACTTAAATACATAAAACAATATAAGTATATTCACAAAAGATAGCTATATTTGAATTCACGTTCCGTTTCCTCAAGATTTCTATACGTATATATAGGGTATATGTACCCGTATCATACCCAGCTTCTATACGTATTTACTATTGGTATATACACATCAAATCAACATCCTAATCAACATTATTACTGCCCTAGATATGAGGTAACTAGAATTTGTCAAGTAGTATGAATTATTAGTAAGAAAACAAAATTAGGAATCCTTTTCTTTCTTTATAAACTAAAAACGTTTTTATAAATGAACACCATTTCTTCACTCCATTTTCTCATACCTACACCCTCATTTCTCTCTCAAAATACTCCTAACTTCATATTTGATCATCTCCAAGCATTTTCCCCATCATTTAGCTTCAATTACAAGCCTTAAACACCATCAGAAAACTCTTTCAAGAACATATCAAAATAACCACCCATTTGAAGAAGTTTACTTCCAACCTTTTGATCTAACTCCACCACTCTTTGATTCCAAGATTATTTCTTATCTTTTGCAGTAACTTTGTCCAAGTAACTTGAGGTAGTAACCTTGTTCATAATCTTATTCAATTCATATTCATATAGCTATCTTATTTTGTGGTATAAAATTTTAACAACAAGAACATAGTTTGAATGATTTCAAACTTGTTCGCAAACTAAATAGATCCTTCTAACTTGACTTTTAAAACACTTCAAGACCTGTAATATATCATAATGATATGCTAACCTAACAAGATATAACTTGGTTTTACAAAGAACATCTTAAAAACTGAATCTATGTCGTCGGAGTGCAACCGGGGGCTGTTTTGGGTTGGATAATTAAAAACCATCTTGAACTTTGAATTGGAAGTTCATGTTATGGAAAAATGATATTTCTTATGAATATGTTAACACATAAAAATTTCATGGTTTAACTCAAAGTGTAAGTATTTTTAGAAAAATGATCATTAAATGTTGTTTTTATGATGGAAAATGATCACTTTCATAAGTTTCACGAAAGTTTGACCTATAACCTATGATTTTGAATACAAACTAAGGTATTTTCAGTTCATATTCTTAAAATTTGACTTGATCCAAGGAAGTGGCAAGTTGAACCAACAAAAACGGAGTTGTAATGAAGAAACTACGACTAAAACAAGATTGGGTATCCGAAGCTAGTTTAGCTACGAAAATATTTGGAGAAAAAATAAATTAATCATATCTTTTCTAATTAATATGATATTTTATATATAATTACTTATGATTTAATTTTATATATTTCAGGACCACCCGTAAACAACACGAGAAGATTAATCATAAGACCTCATGATTGTACGCAACACGTCATTTGACAACATGGTACCATGGGTCGAGATTAATTCTGATCAATACGAATACGATGGGGTCTTTATTTATTTTATTTAAGCAACTAATTGTGAACCACTAACATCAGACTTCTAACTACGGACTAAGAAAATATTAAAAGTATATATATATATATATATATATATATATATATATATATATATATATATATATATATATATATATATATATATATATATATATATAACGATTACTTAAAAAGAAAATATGTTGATATATTATATATATGGTTAGGTTCGTGATATCTATCGGAGGCCAAGTCGAATTAAATACCTTCAAGGCAAAAGTGAGTTTCATTTGCTCCCTTTTTAATTGCTTTTGCAATATATATTTTTGGGCTGAGAATAAATGCGCTGCTTTTATAAATGTTTACAAAATAGACACAAGTACTTAAAAATATATTCTACGTTGAGTTGTACCACTGGCATATTTCCCTGTAGCTTGGTAACTACTATTTACATGGGTATTGTAAACGCGAATCCTGTTGATTGATCTATCGGGCCTGACAACCCCAACCGGACTGGATGACCAGTATTCAACGGTTGCACAGTACTTCATTTTGGTGATTACACTTGGTACGGTGTAGTGAGATTTCATAATAAAGAGAATATGCGACGTTGATTAAATGTTAAGTATGGTTACCAAGTGCTCAACCACTTAGATTGCTTTACATACACTTGCGAGTGTATTATGTTTATGATTATGAAATCTTGTGGTCTATTAACATATTGAAATGATTGTTATGATAAACCTATGAACTCACCAACCTTTTGGTTGACACTTTAAAGCATGTTTATTTACAGGTACGAATTAAGTCTTCCGCTGTGCATTTGCTCAATATAAGGACATTACTTGGAGTCGATCATCGCAATGGGACCAAATGTTGATGACTTCGTCCAGGTGGATTAGGATGGGTCCTTTCAGTTGGTATCAGAGCGGTGGTCGTAGCGAACCAGGTCTTGCATTAGTGTGTCTAACTAGTAGTTGTTAGGATGCATTAATGAGTCTGGACTTCGACCGTGTCTACATGTCAAAAGTTTTGCTTATCATTTCTAGTCGGAAATCATCTGCTTAGCATCCTTAGGAAATTACCTGCTTATCATTCATAAGTCTAGACAAGTTTTACTGCATTTACTACATTGATAGTGTATAGACGAATTCTTATCTTAGTATATCTGTTATTGCGAACTTTGACTGATATCTTTTCAAAGATTCTCCGTAATTTACGGGATTTTGGTATTATATATACATATGTAAATTATGTATTGAAGAGTACCAAATCTAACTCCTATAATCTATTCCATACCAAAAATTCATTTTCCCCATTATACAAGATGGATTCCGCATCTAGTTCGAATTCTTCAGATTCCGACAGTTATGCCGATATGGATTTCCATTCGGGCTCCGAAAGCAGCATTACCGGAATGGATCAACCAATTTCCCATCATCTATTCTGGATGAATTGGGGATGGGTTCGTAATATACTAAATCACTGGAGACAAGAAGAAGGTGATCCATTCCATCCACCAAATTGCCCTCTTGGCGATGAACCTGAAGCACTTACTGGCGAACCTATTCGAAACACCAATTTCTCTCTCATTTCTAGAGTATCTCGTCATGATTATATACTATCCCATATTACAAATCTTGTTCATTCGCTCGCTCCAACCGCCAATCATCCCGGTGTACTAGCAGAATTTAACGAACTTCGCGCTCGCGTGACGGCTTTGGAGAACATGGTGCGAAGGTTGCAAACACCAGCAGCAGCAGCAGCATAATCAGCACCACCATCAATAACATCAACAATACCATCATCACCACTAACAAACAACATCCGCATGACACGTCTAGACATCATAATCTGTCCCACAAACATCAACATCATACGCACCATAGATACCAAGGAGTACCAACAATAATGAACGATGAAGTATTGATCCATAACTTCATTGATATTCTGCGAAGAATATGTGGTTTCAAAAAGTTTTAGAGATTTCTTATTCTAGCTCAAATCGAAAAGCAAATGAGATTAATATCATATTAACTCATTAAATTCATGATTTCATCTGAAGAAAATATATATGTATATATGTTTTCATAAAGATTGTAATTAAAAGTTCTTTTGTACAAAATATTAATGGTGAAATTTTTTTTTTAACGGGTAGGTAATACCCGAGGAATAATTAGATTTCATCTTAATAAGTTACATTGTACATTCGTCGAAGCTGATTTAATAGTCATTTACTATCCTACTTACAACCACCGATATACGTATCCGTTCACCGCAGAATAACCATTTTCATTCAATTTCATATTTGGATTTTGACTTCCCAGAATCCAACAAGTTGCATATGAAGAAAACATATGAAAAAATAAAATCTGTTAGAAACAAACAAATTAACTATGAAAAATTTTGTTAAGAATCCACGCTAACTGTTCCAGCTAACTGTTCCTAGCTAACTGATTACATTTTATTTATCGCAGTTTATTTATCACAATTTATTTATCGCACTTTTATTTATCGTCATTTAATTTCTGTAATTATTTTACGCACTTTAAATATCGGGACACGTATACAATGTTTTGACATATCATATCGACGCATCTATATATATTATTTGGAATCACCATAGACACTCTATATGCAGTAATGATCGAGTTCTCTATACAGGGTTGAGGTTGATTCTACAATAATATATATAGTTTGAGTTGTGATCGAGTCTGAGAGGTATACGGGTCACGACACATATTAATTAATTCGTATATTATATATTAAACTATATATGAATTATTGGACTGTTACTGTGGACTAATGACATTGGACAATTAAAATGAATTAAAATATTGATTATAACATATGAAACTAAACATTTCTTCAAGATTGCCACTTGATTTCATTTTAAACCTCATTGTATCTCGACGATTACAATCAGCGTTCAAATCTATCATGATTCTTAAAAACACCTCAATCGAGAGGATAAACCAACCGCACTTCATCTACGGAAGAAAAGATTGATGCATATAGTTATGCACCTGAAAAACCCTCGGAAACTGAGTAAACGTTTGACACGTATCTGTTCTAGTTCCTTTGACATTGTTATTACCGAAGATCGTTTTGCAATCCCTTTCCAAAGTAGCTAATTTTGTCACAGCTCCAGCAAGTCAACTCCGACTTTTCATCCGAAACAACTTTATTATAACTGCGATATATATGCGTACTATTTATTGTTATTGGGGAACCTTTTATATTCCACAATATTACCATCAGTGATTAATCATTCTAAAAACACAATTCTCCTGAAACTACCTCGGTTTGATAACCGATGACCCAGATCAGTTAACTTTGATAATGCTGACGAAGCAGCATGTAGATGATCTTAATGGCCAAAAGTTTGATGATAAAGAAAGGAGTGTTAGGAACGCTCGATAGAAAATTTAGTACCAAAAATCGGATTATGTGAAACTATGAAGAAAGCCTTGGACAAATCACAAAGAATAAGTTTGCCTTCAAAGAATCCAAATGATTCTGTGCCTGCTGAAATCGTTAGCAAACATCTTATTTCTCATTCTAAACCTTCACAGACAAATCTTCTTCATCATCCATTGATATTAGAAATTCTAAGATATTCTCGTATGTTCTATTATAAATATCCTCCATATTTCTGGCGATATTTTCACAACTATTCTTATTTGAGATCATTTATCTCTCCGTAATATCTGCAACATAAAAGAAACTGTGTTAGTTTCTAAATTCTGAAACCTTCGAGTTTAAAATATGAATGTTTTGAAGTAGTGTTGGGAACTGAAGCATGGATTAGTATAATATAATGACACTTGATCAACGTCATTATATTACAGTAAGTCATGCTGAGTTTCTAATGAAGCATGATAATTCACAGTACCGTCATCATGTGCCATTTACACGACTCTTACATTCTATCTAATCTCTAAACATATCAAGAGAATATTTTTCTGGATGACTCGGTCTTCTCCAGGGTATTCTGGTAATTTAACAAATCAAAATCGTTCTATTACCATTTTCTTCTTAGAGCATTAGCTATGTTCATTCTAAATTTCATATCTACGAATTCCGGACCATTACTCGCTTGACTCGAAGTCGGGAAGAGAAAACGAAAGCATGAAGCTCCGAAAAATAATGAAGAATATAAACTTCGATAATAACCCCAAAATTACAAACCGTGTATATCGATGCAGATAGCAATATAGAGACATGGGAGAATTAGAAACACTATAAACACAAGAGTATAGTAGAAGTAAATAGATTCTTCTGGTGGTAGATGAAAAAAAAGAATGACAGATATAAAAGTTAGGAGTATATCAAGAATTAGGACTGGATGGAGCATATTGATGAATGCTTTAAAGTAAGAATCAAGGGAGAAAGAATAGAAGGTGTGAGTCGTGGAAAATAAGGAAACGAAGGGGTGAATTTATAGTGAAATATCCGACAGAGCAATTGAAACAGATTATTGCATATAATCAAAGAAGATCCTGATTTCCTTAATCACCAAAGAACCAAATCTTATTACGTAAGATTCTCTTTAAATCCCTTAAATCTCGAAAATCAATCATAACTACGTCATCGGTTAAGACGAATATATTTTACTCATCTCACTCTTTTACGATAGTCTCATTTATATTCTTCGCATAATCGAATCGTTTTATCTACATTACTCAATGATGATAAAACTCCATTATCACCTTATATTTGTCATGAAAACCTTCTTATTGTTATCCATAACAACCTCGATCAAATTTCGGGGACGAAATTTCTTTAACGGGTAGGTACTGTAATGACCCGGAATTTTCCGACCAAATTATACTTATGAGATTAATATTTACATAAATTAAACCATACCAACATGATAAGCAATCCAAATTGTTGAGACTTGTGTTTTTGAAAAGAGTTTTACACAACGTTTGACCGTCCAATATGACCGATGATATCACGAACTATATAACATACGATAATTATACGTTTGTGTATATATATATGTATTTATATATATTTAACATGATCTAAGGATGGTTTAACATCTCATTGTGTACTAATGACAATGATTTATAAGTATATTTTGAAACTACTAACTTAAGTTTTCAAAACGATAACTATACGTAACATTCTTTGATATATACTTATAATCTATAATGCTTATACATGTATCGTATATAATGTATTTAATCACTTTTTAAGGAATTAAATACATAAAACAATATAAGTATATTCACAAAAGATAGCTATATTTGAATTCTGGTTCCGTTTCCTCAAGATTTCTATACGTATATCTAGGGTATATGTACCCGTATCATACCCAGCTTCTATACGTATTTACTATTGGTATATACACATCAAATCAACATCCTAATCAACATTATTACTGCCCTAGATATGAGGTAACTAGAATTTGTCAAGTAGTATGAATTATTAGTAAGAAAACAAAATTAGGAATCCTTTTCTTTCTTTATAAACTAAAAACGTTTTTATAAATGAACACCATTTCTTCACTCCATTTTCTCATACCTACACCCTCATTTCTCTCTCAAAATACTCCTAACTTCATACTTGATCATCTCCAAGCATTTTACCCATCATTTAGCTTCAATTACAACCCTTAAACACCATAAGAAAACTCTTTCAAGAACATATCAAAATAACCACCCATTTGAAGAAGTTTACTTCCAACCTTTTGATCTAACTCCACCAATCTTTGATTCCAAGATTATTTCTTATCTTTTGCAGTTACTTTGTCCAAGTAACTTGAGGTAGTAACCTTGTCATAATCTTATTCAATTCATATTCATATAGCTATCTTATTTTGTGGTATAAAATTTTAACAACAAGAACATAGTTTGAATGATTTCAAACTTGTTCGCAAACTAAATAGATCCTTCTAACTTGACTTTTAAAACACTTCAAGACCTATAATATATCATAATGATATGCTAACCTAACAATATATAACTTGGTTTTACAAAGAACATCTTAAAAACTGAATCTACGTCGTCGGAGTGCAACCGGGGGCTGTTTTGGGTTGGATAATTAAAAACCATCTTGAACTTTGAATTGGAAGTTCATGTTCTGGAAAAATGATATTTCTTATGAATATGTTAACACATAAAAATTTCATGGTTTAACTCAAAGTGTAAGTATTTTTAGAAAAATGATCATTAAATGTTGTTTTTATGATGAAAAATGATCACTTTCATAAGTTTCACCAAAGTTTGACCTATAACCTATGATTTCGAATACAAACTAAGGTATTTTCAGTTCATATTCTTAAAATTTGACTCGATCCAAGGAAATGGCAAGTTGAACCAACAAAAACGGAGTTGTAATGAAGAAACTACGACTAAAACAAGATTGGGTATCCGAAGCTAGTTTAGCTACGAAAATATTTGGAGAAAAAGTAAATTAATCATATCTTTTCTAATTAATATGATATTTTATATATAATTACTTATGATTTGATTTTATATATTTCAGGACCACCCGTAAACAACACGAGAAATTAATCATAAGACCTCATGATTGTACGCAACACGTCATTTGACAACACGGTACTTTATGTACGCAACACGTCATTTGACAACATGGTACCATGGGTCGAGATTAATTCTGATCAATACGAATACGATGGGGTCTTTATTTATTTTATTTAAGCAACTAATTGTGAACCACTAACATCGGACTTCTAACTACGGACTAAGAAAATATTAAAAGTATTAAAAGTATATATATATATATATATATATGTAACGATTACTTAAAAAGAAAATATGTTGATATATTATATATATGGTTAGGTTCGTGATATCTATCGGAGGCCAAGTCGAATTAAATACCTTCAAGGCAAAAGTGAGTTTCATTTGCTCCCTTTTTAATTGCTTTTGCAATATATATTTTTGGGCTGAGAATACATGCGCTACTTTTATAAATGTTTACAAAATAGACACAAGTACTTAAAAATATATTCTACGTTGAGTTGTACCACTGGCATATTTCCCTGTAGCTTGGTAACTACTATTTACATGAGTATTGTAAACGCGAATCCTGTTGATTGATCTATCGGGCCTGACAACCCCAACCGGACTGGACGACCAGTATTCAACGGTTGCACAGTACTTCGTTTTGGTGATTACACTTGGTACGGTGTAGTGAGATTTCATAATAAAGGGAATATGCGACGTTGATTAAATGTTAAGTATGGTAACCAAGTGCTCAACCACTTAGAATGCTTTACATACACTTGCGAGTGTATTATGTTTATGATTATGAAATCTTGTGGTCTATTAACATATTGAAATGATTGTTATGATAAACCTATGAACTCACCAACCTTTTGGTTGACACTTTAAAGCATGTTTATTCTCAGGTACGAATTAAGTCTTCCGCTGTGCATTTGCTCAATATAAGGACATTACTTGGAGCTGATCATCGCAATGGGACCAAATGTTGATGACTTCGTCCAGGTGGATTAGGACGGGTCCTTTCATGAAGACACTTTAAATAATGAACAATCGAGATGATGATCCAACCACATGTTACCCACAGTCATGCACCTGAAAAACTTTCGAAACCAAAGTCATAGTTTAACACATACCTGTTGAAACAACCCAACCCGTATTTAAACCGGCCCGTAATTTTTTTTTCTTTAATACGATAATATTTAGGTCCCATTTATGTTTCCAAAAACATCTTTAACACAACAATAAGTTAAATGAACTTTAAAACATTTAATACATAGTTTAAAATATCCGAATGGGTAAACAGGACCCGACTATTTTAATGTCCAACAAAACCGAGCATGTGATTGGGGATACCCTACCCAATCCTAATCGATCCAAAAGCACATCTTCTAATGCAACCTACGCGAGTTCACTAGTCCTCACGCTTACCCGAGCCACCGCCTCCATGCAAATCTATAAAAAAATGTAAACAACGAGAGGGTAAGCTAATGCTTAGTAAATGTAAAGATACTATACACATACATATGCATAAAATGGCTACGCATCACCAAGCATCAAAAAAACACATACCTACTCCGCATGGTAAACAAACTACAAAAGAGCACAATACACAAAGTAGCTACACGCTACGTAAACACCGAGCTAACGTCACAAGATTAGCTACAACACAACAATAAGTATATACACGTATACAATAAATATAATCAACAATAACGATAAGGTTATCCCCTTAACCCAAACCACATGAAGGTCGGTCGAACTACCCGAGCCTTAGTGAATTCGCACTACCCGAGATTCACTTCCTTCACCACTTCTACAACCGAGGTTGGCCGTACTACCCGAGCCTTAGTGAATTCGCACAACCCAAAATTCACCACCTCATCACCAAGATGACCGAAAAAACCCGAGTCATCATGAATCCGCACTAACCGAGATTCATTTCCTCAACAACAAATGCTAGCAACCCATCGCTAAAAGGGTTATCCAAAACACTAGCCATTTCACAACACCAAGGGTAAAAACCCACAACGCATAAGCGTATCACGTGGACCCGAAGCACAAGGTCCATTCTCCCACACGAACATAGAGTAAACCCGAACAAGGGTTACCCTACACACACGCACCCATTTTACACATACACATGTGCATAGTAAATTTACACTCACCTTTGTCGCCTTGATGAATGCAACCGAACAATCCGCAACTCGCCAATGGAATGTACCTATTCCATTATCACATAACAAACAACACAATTAGGGTGGAGCACAAACCAAACCATATTGACAACTAGTGCAAATTCAACCCAATTGCACTTCCAAGTCCAAAACGCGCCCAAACTAACCAATAATCAATAACACTAGTGACAATGGTCCTAATATGCCAATTTAACCCAAACACAAGTGTTAAACACTTGTCTTGCCCAATTTGACACCAAAACCCTAATTTTGACCCATTTCACATTTAGTCAACCAACACACCCAAATGAGTTCCAACACTTCCATAATCACTAATCATAGTGATTACACTCAATTTAAAGACCCTAAACAAGGCTAAATCATCAACCAACCCAAAATCCGCCTTCATCACTAATAAACTCGAATCCTAGTTATTATCTTCCATTAACAACTAGTGGGGTTCCATGTATGAACATATAATCAAAAGCCCTAAATTTGAATGATGAACATAAAAACGAATTTCGGAGTTAGAGCTTACCGCTAGTATCACCTTGTAGCTAAGAACGAGGAGAACAAACTTGTCTCTTACGCTTTCGATCAAAACCCGCTTCTTCCTTTCCAAAAATCCCTTTGAATCAATTGGGGTGTTTAAGTTTTTGAGAGAAAATGAAGAAGAAAAGGAAAAAGATAAAAAGAAAATGAAATGGATGGATGAGATTAAGATCTCAAATCTGGCACAAATGTGAAATGACCAAAATGCCCTTGAATATCTTTTAAAATCACAAAACTGGTACCAGTCCGCCCAGATTGTCGCGCCGCGGCCTTAATCGTCGCGCCGCGACCTTTAACATATTCTGGTGGTTGCCTTAACATGCCTCCTAGAATTGAAATCAGCTGAATGCCGCGTCGCAGCACCTTTCTCCGCGCCGCGATATAAACCGCGGTCTGGTGCCCTTGTTTACAAGCCACCTGATCCTGATTCCAGTTAATTGCCGCGCCGCGACCTCCTATGTCGCGCTGCGACATACAACATGACCTGACTCATTTTCTCGTATACAAGACTTTAACACTCGAACATGTCCCGAAGCCTTCATACACCTATCGTACATACACGATACACCTATAAATCATATATGGAGAAAACGGGGTGTTACAACTCTCCCCCACTTAGATTCGATCACGTCCTCGTGATCCTAATCACTTAACCAATCCGAACCTACATGCTATGGTTCTCAAACAAACGTTTCTGTCCGACTTCCAACACATATCTTGTTAACCCGAAGATTAATCCATTAACTAAATGCACACTTGCACACATTCCTAGACGTGCAATAAACGCAACAACCGAAGTCTATATCGATCACTCAGAATACGCGAAATCGCCACGTATTCTTCCAACTCCTCTAGGCAATTCTTCTCAAAGAGTTACCCTTAACAACTAAATCGTCACCCGCGATTTATTAAAGTCCACAAATCCGAGCACCAAAGCTTGCTCGATTCCCCCACATCGGAAAAAAAACTCGACCAAATCTCGTACCGAGATATCAACTCCTAGCGTACCCCTACAAGTACAATGCTACAGTAACCACGTACCAAAATAATGTCAACAACCCGAACGGTGAAGACGTAACCAAACGAATCCTTACGGATAACACCAATCACTAAACATCCCTTGTAGTGCGCAATGCGACCAATACACAACTAACGTAACATCATAAGTAATGGCTAAAACCGATAGCGCCCCAAACGACTATGGCAACGCAAGTCCCAAGGTGTACAAAATCGACTATTGTCACACCCATAACAACATGTGAGCGAAACACGGCTATCGCATCTCTAATCACACAACATGGTCCTCGCGACCCCACCATTGGTGTATAAAAAACCAATAGTTCACAACACAACATGGTCCTTACGACCCCACCATTGGCGTATAAAACAACCAATAGATCACAACACAATATGGTCCTTACGACCCCACCATTGGTGTATAAAACAACCAATAGTTCACACAACATGGCCGAAACAACCCGAGCCCAAACACATATGGAGGATGGTCGAAACAACCCGAACCTTAGTGAATTCGCAACAACCCAAAATTCACCAACCCAATCCATATTTCCCACAACGAAATGACCGCACAACCCGAGTCATCGTGAATACGCGCAAACCGATATTCACTACCACCACCCCATAGTATAACCGAGGATGGCCGTACAACCCGAGCCTTAGTGAATCCGAACTACCCGACATTCACTACCACAAACTATGAGTCCAACCAACAGGGACAATCGTACAACCCGAAACATTGTGAATATGAACAACCCGATATTCACGTCTCAAACCACACAAGGAATGGTACTCGCAATTCCCACCGGTACTCTCATTTCCCGATAATGTTATACCATGTCGATATAACACTACTCCCATAACAAATATCCATTAGTATACTTAACACCGCGTACACTAATTCCCCGGGTGATGTCTTAAACACCGCGACTAACTCACCCCCATGACAATGTGGTGTCTTGAACACCGCGACGATACCACATATCAATCAAACCAATGAGTGGTGTCTTAAACACCGCGACTAGCCCACTCGTCACACACGCTCTTTTGGCCTCAACAACGAGTAGTGCAACATCGCGTACTGCTACACTATAATGAATCCTAACGGATTACACTAACCATTCACCACAACCAAAAGTATATACGCATACTTATAACCATTCCACACCGCCTGGAATTTCCACACACAAATCGTACGCACGTGCGAACATCGCTACCACAATCGAGCAAGAACCACCTATATTGCTCATAGGCATAAAACAATAATTCTCTAAAAGAGAATCCGACACGCACATCCCTTAACAGGGAATCCCACCTTGCTCGTCAAACACATCCATTTATCTCTCAGCGAGATTCACCATATTACCACCTCGGTGATAATTCAAATCCAAAACCTTAAGTACAAATTAACCGAAATTGTACTCTACCACAAATCGACCAATTCTAGGTCCCATCACAAGTTCCGGATATACTAAGAGCATCATCCGAAATCTCATACTAAAACCTCCTCGTGCAGGAGTGTAACTCCCCCACTTGGAACTACGTCCCATAACCGCATCTTGTACAACCGTACAATGCTACCAAAGGTAGACTTTACTAACAATTGGGTTCAAACGACCCATCATCACATCTTGCTCCAATCTAGAGCACAAGAAGGATTTTAACCAATCCTTAAACACTTCGAACAGAAGTCACTACAAGTTGCACAACTTTCCTCTCGCAATCTTCCAATTGCTATGGCTTGTCCAATTTCCACCTAGTCACTCATGTACCTAAGGGTGTCTTACCGGTACCCTGAGCACAAAGTAACCGCACTACCATCGGAGTCAAATACCACGCTAGTAGGTATGAAAGAGGCACCTAACACCGCGTTGCGTAGACTCCATTACCAACATACATCGAGATCAAACACTCGATCTTTAGGGTTTTATCCACCAGTTGAACCTCATGGTTCAACCACTTCAACACGGAAGCAAACACGTGCTAACAACTGAATACCAAAGCCCATACCCATGGCTTGGTAGAAATATTTCCCAACACTAAGGAATGCTTGGTTGCACCAAGTCTTACGCCCTTCGTTCGCCAATCAAAATGCCACCATAGAGTAATTCCAATAGGAACATCACTCATAACAATAATATGTACAACACAATACTTCCAATAAACTCGTACACAATGACACATAATAAATATTCGAAAGATATATTTATTAAAATGAAACGTACCTTTACGTCTCCTTGCGACATTCGTCGCCAACTCGGGACAATTCGGCTTGCGATGTCCCTCTTTATGACAATAGTAGCACATTCCATCATCACTTCTCGACATTGTGCATTCCCATAACATGTGGCCCCTAACACCACAATTGAAACATCTAGGCGCACGAGAACTCGTCGAACCTTTCTCCACATTACCCATACTCGCACTCGCGCCCTTAGTTTTCTTACTTGGAGCACTATACGAATCGACCCTTCTCTTACTTGAAAGCTCCCTATCCTTTGATTGCAAATATGATTTGAAACCCCTAGCCATGCTGAATAACTCCACAAACGAGTTCACTTGGCCAACGCTAATCTTGCCCTGCAAATCATCATTCAAAGTTCGATAGGAATCTTCCATCAACATCCGATCATTCCCAATATACTCCGGGCAAAAACGAGCCTTCGACATAAAAGTCGTCTTTAGAGTATTCAAGTCCATCGATCCTTGTTGCAAATTTTGAAACTCATTACGCATTTCCAACAAATCGGCTGAAGTCCGGAACTCCTCGAAGAATTCCTTCTTAAAATCGCCCCAAGATAACGCCATAAACGGTTCACCACCGACAAGATCAATCTTACCATCCAACCAATCCTTTGCCCTACCCCGCAACAAACTAGTAGCGAGCCTTGTCCTCTTCTCGGAAGAGCATTCAATCGTGCGAAAACACCCTTCGACATAGGAGATCCAAGTTGTGCTTACCAAAGGATTCGGTTTCCCATCGTACATCGGAGGTTTGGTCCTCATGAAGCTCTTAAGACAACGCTCCATTTCACTACTACCCCGAAATTCGGAATACCTCCTATCTATTCTTTCTTCCAATGCACTCATTTGCTCCGCAACGGCGGCCTCAACTCTAGTATTAAACTCCTCTTCATTCGTCTCGATCTCGTTTCGCGTCGCCATTCTAAAGAATGCAAAACGATTAGTCCACGAACGTATAAAACTACACGCACAACACCGCCCCATCTTGCTCAACACTCATCGTACATCACTTGTTAGACACGATTTGCACCCGTAATAAGGTTTGCAAGTCCTTATTACGTACACACGCCGTATCAACTCGTTAGTACAATGACTATCTTGCTCGATGATATTCGCAACGCAAACATAAATACAAACACAACGCAATAGTATATTAATAATATCCGCATATTAATATGACCGTTAGTCCACCTACAAATTAAGGCACTAACCACATTTCTCATTCTGACCTGTTCACCTACAAGTCCCGCAACAAATAAGCACACACAAAAGTCTAAGTCTAGACACCTATCTCAAGTCACCTAAATCCCTTAGACCATGCTCTGATACCACTTGAAACAACCCAACCCGTATTTAAACCGGCCCGTAAATTTTTTTCCTTTAATACGTTAATATTTAGGTCCCATTTATGTTTCCAAAAACATCTTTAACACAACAATAAGTTATATGAATTTTAAAACATTTAATACAAAGTTTAAAATATCCGAACGGGTAAACACGACCCGACTATTTTAATGTCTAACAAAACCGAGCATGGTGATTGGGGATACGCTACCCAATCCTAATCGATCAAAAAACACATCTTCTAAAGTAACCTACGCGAGTCCACTAGTCCTCACGCTTACCCGAGCCACCACCTCCTTGCAAATCTATAAAAAAATGTTAACAACGAGAGGGTAAGCTAATGCTTAGTGAATGTAAAAATACTATACACATACATATGCATAAAATAGCTACGCATCACCAAGCATCAAAAAAACACATACCGACTCCGCATGGTAAACAAACTACAAAAGAGCACAATACACAAAGTAGCTACACGCTACGTAAACGCCGAGCTAACGTCTCAAGATTAGCTACAACACTACAATAATTATATATGCGTATACAATAAATATAATCAACAATAACGATAAGGTTATCCCCTTAACCCAAACCACATGAAGGTCGGTCGAACTACCCGAGCCTTAGTGAATTCGCACTACCCGAGATTCACTTCCTTCACCACTTCTACAAGCGAGGTTGGCCAAACTACCCGAGCCCTAGTGAATTGGCACAACTCGAAATTCACCACCTCATCACCAAGATGACCGAAACAACCCGAGTCATCATGAATCCGCACTAACCGAGATTCATTTCCTCAACAACAAATGCTAACAACCCATCGCTAAAAGGGTTATCCAAAACGCTAGCCATTTCACAACACCAAGGGTAAAAACCCACAACGCATAAGCGTATCACGTGGACCCGAAGCACAAGGTCCATTCTCCCACACGAACATAGAGTAAACCCGAACAAGGGTTACCCTACACACACGCACCCATTTTACACATACACATGTGCATAGTAAATTTACACTCACCTTTGTCGCCTTGATGAATGCAACCGAACAATACGCAACTCTCCAATGGAATGTACCTATTCCATTATCACATAACAAACAACACAATTAGGGTGGAGCACAAACCAACCCATATTGACAACTAGTGCAAATTCAACCCAATTGCACTTCCAAGTCCAAAACGCGCCCAAACTAACCAATAATCACTAACACTAGTGACAATGGTCCTAATATGCCAATTTAACCCAAACACAAGTGTTAAACACTTGTCTTGCCCAATTTGACACCAAAACCCTAATTTTGACCCATTTCACATTTAGTCAACCAACACACCCAAATGAGTTCCAACACTTCCATAATCACTAATCATAGTGATTACACTCAATTTAAAGCCCTAAACAAGGCTAAATCATCAACCAACCCAAAATCCGCCTTCATCACTAATAAACTCGAATCCTAGTTATTATCTTCCATTAACAACTAGTGGGGTTCCATGTATGAACATACAATCAAAAGCCCTAAATTTGAATGATGAACACAAAAATGAATTTTGGAGTTAGAGCATACCGCTAGTATCACCTTGTAGCTAAGAACGAGGAGAACAAACTTGTCTCTTACGCTTTCGATCAAAACCCGCTTCTTCCTTTCCAAAAATCCCTTTGAATCAATTGGGGTGTTTGAGTTTTTGAGAGAAAATGAAGAAGAAAAGGAAAAAGATAAAAAGAAAATGAAATGGATGGATGAGATTAAGATCTCAAATCTGGCTCAAACGCAAAATGACCAAAATGCCCTTGAATATCTTATAAAATCTCAAAACTGGTACCAGTCCGCCCAGATTGCCGCGCCGTGGCCTTAATCGTCGCGCCGCGACCTATAACGTATTCTGGTGGTTGCCTTAACATGCCTCCTGGAATTGAAATCAGCTGAATGCCGCGCCGCGGCACCCTTCTCCGCGCCGAGAGATAAACCGCGGTCTGGTGCCCTTGTTTACATGCCTCCTGATCCTGATTCCAGTTAATTGCCGTGCCGCGGCCTCCTATGTCACGCCGTGACATACAACATGACCTGACTCATTTTCTCGTATACAAGACTTTAACACTCGAACATGTCCCGAAGCCTTCATACACCTATCGTACATACACGATACACCTATAAATCATATATGGGGAAAATGGGGTGTTACACCTGTGTCAGACCCTTTGGCATTTATTAGCAAAAAAATAACTTTGCGATTCCTTTCCAAAGTAGTCAGTTTTGTCACAGCTCCAACAAATCAACTTCGACTTTTTAGTCGAAACAGCCTTATTATAACCTTGATATATGTGTTGCCCTTTCGCCATCGTTACCGGGGAACCGTTTATATTCCACCACATTAGCAGTAAACTTATCAGTAACCGTAATGATCTAGGATTTTCCGAAAAATCCTTATATTTATCAAAACCCCATCATTTACTCATCTGCATCTTGTAACCAGAATTGTCATACGAATCATCGAGAATTAGCAATCAGTAATTTGAAATCTCGCAGCATGTCTACGCCATCTCCTGGACTTACACACTGCGAATGTGAAGTTTCTGAAAAATACCTAAACTGCGAACTAGTTCTCAAAATTTTGAAAAAAAAAAAATTACTGATGAAGCAGCAAAAACTGTAAACGACCTTACCAGTAAAAAGTTTGATGATAAAGAATAGTGTGTGAGCAAAGTTCAGAAAAAGCGAAGGTTTGGAACTGGAAAACGGATTGAGCAAAGTTTGAAGGAGGCTGTGGACAAATCACAAAGACTAAACTTGCCCTCAAAGAATCTAAATGATTCAGTATCTGCTAAAGTCATTATCAAATACCTTGCTCCTAACTCTAAACCCTTGTGAACAATATCCTTCGTCATCCATAGATATTAGAAATTCTAAGGTATCATCGTATCTTTCATTATAAATATCCTCGATATTCTGAGGATATCTTCATGACTATCCTTATCTGAAATCAATTATCTCTTCAAGCTATCTGTATGACAACATAAAGGAAACTGTTTAGTTTCTATATTCTAAAAATCTTTGAAGTTTAAAATATGAATGTTTTGAAGAAGTGTTAGGGGCTGAAGCATGAGTTAGTATAATATAATGACACTTGATCAACGTAATTATATTATAGTAAGTCATGCTGAGTTTCTAAATGAAACGTGATGATTCACAGACTATACCATCATCATGTGCCATGTTACACGACTCTGGTATTCTATTTAACCTCTAAAAATATCAAGAAAATATTTTCATGATGATTCGGATTTTTCTGAGGTATTCTAGTAATTTGACAAATCAAGATCGTGCCATTACAATCTCCTTCTTAGAACATTAACTATGTTCATTTCGAAATTCATATCTGCGAATTCTGGATCATTACATGCGGTGCTTAATGGATAGAAGAGAAAACAGAGCATGAAGCTCCGAAATAGAAATGGGGGGTATAAATCGCAGCAAATAGGAGAGAGCATTAACTGTGGATGTCGATGATTATAGAAAGACAGAAGCAGGGACTCTGAAAGATAAGGAAAGATATAAAGCCCGACGACAACACATAAATTACAAACCGTGTATATAAATAAGTATTGCAACGTAAAGACACGGGAGAACTAAAAACACTATAAAGCCAAGAGTATAGTAAAAGTGAATAGATTCCTCCGGCGGTAGATGAAAAAGAAGAATGATAGATATAAAAGTTAGAAGTATATCAAATATCAGAACATGATGAAGCATATTGACAAATGATTCAAAGTATGAATTAAAGGAGAAAGAATACAAGATGTGAGTTGTAAGGAAACGAAGGGGGGTGGATTTATAGTAAAATATCTGGTAAAGCAATCAAAACAGATGATCGCATATAAAGCGGATCCTAAATTCCTTAATTATCGAAGAATCAAATCTTATTACTAAGATCTTCCTCAAATCTCTTGAACTCCGAAAATCAACTTGTCTACGTCAAAAGATATGACGAATCACTATAATCTTATTTCATTCAATTACGATAACTCTCCTCATACGCTTCGAGTAATCGAAGTATTTTATCCATACTTCTTAAACATGATAAAACTCTATAATCGTCATAATAACATTCTCATTGTTAGCCATGATGACCTCTATCAAATTTTGGGGACGAAATTACTTTAACGGGTAGGTACTGTGACGACCCGAAAATTTCCGACCAAATTTAAACTTGATCTTTATTTACTTTCGACACGATAAGCAAAGTCTATTTAATTGAATGTCAAAATCTTGAATTGTTTACATGGAAAACTTTTAACCTTCGACTATTCTCGACGATTCACGAACAATTGTTTGTAAATAAATATGTATATATATTATTAAACGTAAGTATATATAATAAATCAAAATTATAAAATATAATTTAAATATTAGAATTTAATATGTAAAATAAGATATAAGGTAATTGGGTGCAATTTAAAATGAACATATTTAAAGATATATGATTTCTATGTATAATTATTATTATATATATAATGTAATATATATTAATGTATAAGAAATTAATACTCAAAATAGATTGTTATATAATAAGTTATATTACATAATCAATAATATGTAAATTTAATATATTAAATTGCAAGTAAAAATATAGTTATTATAGTAATATTATTACTACTTTATTATTACTATTAATATTAATATCAATATTAGTATTATTAATACTGTTATTATTATTATTGTTATAATTATAATTAAAAGGTTATGATTATCAAAATAAAGATGTTAAATAAAAACATTATTATAAGAATGATTAAGATTATAATTTTAGTTATTATTATGATAATTATTATTATTAGTACTAAAAATTATCTTTTTATTTGAAATTATGATTATCATTATTTTTATTACTCTTATCATTATATTTATTATTATTAAGTATTATTTTGATATTATTATTATGAGTATTAGCATTTTTAGTATTAATAACATTATCAATGTTATTATAATTAATATATTTATTAATTATTAGTTTTTAACTAAAAATGAAAAAGATAAGAGTAAGGGGTCTTTAACATACTTATCATAATATCTTCTTGTCTGTTAAAGATAAAAGAATCGAATATTACATTACTATAAGACAATCAATCCTTGACATATTCCGTTAGAAATCAACTTCAACTTTTATTTCTTTTATTACTTAATTTTGTTCTTTATTATTTGATTGATACACCTTTATTACTAATAAACCTCAATCAATTTTGGTGTATGGAAGTCATCCGAAAACATCACTAATACCCCACCTATTTCACCTCCAAACTTTCACTCCATCTCTTTATATTTCTATCTTCAGAACCCAAGAACAACCGGCCAATACTTCATTTCCACACCACTCGATGTTCGCAAGCTACTACCATCGATTACCACTACAACTTATCATTGATCACCACCATCATCATCGTTATATATTATTCTGTCCAAGAACACCTCACAACTCACATCAAATCATCATCTTCCATCACCACAAGTCACCACCTTCGTTACTTACTTGCTGCTACGATACTATTATGTTGATTGTTTCTATTATCGTAACCGTAGTGAACTGAAGCAAACCTCGTCATGTTCAATGGTAAACAAAACCCACTTATAGATTTTGAATCGACTGCTACTGTTTTGGTTTCAAACGAAGCCCCATAACCAACATTTGTAACTAATATTACTACAAGGCTACTATGGTATCCATCTGTTTCTGTTACCAAGTCGAAGTCAAGATAAACCAACCATCGAATCATCTTGTAAGTTTCCTATCTCCTGGTTCATCGTAGACCACCATCCCACTCACTTTATATATCTCTTTTGTCCAAAAACCACCATCTTTCACAACCAAACCCAAATATCATCAAATTAATTGTTGCTACAAGGCTTCTATTCTGCTTCAAACCATCGACCACCATAAAAACCTCACTAAACCCTCATCATCTCTAGTCGTCACCTTCACTAACACTCAAGAATACCCACAACCTTCACCTTCATTTTTTTTATTTACATAAAATATTAAACTTGCTGTGGTGAGGGAAATCGAACCAGGCCACACATGCTGTCCAATTTAAACGGTTGCTATGGTTGTGTTGTTCCGGTTACAAGCCACCACAAATCATCATCAAATTTACAACTGATAATGATCTTCTTATGAATTTAATTATGCGAACAAGTGCAACAATCACGTGTTTATTTTTTTTTACCTTCTTCCTTATTGTGGCCGACATCCATTAACAGATACCCCACTTGCTTATTTAGAGAAAAAGGAAACAGAATATCTTGTTTGACGAGGGCCTACGACTGCTTAATCTTTATTTTTTTTATCGGCATTATTAGCAGAAAGGAACCAAACCCTCTAATGTTATTTTGGGCCGAGAGAGTTATTAAATTGTTGGGCTTCTGAAAGCATAACTAGGCTATCAATTATATGGGCTGTACTTGGACATTAGGTTCCTTTTTTTCCCTTCTACTTTGGGTCGTGATTTCTTGTGGGTGTCATAGGTCGAAACTCAATTCTGGTTATAGTTAATTGAACGCTCAATATTTATGATGATGATGAGGTGCAATATTGATGATGATAGATGGTGATTATAGTTATGATGATGATAGGATAGAAATAATGTATGATGGGATGAAATGATTAAGACAAGCGATGTTATGATTAGGTTATACGCGTATGATGATCATATAAATGATGATCGTGATTATAGTCCGTGGTTATGATTATGATTATGTGAATGGTGGTTATGAAGACGATGATAATGAATAACGAATTAAATATAATGATATACAAAATAATAAAACGATGTAGCATGATGATGATTAGGATTCGTTAAGGATATGTGAAATAACGATAATAATAAATATGGTTAAGGATGTTATCAGGTCAGCGGGATGTCGCGAGTTCAAACTCAGACTTGGCATTTTTTTTAGGACTAGTCTTTTGAGGTAGTTACTTATCTATTTATTCATTTATATTATCTTATTATTATTATTATTATTATTATTATTATTATTATTATTATTATTATTATTATTATTATTATTATTATTATTATTATTATTATTATTATTATTATTATTATTATTATTATTATTATTATCATTATTATTATTATTATTTTTATTATTATTATTATTATTATTATTATTATTATTATTATTATTATTATTATTATTATTATTATTATTATTATAATTATTATTATTATTATATTTATTGTTATTATTATTATAGGTATTAACATATAATATTTTATTATTAGTATTATCATTATTTTAGTATTATTATAATTATTATTTTAACAAACAAAAGATACTTATATAAAAATATATTTTTACTACATATATCATGACTATATTAATATTACATGCTATTTTTCTTTAAAATGTTATTATCTATAATTATCTAACATTGAGTAATTTACATAACATATATAAATATATTTTTGGGAATATATAATCATATAGGTAAATATTAACTCTAAAAATATTTATAATATTTGTAATAAATAATATACATTAAAATACTTTAATAAGAATTTAAAATATAATATATAAAATAGTTACAATTAATCTATTTATTAACATGACATAAAGATTATTAAAGTATTAATATATAAACTTGTTTGATTGTGATTAAGTGTTTTAATATATATACGAATGATATAGGTTCGTGAATCCGAAGCCAACCCTACACTTGTTCAATGTCATCATATGTATTTTTACTACAAAATACAGTATTGTGAGTTTCATTTGCCTTTTTACCCTTTATATTTTTGGGCTGAGAATACATGCACAATTTTTATAAATGTTTTACGAAATAGACACAAGTAATTGAAACTACATTATATGGGTGAATGATCAAAGCCGAATATGCCCCTTTTGCTTGGTAACCTAAGAATTAGTAAACCGATCTACTAATTGACGCGAATCCTAAAGATAGATCTATTGGGCCTAACGAACCCCATCCAAAGTACCGGATGCTTTAGTACTTCGAAATCGTTTTTATCATGTTCGAAGGATTTCCTGGCATGATAGGGGATATTCTTATATGCATCTTGTTAATGTCGGTTACCAGGTGTTCACCATATGAATGATTTTTGTCTCTATGCATGGGACGTATATTTATGAGAACTGGAAATGAAATTCTTGTGGTCTATTAAAATGATGAAAATGATCGATTATGATAAACTAATGAACTCACCAACCTTTTGGTTGACACTTTAAAGCATGTTTACTCTCAGGTATTAAAGAAATCTTTCGCTGTGCATTTGCTCATTTTAAAAATATTACTTGGAGTCAATCATGGCATATTTCAAAAGACGTTGCATTCAAGTCATTGGGTTCAATAGAGATTATTATTAAGTAAATGACAGATTAGATCATTTATAGTTGGACATTATGAAATGGTATGCATGCCTGTCAATTTTCGATGTAAAAAAAGTTTATCTTTTAAAAATGAATGCAATATTTGAAAAATGTATCATATAAAGGTCAAATACCTCGCGATGTAGTCATATGTTATTGTATTCGTTCTTATGGATTAGGATGGGTCTTTACATTGGTTAGCTAGGTGGACCCTTTCCAAAGGCTCCCAATCGATTACCCTCGATACTTCCACATTTTTCGTTACCAGTTTATATTTATTACTTTGGTACGTCGGGTAAGCTCTCCAGCTTCGATCAAATCTTAAATTGGGATGCAACTATTCTTCATGAATTGTTGGGTGTTCTATTATATGGTGGATCAGAAATTGTACGTAGGCAGTAAAGAATTGTTGTTCCGGATCATAATATGGTACGTGTTGATCATAATATTGTTGTTGTTCTTGTTGTGGTTCCTGTTGAGGTTGTGGCTCATATTGCATTTCTGGTTGTGATTCATTTTCAGGTTGTCTGGACGATGATGCACCGTCCGTATCTGTATTTTTCTGCAAAACACAATAAACACAAAATTTGTGCATCCAAATATGCATTAGTGTTAGCAAAATAACAAACTAAAATAATTACAATAACATGTTTAATCCATATTAAACTTATACTCATTTTCATATTTTTATCAATTCTACACTTTTTCAAATAAGCATATATGAAAATGTTTACAAAGTTCATAAGTATTCAACTCAAATAACATGTCAAAATAATCATTACTAGCAATTAAACAAGTCCCAATTAGCAATTATATCAAAATAATCAAGTTCATGAATTTTAGACTTAAAAAGTCTACTTTAATTCTCAAAAAATCATGTTTAGGATTAATGTTTGGATCATTTAGAAACCTAAACATGTTACACTACTTAATTTAGCAATAACTCATGACAAAAATCGGTCATAACCTATTTATATCAAAAAGCCCAAATTGCTCAAGAACACAAACCCTAGATTTCTAAAAATTTTGAAGTTTTTGGCTTCAAATCATGTTATTAGCATCAATCTAGATTATACATGCATAATATACTAACAATTTAACTCTAATTACACTAGAAATTAACAAAATCAAATTAGGACAAATATTTGTAATTATCACAAAAATTAGGAATTTTAGGAGTTTAGGGGTGAAATTTTTACCTTTTTGCTTCCCCATCTGAGAAAAGGCATGATTGTAGCTAATTGTAGAACGAAATTTGGTTGATTTTGGTTGAAAAATAATGATTTTAGGTGATGTTTTGGGAGTATTTTCGTATGTATGTGTGTGTGTTTTGTGGAAGACAGAAACCAGTCGATGGCTTTTGATCCTGCCCAGCATTTCAGTGCCATGCGACCGCATGGTTTTGAAGTGTAAACCCATGCGATCGCATGGGGTCCAGCCCCCCCCCCCCCCTTTTTTTATAAAAACCTTCACTTATTAAAACATTAATTTAATTAATTAAAATTTTGTTTTCCTTGGTATTTAGGACGAGGTCGTTTCGGTAAGTTTACCTAGTCCGTCCCTCGACAAAATTTTAAAATTTGTCATTTTAAAGCGATTGTTTTAAAAGCAAAGATTTTTGGGTTTTTTTAAAATGCTTTTGGCATACTTTAATTCAATAAGATTAAAAATAATGATAATAAAAGTTCTCGTCCCGCCCTTGGGTAAAGCAATTTCAGTTCCCTAACCTAGTCTTCAACTTACGACGAATTTTAAATATCGAATTTTTAACTTAATGAAATAAAGTACATTTTTGTTTTTAAATTCACACCAAACTTAAATTTAAAATTAAAAATTCATATAAATATCATTAATATTTTTTTTACATTAATTTTACAAACTTATATTAATTTTTAAAATATTTAAAAACTTAAATATATTAGTTTTAAAAATTTACAGTAATAATTTAATATTAATTAAAAAACAAGGTAAAAAAAATAAAATTAAAAATCTTTTTGGTCTTTTATCCCACTTTAATCAATTAAATATTATCAAAAATATATGTCCCTCTTTTGGGTAAAGTAATTTTGGCTATTTTACCTAGTTTTACTCCTGACGAATTTTTGAAATATTTTGGATTGATTGATTAAAGATACTTATACCTTATGAATAAACGGTAAATTTCGCAGTGATGTAATAAATTTTTGTATGATATCAATAATTTCGGTTTTGCATACCTAATTTTATTGAATATCAATTTAATACTTTATAGCGAACGATTCAACATTTATTATCAAAAGGTTAAAAGCAATAAAAATAAATAAAAACTGTACATACTTACCTGTGAGATAGAATTCTCAGAGGCCAGCTTTAGCAGACTCATAGCATAGCTACATAAGCGTAACCTCGATTCTTCAATAACTTTTCTTCTAAACATATGAACGGTCCTTCTCTGCATAGAGTAACAAATTCGGTATTTGAATATGTTTGATTGTTTGAACATTTACCTTCGTGTGACCATTTTCCGCATTTATGACATATTTCAAGGTGTCGTGCTCTTCTTTTTGTTGAGGATTTTGATTTTCCTTTACCAAAATGTGTCTTATGATGATCTTTCCTGAGTTCTTTTCTCACTTCGTCCATTTTGCCTCTTATGAATGATACCAGTTCACTCGGGAAAGTGTTATTATTACGTTTAGTAATCATAGCGTGTAGTAGTAGACCATGGTTCAGATCAAAGGAATTCTTCATCTCATAAAACCTAAAAAAAATAAAAATTAAGAATGGAGGGAGAAGACTAGTTCTTTAAGGTCTGCTAGGGAAAGACCATTCGGATTCCATTTTCGAGAACTACACGAAAACAGAACATCTAATTCTAATAGAAATTCATATTACCCTTAAAAGATTCAAATCTTCCCACATTTAGTTAGCTGTGGTGTCTAAATTGTGATTAACTTCATCTTTAACTTCCATTGGATTATCTATGTAATGTTTAACTCTGTGACCATTAACCTTAAATTCAATCCCATTTGAATTTATTAACTCTATTGTTCCGTACGGGAAAACTCTTTTGACTATGAATGGTCCAGACCATCTTGATTTCAATTTTTCAGGAAATAGCTTGAATCGTGAATTGAAAAGAAGAACTCTGTCTCCTTCCTTAAATTCTTTTGAACTTCTGATTCTTTTATCATGCCATTTCTTCGTTCTTTCCTTATAGATTAATGAATTTTCATAAGCATCATGTCTTAATTCTTCTAATTCGTTTAATTGACTTAACCATAGACATCCGGCTTCATGTAAATCAAGATTACATGTCTTCAAAGCCCAAAATGCTTTGTGATCAATTTCTACTGAAAGGTGACATGTTTTTCCGTAAACAAGTCTAAAAGGTGTGGTGCCAATTGGAATTTTGTAGGCTGTTCTAAAAGCCCAGAGTGCATCCTCCAATTTCATGGACCATTCCTTTCGGATTTGATCCTACGATTTTCTTTAGAATACGTTTTAAAGCTCGGTTGGTATTTTCAACTTGTCCACTTATTTGTGGATGATAAGCGGTTGAGATTTTATGAGTCACTCCATATCTTTTAAGAACTTTCTCAAGTTGATTATTACAAAAATGAGTACCCCGATCACTTATTAAAGCTTTCGGTGTTTCGAACTTTGCAAAAAGATGTTTTAAGAAGTTGACTACAACTCGTGCATTGTTAGTTGGGAGAGCTTGTGCTTCCGCCCATTTAGATACATAATCAATGGCAACGAGAATGTAGAGATTATTATGAGATTTTGGAAATGGACTTATAAAGTCAATACCCCAAACGTCAAATACTTCACATACTTGAATGACATTTTGTGGCATTTTATCACGTTGACTTATTTTTCTGGCCCTTTGACAAGCATCACATGATTTACAAAGAAGGTGTGTGTCTTTGAAAATTGTAGGCAAATAGAATCCAGCGTTGTAGACTTTCCTTGCTATAAGTTGAGTCCCATAATGCCCTCCTGTTGGTCCTGTGTGACAATGGTTTAAGATTTGACTAGCTTCATCTCCGAATACACATCGGCATATTATTCCACCGGGACAACTTTTAAACAAATGTGGATCTTCCCAGAAATAGTGTTTTATATCACTAAAGAATTTCTTTCGTTTTTGGTACGACAACCCTTTTTCAAGGAATCCACATACTAAGTAGTTTGCATAGTCTGTAAACCATGGAATTTCATTATAATCGATCTTTAAAAGATATTCATCAGGAAAGTTATCTTGTATAGCCGATTCATTTAGAACTTCTAATTCAGGATTTTCAAGACGAGAAAGATGATCAGCTGCGAGATTTTCTGCTCCCTTTTTGTCTCAGATTTCAATATCGAACTCTTGTAAGAGTAAGATCCAACGGATTAATCGTGGTTTGGCATCTTGTTTCGAAAATAGATATCTAAGAGCAGAATGGTCGGTATAGACCACCGTTTTAGCTAGAACGAGATATGAACGAAATTCGTCAAAAGCAAAGACAATAGCAAGAAGTTCTTTTTCAGTATTTATGTAATTCGTTTGTGCTCCTTGTAACGTCTTACTAGCGTAATAAATTGATTGAAATCGTTTTTCAATCCTTTGTCCTAAAACGGCTCCCATTGCAAAATCACTTGCATCGCACATGAGTTCAAATGGTAGATTCCAATTTGGAGTTATCATGATCGGCGCATTAGTGAGTTTTTCTTTAAGAATATTAAAAGATTTGATGCATTCATCCAAAAAGATGAATGGAGCATCCTTTTCTAGGAGTTTATTCATAGGAGTGGCAATTTTAGAAAAATATTTTATGAAACGTCGATAAAAACCGACATGCAATAGAAAACTCTTAACTCCTCTAACGTTAGTGAGATGTGGAAGTTTAGCAATTACATCTACTTTAGCTCTATCCACTTCAATTCCTTCCTTTGAAATTTTATGACCAAGAACGATGCTTTCTCTAACCATGAAATGGCATTTCTCCCAATTAAGAACTATATTTGATTGCTAGCCTCTAATAAGCATTCGTTCAAGATTAACTAGATATTTTTCAAAAGTATCACCGAAGACTGAAAAGTCGTCCATGAAAACTTCCATGCATTCTTATATCATGTTGTGAAAATTGCCATCATGCACCTTTAAAAGGTTGCAGGGGCGTTGCAAAGTCCAAATGGCATGTGTTTGTAAGCAAAAGTACCATAAGGGCACGTGAATGTGGTTTTCTCTTGGTCCTCGGGTGCTATTGGAATTTGAAAATATCCGGAAAAACCATCAAGAAAACAATAGTAACTATTTCCGGCTAATCTTTCTAACATTTGATCAATGAAAGGTAAGGGAAAGTGATCTTTTCTGGTGATGTCATTTAATTTTCGATAATCAATACAAACACGCCATCCTGTTACAGTCCTAGTAGGAATAAGCTCATTTTTTTCATTTGTGATGACAGTCATGCCACCCTTCTTAGGTACACATTGAACTGGGCTTACCCATGGACTATCAGAGATTGGATAAATTAAACCTGCATCTAGCAGTTTAATAATTTCTTTCTTAACAACATCTTGCATATTTGGATTTAGTCTTCGTTGGCGTTGCACATATGTTTTATGACCTTCTTCCATATGGATTTTATGTGTGCAATACGAAGGACTTATGCCTTTAATGTCATGAATCTTCCATGCAATAGCTGGTTTATGAGCTTTTAGCATAGAAATGAGTCGAGATTTTTCATATTCCGTAAGAGAAGACGATATTATTACAGGTAATTCAGATTCACCATGTAAATATGCGTATTCCAAATGGTTTGGAAGTGCCTTTAACTCTAATGTCGGTGGTTCTTCTATCGATGATTTGTATCGATATCTGTCTTCCTCTTTTAACATTTGAAGTTCTTCTGTTGTTGGTTCGTAATCATTAGCCATGAGTGCGGCTAACATTTCAGCTTCATCAACTGGTTCAGTTCCTTATCCTAAAGAACATTCTCCTGTTCCTTGTAATTCTGGAAATTCTTCTAACAATTCTGCATGTGAATCTATAATTTGAATATAATAACATGTATCATCTGCAGATTGCGGTTGTTGCATGGCTCTATCAACAGAAAAGGTAACACTCTCGTCCTCTATACTTAGGGTCATTTTCTTACCAAACACGTCTATTATTGCTTTAGCCGTGTTTAAGAATGGTCTCCCTCTAGGATATTTTACTGATTGATCGGCTAGTTGTATGCTTATTCATGTTGGTTTCAATTCTCCGAGGTCTAGTTTAGCGTATAATGAATACGGCATTAAATTTATACTAGCACCTAAGTCTGCCAATGCTCCTATTGAACTAAAACTACCCAGAAAACATGGAATTGTGAAACTTCCTGGATCTGAAAGTTTTTCTGGTAGCTTATTCAACAGTACTGCAGAACAATTAGCATTTATAGTAACAGTCGAGAGTTCTTCCATTTTCTTTCTATTTGTGATTAGATCTTTCAGAAATTTAGCATATCTAGGCATTCCTGAAATTACATCAATGAATGGAAGATTGACTTTTAATCGTTTAAACATATCCAAGAATTTAGATTGCTCGGCTTCAAGTCTTTCTTTTCTCATTTTACTCGGATAAGGAAGCGGTGGTTGGTATGGTTTAACATAAGGCTTAGCCTTAACTGTGTTATCTTCATTAACCTTTTCAACTACTGGTTCTTTTTCCTTTTATTGATCAGATTGTGGTTCTTGTGGAGTAGGAGTAGAGTCATCAGAAATTACAGGTATTTCAGGTGGTTTAAGTGTAATACCACTTCTTGTGGTAATGGCTTTAGCTGTTTCATTCCGGGGGTTAGCATTTGTATCGCTGGGTAGACTCCCCGGTTTTCTTTCACCTATCAACCTTGCTAGGTTGCTTACTTCTTGTTCCAGATTTTGAATAGAAGCTTGTCGATTTCTAAATGCTTGAGCATTTTGTTCATTAGTTTGTTTCTGAGATGTGAAAAACTGAGTTTGAGATTCAACTAGCTTTGACATCATATCTTCTAAATTTGGCTTTTTATCATCAGTTTGTGGTGGTTTATTTGGAAAAATAGGTCTTTGCTAATTGTAAGTATTGTTAGATACGTATTGATTGCTAGGACCTTGTTGGTTGTTGTATGGAACATTTCGGTTATAATTCTGATTTTGATTGTAGTTTGGTCTTTGATAATTACCATGGTAATTATTTCCAGGCCTTTGGTTCATGTATGAAACATTCTCTCTTTATTCCATTGTTTGTTCAATACTGAGACAATCTTTTGTCAAATGTGGTCCTCCACACTGCTCACAACTAATTCGTATAGCGTGAATATCTTTAGTCATCTTCTCCATTCGTCTTTCGAAAGCATCTAACTTTGCGGAAATGGAATCAAAGTCATGGCTAGAATCGGCTGTAGCGGCTTTAGATGATCTAACGATGTCTTTTTCTTGATGCCACTCATGTGAGTGGGAAGCAGTGTTATCAATAATTTTGTAAGCTTCAGTTACGGTTTTCTTCATAATGGAACCACGAGCTGCTATGTCGATATCTTTTCGTGTAGTAATGTCGCATCCTTGGTAGAATATTTGTACTATTTGATAAGTGTCTAAACCATGCTGAGGACATCCTCTCAATAACTTTCCAAATCTTGTCCACGCCTCATATAAAGTTTCATTTGGCTTTTGCGTGAACGTAACAATTTCTCCTTGAAGTCACACAGCTTTAGATGCCGAAAAGAATTGTTTAAGAAAATTTTCAACTAAGACATCCCATGTATCAATCGCCCCTTCAGGTAACGATTCTAACAAATCTTTGGCTTCTCCCTTTAAAGTCCAGGGAAATAACATGAGATAGATCTGTTCATCCTCAACTTCTCTTATTTTGAATAGAGTATAGATCCTATTAAAGGTACGAAGATGTTCGTTTGGATCTTCCTTCGGCGCACCACTAAATTGGCATTGATTAGTTACCATGTGTAGGATTTGTCCTTTGATTTCATAATCTGGCGCATTCATGTCTGGTTGAGTAATTGCGTGACCTTGGCAAGTGCGTTTAGCCCTCATTCGGTCTTCCATACTTAGAGGTTCCAGATTTCCATGATTGAATTTGTTGAATCTGAATCACTAGAGGATTCTGACTTAATGTTTTCTTCCTCGACAATCTCTGGATGAGTAATTTGTGGTTCAGGAGGAATGATTAGTGGTTCAAGATCTCTGAATTGTCCTTGAATATCCTCCGGGTTCTCAATTGTGAGGTTGGGTTCAAAAAATGGATTATCAGAAATTTGAATTGGAGTACTTGGTTGACTAGATGACGATTCTAAAGAAAAATCAACGGCGACAATGTTGGCTAGATGTCTTGTGAACGTATGAAAGGTGGTGAACGTTTTGCTCGGTGCATTCACTGAATATCCTATTAGTTATAAAGATAAAAATTATATAAGTTATCAAATTAATAGATTTTTCTGATTTTGCCCACATTTCGAATAGCCAATAGATGCAGCAGGTAGCCAGGACCCTTTAAATCGGAAGCCCACAACTCGCCACTAACAAATCCAACTATTACTACGAACCAGAAAATTTTGGATGTCTATCAATTTAGCCGCTTAAAATAATTTTTCGTCGAAGTTTTAAAGAAAATAAAGAAAATTCAATGTCCTAAAGAACTAGAGCGTCGAGAAATAAGAAAGAAAAAGAGTGCGTCGAAAAATCTCGAAAAATAAAAGGTCGAAAAATAAAAATAAGAAAGAAAAACGTCGAAACTTAAAAGTCTAAAAACTAAAAATTAAAATTTACGTCTAAATGTATTAAAGCTTAAAAGGAATTCTATATCCAAAACGGCAATAACTTAAAAAGTACTAAAATCTTAAAACGGCGCCGCAAAATTCTAAAGCACCTAAATCTTAGTCTAAAGAAAAAGCACTTAAGGGATTTTACGGCAAAGCCTAAAAATATAAAAATAAAAATAAACTACGGCAAAAACTAACCTTAAAACTAATTACGGACGAAAAATATACAAAATTACGCTTGAACGATTAAAATGATACGAAATATAAAAATAAAACTTAAAGTTATAAAAATACAATTTTTATAAAAATATTATTTTTATATAAAGTATTTTATAAAAATAATAGTTTTATATATTAATAAAACTAATTATAACTTAAAAATACAAAATTTAATTAAAACTTAAAACTAATTATATTAAATTACTAAACCCTAATTAGGTTATAATAATAATAAAATTTAAACCCTAATTAAGCATTAATTACGTACTAGGTTTGCCTATCACAACAGCTCATGCGACCGCATGAGTTTTACACTTGCGGGCCATGCGATCGCATGGAACCAGATACCAGGCCAGGAGTTGGGCTTCAACAGGCTCGGCCCCGATTATTTTTATTTTAATTTTTATTTGATTTATAATTTTACAAAATAATTAATATTTATAAACTTATTTTTATGAACTAAAAAAATACTTTTTTTTAATTTATAGAGATAAAATAATTTAAATAAAACTTATAAAAAAAATTTACTTATTAGTTTTTTTATAACTTTTAACAATAAATAAAAATATAAATTTTTTAATTTTAACTAAACTTGAAAATATAGATATGTATTTTTCTTTTTCTTGTTTTTATATTTTTGTTTTTAATTTTTAAAACTTACTATATTTTTACAAAAATAGATTAAAAATAAATATTTTTTTATTAGAAAAATAGCGTTTCGCTTCGGCGTTCCCCGACAGCGGCGCCAAAAATACTTGATGTTATGCGAGGTGTATACGAAATAGTTATAATTTTACTGCGAAATACTATTAAATACGATACAATTTTACACAAGTTATTTATTTATTTATAGAGTGGATATACCTAAACCTTGCTACAACACTTATAGGCAGTGTACCTAATCGTTCAGTAGTGTAGTTTTTAGTAAGTCCGGTTTGTCCACAGGGAACTAGCCAAGTTTAACGCTATATTTATTTTAAACTATATATATATATATATATATATATATATATATATATATATATATATATATATACGTATATAAGTAGAATTTTTATTATTATAAAAGGGGGTGTTTACCGTTTAATGACCGGTTTGTCGATTTTAAAACTTTAGTCACAATTAAAACCTAATGCAAAATATTAAAAATAAAAATAACTTAAATTAAAGCGTAAAGTAAATAACGATAAATAAAATGCGATAAATTAAAGTGCGATAAATAAAATGATGGTAAATAAAATTGCGATAATTAAAAGTACAATAATTAAAAATGCGATAAGATATAAAATAAAGGAATTATGCTTACTTAAACTTCCGTAATAATGATGTTCGACGTGTTGATTTTAGTGTATTACCATGGGTTAATTGTCCTTTGTTCTAGATTATTCGATATGTCCATACGGTTTTTGTCCATAACAGTCCATCGGTCATAAATATAAAGTGCGAGTGTCCTCGTCAAATTAATCTTAAATCCGAAGTCAAATATTCCAACTAATTGGGGACTTAAACTGTAACAAGGTTTTAATAATTTGTTAACAATTACACCAATTTTACTTGTATGTAATTCACCCCTGTTTTAATGAGTCCATTGACTATTAATCTATTCCCGTATCCAGTTAAATGAACGATTTTTAGTACTTATAAATATCCCACCCATCGTGTCCGATCGAGTGTATGTGGTTATTTATAGGTACGTCCTATTGTAAATTTTTATATTAAATTAACGAACTATCATTCAATTAAACAAATATAAAGCACATTAATAGCCCATAGTCTAATTTCTACAAGTGTCGGTCTTTTGTCCAAAGCCCAATTTTGGTCCAAAATCCAATTACCCAATCTTAATAGTTAGCCCAACATCACGATTACTTCGGCTTAAATAAGCATAATAATAATTTAGCTACAAGACATTAATTTAAAAGGTTGAACATAACTTACAATGAGACGACCCGTCCTAATCCATCAGGACGAATACATTACATTTGGTTACATCGCGAGGTACTTGACCTCTATATGATACATTTTACAAATATTGCATTCGTTTTTAAAAGCCAAACTTTCATTACATTGAAAATTAACGGCATGCATACCATTTCATAACATATCCGATGATAATTGACTTAATAATTGAAAGGACTCGTTCATATACATTATAAACGATTCACAATAGTTGATTACATTGCGAGGTATTTGACCTCTATATGATACATTTTACAAACATTGCATTCGTTTTTAAAAGACAAACTTTCTTTACATCGAAAATTGACAGGCATGCATACCATTTCATAATATCCACTATCCAACTATAAATTGATTTAATAATAATCTTTGATGAACTCAATGACTCGAATGCAACGTTCTTCGAAATATGCTATGAAAGACTCCAAGTAATATCTTTAAAATGAGCAAATGCACAGCGGAAGATTTCTTTAACACCTGAGAATAAACATGCTTTAAAGTGACAACCAAAAGGTTGGTGAGTTCATTAGTTTATCATAATCATTTATTTCCATCATTTTAATAGACCACAAGAATTTCATTTTCAGTTCTCATAAATATACGTCCCATGCATAGAGACAAAAATAATCATTCATATGGTGAACACCTGGTAACCGACATTAACTAGATACATATAAGAATATCCCCTATCATTCCGGGATCCTCCTTAGGACATGATATAAATTTCGAAGTACTAAAGCATCCGGTACTTTGGATGAGGTTTGTTAGGCCCAATAGATCTATCTTTAGGATTCGCGTCAATTAGGGTGTCTGTTCTTAGATTACCAGACTTAATAAAAAGGGGCATATTCGGTTTAATAATCCAGCCATAGAATGTAGTTTCATTTACTTGTTTCTATTTCGTAAAACAGTTATAAAAGCAGCGCATGTATTCTCAGTCCCAAAAATTTATATTGCAAAAGCATTTAAAAAGGGAGTAATGAAACTCAACATACTGTATTTCGTAGTAAAAATACATATAACGTCATTGAACAAGTGCAAGGTTGGCCTCGGATTCACGAACCTAAATTAATTATATATAATTATGTGTTGGTCAATATTTTTCTAACAAATTAGGTCAAGTCATAGTGTACCACAATCCTAATGCTCGAGACTAATATGCAAAAGTCAACAAAAGTAAATTTGACTCAAAATAATTTCCAAAAATCTATACATGATTAATATATAGTTTAAATATCGTCGTTTTATATTTTTAAATATTTTTAAAAGATTTATTAGAGTAAATAATATAATTTATTTATTAATAAATAAAATTTCATATTAAATTTATATAATAAAATATACGTTTATATATATTAAGTAATAAAATTTATAGGGTTCATTTAATATCATAAAGATAATATGATAGGTATTATTAAAGTAAGTTATTACACGTAGTAAAATATGTTTGTATCACATATTTATTTGATAAAATAATATCTATAATGATAGTAAGTAAAAGTTGTATTATTTTGTAATAATAATAATTATTATAAAAATATCAATATTTATAATTACTAAGATAACATTATGATAAAACGATAATTCTAATTATGATAACTTTAATATTTACGATAATTTTTAATATTATCTTTAAAATAATAATTCTATTTAAAATAATAATAATAATAATGATATTTTATAGTAACAATGACATTTCTATTAAAATGATAATTTTTGTTAAAATGATAGTTTTAATACTAACGATACTTTTAATAATAATAGTAATGATAAAAATAATAAGAACGATAATTTTATCTAAATCAATATCTTATAATATTTTAATTTCATCATGATACTCTTACTCATTATTTCCTAATCGTTTCATTTAATAGCTTTTAATCGTCTTTTATATCGTGTTCATAATAATGATAATAATAGTAAACAAAATAATTAGGCGTTACAAATATTTATTTTAATTACACTAATATTAATAATGATAGTTACTATAACATTATTAACGATAATACTAATAATTATCTTAATGATAATATAGTAATAATAATAATAACATTAACAATAACCATTTTTAAATAATAATATATATATTAATAATGATAATAATAATAATAATAATAATACTAATAATAATAATAATAATAATAATAATAATAATAATAATAATAATAATAATAATAATTGAATAATAATAATAATACTAATTATAACTTTAACGATAATAACGATAGTAATAATAAAAAAATAACAATTTTTAATGATAAATTCCTTTTATTGATAAAGATAATAATAATGATAATAATAAGATAAAACTAGAACGACGATAACAACGACGATAATAATAATCATTTTTAATAAAAATATCGAAAATTCAATTGATTATAACTTCTAATCCGTTCATCGAAACCATTCGATATCTAAAGGAAAAGTTCTTAATTTTTTGCTAGCTTTCCAAGGACATGCATATCTTATACCTTATCTCAACCGCAAGTGTAACTAATTCAATATTCAACCTAACCTGTCTAAGGGCAATATCAAAAGTACAAGCATGCATAATCCTAAATACTCGAGCACTAGTCAGGGATACACTATTAGTATGTAAAAGTTAAATTATGAGTACTCACGTATCAATATTGTGATTCAATATTGCAGGAAAGGTCCGTAGACGCCACGGAAATGATAAACACTATATTGACCTCACGAGCATACCCATGAACCATACTCAATCACCTCCATAGCTATAACCCATAATTTCCTTAATCATATCCTACTCGAAAAACAATTTCGAAATCACTCGGATAGCACTCCGTCGTAATATTTTATGTATACTAGTAATATCTTGAAATAATACGGAGTAAATATATATATGTAAATTGATTGAAAGAGTTTAGAGAAAAATATTTTCAAGTTTCTATGTAATAATGAAACCTATTGAATTCTATTTATAATAGATTTTTGAATTATTAAAGTGAATTATTAAAGTATGAATTATTAAAGTATGAATTATTAAAGTGAATTATTAAAGTATGAATTATTAAAGTGAATTATTAAAGTATGAATTATTAAAGTGAATTATTAAAGTATGAATTATTAAAGTGAATTATTAAAGTTAAAGTAAAGTAAAAATAAAGTAAAGGTAAAGTTTAAGTATAGTAAAAGTATAAAACTATGTACGTATAATACGCGTATAAATATATATAATATTAATTTAAATTGTTATATATATTTAATAAAATAAAATATAAATATCGTTATCTTTATCATACTAGTTAAGTAATGAGTTGTCAAAAGTGGTTCTAGATATTTATAAAAGTTATATACGTTTTAATAATAAAGTTCTTTTTAAACTGAAAATGTTTTTGTACGTTTGAAACTAAATAGATCAATCGAGTCTTTATGAGATTCAATCTTCCACTATCCTTTGTCTAATTCTCAATGATTGACAATTTGTTCTTATTTATAAATCACTTTACCATTTTCCGAATATTGTTAAAATGGAAAGATTTCTCAAATCAACGTGGGTCTTTCAACAGAGACTTGTAATCATAATTCAATATATCTGATAAGTCAATCATTTGATCTTATCTTCTAATTCCATTGATAAACATTTTGAAACAGATACAATCATATAAAGTATTTAATCTAATATTTTGTTTACGTTTCAAGTTATAATATATACACACATATACATATATAATCATATTCGTTTAATGGTTCGTGAATCGTTGGAACTTGGTCGAGGTTGAATGAATGTATGAACATAGTTTAAAATTCTTGCAATTTAACTTAACAAATATTGCTTATCGTGTCGGAAACATATAAAGATTAAAGTTTAAATTTGGTTGGAAATTTCTGGGTTGTCACAGTACCTACCCGTTAAAGAAATTTCGTCCCGAAATTTGAGTGGAAAGGTCGTGAATGATAATAAGTATGTTTTCATGATGCATACGGGCTGAAAATTAGAGTTTTATCATCAGTGAATAATTTGGATAAACAATCCATTTATATGAAGAGTACGAATGAAGCTAACATAGAAGAGTAAAATGAGTAAGTGTAGATTCATTTTATCATTTGACGTAGATATGATTGATTCCCAGATTTCAAGGGATTTGAAGAAAATCTTCTTAATAAGATTTGACTCTCCGGTAATCAAGGGAATTAGGATCCGCTTTAAATGCGATCGTCCATTTTAATTGTTCTGTCAGAGATTTTCCTATAAATTCACCTCCTTCGTTTCCTTACAACTCACACCTTCTGTTGATGCATTTTATGCAAGTCCCTAGACATCTACCCACGTCCATTGCAGGTACAACAATTTACAGGCTACCATGATTGCTCGTTATTATCCTATCCGTGTTTGTATGTGGTTACAGGAACTGCAGGAACGAGATTTAGATGTTTGACTATGTTAGACTTAGTCAGACGTACGAGTGAAGCCTCACTAGTACGGCTGATAGGGTCATACGCACGGTTGATGCTGAGCTAAGTCACAATTACAACCTAAATGAGAAGACACGAGTGAGTGATCACCCGTATGGCTGATGAAGCCAACTCGTACGTGTGATGAATGAATCGTATGGGTGAGTCAACAGCAGGGGTATATAAAGTCTTATGTTCTTCATTTTATGTTAAGCCTCTCATTTGTTACACACACTCAGATCTAGTGAGCTCTTCCGATTCTCTCTCAGTCCAAATCACCCAGGTGGTGAATAATAGCTCTAGGTGTTGATCTAATCACACTTGATTTAGTTGTGGTTTGACTAAATTAATCAAAAAAACTTAACCTATTCACTAGAGGGTTTGATTCACTTATTCCTCCATTGTGTGAGTTAAATCTGTTGATTTCTAAGTTCCTAGTCATGTTTCATCACCTTCTATTCTTTCCCCCTCAACTCATATTTTAAAGTATTCATCAATATGCTCCATCCAGTTCTGATTCTCGATATACTTCTAACTTTCATATCGGTCAATCTTCTTTTTCATCTACCGCCGGAAGAATCTATTTACTTCTACTATACTCTTGGGTTTATAGTGTTTCTAGTTCTCCCGTGTCTTTATATTGCTATATGCATCGATATATATGGTTTATAATTTCTGGTTTGTCATTGGGATTTATATGTTCCCTTATATTTCAAAGTCTCTGCTTCTGTCTTCTATAATCATTATCATTCACAGTTAATGCTCTATTTTATTTGCTGCAATTTATACCCCAATTTCTATTTCGGAGTTTTGTCCTTTCGTTTCTTCTTCTTGCGATTAAGCACCGCTTGTAATGGTCCAGAATTCACAGATGTGAATTTCGGAATGAACATTGTTAATGTTCTAGGAAGGAAATTGTGATGGCACGATCTTGACTTGTCAAATTACTAGAATACCTTGGAAAAGGCCGAATCATCAAGAAATATTTTCTTGATATTTTAGAGGTTAAATAGAATATAAGAGTCGTATAACATGGTACATGATGATGTTATGATCTGTGAATCATCACGTTCCATTTAGAAACTCAGCATGACTTACTGTAATATAATCACATTGATCAAGTGTCATTATATTATACTAATTCATGCTTCAGTTCCCAACATTACTTCAAAATATTCCTATTTTAAACTTGAATGTTTCAGAATTTAGAAACTAAAATAGTTTCTTTTATGATGTAATACAGATAGCGCGAAGAGGTAAATGATTTCAAATAAGAAAAATTAAGAAAATATCTTCAGAAATATGGAGGATATTTATAATGAAAGATATGTTGATATTTTAGAATTTCTAATATCAGAGGATGATGAAGAATATTGTTCGCAGAGGTTTTAGAGTCAGGAGCAAGGTATTCATTAATGGCTTCAGCAGGTACTGAATCATTTGGATCCTTTGAAGTCAGGTTCAGTCTTTGTAATTTGTCCACAGCCTCCTTCCTACTTTGCTCAATCCGTTTCCAGTTCCAAAACTTCTCTTTTTCTGCGCTTTGCCAGCACACTTCATCATTATCATCCAGCTTTTACCGTTTAAAGTCATTTATAGTTTTTGCTGCTTCATCAGCATTTTTTTTCCCATTTTCGGAGAACCAATTCGTAGTTCGGAGTGTTTTTCAGAAACTTCACATTCAAATTAAGTCCAGAAGATAGACGTTATATATACACATATAACTGTTGGCGTAGACATCCTGCGAGATTTCAAAATACTAATTGCTAATTCTCAATGATTCGTATGGCAATTCTCATTACAAGATGCGAATGAGTAAATGATGGGGTTTCAATGAATAATTATAATGACTTTTTGGAGAGGCTAAAGTCAAAGGGTAATGAAGTTGTTGGTACATCTGCTAATAATGTGGTGAAATGTAAAAGGTTCCCTGGTAACGATGGTGTATATCTCAAGGTTATAATAAGGTTAGTCTGACTGAAAAGTCGAAGTTGACTTGCTGGAGCTGTGACAAAACTGGCTACTTTGAATAGGAGTCGCAAAGTTATTTTTGCTAATAAATGCCAAAGAATCTGACGCGGATACGTTGTTTAAACTTTTACTTTGGTTTCAAGAGTTTTTTTTTCGGGTACATAACTGTGGGTAACATGTTGTTGGATCATCATCTAGATTGCTCATCATTCGAAGTGTCTTCAGAAATTTTTGAAGGGTTTGAACACAGATTGTAATCGTTAATATACATTTGATGTTCTAACACAGTTTTGAAGTCAAAATATAGCTTGTGAAAGATGTAAGGATTTAAGAGTGATGATTTTGGTCATATCTCAAGTTGAATTTTGAGATTTCAAAATCAGAATATGTAATTAAATTTTGAATGAGTATGGTTGTTTTGATTTCTATAAAAGAATGTATATTGTTGTGAAAGTAGGGAGTATAATGGATGATTTGCTGAATCAGATTCGAAGAATGTAACATATTAATTGTGAATTTATATATCTCTCGGGTATTACCTACCCGTAAAAAAAAATTTCACAATTAATATTTTGTACAAAAGAATTTTATTACAGTCTTTATGAAAATATATATATATATATATATATATATGTATATTTTCTTCAGATGTAACATAGATTTAATGAGTTAATGTAAATTAAACTCATTTGATTTACGGTTGAAACTAGAATTGAATAATCCCTAAAGGCTTTAAAAAGTACATAACTTTTACGCAGTATTTCTTTAATGACATTGAAATTATGAATCAATACTTCGTTATTTGTTGATGTATGATGTTCGGTTCGTGGAATTCTTGTGAATTTCGCAAAGTACGAATGATGTTATCTGAAAAGTTTCGGGTACATCGATGATGAAAGTGTAAAATCAAATATATACTTGATTTATTATGAATTGGAATTTGTTGAATTGCGACAGAGATTGCAGTTAACGCTGGTTAAGTTGCGGCCGAAGGACGTACATTATTGCATATTTGTAATATGAATTAACCGAGTAGTTAAGATTCACACACAATAGCTTAGCACGGAAAGATTTATTTCAAAATATATATATATATATATATATATATATATATATATATATATATATATATATATATATATATAATATACATATAATTTCTTCAGAGGGAATGAGTTAATTCTTCATAACTCGTTGATACAATATACACGTTATTGATTCGTAATGATGTCCACAGTGATTCTTGAACTGACGGAGTTTGTGATGTTATCGGTGTTGTTGATTCGGATGTTGACTGTACTGACGATGCTGGTAACGCTGACGGTACTGTTGATGCTGTTGGTAAAGCAAGTTTAGCTTGTTAATCACATACCATTTTTGTCAGGGTTTCTACTCTTCCTTCTATCATTTTGGTTCGCTTAACTGATTTATGGTTAGGGCTAGATTAGATAATCTCTAAGACTTTAGAGATTACATAATCGCCGCGGAATGTTTCTCCAATGAAGTTATGAATTAATACTTCGTCAGTTATTGTTGTTGGTACTCCTTGGTATTTATGGTGCGTATGACGTTGATGCTCGTGGGACAGATTGTGAAGTTGAGGTTTAAGACGAGGTTGTGGTTGGAGGTGGTAATGGTACTGTTGGCGTTGATGATGGCGGTACTGGTTATGCTGCTGATGCTGATGCTGGTGTTTGTAATCTCTGCACCATATTCTCCAAATCCACTACCCGAGCGCGAAGCTCGTTGACTTCTTCTATTACACCGGGGTGATTGTCGGTTCGGACGAGCGGATAAATAAAATCTAAAATTTGATGTAATATATAATCGTGACGAGATACTCTCGAAATAAGCGAGAAAATGGTGTTTTGGACAGGTTCGCCGGTAAGTGCTTCAGGTTCTTCGTCAAGAGGGCAATGTGGTGGATGGAAGGGATCACCTTCTTCTTGTCTCCAATGATTGAGTAGGCTACGAACCCATCCCCAATTCATCCAGAATAGGTGATGACTGATTGGTTGATATATTCTGGTCACACTGCTTTCGGAGCTTGAATGGGATTCCATTTTGGAATCTGAGTGACTTGAACTGATGACGAATTTCATTTCGTACGATTGGATAAAGGATTTTTTTTTTTCGATATGAAATGATTTTGGCTAATGGATGGTATTCTAATTAAATAGAATATATATATATATATATATATATATATATATATATATATATATATATATATATATATATAGATCAAAAGATTTCGTAGATTACGGAGGACTTCGCGGGATATGTCAGGTAAAGTTTAAAGTAACAGATACGATAAGATAGGATTTAGCAGATATGCTAAGATATGAATTTTTGTCTATACACTATTCATGCAATCAATGCAGCAAGACGTGTCTTAGACTAAAAATGATAAGCAGGTAATTTCCTGAGGATGATAAGTAGTTAATTTTCGACACAAAATGATAAGCAAAACTTTTGACATGCAGACACGGTCAAAGTCCAGACTCACTAATGCATCATGTCGACTTATCAGTTAGACACACTAATGCAGACCTGGTTCGCTAAGACCACAGCTCTGATACCAACTGAAAGGACCCGTTCATATACATTATAAATGATTCACAATAGTTGATTACATTGCGAGGTATTTGACCTCTATATGATACATTTTACAAACATTGCATTCGTTTTTAAAAGACAAACTTTCTTTACATCGAAAATTAACAGGCATGCATACCATTTCATAATATCCACTATCCAACTATAAATTGATTTAATAATTATCTTTGATGAACTCAATGACTCGAATGCAATGTTCTTAGAAATATGCTATGAAAGACTCCAAGTAATATCTTTAAAATGAGCAAATGCACAGCGGAAGATTTCTTTAACACCTGAGAATAAACATGCTTTAAAGTGTCAACCAAAAGGTTGGTGAGTTCATTAGTTTATCATAATCATTTATTTCCATCATTTTAATAGACCACAAGAATTTCATTTTCAGTTCTCATAAATATACGTTCCATGCATAGAGACAAAAATAATCATTCATATGGTGAACACCTGGTAACCGACATTAACTAGATACATATAAGAATATCCCCTATCATTCCGGGATCCTCCTTCGGACATGATATAAATTTCGAAGTACTAAAGCATCCGGTACTTTGGATGGGGTTTGTTAGGCCCAATAGATCTATCTTTAGGATTCGCGTCAATTAGGGTGTCTGTTCCCTAATTCTTAGATTACCAGACTTAATAAAAAGGGGCATATTCGGTTTAATAATCCAGCCATAGAATGTAGTTTCATTTACTTGTGTCTATTTCGTAAAACAGTTATAAAAGCAGCGCATGTATTCTCAGTCCCAAAAATTTATATTGCAAAAGCATTTAAAAAGGGAGTAATGAAACTCACCATACTATATTTCGTAGTAAAAATACATATAACGTTATTGAACAAGTGCAAGGTTGGCCTCGGATTCACGAACCTAAATTAATTATATATAATTATGTGTTGGTCAATATTTTTCTAACAAATTAGGTCAAGTCATAGTGTACCACAATCCTAATGCTCGAGACTAATATGCAAAAGTCAACAAAAATAAATTTGACTCAAAATAATTTCCAAAAATCTATACATGATTAATATATAGTTTAAATATCATCGTTTTATATTTTTAAATATTTTTAAAAGATTTATTAGAGTAAATAATATAATTTATTTATTAATAAATAAAATTTCATATTAAATTTATATAATAAAATATACTTTTATATATATTAAGTAATAAAATTTATAGGGTTCATTTAATATCATAAAGATAATATGATAGGTATTATTAAAGTAAGTTATTACACGTAGTAAAATATGTTTGTATCACATATTTATTTGATAAAATAATATCTATAATGATAGTAAGTAAAAGTTGTATTATTTTGTAATAATAATAATTATTATAAAAATATCAATATTTATAATTACTAAGATGACATTATGATAAAACGATAATTCTAATTATGATAACTTTAATATTTACGATAATTTTTAATATTATCTTTAAAATAATAATTCTATTTAAAATAATAATAATAATGATATTTTATAGTAACAATGACATTTCTATTAAAATGATAATTTTTGTTAAAATGATAGTTTTAATACTAACGATACTTTTAATAATAATAGTAATGATAAAAATAATAAGAACGATAATTTTATCTAAATCAATATCTTATAATATTTTAATTTCATCATGATAATCTTACTCATTATTTCCTAATCGTTTCATTTAATAGCTTTTAATCGTCTTTTATATCGTGTTCATAATAATGATAATAATAGTAATCAAAATAATTAGGCGTTACAAATATTTATTTTAATTACACTAATATTAATAATGATAGTTACTATAACATTATTAACGATAATACTAATAATTATCTTAATGATAATATAGTAATAATAATAATAACATTAACAATAACCATTTTTAAATAATGATATATATATTATTAATAATAATAATAATAATAATAATAATAATACTAATAATAATAATAATAATAATAATAATAATAATAATAATAATAATAATAATAATAATAATAATAATAATTGGATAATAATAATAATACTAATTATAACTTTAAATATAATAACGATAGTAATAATAAAAAAAATAACAATTTTTAATGATAAATTCCTTTTATTGATAAAGATAATAATAATGATAATAATAAGATAAAACTAGAACGACGATAAAAACGACGATAATAATAATCATTTTTAATAAAAATATCGAAAATTCAATTGATTATAACTTCTAATCCGTTCATCGAAACCATTCGATATCTAAAGGAAAAGTTCTTAATTTTTTTCAAGCTTTCCAAGGACATGCATATCTTATACCTTATCTCAACCGCAAGTGTAACTAATTCAATATTCAACCTAACCTGTCTAAGGGCAATATCAAAAGTACAAGCATGCATAATCCTAAATACTCGAGCACTAGTCAGGGATACACTATTAGTATGTAAAAGTTAAATTATGAGTACTCACTTATCAATATTGTGATTCAATATTGCAGGAAAGGTACGTAGACGACACGGAAATGATAAACACTATATTGACCTCACGAGCATACCCATGAACCATACTCAATCACCTCCATAGCTATAACCCATAATTTCCTTAATCCTATCCTACTCGAAAAACAATTTCGAAATCACTCGGACAGCACTCCGTCGTAATATTTTATGTATACTAATAATATCTTGAAATAATACAGAGTAAATATATATATGTAAATTGATTGAGAGAGTTTAGAGAAAAATATTTTCAAGTTTCTATGAAATAATGAAACCTATTGAATTCTATTTATAATAGATTTTTGAATTATTAAAGTGAATTATTAAAGTATGAATTATTAAAGTGAATTATTAAAGTATGAATTATTAAAGTGAATTATTAAAGTATGAATTATTAAAGTGAATTATTAAAGTATGAATTATTAAAGTGAATTATTAAAGTTAAAGTAAAGTAAAAATAAAGTAAAGGTAAAGTTTAAGTATAGTAAAAGTATAAAACTATGTACGTATAATACGCGTATAAATATATATAATATTAATTTAAATTGTTATATATATTTAATAAAATAAAATATAAATATCGTCATCTTTATCATACTAGTTAAGTAATGAGTTGTCAAAAGTGGTTCTAGATATTTATAAAAGTTATATACGTTTTAATAATAAAGTTCTTTTTAAACTGAAAACGTTTTTGTACGTTTGAAACTAAATAGATCAATCGAGTCTTTATGAGATTCAATCTTCCACTATCCTTTGTCTAGTTCTCAATGATTGACAATTTGTTCTTATTTATAAATCACTTTACCATTTTCCGAATATTGTTAAAATGGAAAGATTTCTCAAATCAACGTGGGTCTTTCAACAGAGACTTGTAATCATAATTCAATATATCTGATAATTCAATCATTTGATCTTATCTTCTAATTCCATTGATAAACATTTTGAAACAGATACAATCATATAAAGTATTTAATCTAATATTTTGTTTACGTTTCAAGTTATAATATATACACACATATACATATATAATCATATTCGTTTAATGGTTCGTGAATCGTTGGAACTTGGTCGAGGTTGAATGAATGTATGAACATAGTTTAAAATTCTTGCAATTTAACTTAACAAATATTGCTTATCGTGTCGGAAACATATAAAGATTAAAGTTTAAATTTGGTTGGAAATTTCTGGGTTGTCACAGTACCTACCCGTTAAAGAAATTTCGTCCCGAAATTTGAGTGGAAAGGTCGTGAATGATAATAAGTATGTTTTCATGATGCATACGGGCTGAAAATTAGAGTTTTATCATCAGCGAATAATTTGGATAAACAATCCATTTATATGAAGAGTACGAATGAAGCTAACATAGAAGAGTGAAATGAGTAAGTGTAGATTCATCTTATCATTTGACGTAGATATGATTGATTCCCAGATTTCAAGGGATTTGAAGAAAATCTTCTTAATAAGATTTGACTCTCCGGTAATCAAGGGAATTAGGATCCGCTTTAAATGCGATCGTCCATTTTAATTGTTCTGTCAGAGATTTTCTTATAAATTCACCTCCTTCGTTTCCTTACAACTCACACCTTCTTTTGATGCATTTTATGCAAGTCCCTAGACATCTACCCACGTCCATTGCAGGTACAACAATTTACAGGCCACCATGATTGCTCGTTATTATCCTATCCGTGTTTGTATGTGGTTACAGGAACTGCAGGAACGAGATTTAGATGTTTGACTATGTTAGACTTAGTCAGACGTACGAGTGAAGCCTCACTAGTACGGCTGATAGGGTCATACGCACGGTTGATGCTGAGCTAAGTCACAATTACAACCTAAATGAGAAGACACGAGTGAGTGATCACCCGTACGGCTGATGAAGCCAACTCGTACGTGTGATGAATGAATCGTATGGGTGAGTCAACAGCAGGGGTATATAAAGTCTTATGTTCTTCATTTTAGGTTAAGCCTCTCATTTGTTACACACACTCAGATCTAGTGAGCTCCTCCGATTCTCTCTCAGTCCAAATCACCCAGGTGGTGAATAATAGCTCTAGGTGTTGATCTAATCACACTTGATTTAGTTGTGGTTTGACTAAATTAATCAAAAAAAACTTAACCTATTCACTAGAGGGTTTGATTCACTTATTCCGCCATTGTGTGAGTTAAATCTGTTGATTTCTAAGTTCCTAGTCATGTTTCATCACCTTCTATTCTTTCCCCCTCAACTCATATTTTAAAGTATTCATCAATATGCTCCATCCAGTTCTGATTCTCGATATACTTCTAACTTTCATATCGGTCAATCTTCTTTTTCATCTACCGCCGGAAGAATCTATTTACTTCTACTATACTCTTGGGTTTATAGTGTTTCTAGTTCTCCCGTGTCTTTATATTGCTATATGCATCGATATATATGGTTTATAATTTCTGGTTTGTCATTGGGATTTATATGTTCCCTTATATTTCAAAGTCTCTGCTTCTGTCTTCTATAATCATTATCATTCACAGTTAATGCTCTATTTTATTTGCTGCAATTTATACCCCAATTTCTATTTCGGAGTTTTGTCCTTTCGTTTCTTCTTCTTGCGATTAAGCACCGCTTGTAATGGTCCAGAATTCACAGATGTGAATTTCGGAATGAACATTGTTAATGTTCTAGGAAGGAAATTGTGATGGCACGATCTTGACTTGTCAAATTACTAGAATACCTTGGAAAAGGCCGAATCATCAAGAAATATTTTCTTGATATTTTAGAGGTTAAATAGAACATAAGAGTCGTATAACATGGCACATGATGATGTTATGATCTGTGAATCATCACGTTCCATTTAGAAACTCAGCATGACTTACTGTAATATAATCACATTGATCAAGTGTCATTATATTATACTAATTCATGCTTCAGTTCCCAACATTACTTCAAAATATTCCTATTTTAAACTTGAATGTTTCAGAATTTAGAAACTAAAATAGTTTCTTTTATGATGTAATACAGATAGCGCGAAGAGGTAAATGATTTCAAATAAGAAAAATTAAGAAAATATCTTCAGAAATATGGAGGATATTTATAATGAAAGATATGATGATATTTTAGAATTTCTAATATCAGAGGATGATGAAGAATATTGTTCGCAGAGGTTTTAGAGTCAGGAGCAAGGTTGGCCTCGGATTCACGAACCTATATCATTTGTATATATATTAACATATATAATTGTAATCGAACAATTTTATATATTATTAGTGATTTAGTTGTTATTTTAATTATGTGTTTCATTAATAACCTAATTAATTATATTTATTCTATGTAAATACTTGCTAAAAATATTACTATGGTTGTATTAAATATAGTTTTATATAATGAATAGTTATATGATAAAAAAAGTTGCTTCATTTTATTATAATAATAATAATAATAACAATAATAATAATAATAATAATAATAATAATAATAATAATAATAATAATAATAATAATAATAATAATAATAATAATAATAATAATAATAGTTATTATGATAATAATAATGATAATGATAATAATAATTTTGATAAAAATGGTAATTTTTCTAATAATGAAAATGATAAAAATAATAATAATAATAATAATAATAATAATAATAATAATAATAATAATAATAATAATAATAATACTTATAATAATAATGAAAATGATAATTTTAATAAAAATACTTTTGTTACTAATAATAATTTTAAAAATGATAATTTTAATGATGATACTAATAATAATATTAATAATAATAATAATCAAAACATTAAAATCGTGTTAATAATAGTGATAATAATATTACTAATAATAATAATAATTATGATAATAATGTTATTATTAATGATAATAATGCTAATAATAATAATAATAGTAACAATAATAATAATAATAGTAATGATATTACTAATACTAATAATAATGATAATAATATTAATTGTATTGATGATAGTAATAATAATAATTATCTTAACAATAACAATAATAATAATAATAATAATAATAATAATAATAATAATAATAATAATAATAATAATAAAATTTAGTATTGAAAACTACCTCACTAGCTTTTTCTAAAAAGAATTGTCACGAGCAAGGATTGAACCTGCGACCTCTCACTACCCCGGAAGACACCCAAACCACTCGCCTGCCTTCTGTTTTTCTTATATATTTCCCAACTAAATCTATATAACCCGATTATTCTGTTTCATATTCTTCTTTTACTTACCCAATTAATTTGGCCCAGCAGGAAGCATAAGCTAAATTGTGGCCCAACAGAACTTTTGGATTATCTCGGCCCACATTGAATTTTATTATACGGCCCAACTGAATTTTTATTACCTAAGCCCAATTAGTGGTCCGATTCAAAAAAAAAGAAAATTTAGTTTATACGCTGGTAACTGTAATCGACTAAACAGTAGGGTTTCGTTTCTTTCAATTCATCATCATATCATCACAATCATCATACTCAATCCTATTCATAATCATAATCATAATCTTTATGATTCCATCATCATCAATCTTCCTTATCATCATTCATTGTTCTTCTCGTGAACCACCATCATATTTATCACAGCATCACAATCGTCATTATGCTCATCACCATAATTCGTTGTATAAGAAACACGAGATCATAACATTACAAGACGAAGAAGAAGCAAACGCAGCCATCATGAATCGAGTAGATGATTAAAACGAGTAGTGTTGGGCTTTGGTGATCTATCAGAAACAGGAACGGGGTATATGCCAGCCCAACAGAAAAACTTAGCTGGACATCAACCCAATGAGTATAATCCTAACAGCCCAAAAGCAGCCCATATAGTAGTATGAATATGTCGTGTTTTTAAATAAAGGTTTCATGGTTATAATTAAGGAATGGGTCCCCGTTCAAGTGGTTATTGCTTTCTCAATTGTCGGCTAAAAGAAAAAGGAAACGTACAGTATCCTTTAAAGCCGTTAATTAGAAATAGAAACACAAGTTGCAGTGAGTAGTAAAATAGCTGTAACCATTCCCTTGATTGGGTGGTGTTAATTGAAACAGAATATAGATGTAATAGTAATCGGCTCATCATAGTTGCAGGTTTTCTTCGAGTTGTTATTCTCAGTTGAAACAGAAAGAAACCAAGATATAAAAGCTTGATGGTTATGGTGAGGTGGTTAGCTGTAACAGAAATGTGAAGGTGGGGTTGGAGTGGTGATGGTTTGAATATGGTGGTGTAGTGGATTCTTAATTAGGATCGAATACAGATAAAAAAAATATAGCAGAAACAATAGTGATTGTGGTGGATTTTCAAATGGTGGTAGAAGTAGTAGTAAGGTTCGATGATGATGGGTATTGGGTTGAATTTTGTTGGTCTTGTGGATTTATATTGAATCCGAATAGGAACAGGAAACAATCGATGTAGTAGAAGCATAAGGAAATCGTTGGATGGTTTTATGATGGTGGTTTTCGAGGGTGGTGATGTGGCTGCAAAAATATATCGAACCAGGAAGCAACAGGTATGGCAGCAACCTTCGAAGAAGCTTGGGTTGGTGTTTGAAGGTGGTGAAATGGTAAGTTGCAGAGGATAAAACAAGGGTGATAGCTTGGTTCGTCGATGCTTTAGGGAAGAATGAAGATAATGTTTAATCTAAACAATCACAACATAATGAGTTTTTGATGATGGGTTGTTCGCGTATACAAAATGAAAGTAGTAGCTAGTTTGTTGATCATGGGTGAAGGTGGTCGATGATGGTGAACCGAAGATGGTTCTTGGTTTAATTAATTTAAGAAAAAAAATGCTTTATGATTGGTGGTTTGTTTATGGTGAACGAAAACAAAAAAAATTAAATGGTGATGATTGTGGTCACTTATAATCAAAGAAGTCAGAGAGGGACATTAGAGAGAGGAAGAAGGATGTAGTTAAAATGGGTGTTCCATATGCATAATAAACAATCTATATATATATTAGATTATGATTAAACAAACAAAAATAGTAACCACTAATTTCAATCACATACAGTAATCAAACGAATCATTTGAGGATTATTTATTTATATGTTACTGACAGTTTTCACGGACTATTATTTCGTACACCGTTGTCTACTTAGTGGCGAATAAAAGTGTTCAGAAAAATCACATATTTTTAATTTAACTATATTTATTTATTTTGGTCATTATGGTATAAAAATTCAGTCATTAATTATTAAATAAAAATTACATTAATTATTCACTCTCTATCCCAAGTTGTAGTGACCCGAACTTTTCCATGTTTATATACATTAATTGAGATTGATGTTTACATGATTAAATGTTTCCAACATGTTAAGCAATCAAACTTGTTAAGACTTGATTAATTGAAATAGGTTTCATATAGACAATTGACCACCCAAGTTGACCGGTGATTCACGAACGTTAAAACTTGTAAAAACTATATGATGACATATATATGGATATATATATAGTTAACATGATACTATGATAAGTAAACATATCATTAAGTATATTAACAATGAACTACATATGTAAAAACAAGACTACTAACTTAATGATTTTTAAACGAGACATATATGTAACGATTATCGTTGTAAAGACATTTAATGTATATATATCATATTAAGAGATATTCATACATGATAATATCATGATAATATAATAATTTAAAATCTCATTTGATATTATAAACATTGGGTTAACAACATTTAACAAGATCGTTAACCTAAAGGTTTCAAAACAACACTTACATGTAACGACTAACGATGACTTAACGACTCAGTTAAAATGTATATACATGTAGTGTTTTAATATATATTTATACACTTTTGAAAGACTTCAATACACTTATCAAAATACTTCTACTTAACAAAAATGCTTACAATTACATCCTCGTTCAGTTTCATCAACAATTCTACTCGTATGCACCCGTATTCGTACTCGTACAATACACAGCTTTTAGATGTATGTACTATTGGTATATACACTCCAATGATCAGCTCTTAGCAGCCCATGTGAGTCACCTAACACATGTGGGAACCATCATTTGGCAACTAGCATGAAATATCTCATAAAATTACAAAAATATGAGTAATCATTCATGACTTATTTACATGAAAACAAAATTACATATCCTTTATATCTAATCCATACACCAACGACCAAAAATACCTACAAACACTTTCATTCTTCAATTTTCTTCATCTAATTGATCTCTCTCAAGTTCTATCTTCAAGTTCTAAGTGTTCTTCATAAATTCCAAAAGTTCTAGTTTCATAAAATCAAGAATACTTTCAAGTTTGCTAGCTCACTTCCAATCTTGTAAGGTGATCATCCAACCTCAAGAAATCTTTATTTCTTACAGTAGGTTATCATTCTGATACAAGTTAATAATCATATTCAAACTTTGGTTCAATTTCTATAACTATAACAATCTTATTTCAAGTGATGATCTTACTTGAACTTGTTTTCGTGTCATGATTCTGCTTCAAGAACTTCGAGCCATCCAAGGATCCATTGAAGCTAGATCCATTTTTCTCTTTTCCAGTAGGTTTATCCAAGGAACTTAAGGTAGTAATGATGTTCATAACATCATTCGATTCATACATATAAAGCTATCTTATTCGAAGGTTTAAACTTGTAATCACTAGAACATAGTTTAGTTAATTCTAAACTTGTTCGCAAACAAAAGTTAATCCTTCTAACTTAACTTTTAAAATCAACTAAACACATGTTCTATATCTATATGATATGCTAACTTAATGATTTAAAACCTGGAAACACGAAAAACACCGTAAAACCGGATTTACGCCGTCGTAGTAACACCGCGGGCTGTTTTGGGTTAGTTAATTAAAAACTATGATAAACTTTGATTTAAAAGTTGTTATTCTGAGAAAATGATTTTTATTATGAACATGAAACTATATCCAAAAATTATGGTTAAACTCAAAGTGGAAGTATGTTTTCTAAAATGGTCATCTAGACGTCGTTCTTTCGACTGAAATGACTACCTTTACAAAAACGACTTGTAACTTATTTTTCCGACTATAAACCTATACTTTTTATGTTTAGATTCATAAAATAGAGTTCAATATGAAACCATAGCAATTTGATTCACTCAAAACGGATTTAAAATGAAGAAGTTATGGGTAAAACAAGATTGGATAATTTTTCTCATTTTAGCTACGTGAAAATTGGTAACAAATCTATTCCAACCATAACTTAATCAACTTGTATTGTATATTATGTAATCTTGAGATACCATAGACACGTATACAATGTTTCGACCTATCATGTCGACACATCTATATATAATTCGGAACAACCATAGACACTCTATATGTGAATGTTGGAGTTAGCTATACAGGGTTGAGGTTGATTCCAAAATATATATAGTTTGAGTTGTGATCAATACTGAGATATGTATACACTGGGTCGTGGATTGATTCAAGATAATATTTATCGATTTATTTCTGTACATCTAACTGTGGACAACTAGTTGTAGGTTACTAACAAGGACAGCTGACTTAATAAACTTAAAACATCGAAATATATTAAAAGTGTTGTAAATATATTTTGAACATACTTTGATATACATGTATATATTGTTATAGGTTCGTGAATCAACCAGTGGCCAAGTCTTACTTCCCGATGAAGTAAAAATCTGTGAAAGTGAGTTATAGTCCCACTTTTAAAATCTAATATTTTTGGGATGAGAATACATGCAGGTTTTATAAATGATTTACAAAATAGACACAAGTACGTGAAACTACATTCTATGGTTGAATTATCGAAATCGAATATGCCCCTTTTTATTAAGTCTGGTAATCTAAGAATTAGGGAACAGACACCCTAATTGACGCGAATCCTAAAGATAGATCTATTGGGCCTAACAAACCCCATCCAAAGTACCGGATGCTTTAGTACTTCGAAATTTATATCATATCCGAAGGGTGTCCCGGAATGATGGGGATATTCTTATATATGCATCTTGTTATTGTCGGTTACCAGGTGTTCACCATATGAATGATTTTTATCTCTATGTATGGGATGTGTATTGAAATATGAAATCTTGTGGTCTATTGTTACGATTTGATATATATAGGTTAAACCTATAACTCACCAACATTTTTGTTGACGTTTAAAGCATGTTTATTCTCAGGTGAATATTAAGAGCTTCCGCTGTTGCATACTAAAATAAGGACAAGATTTGGAGTCCATGTTTGTATGATATTGTGTAAAAACTGCATTCAAGAAACTGATTTCGATGTAACATATTTGTATTGTAAACCATTATGTAATGGTCGTGTGTAAACAGGATATTTTAGATTATCATTATTTGATAATCTACGTAAAGCTTTTTAAACCTTTATTTATGAAATAAAGGTTATGGTTTGTTTTAAAAATGAATGCAGTCTTTGAAAAACGTCTCATATAGAGGTCAAAACCTCGCAACGAAATCAATTAATATGGAACGTTTTTAATCAATAAGAACGGGACATTTCAGTTGGTATCCGAGCGTTGGTCTTAGAGAACCAGAAAATTTGCATTAGTGTGTCTTATCGAGTTTGTTAGGATGCATTAGTGATTCTGGACTTCGACCGTGTTTTCTTTAAAAATGATTGCTTAACATTTTTGTTGGAAACTATATATTTTTAACATATGAATATTATGTGATATATTAATCTCTTAACGTGTTTGATATTATGTGATAGATGTCTACCTCTAGAACAAGTCCCATTGACTCACCTAATAATAATGAAGAGTCAAATGTAAATTGGAATGATTCGTGGACTGATTCACAAGTTCCCGAAGAGGAACCGGAAGAAGAGTCGGAACCGGAAGAAGAATCAGAACCGGAAGAAGAATCGGAACCGGAAGAAGAATCAGAACCGGTGGGGGAAATAATAAAACGGTTAAGTAAAAGAAAATCCTCAACCAACCGACCAAGGTTAATTATGGTCAATGGTGTTTTCGCCAAGGAAGCAAAATATTGGGAGGATTACCAATTCTCCGATGAATCGGATTCCGACGAGAATTCCGATGATGTTATAGAAATTACCCCAACTGAATTTAAAAAGGCAAAAGAAAATAATAAGGGAAAGGGCATAAAAATAGAGAAATCTAATTCCAACCCCGATGAACTTTATATGTATCGTCAACCCCCGAAGTCCTTAAGTTGTAACAATGACCCGGGAACCTCTAAACCACCAGGTTTTTCTAAACCAATGTGGATCACGACGGCTCGTATTAGGGGAACATCATATATCCCTAGAAACTTGGCAAAACGAACCAAAACCGAAGAAGAAGAAACAAGCGAGTCGGAATAAGATAGTTGTATTCGTGTGGTGTAATATATGTAATATAGTGTGCTTATGCTTTATGATATATGTAAAAATTGCTTGTATTAATAAGTATTTTTTTTTATGAATCTAACTCTTGTCTATTTTACAGTATAAAAACACAAAATGGATAGACAACCCAATATTTTAAGAGACCTACCCGGAGACATGATTGATGAAATCTTGTCTAGAGTCGGTCAGAATTCTTCGGCACAACTATTTAAGGCGAGATCAGTTTGTAAGACATTCGAAGAACGTTCCAAGAATGCCTTGGTTTATAAAAGGCTTTCGTTCGGAAGATGGGGGATATCACATTGGGAAATCCATAAGTTACGATGTGTTTACTTTGACGCATATATTGCGGGGAACCCAAATGCTATTTTACGCAATGGGTTAAGAAATTATTTTGACTCAATATATCCGAATATTGGACTTCGTGATTTAGAAAAAGTGGCTAACATGCAACATAAAGAAGCATGTTATGCTTACGGATTAGTAATGTTCGCTTCTCACCAAAGTGAGAACAAGAACATCGGGCTACAACTATTAAACAAAACGTTCCCACAAGTGACGGAGTCGGTAATTGGGGTAAGAAATGAGGTTTTTAGATTGTTACGGGACTGTTGGACATTACGTAACCCTCGTCCCTTTGACGACGTTACAACACGCTGTCTTATCAACGGCCATAACGGTTATGTTCCACAAGACCAAGGATGGGAAGTAGTCCTAGTAAAACCAGAATGCATGACTTGTTTCTGGACGTATGAATTACGTGTCTTTATTGCCTTTGCTGAACGACTTGTGTACTAGCTAGAATTATCTTCACAACTATCTTGTATCAAAGTTATTGTGTGCTATATTTCATGCTTTATGTAAAATAAGCGGTATTGTAAGTTTGTAAAATATTGTGTAAAAGTTTGAACGCGAAATATTATTATAATCAGTTTTTCATATAGAATTGTAGTAGTTGAATTGTATATTAGCTACTAAGTATGAACTTAACGGGTAGGTACTACCTGAATTTAAACTTATAAAACGCTAATATGAAGAAAAAGCTTTTATAAATGAGTTCATATTATGCTACGAAATACTATTAACTACTCTTAATATTCTGTATGATTAACTTGTTCCATTTGACTATTTTGAAGGAAATGGCACCGACTACCCGACACACAGTGAATATGAATGAAGAGGAATTCTGTACTTTTCTAGCTTCAAACATAGCCGCAGTACAGGCTACACTACATACCAACAATAGCCTTGGATCTAGCAGTACAGGAAATCGTGTAGGATGTACCTACAAAGAATTCACTGCCTGCAAACCTTTGGAATTTGATGGAACCGAAGGACCGATCAGATTGAAACGGTGGACCGAGAAGGTCGAATCGGTGTTTGCCATAAGTAAGTGTACTGAAGAGGACAAAGTGAAGTACGCTACGCATACCTTCACAGGTTCTGCGTTAACATGGTGGAATACCTATCTAGAGCAAGTGGGACAAGACGATGCGTACGCACTACCGTGGTCAGCATTCAAGCACTTGATGAACGAGAAGTACCGTCCCAGAACCGAGGTCAATAAGCTCAAGACAGAACTTAGAGGGTTACGAACCCAAGGATTTGATATTACCACGTATGAAAGACGATTCACAGAATTGTGCCTATTGTGTCCGGGAGCATTCGAAGATGAGGAAGAGAAGATCGACGCGTTTGTGAAAGGATTACCGGAAAGAATCCAAGAAGATATAAGTTCACACGAGCCCGCCTCCATACAACAGGCATGTAGAATGGCTCACAAACTAGTGAACCAGATTGAAGAAAGAATTAAAGAACAGACTGCTGAAGAGGCCAATGTGAAGCAAGTCAAAAGAAAGTGGGAGGAAAATGGTGATAAGAATCACCAATACAACAACAACAGCAATCGCAACAATTATCCCAACAATCGCAACATCAATCGCAACTACAACAAACGGCCCAACAACAACAACAACAACAACAACAACAGCAACTACAACAATCATCCCAACAACAATAATAACCGCAACAACAGCAACAATCAGAAGCAGCTATGCCAAAGGTGTGAAAAGTATCACTCGGGGTTCTGCACCAAATTTTGCAACAAGTGTAAAAGAAATGGTCATAGCGCGGCGAAGTGTGAGGTCTACGGACCAGGGGTTAATAGAACGAAAGGAACAAATGGTGTCGGAACGAGTAATGGCGGAGCAAGTAGTGTCGGAGCAAGTTATGCCAATGTAGTTTGTTATAAATGTGGAAAACCAGGCCACATTATTAGAAATTTCCCGAACCAGGAGAACACGAATGGACAAGGCCGCGGAAGAGTTTTCAATATTAATGCGGCAGAGGCACAGGAAGACCCGGAGCTTGTTACGGGTACGTTTCTTATTGACAATAAATCTGCTTACGTTTTATTTGATTCGGGTGCGGATAGAAGCTATATGAGTAGAGATTTTTGTGCTAAATTAAGTTGCCCATTGACGCCTTTGGATAGTAAATTTTTACTCGAATTAGCAAATGGTAAATTAATTTCAGCAGATAATATATGTCGGAATCGAGAAATTAAACTGGTTAGCGAAACATTTAAGATTGATTTAATACCAGTAGAGTTAGGGAGTTTTGATGTGATAATCGGTATGGACTGGTTGAAAGAAGTGAAAGCAGAGATCGTTTGTTACAAAAATGCAATTCGCATTATACGAGAAAAAGGAAAACCCTTAATGGTGTACGGAGAAAAGGGCAACACGAAGCTACATCTTATTAGTAATTTGAAGGCACAAAAACTAATAAGAAAAGGTTGCTATGCTGTTCTAGCACACGTCGAGAAAGTACAAACTGAAGAAAAGAGCATCAATGATGTTCCCATTGCAAAAGAATTTCCCGATGTATTTCCGAAAGAATTACCGGGATTACCCCCACATCGATCCGTTGAATTTCAAATAGATCTTGTACCAGGAGCTGCACCAATAGCTCGTGCTCCTTACAGACTTGCACCCAGCGAGATGAAAGAACTGCAAAGCCAATTACAAGAACTTTTAGAGCGTGGTTTCATTCGACCAAGCACATCACCGTGGGGAGCTCCTGTTTTGTTTGTCAAGAAGAAAGATGGTACATTCAGGTTGTGTATCGACTACCGAGAGTTGAACAAACTTACCATCAAGAACCGCTACCCACTACCGAGAATCGACGACTTATTTGATCAACTACAAGGCTCGTCTATTTATTCAAAGATTGACTTACGTTCCGGGTATCATCAAATGCGGGTGAAAGAAGATGATATTCCAAAGACTGCTTTCAGAACACGTTACGGTCATTACGAGTTTATGGTCATGCCGTTTGGTTTAACTAATGCACCAGCTGTGTTCATGGACCTTATGAACCGAGTGTGTGGACCATACCTTGACAAGTTTGTCATCGTTTTCATTGATGACATACTTATTTACTCAAAGAATGACCAAGAACACGGTGAACATTTGAGAAAGGTGTTAGAAGTATTGAGAAAGGAAGAATTGTACGCTAAGTTTTCAAAGTGTGCATTTTGGTTGGAAGAAGTTCAATTCCTCGGTCACATAGTGAACAAAGAAGGTATTAAGGTGGATCCAGCAAAGATAGAAACTGTTGAAAAGTGGGAAACACCGAAAACTCCGAAACACGTACGCCAGTTTTTAGGACTAGCTGGTTACTACAGAAGGTTCATCCAAGACTTTTCCAGAATAGCAAAACCCTTGACTGCATTAACGCATAAAGGGAAGAAATTTGAATGGAATGATGAACAAGAGAAAGCATTTCAGTTATTGAAGAAAAAGCTAACTACGGCACCTATATTGTCATTGCCTGAAGGGAATGATGATTTTGTGATTTATTGTGACGCATCAAAGCAAGGTCTCGGTTGTGTATTAATGCAACGAACGAAGGTGATTGCTTATGCATCTAGACAATTGAAGATTCACGAACAAAATTATACGACGCATGATTTGGAATTAGGTGCGGTTGTTTTTGCATTAAAGACTTGGAGGCACTACTTATATGGGGTCAAAAGTATTATATATACCGACCACAAAAGTCTTCAACACATATTTAATCAGAAACAACTGAATATGAGGCAGCGTAGGTGGATTGAATTATTGAATGATTACGACTTTGAGATTCGTTACCACCCGGGGAAGGCAAATGTGGTAGCCGATGCCTTGAGCAGGAAGGACAGAGAACCCATTCGAGTAAAATCTATGAATATAATGATTCATAATAACCTTACTACTCAAATAAAGGAGGCGCAACAAGGAGTTTTAAAAGAAGGAAATTTAAAGGATGAAATACCCAAAGGATCGGAGAAGCATCTTAATATTTGGGAAGACGAAACCCGGTATAGGGCTGAAAGGATTTGGGTACCAAAATTTGGAGATATGAGAGAAATGGTACTTAGAGAAGCTCATAAAACCAGATACTCAATACATCCTGGAACGGGGAAGATGTACAAGGATCTCAAGAAACATTTTTGGTGGCCGGGTATGAAAGCCGATGTTGCTAAATACGTAGGAGAATGTTTGACGTGTTCTAAGGTCAAAGCTGAGCATCAGAAACCATCAGGTCTACTTCAACAACCCGAAATCCCAGAATGGAAATGGGAAAACATTACCATGGATTTCATCACTAAATTGCCAAGGACTGCAAGTGGTTTTGATACTATTTGGGTAATAGTTGATCGTCTCACCAAATCAGCACACTTCCTGCCAATAAGAGAAGATGACAAGATGAAGAAGTTAGCACGACTGTATTTGAAGGAAGTCGTCTCCAGACATGGAATACCAATCTCTATTATCTCTGATAGGGATGGCAGATTTATTTCAAGATTCTGGCAGACATTACAGCAAGCATTAGGAACTCGTCTAGACATGAGTACTGCCTATCATCCACAAACTGATGGGCAGAGCGAAAGGACGATACAAACGCTTGAAGACATGCTACGAGCATGTGTTATTGATTTCGGAAACCGTTGGGATCGACATCTACCGTTAGCAGAATTTTCCTACAACAACAGCTACCATTCAAGCATTGAGATGGCGCCGTTTGAAGCACTTTATGGTAGAAAGTGCAGGTCTCCGATTTGTTGGAGTGAGGTGGGGGATAGACAGATTACGGGTCCGGAGATTATACAAGAAACTACCGAGAAGATCATCCAAATTCAACAACGGTTGAAAACCGCCCAAAGTCGACAAAAGAGCTACGCTGACATTAAAAGAAAAGATATAGAATTTGAAATTGGAGAGATGGTCATGCTTAAAGTTTCACCTTGGAAAGGCGTTGTTTGATTTGGTAAACGAGGGAAATTAAATCCAAGGTATATTGGACCATTCAAGATTATTGATCGTGTCGGACCAGTAGCTTACCGACTTGAGTTACCTCAACAACTCGCGGCTGTACATAACACTTTCCACGTCTCGAATTTGAAGAAATGTTTTGCTAAAGAAGATCTCACTATTCCGTTAGATGAAATCCAAATCAACGAAAAACTCCAATTCATCGAAGAACCCGTCGAAATAATGGATCGTGAGGTTAAAAGACTTAAGCAAAACAAGATACCAATTGTTAAGGTTCGATGGAATGCTCGTAGAGGACCCGAGTTCACCTGGGAGCGTGAAGATCAGATGAAGAAGAAATACCCGCATCTATTTCCAGAAGATTCGTCAACACCTTCAACAGCTTAAAATTTCGGGACAAAATTTATTTAACGGGTAGGTACTGTAGTGACCCGAACTTTTCCATGTTTATATACATTAATTGAGATTGATGTTTACATGATTAAATGTTTCCAACATGTTAAGCAATCAAACTTGTTAAGACTTGATTAATTGAAATAGGTTTCATATAGACAATTGACCACCCAAGTTGACCGGTGATTCACGAACGTTAAAACTTGTAAAAACTATATGATGACATATATATGGATATATATATAGTTAACATGATACTATGATAAGTAAACATATCATTAAGTATATTAACAATGAACTACATATGTAAAAACAAGACTACTAACTTAATGATTTTTAAACGAGACATATATGTAACGATTATCGTTGTAAAGACATTTAATGTATATATATCATATTAAGAGATATTCATACATGATAATATCATGATAATATAATAATTTAAAATCTCATTTGATATTATAAACATTGGGTTAACAACATTTAACAAGATCGTTAACCTAAAGGTTTCAAAACAACACTTACATGTAACGACTAACGATGACTTAACGACTCAGTTAAAATGTATATACATGTAGTGTTTTAATATATATTTATACACTTTTGAAAGACTTCAATAAACTTATCAAAATACTTCTACTTAACAAAAATGCTTACAATTACATCCTCGTTCAGTTTCATCAACAATTCTACTCGTATGCACCCGTATTCGTACTCGTACAATACACAGCTTTTAGATGTATGTACTATTGGTATATACACTCCAATGATCAGCTCTTAGCAGCCCATGTGAGTCACCTAACACATGTGGGAACCATCATTTGGCAACTAGCATGAAATATCTCATAAAATTACAAAAATATGAGTAATCATTCATGACTTATTTACATGAAAACAAAATTACATATCCTTTATATCTAATCCATACACCAACGACCAAAAATACCTACAAACACTTTCATTCTTCAATTTTCTTCATCTAATTGATCTCTCTCAAGTTCTATCTTCAAGTTCTAAGTGTTCTTCATAAATTCCAAAAGTTCTAGTTTCATAAAATCAAGAATACTTTCAAGTTTGCTAGCTCACTTCCAATCTTGTAAGGTGATCATCCAACCTCAAGAAATCTTTATTTCTTACAGTAGGTTATCATTCTAATACAAGTTAATAATCATATTCAAACTTTGGTTCAATTTCTATAACTATAACAATCTTATTTCAAGTGATGATCTTACTTGAACTTGTTTTCGTGTCATGATTCTGCTTCAAGAACTTCGAGCCATCCAAGGATCCATTGAAGCTAGATCCATTTTTCTCTTTTCCAGTAGGTTTATCCAAGGAACTTAAGGTAGTAATGATGTTCATAACATCATTCGATTCATACATATAAAGCTATCTTATTCGAAGGTTTAAACTTGTAATCACTAGAACATAGTTTAGTTAATTCTAAACTTGTTCGCAAACAAAAGTTAATCCTTCTAACTTAACTTTTAAAATCAACTAAACACATGTTCTATATCTATATGATATGCTAACTTAATGATTTAAAACCTGGAAACACGAAAAACACCGTAAAACCGGATTTACGCCGTCGTAGTAACACCGCGGGCTGTTTTGGGTTAATTAATTAAAAACTATGATAAACTTTGATTTAAAAGTTGTTATTCTGAGAAAATGATTTTTATTATGAACATGAAACTATATCCAAAAATTATGGTTAAACTCAAAGTGGAAGTATGTTTTCTAAAATGGTCATCTAGACGTCGTTCTTTCGACTGAAATGACTACCTTTACAAAAACGACTTGTAACTTATTTTTCCGACTATAAACCTATACTTTTTCTGTTTAGATTCATAAAATAGAGTTCAATATGAAACCATAGCAATTTGATTCACTCAAAACGGATTTAAAATGAAGAAGTTATGGGTAAAACAAGATTGGATAATTTTTCTCATTTTAGCTACGTGAAAATTGGTAACAAATCTATTCCAACCATAACTTAATCAACTTGTATTGTATATTATGTAATCTTGAGATACCATAGACACGTATACAATGTTTCGACCTATCATGTCGACACATCTATATATAATTCGGAACAACCATAGACACTCTATATGTGAATGTTGGAGTTAGCTATACAGGGTTGAGGTTGATTCCAAAATATATATAGTTTGAGTTGTGATCAATACTGAGATATGTATACACTGGGTCGTGGATTGATTCAAGATAATATTTATCGATTTATTTCTGTACATCTAACTGTGGACAACTAGTTGTAGGTTACTAACAAGGACAGCTGACTTAATAAACTTAAAACATCGAAATATATTAAAAGTGTTGTAAATATATTTTGAACATACTTTGATATATATGTATATATTGTTATAGGTTCGTGAATCAACCAGTGGCCAAGTCTTACTTCCCGATGAAGTAAAAATCTGTGAAAGTGAGTTATAGTCCCACTTTTAAAATCTAATATTTTTGGGATGAGAATACATGCAGGTTTTATAAATGATTTACAAAATAGACACAAGTACGTGAAACTACATTCTATGGTTGAATTATCGAAATCGAATATGCCCCTTTTTATTAAGTCTGGTAATCTAAGAATTAGGGAACAGACACCCTAATTGACGCGAATCCTAAAGATAGATCTATTGGGCCTAACAAACCCCATCCAAAGTACCGGATGCTTTAGTACTTCGAAATTTATATCATATCCGAAGGGTGTCCCGGAATGATGGGGATATTCTTATATATGCATCTTGTTATTGTCGGTTACCAGGTGTTCACCATATGAATGATTTTTATCTCTATGTATGGGATGTGTATTGAAATATGAAATCTTGTGGTCTATTGTTACGATTTGATATATATAGGTTAAACCTATAACTCACCAACATTTTTGTTGACGTTTAAAGCATGTTTATTCTCAGGTGAATATTAAGAGCTTCCGCTGTTGCATACTAAAATAAGGACAAGATTTGGAGTCCATGTTTGTATGATATTGTGTAAAAACTGCATTCAAGAAACTGATTTCGATGTAACATATTTGTATTGTAAACCATTATGTAATGGTCGTGTGTAAACAGGATATTTTAGATTATCATTATTTGATAATCTACGTAAAGCTTTTTAAACCTTTATTTATGAAATAAAGGTTATGGTTTGTTTTAAAAATGAATGCAGTCTTTGAAAAACGTCTCATATAGAGGTCAAAACCTCGCAACGAAATCAATTAATATGGAACGTTTTTAATCAATAAGAACGGGACATTTCACAAGTAAAATATAAAAAGTTTTAAAATTTAACAAACAACTTTTAATTATATTATTATTAAGCCTAAAATTTATAAATCTCATTTTCGGCTAACCGTTTATTTTAAAATAATATAAGTTTGAGTTTGTCTTGCTTAATATCAATCGGAACCTTAAAAGAGTATTACAATCATTTAATATTTATTTATTTTTTTAATATACTTTATTTGTACATAGAGATATATTTTAAATAATAATTATTATATTATCCTATTTTTATTTTATTAATTTTTAATAACAACAACATATAATACTTCAAATTATATTTTGAATTATTATTTATTTATACATACACACATATCTATTTACAATTAATTGTTCGTGAATCGTCGGGAATGGTAAAAGGGCAAATGCATTTGTGTAAACTATTTCAAAGTTTTTCGAGACTCAACATTACAGATTTTGCTTATCGTGTCAGAAATCATATGAAGATTAAGATTAAATTTGATTGAAAATTTTCGGATCATCACAGTACCTACCCGTTAAAGAAATTTCGTCCTGAAATTTAATTGGCATGGTCATGACTGACAATAAGTATGTTTTCATGACGCATACGAGCTAGAAATTAGAGTTTTATCATCAGCGAGTAATATGGATAACAAAAGAGTGAAACGAATAAATGTAGGTTCGTCTTAACCTGTTACGTAGTCACGGTTGATTTTCGGAATTCAAGGGATTTGAAGAAAATCTTCGGATACTAAAAGATTTGATTCTTCGGCGAGTAAGGAAATTAAGATCTCTATAATTAAATACTGTGATCTACCTCGATTACTCTGTCTAATATTTCCATTATAAATTAAACTCTTCCGTTCCATTATTCTCACCATTCCTATACTTTCTTTCTTAGTTCATACATCCAAAAGATTATGAAAATGCTTAATCCCGTTCTAATCCTTGATATTTTCCTAATTATCATTTCTATCATCCTTCTTTTCAATCTTCCACCAGAAGAATCTGTTTACTTCTTCTATTACCTTGGGGTGATACTATTCTTAATTTTACCGTGTCTTTATATTGCTATTCGTATTAATATTCACGGTTTGTAACCTCCGTGTTGTTATTGGACTTTATATTTTCTCTTATATTTTGGAGCTCTTTGCCTTCTTATTCTCTTCTCGACCTCTAGTAAAGCTAGTAATGATCCTGAGTTCTTAGGTATGAAGTCATAATATACAAGGTAGAAAGGAAAGGTAGTAACACGATTTGATTTGTCAAATTACCAGAATATCCGGAAAAGACCGAATCATCAAAAATATTTTCTTGATATTTTTGAGGTTAAACAAAATACAAGAATCGTGTAACATGGCATGTAATGATGGTATGATCTGTGCATCATTACGTTTCATTAGAAACTCAGCATGACTTACTGTAATATAATCACGTTGATCAAGTGTCATTATATTATACTAACTCATGCATCAATTTCCAACACCACTTCAAAAGCATTCTTATTTTAAACAAGAAGGTTTACAGAATATAGAAACTAAGACAGTTTCCTTTTATGATATATTACAGATAGCGCGGAGAGATAATTTATATCGGACGAGAATATTTATCAAGATATCTTCAGAAATATTGAGGATATTAATAATGAAAGATACGATAATATCTTAGAATTTTTGAATCAAATTGTGATGAAGAAATTCATTCACGATGATTTAGAGCGATTAAGGAGCAAGGTATTCGTTAAAGATTTCATCAGAAACAGAATCATCAGGATTCTTTTATGTACAAGTTTAGTCCTTGTTCAGTGTCTCTTTCATGATTTGCTCAATTCATTTTTCAGTATCAAAATCTTTGAGTTTTTCCAACACTCCATTCTTTATCATCAAACTTTTGACTGTTAAGGCAGTCTTCAGTTTTCACTGCTTCATCAACTTTTTCAAAACTCAGGAAACTGATTCATAAGCTAAAGCGCTTTTCAGAAATTCAGAACTGAAATTCGTAAATCTAGGAGATAGAAGTTATATATATATATATATATATATATATATATATATATATATATATATATATATATATATATATATATATATATATATATATATATAAATTGTTGTCGTAGAATCGCTGAGAATTTCGAGATTATCGATTGATGCCTTCCGGTACTTGGTATGGTAATTATCATTACGAGACACCGATGAGTTCATGATAAGACTTTAATAGATAAATATATTGATTTGTCGTAGAGATTTAAGCCAAGGAGCAACGAGGTTGCTGGTACGTCTGCTGGTAATTTAGTGGAATATAAAAGATTCTTCGGTAACAATAAAAGAGCACGCATATATATCAAGGTTATAATCAGGTTGTTTAGAACGAAAAGTCAAAGTTGACTTGCTGGAGCTGTGACAAAACTGGCTATCTCGATCAGGAGTTGCAAAGTTATTTTCGGTAATAATAACACTAAAGGAATTAGCACAGCTATGTGTTAAACATTTACTCAGGTTCTGAGTAGTTTCAGGTGCATAGCTATATTCATCAATCTTTTCTTCTGTAGATGAAGTGCTGTTAGTTCATCCTCTCGTTTGAGGTGTTTTCAAGAATCATGAAAGGTTTGAATGCAGATTGGAATCGTCAAGATACAAATGAGGTTTAAGATGAACTCAAGTGGCAAACTTAAAAAAATATTTAGTTTCATATGTTTTAATTGTCCAATGTTATTAGTCCACAGTCGATAGTCCACAGTTAACAGTCTAATAATTCATATATAGTTTAATATATAATATTTGAATTAATTAATACATGTCGTGACCCGTTATATACATGTCTCAGACTCGATCACAACTCAAAGTATATATATTATTTGAGAATCAACCTCAACCCTGTATAGCGAACTCGATCATTACAGCATATAGAGTGTCTATGGTTATTCCAAATAATATATATAGATGCGTCGATATGATATGTCAAAACCTTGTATACGTGTCCCGATATTTAAATGCGTAAATAACAGTATTTAAATGACGATAAATAAAGTGCGTAAAAATAAATAACAGAAATTAAATGACGATAAATAAAATTGCGAGAATTAAAATTGCGATAATTAAATTGAGATAAATAAATTGCGATAATTAAAATGTAATATGGAATTAACAGTTAGCTAGGAACAGTTAGCTAGGATTTCGTTAGCGTGGATTCTTAACAAAATTTCTCATAGTTAATTTGTTTGTTTCTAACAAATTTTATTTTGTCCACATTTTCTTCATTATGCCACTTTTTGGATTTCTGATAGGTCAAAATCTAAATATGAAATTGAATGAAAAGGGTTATTCTGTGGTGAACGGATACGTATATCTGTGGATGTAGGTAGGATAGTAAATGGCTTGTTGAATCAGATTCGAAGGATTTACAGTGTAATTTATTAAGGTGAAATCTAAATATTCCTCGGGTATTACCTACCCGTTAAAATATTTTCACCATTAACAGTTTGTACAAAAGAATTTTTAATTACAATCTTTATGAAAATATACTAACATATATAATTTCCTTCAGATGTAATCATGGATTTAATGAGCTAATATAATATTAATCTCATTTGGTTTACCGTTAGAACAAGATTATATAATCTCTAAAATATTAGAGATTACATAATCGCCATGTCGAACGAAGATAAATGATGTAGAATGATTCGTAGATCGATGATTATGCTCGAGGTACAGAATGAAATATTGGGGCAGGTGATGTTGAAACTTGGGTTGTTGGTGGTCTTGTTGGTGCCGATGATGTTGCTGAAGCTGGTAAATTTTGCAACATATTCTCCAAATTTATTTCTCGAGCGCGAAGTTTGTTGACTTCTTCTATTATTCCGGGATGATTGTCGGTTGGAACGAGCGAATAAATAAGGTTTAGAATCTGAGATATTATGTAATCATGATGAGATATTCGAGAAATGAGGGTGAAAATGATATTTTGGACTGGTTCACCGGTAAGTGCTTCAGGTTCTTTGCCAAGAGGTGAATTTGGTTGATGGAAAGGATCACCTTCTTTTTGTCTCCAATGATTAAGTAGGCTACGGACCCATCAAGTGAATTGGTGGATACATTCTGGTGACACTGCTTTCGGAGCTTAGGTGAAACTCCATATCGGAATAGCTGTCGGAATCCGAAGAATTCGAACTGGTTGAAGGATTCATCTTGTACGATCAGATGAAGGATTTTCGATAAGAAATAGATTATAGGATGTAGATTAGTACCCTGCAATACATAATTTACATATGCATATATAATACTAAAATCCCATAAGTTACGGAGGAATCTACGGTAGCTGTCAGGCAAAGGTAACAATAACAGATACGCTAAGATATAAATTAGCAGATACGATAAGATATGAATTCTGTCTATACACTATTCATGCAATCAATGCAGTAAGATGTGTCTAGACTAAGAATGATTAGCAGGTAATTTTTGACACAAAATGATAAGCAAAACTTTTGACATGCAGACACGGTCGAAGTCCAGACCCACTAATGCATCTAAACAATTATCAGTTAGACACACTAATGCAAGACCTGGTTCGCTAAGACCACCTTTCCGATACCACATGAGACGACCCGTTCTAATCTATCAGGACGAATACATTACATTTGGTTACATCGCGAGGTACTTGACCTCTATATGATACATTTTACAAACATTGCATTCGTTTTTAAAAGACAAACTTTCATTACATCGAAAATTGACGGCATGCATACCATTTCATAACATATCCAACGATAATTGACTTAATAATAATCTTGATGAACTCGATGACTCGAATGCAACGTCTTTTGAAATATGTCATGAATGACTCCAAGTAATATCTCTAAAATGAGCAAATGCGCAGCGGAGGATTTCTTTCATACCTGAGAATAAACATGCTTTAAAGTGTCAACCAAAAGGTTGGTGAGTTCATTAGTTTATCATAAACATTCATTTTCATCATTTTAATATTTCACAAGAATTTCATTTCTAGTTCTCATAAATATACGTCCCATGCATAGAGACAAAAATATCATTCATATGGATTGAACACCTAGTAACCGACATTAACAAGATGCATATAAGAATATCCCCTATCATTCCGGGAAATCCTTCGGACATGATAAAAACAACATCGAAGTATTAAAGCATCCGCTACAACGGATGGGGTTCGTTAGGCCCAATAGATCTATCTTTAGGATTCGCGTCAATTAGTAGACTGGTTTACTAATTCTTAGGTTACCAAGTAAAAGGGGCATATTCGGCTTCGATCATTCAACCATATAATGTAGTTTCGATTACTTGTGTCTATTTCGTAAAACGTTTATAAAAACAGCGCATGTATTCTCAGTCCCAAAAATATATATTGCAAAAGCATTTAAAAAGGGAGCAAATGAAACTCACCTAATGTATTTTGTAGTAAAAATACATATGACTATATTGAACAATGCAGGGTTAGCCTCGGATTCACGAACCTATATCATTTGTATATATATTAACACATATACTTGTAATCGAACAATTTTATATATTATTAGTGATTTAGTTGTTATTTTAATTATGTGTTTCATTAATAACCTAATTAATTATATTTATTCTATATAAATACTTATTAAAAATATTACTATGGTTGTATTAAATATAGTTTTATATAATGAATAGTTATATGATAAAAAGTTGCTTCATTTTATTATAATAATTAATAATAATAATAATAATAACAAAAATAATAATAATAATAATAATAATAATAATAATAATAATAATAATAATAATAATAATAATAATAATAATAGTTATTATGATAATAATAATGATAATGATAATAATAATTTTGATAAAAATGGTAATTTTTCTAATACTGAAAATGATAAAAATAATACTAATAATAATAATAATAATAATAATAATAATAATAATAATAATAATAATAATAATAATAATAATAATAATAATAATAATAATAATAATAATAATGTTAATATAGATAATACGGAGTACTTATAATAATAATGAAAATGATAATTTTAATAAAAATACTTTTGTTACTAATAATAATTTTAAAAATGATAATTTTAATGATGATACTAATAATAATATTAATAATAATAATCAAAACCTTAGAGCACAAGGTGTCCGTGTCCATTTCAGTGTCCATTTTTCAGTGTCCATTTTGGAAGCCGAAATTGACTGACAGTGTGTAAGGTGAAGGTGTCCACAGTGTCCATTTCAGTGTCCATTTTTTTAATTGATTTTTAATATTGTATTTAAATTAATAACTGTTTTTTATTTTTTTAATACTTTTCTATTTTAAAAAAATTCGTTAATAAATATTTACACAATTTATAAAATAAAATATTAATATGAAATGTTGTTCTACTTCGATTAAATATGAAAACAAATTTGTGGGACATCATAAAAAATCATCTCCTATTTCTTATCTTCATCTTCTTCTACAGTTCCAAAACCCATTTTTAAAACTTTAATTTCTTCTTTCAATATTTTCTTTCAAAATTCAGATTATGAAAAAAAAAAGTATGAAAACACAGCTTCAACGGTTGCAATTTTGAATTTGGACCCCACAAAAATACCCTAAAACCACCGTCCATTTTGAGAGGTTGAAGATTGACGGTGGCGGCGACGGTGAGCCGGTGTCGACTGACCGTCGATCCCGGCGTCGATTTGGAGGGGACGGCGAAATTGATTGCTGGACACCGAGTGCACTTAAAATCGTGTTAATACTAGTGATAATAATATTACTAATAATAATAATAATTATGATAATAATGTTATTATTAATGATAATAATGCTAATAATAGTAATAGTAATAATAATAATAATAATAATAATAATAATAATAATAATAATAATAATAATAATAATAATAATAATAATAATAATAATAATAATAATAGTAGTGATATTACTAATACTAACAATAATGATAATAATATTAATTGTATTGATGATAGTAATAATAATAATTATCTTAACATTAACAATAATAATAATAATAATAATAATAAAAAAATTTAGTATTGAAAACTACCTCACTAACTTTTTCTAAAAAGAATTGTCACGAGCAGGGATTGAACCTGCGACCTCTCGCTACCCCGGAAGACACCCAAACCACTCGCCTGCCTTCTGTTTTTCTTATATCTTTCCCAACTAAATCTATATAACCCGATTATTCTATTTCATATTCTTCTTTTACTTACCTAATTAATTTAGCCCAGCAGGAAGCATAAGCTGAATTGTGGCCCAACAGAACTTTTAGATTATCTCGGCCCACATTGAATTTTATTATACGGCCCAACTGAATTTTTATTACCTAAGCCCAATTAGTGGTCCGATTCAAAAAAAAGAAAATTTAGTTTATACGCTGGTAACTATAATCGACTAAACAGTAGGGTTTCGTTTCTTTCAATTCATCATCATCACTATCATCATACTCAATCCTATTCATAATCATAATCATAATCATAATCTTTATGATTTCATCATCATCAATCTTCCTTATCATCATTCGTTGTTCTTCTTGTGAACCACCATCATATTTATCACAGCATCACAATCGTCATTATGCTCATCACCATAATTCGTTGTATAAGAAACATGAGATCATAACATCACAAGACGAAGAAGAAGCAAACGCAACCATCATGAATCGAGTAGATGATTAAAACGAGTATTGTTGGGCTTTGGTGATCTATCAGAAACAGGAACGGGTTATATGCCAGCCCAACAGAAAAACTTAGATGGACCTCGGCCCAATGAGTATAATCCTAACAGCCCAAAAGCAGCCCATATAGTAGTATGAATATGTCATGTTTTTAAATAAAGGTTTCATGGTTATAATTAGGGAATGGGTCCCCGTTCAAGTGGTTATTGCTTTCTCAATTGTCGGCTAAAAGAAAAAGGAAACGTACAGTATCCTTTAAAGCCGTTAATTAGAAATAGAAACAAAAGTTGCAGTGAGTAGTAAATCAGCTATAACCATTCGTTTTATTGGGTGGTGTTAATTGAAACATAATATAGATGTAATAGTAATCGGCTCATCATAGTTGCGGGTTTTCTTCGAGTTGTTATTCTCAGTTGAAATAGAAAGAAACCAAGATATAAAAGCTTGATGGTTATGGTGAGGTGGTTAGCTGTAACTAAACGTGAAGGTGGGGTTGGAGTGGTGATGGTTTGAATATCGTGGTGCAGTGGATTCTTAATTAGGATCGAATACAGATAAAAAAAAATATAGCAGAAACAATAGTGATTGTGGTGGATTTTTGAATGGTGGTAGAAGTAGTAGTAAGGTTCGATGATGATGGGTATTCGGTTTAATTTTGTTGGTCGTGTGGATTTATATTGAATCCGAATAGGAACAGGAAACAATCGATGCAGTAGAAGCATAAGGAAATCGTTGGGTGGTTTTATGGTGGTGGTTTTCGAGGGTGGTGATGTGGCTGCAATAATATATCGAACCAGGAAGCAACAGGTATGGCAGCAACCTTCGAAGAAGCTTGGGTTGGTGTTTGAAGGTGGTAAAATGGTAAGTTGCAGAGGATAAAACAAGGGTGATAGCTTGGTTCGCCGATGCTTTAGGGAAGAATGAAGGTAATGTTTAATCTAAACAATCACAACATAACGAGTTTTTGATGATGGGTTGTTCGAGTATATAAAACGAAAGTAGTAGCTAGTTTGTTGATTATGGGTGAAGGTGGTTGATGATGGTGAACCGAAGATGGTTCTTGGTTTAATTAATTAAAGAAAAAAAAATGCTTTATGATTGGTGGTTTGTTTATGGTGAACGAAAACAAAAAAAAATGAAATGGTGATGATTGTGGTTACTTACAATCAAGGAAGTGAGAGAGGGACATTAGAGAGAGGAAGAAGGATGTAGTTAAAATGGGTGTTCCATATGCGTAATAAACAATCTATATGTATATTAGATTATGATTAAACAAACAAAAACAGTAACCACTAATTTCAATCACATACAATAATCAAATGAATCATTTGAGGATTATTTGTTTATATGTTACCTACAGTTTTCACGGACTATTATTTCGTACACCGTTGTCTACTTAGTGGCGAATAAAAGTGTTCAGAAAAATTCCATATTTTTAATTTAACTATATTTATTTATTTTGGTCATTATGGTATAAAAATTCAGTCATTAATTATTAAATAAAAATTACATTAATTATTCACTCCCTATCCCAAGTAAAATATAAAAAGTTTTAAAATTTAACAAACAACTTTTAATTATATTATTATTAAGCCTAAAATTTATAAATCTCATTTTCAGCTAACCGTTTAATTTAAAATAATATAAGTTTGAGTTTAACTTGCTTAATATCAATCGGAACCTTAAACGAGTATTACAATCATTTAATATTTATTTTTTTAATATACTTTATTTGTATATAGAGATATATTTTAAATAATAATTATTATATTATCCTATTTTTATTTTATTAATTTTTAATAACAACAACATATAATACTTCAAATTATATTTCGAATTATTATTTATTTATACATACACACATATCTATTTACAATTAATTGTTCATGAATCGTCGGGAATTGTAAAAGGGCAAATGCATTCGTGTAAACTGTTTCAAAGTTTTTCGAGACTCAACATTACAGATTTTGCTTATCGTGTCAGAAATCATATAAAGATTAAGTTTAAATTTGATCAGAAATTTTCGGGTCATCACATACAATGAGTATTAATTGAGTAGCGTTACATGGTTAGAGTTTCGACTTACAAACTTAAAACATTCGCTAACATAACCTTATTTGTCACGACCCTACTTTTTCCGTTATCTTTTACCGTTAATTATTTAACGACCGTTAACTGTTATTCGTGCCACATCATCTCTATGATCTATATTATTATTTTTGTAATAATATGAAATGTCCCGTTCTTATTGATTAAAAACGTTCCATATTAATTGATTTTGTTGCGAGGTTTTGACCTCTATATGAGACGTTTTTCAAAGACTGCATTCATTTTTAAAACAAACCATAACCTTTATTTCATAAATAAAGGTTTAAAAAGCTTTACGTAGATTATCAAATAATGATAATCTAAAATATCCTGTTTACACACGACCATTACATAATGGTTTACAATACAAATATGTTACATCGAAATCAGTTTCTTGAATGCAGTTTTTACACAATATCATACAAACATGGACTCCAAATCTGGTCCTTATTTTAGTATGCAACAGCGGAAGCTCTTAGTATTCACCTGAGAATAAACATGCTTTAAACGTTAACAAAAATGTTGGTGAGTTATAGGTTTAACCTATATGTATCAAATCGTAACAATAGACCACAAGATTTCATATTTCAATACACATCCCATACATAGAGATAAAAATCATTCATATGGTGAACACCTGGTAACCGACATTAACAAGATGCATATATATAAGAATATCCCCATCATTCCGGGACACCCTTCGGATATGATATAAATTTCGAAGTACTAAAGCATCCGGTACTTTGGATGGGGTTTGTTAGGCCCAATAGATCTATCTTTCGGATTCGCGTCAATTAGGGTGTCTGTTCCCTAATTCTTAGATTACCAGACTTAATAAAAAGGGGCATATTCGATTTCGATAATTCAACCATAGAATGTAGTTTCACGTACTTGTGTCTATTTTGTAAATCATTTATAAAACCTGCATGTATTCTCATCCCAAAAATATTAGATTTTAAAAGTGGGACTATAACTCACTTTCACAGATTTTTACTTCGTCGGGAAGTAAGACTTGGCCACTGGTTGATTCACGAACCTATAACAATATATACATATATATCAAAGTATGTTTAAAATATATTTACAACACTTTTAATATTTTTTGATGTTTTAAGTTTATTAAGTCAGCTGACCTCATTAGTAACCTACAACTAGTTGTCCACAGTTAGATGTACAGAAATAAATCGATAAATATTATCTGGAATCAATCCACAACCCAGTGTATACGTATCTCAGTATTGATCACAACTCAAACTATATATATTTTGGAATCAACCTCAACCCTGTATAGCTAACTCCAACATTCACATATAGAGTCTCTATGGTTGTTCCGAAATATATATAGATGTGTCGACATGATAGGTCGAAACATTGTATACGTGTCTATGGTATCTCAAAATTACATAATATAAAATACAAGTTGATTAAGTTATGGTTGGAATAGATTTGTTACCAATTTTCACGTAGCTAAAATGAGAAAAATTATCCAATCTTGTTTTACCCATAACTTCTTCATTTTAAATCCGTTTTGAGTGAATCAAATTGATATGGTTTCATATTGAACTCTATTTTATGAATATAAACATAAAAAGTATAGGTTTATAGTCAGAAAAATAAGTTACAAGTCGTTTTTGTAAAGGTAGTCATTTCAGTCGAAAGAACGACGTCTAGATGACCATTTTAGAAAACATACTTCCACTTTGAGTTTAACCATAATTTTTGGATATAGTTTCATGTTCATAATAAAAATCATTTTCTTAGAATAAAAACTTTTAAATAAAAGTTTATCATAGTTTTTAATTAACTAACCCAAAACAGCCCGCGGTGTTACTACGACGGCGTAAATCCGGTTTTACGGTGTTTTTTGTGTTTCCAGGTTTTAAATCATTAAGTTAGCATATCATATAGATATAGAACATGTGTGTAGTTAATTTTAAAAGTCAAGTTATAAGGATTAACTTTTGTTTGCGAACAAGTTTAGAATTAACTAAACTATGTTCTAGTGATTACGAGTTTAAACCTTCGAATAAGATAGTTTTATATATATGAATCGAATGATGTTATGAACATCATTACTACCTCAAGTTTAGTAGGTAAACCTACTGGAAGTGACAAGAAATGATCTAGCTTTAAAGGATCTTGGATGGCTTGAAAGTTCTTGAAGTAGGATCATGACATAAAAACAAGTTCAAGTAAGATTTTTACTCGAATTAAGATAGTTTATAGTTATAGAAATTGAATCAAAGTTTGAATATGAATATTACCTTGAATAAGAAAGATAACCTACTGTATATAACAAAGGTTTCTTGATCTTAGATGATTACTTGGAATGGATTAGAAAGCTTGGAAGTAAATTAGTAAACTTGAAGGGATTTTTGAAGTGTTCTTGAAGTGTTCTTCCTATGATGATTATAGCTTGATTCTTGAAGTTATTTTTTTGATGAAGATGATGATTAACTACTGGAAAAATACGTTCATAATAGTGTGTGTGTGTGTTGAGAGAGAATTAGAAAGAGAATTGGAAGTGAAATGGAGTGAATGATGAGTGGTAATTGGTGAGTGGTGAGTGGGGTTAAAAGGAGTTCTAGTTAGTTGACTAGCTCATGGTAGAAGTTAAAATTGATTAGTCATACATGACATAATCAAGATTGGAATCCCATGCTAGTTCCTATTGGTATATACTCATAGTAAGTACGTTTTGAAGCTGTGTATAATACGGGTAAGAATACGACTAGAATTCTTGATGAAAGAAAAGAATGAAAAAGTAACTGTAACCATTTTCGTTAAGTATGAGTGTTTTGATATATGTCTTGAAGTCTTCCAAAAGTATTTTAATACATCTAAATACACTACATGTATATACATTTTAACTGAGTCATTAAGTCATCGTTAGTCGTTACATGTAAGTGTTGTTTTGAAACCTTTAAGTTAACAATCTCAATTAATGTTGTTAACCCATTGTTTATTATATCTAATGAGTTGTTAAATTATTATATTATCATGATATTATGATATATTAATATATCTTAATATGATATATATACATTTAAATGTCGTTACAACGATAATCGTTACATATATGTCTCGTTTCGAAATCCTTAAGTTAGTAGTCTTGTTTATATGTATATAACTCATTGTTAATATACTTATGGAGATACTTACTTATCATAATCTCATGTTAACCATATGTATATCCATATGTATATCCATATATATATATCGTCATGTCGTTTTTACAAGTTTTAACGTTCGTGAATCTTCGGTCAACTTGGGTGGTCAATTGTCTATATGAAACATATTTCAATTAATCAAGTCTTAACAAGTTTGATTGCTTAACATGTTGGAAACATTTAATCATGTAAATATCAATCTCAATTAATATATATAAACATGGAAAAGTTCGGGTCACTACAGTACCTACCCGTTAAATAAATTTCGTCCCGAAATTTTAAGCTGTTGAAGGTGTTGACGAATCTTCTGGAAATAGATGCGGGTATTTCTTCTTCATCTGATCTTCACGCTCCCAGGTGAACTCGGGTCCTCTACGAGCATTCCATCGAACCTTAACAATTGATATCTTGTTTTGCTTAAGTCTTTTAACCTCACGATCCATTATTTCGACGGGTTCTTCGATGAATTGGAGTTTTTCGTTGATTTGGATTTCATCTAACGGAATAGTGAGATCTTCTTTAGCAAAACATTTCTTCAAATTCGAGACGTGGAAAGTGTTATGTACAACCGCGAGTTGTTGAGGTAACTCAAGTCGGTAAGCTACTGGTCCGACACGATCAATAATCTTGAATGGTCCAATATACCTTGGATTTAATTTCCCTCGTTTACCAAATCGAACAACGCCTTTCCAAGGTGCAACTTTAAGCATGACCATCTCTCCAATTTCAAATTCTATATCTTTTCTTTTAATGTCAGTGTAGCTCTTTTGTCGACTTTGGGCGGTTTTCAACCGTTGTTGAATTTGGATGATCTTCTCGGTAGTTTCTTGTATAATCTCCGGACCCGTAATCTGTCTATCCCCCACTTCACTCCAACAAATCGAAGACCTGCACTTTCTACCATAAAGTGCTTCAAACGGCGCCATCTCAATGCTTGAATGGTAGCTGTTGTTGTAGGAAAATTCTGCTAATGGTAGATGTCGATCCCAACTGTTTCCGAAATCAATAACACATGCTTGTAGCATGTCTTCAAGCGTTTGTATCGTCCTTTCGCTCTGCCCATCAGTTTGTGGATGATAGGCAGTACTCATATCTAGACGAGTTCCTAATGCTTGCTATAATGTCTACCAGAATCTTGAAATAAATCTGCCATCCCTATCAGAGATAATAGAGATTGGTATTCCATTTCTGGAGACGACTTCCTTCAAATACAGTCGTGCTAACTTCTCCATCTTGTCATCTTCTCTTATTGGCAGGAAATGTGTTGATTTGGTGAGACGATCAACTATTACCCAAATAGTATCAAAACCACTTGCAGTCCTTGGCAATTTAGTGATGAAATCCATGGTAATGTTTTCCCATTTCCATTCCGGGATTTCGGGTTGTTGAAGTAGACCTGATGGTTTCTGATGCTCAGCTTTGACCTTAGAACACGTCAAACATTCTCCTACGTATTTAGCAACATCGGCTTTCATACCCGGCCACCAAAAATATTTCTTGAGATCCTTGTACATCTTCCTCGTTCCAGGATGTATTGAGTATCTGGTTTTATGAGCTTCTCTAAGTACCATTTCTCTCATATCTCCAAATTTTGGTACCCAAATCCTTTCAGCCCTATACCGGGTTCCGTCTTCCCGAATATTAAGATGTTTCTCCGATCCTTTGGGTATTTCATCCTTTAAATTTCCCTCTTTTAAAACTCCTTGTTGCACCTCCTTTATTTGAGTAGTAAGGTTATTATGAATCATTATATTCATAGATTTTACTCGAATGGGTTCTCTGTCCTTCCTGCTCAAGGCATCGGCTACCACATTTGCCTTCCCCGGGTGGTAACGAATCTCAAAGTCGTAATCATTCAATAATTCAATCCACCTACGCTGCCTCATATTCAGTTGTTTCTGATTAAATATGTGTTGAAGACTTTTGTGGTCGGTATATATAATACTTTTGACCCCATATAAGTAGTGCCTCCAAGTCTTTAATGCAAAAACAACCGCGCCTAATTCCAAATCATGCGTCGTATAATTTTGTTCGTGAATCTTCAATTGTCTAGACGCATAAGCAATCACCTTCGTTCGTTGCATTAATACACAACCGAGACCTTGCTTTGATGCGTCACAATAAATCACAAAATCATCATTCCCTTCAGGCAATGACAATATATGTGCCGTAGTTAGCTTTTTCTTCAATAACTAAAACGCTTTCTCTTGTTCATCATTCCATTCAAATTTCTTCCCTTTATGCGTTAATGCAGTCAAGGGTTTTGCTATTCTGGAAAAGTCTTGGATGAACCTTCTGTAGTAACCAGCTAGTCCTAAAAACTGGCGTATGTGTTTCGGAGTTTTTGGGGTTTCCCACTTTTCAACAGTTTCTATCTTTGCCGGATCCACCTTAATACCTTCTTTGTTCACTATGTGACCGAGGAATTGAACTTCTTCCAACCAAAATGCACACTTTGAAAACTCAGCGTACAATTCTTCCTTCCTCAATACTTCTAACACCTTTCTCAAATGTTCACCGTGTTCTTGGTCATTCTTTGAGTAAATAAGTATGTCATCAATGAAAACAATGACAAACTTGTCAAGGTATGGTCCACACACTCGGTTCATAAGGTCCATGAACACAGCTGGTGTATTAGTTAAACCAAACGGCATGACCATAAACTCGTAATGAAAGTAACGTGTTCCGAAAGCAGTCTTTGGAATATCATCTTCTTTCACCCGCATTTGATGATACCCGGAATGTAAGTCAATCTTTGAATAAACAGACGAGCCTTGTAGTTGATCAAATAAGTCATCGATTCTCGGTAGTGGGTAGCGGTTCTTGATGGTAAGTTTGTTCAACTCTCGGTAGTCGATACACAATCTGAATGTACCATCTTTCTTCTTGACAAACAAAACAGGAGCTCCCCACGGTGATGTGCTTGGTCGAATGAAACCACGCTCTAAAATTTCTTGTAATTGGCTTTGCAGTTCTTTAATCTTGCTGGGTGCGAGTCTGTAAGGAGCACGAGCTATTGGTGCAGCTCCTGGTACAAGATCTATTTGAAATTCAACGGATCGCTGTGGGGGTAATCCCGGTAATTCTTTCGGAAATACATCGGGAAATTCTTTTGCAATGGGAACATCATTGATGCTCTTTTCTTCAGTTTGTACTTTCTTGACGTGTGCTAGAACAGCATAGCAACCTTTTCTTATTAGTTTTTTGTGCCTTCAAATTACTAATAATATGTAGCTTCGTGTTGCCCTTTTCTCCGTACACAATTAAGGGTTTTCCTTTTTCTCGTATAATTCGAATTGCATTTTTGTAACAAACGATCTCTGCTTTCACTTCTTTCAACCAGTCCATACCGATTATCACATCAAAACTCCCTAACTCTACTGGTATCAAATCAATCTTAAATGTTTCGCTAACCAGTTTAATTTCTCGATTCCGACATATATTATCTGCTGAAATTAATTTACCATTTGCTAATTCGAGTAAAAATTTACTATCCAAAGGTGTCAATGGACAACTTAATTTAGCACAAAAATCTCTACTCATATAGCTTCTATCCGCACCCAAATCAAATAAAACGTAAGCAGATTTATTGTCAATAAGAAACGTACCCGTAACAAGCTCCGGGTCTTCCTGTGCCTCTGCCGCATTAATATTGAAAACTCTTCCACGGTCTTGTCCATTCGTGTTCTCCTGGTTCGGGAAATTTCTAATAATGTGACCCGGTTTTCCACATTTATAACAAACTACATTGGCATAACTTGCTCCGACACTACTTGCTCCGCCATTACTCGTTTCGACACCATTTGTTCCTTTCGTTCTATTAACCCCTGGTCCGTAGACCTCACACTTTGCCGCGCTATGACCATTTCTTTTACACTTGTTGCAAAATTTGGTGCAGAACCCCGAGTGATACTTTTCACACCTTTGGCATAGCTGCTTCTGATTGTTGTTTTTGTTACGGTTATTATTGTTGTTGGGATGATTGTTGTAGTTGCTGTTGTTGTTGTTGTTGTTGTTGTTGTTGGGCCGTTTGTTGTAGTTGCAATTGATGTTGTGATTGTTGGGATAATTGTTGCGATTATTGTTGTAATTGCTGTTGTTGTTGTTGTATTGGTGATTCTTATCACCGTTTTCTTCCCACTTTCTTTTGACTTGCTTCACATTGGCCTCTTCAGCAGTCTGTTCTTTAATTATTTCTTCAATCTGGTTCACTAGTTTGTGAGCCATTCTACATGCCTGTTGTATGGAGGCGGGCTCGTTTTAACTTATATCTTCTTGGATTCTTTCAGGTAATCCTTTCACAAACGCGTCGATCTTCTCTTCCTCATCTTCGAATGCTCCCGGACACAATAGGCACAATTCTGTGAATCGTCTTTCGTACGTAGTAATATCAAATCCTTGGGTTCGTAACCCTCTAAGTTCTGTCTTGAGCTTATTGACCTCAGTTCTGGGATGGTACTTCTCGTTCATCAAGTGCTTGAATGCTGACCACGGTAGTGCGTACGCATCATCTTGTCCCACTTGCTCTAGATAGGTATTCCACCATGTTAACGCAGAACCTGTGAAGGTATGCGTAGCGTACTTCACTTTGTCCTCTTCAGTACACTTACTTATGGCAAACACCGATTCGACCTTCTCGATCCACCGTTTCAATCCGATCGGTCCTTCGGTTCCATCAAATTCCAAAGGTTTGCAGGCAGTGAATTCTTTGTAGGTGCATCCTACACGATTTCCTGTACTGCCAGATCCAAGGTTATTGTTGGTATGTAGCGCAGCCTGTACTGCGGCTATGTTTAAAGCTAGAAAAGTACGGAATTCCTCTTCATTCATATTCACGGTGTGTCGAGTAGTCGGTGCCATTTCCTTCAAAATAGTCAAATGGAACAAGTTAATCATACAGAATATTAAGTGTAGTTAATAGTATTTCGTAGCATAATATGAACTCATTTATAAAAGCTTTTTCTTCATATTAGCGTTTTATAAGTTTAAATTCGGGTAGTACCTACCCGTTAAGTTCATACTTAGTAGCTAATATACAATTCAACTACTACAATTCTATATGAAAAACTGATTGTAATAATATTTCGCGTTCAAACTTTTATACAATATTTTACAAACTTACAATACCGCTTATTTTACATAAAGCATGAAATATAGCACACAATAACTTTGACACAAGATAGTTGTGAAGATAATTCTAGCTAGTACACAAGTCGTTCAGCAAAGGCAATAAAGACACGTAATTCATACGTCCAGAAACAAGTCATGCATTCTGGTTTTACTAGGACTACTTCCCATCCTTTGTCTTGTAAAACATAACCGTTATGGCCGTTGATAAGACAACGTGTTGTAACGTCGTCAAAGGGACGAGGGTTACGTAATGACCAACAGTCTCGTAATAACCTAAAAGCCTCATTTCTTACCCCAATTACCGACTCCGTCACTTGTGGGAACGTTTTGTTTAATAGTTGTAGCCCGATGTTCTTGTTCTCACTTTGGTGAGAAGCGAACATTACTAACCCGTAAGCATAACATGCTTCTTTATGTTGCATGTTAGCCGCTTTTTTCTAAATCACGAAGTCCTATATTCGGATATACTGAGTCAAAATAATTTCTTAACCCGTTGCGTAAAATAGCATTTGGGTTCCCCGCAATATATGCGTCAAATTAAACACATCGTAACTTATGGATTTACCAATGTGATATCCCCCATCTTTCGAACAAAAGCCTTTTATAAACCAAGGCATTCTTGGAACGTTCTTCGAATGTCTTACAAACTGATCTCGCCTTAAATAGTTGTGCCGAGGAATTCTGACCGACTCTAGACAAGATTTCATCAATCATGTCTCCGGGTAGGTCTCTTAAAATATTGGGTTGTCTATCCATTTTGTGTTTTTTATACTGTAAAATAGACAAGAGTTAGATTCATAAAAAAAAAATACTTATTAATACAAGCAATTTTTACATATATCATAAAGCATAAGCACACTATATTACATATATTACACCACACGAATACAACTATCTTATTCCGACTCGCTCATTTCTTCTTGTTCAGTTTTGGTTCGTTTTGCCAAGTTTCTAGGGATATATGATGTTCCCCTAATACGAGCCGTCGTTGTCCACATTGGTTTAGAAAAACCTGGTGGTTTAGAGGTTCCCGGGTCATTGTTACAACTTAAGGACTTCGGGGGTTGACGATACATATAAAGTTCATCGGGGTTGGAATTAGATTTCTCTATTTTTATGCCCTTTCCCTTATTATTTTCTTTTGCCTTTTTAAATTCAGTTGGGGTAATTTCTATAACATCATCGGAATTCTCGTCGGAATCCGATTCATCGGAGAATTGGTAATCCTCCCAATATTTTGCTTCCTTGGCGGAAACACCATTGACCATAATTAACCTTGGTCGGTTGGTTGAGGATTCTCTTTTACTTAACCGTTTTATTATTTCCCCCACCGGTTCTATTTCTTCTTCCGGTTCCGATTCTTCTTCCGGTTCCGATTCTTCTTCCGGTTCCGACTCTTCTTCCGGTTCCTCTTCGGGAACTTGTGAATCAGTCCACGAATCATTCCAATTTATATTTGACTCTTCATTATTATTAGGTGAGTCAATGGGACTTGTTCTAGAGGTAGACATCTATCACATAATATCAAACACGTTAAGAGATTAATATATCACATAATATTCATATGTTAAAAATATATAGTTCCCAACAAAAATGTTAAGCAATCATTTTTAAAGAAAACACGATCGAAGTCCAGACTCACTAATGCATCCTAACAAACTCGATAAGACACACTAATGCAAATTTTCTGGTTCTCTAAGACCAACGCTCTGATACCAACTGAAATGTCCCGTTCTTATTGATTAAAAACGTTCCATATTAATTGATTTCGTTGCGAGGTTTTGACATTTATATGAGACGTTTTTCAAAGACTGCATTCATTTTTAAAACAAACCATAACCTTTATTTCATAAATAAAGGTTTAAAAAGCTTTACGTAGATTATCAAATAATGATAATCTAAAATATCCTGTTTACACACGACCATTACATAATGGTTTACAATAGAAATATGTTACATCGAAATCAGTTTCTTGAATGCAGTTTTTACACAATATCATACAAACATGGACTCCAAATCTTGTCCTTATTTTAGTATGCAACAGCGGAAGCTCTTAGTATTCACCTGAGAATAAACATGCTTTAAACGTTAACAAAAATGTTGGAGAGTTATAGGTTTAACCTATATGTATCAAATCATAACAATAGACCACAAGATTTCATATTTCAATACACATCCCATACATAGAGATAAAAATCATTCATATGGTGAACACCTGGTAACCGACATTAACAAGATGCATATATATAAGAATATCCCCATCATTCCGGGACACCCTTCGGATATGATATAAATTTCGAAGTACTAAAGCATCCGGTACTTTGGATGGGGTTTGTTAGGCCCAATAGATCTATCTTTAGGATTCGCGTCAATTAGGGTGTCTGTTCCCTAATTCTTAGATTACCAGACTTAATAAAAAGGGGCATATTCGATTTCGATAATTCAACCATAGAATGTAGTTTCACGTACTTGTGTCTATTTTGTAAATCATTTATAAAACCTGCATGTATTCTCATCCCAAAAATATTAGATTTTAAAAGTGGGACTATAACTCACTTTCACAGATTTTTACTTCGTCGGGAAGTAAGACTTGGGCACTGGTTGATTCACGAACCTATAACAATATATACATATATATCAAAGTATGTTTAAAATATATTTACAACACTTTTAATATTTTTTGATGTTTTAAGTTTATTAAGTCAGCTGTCCTCGTTAGTTACCTACAACTAGTTGTCCACAGTTAGATGTACAGAAATAAATCGATAAATATTATCTTGAATCAATCCACGACCCAGTGTATACGTATCTCAGTATTGATCACAACTCAAACTATATATATTTTGGAATCAACCTCAACCCTGTATAGCTAACTCCAACATTCACATATAGAGTGTCTATGGTTGTTCTGAAATATATATAGATGTGTCGACATGATAGGTCGAAACATTGTATACGTGTCTATGGTATCTCAAAATTACATAATATACAATACAAGTTGATTAAGTTATGGTTGGAATAGATTTGTTACCAATTTTCACGTAGCTTAAATGAGAAAAATTATCCAATCTTGTTTTACCCATAACTTCTTCATTTTAAATCCGTTTTGAGTGAATCAAATTGCTATGGTTTCATATTGAACTCTATTTTATGAATCTAAACAGAAAAAGTATAGGTTTATAGTCAGAAAAATAAGTTACAAGTCGTTTTTGTAAATGTAGTCATTTCAGTCGAAAGAACGACGTCTAGATGACCATTTTAGAAAACATACTTCCACTTTGAGTTTAACCATAATTTTTGGATATGGTTTCATGTTCATAATAAAAATCATTTTCTCAGAATAACAACTTTTAAATCAAAGTTTATCATAGTTTTTAATTAACTAACCCAAAACAGCCCGCGGTGTTACTACGACGGCGTAAATCCGGTTTTACGATGTTTTTCGTGTTTCCAGGTTTTAAATCATTAAGTTAGCATATAATATAGATATAGAACATGTGTGTAGTTAATTTTAAAAGTCAAGTTAGAAGGATTAACTTTTGTTTGCGAACAAGTTTAGAATTAACTAAACTATGTTCTAGTGATTACGAGTTTAAACCTTCGAATAAGATAGTTTTATATATATGAATCGAATGATGTTATGAACATCATTACTACCTCAAGTTTAGTAGGTAAACCTACTGGAAGTGACAAGAAATGATCTAGCTTTAAAGGATCTTGGATGGCTTGAAAGTTCTTGAAGTAGGATCATGACACAAAAACAAGTTCAAGTAAGATTTTTACTCGAATTAAGATAGTTTATAGTTATAGAAATTGAATCAAAGTTTGAATATGAATATTAGCTTGAATAAAAAAGATAACCTACTGTATATAACAAAGGTTTCTTGATCTTAGATGATTACTTGGAATGGATTAGAAAGCTTGGAAATAAATTAGTAAACTTGAAGGGATTTTTGAAGTGTTCTTGAAGTGTTCTTCCTATGATGATTATAGCTTGATTCTTGAAGTGATTTTTTGATGAAGATGATGATTAACTACTGGAAAAATACATTCATAATAGAGTGTGTGTGTGTTGAGAGAGAATTAGAAAGAGAATTGGAAGTGAAATGGAGTGAATGTTGAGTGGTAATTGGTGAGTGGTGAGTGGGGTTAAAAGGAGTTCTAGTTAGTTGACTAGCTCATGGTATAAGTTAAAATTGATTAGTCATACATGACATAATCAAGAGTGGAATCCCATGCTAGTTCCTATTGGTATATACTCATAGTAAGTACGTTTTGAAGCTGTGTATAATACGGGTAAGAATACGACTAGAATTCTTGATGAAAGAAAAGAATGGAAAAGTAACTGTAACCATTTTCGTTAAGTATGAGTGTTTTGATATATGTCTTGAAGTCTTCCAAAAGTATTTTAATACATCTAAATACACTACATGTATATACATTTTAACTGAGTCGTTAAGTCATCGTTAGTCGTTACATGTAAGTGTTGTTTTGAAACCTTTAAGTTAACGATCTCAATTAATGTTGTTAACCCATTGTTTATTATATCTAATGAGATGTTAAATTATTATATTATCATGATATTATGATATATTAATATATCTTAATATGATATATATACATTTAAATGTCGTTACAACGATAATCGTTACATATATGTCTCGTTTCAAAATCCTTAAGTTAGTAGTCTTGTTTATATGTATATAACTCATTGTTAATATACTTATGGAGATACTTACTTATCATAATCTCATGTTAACCATATGTATATCCATATATATATATATCATCATGTCGTTTTTACAAGTTTTAATGTTCGTGAATCGCCGGTCAACTTGGGTGGTCAATTGTCTATATGAAACATATTTCAATTAATCAAGTCTTAACAAGTTTGATTGCTTAACATGTTGAAAACATTTAATCATGTAAATATCAATCTCAATTAATATATATAAACATGGAAAAGTTCGGGTCACTACATAATATATATAGATATATATATTATTTTGTGTTATGTGAACATTTGTATTCATATTTTAAGTTATACGTTTCTACGTGTCGCGGATTTCTATCACGGCGATTCTTTTCGGTTTTTAAACCAACAGTCGAGCTTTTGGGATTTTTAAGTCCTAAATATTTTAAATATGATATTTTAAGATCATATAATTATATATAGTATTTATATTTATTTTTCGTCGAGTAGTTGTTATCTCTCCGAATTTTTAATCCCGTAAGCTTGTTTTCGCGTTTCAGGTTTTGTTCGGGCTTTCGGGCCATAGGGAATTAAACTTTTAGCAAGATGGGCTAGTGGGGCCCACTCCACACCCCACCATTCGGCCGAAACCAAGAGGGGAAGGAGTATACTCCCCATTTTTCTTTTTTTGGCATTTCATTCTACAAATTCTAATTTTATAAAACCCTAATTATCACTTTATGCTCTCTCCTCTCCTCCCTCCTTGTGCCGTCGCCCCACACCCACAAAAACATCATCATCATCATTCAAACAAGCTTGGATCATCAATTGATTTACATAAACCCGTTCTACTAATCATCCTCTACACGAATCAATCACTTGTTTCTCGATTAGGGTATAAATCCTAACCCTAGAATTTTTAATTTTTCAATACTTTTCTGTTTTTGATGCTTATTTTGATAGTATGTTAGTTATTTGTTATTGTTATGATGATTGTATGCGTAGAATTGCTCAAAAACACATGTTTTCGGTTTGATTTGATTGGGACAGCAGCTATTTCATTTTTTTCTGATATTGTGACTGTTATAAAAGTGAAAATAAAGTAGTTAGATGAGTTCCTCTCATTAATACATTAATTTTAGACTCCGGATTCATGTCATTTCGATTCCCGGAGCCCTAGATAGGATTAAAATGGTATTTTATCAAGATTGAAATGTGATATTGATATGAACCAGGTTTGGTCCGACTTTGTGACCATCTTTGGTGTCTTTAGGGTGTGTTAGGGTGTTAGGATTGATGATGGGATGAACTTTCATGTTCGGATCATCTAAATCCGAGCCACGAATCACCCGTTATGGCTAAAACACGTTTTTAAATGAATTGAAGTTCCAAGTGGTGTAATGGCTGATCATCATGACTTGAGTACTGTTCTTGGTGTGTTCTTGAGTGCACCAAAGTGTCGGGTGGTTTTATTAGCTGGAGATATATATAAGGCTCGCCAAAAATCGACACCCGGGGCTCAAGATACGACCCGATGAACTTTTAATTTAAAACTTATGGTATATAAATAATGATTTTCATTATTATTAAATTACTTATGATATAAAAAGTAATTATTATAATTTAATACTTATGATATATATTTATTATGTCATTTAATTATTACTTATGATTTAATTAACATTTTAATTAAACTTATGATTAATAATACTTTTATTATTAATGGAAAATACTTATGATAAGTGTTAAACTTATATTATAAGATTACTATCATAAGACTTATAATAAGGATTAATTAATTATTTAAATATTATAAGGCTTAGTTATTATTTAATTATAATTTAATTATTAAATACTTATGATTTAATGATTATAATTAGAAACTTATGATATGATTAATAATTCATTATGATATGATATGATTTAATTAATAATACTTATGATATGATTTAAAATTTATTATTAATTAATAATACTTATATTATGACTAATATTTAAGTAATTAATTAAATACTTATGTTATATTAATTATATCATTTAAACTTATATTAACTTTAATAATTCATTTTAATTTAATTAAACTTATGTTATGACATATTTATACATATTTAACTTTAATAAACATTATAACTTACATTATTATAATTTACACTTTTAAAATTAACGTTGACTATGTCTGACCAAGGTTGACTTTTGAGTTGACTTTGACTTTCAGGTGACCTTTGTTGACTTTCTAATTAAGGAAACTTTCCTAACTTATAAACTTTCCAAAAATAGCAACTTTCTAAATTTGGAAACTTTCCAAAAATAGAAACTTTCCTAAAATAGAAACTTTCCTAAAATAGAAACTTTCCAAAAATGGAAACCTGCTAAAAATAGAAACTTTCTAAAAATAGAAAGCGTGTGTCCGTACGCTGTTCCGATCAAACCGATTGATTATGCTAAAAACGAACATATATTTCATAGCATTATCCCTCAAGAAAGACAAGCTTTTAGTTGCAATTGTTCTATTTACAAGTGATATTCGTTTAAATAATAAAAGGTGAAGACAAAAGACAGATTCGACGAATTAAAGACGCAAACAACAAAAAGCTAAAAAGTACAAAGTACAATCAAAGTGGTTCAAATTATTGATGAGAAACATCAAAAAGTTACAAGAGTACGAGCCGCGAAACGCAAAGTACAAGATATTAAATAGTACGAAAGGACGTTTGAAAATCCGGAACCGGGACCAGAGTCAACTCTCAACGCTCGACGCAACGGACTAAAAATTACAAGCCAACTATGCACATAAATATAATATAATATATAAATAATTCTTAAAATTATATATATATTATATTTATTTATTAAAACCGTCGGCAAATAAAAAACAAAAGTATGTGAGCTATAAAAGAAGGCCATGCGATCGCATGGCCAGGAAGACCAAAAACCATGCGATCGCATGGTGCACAGAATCAGCTCAGGTCCTATAAATTTCACGTGTTTTGGCCGAATTTTTTACACTTTTTCAATCTCTCTCTCTCTTACAGATATATATATATATATATATATATATATATATATATATATATATATATATATATATATATATATATATATATTATAATTTTAATTTTAATCTTAATTTAAGATTAATAATAATAAGGGTATGTTAGCGAATGTTGTAAGTGTGTAAGTCGAAATTCTGTCCGTGTAACGCTACGCTATTATTAATCATTGTAAGTTATGTTCAACCTTTTTAAATTAATGTCTCGTAGCTAAGTTATTATTATGCTTATTTAAATTGAAGTAATCGTGATGTTGGGCTAAAATATTAAAGACGGGGTAATTGGGCTTTGTACCATAATTGGGGTTTGGACAAAAGAACGACACTTGTGGAAATTAGACTATGGGCTATTAATGGGCTTTATATTTGTTTAATTGAATGATAGTTCGTTAATTTAATATAAAGATTTATAATTTGACGTATTTATATATAACCAATTACGCTTGACTGGGTATGATGGACGGGATATTTATAAGTACTAATAATCGTTCATTTGACCGGACACGGGAATGGATTAGTAGTCAATGGACTCATTAAAACAGGGGTGAATTATGTACAAGGACACTTGGTGTAATTGATAATAAAGTATTAAAACCTTATTACAGTTTAAGTCCCCAATTAGTTGGAATATTTGACTTCGAATATAAGGATAATTTGACGAGGACACTCGCACTTTATATTTATGACCGATGGACTGTTATGGACAAAAACCAGATGGACATATTGAATAATCCAGGACAAAGGACAATTAACCCATGGTAATAAACTAAAATCAACACGTCAAACATCATGATTACGGAAGTTTAAATAAGCATAATTCCTTTATTTCATATTTCATCGCACTTTTATTTACTGTCATTTTATTTAATTGCACTTTTAATTATCGTACTTTTTAATTATCGCAATTTTATTTATTGTCATTTTATTTATCGCACTTTAATTTATCGCACTTTAATTATTGTTATTTACTTTACGCTTTAAATTAAGTTATATTTATTTTTAATATTTTACATTAGGTTATAACTGCGACTTAAGACATAAAATCGAGAAACCGGTCATTAAACGGTAAAAACCCCCTTTTATAATAATAATAATACTACTTATATTTATATATATATTTATACAAATATAGTTTTTAAAAATATAGCGTTAAACTTGGCTAGTTCCCTGTGGACGAACCGGACTTACTAAAAACTACACTACTGTACGATTAGGTACACTGGCTATAAGTGTTGTAGCAAGGTTTAGGAATATTCACTCTATAAATAAATAAATAAATAGTGTAAAATTGTATCGTATTTAATAGTATTTTGGAATAAAAATTAATAGTATTTTGTACCCCTTCGCTTTAACATCAAGTATTTTTGGTGCCGCTGCCGGGGAACAACTTAAACGCCGAAAGCGAAACGCTATAAAAAAGATTTTTACTAAGTTTTAATTTCTTTTTGTAAAAATACATTTTAAATATTAAAAATACAAAAATATAAAAAGAAAAACAAAATATATATATATATATATTTTTTTTAAGAGTTGTTCAAAATATATAAAATTATAAAGTATTTTTATTTCTATTTTAGTTTTTAAATATAAGTTTTATTTAATTTATATAAATATTTTATATAAATATAAAAACAGAAAAAAATATAAAATTAAAAAAATAATCGGGCCCAACTGTAGCGGCACATCAGCTGGCCTGGATCCACAACTCATGCGACCGCATGAACCCATAGGCTAAAACTCATGCGACCGCATGAGACAGTCTGACATGCTGGAATGAACCTGGTACTGCATTAATTACGGAGTATAATTTAATTATTATTATTATAAACCCTAATTAGGGTTAATAATTAAATTAATTAATTTTAGTTTTAATTAATTTGTAATATTTAGTTTTAATTAGTTTTATTAATTATAAATTAATATTTTTATAAAATAAATAATATAAAAATAATATTTTTATAAAAAAATAGTATTTTTATAACATTAAGCCTATTTTTATATTTTGTATATTTTTAATCGTTAAAGCGTAATTTTTCGTTCATAATTAGTTCGTAACTTAGTATTTTCCCTTAAGTGCTTTTTCTTTAGACTAAGATTTAGGTGCTTTAGAATTTTACGACGTCGCTTATCGCTTTAGTATTTAATATATTTTAGTGCCTTTTTAAGTTATTACAGTTTGGGATATAGAATTCCTTTTAAGCTTTAATACCTTTAGACGCAAGTTTTAATATTTAGTTTTTAGAATTCTAAGTTTCGACGCTTTATTTTCTTATTTTTATTTTTCGACTGTTTGTTTTTCGACATTTGTTTTTCGACGCTTATTTTTCGACCTTTTCCGACGCAATCTTTTTCTTTCTTATTTCTCGCCGCTCTAGTTTCTAGGATATAGAATTTTCTTTATTTTATTTTAAAATTTCAACGAAAAATTATTTTAAGCGGTTAAATTGATAGACATCCAAAAATTTTCTGGTTCGTAGTAATAGTTGGATTTGTTAGTGGCGAGTTGTGGGCTTCCGATTTAAAGGGTCCTGGCTACCTGCTGCATCTATTGGCTATTCGAAACGTGGGCAAAAATCAGAAAAGTCTCTTAATTTGATAACTTATATAATTTTTATTTTTATAACTAATAGGACATTCAGTGAATGCACCGAGCAAAACATTCACCACCTTTTATACGTTCACCACCTGTAACTCGATCAAGACATCTAGCCAATATTGTCGCCATTAATTTTTCTTTAGAATCGTCATCAAGTCGACCAAGTACTCCAATTCAAATTTTTGATAATCCATTTTTTGAACCCGACCTCACAATTGAGAATCCGGAGGATATTCAGGGACAATTCAGAGATCCTGAACCATTAATCTTTCCTCCGGAACCACCAATCATTTAAACAGAGATTGTCGAGGAACAAACCATTAAATCAGAATCCTCTAGTGATTCAGATTCAACAAATTCAATCATGGAAAATCTGGAACCTCTAAGTATGGAAGACCGAATGAGGGCTAAACGCACTAGCCAAGGTCACGCAATTACTCAACCAGACATTAATGCACCAGATTATGAAATCAAAGAACAAATCCTACACATGGTAACTAATCAATGCCAATTTAGTGGTGCGCCGAAGGAAGATCCAAACGAACATCTTCGTACCTTTAATAGGATCTGTATTCTATTTAAAATCCGAGAAGTTGAGGATGAACAGATCTATCTCATGTTATTTCCCTAGACTTTAAAGGGAGAAGCCAAAGATTGGTTAGAATCGTTACCTGAAGGGGCGATTGATACATGGGATGTTTTAGTTGAAAATTTTCTTAAACAATTTTTTCCGGCATCTAAAGCCGTGAGACTTCAAGGAGAAATTTTTACGTTCACACAGAAGCCAAATGAAACTCCATATGAGGCATGGACAAGATTTGGAAAGTTATTAAGAGGATGTCCGCAACATGGTTTAGACACTTATCAAATAGTACAAATATTCTATCAAGGATGCGACATCACTACAAGAAAAGACATCGATATAGCAGCTGGTGGTTCCATTATGAAGAAAACCGCAACTGAAGCTTATAAAATTATTGATAACACTGCTTCCCACTCACATGAGTGGCATCAAGAAAAAGATATCGTTAGATCGTCTAAAGCGGCTAGAGCCGATTCTAGCCATGACTTTGATTCCATTTCTGCAAAGATAGATGCTGTCGAGAGACGAATGGAAAAGATGACTAAAGATATTCACTCAATAAGAATTAGTTGTGAGCAGTGTGGAGGACCATATTTGACAAAAGACTGTCTCAGTATTGAACAAACAATAAAATAAAGAGAGAATGTTTCATACATTAACCAAAGGCCTAGAAATAATTATTAAAATAATTATCAACCTCCAAGACCAATCTAAAATCAAAATCAGAATTATAACCGAAATTTTCCACACAACTGTAATGACCCAGAATTTTCAGACCAAATTATACTTATGAGATTAATATTTACATAAATTAAACCATACCAACATGATAAGCAATCCAAATTGTTGAGACTTGTGTTTTTGAAAAGAGTTTTACACAACGTTTGACCTTCCAATATGACCGATGATATCACGAACTATATAACATACGATAATTATACGTTTGTGTATATATATATGTATTTATATATATTTAACATGATCTAAGGATGGTTTAACATCTCATTGTGTACTAATGACAATGAGTTATAAGTATATTTTGAAACTACTAACTTAAGTTTTCAAAACGATAACGTTACGTAACATTCTTTGATATATATACTTATAATCTATAATGCTTATACATGTATCGTATATATAATGTATTTAATCACTTTTTAAGGACTTAAATACATAAAACAATATAAGTATATTCACAAAAGATAGCTATATTTGAATTCTCGTTCCGTTTCCTCAAGATTTCTATACGTATATCTAGGGTATATGTACCCGTATCATACCCAGCTTCTATACATATTTACTATTGGTATATACACATCAAATCAACATCCTAATCAACATTATTACTGCCCTAGATATGAGGTAACTAGAATTTGTCAAGTAGTATGAATTATTAGTAAGAAAACAAAGTTAGGAATCCTTTTCTTTCTTTATAAACTAAAAACGTTTTTATAAATGAACACCATTTCTTCACTCCATTTTCTCATACCTACACCCTCATTTCTCTCTCAAAATACTCCTAACTTCATACTTGATCATCTCCAAGCATTTTCCCCATCATTTAGCTTCAATTACAAGCCTTAAACACCATAAGAAAACTCTTTCAAGAACATATCAAAATAACCACCCATTTGAAGAAGTTTACTTCCAACCTTTTGATCTAACTCCACCACTCTTTGATTCCAAGATTATTTCTTATCTTTTGTAGTAACTTTGTCCAAGTAACTTGAGGTAGTAACCTTGTTCATAATCTTATTCAATTCATATTCATATAGCTATCTTATTTTGTGGTATAAAATTTTAACAACAAGAACATAGTTTGAATGATTTCAAACTTGTTCGCAAACTAAATAGATCCTTCTAACTTGACTTTTAAAACACTTCAAGACCTGTAATATATCATAATGATATGCTAACCTAACAAGATATAACTTGGTTTTACAAAGAACATCTTAAAAATTGAATCTACGTCGTCGGAGTGCAACCGGGGGCTGTTTTGGGTTGGATAATTAAAAACCATCTTGAACTTTGAATTGGAAGTTCATGTTCTGGAAAAATGATATTTCTTATGAATATATTAACACATAAAAATTTCATGGTTTAACTCAAAGTGTAAGTATTTTTAGAAAAATGATCATTAAATGTTGTTTTTATGATGGAAAATGATCACTTTCATAAGTTTCACCAAAGTTTGACCTATAACCTATGATTTAGAATACATACTAAGGTATTTTCAGTTCATATTCTTAAAATTTGACTCGATCCAAGGAAGTGGCAAGTTGAACCAACAAACCAGAGTTGTAATGAAGAAACTACGACTAAAACAAGATTGGGTATCCGAAGCTAGTTTAGCTACGAAAATATTTGGAGAAAAAGTAAATTAATCATATCTTTTCTAATTAATATGATATTTTATATATAATTACTTATGATTTGATTTTATATATTTCAGGACCACCCGTAAACAACACGAGAAGATTAATCATAAGACCTCATGATTGTACGCAACACGTCATTTGACAACACGGTACTTTATGTACGCAACACGTCATTTGACAACATAGTACCATGGGTCGAGATTAATTCTGATCAATATGAACACGATGGGGTCTTTATTTATTTTATTTAAGCAACTAATTGTGGACCACTAACATCGGACTGCTAACTACGGACTAAGAAAATATTAAAAGTATATATATGTAACGATTACTTAAAAAGAAAATATATTGATATATTATATATATGGTTAGGTTCGTGATATCTATCGGAGACCAAGTCGAATTAAATACCTTCAAGGCAAAAGTGAGTTTCATTTGCTCCCTTTTTAATTGCTTTTGCAATATATATTTTTGGGCTGAGAATACATGCGCTGCTTTTATAAATATTTACGAAATAGACACAAGTACTTAAAAATATATTCTACGTTGAGTTGTACCACTGGCATATTTCACTGTAACTTGGTAACTAATATTTACATGAGGTATTGTAAACGCGAATCCTGTTGATAGATCTATCGGGCCTGACAACCCCAACCGGACTGGACGACCAGTATTCAACGGTTGCACAGTACTTCGTTTTGGTGACTACACTTGGTACGGTGTAGTGAGATTTCATAATAAAGGGAATATGCGACGTTGATTAAATGTTAAGTATGGTTACCAAGTGCTCAACCACTTAGAATGATTTACATACACTTGCGAGTGTATTATGTTTATGATTATGAAATCTTGTGGTCTATTAACATATTGAAATAATTGTTATGATAAACCTATGAACTCACCAACCTTTTGGTTGACACTTTAAAGCATGTTTATTCTCAGGTACGAATTAAGTCCTCCGCTGTGCATTTGCTCAATATAAGGACATTACTTGGAGCCGATCATCGCAATGGGACCAAATGTTGATGACTTCGTCCAGGTGGATTAGGACGGGTCCTTTCAACAACAACCAACAAGGTCCTAATAACCAACAAGGTCCTAGCAATCAGCAAGTATCCAACAATACTTACAATCAGCAAAGACGTATTTTTCAAAATAAACCACCACAAACCGATGATAAAAAGCCAAATTTAGAAGATATGATGTCGAAGCTAGTTGAATCTCAAACTCAGTTTTTCACATCTCAGAAACAAACCAATGAACAAAATGCTCAAGCATTTAGAAATCAACAAGCTTCTATTCAAAATCTGGAACAAGAAGTAAGCAACCTAGCAAGGTTGATAGGTGAAAGAAAACCGGGAAGTCTACCTAGCAATACAAATACTAACCCCCAGAATGAAATAGCTAAAGCCATTACCACAAGAAGTGGTATTACACTTAAACCACCTAAAATACCTGTAATTTCTGATGACGTTGTTCCTACTCCACATGCACCACAGCCTGAGCAAGATAAGGAAACAGAACCGGTAGTTGAAAAGGTTAATGAAGATAACACAGTTAAGGCAATGCCTTATGTTAAACCATACCAACCACCACTTCCTTACCCGAATAAAATGAGAAAAGAAAGACTTGAAGCTGAGCAATCTAAATTCTTGAATATGTTTAAACAAATAAATGTAAATCTTCCTTTCATTGATGTGATATCAGGAATGCCAAGATATGCCAAATTCTTGAAAGATCTAATCACAAATAGAAAGAAAATGGAAGAACTCTCGGCTGTTACTATGAATGCTAATTGTTCTGCAGTACTGTTAAATAAAATACCAGAAAAATTATCAGATCCAGGAAGTTTCACAATTCCATGTTTTCTGGGTAGTCTTAGTTCAAAAGAAGCATTGGCAGACTTAGGTGCTAGTATAAATTTAATGCCGTATTCACTATACGCTAAACTAGACCTTGGAGAATTGAAACCAACAAGAATAAGCATACAACTAGCCGGTCGATCAGTAAAATATCCTAGAGGGATAATGGAAAACATGCTAGTTAAAGTTGGTACTTTAGTATTTCCAGTAGATTTTGTTATTCTGGACATGGAAGAAGATTCTCGAGTTCCTCTCATATTGGGAAAACCATTCTTAAACACGGTTAAAGAAATAATAGACGTGTTAGGCAAGAAACTGACCCTGAGTATAGAGGACGAGAGTGTTACCTTTTCTGTTGATAGAGCCATGCAACAACCGCAATCTGCAGATGATACATGTTATTATATTCAAACTATAGATTCGCATGCAGAATTATTAGAAGAATTTCCAGAATTACAAGGAACAGGAGAATGTTCTTTAGGAGAAGGAACTGAACCAATTGATGAAGCTGAAATGTTAGCTACACTCATAGCTAATGGATATGAACCAACAACAGAAGAAATTCAAATGCTAAAAGAGGAAGACAGATATCGATAGAAGAGCCACCGACATTAGAGTTAAAGCCACTTCTAAACCATTTGGAATATTCTTATTTACATGGTGAATCTGAATTACCTATAATAATATCGTCTTCTCTTACTGAAAATGAAAAATCTCGACTCATTTCTGTGCAAAAAGCTCATAAACCAGCTATTGCATGGAAGATTCATGACATTAAAGGCATAAGTCCTTCGTATTGCACACATAAAATCCTTATGGAAGAAGGTCATAAAACGTATGTGCAACGCCAACGAAGACTAAATCCTAATATGCAAGATGTTGTTAAGAAAGAAATCATTAAACTGCTTGATGCAGGTTTAATTTATCCAATATCTGATAGTCCATGGGTAAGCCTAGTTCAATGCGTACCTAAGAAGGGTGGCATGACTGTCATCACAAATGAAAAAAATGAGCTTATTCCTACTAGGACTGTAACAGGATGGCGTGTTTGTATTGATTATAGAAAATTAAATGACGCCACCAGAAAAGATCACTTTCCCTTACCTTTCATTAATCAAATGTTGGAAAGGTTAGGCGGAAGTAGTTACTATTGTTTTCTTGACGGTTTTTCGGGATATTTTTAAATTCCAATAGCACCCGAGGATCAAGAGAAAACCACGTTCACGTGCCCTTATGGTACTTTTGCTTACAAACGCATGCCATTTGGACTTTGCAACGCCCCTGTAACCTTCTAAAGGTGCATGATGGCGATTTTTCACGACATGATAGAAGAATGCATGGAAGTTTTCATGGATGACTTTTCAGTCTTCGGTGATACATTTGAATCATGTCTAGTTAATTTTGAACGAATGCTTATTAGATGCGAGCAATCAAATCTAGTACTTAATTGGGAAAAATGCCATTTCATGGTTAGAGAGGGTATCGTTCTCGGTCATAAAATTTCAAAGGAAGGAATTGAAGTGGATAGAGCTAAAGTAGATGTAATTGCTAAACTTCCACATCCCACCAATGTTAGAGGAGTTAGGAGTTTTCTTAGGCATGTCGGTTTTTACCGACGTTTCATAAAAGATTTTTCTAAAATTGCCACTCCTATGAATAAACTCCTAGAAAAGGATGCTCCATTTATCTTTTCAGATGAATGCATCAAATCTTTTAATATTCTTAAAGAAAAACTCACTAATGCGCCGATCATGATAACTCCAAATTGGAATCTACCATTTGAACTTATGTGCAATGCAAGTGATTTTGCAATGGGAGCCGTTTTAGAACAAAGGATTGAAAAACGATTTCAATCTATTTATTACGCTAGTAAGACGTTACAAGGAGCACAAACAAATTACACAACTACTGAAAAAGAACTCCTTGCTATTGTCTTTGCTTTTGACAAATTTCGTTCATATCTCATTCTAGTAAAAACGGTGGTCTATACTGACCATTCTGCTCTTAGATACCTATTTCAAAACAAGATGCCAAACCACGATTAATCCGTTGGATCTTACTCTTACAAGAGTTCGATATTGAAATCCGAGATAAAAAGGGAGCAGAAAATCTCGCAGCTGATCATCTTTCTCATCTTGAAAATCCTGAATTAGAAGTTCTAAATGAATCGGCTATACAAGATAACTTTCCTGATGAATATCTTTTGAAGATCGATTATAATGAAATTCCATGGTTTGCAGACTATGCAAACTACTTAGTATGTGGATTCCTTGAAAAAGGGTTGTCGTACCAAAAACGAAAGAAATTCTTTAGTGATATAAAACACTATTTCTGGGAAGATCCACATTTGTTTAAAAGTTGTCCCGATGGAATAATACGCCGATGTGTATTCGGGGATGAAGCCAGTCAAATCTTAAACCATTGTCACACATGACCAACAGGAGGGCATTATGGGCCTCAACTCACAGCAAGAAAAGTCTATGACGCTGGATTCTATTGGCCTACAATTTTTAATGACGCACACCTTCTTTGCAGATCCTGTGATGCTTGTCAAAGGGCCGGAAAAATAAGTCAACGTGATGAAATGCCACAAAATGTCATTCAAGTATGTGAAGTATTTGACGTTTGGGGTATTGACTTTATGGGTCCATTTCCAAAATCTCATAATAATCTCTACATTCTCGTTGCTATTGATTATGTATCTAATGGGCGGAAGCACAAGCTCTCCCAACTAACGATGCACGAGTTGTAGTCAACTTCTTAAAACGTCTTTTTACAAGGTTCGGAACACCGAAAGCTTTAATAAGTGATCGGGGTACTCATTTTTGTAACAATCAACTTGAGAAAGTTCTCAAAAGATATGGAGTAACTCATAAAATCTCAACCGCTTATCATCCACAAACAAGTGGACAAGTTGAAAATACCAACCGAGCATTAAAACGTATTCTAGAGAAAACCGTAGGATCAAATCCGAAGGAATGGTCCATGAAATTAGAGGATGCACTCTGGGCTTTTAGAACAGCCTACAAAACTCCAATTGGAACCACACCTTTTAGATTCGTTTACGGAAAAGCATGTCACCTTCCAGTAGAAATTGAGCATAAAGCATTTTGGGCTTTGAAGACATGTAATCTTGATTTACATGAAGCCGGACGTCTACGGTTAAGTCAACTAAACGAATTAGAAGAATTAAGACATGAAGCATATGAAAATTCGTTAATCTATAAAGAAAGAACGAAGAAATGGCATGATAAAAGAATCAGAAGTTCAAAAGAATTTAAAGAAGGAGACAGAGTTCTTCTTTTCAATTCAAGATTCAAGCTATTTCCTGGAAAATTGAAATCAAGATGGTCTGGACCATTCATAGTCAAAAGAGTTTTCCCATACGAAACAATAGAGTTAATAAATTCAAATGGGATTGCATTTAAAGTTAATGGTCACAGAGTTAAACATTACATACATGATCCAATGGAAGTTGACAACGAAGTTAATCACAATTTCGACACCACAGCTAACTAAGTGTGGGGAGAATCAAGTCGTTTAAGGATAATATATGTTTCTGTTAGAGTTAGATATTCTGTTTTCGTGTAGTTCCCGAGAATGGAATCCGAATGGTCTTTCCCTAACAGACCCTAAAGAACTAGTCTTCTCCCTCCATTCTGAATTTTTATTTCTTTTAGGTTTTACGAGATGAAGAATTCCTTTGATCTGAACCATGGTCTACTACTACACGCTATGATTACTAAACGTAATAATGACACTCTTTCAAGTGAATTGGTATCATTCATAAGAGGCAGATGTGACGAAGTAAGGAAAGAACTCAGGAAAGATCATCATAAGACACATTTTGATAAAGGAAAATCAAAATCCGCAACAAAAAGAAGAGCAAGACACCTTGAAAGATGTTATAAATGCGGAAAATGGTCACATGAAGGTAAATGTTCGAACAATCAAACATATTCAAATACCGAATTTGTTACTCTATGCAGAGAAGGACCGTTTATATGTTTAGAAGAAAAGATATTGAAGAATCAAGGTTACGCTTACGTAGCTATGGAGAACCAAATCACACGACTCTCCTATGAGTCGGCTAAAGCAGGTCTCTGAGAATTCTATCTCACAGGTAAGTATGTATAATTTTTATTTATATTTTTATTACTTTTAACCTTTTTATAATAAACGCTGAATCGTTTGCTATAAAGTATTAAATTGGTATTCAATAAAATTAGGTATGCGTAACCGAAATTATTGATATCATACAAAAATTTATTACATCACTGCGAAATTTACCGTTTATTCTGAAGGTATAAATATCTTTAATCAATCAATCCAAAATATTTCAAAAATTCGTAAGGAGTAAAACTAGGTTATGGAACCGAAATTACTTTACCGAAAAGAGGGGCATATATTTTTGATAATATTTGATTGATTAAAGTGGGATAAAAGACCAAAAAGATTTTTAATTTTATTTTTACTATGTTTTTAAAATTAATATTGTAAATTTTTAAATCAATATATTTAAGTTTGTAAATATTTGAAAAAATTAATATTTTTAATATAAGTTTGTATGTATAAAAATATTAATAATATGAATTTTTAATTTTATGCATTTTAAATTTAAGTTTGGTGTGAATTTAAAAACAAAAATTTACTTTATTTCATTAAGTTAAAAATGTGATTTCTAAAAATTTGTCGTAAGTTGAAGACTAGGTCGTTGAACCGAAATTGCTTTACCCAAGGGAGGGACGAGAAATTTTATTATCATTATTTTTAATCTTATTGAATTAAAGTATGCCAAAAACATTAAAAAATCCAAAAATCTTTGCTTTTAAAATGACGCTTAAAAATGACAAATTTTAAAATTTTGTTGAGAGACGGACTAGGACAACGATCCGAAACACCCTCATTCTTAAAATTAACAAATTATTAAAATTTATTAATTTATGTTTTATTAAGTGAAGGTTTTTAAAAAAAAAAAAAAAAAAAAAAAAAAAAAACTGGGATCCATGCGATCGCATGGGATTTAGGCTACACCTCCATGCGATCGCATGGAGGCAAAATACTGGACAGGATCAAAAAGGCCACGAGCTCTCTGCTGCTTCTCACAAACACACACATACACGAACATATACCCAAAAATCACCCTAAAATCATCAATTTTTCACCAAATTCAACCATATTTCTTGCTATAATCCGCTCTAATCATGAATTTGTTAAGAAGTTTTTCAAGAAAGGTAACAATTACATCCCTAAAACTCTTTAAATTTTCAGTTTTAGTGTTTTTGAGCTAATTTTTACCTAATTTGATTTTGTTAATTTCTAGTGTAATTAGAGTTAAATTGTTAGTATATTATGCATGTATAACCTAGATTGATGCTATTTAACATGATTTGAAGCCAAAAACTTCAAAAATTTTAGAAATCTAGGGTTTGTGTTCTTGAGCAATTTGGGGCTTTTTGATATAAACAGGTTATGGCCGATTTTTGTCATGAATTATTGCTAAATTAAGTAGTGTAACATGTTTAGGTAGCTAAATGATCCAAACTTTGATCCTAAACATGATTTTTAAGAATTAAAGTGGACTTTTTAACTCTAAAATTCACGAACTTGATTAAATTGATGTAAATGCCATTTGAAACTTGTTTAATTGCTAGTAATGGTTATTTTGACATGTTATTTGAGTAGAGTGCTTATGAACTTTGTAAACATTTTCATATATGCTTATTTGAAAATGTGTAGAATTGATAAAAATATGAAAATGAGTATAAGTTTAATATGGATTAAACATGTTATTGTAATTATTTCAAGTTATTATTTTGCTAACACTAATGCATATTTGGATGCACAAATTTTGTGTTTAATGTGTTTTGCAGAGATATACTGATACTGATGGTGCATCATCATCATCTAGCCAACCTGCTCCGGAACCTGAACCAGAAATGAAATATGAACAGGAGCAACAAAAGGAACAACAACAACCTGATCAACACGTACCATACTATGATCCGCAACAAGAATATGTTAATGCCTACGTACAATTTCTGATTCATCCAATAATAGAACACCCAACGATTCATGAAGAACAGTTGCATCCCAATTTGAGATTTGATCGAAGTTGGAGAGATTACCCGACGTATCAAAGTAACAAATTTAAACTGGTACAGAAAAATGTAGAAGTACCGAGGGTAATCGATTGGGAGCCTTTGGAAAGGGTCCAACTAGTTACCTCAGTTAGGCAGCATCTGATCCAAAGGTATGGTAGCTCTTCTTTTCCCGGTTGGGAACGTTTATTCACCATTCGTAGGCCTGTATATAAGGAATGGTGTGTTGAGCTTATGAGTACTATATCACTTAATGCAGATGTAGTTAGGTTAGATGATAGAAGTTTTCTTAGATTTTTACTTGGCCGTAGGATGTACAGGATGTCCATGCTGGACATGGCCAGGGCTTTATAGATTTACACTCCTGGTGAATTACTATTACTCGATTGTACAAATTTGATTTATCATGTGGAGCGGGTAGATAGGAATTTTGATGCGGACGCCGTCTGGAGGCGTATGTCAAATTATAATGTTTTTACGCTAGAAGGAAGACACTCCTATTTAGATATTAACAAAGCAGAGCTTCGTGTTATACATAGATTTTTAGCTAATTCGATTACACAAAGAGGTAAAAACAAAGAGAAGATGACCTTACACGATTTATTTTACCTTAAGTGTATTCGAAACCCTAGAAGCTTTGTTAATATCCCCTACTGTGTTGGTTTTTATCTGTCCAAAATGGTGGCAGGAATACAGGACGGGAGAATAATAGGAGGAGGTATTTTTGTTACTCTCATTGGAGAGTATTTGGGTGTAGATAGGGATCAAGGGGGTCCACTGATGGTGTGTAGGGAACAGGTTGATACTTTAGGATTGAAGGTCTATCAGGGTGCAAAGGTATTAAAGAGCAGACGCAATCAGGCAGTACCATATGATGGTCATCATCCATAGGTAGAGAGAGGTTCAGATGAGGAAATGGAGGAACCGGATGACATTAGGGATGTCAGTAGGGAAGCTATGACTGACATTTACCAGCGTATAGATGAGGTAGAAATGACAAACGAGGCTAGATTTAGTCAGTTCGAGCAGTGGCATGCCGAAAATGTGTACGAGTATTCCAGGCAACGACAGCATGATAGATGGCACTATCATCAGCATCAGATCATGAGCCAGCTATCACCTCAGGTACCACATAACTACGTACCGACCCGACCTGCTTACTATCCTCCACACCAGCCCGATATGCGACCACCATTTACTCTCTATGACCCTAACCAAGCCTATCAGCACACCTATAACCAACCATGGAACCCGCCCGACGACATGAACTGGAACCCCTATCCAGATTGATACAGTTCCCGTTGGTGATTTTTATCTTTTATTATTTTTATTTATTTTTATGTTTAAAACATATAATATTGTGATACTTTTAATGTAATTTTTAATATTTTTATTATTTTGTACTAATATTTCATTTTTGTAATTTGAAAGTGGGATATTAAGTCTCATTTCAAATTACCATGCATGTTTATATTTGTATTGTATGTATTTTATCTCATGTACACAACAGGGTAAAACAACGCATTTTCAAAGACTGGCATTAAGTTCAGCAAAAGCTACTAATTTTGATGACAAAACGAAAAACAAATGTGATGTAACAACAAGACGGAATGAACAAATGATGTGCACCATTTATCATTCAACAAACAAACGCCAATATGTTTGGAAACTTTGGTAAAATTTAATCATTTTTCTACACTAATCAACCTCAATAATTTAAATTGTACTGATTTCTTGCAAATGAGGGCATTGCAAGATCTTAAGGGTGGGAAGGGGTTAAATTCTTTCGGATTTTTAAAATTTTAAATTTAAACACTTGGTTACCATTAAAAATACTAGTAACGCAGTAGGTGTATTAGAATCTAGTGCTCTCTGATAATAAAGAACAGCCCTAGTCTTATATACTGACTACCCAATTCTAGTAAAAAAAATTCAAAATTTTCAATTAAATGAACTCAAAATCATGTTTATACAAATTTATGAACGATAAAACTAGGTGTTAACACCAAAATTATTGTTACCTAGGAAAGGACATAAATTGAGAAACAATCTAAAATGTTAGAATTCATTTAAAATGGAATAGAGGAAAATAAAAAGGCAAAGAAAGAAAAATAAAAGCCAAGTGTGGGAAAAATTTACCAAGTTATTTAGAACATATGTCACATATTTTTGTACAAATAATTGAAGATACTTTTGTTTTGCACGATATTTATCAGTTTTACCCAGTTTATTTTAATATAAAAGGAAGTAAAGTCTTCCGAGAGAAAAATACACGCGCTTCTTGATTTTGGTCAGGAAGTTGTCGTCCAGACCAGTTGTAGAGTCTACGAAAAACCTTGAAAAGTTTTCTCGAAAATCAGCTGGAAATCCACGGACCTCAGCATCAAACAGGGTCGCCAAGTGGTCAGACTTATCCTAACCATGAGAAGATCTGTCTCGTACAATGGGGGGCACCGTGCAAATTAGCTTATAAGACTAATGAATCAGATCCCCAGAAAGGATAATCTCCTTTAAAGATCAAAAATCAGCTTTTAAGCCTGATATTACTCAATCCTTGAGATTGACCTTAAAGATTGAGAATTACAAACTCATGGAATTCGATGATATCTAAACTCGAGCTTGAACGAGAAAATATTTTGATCAAAATTACAAACCAATTTGTTTTCTGAAAACCCATTTTTAATGCGTTCATTACCATTGAACGTAAAATTCTAGGAATTCACCTGGAATTCATTAGGTCACCTGAACCAAATCGGGTGTCAACCGTAAGAACGGTGGTTGCATAGCATGGTCAAAGACAGGACCTTGTGCCAGACAAAAAACTATAGGGTGATCTTTACTATTGCTCCTACAAAGGATAGTAATTGCATCCGACACGATATAGACCATAATTAAAAGCGTGTCAAGGGACATTGCCTTAACAGTTGCTTGTTCAACGCTTTCCTTTACAACCGGACGGTAGTTTACCAAAAGGTAATATACGGAGTAAGTATACTGGACGTGTTGCTTTCCTAATACAAGGTTAGCAAGTGGGTAACACAAAACCATAAGTTTTGAGCTAAAATTTTTAAATCTGAAACCCACAAAAATAATTTGCAAACACCGGTGAAGGGTTATTCCGAAAAACTTATCTAGGGTAAAAGCTAGATTTAATTTTCAAAAGATCAAATGTTTTCATAAAGATCCAATTTCCTTAAGGATCTAAATTTTCATAGTCATGTGGGACTTTAAACCACAACGTTACTATCATTGTTTATACCGCCGTATTAAAATCACTGATGTACAAAGTGTGAAGAATAAAGAAGTGATTCTAGTATTTTTATTTCAAGACTATATTGCTTGAGGACAAGCAACGCTCAAGTGTGGGAATATTTGATAATGCTAAAAACAAACATATATTTCATAGCATTATCCCTCAAGAAAGAAAAGCTTTTAGTTGCAATTGTTCTATTTACAAGTGATATTCGTTTAAATAATAAAAGGTGAAGACAAAAGACAGATTCGACAAATTGAAGACGCAAACAACCAAAAAGCTAAAAAGTACAAAGTACAATCAAAGTGGTTCAAATTATTGATGAGAAATATCTAAAAGTTACAAGAGTACGAGCCGCGAAATGCAAAGTACAAGATATTAAATAGTACGAAAGGACGTTCGAAAATCCAAAATCAGGACTAGAGTCAACTCTCAACGCTCGACACAACGGACTAAAAATTACAAGTCAACTATGCACATAAATATAATATAATATATAAATAATTCTTAAAATTATATATATATTATATTTATTTATTAAAACCGTCGGCAAATAAAAAACAAAAGTATGTGAGCTATAAAAGAAGGCCATGCGATCGCATGGCCAGGAAGACCAAAAACCATGCGATCGCATGGTGCACAGAATCAGCTCAGGTCCTATAAATTTCGCGTGTTTTGGCCGAATTTTTTACACTTTTTCAATCTCTCTCTCTCTTACAGATAGATATATATATATATATTATAATTTTAATTTTAATCTTAATTTAAGATTAATAATAATAAGGGTATGTTAGCGAATGTTGTAAGTGTGTAAGTCGAAATTCTGTCCGTGTAACGCTACGCTATTATTAATCATTGTAAGTTATGTTCAACCTTTTTAAATTAATGTCTCGTAGCTAAGTTATTATTATGCTTATTTAAATTGAAGTAATCGTGATGTTGGGCTAAAATATTAAAGACGGGGTAATTGGGCTTTGTACCATAATTCGGGTTTGGACAAAAGAACGACACTTGTGGAAATTAGACTATGGGCTATTAATGGGCTTTATATTTGTTTAATTGAATGATAGTTCGTTAATTTAATATAAAGATTTATAATTTGACGTATTTATATATAACCAATTACGCTTGACTGGGTATGATGGGCGGGATATTTATAAGTACTAATAATCGTTCATTTGACCGGACACGGGAATGGATTAGTAGTCAATGGACTCATTAAAACAGGGGCGAATTATGTACAAGGACACTTGGTGTAATTGATAATAAAGTATTAAAACCTTATTACAGTTTAAGTCCCCAATTAGTTGGAATATTTGACTTCGGATATAAGGATAATTTGACGAGGACACTCGCACTTTATATTTATGACTGATGAACTGTTATGGACAAAAACCAGATGGACATATTGAATAATCCAGGACAAAGGACAATTAATCCATGGTAATAAACTAAAATCAACACATCAAACATCATGATTACGGAAGTTTAAATAAGCATAATTCCTTTATTTCATATTTCATCGCACTTTTATTTACTGTCATTTTATTTAATTGCACTTTTAATTATCGTACTTTTTAATTATCGCAATTTTATTTATTGTCATTTTATTTATTGCACTTTAATTTATCGCACTTTAATTATTGTTATTTACTTTACGCTTTAAATTAAGTTATATTTATTTTTAATATTTTACATTAGGTTTTAACTGCGACTTAAGACATAAAATCGACAAACCGGTCATTAAACGGTAAAAACCCCCTTTTATAATAATTATAATACTACTTATATTTATATATATATTTATACAAATATAGTTTTTAAAAATATAGCGTTAAACTTGGCTAGTTCCCTGTGGACGAACCGGACTTACTAAAAACTACACTACTGTACGATTAAGTACACTGCCTATAAGTGTTGTAGCAAAGTTTAGGTATATCCACTCTATAAATAAATAAATAACTTGTGTAAAATTGTATCGTATTTAATAGTATTTTGGAATAAAAATTAATAGTATTTTGTACCCCTTCGCTTTAACATCACCGATGAAATGTCCCGTTCTTATTGATTAAAAACGTTCCATATTAATTGATTTCGTTGCGAGGTTTTGACCTCTATATGAGACGTTTTTCAAAGACTGCATTCATTTTTAAAACAAACCATAACCTTTATTTCATAGATAAAGGTTTTAAAAAGCTTTACGTAGATTATCAAATAATGATAATCTAAAATATCCTGTTTACACACGACCATTACATAATGGTTTACAATACAAATATTTTACAACAAAATAAGTTTCTTGAATGCAGTTTTTACGCAATATCATACAAGCATGGACTCTAAATCTCATCCTTATTTAAGTATGCGACAGCAGAAGCTCTTAATAATCACCTGAGAATAAACATGCTTAAAACGTCAACAAAAATGTTGGTGAGTTATAGGTTTAACCTATATATATCAAATCATAATAATAAACCATAAGATTTCATATTTCAATACACATCCCATACATAGAGATAAAAATCATTCATATGGTGAACACCTGGTAACCGACATTAACAAGATGCATATATAAGAATATCTCCATCATTCCGGGACACCCTTCGGATATGATATAAATTTCGAAGTACTAAAGCATCCGGTACTTTGAATGGGGTTTGTTAGGCCCAATTGATCTATCTTTAGGATTCGCGTCAATTAGGGTGTCTGTTACCTAATTCTTAGATTACCAGTCTTAATAAAAAGGGGCATATTTGATTTCGATAATTCAACCATAGAATGTAGTTTCACGTACTTGTGTCTATTTTGTAAATCATTTATAAAACCTGCATGTATTCTCATCCCAAAAATATTAGATTTTAAAAGTGGGACTATAACTCACTTTCACAGATTTTTACTTCGTCGGGAAGTAAGACTTGGCCACTGGTTGATTCACGAACCTATAACAATATATACATATATATCAAAGTATGTTCAAAATATATTTACAACACTTTTAATATATTTTGATGTTTTAAGTTTATTAAGTCACCTGTCCTCGTTAGCAACCTACAACTAGTTATCCACAGTTAGATGTACAGAAATAAATCGATAAATATTATCTTGAATCAATCCACGACCCAGTGTATACGTATTTCAGTATTGATCACAACTCAAACTATATATATTTTGGAATCAACCTCAACCCTGTATAGCTAACTCCAACATTCACATATAGAGTGTCTATGGTTGTTCCGAAATATATATAGATGTGTCGACATGATAGGTCGAAACATTGTATACGTGTCTATGGTATCTCAATATTACATAATATACAATACAAGTTGATTAAGTTATAATATACAATACAAGTTGATTAAGTTATGGTTGGAATAGATTTGTTACCAATTTTCACGTAGCTAAAATGAGAAAAATTATCCAATCTTGTTTTACCCATAACTTCTTCATTTTAAATCCGTTTTGAGTGAATCAAATTGCTATGGTTTCATATTGAACTCTATTTTATGAATCTAAATAGAAAAAGTATAGGTTTATAGTCAGAAAAATAAGTTACAAGTCGTTTTTATAAAGGTAGTCATTTCAGTCGAAAGAACGACGTCTAGATGACCATTTTAGAAAACATACTTCCACTTTGAGTTTAACCATAATTTTTGGATATAGTTTCATGTTCATAATAAAAATCATTTTCTCAGAATAACAACTTTTAAATCAAAGTTTATCATAGTTTTTAATTAACTAACCCAAAACAGCCCGCGGTGTTACTACGACGGCGTAAATCCAGTTTTACGGTGTTTTTCGTGTTTCCAGGTTTTAAATCATTAAGTTAGCATATCATATAGATATAGAACATGTGTTTAGTTGATTTTAAAAGTCAAGTTAGAAGGATTAACTTTTGTTTGCGAACAAGTTTATAATTAACTAAACTATGTTCTAGTGATTACAAGTTTAAACCTTCGAATAAGATAGCTTTATATGTATGAATCAAATGATGTTATGAACATCATTACTACCTTAAGTTCCTTGGATAAACCTACTGAAAAAGAGAAAAATGGATCTAGCTTCAACGGATCCTTGGATGGCTCGAAGTTCTTGAAGCAGAATCATGACACGAAAACAAGTTCAAGTAAGATCATCACTTGAAATAAGATTTTTATAGTTATAGAAATTGAACCAAAGTTTGAATATGATTATTACCTTGTATTAGAATGATAACCTACTGTAAGAAACAAAGATTTCTTGAGGTTGGATGATCACCTTACAAGATTGGAAGTGAGCTAGCAAACTTGAAAGTATTCTTGATTTTATGTAACTAGAACTTGTAGAATATATGAAGAACACTTAGAACTTGAAGATAGAACTTGAGAGAGATCATTTAGATGAAGAAAATTGAAGAATGAAAGTGTTTGTAGGTGTTTTTGGTCGTTGGTGTATGGATTAGATATAAAGGATATGTAATTTTGTTTTCATGTAAATAAGTCATGAATGATTACTCATATTTTTGTAATTTTATGAGATATTTCATGCTAGTTGCCAAATGATGGTTCCCACATGTATTAGGTGACTCACACGGGCTGCTAAGAGCTGATCATTGAAGTGTATATACCAATAGTACAAACATCTAAAAGCTGTGTATTGTACGAGTACGAATACGGGTGCATACGAGTAGAATTGTTGATGAAACTGAACGAGGATGTAATTGTAAGCATTTTTGTTAAGTAGAAGTATTTTGATAAGTGTATTGAAGTCTTTCAAAAGTGTATAAATACATATTAAAACACTACATGTATATACATTTTAACTGAGTCGTTAAGTCATCGTTAGTCGTTACATGTAAGTGTTGTTTTGAAACCTTTAGGTTAACGATCTTGTTAAATGTTGTTAACCCAATGTTTATAATATCAAATGAGATTTTAAATTATTATATTATCATGATATTATCATGTATGAATATCTCTTAATATGATATATATACATTAAATGTCTTTACAACGATAATCGTTACATATATGTCTCGTTTAAAAATCATTAAGTTAGTAGTCTTGTTTTTACATATGTAGTTCATTGTTAATATACTTAATGATATGTTTAATTATCATAGTATCATGTTAACTATATATATATCCATATATATGTCATCATATAGTTTTTACAAGTTTTAACGTTCGTGAATCACCGGTCAACTTGGGTGGTCAATTGTCTATATAAAACATATTTCAATTAATCAAATCTTAACAAGTTTGATTGCTTAACATGTTGGAAACATTTAATCATGTAAATATCAATCTCAATTAATATATATAAACATGGAAAAGTTCGGGTCACTACAGTACCTACCCGTTAAATAAATTTCGTCCTGAAATTTTAAGCTGTTGAAGGTGTTGACGAATCTTCTGGAAATAGATGCGGGTATTTCTTCTTCATCTGATCTTCACACTCCCAGGTGAACTCGGGTCCTCTACGAGCATTCTATCGAACCTTAACAATTGGTATCTTGTTTTACTAAAGTCTTTTAACTTCACGATCCATTATTTCGACGGGTTCTTCGATGAATTGAAGTTTTTCGTTGATTTGGATTTCATCTAACGGAATAGTGAGATCTTCTTTAGCAAAACATTTCTTCAAATTCAAGACGTGGAAAGTGTTATGTACAGCCGCGAGTTGTTGAGGTAACTCAAGTCGGTAAGCTACTGGTCCAACACGATCAATAATCTTGAATGGTCCAATATACCTTGGATTTAATTTCCCTCGTTTACCAAATCGAACAACGCCTTTCCAAGGTGCAACTTTAAGCATGACCATCTCTCCAATTTCAAATTCTATATCTTTTCTTTTAATGTCAGCGTAGCTCTTTTGTCGACTTTGGGCGGTTTTCAACCGTTGTTGAATTTGGATGATCTTCTCGGTAGTTTCTTGTATAATCTCCGGACCCGTAATCTGTCTATCCCCCACTTCACTCCAACAAATCGGAGACCTGCACTTTCTACCATAAAGTGCTTCAAACGGCGCTATCTCAATGCTTGAATGGTAGCTGTTGTTGTAGGAAAATTCTACTAACGGTAGATGTCAATCCCAACTGTTTCCGAAATCAATAACACATGCTCGTAGCATGTCTTCAAGCATTTGTATCGTCCTTTTGCTCTGCCTATCAGTTTGTGGATGATAGGCAGTACTCATGTCTAGACGAGTTCCTAATGCTTGCTGTAATGTCTGCCAGAATCTTGAAATAAATCTGCCATCCCTATCAGAGATAATAGAGATTGGTATTCCATGTCTGGAGACGACTTCCTTCAAATACAGTCGTGCTAACTTCTCCATCTTTTCATCTTCTCTTATTGGCAGGAAGTGTGCTGATTTGGTGAGACGATCAACTATTACCCAAATAGTATCAAAACCACTTGCAGTCCTTGGTAATTTAGTGATGAAATCCATGGTAATGTTTTCCCATTTCCATTCCGGGATTTCAGGTTGTTGAAGTAGACCTGATGGTTTCTGATGCTTAGCTTTGACCTTAGAACACGTCAAACATTCTCCTACGTATTTAGCAACATCGGCTTTCATACCCGGCCACCAAAAATGTTTCTTGAGATCCTTGTACATCTTCCCCGTTCCACGATGTATTGAGTATCTGGTTTTATGAGCTTCTCTAAGTACCATTTCTCTCATATCTCCAAATTTTGGTACCCAAATCCTTTCATCCCTATACCGGGTTCCGTCTTCCCGTATATTAAGATGCTTCTCCGATCCTTTGGGTATTTCATCCTTTAAATTTCCCTTTTTTAAAACTCCTTGTTGCGCCTCCTTTATTTGAGTAGTAAGGTTATTATGAATCATTATATTCATAGATTTTACTCGAATGGGTTCTCTGTCCTTCCTGCTCAAGGCATCGGCTACCACATTTGCCTTCCCCGGGTGGTAACGAATCTCAAAGTCGTAATCATTCAATAATTCAATCCACCTACGCTGCCTCATATTCAGTTGTTTCTGATTAAATATGTGTTGAAGACTTTTGTGGTCGGTATATATAATACTTTTGACCCCATATAAGTAGTGCCTCCAAGTCTTTAATGCAAAAATAACCGCGCCTAATTCCAAATCATGCGTCGTATAATTTTGTTCGTGAATCTTCAATTGTCTAGACGCATAAGCAATCACCTTCGTTCATTGCATTAATACACAACCGAGACCTTGCTTTGATGCGTCACAATAAATCACAAAATCATCATTCCCTTCAGGCAATGACAATATAGGTGCCGTAGTTAGCTTTTTCTTCAATAACTGAAACGCTTTCTCTTGTTCATCATTCCATTCATATTTCTTCCCTTTATGCGTTAATGCAGTCAAGGGTTTTGCTATTCTGGAAAAGTCTTGGATGAACCTTCTGTAGTAACCAGCTAGTCCTAAAAACTGGCGTATGTGTTTCGGAGTTTTCGGGGTTTCCCACTTTTCAACAGTTTCTATCTTTGCCGGATCCACCTTAATACCTTCTTTGTTCACTATGTGACCGAGGAATTGAACTTCTTCCAACCAAAATGCACACTTTGAAAACTTAGCGTACAATTCTTCCTTCCTCAATACTTCTAACACTTTTCTCAAATGTTCACTGTGTTCTTGGTCATTCTTTGAGTAAATAAGTATGTCATCAATGAAAACAATGACAAACTTGTCAAGGTATGGTCCACACACTCGGTTCATAAGGTCCATGAACACATCTGGTGCATTAGTAAAACTAAACGGCATGACCATAAAGTCATAATGACCGTAACGTGTTCTGAAAGCAGTCTTTGTAATATCATCTTCTTTCACCCGCATTTGATGATACCCGGAACGTAAGTCAATCTTTGAATAAATAGACGAGCCTTGTAGTTGATCAAATAAGTCATCGATTCTCAGTAGTGGGTAGCGGTTCTTGATGGTAAGTTTGTTCAACTCTCGGTAGTCGATACACAACCTGAATGTACCATCTTTCTTCTTGACAAACAAAACAGGAGCTCCCCACGGTGATGTGCTTGGTCGAATGAAACCACGCTCTAAAAGTTCTTGTAATTGGCTTTGCAGTTCTTTCATCTCACTAGGTGCGAGTCTGTAAGGAGCACGAGCTATTGGTGCAGCTCCTGGTACAAGATCTATTTGAAATTCAATGGATCGATGTGGGGGTAATCCCGGTAATTCTTTCGGAAATATATCGGGAAATTCTTTTGCAATGGGAACATCATTGATGCTCTTTTCTTCAGTTTGTACTTTCTCGACGTGTGCTAGAACAGCATAGCAACCTTTTCTTATTAGTTTTTGTGCCTTCAAATTACTAATAAGATGTAGCTTCGTGTTGCCCTTTTCTCCGTACACCATTAAGGGTTTTCCTTTTTCTCGTATAATGCGAATTGCATTTTTGTAACAAATGATCTCTGCTTTCACTTCTTTCAACCAGTCCATACTGATTATCACATCAAAACTCCCTAACTCTACTAGTATCAAATCAATCTTAAATGTTTCGCTAACCAGTTTAATTTCTCGATTCCGACATATATTATCTGCTGAAATTAATTTACCATTTGCTAATTCGAGTAAAAATTTACTATCCAAAGGCGTCAATGGACAACTTAATTTAGCACAAAAATCTCTACTCATATAGCTTCTATCCGCACCCGAATCAAATAAAACGTAAGCAGATTTATTGTCAATAAGAAACGTACCCGTAACAAGCTCCGGGTCTTCCTGTGCCTCTGCCGCATTAATATTGAAAACTCTTCCGCGGGCTTGTCCATTCGTGTTCTCCTGGTTCGGGCAATTTCTAATAATGTGGCCCGGTTTTCCACATTTATAACAAACTACATTGGCATAACTTGCTCCGACACTACTTGCTCCGCCATTACTCGTTCCGACACCATTTGTTCCTTTCGTTCTATTAACCCCTGGTCCGTAGACCTCACACTTCACCGCGCTATGAACATTTCTTTTACACTTGTTGCAAAATTTGGTGCAGAACACTTTTCACACCTTTGGCATAGTTGCTTCTGATTGTTGTTGTTGTTGCGGTTATTATTGTTGTTGGGATGATTGTTGTAGTTGATGTTGCTGTTGTTGTTGTTGTTGTTGTTGTTGTTGGGCCGTTTGTTGTAGTTGCGATTGATGTTGCGATTGTTGGGATAATTTTTGCGATTATTGTTATAATTGCTGTTGTTGTTGTATTGGTGATTCTTATCACCGTTTTCCTCCCAATTTCTTTTGACTTGCTTCACATTGGCCTCTTCAGCAGTCTGTTCTTTAATTCTTTCTTCAATCTGGTTCACTAGTTTGTGAGCCATTCTACATGCCTGTTGTATGGAGGCGGGCTCGTGTGAACTTATATCTTCTTGGATTCTTTCCGGTAATCCTTTCACAAACGCGTCGATCTTCTCTTCCTCATCTTCGAATGCTCCCGGACACAATAGGCACAATTCTGTGAATCGTCTTTCGTACGTGGTAATATCAAATCCTTGAGTTCGTAACCCTCTATGTTCTGTCTTGAGCTTATTGACCTCGGTTCTGGGACGGTACTTCTCGTTCATCAAGTGCTTGAATGCTGACCACGGTAGTGCGTACGCATCGTCTTGTCCCACTTGCTCTAGATAGGTATTCCACCATGTTAACGCAGAACCTGTGAAGGTATGCATAGCGTACTTCACTTTGTCCTCTTCAGTACACTTACTTATGGCAAACACCGATTCAACCTTCTCGGTCCACCGTTTCAATCCGATCGGTCCTTCGGTTCCATCAAATTCCAAAGGTTTGCAGGCAGTGAATTCTTTGTAGGTGCATCCTACACGATTTCCTGTACTGCTAGATCCAAGGTTATTGTTGGTATGTAGCACAGCCTGTACTGCGGCTATGTTTGAAGCTAGAAAAGTACGAAATTCCTCTTCATTCATATTCACGGTGTGTCGAGTAGTCGGTGCCATTTCCTTCAAAATAGTCAAATGGAACAAGTTAATCATACAGAATATTAAGAGTAGTTAATAGTATTTCGTAGCATAATATGAACTCATTTATAAAAGCTTTTTTTCATATTAGCGTTTTATAAGTTTAAGTTCGGGTAGTACCTACCCGTTAAGTTCATACTTAGTAGCTAATATACAATTCAACTACTATAATTCTATATGAAAAACTGATTATAATAATATTTCGCGTTCAAACTTTTACACAATATTTTACAAACTTACAATACCGCTTATTTTACATATAGCATGAAATATAGCACACAATAAATTTGATACAAGATGGTTGTGAAGATAATTCTAGCTAGTACACAAGTCGTTCAGCAAAGGCAATAAAGACACGTAATTCATACGTCCAGAAACAAGTCATGCATTCTGGTTTTACTAGGATTACTTCCCATCCTTGGTCTTGTGGAACATAACCGTTATGGCCGTTGATAAGACAGCGTATTGTAACGTCGTCAAAGGGACGAGGGTTACGTAATGTCCAACAGTCCCGTAACAATCTAAAAACCTCATTTCTTACCCCAATTACCGACTCCGTCACTTGTGGAAACGTTTTGTTTAATAGTTGTAGCCCGATATTCTTGTTCTCACTTTGGTGAGAAGCGAACATTACTAATCCGTAAGCATAACATGCTTCTTTATGTTGCATGTTAGCCGCTTTTTCTAAATCACGAAGTCCAATATTCGGATATATTGAGTCAAAATAATTTCTTAACCCATTGCGTAAAATAGCATTTGGGTTCCCCGAAATATATGCATCAAAGTAAACACATCGTAACTTATGGATTTCCCAATGTGATATCCCCCATCTTTCGAACGAAAGCCTTTTATAAACCAAGGCATTCTTGGAACGTTCTTCGAATGTCTTACAAACTGATCTCGCCTTAAATAGTTGTGCCGAAGAATTCTGACCGACTCTAGACAAGATTTCATCAATCATGTCTCCGGGTAGGTCTCTTAAAATATTGGGTTGTCTATCCATTTTGTGTTTTTATACTGTAAAATAGACAAGAGTTAGATTCATAAAAAAAAATACTTATTAATACAAGCAATTTTTACATATATCATAAAGCATAAGCACACTATATTACATATATTACACCACACGAATACAACTATCTTATTCCGACTCGCTTGTTTCTTCTTCTTCGGTTTTGGTTCGTTTTGCCAAGTTTCTAGGGATATATGATGTTCCCCTAATACGAGCCTTCGTTTTCCACATTGGTTTAGAAAAACCTGGTGGTTTAGAGGTTCCCGGGTCATTGTTACAACTTACGGACTTCGGGGGTTGACGATACATATAAAGTTAATCGGGGTTGGAATTAGATTTCTCTATTTTTATGCCTTTTCCCTTATTATTTTCTTTTGCCTTTTTAAATTCAGTTGGGGTAATTTCTATAACATCATCGGAATTCTCGTCAGAATCCGATTCATCGGAGAATTGATAATCCTCCCAATATTTTGCTTCCTTGGCGGAAACACCATTGACCATAATTAACCTTGGTCGGTTGGTTGAGGATTTTCTTTTACTTAACCGTTTTATTATTTCCCCCACCGGTTCTATTTCTTCATCCGGTTCCGATTCTTCTTCCGGTTCCGACTCTTCTTCCGGTTCCTCTTCGGGAACTTGTGAATCAGTCCACGAATCATTCCAATTTACATTTGACTCTTCATTATTATTAGGTGAGTCAATGGAACTTGTTCTAGAGGTAGACATCTATCACATAGTATCAAACGCGTTAAGAGATTAATATATCACATAATATTCACATGTTAAAATTTTATAGTTTCCAACAAAATTTGTTAAGCAATCATTTTTCAAGTAAACACGGTCGAAGTCCAGACTCACTAATGCATCCTAACAAACTCGATAAGACACACTAATGTAAAATTATGGTTCTCTAAGACCAACGCTCGGATACCAACTGAAATGTCCCGTTCTTATTGATTAAAAACGTTCCATATTAATTGATTTCGTTGCGAGGTTTTGACCTCTATATGAGACGTTTTTCAAAGACTGCATTCATTTTTAAAACAAACCATAACCTTTATTTCATAGATAAAGGTTTTAAAAAGCTTTACGTAGATTATCAAATAATGATAATCTAAAATATCCTGTTTACACACGACCATTACATAATGGTTTACAATACAAATACGTTACAACAAAATAAGTTTCTTGAATGCAGTTTTTACACAATATCATACAAGCATGGACTCCAAATCTCGTCCTTATTTAAGTATGCGACAGCAGAAGCTCTTAATAATCACCTGAGAATAAACATGCTTAGAACGTCAACAAAAATGTTGGTGAGTTATAGGTTTAACCTATATATATCAAATCATAATAATAAACCACAAGATTTCATATTTCAATACACATCTCATACATAGAGATAAAAATCATTCATATGGTGAACACCTAGTAACTGACATTAACAAGATGCATATATAAGAATATCCCCATCATTCCGGGACACCCTTCGAATATGATATAAATTTCGAAGTACTAAAGCATCCGGTACTTTGGATGGGGTTTGTTAGGCCCAATAGATCTATCTTTAGTATTCGCGTCAATTAGGGTGTCTGTTCCCTAATTCTTAGATTACCAGACTTAATAAAAAGGGGCATATTCGATTTCGATAATTCAACCATAGAATGTAGTTTCACGTACTTGTGTCTATTTTGTAAATCATTTATAAAACCTGCATGTATTCTCATCCCAAAAATATTAGATTTTAAAAATGGGACTATAACTCACTTTCACAGATTTTTACTTCGTCGGGAAGTAAGACTTGGCCACTGGTTGATTCACGAACCTATAACAATATATACATATATATCAAAGTATGTTCAAAATATATTTACAACACTTTTAATATATTTTGATGTTTTAAGTTTATTAAGTCAGCTGTCCTCGTTAGTAACCTACAACTAGTTGTCCACAGTTAGATGTACAGAAATAAATCGATAAATATTATCTTGAATCAATCCACGACCCAGTGTATACGTATCTCAGTATTGATCACAACTCAAACTATATATATTTTGGAATCAACCTCAACCCTGTATAGCTAACTCCAACATTCACATATAGAGTGTCTATGGTTGTTCCGAAATATATATAGATGTGTCGACATGATAGGTTAAAACATTGTATACGTGTCTATGGTATCTCAAGATTACATAATATACAATACAAGTTGATTAAGTTATGGTTGGAATAGATTTGTCACCAATTTTCACGTAGCTAAAATGAGAAAAATTATCCAATCTTGTTTTACCCATACCTTCTTCATTTTAAATCCGTTTTGAGTGAATAAAATTGCTATGGTTTCATATTGAACTCTATTTTATGAATCTAAACAGAAAAAGTATAGGTTTATAGGTGGAAAAATAAGTTACAAGTCGTTTTTGTAAAGGTAGTCATTTCAGTCGAAAGAACGACGTCTAGATGACCATTTTAGAAAACATACTTCCACTTTGAGTTTAACCATAATTTTTGGATATAGTTTCATGTTCATAATAAAAATCATTTTCTCAGAATAACAACTTTTAAATCAAAGTTTATCATAGTTTTTAATTAACTAACCCAAAACAGCCCGCGGTGTTACTACGACAGCGTTAATCCGGTTTTACGGTGTTTTTCGTGTTTCCAGGTTTTAAATCATTAAGTTAGCATATCATATAGATATAGAAAATGTGTTTAGTTGATTTTAAAAGTCAAGTTAGAAGGATTAACTTTTGTTTGCGAACAAGTTTAGAATTAACTAAACTATGTTCTAGTGATTACAAGTTTAAACCTTCGAATAAGATAGCTTTATATGTATGAATCGAATGATGTTATGAACATCATTACTACCTTAAGTTCCTTGGATAAACCTACTGGAAAAGAGAAAAATGGATCTAGCTTCAACGGATCCTTGGATGGCTCGAAGTTCTTGAAGCAGAATCATGACACGAAAACAAGTTCAAGTAAGATCATCACTTGAAATAAGATTGTTATAGTTATATAAATTGAACCAAAGTTTGAATATGATTATTACCTTGTATTAGAATGATAACCTACTGTAAGAAACAAAGATTTCTTGAGGTTGGATGATCACCTTACAAGATTGGAAGTGAGCTAGCAAACTTGAAAGTATTCTTGATTTTATGTAACTAGAACTTGTAGAATATATGAAGAACACTTAGAACTTGAAGATAGAACTTGAGAGAGATCAATTAGATGAAGAAAATTGAAGAATGGAAGTGTTTGTAGGTGTTTTTGGTCGTTGGTGTATGGATTAGATATAAAGGATATGTAATTTTGTTTTCATGTAAATAAGTCATGAATGATTACTCATATTTTTGTAATTTTATGAGATATTTCATGCTAGTTGCCAAATGATGGTTCCCACATGTGTTAGGTGACTCACATGGACTGCTAAGAGCTGATCATTGGAGTGTATATACCAATAGTACATACATCTAAAAGCTGTGTATTGTACGAGTACGAATACGGGTGCATACGAGTAGAATTGTTGATGAAACTGAACGAGGATGTAATTGTAAGTATTTTTGTTAAGTAGAAGTATTTTGATAAGTGTATTGAAGTCTTTCAAAAGTGTATAAATACATATTAAAACACTACATGTATATACATTTTAACTGAGTCGTTAAGTCATCGTTAGTCGTTACATGTAAGTGTTGTTTTGAAACCTTTAGGTTAACGATCTTGTTAAATGTTGTTAACCCAATGTTTATAATATCAAATGAGATTTTAAATTATTATATTATCATGATATTATCATGTATGAATATCTCTTAATATGATATATATACATTAAATGTCTTTACAACGATAATCGTTACATATATGTCTCGTTTAAAAATCGTTAAGTTAGTAGTATTGTTTTTACATATGTAGTTCATTGTTAATATACTTAATGATATGTTTAATTATAATAGTATCATGTTAACTATATATATATCCATATATATGTCATCATATAGTTTTTACAAGTTTTAACGTTCGTGAATCACCGGTCAACTTGGGTGGTCAATTGTCTATATGAAACATATTTCAATTAATTAAATCTTAACAAGTTTGATTGCTTAACATGTTGGAAACATTTAATCATGTAAATATCAATCTCAATTAATATATATAAATATGGAAAAGTTCGGGTCACTACAACCGATACATGCTAAGTATTGTTCTATGTCTACTTGCAACATGTACAATAGCTATCATACTAAGACTTGACCTAAGTTAGTTATTTATATCGACCTGCTTTATTTATAGGTCAGCGTTGTGATCATTCCTGATCACTGTACTCATTTGCTGTTCGCTTATTTGTGTTGGTTACTTCGTTACTATTAAGGTGAGTTATAGTCCCGTTTTTACATACTTTTCAAAGTATATTTTTGGGATGTGATTACATGCATTTCATTTCACGTTTAGACACAAGTGACAATTAAATTTAAATTATTCATTGTGAGTTGGACAAAATATTCCCTAGTCTGGTAACTGTAATCACTAGTTTCTACTGTGAACGCGAATCCTACGGATAGATCTATCGGGTTTGACAACCCTATTTTGAGCTAGTCGTAATAGCAATTTATAATTGGAATGTTTAGTACTTCGTATTTTGTTGTAGATACACTGTCCGGTGTATATCTTTTATTATGTTTGGCAAGGGTAAATAAAGGGTTAAGTGGTTACCAGGTGGCTCATTGATAATGGAATAATGTTTAATGTTTTCTAACATTTTTAAATCTTGTGGTCTAAAGTATATTCAATTATTTAAACCTATAATTCACTCAACCTTTGTGTTGACAGTTTACTCGCATGTTTTCACATGTACTTGAGTTTATATGATGCTTCCGCTGTGTTTAGAAGAGTCTGCATGCATTTGGGCAGATTTTAATGAAACAATTATGAAACTTAGGCTTGCATTATGTTTTTGAATAATTTAAACTTGTGGTTTATTGACAATGTTTTATGTCAACTTTGGTTTATTAATATGTTGGGTTACATTTAAACTACATATTTTGGTATACTTTCCTTTTTGGGAAACTTTTGAAATAAAAGAATGCAATGTCGTTTGTTAAATTCATTTAAGTTCGATCAAGCTGTGGGACCAAGTGACGGAGCCGTTAAGTGTTTTGACGGGGCCATCACATTATTATTATTAAACTTTAATATTAAAATTATTATTAAAATATAAATATAAATATATATTTGAGAGATAGAGAGTAGATATATGATATATATTGGTGTACATAAACTCGTTCGAAATTTGAAATTTATAGAACCTGACCAGCTACAGTACTCCATGCGATCGCATGGAGTTTCTTCTTCATGGCCATGCGATCGCATGGCCGCCTAGGACAGCTCATTTCACTTTGTTTTCTTGTTTGCCGACGGTTTATAAATAATATAATATAATATATATAATTTTATATAATTATATATATATTATATTATATTCATGTGCGTAGTTGACTTGTAATTTTTAGTCCGTTGCGTCGCGCGTTGATAGTTGGTTCATGTCCCGGTTCCGGATTTTCGAACGTCCTTGAGTACTATTTAATATTTTGTACTTTGCGTTTTGCGGCTCGTACTCTTGTAATTTCTAGACGTTTTTCATCAATAAATTGAACCTCTTGGATTGTACTTTGTATTTTTTAGCGTTTTGGTCATTTGCGTCTTCAATTCGTCGAATCTGTCTTTTGTCTTCACCTTTTATTATTTAAACGAATATCACTTGTAAATAGAACAATTGCAACTAAAAGCTTGTGTTTCTTGAGGGATAATGCTAAGAAATATATGTTCGTTTTTAGCATTATCAGTTTGTAAAATGATACTAATACTAATTTTAATGAAAGTATTAATAAATTTTATTACTTTTATAATAATAATAATAATATAATAATCATAATCATAATAATATTAATAATACTTAAAAATGATATAATCATATTTTAAATGGTGATAATAATATTAGTAACAACAATAACAATACTAATCATATTTGTAATTATAATGGTGATAATAATAATAATAAATGATAACTAATACTTATTTTAGTAATAATAATAATAATAATAGTAATAATAATAATAATAATAATAATAATAATAATAATAATAATAATAATAATAATAATAATAATAATAATAATAATAATAATAATAATTACAATACTTGCATTAATAAAAATAACACTCATTAATAATAACAATAACAATAAAAATAATAAATACAGAAATAATAATAATAATAATAATAATAATAATAATAATAATAATAATAATAATAATAATAATAATAATAATAATAACATTAATAATATAATTAATAAGGATTTACAACCTTTGAAGAAAAGCCTAAAAAAATAATACGCCACTGACGGGGCTCGAACCCGTGACCTCTCGCTCACCCGCAAACATTCATAACCAATGCTCTGCCGATCCTCTTCATCATCATAACACCATTTGTCATTATCATCCTATACATCATTCGCGTATTCTATCATCCTCATCATTATCTATATCGCGTATATCATAATAATAATAATAATAATAATAATAATAATAATAATAATAATAATAATAATAATAATAATAATAATAATAACAAATTAATACCAATTGGGCCTGAAATGTAGTTGGGCTTATTATTGTTAGGATACAAGTTGGGCCACTTTGTGGTTCTGCAGCCCGGTATAGTATCTAGGAGAACAACCATCGAAGAAAAAAAATAGAACAGAATATAGTCCGGTGTTTGTGGTTGGTATTGGAGCTGCAACTAGAAGCGTGTAATAGTAGCAGTGGCAAATAATGATGATTGAGTGATGGTCTGTTTGAAGATTATGATGACAGAATATTAGTAGCATCAACGAACAAGTAGCAGGTATTTTGGTTCAACATCGCAGATTCATCTCTTCAAAAAAAATATAAATAAAAAGAAAAAGAAAAAAATATAATTTCAAAACAAATCCCGGTTGTTTATAAGTTATAATTGCTTCATAAAAGATGTCAGGGATTACCTTCCTAATACTCGCAATTCATCATTTAGTTCATAAACAGTAACATGAATTCGAATTTAAAGAAGAACATAACAGTTGACTTTTTTTGTCTTCAAACTTTGACTTCGAAATTCATAAACAATTGAAGGAATTAGAGGCTGAAAGCTTGCAGATAGCTCAACTAGGTGATTCCTAACAGATTTGCATTTGAAGATTTTTATAATTGATTCGGAATTGTGCTGTTGACTGAAACCGTTCATGAAGAGAAAAGCCGAACATGTTCTGTTATTTTTGGTTTAATTCCTCCAATAGCAACAGCGTATATCAGTGTGTAAATGATAATGGGGTTGGTAATCAAATGATTTAAAGCAGGGAACATGATATGATCGATTTGGTTTTTGTAGGGTTGGTGTGTATCGATTAGTAGAATCACGGGCCAAAAGAAAGGAAAAGAAATACAATAAAGGGGAAGATGATAGAGATATCAGGATCATGCGTATATATCTAACAATCTATCTATAATATAGATAATATAATAATTAATAATTATATTAATATTAATAATATATTAATAATAATAAATAAATACATACTGTTAATATTATTAAAAAAAATACTAATAATAATAATAATAGAAATAATAATAATATTTATAGTAATAATATCAAAATCAAAATAATAATAATAATAATAGTAATCTTATTAATAACTAAAATCATATAGTTTTTATAATGTTACTTATAAAAATATTGATAATTATTAATAACAATATAAACAATGAAATTCTTAATAATAATAATAATAACTAATGACATTTAAATTATAACTAAGTTATACTTTAATTATTCCTACAATAATATTTATACTTATAGATTATAATTAATCTTATTGTTAAATGTAAATACAATAATAATACTCTTTAATATTATAATAGTAATTCAAATATAATAGTAATAGTAATAATATTATTACTAATAATAATAATATTAATCATTATGAAATATATAACAATAATATTATTATTAACCATAATACTAATTATGCTAATATTGTTAATAATAACGTATATATATATATATATATATATATATATATATATATATATATATATATATATATATATATATATATATATATATATATATATATATATATATATATATATATATATATATATATATATGATAACATATTTTGAACATTTAATTTTTATATCTTCCAATAATATAATAATAAATTATAGAAATCATATAACTAGATTCATAGTTAATAATAGTAACTTATTTATTTTATTTATTATTTTACATTTTTAATTTCAATTGATTAAGTGTACTTTATTAATTCAAAATATTATGTATACACTTATATTTATATATATATCTATATATATATTTACATATTTATTTACACACAATTGTTCATGAATCGTCGGGAGTAGTCAAAGGGTAAATGAATTCATATAAACAGTAAAAGAAAAAAAAATTTTGAGACTCAACATTACAGACTTTGCTTATCGTGTCGGAAACATATAAAGATCAATATTAAATTTGGTCGAAAATTTTCGGGTCGTCAAAGCGAATACATGAAATGCTTTTATAAATGTTTGACGAGATAGATACAAGCAAAACATTCCTCGAATGAATTATTATGCAGACGGAAGTTCTGCGGATTATTATTGAATTATGTGGACATGATAATTGCCACCATTGAATTATGTGGACATGATAATTGCCACCATTGAATTATGTGGACATGATAATTGCCACCATTGAATTATGTGGACATGATAATTGCCACCAATTGATGTGAATGTTATGTATCGAGAGAATGATTTTTATACACAGGTTATGTGTATTATATTTTGTAGATATGTGTACGGTTACTATGATTTATGAAAAATGGATTTCGTACCCGAGAAAGGTGTACTGTATTTAAAAGATATCGCATGTACATTACAGGTGGGTGTAGGATTCGGGCCCATTTGTACCATGCAGCATTTAAATCTTGTGGTCTATCAAAATGATGAATTTTATTGTTTTATGATAAACCTATGAACTCAACAACCTTTTGGTTGACACTTGAAAGCATGTTTATTCTCAGGTATGAAAGAAATCTTCCGCTGTGCATTTGCTCATTCTAGAGATATTACTTGGAGTCATTCATGACATATTTCAAAAGACGTTGCATTCGAGTCATTGAGTTCATCAAGATTATTACTAGGTCAATTATAGTTGGATATATTATGAAATGGTATGCATGCCGTCAACTTTCGATGTAAAGAAAGTTTGTCTTTTAAAAATGAATGCAATGTTTGTAAAATGTATCATTTAGAGGTCAAATACCTCGCGATGTAATCAACTATTGTGAATCGTTTATAATCGATATGAACGGGGCATTCCAACTACTCTATCTGATTTACGGTTAAGGCTAGAATAGATAATCTCTAAAATTTAGAAATTACATAATCGCTGTAGATTGTTTCTCCGATAAAGTTATGAATCAATACTTCATCGGTTATTGTTGTTGGTATTCCTTGATATCTACAGGGCGTATGACGTTGATGCTTGTGGGACAGATTGTGAAGTTGAGGCTTGCGGTGCGGATGTGGATGTTGTTGATGGTGGTGATGGTACTGTTGATGTTGATGATGGTGGTTCTGTTGATGCAAGTGATGCTGCTGGTACTTGTGTTGTTGCTGTAGATGTAAGTCTATCTCCCAAATTGCGTACTGTACTCTCCAGAAACTCCACTCTTTCTTCAAACCTAGCACGAAGCTCTCTAACTTCTTCCACTAATCCTACTTGATTAGTAGTCGGGAGTAGAGGCTAAATCACCAACATAATTCTATAAATGTGTTCTTCAAGACGGAGTATTCGGGCAAAAAGTGTGAAAACGGTATTGCGAATTGGTTGACCGGTGAAATGCCCCGTCTTAATCCATCTGGACGAAGTCTTCAACAGTTGGTCCCATTGCGAGGTTCTGACCTCTATATGCCATAAACGACTCCATGTAATATGAGCAAATGCACAGCGAAAGATTTCTTTCATACCTGAGAATAAACTTACTTTAAAGTGTCAACCAAAAGGTTGGTGAGTTCATAAGTTTATCATAAACAATAAAAAAAAATCATCATTTTGATAGACCACAAGATTTAAATGATGCATGGTACAAATGGGCCCGAATCCTATACCCACCTGTAATGTACATGCGATATCTTTTAAATACAGTACACCTTTCTCGTGTACGAAAACCTTTTTCATAATTCTTAGTAACCGTACACATATCTTGTTCACAAAAATAACATACACATAACCTGTGTATAAAATCATTCTCTCGATACATAACATTCACTTTTCATTGCTTTCATAGCTTAGCTTGGTAACCGACCTTAACATATAATGCGCATAATAATATCCCCAAAACAGAACATCTCGTCTGTATAATAATCATATAAACTTCGAAGTACTAAACACCACGCCCACTAGCCCTTCCGTCTAGTGAACATTCCGGTTGGGGGTGTTAAACCCGGTAGCTACCTTTAGGATTCACGTGAATTAGGGCCATACCCGATTCTAATTCTTAGTTTACCAAGCAATAATAATCAGGGGAAAAATATTCACAACAATTAGTGGCAATTATCAAGTCCACATAATTAAATAATAATCCACAGAACTTCTGTCTGCATAATAATTCATTCGAGGAATGTTTTGCTTGTGTCTATCTCGTCAAACATTTATAAAAGCATTTCATGTATTCGCAGTTCAAAATATATTTCAAAAACATTTAATAAAGTAGTTGTAAGAGTAGCCCATGTATTCTCAGTCCCAAAAATGTAAAGAGTAAAAGGGAATCAAATGAACTCACCATACGATATTTTGTAGTAAAAATATTCATACGAATGAATTGAACAATGCAAGGTTGACCTCGGATTCACGAACCTATATTATTTATATACATATTAACACATATAATTGTAATCCTACGAATTTATATATTAATATTAATATATATTATTTCAATTGTTATATATATATATATATATATATATATATATATATATATATATATATATATATATATATATATATATATATATATATATATATATATATATATATATATATATATATATATATATATATATATATATATATATATATATATACTTTTTATACATGTTCTATATAAGTATTTATATGATAAAATAAAGTTAATAATAATAATATTAATAATAATAATAATAAAAAATCATGTTTGATAAAAATAATAATGATAATAATACTATTAATGATAAGTAAAATAATAGTTTTAATAAAAATGATAATTATTAGTAATAAAAGTGATAGTTTTAAAATGATAATTTTAATAGTCATGATAGTAATAATACTTATATTCATAATGATAATAATGTTAATGGTAATAATAATACTTATCATAATAATAATAATGACATGATAATAATAATAATAATAATAATAATAATATTAATAATAATAATAATATTAATAATAATATTAATAATAATAATAATAATAACAATAATAATAATAATAATAATAATAATAATAATAATAATAATAATAATAATAATAATAATAATAATAATAATAATAATAATAATAATAATAATAATAATAATAATAATAAAAAAAGAGGGCTACCTCAAAGAATAGGTCTAAAAAAAAAATAACGCCCTTGCCCGGGCTCGAACCCGCGACCTCTCGCTCACATGCTAACACTCAAGACCATGGCTCCATTGCCTTTTTTCTGTTTTATTCCGTAATCATTCATATTTAACCCACTGTTTCTGTTTCTACTTCCTTCTTATTCACAACACAAAACCCAGATTATTTATCATCACCTTCCTAATATCATCATCAATATACATCGAATTTCCTAATCAAAATCATAATCAAATTATCATCATCATTTGACAACTTCCACCATCATTCATAACCAAATCATTTTCATGTACATCATCGATCCTTCATGTACCCGTCATCGTCTTCTCGTTTACCATCGCTCCATCATAATCATTATTTTGTTTATCATCACCACATCAATAATCCATGGCATCATCATACAGTATCATTTCATCACCATTTTCACTCATCATCATTATTTTAACGTTTCATAATCATATCGAATCATAACATCATCGCCCTCATCAATCGTGAATTATAATCATCATTAACATACCCTAACCTCATCATCATTCTTATATCTCTTAATTGAAAAAAAAATTAATTAATATCATCATCTTAGCTCATTCACTCGTTACAGTTCATCCGGAAACCAGAACTGGGTCACAGCTAGCAGGCTAGGGTCTCGGCCCAATATGGCAGCCCAAAATACTACTTCAAAGATCATGGCCCAACCAACAAACCAGTCCATTATCGACCCACCATTGAAACAAGTTCACAGTCCCTAAATTAAATTGGGTCGCTTATATTTCTGCAGTTTATTTGATTAAAAAAAATGTTTGTCCAGCTCTTCACTGTAGATTTGTTTATACGTACCCTACCTGTGACAACCCGGAAATTTCCAACCAAATTTAAACTTTAATCTTTATATGTTTTCGACACGATAAGCAATATTTGTTAAGTTAAATTGCAAGAATTTTAAACTATGTTCATACATTCATTCAACCTCGACCAAGTTCCAACGATTCACGAACCATTGAACGAATATGATTATATATGTATATGTGTATATATATATTATAACTTGAAACGTAAACAAAATATTAGATTAAATACTTTATATGATTGTATCTGTTTCAAAATGTTTATCAATGGAATTAGAAGATAAGATCAAATGATTGAATTATCAGAAATATTGAATTATGATTACAAGTCTCTGTTGAAAGGCCCACGTTGATTTGAGAAATCTTTCCATTTTAACAATATTCGTAAAATGGTAAAGTGATTTATAAATAAGAACAAATTGTCAATCATTGAGAACTAGACAAAGGATAGTGGAAGATTGAATCTCATAAAGACTCAATTGATCTATTTAGTTTCAAACGTAAAAAAACGTTTTCAGTTTAAAAACAACTTTATTATTAAAACGTATATAACTTTTATAAATATCTAAAACCACTTTTGACAACTCATTACTTAACTAGTATGATAAAGATAACGATATTTATATTTTATTTTATTAAATATATATAATGATTTAAATTAATATTATATATATTTAAACGCGTATTATATGTACATAGTTTTATACTTTTACTATACTTAAACTTTACCTTTACTTTATTTTTACTTTACTTTAACTTTAATAATTCACTTTAATAATTCATACTTTAATAATTCACTTTAATAATTTATACTTTAATAATTCACTTTAATAATTCATACTTTAATAATTCACTTTAATAATTCATACTTTAATAATTCACTTTAATAATTCATACTTTAATAATTCACTTTAATAATTCAAAAATCTATTATAAATAGAATTCAATAGGTTTCATTATTTCATAGAAACTTGAAAATATTTTTCTCTAAACTCTCTCAATCGATTTACATATATATATTTACTCCGTATTATTTCAATATATTATTAGTATACATAAAATATTACGACGGAGTGCTGTCCGAGTGATTTCGAAATTGTTTTTCGAGTAGGATATGATTAAGGAAATTATGGGTTATAGCTATGGAGGTGATTGAGTATGGTTCATGGGTATGCTCATGAGGTCAATATAGTGTTTATCATTTCCGTTACGTCTACGTACCTTTCCTGCAATACTGAATCTCAATATTGATACGTTAGTACTCATAATTTAACTTCTACATACTAATAGTGTATCCCTGACTAGTGCTCGAGTATTTAGGATTATGCATGCTTGTACTTTTGATATTGCCCTTAGACAGGTTAGGTTGAATATTGAATTAGTTACACTTGCGGTTGAGATAATGAATAAGATATGCATGTCCTTGGAAAGCTAGCGAAAAATTAAGAACTTTTCCTTTAGATATCGAATGGTTTTGATGAAGGGATTAGAAGTTATAATCAATTGAATTTTCGATATTTTTATTAAAAATGATTATTATTATCGTCGTTTTTATCGTCGTTCTAGTTTTATCTTATTATTATCATTATTATTATCTTTATCAATAAAAGGGATTTACCATTAAAAATTGTTATTTTTTATTATTATTACTATCGTTATTATCGTTAAAGTTATAATTAGTATTATTATTATTATTATCCAATTATTATTATTATTATTATTATTATTATTATTAGTATTATTATTATTATTATTATCATTATTAATGTATATATATCATTATTTAAAAATGGTTATTGTTATTGTTATTGTTATTATTATTATTACTATATTATCATTAATATAATTATTAGTATTATCGTTAATAATGTTATAGTAACTATCATTATTAATATTAGTGTAATTAAAACAAATATTTGTAACACCTAATTATTTTGATTACTATTATTATCATTATTATGAACACGATATAAAAGACAATTAAAAGCAATTAAACGAAACTATTAGAAAATAATGAGTAAGAGTATCATGATGAAATTAAAATATTATAAGATATTGATTTAGATAAAATTATCGTTCTTATTATTTTTATCATTACTATTATTATTAAAAGTATCGTTAGTATTAAAACTATCATTTTAACAAAAATTATCATTTTAATAGAAATGTCATTGTTACTATAAAATATCATTATTATTATTATTTTAAATAGAATTATTATTTTAAAGATAATATTAAAAATTATCGTAAATATTAAAGTTATCATAATTAGAATTATCGTTTTATCATAATGTCATCTTAGTAATTATAAATATTGATATTTTTATAATAATAATTGTTATTACAAAATAATACAACTTTTACTTACTATCATTATAGATATTATTTTATCAAATAAATATGTGATACAAACATATTTTACTACGTGTAATAACTTACTTTAATAATACCTATCATATTATCTTTATGATATTAAATGAACCCTATAAATTTTATTACTTAATATATATAAAAGTATACTTTATTATATAAATTTAATATAAAAATTTTATTTATTAATAAATAAATTATATTATTTACTCTAATAAATCTTTTAAAAATATTTAAAAATATAAAACGACGATATTTAAACTATATATTAATCATGTATAGATTTTTGGAAATTATTTTGAGTCAAATTTACTTTTGTTGACTTTTGCATATTAGTCTCGAGCATTAGGATTGTGGTACACTATGACTTGACCTAATTTGTTAGACAAATATTGACCAACACATAATTATATATAATTAATTTAGGTTCGTGAATCTGAGGCCAACCTTGCACTTGTTCAATGACGTTATATGTATTTTTACTACGAAATACAGTATGGTGAGTTTCATTTACCTTTTTACCCTTTATATTTTTGGGACTGAGAATACATGCGCTTTTATAAATGTTTGACGAAATAGACACAAGTAATTGAAACTACATTCTATGGTTGATTTATTGAAATCGAATATGCCCCTTTTTATTAAAGTCTGGTAATCTAAGAATTAGGGAACAGACACCATAATTGACGCGAATCCTAAAGATAGATCTATTGGGCCTAACAAACCCCATCCAAAGTACCGGATGCTTTAGTACTTCAAAATTTATATCATGTCCGAAGAAGGATCCCGGAATGATAGGGGATATTCTTATATGTATCTAGTTAATGTCGGTTACCAGGTGTTCACCATATGAATGATTATTTTTGTCTCTATGCATGGGACGTATATTTATGAGAACTGGAAATGAAATTCTTGTGGTCTATTAAAATGATGGAAATAAATGATTATGATAAACTAATGAACTCACCAACCTTTTGGTTGACACTTTAAAGCATGTTTATTCTCAGGTGTTAAAGAAATCTTCCACTGTGCATTTGCTCATTTTAAAGATATTACTTGGAGTCTTTCATAGCATATTTCGAAGAACGTTGCATTCGAGTCATTGAGTTCATCAAAGATTATTATTAAATCAATTTATAGTTGGATAGTGGATATTATGAAATGGTATGCATGCCTGTCAATTTTCAATGTAAAGAAAGTTTTTCTTTTAAAAACGAATGCAATGTTTGTAAAATGTATCATATAGAGGTCAAATACCTCGCAATGTAATCAACTATTGTGAATCGTTTATAATGTATATGAACAGGTCCGTTCACTACCTGTCATTATCCCCAATTATAATAGATACATATAATAAAAAAAATTGTCGTGCTGTATCCCTTTCTTTTTAAGTCGACAACAAGGCTTCCACTCAACCAAGAACAATAAAATATAGAGCAAGATGAAAAAAGGAATATTTCTGTCCAATCAAAACAAGGAACCATGGCAGCTAAAAAAAAAAATAAGGTGTCGGCATCTTTTTCTTTTTGAATTGAAAAGTGTGATTATCGGTTTGGCTATACCTATATATGATAATGAAAGCAAGGATCACTAGGACCCATAATCCACTTGCATACATGTATAATAGGTCATGGATTTTCTTTTATTGGTCCGTTAGAGTTGCTTTAGGAGAAACAGAAAAGTGTAGCAGTTGTTTGCTAATTAAAAGTGGTGGGGTGGCTGTTTTGTGGTATTATGGTACTTGAATTACGGCTACAACAGAAGTAGAAACAAGATCGTGTAGCAGTAGCAACGATAAATAATGTTGTTCAAAGGTGAAGTGGTGATGTTTGGGATTTTTGCAGGCGTAAAGGAAAAGAAGAGGGAGCAAAGTGGCGTGGATGGTGATATTTATGGTGAGTTCAAGAGAGATAGAAGAGAGAGACATAGAGAGAGGAAGGGATGTGGAAAGTGTTCGTGATTGATAAAAATTTGGATGTTTCGATAACCAATTCTTGAATGAATTAAATGGAACAATGTGCCTCGACATCAATTTCAAATTAGGAAACAAAAGATTAAAAGTAGATAGTGAAGGAAAACTGATTTTGTAATTATTTGTTTAACTCTTTCTCAAAAGCATAATCCAGATATATGATACACGATTTTCTTGATTTGGGATCGTGATTGAGAAATCCAATTCGACCGACAAATTAGGCAGATCAGATATTGCTTTCTAATAGATTTTTGTATTTAATTATTTTTGTAATTATATATATGTGTATTTATACGTCTGTATTATGTATACGTATATATATATATATCCGTACTTGGTGTGTGTATAAGTATATGTATCTGGTTTATATTTTGTATTATTAAATATATACATGTATTAATAATAATATTAATACTAATAATAAATATATAAATAATAGTAATACAATTTATAATAATGATAAAAATATCAATAATCTTATATAAAAAAATAGTAATACTAATAATATTAATAATAATTTATTAATAAGAATAACAAATAAATAATAATAATACTGATAATATTTATTCTTAATGATAATATTCATAGTAATATTAATAATAACATTGATAATGATATTAATATAATGCTAATACCATTATTAATTTTAATAGAATACTAATACCATTAATAATAATAATGTCTAATAATAATAGTTGTATTAATAATAATGATTATAGAAATCATATAACTATGTATATATTCATTTCATTTATAACTTAATTATCTTATAACTTAATTCACATATTTAATTTTAATGTTTCATTTATATTTTATAATTTCAAATTAATTATATGTACTTATATATATATATATATATATATATATATATATATATATATATATATATATATATATATATATATATATATATATATATATATATATATATATATACACACATATTTTTTTACAATCAATTGTTCGTGAATCATCGAAATTAGTCAAAGATCAAATGTATACATGAACACAGTTCAAAGTTTTTGAAATTCAGTTTAACAGACTTTGCTTATCGTGTCGAAAACATATAAAGATCAAGTTTAAATTTGGTCAAAAATTTCCCGGTCATCACAGTACCTACCCGTTAAAGAAATTTCATCCCGAAATTTGAGTGAGGTGGTCATGGCTAACAATACAAATGTTTTCATGACTTATATAAGCTGATAAATAGAGTTTTATTACCATTGGTTAATAAAGCTAAACTAATTCGATTACTCGAAGAGTATGAGTGAAGACATCACTAAATATTGAAATGATAAAGACGGTTTCATCATAACTTTTGACTAATCATGGTTGAGTTCCGGAATTCAAGGGATTTAAAGAAAATCTTCGAAATCTAAAAGATTTGATTCTTCGGAGAATAAGGAAATTAAGATCTCTATAATTAAATACGGTGATCTGCCTCGATTACTCTCTCCGATATTTCTATTATAAATTAAGCTTCTCCCGTTCCAATGTTTTTCACTTCTTCCATTTTCTATACTTTAATGCATATTTTCAAATCATCAGTCAATATGCTTCATCCAGTTTTTAATTCCGGATATATTCCTGACTTTCATATCTGTCATTCTCCTTTTTCATCTACCACCAGAGGAATCTGTCTACTTCTACTATGCTCTTGGGTTTATAATGTTTTTAGTTCTCCCGGGTCTTTATATTGCTATTCGTATTAATGTCCACGGTTTGTGACCTCCATGTTGTTATTGAGCTTTATATTTTCTATTATATTTTGGAGTTCTTTGTCTTTTTATTTTCTTCCCGAACTCTAATGAAGCGAGTAATGGTCCAGAATTTGTAAGTATGAAGTTTTGAATGGACTTAATGTTCTAAACAAGAAAGAACGTATTAGCACGATTTGATTTGTCAAAATATCAGAATCACTGAAAATAGAACTATCAAGAATATACTTTCTTGATATGTTCAGAAGTTAAGCAGAATGAAAGAGTTATGTAACATGGCACATGATGACGTTAAGATCTGTGAATCATCACGTTCCATTAGAAACTCAGCATGACTTACTGTAATATAATCACGTTGGCCGGGCATCATTATATTATACTAACCCATGCTTCAATTCCCAACACTTCTCCACAATTCATTCATAATTTATACTTAGATTTTACAGATATTTCCAATATAATGGAATACGGAAAGCACGAAGAGGTAGATAATTTCGAACAAGAATATTTATGAAAATATCCTCAAAAATATCGAAGATATTTGTGATGATATTTTGGAATTTCTAAGTTCGAAGGTTGATGAAGAAAAATTTTCCGCAAGATTTTAACATGACTTCCGAGCAAGATATTCTCTAAAGATTTCATCGGATCCAGAATTACCTGGATTCTTTGAATATAGGGTTTGGTCCTTGTCTTTGTCCTTGGTGTCCTTCATGGTTAGCTCAATTCGTTTTTCAGTACCAAATTTTCTATCGAGCGTTCCCAACATTCCATTCTTTATTATCAAACTTTTGACCGTTTAGACCATCTACGATTTTGCTGTTTCCTCTTCATTTAATCCTACCATATCTGAATCAACGGTTATCAATTCGAGAGGTTTCAAGAGAATTGTGTTTTTAGATGATTAAACGTTGATTGTAATATGGTGGAATATAAAAGGTTCCCTGGTAACAATAAAAGAGTACACATCTATATCAAGGTGATAATAAGGTTTTTTCGAACGAAAAGTCGAAGTTGACTTGCTGGAGCTGTTACAAAACTGGCTATTTCGATCAGGAGTTGCAAAGTTATTTTCGGTAATAATAACACTAAAGGAATTAGCACAGCTATGTGTTAAACGTTTACTCAGGTTCCGTGTGTTTTTCAGGTGCAACACTATGTGCATCAATCTTTTCTTCCGTAAATGAAGTGCGGTTGGTTCATCCTCTCGATTGAGGTGTTTTCAAGAATCATGAAAGGTTTGGATGCAGATTGTAATCGTCAAGATACAAATGAGGTTTAAGATAAAATCAAGTGGCAAACTTGAAGAATTGTTTAGTTTCATATGTTATAATCAATATTTTAATTCATTTTTATTGTCCAATGTTTGTAGTCCTCAGTTGATAGTCCACAGTTAGCAGTTCAATAATTCATATATAATTTAATATATAATATTCGAATTAATTAATACGTATTCGTGACCCGTGTACATGTCTCCGACTCGATCACAACTCAAACTATATATATTATTGTAGAATCAACCTCAACCCTGTATAGCTAACTCCAGCATTACTGCATATAGAGTGTCTATGGTTATTCTAAATAATATATATAGATGCGTCGATATGATATATCAAAACCTTGTATACGTGTCCCGATATTTAAAGTGCGTAAAATAACTAACAGAAATTAAATGACGATAAATAAAATTGCGAGAATTAAAATTGTGATAAATAAATTGCGATAAATAAAATGTAATGCGGAATTAACAGTTAGCTAGGAACAGTTAGCTAGGATTTTGATAGCGTGGATTCTTAACAAAATTTTCTCATAGTTAATTTGTTTGTTTCTAACAAATTTTTTTTTTTTTTGTCTAATGTTTTCTTCATTATGCCACTTGTTGGATTCTGATAGGTAAAAATCGGAATATGAAATTGAATGAAAATAGTTATTCTACGGTGAACAGATACGTATATCGGTGGATGTAAGTAGGATAGTAAACGACTGTTGAATCAACTTCGAAGAATGTACAGTATAACTTATTAATGTGAAATCTGAATATTCCTTGGGTATTACCTACCCGTTAAAATATTTTCACCATTAACAGTTTGTACGAAAGAACTTTTAATTACAATCTTTATGAAAATATATATACATATATATTTTCTTCAGATGTAACTATGGATTTAATGAGTCAAAATGATATTAATCTCATTTGATTTATCGTTAGAACTAGAATACATAATCTCTAAAATATTATAGATTACCTAATCGCCATGCCGAACGAAGATAAATGAGGTAGAATAATACGTAGAATGAAGTTCATACTTGAAGTACAGATGGTGATATTGAGGCATGGATTGTTGATGATACTGGTGTTGTTATTGATGGTAATATTGGTGCCGGTGATGTTGCTGAAGCTGGTAAATTTTGTACCATATTCTCCAAATTGATTACTCGAGCGCGAAGTTCGCTAACTTCTTCTATTATTCCGGGATGATTGTCGGTCGGAACGAGCGGATGAATAAGGTTTAGAATTGTGGATAGAATATAATCGTGTCGAGCTATTCTGGAAATGAGAGAGAAAATGGTGTTTCGGACAGGTTCGCCGGTAAGTGCTTCAGGTTCTTCACCAAGAAAGGAATGTGGTGGGTGGAAGGGATCGCCTTCTTCTTGTCTCCAATGATTAAGTAGGCTACGAACTCATCAGATGAATTGGGGATGGATGATTGGTTGATTCATTCTGGTGATACTGCTTTCGGAGCTTAGGTGAAACTCCATATCGGAATAGCTGTCGGAATCCGAGGAATTCAAACTGGTTGAGAGATTCATCTCGTACGATCAGATGAAGGATTTTCGATAAGAAATAGATTATAGGATGTAAATTAGTACCCTGCAATACATAATTTAAATATGCATATATAATACTAAAATCCCATAAGTTACAGATGAATCTACGGAAACTGTTAGGTAAAGTCTATAGTAACAGATACGCTAAGATATGAATTTTGTCTATACACTGTCGATGCACTAACTGCAGTAAGACGTGTCTAGACTAAAAATGATAAGTAGGTAATTTTCTAAGGATGATAAGCAAATGATTTTCGACTAGAAATGATAAGCAAAACTTTTGACATGCAGACACGGTCGAAGTCCAGGCTCACTAATGCATCTAAACAACTATCAGTTAGACACACTAATGCAAGACTTGGTTCGCTAAGACCACCGCTCTGATACCAACTGAAATGCCCCGTCCTAATCCATCTGGACGAAGTCTTCAACAGTTGGTCCCATTGCGAGGTTTTAACCTCTATATGCCATAAACGACTCCATGTAATATGAGCAAATGCACAGCGGAAGATTTCTTTCATACCTGAGAATAAACATACTTTAAAGTGTCAACCAAAAGGTTGGTGAGTTTATAAGTTTATCATAAACAATAAAAAAAATTCATCATTTTGATAGACCACAAAATTTAAATGTTGCATGGTACAAATGGGCCCGAATCCTATACCCACCTGTAATGTACATGCGATATCTTTTAAATACAGTACACCTTTCTCGTGTACGAAAACCTTTTTCATAATTCTTAGTAACCGTACACATATCTTGTGCACAAAAATAACATGCACATAACCTGTGTATAAAATCATTCTCTCGATACATAACATTCACTTTTCGTTGCTTTCATAGCTTGGCTTGGTAACCGACCTTAACATATAATGCGCATAATAATATCCCCAAAACAGAACATCTCTTCTGTATAATAATCATATAAACTTCGAAGTACTAAACACCACGCCCACTAGCCCTTCCGTCTAGTGAACATTCCGGGTGGGGGTGTTAAACCCGGTAGCTACCTTTAGGATTCACGTGAATTAGGGCCATACCCGATTCTAATTCTTAGGTTACCAAGCAATAATAATCAGGGGAAAAATATTCACAACAATTAGTGGTAAGTAAAATAATAGTTTTAATAAAATAATAATGATAATAATACTATTAATGATAAGTAAAATAACAGTTTTAATAAAAATGATAATTATTAGTAATAAAAGTGATAGTTTTAAAATGATAATTTTAATAGTCATGATAGTAATAATACTTATATTCATAATGATAATAATGTTAATGGTAATAATAATACTTATCTTAATAATAATAATGACATAATAATAATAATAATAATAATAATAATAATAATAATAATAATAATAATAATAATAATAATAATAATAATAATAATAATAATAATAATAATAAAAATAAAAGAGGGCTACCTCAAAGAATAGGTCTAAAAAAAAAAAATAACGCCCTTGCCCGGGCTCGAACCCGCGACCTCTCGCTCACATGCTAACACTCAAGACCATGGCTCCATTGCCTCTTTTCTGTTTTATTCCATAATCATTCATATTTAACCCACTGTTTCTGTTTCTACTTCCTTCTTATTCACAACACAAAACCCAGATTATTCATCATCACCTTCCTAATATCATCATCAATATACATCGAATTTCCTAATCAAAATCATAATCAAATTATCTTCATCATTTGACAACGTCCACCATCATTCATTACCGAATCATTTTCATGTACATCATCGATTCTTCATGTACCCGACATCATCTTCTCGTTTACCATCACTCCATCATAATCATTATTTTGTTTATCATCACCACATCAATAATCCATGGCATCATCATACAGTATCATTTCATCACCATTTTCACTCATCATCATTATTTTAACGTTTCATAATCATATCGAATCATAACATCGTCGTCCTCATCAATCGTGAATTATAATCATCATTAACATACCCTAACCTCATCATCATTCTTATATCTCTTAATTGAAAAAAAAATTTAATTAATATCATCATCTTAGCTCATTCACTCGTTACAGTTCATCCGGAAACCAGAACTGGGTCACAGCTAGCAGGCTAGGGTCTCGGCCCAATATGGCAGCCCAAAATACTACTTCAAAGATCATGGCCCAACCAACAAACCAGTCCATTATCGACCCACCATTGAAACAAGTTTACAGTCCCTAAATCAAATTGGGTCGCTTATATTTCTGCAGTTTATTCGATTAAACCAAATGTTTGTCCAGCTCTTCACTGTAGATTTGTTTATACGTACCCTACCTGTCATCATCCCCAATTATAATAGATACATATAATAAAAAAAAAATTGTCATGCTGTATCCCTTTCTTTTTAAGTCGACAACAAGGCTTCCACTCAACCAAGAACAATAAAATATAGAGCAAGATGAAAAAAGGAATATTTCTGTCCAATCAAAACAAGGAACCATGGCAGCTAAAAAAAAAAAAAAGGTGTCGGCATCTTTTTCTTTTTGAATTGAAAAGTGTGATTATCTGTTTGGCTATACCTATATATGATAATGAAAGCAAGGATCACTAGGACCCATAATCCACTTGCATACATGTATAATAGGTCATGGATTTTCTTTTATTGGTCCGTTAGAGTTGCTTTAGGATAAACAGAAACGTGTAGTAGTTGTTTGCTAATTAAAAGTGGTGGGTGGCTGTTTTGTGGTATTATGGTACTTGAATTACGGCTACAACAGAAGTAGAAACAAGATCGTGTAGCAGTAGAAACGATAAATAATGTTGTTCAAAGGTGAAGTGGTGATGTTTGGGATTTTTGCAGGCGTAAAGGAAAAGGCGTGGATGGTGACATTTATGGTGAGTTCAAGAGAGATAGAAGAGAGAGACATAGAGAGAGGAAGGGATGTGGAAAGTGTTCGTGATTGATAAAAATTTGGATGTTTCGATAACCAATTCCAGAATGAATTAAATGGAACAATGTGCCTCGACATCAATTTCAAATCAGGAAACAAAATATTAAAAGTAGATAGTGAAGGAAAACTGATTTTGTAATTATTTGTTTAACTCTTTCTCAAAAGCATAATCCAGATATATGATACACGATTTTCTTGATTTGGGATCGTGATTGAGAAATCCAATTGGACCGACAAATTAGGCAGATCAGATATTGCTTTCTAATATATTTTCGTATTTAATTGTTTTTGTAATTATATATATGTGTGTATTTATACGTCTGTATTATGTATATGTATATATATATATATATATATATCCGTACTTGGGGTATGTATAAGTATATGTATCTGGTTTATATTTTGTATTATTAAATATATACATGTATTAATAATAATATTTGTACTAATAATAAATATATAAATAATAGTAATACAATTTATAATAATGATAAAAATATCAATAATCTTATATAAAAAAAATAGTAATACTAATAATATTAATAATAATTTATTAATAAGAATAACAAATAAATAATAATAATACTGATAATATTAATTCTTAATGATAATATTCATAGTAATATTAATAATAACATTGATAATGATATTAATATAATGCTAATACCATTATTAATTTTAATAGAATACTAATACCATTAATAATAATAATGTCAAATAATAATAGTTGTATTAATAATAATGATTATAGAAATCATATAACTGTGTATATATTCATTTCATTTATAACTTAATTATCTTATAACTTAATTCACATATTTAATTTTAATGTTTCGTTTATATTTTATAATTTCAAATTAATTATATGTACTTATATATATATATATATATATATATATATATATATATATATATATATATACACACACATATTTATTTATAATCAATTGTTCGTGAATCGTCGGAATTAGTCAAAGATCAAATGTATACATGAACACAGTTCAAATTTTTTGAAATTCAGTTTAACAGACTTTGCTTATCGTGTCGAAAACATATAAAGATCAAGTGTAAATTTGGTCAAAAATTTCGGGGTCGTCACAACCGGTGAGCGCGTCAAGTTCTTCGATGTCGGGAGGTAAATTTGGTTCGCGGTAGCGTTATCCCTCTTCATTTCTCCAGTGAGTGAGTATGTCTCGAACCCATCTCCATCTTCTCCAGAAAGAAGCGTAGTCAACCAGTTGGGGCACTTAGGTCACACTACCTTCAGAGTCTTCAGAATCGTCTTCGGAATTATATGAATTTGAATTTGGTACAGGATCCATCTTACACGATTAGCTAAAGGATTTTCGATATGAAGTGATTTTTAGATGATATTCTGATTACATAGAATACCTATATATAGTCCAAAAGATTCCATAAATTACGGAGGAACTTTCGGAAGCTGTCAGGCAGAGTTTATAGTAATAGATATACTAAGATATGAATTTTGTCTATACACTATTTATGCAATAATTGCACTAAAATGTTTCTAGACTTAAGAATGATAAGTAGGTAATTTCTGACAAGAATGTTAAGCAAAACTTTTTGACATGCAGACACGGTCGAAGTCTAGACTCACTAATGCATCCTAACAACTATTAGTTAGACACACTAATGCAAGACCTGGTTCACTAAGACCACCGCTCTGATACCAACTAAAATGAACCGTCCTAATCCATCTGGACGAATACATTGCATTTGGTTACATCGCGAGGTACTTGACCTCTATATGATACATTTTTCAAACATTACATTCTTTTTTAAAAGTCCAACTTTCATTACATTGAAAGTTGACGGCATGCACACCATTTCATAATATATCAAACTATAATTGACTTAGTAATAATCTTGATGAACTCAACGAATCAAATGCAACGTCTTTTGAAATATGTCATGAATGACTCCAAGTAATATCTCTAAAATGAGCAAATGCACAGCGGATAATTTCTTTCATACCTGAGAATAAACATGCTTAAAAGTGCCAACCAAAAGGTTCGTGAGTTCATTAGTTTATCGTAATTAATCATTTCCATAATTTAATAGACCACAAGATTTTCATTTTCATTTCTCATAAACATAATCTCATATCAGGCATTTTGCACGGCATAGAGATAAAAATCATTCATATGGTGAACGCTTGATAACAGAACTAACAGGATGCATATAGAATATCCCCATCATTCCGGGACTCTCATCGAACATGATAATCAAAGTACTAAAGCATTCGTAACCCGAATGGGACATGTCAAGGTTCATAGATCTATCTTTAGGATTCACGTCAATTAGGGCCATTTCCCTAATTCTTAGGCTACCAAGCTAAAAAGAGGCATATTCGATTTCGATAATCCAACCATAGAATGTCATTTTTGAATACTTGTGTCTATTTCGTCAAACATTTATAAAAGTTGCACATGTATTCTCAGTCCCAAAAATATATATTGCAAAAGCATTTAAAAGGGGAGTAATGAAACTCACAATACTGTATTTCGTAGTAAAAATACATATGACGTCATTGAACAAGTGTAGGATTGACCTTGGATTCACGAACCTATATTAAGTATATATATTTATATAATGGTCAATATCTGTCTAACAATTTAGGTCAAATCATAGTGTATCACAATCCTAATGCTCGAGATTATCATGCAAAAGTCAACAAAAGTCAGTTCGAGTCAAAAAGACTTTTAAAATCTATTTATGTTTATTATACAACTTAAATGTAGTCATTTTATATATGTAAATATATTTATCAGATTTTATTAGCGTAAATAATAAAAGTCATTTTATATATTTAAATATATTTATCATAATTTATTAGAGTAAATAATACAAGTCCTTTATTAATAAATAAAATTTTATATTTAAAATTTATATATGATAGAATATACTTTTATATTTTAAGTAATAAAATTTATAAAATTCACTTAATATCATAAAAATATACTGGCATGTGTTATTATATTACGTGTGGTAAAAATATCTTTGTATCACTTATTTATTTGATAAGACAATATTGATAATAAAAATAAATAAAGTTGTATTATTTTGTAATAATAATAATTATTATTATTCTACTAATAATAATAATAATATTTATTTACTAATGATAATATTAATTATAATAAAATGATAATTCTAATCATGATAATTTTAATAATAACGATACTTTTTAATATTAACTGTAATAATAATAATATTTTATAAAAATAATAATTCTATTGAAAATGATAATTTTTAATAATAGTAATACTAAAATGATAATAATAATGATATTTTATAATAACAATGATATTTCTATTAAAAATGACAGTTTTAGTAAAAATGATTGTTTTAATATTAATAATACTTTTAATAATAACAATAAAATAATGAAAACGATATTTTTCTCTTAAATCAGTATCTTACAATATTTTAATTTCATCATGATACGCATACTCATTATTTTCTAATCTATTTGTTTAATACCTTTTAGTTCTCTTTTATATCGCATTCATAATAATGATAAAAATATTAATCATAATAATTAGTTGATACTAATATCGGTTTTTATGATAATGGTACTAATTATAATAATACTAATGATAATACTAATAATTATTTTAATGATAATAATAAATAATAATAATAATAATAATAATAATAATAATAATAATAATAATAATAATAAGAATAATAATAATATTGATAACGGTAACGATAATGATAATAATAATAATAATTATTAGATAATAATAACGACGATAATAACGATGATAGTAATAATAATAATAATCATTTTTAATATTAATACTAACATTCAGTTGGCCATATCTTTTAATCTGTTCATCGAAATCACACGAGTTCTAAATGAAAAGTTCTTAATTTTTCGCCAGCTTTCCAACGACATACATATCATATACCTTATCTCAATCGCATATGTATCAAATTCATGGTTTATCATAAACTATTTAACGACAAAACTAAACATACAAGCATGCATAATCATATATACTCGAGCAATAATCAGGGATACACTATTAATATATAAAAGTTAAGTTATGAGTGCTCACGTATCTATATTGTGATTCAATATTGCAGGAAAGTATGTAGACGCAATGGAGATGATAAACACTAATTTGACCTCACGAACTATACCCCCGAACATTACCCATAACCTCCATAGCTATAACTCATAATTTTCTTAGCTCAATCCCGCTCATAAAACCCATTTTGAGATAATTCGCTTATGACCTCATCGTAGTATTTTATGTATAATAATACTAATAATAATACTCCTAACCATAAGATTAATAATAATAATAATAATAATAATAATAATAATAATATTAATAATAATATTAATATAAATATAAATCAGAGAGATTGAGAGAAGATGAATGGATTCAGTCGACCTGAAAACGAGCAATTTAAAGAACCTCTCCCTCACCTACCCCCCATGCGATAGCATGGGGTTTAAATGGTAGAGCCATGCGATCGCATGGCTAAATGGAAGTGGCCACAATTGTATTGTTTAATCTGCCGACACTTATGATTTATAATATATATATATTATTTAATATATAATATATTTAATCTTTAGAATTAATTAAATATTATATTATATTCTCGTGCATAGTTGATTTGTAATTTTTGCACCGATGAATTGTACATTGACGCTTGACTTACGTACCGGTTCCGGTTTTTCAAACGTCCTTTCGTACGCTTAGAAAACTTGTACTTTACGTTTCGCGACGTGTACCTTTATTAATAATTAGACTTTGATTAATGAAAAACTAACTCACTCAAAGTGTAACTTAATATTTTGAGTGTTGTGGTCATTTGCTTCTATAAATTAATGTCTCGTTGTTTACCAAAATATAATATTTTGAATCAATATTTAGTTTTTCAAAAGTAATTATATTTCAAGACTCATTTACAATTGTTTAAATGATAGAAAATACTATGTCATATTACGTTCACGTTTTTTAAACACTATATATATATATATATATATATATATATATATATATATACATATATATATATATATATATATATATATATATATATATATATATATATATATATATATATATATATATATATATATATATATATATATATATAATATAAAAACTTTACTTAAATTCTTCTAATTCTATATAATCAATTTACCTTTATAAATAACAGATTACAATAACTCAGTTTTTTTGAAATCGTTTTCATACGTTTGAAAATAGATCAGTCGAATATTATGGAATCTAGTTCTCCACTAACTTTTGTCTAACCTTCGTCAATTGACACATTTGTTCTTACTTGTAAAATACTTTACCATTTATTCCGAATACCTTAAAAAAAAGGTTTCCTAAATCAAAGTGGACCTCTCAACAGAGACTCATAATCATACAATGTATCTGATAAATCAATCATTTGATCTTATCTTCTAATTCCATCGATAAACATATTGAAACCAATACATTCATGTAAAGTATTATACGTTTAATACTTTGTTAATATTCTCAAGTTATAATATATACATATACGTACATATACATATTCATATCCAATTAAATAATGGTTCGTGAATCGTCGGAATTTGGTCAAGGTTAAATGAATGTATGAACATAGTTTAAAATTTTGAGATTCAACATTACAGACTTTGCTTATCGTGTCGGAAACATATAAAGATTAAAGTTTAAATTTGGTCGGAAATTTCCGGGTTGTCATAGTACTACCCATTCCTAAGTCGAATCCAAAAGCAAAGTATTCTAAAGCAACCCCCAATAATCCACTAGTCCCCGTGCTTACCCTTGCCACCTCTTCCTTGCGAATCTATAAAAATATAAACAACGAGAGGGTAAACTATAAAGCTTAGTGAATGTAAACATACTATATCCATACATATGCATAAAATGAATACGTATCACCAACACAAGTAATAAACACATATCATGCCAACGTATAACCAAGCAAGCTATACGCTACGTACCACCATGTCAAATCCACATGATTAGCTACAACACAACAATATATATATATATATATATATATATATATATATATATATATATATATATATATATATATATATATATATATATATATATATACGCAATAAATAAATATCCCATGGTTAACCCTTTAACTTAAACACACGAAGGTTGCCGAACTACACGCGCCCTAGTGAATCTGAACTACACGAGATTCACTACCTTCATCTCATCTACAATTGGGGTTGGCCGAACCACACGCACCCTAGTGAATCTGAACTACACGAGATTCACTACCCCAATCCATACGACAATAGGGTTGGCCGAACTACACGCGCCATAGTGAATCCGAACTACAAGAGATTCACTACCCTAATCCATAATAACAACAATGGGAATGTCCGAAACCATATGCGACGTTGTGAATCCGAACTACATGAGATTCACTACCCAGATCACCTCAACAACATCAACGAACGGGATTGGCTTACTCACGCCAATGTGAATCCGAAAACACACGAGATCCACTACCCTAAGGGTGGTAACCCAAAACGCACAAACGTGCCAAGTGGACCTGAAACTCACGGGGTTCATCATCCCACACACACGTAAAGTGAAACCAAACGCACAAGGATCACTCTACCAGCCCGCACCCATTCTATGCATACATACGCATATAATATATTTACACTCACCTTGTCGCCTTGATGAATGCAAACCAAATCCGCAATCCATCAATGGAATGTACCTATTCCATTTATCACATAACAAATAACACAATTAGGGTGGATTACAAACCAACCCACATTGACACTTAGTGCAATTTTGACCCAATTGCAATTCCAAGCACAACCCGTGCCTAAATTAACCAATAATCACTTAACACTAGTGAAAATAGTCCTATAACGCCAATTACTCCAAATCACAAGTGTTAAACACTTGTCTTCCCCAAATCAATTCACAAACCCTAATTTTGACCCATTTCATAATCAAGTTTCCAACCTTACTCTTACAAGTTCAACAATAACACAATCACTAGTTTACACACTTTCAAGTGATTATCACTAACATTTAGACCTAAACATGATCAATTAATCTTCCAGCCCAAAACCAACCAACAATGGGTCTTAAACCCAATTACTAGCTACCACAACTCATTTCATGAGCATTAATGGGTTTCTCATCAATTTAAGCTCAAACTTTAATTTGAATATCAAATCAACAAATGAAATTCGGAGTTAGAATGTACCACTACTACCAAAATGTAGCTAGGAACGAGATGAACAACCTTAACTCTTGCCCCTTGAAGAGATTCCAATTTCTTCTCTCTTAAATCAAGCTCCCTCTCTCTCTAAAATGAAGGTTTCTCTTACCAAGATAAGTGAGAGTGTTTGTGTGGGTGAAAATGAGATCCAAACTGAGATCTAGATCAATTTTGATGGCTCCAAACCGACACCCAAGTGAAAAGACCAAAACACCCTCATTTAACAAAAAAAGAAAAAGTTAAAAATACCCCTGTCTGACTCACCTCACGACCGCGAGGTCAAAGATCGCGCCCACAAGCATGCAGCTCAAAACATCTGTTTCCCTGACTGAATCTCGCGCCCACGAGTCAGGGGGTCGTGACAGTGACTTCTGGTTTTTATCCTTCTTCAGATTTCTTTCTTTTTCACTCCTTGAATTCGCACGCAGTCAACGTTAATCATTTCGCAAGCTCCACTACTTCACTAGGAACTTAATTACCGCCCAAGGCAACACGTTTCTGAAAAGTGGGGTGTTACAGTGATCGTGTGGATGTTGCAGGTAATGTTTTAACAACAAAATTTGAGTGGTCCCCTGTCCCTTCTGGACGTACAGAATCTGAGCTGAGCACGCTATTGCAGATGGTTGCAGGCTACAAATTCGATGCCAACAAGCCTGATATTTGGTCATGGTCGATGGCTAGGAATGGTCGCTTCAGGATAAAACATCTTACTTCTTTAATCGATGAACAAGTTATGGAGAATGGTACAACTTCTCAAGAGACTCTTCGCTACAATTTAATCCCAAAGAAACTTGAGGTTTTTGTTTGGCGGGAAACAAAGAAATGTCTTCCGGTTAGAATAGAACTCCAGAAAAGAGGTATAGACTTACATACTGTTAGATGTCCCTTATGCGATGATGATTTGGAATCGGTTAACCATACGTTAATATTTTGCAAGCATTCAATGGAGAATTGGAATCTTCTTTTTAAATGGTGGGGGTTTGGTAGTTTCTCAAGCCTTAGTGTTAGTGAGATTCTTAGATCCAGTTTCGATGACATGTCTTGGAAAAAAAGTGTGGCAAGCGGTTGAATGGGTTTGTGCATACTTCATTTAGAGAAATCAGAAGAACGTGGTTTTTAGCGGATCCTCGTGGAACACCCCGGTGGCTCTTAATGAAATTCAAACCAAGTCTTTCAAATGGATATCTCAATGATTAAGAGGGACGAAGATCGACTGGCTCACTTGGGTAAGCAAACCGATTGTATATCTTAGCGTATGTTAACTTGTGTATATTTTGTGTAGTCACCTACATAGTTTTTGTTTGTTTGATAACTTATCATACGTTAACTCGTGTATATTTCGTGTAGTCACCTACATAGTTTTTGTCTGTTTAATAACTCACAAACAACAATCTGTTTCGTGATTGTGGGTGTGCTTTTGTTGTTGGATATCCATCCTGTTGGTTTCCAACTTGGCATTGTACAAAACTCGATTATTTCTATATATATTACCTTGCTTTAAAAAAGATATATATTGTTAATTTGTAATAAGTGAAAAGTTATGTGATTGAATTGTAATGAGTGCATATTATAATAATAATAATAATAATAATAATAATAATAATAATAATAATAATAATAATAATAATAATAATAATAAAAAAAAGTTATGCCATTGATTTGTAATAATTGAAAATTTTTGTGGTTGATTTGTAAAAATTGCGAAAAATTTTGTGGTTAATTTGTCAAAGTAAAAAATAATAATAAAAGTAAAAAGTTATGTGATTGATTTATAATAACCGAAAAGTATAAAAATGAAAAATAATAATAAAAGTGAAAAGTGATGTGGTTGTTTGTAATAAGTGAAAAGTATAAAAGTGAAAAGTTATTTGACTGGTTTATAATCAGTGAAAAGTTTTGTGATTAATTTGTTAAAAGTGAAAAGTTTTCTATTGATTTGAAATAATTGAAAACCACATTATTCATCATTTTGTCTTTCAAAAAAATGTATAATAAATGAATACACAGGTGGACTTTTCACTTTTGTGTTTGATATATTCTTTATTTTTTCATGTTATTTTCTAAAAATATCTTTAAACCAATTCTAATAAAATTTGTGTAATGCATTATTTAATGGTATTTTGAGTAATTTAGGTGCATCTATTAAGAGTCTAAGAATACCTTTGATAAAACTTAACTATTAATTACTGAATGGTTCATAATTTGAATGATTTAAAGGTTCTACATGAAATTGATTTTGAATAACAATAACTTGTTTGATAGTAATTTTGAATGAACAATGTGATTTAAAATTATATTATTAATCTTTTACATTTCGAAAAGATATTATAGCTGTTTATTAAATATTTCTGGTATAATTTAAAAAGGATATTAAATAAAATTATAGTGCTTAATGGTTAACTCTTAATGGTTCAATGTGAATGAATAATGAACCATTCAGCACCATATGTTATTTAAATGTCAGAAACAAATGTGTTGAATAATAAGTCCCATTATGTAACGCTGAAGCTAGGGACGGCAATGAATCGGATATGGATCGAGTGATGTCGTATCCAAATTCATATTCATTTAGTTTTTGTTCATCCATATCCATATCCATATTCATATCCATATCCATATCCATTTAATTGTTGTTCATCCATCCATATCCATATCCACCGGATGAAGCGGGTTAATGAATATCTATTAGATATTCAAAAGATGTTATAATATTTTCTAATATGCGATGAAAACAAAAATATTTTATATCAAAAATATATATAACATGACATAATCAAAATATATGCAAAAGAATGTGTAATATTTGTCGAAGATAGAACACATTTGTTGAATTTTACTATTAAACATAGATTATGAAAAATTAAATATGTAATTTGTTCGTTTATTTTGTTAGATATACGTGTTTTATTATAATATATCATATTTATATTTATTTTATTATAATGTTGAAAGCAAAATGTAAATCTAACGGTAAATGCATTTGTATTAGTGAATGTGTAAGCATATTTATATTTATGTATTTCTATATGTATTTCGGGTGGTAATGGATATATCCATGGATGAAACTTTTCATCCGTATTCAAATCCATATCCATTTAAGTTTATCTATATCCGTATTCATATCCATTTAGTTTCATCCATATTCATCACGAAATAGATGGATCGAATAGATATCCGCTGAATCGGGTGATCATTCCCATCAAACATTCAATTAAGATGTAAATTTAATTTAATCGATGGGATTTTGGTCAATCTCAAATTTTAATTTAATATAATTAAAAATAAATAAAATAAAAGAATATTATCTCTTTTAACCCTAAAACTAGACTAGACTAGAAAGTAATCTAAAATACAAACAGAAAGACGGTGTGAGTGAAGAAATGGGGGCGGACGCAAACACACCACAACAGAACCTCGACTCTGAATACGTCGACTCCTTGCTTGAGGTACTACTAAGTACTTTCATTCCCAATTCACTTTCCCAAACGTTTTTTTATCCTCTAATATTTGGGTTATATTATACTTAACTGATGGATGATTATTTCATCTGATATATTCGTTGCAATAAACATGCTTATATTAGTTACTAGTATCCTATTAACATGTGCTAGGTTTTTGATAAATCCACCAAGTATGTGTTACGATCATCCTGAAATCATACGAATCGAGGAGACCTAAAACTAACTATGGGAGTTCACGCAAATAGGAAGGAAAGAATAAGAACTTTGATGACTTATAAGTCTAGGTGTCCCTCCTTATTCAAGCTAGTTTTTGGGCTAGTTTATGGGAGTTAGTTCTACACTTGGGCTTATTCTTATGGTACTATCCCCTCAGACTTCTTCCCCGGGTTAATTTCAGGTCTCCTCGATTCGTATGAATTCGGGATGATCATAAAAGTATGGTGACAAAAAGGTATGGTGTCACTTGCCTTTCGAATACATAATACCGCTAGGTCGTTTGGGAGATGGTCTTCAGTGAAATAAATGTTACATATGATGCTTTCAACAAAAGCAGAGGATTGCTATCACTTTGATGAGTATTTTCTGGTGTTTTCTGGTGACCAGGGAAGGGTTGGAAACAGGCTGGAGTAATCCAGTTGGACTGCGTACATCAAAGTATGGGGTCAGATTACTCACCCTCTTGGGTAGCCTGAAGCCTGAACAGGGAAAACCTTCTACTTTTTTACATAAAATAATTTATAATAATAATATTTCATTTTATTTTATATTAGCTTTAAACATTATTTTTACAAATCAAATATTTATACATCAAGTGTTATTTTTATTTTAAATATTACACAAAAGTTCGATATTAATAATACTTATATATTAAAAATATATATTATATTAAAAATTCAACGGAAGTCAACATCCGAGTCTCCCCCTTGTTGCCGAGAACTACTCAAAATCTTCCAACCGACTTCTCCCCGAGTTCCGAATTCTCCAAACTTGTTCTGGTTGTAGTTAATAATATTTTTGTTGGTGATTTTAGTGTGATCAAACGAATTGATTTAGGAGTATTATTATTGTTAGTACATATAACAAGTCATTAGCTAGGGTGTTAAAAATATGCAATGTGTGTAGATCAGTAAACACCAAGTTAATTTGCTGTTGTAAATCTGGTGAAATACATAGAGAGCTTATGGTTGTTTTAGTTTCATTGTTGATTTAAGTTGTATTTGCTTAAATGACATTAATTAAGTTTTTTAATTTCGCTATGTCGAATGCTAATTGAACACGAATATTGCCAACCTGATGTGTTTATGTATGTTATAAGTAGGCGGCTAGATATAATGATATCGATGATCTGAAAAACTTAGCTGCTATTGGGGTATCACTTAACTCCAAGGATGCACAAGGCAGAACAGGTAAAATTATAAATCATCTCAGTTATTATCTTAATCCCTTAATCTTAAAGACCTATAATTACCAAATAGATAACCTGTTATTAAATAAATGAAAGTATTTTTATGTTTCTTGCAGACGTTGAATACTAGATGCAATTCATTTACATGTTCATTTGACAGCATGTGTTGTTTACTTATTACTCTTTTGACTATGTTTTTGTGGTTTTAAATTAACTGTAGCACTTCATATGGCATCAGCAAATGGACACGTTGATATAGTCAACTATCTTATCAGTAATAAAGCGGTAAGTGAATCATCCTGTGAGATAATTCATGGTCATTTATAATTAATTAATAATTAATAATGAATATGACTATACTTTATTGAGCATGTTACCCATAGTTGGCATGGCAATAATTCTACCTATTACATGTATCTGTTTTATTTATTGTTCACTTATGTTCATGAAGTTCATTGTTCACTTAGAAATTTGGTTACATATTAATTAATGATGAAGTAAATATACTCTCAAAATGACTTTTAGGTTCAAGAAAAAAAATACCGTATAGTTATCAAGCTAGGATCACCTCTGTAGTAAAGTAACAACCTTATCCAGTTTTAAATTCTTTACATAAAAGAAACAGAGTATATTTATGAAATAGTTGCTAGCACATAAAATCTATTGAATATGATGGTAACTAAGCAAACCTTTTCAAATCCTACCATGTTTTCCAAAATGTCTGGAAAAGTCATCCATATTCGTTTACATGGGGATGATTTATGTCTTGTGAGTTGTTTAATAAGATTGGAAAATCGATTTATGTAAACTGGGTCTATTCGGGCTTTATTTCGTTGATAACACGTCAATTGCTTGGAATGGTTTAATAGTCGTCTAATATTCACTGGAGATGGAGAACTGATTTATGTAAAGCTGTATAGCTTACTAGAGATTAAAAATCAATTTTGTTGTATTCGAATGCTTACAATTGTTCATAATTTTGCAATTCATATAACATACTTTTCTATATGTACATGAATTTTCTGTATCCAATTTTGACCTTGCGATTCGTGATATATATTAGAGCAAAACCCATGAACCGTTCTTTTCTCAATGCAGGATGTCAATGCTTTAAATGTGGAGAACAACACACCTCTTCATTGGGCCTGCGTCAATGGTCACATAGAAGTAATGTCATTTGTTTATTTCTTGTTATATACTTTTTTTAAACAGCAATACGGGATCATTCATGGGACTTAACCACCCACGCGTTCATCTCCCGCAGTTGCATAACCCGATCCCAACTACCGCCCAGGAGGAATCCCGGCCCAATCCGAGGACATGGGCGGTAAAACCCCGCAACGTGATGTGCGGAAGGCACCCTTGGGTGGAATTCAAGGGTAAAGTGACAACCTTGTGTGCAATGTTGCACCCTACGAGAGTCGAACTCCTGACCTCTCTTATGTCACTACCACATGAGCTACAACACAAGGTTTTTCTTGTTATATAATGTAGTTTGCAATTAGCTGAAACTGAGTGATAACTTTTGTCACACTTGGCCCCTTTTAGGTTCTTAAGATATTGATTCTCGCTGGAGCCAACGTATCAAATTTAAATCGGTATGTTACTTTTTAGTTTGTTATTATCTTTGTCGTTTTCCATGTGTTTATACATTCGAAAGTTAATATTATTGCTTTTGTGTTACTTAGACATGAACGGACTCCCATGGATGAAGCTGCCGTTAGTGGAAAAATGGAAGTCATTGATGCCATCAACGCTGCAGTGGCACAAGCTGACCTTGCAGGAACAAGCATTTAATGGTTTCAAGATTTTTAACTGAAACCCTTGAGGTTCATTTTTATGTATGGAACGTTATATAGCAACGTGTAAACTAAAGGGAAAGATAGTTAATTTTCCGTTTTTGTTGTTGGTTGGATGTCTGTATTCATGTAGGCGTTGCTGGGTTGATATTGTTTTCATTTTCCCGTCTCAGTCTCAGTGTGGCGTTGATGTACTTTGATATTGTTTACGCTAATGTAACGTTAAAAATATAAAAAGTTTTGGTTGAGCGGGTTCTACCGACTCCTTCTGATACATATTAACTCCGTCCTTGCTTTCGATGACGGGCCACAAGCTCATTAACAACTTATTTTATCAAGTTTAATACCATATTAATATAACCTCGCTTTCACAAGAAGAAAAGACTGAAAATCAAGGATATAAGTTATCAATCAAACTTGCCATTTAGTCTTGCATTACGAGTATTTTGTACATATGGCATTTAGGTCTCAGATTATTTTTATTCATAATTTCTTTATAAAAAAAATAACGAAAGCTTTATAACTAAGCAATTTTATAGAATAATGAAAGAGGTCAAACAAGATTACAATTAGCTTAACGGCTAATGTTCGAGACTAGAAAACATAACCGAAAAGAAAACTTCGAGCGACCGCTATCTACAACCGAGCTAAGCGAAGCCTGAAAATACCAACATGGCCGCAAACTAAACATGAAACAAGAAAAAAATAAAAGCTAAAACTAAACAAATACGGTCAATAACACACTAACTAAAGCAAGCCTTCTATTCTTATATATTCCAAACCTCCGAAGTCCAAAAAAAGAAAAAAAAAAAAAAAAAAAAATTGTTCAAGACGCCGAGTTAGAAGAGTTCGGTCATTTTCGTGAAGGATATTTGAAGTTCGAGTTGCGGTTTGGGTGTGTGTGGTGGGCGCGGATCGATGTTGGTTCCTATTTTTTACTGTTGTTTTGTAGTTCTACTGTCTTTGTGTTACGTTTTAAACATTTTGTGTTGCGTTGCTTGTATTTTTTTTGGATATCAGTTTGGAATCACACAGGGGACTAAATTACCCACGCGTTTATATATCATAGTAAATTTGATTTATATCTTAAAAAAAATAAATGACTTAATGTAGTATCAATATTTAAGAAGATGCTTTAACAAAAAGCAATACCACCAAGGCAATTTACATAAGAAATTGTGTATTTTTAGACTAAATAAAATGGTACTTAAAATAAAACTATCTTTGAAAATACATATATTACCTTGTCAATAAGAATAATATAATGTTTAGCTTTTAAGTTATTTATGTCGGTTAATTTTAATAATGCGTTCACAAGATAAAAAAAGACAGTCACAAGTCATGAAAAGAAGGGTTAAATGCATTTTTTTATGTTAAGACGTTCAACGCCTCCCGTTGAGATATATCAAACAAATAGCAAAACATGCCGCTCCTGCAGGTCACTTCTAATGCTTAAGCTCTATAAATCTAAATACAAAGCACGTAAACAGCATATATGCCACGTCAAATTAAAAATCCAAATTCGGTTACGTATTTTTGCATAAGACAATCAATGATAACGTGACACCTGACTATGAACATCCTGGATCTCCTATGCCTATATATATGACACATTGGTCATCACTTTTGAAACACTTGGACTGGTAGCGGAGAGCACACTTTCTCTCATACATAGTATTTTCATTGTCTGAAAATCAAGAACTTAGCAGTATAACGCTAGACGGACCAAAGTACAAATTGGCTCCACAAGATTGACTTAAGCCACCCCACGTTGTCCCCACCATGATCTGTGTCTGCACGAACGCTAAACAGTCAATCAATAATCCACCCGCTGACGACTCTAAGATTTGTACATGTGCATGTAGCCGCTAGCCGAAAATAGGTACAAACAACTATATTTTATGTCAACTAGGCAAGCATGAGCCACAATGTTGACAAACCAACGATAAAGAAGCCCCAAACCCACCCATTCCCCCCTTTATAGAAAAAAAAACCCCACCCATTTAGCCCCAATGCCTTGGACCTGCACAAGAGAGAGAGAGAGAGCATCTATAAACAAAATAAACAGACCTCGAATCCTCACAATTATAGTTCATTCACTACCGTAAAAAGGAAATAAACTTGATTATTATTCGCACCACTCGGAATTTTCCAGGTGATTATCTAATTCCGGTTAAGGTTGTTAAGCACACATAGAAGGATAACGGATTTACGAGCCAACAATTCCATTCAAGACATGTTTTTTTCGAAAGGTTAGATATTCATTTGAAGCTATTAAGTTGGATTTCCTTAACAATCATAACATTAGGTTGGTGGTTTTTACTGAAGACGAAAGCGTTTCTATTTTTCCAAATTTCATAACCAGTTATCCATTCTACCGTTTGTCACAATTCTTTACCGTGTGGCGACGAAAAGTTGTATCCCTTGCCTAGAAAATCTTCACCGAGACAAAAATTCGAGAGGATGTTTATTTTTTACCAATTAAAAATGCACGACCAAATATCAAAAGCAGATTTGCAATTAATGATAGCCTGATCCACGCATTCTAGATCATTATCACATATCGGACAGCGTATTGATCCCAAATCCAGACTGCATTGTTAAGTTTAGCACGTACCGACAACCTCTTCCTCCTGGCACGCCACACGGACACACCAATTTTTGATGGAACCATTTTGCTAATTAAAGTAGCAGACATGCTAACATCAGCAAGAGCCACTGTCTGATTAATAAGTTTCGACTAGTTTTGAATATCGAGAAAGATCTGTTCACATCAAGTGTCCATGTCCACTTGTCCTAGCCACTGCTACTCAATACAAAACTTGATTAAATGTTAGATAAATTGGTGAGATCCCCTAGCAATCTACCAGAGATAGCTCGGGACTAGCACCAAGGAAAAGTAATAGAGTTATTTGACTATCTTATTTTGCGGTGGATAAGTGCATCTTTATCAACATCTAATCTAAAAAGACGTTTAAATTGGACATTAAGTTTAGTGTTATCTAACAAAAAATCATTCCAAAAAGAAGTCGATTTACCATCATCGATACATCTTTTAAACGAACTTTCGAAAGGGGTGTTCAAGATATATAACTCTCAGACTAGTTGTTAACATATTCGCCTATGTTGAACAACCATATTTGTTATTATTCAAATTATAATATTCACCCATCCCACCTTCTTTATCATAAATGCTTTTAATACCCGAGTCCAAAGCGAATTATTTTCAGTTTAAAACGACCACCACCATTTACATAGTAGTAAGCAGTTTTTATTTATTAATGAACCAATAATTAATCCACCCTTGTCATAAGGAAGCAAATTCAAATCCCACTTAATCTACGACATTTTAAGTGAGTCATTTGCACAGCCTTAAAAGAATATACGTCTAAGACCCTCAAGTTCATTTATAACGCAAGAGGGAGCTTTGTAAAGAGAAAAATAAAATAAAAAGGAGACTATTTAATACCGATTTTATGAGCGTGAGCCTACCACAAAAAGAAATCAATTTTTCCTTCGAATCCGCTAGGCGTTATGAAATTTCTCGAACATTGGTGACATTCTTTCAACTGTTTCATGTTAGCTCCGATTGGAATACCTAAGTAAGTGAAAGGAAGCGAACTCGATGAACAACCAAGCGAAGATGCTAAGCTCCCTGTTTTACTTGAAGATACACCTATCCCAAATAAACAACTTTTAGAATAATTAAATTTAAGCCCCGAAGTTTCCTCGAAACATTTTAGAATTTCATTAGATTTCTGGCATTTCTCTTATTCCATTCTCCGAAGAATAAAGTATAGTCCGCATATTGGAGATGAGAGGAGCGTTGTTGCGCCTAATAGACCATCCCTAGAATTTGTTTCTAGAATCCGCCCGTTTAGTCAAGTGATTAAGTCCTTCGGCCGCAACGATGAAGAGGTAAGGAGATAGTGTATTGAGACGACCCGTCCTAATCCATAAGGACGAATACAATAACATATGGTTACATTGCGAGGTATTTGACCTCTATATGATACATTTTACAAACATTGAATTCGTTTTTAAAAGACAAACTTTCATTTCATCGAAAGTTGACAGGCATGCATACCATTTCATAATATCCAAACTATAAATGACCTATTCTGTCATATATTTAATAATAATCTTTATTAAACTCAACGACTTGAATGCAACGTCTTTTGAAATATGCCATGAATGACTCCAAGTAATATCTTTAAAATGAGTAAATGCACATCGGAAGATTTCTTTCAAACCTGATAATAAACATGCTTTCAAGTGTCAACCAAAAGGTTGGTGAGTTCATTAGTTTATCATAAACAATTATTTCCATTAATTTAATAGACCAAAAGATTTTCATTTCATTTCTCATAAACATCATGCATCTGCATAAAAATCATTCGTATGGATTGAACACCTGGTAACCGACCTTAACAGGATGCATATTTAATATCCCCATCATTCCGGGACTCTCATCGGACATGATAAATCGAAGTACTAAAACAATTCAAATTCTTTGACCGGGGCTTGTTAGTGCCCATAGATCTATCTTTAGGATTCGCGTCAATTGGTGGCAATTATAATAAACACCAATTCTTAGGCTACCAAGCTAAAAAGGGGCATATTCGATTCGATAACCCAACCATAGAATGTAGTTTCAATTACTTTTGTCTATTTCGTAAAACATTTATAAAAGCAGCGCATGTATTCTCAGTCCCAAAAATATATATTACAAAAGCATTTAAAAATGGAGCAAATGAAACTCACAATACTGTATTTTGTAGTAATTATGCATATGATGGCATTGAACAAGTGCAAGGTTGGCCTCGGATTCACGAACCTATTAATTAGCCCAATTAAGTTTTCATTTACCTATTAAGTCTCATGACTCAATTAAGTTTCCGTTTACCCTACGTTTCATGTAACAACAACAATTACAACCACAATCGCAAAACTATCCCAACAACCGCAACAACAATCGCAACAATAACTACAACAAACATCCCAACAACAACAACAACAACTACAACAACCGTTTCAACAACAATAACAATCCCAACAACAACCTCAATAACAACAACGGCAATAAAAACCAAAAACAGCCATGTCATAGGTGTGAAGAAAATCATCAGGGGTTTTGCACGACATTTTGCAACAGGTGTAAAAGAAATGGTCATAGCGCGACAAAGTGTGAGGTCTACGGACCAAAGTTTAACAGAACTAAAGGAACAAATAATGTCGAAAAAATTAATGCCGAAACGAATAGTGTCAGAGCAAGTAATACCAACGCTGTTTGTTATAAATGTGGAAAATCAGGCCACTTTATTAGAAATTGCCCTAATCAGGGGAATACTAATGGGCAGGGCCGTGGAAGAGTTTTCAATATTAATGCGGCAGAAGGACAGGAAGACCCGGAGCTTGTTACGGGTACGTTTCTTGTTGACGATAAATCTGCTTATGTTTTATTTGATTCGGGTGCGGATAGAAGCTATATGAGTAGAGAATTTTCTGCTAAATTAAGTTGCCCATTGACGCCTTTGGATAATAAATTTTTACTCGAATTAGCAAATGGTAAATTAATTTCAGCAGATAATATATGTCGGGATAGAGAAATTAAACTGGGTGATGAAACGTTTAAGATTGATTTAATACCAGTCGAGTTAGGGAGTTTTGATGTAATAATTGACATGGACTGGTTGAAGAAGGTAAGAGCAGAGGTCGTTTGTTATAAAAATGCGATTCACATTATGCGTGAAAAAGGAAAACCTTTAATGGTGTACGGAGAAAAGAACAACGCGAAGTTAAATCTTATTAGTAGTTTTAAGGCGCAAAAACTAATAAGAAAAGGTTGTTACGTCATTCTAGCACACATCGAGGAAGTTAAACCTGAAGAAAAGAACATCAGTGATGTTCCCGTCGCAAAAGAATTTTCTGATGTATTTTCGAAAGAATTACCGGGATTACCCCCACATCGATCCGTTGAATTTCAAATAGACCTTGTACCAGGAGCTGCACCAATAGCTCGTGCTCCATACAGACTCGTACCCAGCGAAATGAAAGAATTACAAAGTCAGCTACATGAACTTTTAGAGTGTGGTTTCATTCGACCAAGTACATCACCATGGGGAGCTCCTGTTCTGTTTGTCAAGAAGAAAGATGGTACATTCAGGTTGTGTATCGACTACCGAGAGTTGAACAAACTTACCATCAAGAACCGTTACCCATTACTGAGAATCGACGACTTATTTGATCAACTACAAGGCTCGTCGGTTTATTCGAAGATCGATTTACGTTCTGTATATCACCAAATGCAGGTGAAAGAGGATGACATTCCGAAGACTGCTTTTAGGACGCGTTACGGTCATTACGAGTTTATGGTTATGCCGTTTAGATTGACTAACGCACCAGCTATGTTCATGAACCTCATGAACTGAGTGTGTGAGCCATATCTTGACAAGTTTGTCATTGTTTTTATCGATGACATACTTATTTACTCGAAGAATGATCAAGAGCACGAAGAACATTTGAGAAAAGTGCTAGAGTTGCTGAGAAAAGAAAAATTGTACGCTAAGTTTTTAAAGTGTGCATTTTGGTTGGAAGAAGTTCAATTCCTCGGTCATATAGTGAACAAAGAAGGTATTCAGGTGGATTCAACAAAGATTGAAACCGTTGAAAAGTGGGAAACCCCGAAAACTCCGAAACACATACGCCAATTTTTAGGACAAGCTGGTTACTACAGAAGGTTCATCCAAGACTTTTCCAGAATAGCAAAACCCTTGACTGCATTAACGTATAAAGGGAAGAAATTTGAATGGAAATATGAACAAGCGAAAGCATTTCAATTGTTAAAGAAAAAGTTAACTACGGCACCTATATTGTCATTACCTGAAGGGAATGATGATTTTGTGATATATTGTGACGCCTCAAAGCAAGGTCTCAGTTGTGTATTAATGCAACGAACGAAAGTAATTGCTTATGCGTCTAGACAATTGAAGATTTACGAACAGAATTATACGACGCATGATTTGGAATTAGGCGCGGTTGTTTTTGCATTAAAGACTTGGAGGCACTACTTATATGGGGTCAAAAGTATTATATATACCGATTACAAAAGTCTTCAACACATATTTAATCAGAAACAACTGAACATGAGGCAGCACAGGTGGATTGAATTGTTAAATGATTACGACTTTGAGATTCGTTACCACCCAGGGAAGGCAAATGTGGTAGCCGACGCCTTGAGCAGAAAGGACAGAGAACCCATTCGTGTAAAATCTATGAATATAATGATTCACACTAACCTTACTACTCAAATAAAGGAGGCGCAACAAGGAGTTTTAAAAGAGGGAAACTTAAAGGATGAAATACCCAAAGGATCGGAGAAGCATCTTAATATTCGGGAAGACGGAACCCGGTATAGGGCTGAAAGAATTTGGGTACCAAAATTTGGAGATATGAGAGAAATGGTACTTAGAGAAGCTCATAAAACCAGATACTCAATACATCCTGGAATGTGGAAGATGTACAAGGATCTCAAGAAATATTTTTGGTGGCCAGGTATGAAAGCCGATGTTGCTAAATACGTAGGAGAATGTTTGACGTGTTCTAAGGTCAAAGCGGAGCATCAGAAACCATCAAGTCTACTTCAACAACCCTAAATCCCGGAATGGAAATGGGAAAACATTACCATGGATTTCATCACTAAATTGCCAAGGACTGCAAGTGATTTTGATACTATTTGGGTAATAGTTGATCGTCTCACCAAATCAGCACACTTCCTGCAAATAAGAGAAGATGACAAGATAGAGAAGTTAGCACGACTGTATTTGAAGGAAGTCGTCTCTAGACATGGAATACCAATCTCTATTATCTCTGATAGGGATGGCAGATTCATTTCAAGATTCTGGCAGACATTACAGCAGGCATTAGGAACTCGTCTAGACATGAGTACTGCTTATCATTCACAAACTGATGGACAGAGCGAAAGGACGATACAAATGCTTGAAGACATGCTAAGAGCATGTGTTATTGATTTCGGAAACAGTTGGGATCGACACCTTTCGTTAGCAGAATTTTCCTACAACAACAGCTACCATTCAAGCATTGAGATGGCGCCGTTTGAAGCACTTTATGGTAGAAAGTGCAGGTCTCCGATTTGTTGGAGTGAAGTGGGGGATAGACAGATTACGGGTCCGAAGATAATACAAGAAACTACCGAGAAGATCATCCAAATTCAACAACGGTTGAAAACAGCCCAAAGTCGACAAAAGAGCTACGCCAACATTAAAAGAAAAGATATAGAATTTGAAATTGAAGAGATGGTTATGCTTAAGGTTGCACCTAGGAAAGGCGTTGTTCGATTTGGTAAACGAGGGAAATTAAATCCAAGGTATATAGGACCATTCAAGATTATTGATCGTGTCGGACCAGTAGCTTACCGACTTGAATTGCCACTACAACTTGCGGCTGTACATAACACTTTCCACGTCTCAAATTTGAAGAAATTTTTTGCTAAAGAAGATCTCACTATTTTGTTAGATGAAATCCAAATCAACGAAAAACTTCAATTCATCGAAGAACCCGTCAAAATAATGGATCGTGAGGTTAAAAGACTTAAGCAAAATAAGATACCAATTGTTAAAGTTCGATGGAATGCTCATAGAGGACCTGAGTTAAACTGGGACCGAGAAGATCAGATGAAGAAGAAATACCCGCACTTATTTCCAGAAGATACGACAACACCTCCAACTGCTTAAAATTTCGGGACGAAATTTATTTAACGGGTAGGTACTGTAGTGACCCGAACTTTTCCATGTTTATATATATTAAATGAAATTGTTATTTACATGATTAAGTGTTTCCAACATGTTAAGCAATCAAACTTTTTAAGACTTGATTAATTGAAATAGGTTTCATATGGACAATTGACCACCTAAGTTGACCGGTGATTCACGAACGTTAAAATTTGTAAAAACTATATGATGACATATATATGGTTATATATATAGTTAACATAATATTATGACAAGTAAATATCTCATTAGGTATTTTAACAATGTGTTATATACATAAAAATGAGACTATTGAATTAAGAAACTCGAAAACGATATATATAACGATTATCGTTATAACAACGTCTTACTAAGTACATATGAATCATATTAAGATATTGATACATTTGGTAATTTATGTTAAATTATAATTAAATATATCATTAAGTGTATTAACAATGAACTACATATGTAAAAATAAGACTGCTAACTTAATGATTTCGAAACAAGACATATATGCAACGATTATCGTTGTAACTACATTTAACTGTATATTTATCATACTAAGATATATTATATATCATAATATCATGATAATGTAACAATTTAACATCTCTTTAGATATAATAAACAATGGGTTAACAACATTTAACAAGACCATTAACCTAAAGGTTTCAAAACAGCATATACATGTAACGACAAACGATGACTTAACGACTCAGTTAAAATGTATTTACATGTAGTGTTTTAATATGTATTCATACACTTTTGAAAGAATTCAAGACACTTATCAAATTACTTCTACTTAACAAAAATGCTTACAATTACATCCTCGTTCAGTTTCATCAACAATTCTACTCGTATGCACCCGTATTCGTACTAGTACAATACACAACTTTTAGATGTATGTACTATTGGTATATACACTCCAATGATCAGCTCTTAGTAGCCCATGTGAGTCACCTAACACATGTGAGAACCATCATTTGGCAACTAGCATGAAATATCTCATAAAATTACAAAAATATTAGTAATCATTCATGACTTATTTACATGTAAACAAAATTACACATCCTTTATATCTAATCCATATACCAACGACCAAAAACACCTATAAACACTTTCATTCTTCAATTTTCTTCATCTAATTGATCCCTCTCAAGTTCTATCTTCAAGTTCTAAGTGTTCTTCATAAATTCTATAAGTTCTAGTTTCATAAAATCAAGAATACTTCCAAGTTTGCTAGCTTACTTCCAATCATGTAAAGTGATCATCCAACCTCAAAAAATCTTTCTTATTTATAGTAAGATATCTTTCTAATATAAGGTAATACTCATATTCAAACTTTGATTCAATTTCTATAACTATAACAATCTTATTTCGAGTGGATATCTTACTTGAACTTGTTTTCGTGTCATGATTCTGCTTCAAGAACTTTCAAGCCATCCAAGGATCCTTTGAAGCTAGATCTATTTTTTTAATTTCTAGTAGGTTTATCCACAAAACCTGAGATAGTAATGATGTTCATAACATCATTCGATTCATATATATAAAACTACCTTATTCGAAGGTTTAAACTTGAAATCACTAGAACATAGTTTAGTTAATTCTAAACTTGTTCGCAAACAAAAGTTAATCCTTCTAAATTGACTTTTAAAATCAACTAAACACATGTTATATATCTATATGATATGCTAACTTAATGATTTAAAACCTGGAAACACGAAAAACACCGTAAAACCGGACATACGCCGTCGTAGTAACACCGCGGGCTGTTTTGGGTTAGTTAATTCAAAACTATGATAAACTTTGATTTAAAAGTTGTTCTTCTAGGAAAATGATTTTTCTTATGAACATGAAACTATATCCAAAAATCATGGTTAAACTCAAAGTGAAAGTATGTTTTTCAAAATGGTCATCAAGACGTCGTTCTTTCGACTGAAATGACTACCTCTTACAAAAACAACTTGTAACTTATATTTCCGACTATAAACCTATAATTTTTCTATTTAGATTCATAAAATAGAGTTCAATATGAAACCATAGCAATTTGATTCACTCAAAACGGATTTAAAACGAAGAAGTTATGGGTAAAACAAGATTGGATATTTTTTGATTGTTGTAGCTACGGGAAATATTGTAACAAATCTATATTAATCATATCCTAGCTAACTTATATTGTATTATACATGTATTCTAATATATTATGTAATCTTGGAATACCATAGACACGTATGCAAATGTTTTGACATATCATATCGACCCATCTATATATATTATTTGGAATATATATTATTTGGAACAACCATAGACACTCTATATGCAGTAATGTTGGAGTTAGCTATACAGGGTTGAGGTTGATTCCAAAAATATATATACTTTGAGTTGTGATCTATCCTGAGACGTGTATACACTGGGTCATGGATTGATTCAAGATAATATATATCAATTTATTTCTGTACATCTAACTATGGACAACTAGTTGTAGGTTACTAACGAGGACATCTGACTTAATAAACTTAAAACATTAAAATGTATTAAAAGTGTTGTAAATATATTTTAAACATACTTTGATATATATGTACATATTTGTTATAGGTTCGTGAATCGACTAGTGGCCAAGTCTTACTTTCCGACGAAGTAAAAATCTGTGAAAGTGAGTTATAGTTCCACTTTTAAAATCTAATATTTTGGGATGAGAATACATGCAGTTTTATAAATGTTTTACGAAATAGACACAAGTAAATGACTCTACATTATATGGGTGAATGTGTAGTGACCCGAACTTTTCCATGTTTATATATATTAATTGAGATTGATATTTACATGATTAAATGTTTCCAACATGTTAAGCAATCAAACTTGTTAAGACTTGATTAATTGAAATATGTTTCATATAGACAATTGACCACCCAAGTTGACCGGTGATTCACGAACGTTAAAACTTGTAAAAACTATATGATGACATATATATGGATATATATATAGTTAACATGATACTATGATAAGTAAACATATCATTAAGTATATTAACAATGAACTACATAGGTAAAAACAAGACTACTAACTTAATGATTTTTAAACGAGACATATATGTAACGATTATCGTTGTAAAGACATTTAATGTATATATATCATATTAAGAGATATTTATACATGGTAATATCATGATAATATAATAATTTAAAATCTCATTTTATATTATAAACATTGGGTTAACAACATTTAACAAGATCGTTAACCTAAAAGTTTCAAAACAACACTTACAGGTAACGACTAACGATGACTTAACGAATCAGTTAAAATGTATATATATGTAGTGTTTTAATATGTATTTATACACTTTTGGAAGACTTCAATACACTTATCAAAATACTTCTACTTAACAAAAATGCTTACAATTACATCCTCGTTCAGTTTCATCAACAATTCTACTCGTATGCACCCGTATTCGTACTCGTACAATACACAACTTTTAGATATATGTACTATTGGTATATACACTCCAATGATCAGCTCTTAGCAGCCCATGTGAGTCACCTAACACATGTGGGAACCATCATTTGGCAACTAGCATGAAATATCTCATAAAATTACAAAAATATGAGTAATCATTCATGACTTATTTACATGAAAACAAAATTACATATCCTTTATATCTAATCCATACACCAACGACCAAAAACACCTACAAACACTTTCATTCTTCAATTTTCTTCATCTAATTGATCTCTCTCAAGTTCTATCTTCAAGTTCTAAGTGTTCTTCATATATTCTACAAGTTCTAGTTACATAAAATCAAGAATACTTTCAAGTTTGCTAGCTCACTTCCAATCTTGTAAGGTGATCATCCAACCTCAAGAAATCTTTGTTTCTTACAGTAGGTTATCATTCTAATACAAGGTAATAATCATATTCAAACTTTGGTTCAATTTCTATAACTATAACAATCTTATTTCAAGTGATGATCTTAGTTGAATTTGTTTTCGTGTCATGATTCTGCTTCAAGAACTTCGAGCCATCCAAGGATCCATTGAAGCTAGATCCATTTTTCTCTTTTCCAGTAGGTTTATCCAAGGAACTTAAGGTAGTAATGATGTTCATAACATCATTCGATTCATACATATAAAGCTATCTTATTCGAAGGTTTAAACTTGTAATCACTAGAACATAGTTTAGTTAATTCTAAACTTGTTCGCAAACAAAAGTTAATCCTTCTAACTTGACTTTTAAAATCAACTAAACACATGTTCTATATCTATATGATATGCTAACTTAATGATTTAAAACCTGGAAACACGAAAAACACCGTAAAACCGGATTTACGCCGTCATAGTAACACCGCGGGCTGTTTTGGGTTAGTTAATTAAAAACTATGATAAACTTTGATTTAAAAGTTGTTATTCTGAGAAAATGATTGTTATTATGAACATGAAACTATATCCAAAAATTATGGTTAAACTCAAAGTGGAAGTATGTTTTCTAAAATGGTCATCTAGACGTCATTCTTTCGACTGAAATGACTACCTTTACAAAAACGACTTGTAACTTATTTTTCCGACTATAAACCTATACTTTTTCTATTTAGATTCATAAAATAGAGTTCAATATGAAACCATAGCAATTTGATTCACTCAAAACGGATTTAAAATGAAGAAGTTATGGGTAAAACAAGATTGGATAATTTTTCTCATTTTAGCTACGTGAAAATTGGTAACAAATCTATTCCAACCATAACTTAATCAACTTGTATTGTATATTATGTAATCTTGAGATACCATAGACACGTATATAATGTTTCGATCTATCATATCGACACATCTATATATGTTTTGGAACAACCATAGACACTCTATATGTGAATGTTGGAGTTAGCTATACAGGGTTGAGGTTGATTCCAAAATATATATAGTTTGAGTTGTGATCAATACTGAGATACGTATACACTGGGTCGTGGATTGATTCAAGATAATATTTATCGATTTATTTCTGTACATCTAACTGTGGACAACTAGTTGTAGGTTACTAACGAGGACAGCTGACTTAATAAACTTAAAACATCAAAATATATTAAAAGTGTTGTAAATATATTTTGAACATACTTTGATATATATGTATATATTGTTATAGGTTCGTGAATCAACCAGTGGCCAAGTCTTACTTCCCGACGAAGTAAAAATCTGTGAAAGTGAGTTATAGTCCCACTTTTAAAATCTAATATTTTTGGGATGAGAATACATGCAGGTTTTATAAATGATTTACAAAATAGACACAAGTACGTGAAACTACATTCTATGGTTGAATTATCGAAATCGAATATGCCCCTTTTTATTAAGTCTGGTAATCTAAGAATTAGGGAACAGACACCCTAATTGACGCGAATCCTAAAGATAGATCTATTGGGCCTAACAAGCCCCATCCAAAGTACCGGATGCTGTAGTACTTCGAAATTTATATCATGTCCGAAGGAGGATCCCGGAATGATGGGGATATTCTTATATATGTATCTTGTTAATGTCGGTTACCAGGTGTTCACCATATGAATGATTTTTATCTCTATGTATGGGATGTGTATTGAAATATGAAATCTTGTGGTCTATTATTATGATTTGATATATATAGGTTAAACCTATGACTCACCAACATTTTTGTTGACGTTTTAAGCATGTTTATTCTCAGGTGATTATTAAGAGCTTCCGCTGTCGCATACTTAAATAAGGACGAGATTTGGAGTCCATGCTTGTATGATATTGTGTAAAAACTGCATTCAAGAAACTTATTTTGTTGTAACATATTTGTATTGTAAACCATTATGTAATGGTCGTGTGTAAACAAGATATTTTAGATTATCATTAATTGATAATCTACGTAAAGCTTTTTAAACCTTTATTGATGAAATAAAGGTTATGGTTTGTTTTAAAATGAATGCAGTCTTTGAAAAACGTCTCATATAGAGGTCAAAACCTCGCAACGAAATCAATTAATATGGAACGTTTTTAATCAATAAGAACGGGACATTTCAGTTGGTATCCGAGCGTTGGTCTTAGAGAACCAGAAAATTTGCATTAGTGTGTCTTATCGAGTTTGTTAGGATGCATTAGTGAGTCTGGACTTCGACCGTGTTTTCCTTAAAAATGATTGCTTAACATTTTTGTTGGAAACTATATATTTTTAACATATGAATATTATGTGATATATTAATCTCTTATCGTGTTTGATATTATGTGATAGATGTCTACCTCTAGAACAAGTCCCATTGACTCACCTAATAATAATGAAGAGTCAAATGTAAATTGGAATGATTCGTGGACTGATTCACAAGTTCCCGAAGAGGAACCGGAAGAAGAGTCGGAACCGGAAGAAGAATCGGAACCGGAAGAAGAATCGGAACCGGAAGAAGAAATAGAACCGGTGGGGGAAATAATAAAACGGTTAAGTAAAAGAGAATCCTCAACCAACCGACCAAGGTTAATTATGGTCAATGGTGTTTCCGCCAAGGAAGCAAAATATTGGGAGGATTACCAATTCTCCGATGAATCGGATTCCGACGAGAATTCCGATGATGTTATAGAAATTACCCCAACTGAATTTAAAAAGGCAAAAGAAAATAATAAGAGAAAGGGCATAAAAATAGAGAAATCTAATTCCAACCCCGATGAACTTTATATGTATCGTCAACCCCCGAAGTCCTTAAGTTGTAACAATGACCCGGGAACCTCTAAACCACCAGGTTTTTCTAAACCAATGTGGATAACGACGGCTCGTATTAGGGGAACATCATATATCCCTAGAAACTTGGCAAAACGAACCAAAACCGAACAAGAAGAAACGAGCGAGTCAGAATAAGATAGTTATATTCGTGTGGTGTAATATATGTAATATAGTGTGCTTATGCTTTATGATATATGTAAAAATTGCTTGTATTAATAAGTATTTTTTTTTATGAATCTAACTCTTGTCTATTTTACAGTATAAAAACACAAAATGGATAGACAACCCAATATTTTAAGAGACCTACCCGGAGACATGATTGATGAAATCTTGTCTAGAGTCGGTCAGAATTCCTCGGCACAACTATTTAAGGCGAGATCAGTTTGTAAGACATTCGAAGAACGTTCCAAGAATGCCTTGGTTTATAAAAGGCTTTCGTTCGGAAGATGGGGAATATCACATTGGGAAATCCATAAGTTACGATGTGTTTACTTTGACGCATATATTGCGGGGAACCCAAATACTATTTTACGCAACGGGTTAAGAAATTATTTTGACTCAGTATATCCGAATATAGGACTTCGTGATTTAGAAAAAGCGGCTAACATGCAACATAAAGAAGCATGTTATGCTTACGGGTTAGTAATGTTCGCTTCTCACCAAAGTGAGAACAAGAACATCGGGCTACAACTATTAAACAAAACGTTCCCACAAGTGACGGAGTCGGTAATTGGGGTAAGAAATGAGGTTTTTAGGTTATTACGAGACTGTTGGTCATTACGTAACCCTCGTACCTTTGATGACGTTACAACACGCTGTCTTATCAATGGCCATAACGGTTATGTTCCACAAGACCAAGGATGGGAAGTAGTCCTAGTAAAACCAGAATGCATGACTTGTTTCTGGACGTATGAATTACGTGTCTTTATTGCCTTTGCTGAACGACTTGTGTACTAGCTAGAATTATCTTCACAACTATCTTGTATCAAAGTTATTGTGTGCTATATTTCATGCTTTATGTAAAATAAGCGGTATTGTAAGTTTGTAAAATATTGTATAAAAGTTTGAACGCGAAATATTATTACAATCAGTTTTTCATATAGAATTGTAGTAGTTGAATTGTATATTAGCTACTAAGTATGAACTTAACGGGTAGGTACTACCCGAATTTAAACTTATAAAACGCTAATATGAAGAAAAAGCTTTTATAAATGAGTTCATATTATGCTACGAAATACTATTAACTACTCTTAATATTCTGTATGATTAACTTGTTCCATTTGACTATTTTGAAGGAAATGGCACCGACTACTCGACACACCGTGAATATGAATGAAGAGAAATTTCGTACTTTTCTAGCTTCTAACATAGCCGCAGTACAGGCTGCGCTACATACCAACAATAACCTTGGATCTGGCAGTACAGGAAATCGTGTAGGATGCACCTACAAAGAATTCACTGCCTGCAAACCTTTGGAATTTGATGGAACCGAAGGACCGATCGGATTGAAACGGTGGACCGAGAAGGTCGAATCGGTGTTTGCCATAAGTAAGTGTACTGAAGAGGACAAAGTGAAGTACGCTACGCATACCTTCACAGGTTCTGCGTTAACATGGTGGAATACCTATCTAGAGCAAGTGGGACAAGATGATGCGTACGCACTACCGTGGTCAGCATTCAAGCACTTGATGAACGAGAAGTACCGTCCCAGAACCGAGGTCAATAAGCTCAAGACAGAACTTAGAGGGTTACGAACCCAAGGATTTGATATTACCACGTATGAAAGACGATTCACAGAATTGTGCCTATTGTGTCCGGGAGCATTCGAAGATGAGGAAGAGAAGATCGACGCGTTTGTGAAAGGATTACCGGAAAGAATCCAAGAAGATATAAGTTCACACGAGCCCGCCTCCATACAACTGGCATGTAGAATGGCTCACAAACTAGTGAACCAGATTGAAGAAAGAATTAAAGAACAGACTGCTGAAGAGGCCAATGTGAAGCAAGTCAAAAGAAAGTGGGAGGAAAACGGTGATAAGAATCACCAATACAACAACAACAGCAATTACAACAATAATCGCAACAATTATCCCAACAATCGCAACATCAATCGCAACTACAACAAACGGCCCAACAACAACAAAAACAACAACAACAGCAACAACAACTACAACAATCATCCCAACAACAATAATAACCGCAACAACAACAACAATCAGAAGCAGCTATGCCAAAGGTGTGAAAAGTATCACTCGGGGTTCTGCACCAAATTTTGCAACAAGTGTAAAAGAAATGGTCATAGCGCAGCGAAGTGTGAGATCTACGGACCAGGGGTTAATAGAACGAAAGGAACAAATGGTGTCGGAACGAGTAATGGCGGAGCAAGTAGTGTCGGAGCAAGTTATGCCAATGTAGTTAGTTATAAATGTGGAAAACCGGGCCACATTATTAGAAATTGCCCGAACCAGGAGAACACGAATGGACAAGGCCGCGGAAGAGTTTTCAATATTAATGCGGCAGAGGCACAGGAAGACCCGGAGCTTGTTACGGGTACGTTTCTTATTGACAATAAATCTGCTTACGTTTTATTTGATTCGGGTGCGGATAGAAGCTATATGAGTAGAGATTTTTGTGCTAAATTAAGTTGTCCATTGACGCCTTTGGATAGTAAATTTTTACTCGAATTAGCAAATGGTAAATTAATTTCAGCAGATAATATATGTCGGAATCGAGAAATTAAACTGGTTAGCGAAACATTTAAGATTGATTTGATACCAGTAGAGTTAGGGAGTTTTGATGTGATAATCGGTATGGACTGGTTGAAAGAAGTGAAAGCAGAGATCGTTTGTTACAAAAATGCAATTCGCATTATACGAGAAAAAGGAAAACCCTTAATGGTGTACGGAGAAAAGGGCAACACGAAGCTGCATATTATTAGTAATTTGAAGGCACAAAAACTAATAAGAAAAGGTTGCTATGCTGTTCTAGCACACGTCGAGAAAGTACAAACTGAAGAAAAGAGCATCAATGATGTTCCCATTGCAAAAGAATTTCCCGATGTATTTCCGAAAGAATTACCGGGATTACCCCCACATCGATCCGTTGAATTTCAAATAGATCTTATACCAGGAGCTGCACCAATAGCTCGTGCTTCTTACAGACTCGCACCCAGCGAGATGAAAGAACTGCAAAGTCAATTACAAGAACTTTTAGAGCGTGGTTTCATTCGACCAAGCACATCACCGTGGGGAGCTCCTGTTTTGTTTGTCAAGAAGAAAGATGGTACATTCAGGTTGTGTATCGACTACCGAGAGTTGAACAAACTTACCATCAAGAACCGCTACCCACTACCGAGAATCGATGACTTATTTGATCAACTACAAGGCTCGTCTGTTTATTCAAAGATTGAATTACGTTCCGGGTATCATCAAATGCGGGTGAAAGAAGATGATATTCCAAAGACTGCTTTCAGAACACGTTACGGTCATTACGAGTTTATGGTCATGCCGTTTGGTTTAACTAATGCACCAGCTGTGTTCATGGACCTTATGAACCGAGTGTGTGGACCATACCTTGACAAGTTTGTCATCGTTTTCATTGATGACATACTTATTTACTCAAAGAATGACCAAGAACACGGTGAACATTTGAGAAAGGTGCTAGAAGTATTGAGGAAGGAAGAATTGTACGCTAAGTTTTCAAAGTGTGCATTTTGGTTGGAAGAAGTTCAATTCCTCGGTCACATAGTGAACAAAGAAGGTATTAAGGTGGATCCGGCAAAGATAGAAACTGTTGAAAAGTGGGAAACCCCGAAAACTCCGAAACACATACGCCAGTTTTTAGGACTAGCTGGTTACTACAGAAGGTTCATCCAAGACTTTTCCAGAATAGCAAAACCCTTGACTGCATTAACGCATAAAGGGAAGAAATTTGAATGGAATGATGAACAAGAGAAAGCGTTTCAGTTATTGAAGAAAAAGCTAACTACGGCACCTATATTGTCATTGCCTGAAGGGAATGATGATTTTGTGATTTATTGTGACGCATCAAAGCAAGGTCTCGGTTGTGTATTAATGCAACGAACGAAGGTGATTGCTTATGCGTCTAGACAATTGAAGATTCACGAACAAAATTATACGACGCATGATTTGGAATTAGGCGCGGTTGTTTTTGAATTAAAGACTTGGAGGCACTACTTATATGGGGTCAAAAGTATTATATATACCGACCACAAAAGTCTTCAACACATATTTAATCAGAAACAACTGAATATGAGGCAGCGTAGGTGGATTGAATTATTGAATGATTACGACTTTGAGATTCGTTACCACCCGGGGAAGGCAAATGTGGTAGCCGATGCCTTGAGCAGGAAGGACAGAGAACCCATTCGAGTAAAATCTATGAATATAATGATTCATAATAACCTTACTACTCAAATAAAGGAGGCGCAACAAGGAGTTTTAAAAGAGGGAAATTTAAAGGATGAAATACCCAAAGGATCGGAGAAGCATCTTAATATTCGGGAAGACGGAACCCGGTATAGGGCTGAAAGGATTTGGGTACCAAAATTTGGAGATATGAGAGAAATGGTACTTAGAGAAGCTCATAAAACCAGATACTCAATATATCCTGGAACGGGGAAGATGTACAAGGATCTCAAGAAACATTTTTGGTGGCCGGGTATGAAAGCCGATGTTGCTAAGTACGTAGGAGAATGTTTGACGTGTTCTAAGGTCAAAGCTGAGCATCAGAAACCATCAGGTCTACTTCAACAACCCAAAATCCCGGAATGGAAATGGGAAAACATTACCATGGATTTCATCACTAAATTGCCAAGGACTGCAAGTGGTTTTGATACTATTTGGGTAATAGTTGATCGTCTCACCAAATCAGCACACTTCCTGCCAATAAGAGAAGATGACAAGATGGAGAAGTTAGCACGACTGTATTTGAAGGAAGTCGTCTCCAGACATGGAATACCAATCTCTATTATCTCTGATAGGGATGGCAGATTTATTTCAAGATTCTGGCAGACATTACAGCAAGCATTAGGAACTCGTCTAGACATGAGTACTGCCTATCATCCACAAACTGATGGGCAGAGCGAAAGGACGATACAAACGCTTGAAGACATGCTACGAGCATGTGTTATTGATTTCGGAAACAGTTGGGATCGACATCTACCGTTAGCAGAATTTTCCTACAACAACAGCTACCATTCAAGCATTGAGATGGCGCCGTTTGAAGCACTTTATGGTAGAAAGTGCAGGTCTCCAATTTGTTGGAGTGAAGTGGGGGATAGACAGATTACGGGTCCGGAGATTATACAAGAAACTACCGAGAAGATCATCCAAATTCAACAACGGTTGAAAACCGCCCAAAGTCGACAAAAGAGCTACGCTGACATTAAAAGAAAAGATATAAAATTTGAAATTGGAGAGATGGTCATGCTTAAAGTTGAACCTTGGAAAGGCGTTGTTCGATTTGGTAAACGAGGGAAATTAAATCCAAGGTATATTGGACCATTCAAGATTATTGATCGTGTCGGACCAGTAGCTTACCGACTTGAGTTACCTCAACAACTCGCGGCTGTACATAACACTTTCCACGTCTCGAATTTGAAGAAATGTTTTGCTAAAGAAGATCTCACTATTCCGTTAGATGAAATCCAAATCAACGAAAAACTTCAATTCATCGAAGAACCCGTCGAAATAATGGATCGTGAGGTTAAAAGACTTAAGCAAAACAAGATACCAATTGTTAAGGTTCGATGGAACGCTCGTAGAGGACCCAAGTTCACCTGGGAGCGTGAAGATCAGATGAAGAAGAAATACCCGCATTTATTTCCAGAAGATACGTCAACACCTTCAACAGCTTAAAATTTCGGGACGAAATTTATTTAACGGGTAGGTACTATAGTGACCCGAACTTATCCATGTTTATATATATTAATTGAGATTGATATTTACATGATTAAATGTTTCCAACATGTTAAACAATCAAACTTGTTAAGACTTGATTAATTGAAATATGTTTCATATAGACAATTGACCACCCAAGTTGACCGGTGATTCACGAACGTTAAAACTTGTAAAAACTATATGATGACATATATATGGATATATATATAGTTAACATGATACTATGATAAGTAAACATATCATTAATTATATTAACAATGAACTACATAGGTAAAAACAAGACTACTAACTTAATAATTTTTAAACGAGACATATATGTAACGATTATCGTTGTAAAGACATTTAATGTATATATATCATATTAAGAGATATTCATACATGATAATATCATGATAATATAATAATTTAAAATCTCATTTTATATTATAAACATTGGGTTAACAACATTTAACAAGATCGTTAACCTAAAAGTTTCAAAACAACACTTACATGTAACGACTAAGGATGACTTAACGAATCAGTTAAAATGTATATACATGTAGTGTTTTAATATGTATTTATACACTTTTGGAAGACTTCAATACACTTATCAAAATACTTCTACTTAACAAAAATGCTTACAATTACATCCTCGTTCAGTTTCATCAACAATTCTACTCGTATGCACCCGTATTCGTACTCGTACAATACACAGCTTTTAGATATATGTACTATTGGTATATACACTCCAATGACCAGCTCTTAGCAGCCCATGTGAGTCACCTAACACATGTGGGAACCATCATTTGGCAACTAGCATGAAATATCTCATAAAATTACAAAAATATGAGTAATCATTCATGACTTATTTACATGAAAACAAAATTACATATCCTTTATATCTAATCCATACACCAACGACCAAAAACACCTACAAACACTTTCATTCTTCAATTTTCTTCATCTAATTGATCTCTCTCAAGTTCTATCTTCAAGTTCTAAGTGTTCTTCATATATTCTACAAGTTCTAGTTACATAAAATCAAGAATACTTTCAAGTTTGCTAGCTCACTTCCAATCTTGTAAGGTGATCATCCAACCTCAAGAAATCTTTGTTTCTTACAGTAGGTTATCATTCTAATACAAGGTAATAATCATATTCAAACTTTGGTTCAATTTCTATAACTATAACAATCTTATTTCAAGTGATGATCTTAGTTGAATTTGTTTTCGTGTCATGATTCTGCTTCAAGAACTTCGAGCCATCCAAGGATCCATTGAAGCTAGATCCATTTTTCTATTTTCCAGTAGGTTTATCCAAGGAACTTAAGGTAGTAATGATGTTCATAACATCATTCGATTCATACATATAAAGCTATCTTATTCGAAGGTTTAAACTTGTAATCACTAGAACATAGTTTAGTTAATTCTAAACTTGTTCGCAAACAAAAGTTAATCCTTCTAAATTGAATTTTAAAATCAACTAAACACATGTTCTATATCTATATGATATGCTAACGTAATGATTTAAAACCTGGAAACACGAAAAACACCGTAAAACCGGATTTACGCCGTCGTAGTAACACCGCGGGCTGTTTTGGGTTAGTTAATTAAAAACTATGATAAAATTTGATTTAAAAGTTGTTATTCTGAGAAAATTATTGTTATTATGAACATGAAACTATATCCAAAAATTATGGTTAAACTCAAAGTGGAAGTATGTTTTCTAAAATGGTCATCTAGACGTCATTCTTTCGACTGAAATGACTACCTTTACAAAAATGACTTGTAACTTATTTTTCCGACTATAAACCTATACTTTTTCTGTTTAGATTCATAAAATAGAGTTCAATATGAAACCATAGCAATTTGATTCACTCAAAACGGATTTAAAATGAAGAAGTTATGGGTAAAACAAGATTGGATAATTTTTCTCATTTTAGCTACGTGAAAATTGGTAACAAATCTATTCCAACCATAACTTAATCAACTTGTATTGTATATTATGTAATCTTGAGATACCATAGACACGTATACAATGTTTCGATCTATCATGTCGACACATCTATATATGTTTCGGAAAAACCATAGACACTCTATATGTGAATGTTGGAGTTAGCTATACAGGGTTGAGGTTGATTCCAAAATATATATAGTTTGAGTTGTGATCAATACTGAGATACATATACACTGGGTCGTGGATTGATTCAAGATAATATTTATCGATTTATTTCTGTACATCTAACTGTGGACAACTAGTTGTAGGTTACTAACGAGGACAGCTGACTTAATAAACTTAAAACATCAAAATATATTAAAAGTGTTGTAAATATATTTTGAACATACTTTGATATATATGTATATATTGTTATAGGTTCGTGAATCAACCAGTGGCCAAGTCTTACTTCTCGACGAAGTAAAAATCTGTGAAAGTGAGTTATAGTCCCACTTTTAAAATCTAATATTTTTGGGATGAGAATACATGCAGGTTTTATAAATGATTTACAAAATAGACACAAGTACCTGAAACTACATTCTATGGTTGAATTATCGAAATCGAATATGCCCCTTTTTATTAACTCTGGTAATCTAAGAATTAGGGAACAGACACCCTAATTGACGCGAATCCTAAAGATAGATCTATTGGGCCTAACAAGCCTCATCCAAAGTACCGGATGCTTTAGTACTTCGAAATTTATATCATGTCCGAAGGAGGATCCCGGAATGATGGGGATATTCTTATATATGTATCTTGTTAATGTCGGTTACCAGGTGTTCACCATATGAATGATTTTTATCTCTATGTATGGGATGTGTATTGAAATATGAAATCTTGTGGTCTATTATTATGATTTGATATATATAGGTTAAACCTATAACTCACCAACATTTTTGTTGACGTTTTAAGCATGTTTATTCTCAGGTGATTATTAAGAGCTTCCGCTGTCGCATACTTAAATAAGGACGAGATTTGGAGTCCATGCTTGTATGATATTGTGTAAAAACTGCATTCAAGAAACTTATTTTGTTGTAACATATTTTGTATTGTAAACCATTATGTAATGGTCGTGTGTAAACAAGATATTTTAGATTATCATTAATTGATAATCTACGTAAAGCTTTTTAAACCTTTATTGATGAAATAAAGGTTATGGTTTGTTTTAAAATGAATACAGTCTTTGAAAAACGTCTCATATAGAGGTCAAAACCTCGCAACAAAATCAATTAATATGGAACGTTTTTAATCAATAAAACGGGACATTTCAGAATGATCGAAGCCGAATATGCTCCTTTTGCTTGATAGCCTAAGAATTAGTAAACCGATCTACTAATTGACACGAATCCTAAAGATAGATCTATTGGGCCTAACGAACCCCATCCAAAGTACTGGATGCTTTAGTACTTCGAATTCGTTTTTATCATGTCCGAAGGATTTCCCGGAATGATAGGGGATATTCTTATATGCATCTTGTTAATGTCGGTTACCAGGTGTTCACCATAAGAATGATTTTTTATCTCTATGTATGGGATGTATATTGAAATATGAAATCTTGTGGTCTATTATTATGATTTGATAATATATAGGTTAAACCTATAACTCACCAACATTTTTGTTGACGTTTTAAGCATGTTTATTCTCAGGTGATTATTAAGAGCTTCCACTGTTGCATACTAAAATAAGGACAAGATTTGGAGTCCATGCTTGTCTGATATTATGTAAAAACTGCATTCAAGAAACTTATTTTTGATGTAATATATTCTTATTGTAAACCATTATGTAATGGTCGTGTGTAAACAGTATATTTTAGATTATCATTATTTGATAATCTACGTAATGCTTTTTAAAGCTTTATAGATAAAATAAAGGTTATGGTTGTTTTAAAAATGAATGCAGTCTTTGAAAAACGTCTCATATAGAGGTCAAAACCTCGCAACGAAATCAATTAATATGGAACGTTTATAATCAATATGAACGGGACATTTCAGTGGAAGGGATCGCCTTCTTCGCGTCTCCATTGATTAAGTCGACTACGAACCCATCCCCAATTCATCTAGAATTGGTGATGACTGATTTGTTGATCCATTCCGGTTATACTACTTTCGGAGCTCAAGTGTGTTTCCATATCGGAATAGCTGTCGGAATCCGAGGAACTTGAACTAGTGGCGAGTTCCATTTCATATGATTGAATAAAGGATTTTTTGATATGAAATGATTTCTGGCGATCAGATGGTATTCTAATTACATAGAATATCTATACATAGTACAGAAGATCCCGTAGATTACGGAGGAATTTGCGGGATATGTCAGGCAAAATTTACAGTAATAGATATGCTAAGATATGAATTAGCAGATACGCTAAGATATGAATTTTGTCTATACACTATTCATGCAATTAATGCAGTAAGATGTGTCTAGACTAAGAATAATAAGCAAGTGATTCCCTAAGAATGATAAGCAGGTAATTTTTGACACAAAATGATAAGCAAAACTTTTGACATGCAGACATGGTCAAAGTCCAGACTCACTAATGCATCCTAATGACTATCAGTTAGACACACTAATGCAGACCTTGTTCGCTAAGACCACCACTCTGATACCACATGAAGCGACTCGTCCTAATCCATAAGGACGAATACAATAACATATGATTACATCGCGAGGTACTTGACCTCTATATGATACATTTTACAAACATTGCATTCGTTTTTAAAAGACAAACTTTCATTACATCGAAAGTTGACGGTATGCATACCATTTCATAATATATCCAACTATAATTACTTAATAATAATCTTGATGAACTCAATGACTCGAATGCAACGTCTTTTGAAATATGTCATGAATGACTCCAAGTAACATCTCTAAAATGATTAAATGCACAGCGGAAGATTTCTTTCATACCTGAGAATAAACATGCTTTAAAGTGTCAACCAAAAGGTTGGTGAGTTCATTAGTTTATCGTAAATATTCATTTCCATCATTTTAATAGACCACAAGATTTCATATTTTCATAAATATCATTACACTCGCAAGTGTATAAAATCCATTCGTAAGATGAACACCTGGTAACCGACGTTAACATGATGCATATAGAATATCCCCCGCATACTCGCAAGTATGCCATTAATATTGGCAATCACAATCACCATTTAAATCGAAGTACTAAAGCATTCCAAATTCCAGAATGAGGTTTGTTAGGCCCATAGATCTATCTTTAGGATTCGCGTCAATTAGGGGCCATTTCCCTAATTCTTAGGTTACCAGACTTGAAGGGGCGATATTCGGTTTAATAATCTAACCATACAATGTAGTTTTAAGTAATTGTGTCTATTTCGTCAAACATTGATAAAACAGCGCATGAATTCTCAGTCCCAAAAATATATATTGCAAAAGCATATAAAAAGAGAGCAAATGAAACTCACAATACTGTATTTTGTAGTAAAAATACATATGACAACATTGAACAATGCATGGTTGGCCTCAGATTCACGAACCTATATCATTTGTATATTTATTAATATTCATAGTTGCAATTGAACACACACACACACACACACATATACACACACACACACACACACACACACATATATATATATATATATATATATATATATATATATATATATATATATATATATATATATATATATATATATATATAAATGTATTAGTTATATCATTTTTATGTTAATAATATATATATGTTTTATATGTTCATTTTGCATATAAAAATATTAAATTTTGTTATGTTATATGTGTTAAATCTATATATATATATATATATATATATATATATATATATATATATATATATATATATATATATATATATTTATGTATGTATTTCATTTGTTTATCGAAACAGTAGTTCTAATTATACTAAGTTAATATTAGTAAAAATAATGGTAATAACATTAATAATATACTTATGTTAATAATAACTCTATTAGTGATAATAACAATGATATTAATAATAATACTTGTAAAAATATTAATTTTACTGTTTATGATAGTTATGATATTAATGATTTAGTAATAATAATAATAATAATAACTTTATTAAAAATGATAATATTAATAATAATATTGATATTGTTAATAATGATACATTTGTTTAATAATAATAATACTAATAGTTACAAAAGTGATACTAATACTAATATTAATGAAAATAATAATAATTTTTATTACTTTCATAATAATCTTAATAATAATCATATTTGTTTCTAATATTATAATAGTACTAGATGATAACTTTTATAAATACACTTTTATTAGTAGTAATAATAATAATAATAATAATAATAATAATAATAATAATAATAATAATAATAATATTTATAATACTAATAATAATTATAATACTAGTAAAAATAACACTAATTAATAATAATAATAACCATAATAATAACAATCTTGATAACAACAATAATTATAATTATAACCATAATAATACTAAAAATAATAATAATAATAATAATAATAATAATAATAATAATAATAGAAATAATAATAATAATAATAATAATAATAATAATAATAATAATAATAATAATAATAATAATAATAATAATAATAATAATAATAAAATTTGAAAACTACCTTAAATGGAATGACTTCCAAAAATAACAGCCCATACCTAGGCTCGAACCCCCGACCTCTTGCTTAACCCAACACACATCAAACCATTGCTCTGTGATTACTTTTCTGTTTATATTATGAATTTTAATTTTATTAAATACCATTTAAGTTTTCATCATCTTCTACCAAATCAAACGACTGTGACCTTCAATCCATAGCAGCAAACAAGATTGGGTTTTTGAATTGCAACGAAACAACACAACTTGTAATGGTTATTTTCAAAGTAGACTCAAAGAATAACAGAAAGAAAAAAAATTATAATAAAAATAAAACAGCTCTTGAAGAACCCAAAAACTAAAAATTTGATTTTGAATTCCAGGTCGTATTAGCTTATATTTACAACATGAAATACCCTTTAAATCTTTCAAAGAAACTTTCTAAATCACCAATTGAATCAGAAACAGCAACTAGAGTTCGAATTTTATCAAGAACATATAGTTTGACTTTTGTAAAATTAACTTTGACTCTTAAATTCATACTCGATATGAAAAATTTGTTTTTGAACTTTTGCAGATAGTTAAGGTAGGAGATTCCTAACAAGACCATATTTTTAGATTTTGAAAAACATTACGAATTTGAGCTTTTGATCATTAAACTCAAGAACAGAGAGACCGACGGTTTCAGCTTATATTTCAATTTGAAATTTGAATTAATTATAATTAGTAATTGATAGTGATTGTGTAAAGGAATTGGAATGACTAAATTACATGAGAATTGATCGATTATATAATGGAAGATGGTCGACAGGATTAAACAGAAATATTCGATCGTATAAACAAATATAGAGAAAAAAACAAAAATAGAAAGGGACCTTCAACTGATTTGGATTTTTATCTAATTAAGTCTTTGATTCGTACATGTTTAGAGGCAGAAACAAGAAAGTAAAATAGTATGATTGGGATGCAAAACAGAATTTGATTCTGTATAAAGTTTTTATTTATAATTAATATTAATATTAATAATTAGTAAATATAAATATATTAATATTATTAATATTATAAAAATACTGATAATTATAACAATAGAATAATAATAGAAATAATGATAATGATAATAATATCAATAATACTAGTATTAGTAATGATAAATAATGATAATTATAATACTATTTTTAAAAATAATAATAATAATATTATTACTGATAATAATAATGATTTTTAATGATAAAGGTAATAATAATATCTAATAATCATACAATTAACAATTTAAATATAACAAGTTATATGTATTAAATTTTATATTAGAAATAACAATATTAATAACACAAATTTTAATATTTAACATTAACATTAATCATAATAAAGAAAGTAATAATAATAATATTAATATAACATTTATATTTAAACTTATAATCACATCTAATATATATTTGAACATTTATACACTATTTATATATATTACAATATATATTTAATAATAATTATACATACAAATCATGTCTATTTATATATAGTTTCTTTTTAAATTATGACTTAATTATTTTGTATTTTGTTTTTTTATATATTTAAATCTAATGTTTAAATTATATGTTATTATTTTAAATTATTATATATACTTTTGTTTATATTAAATTATATACATATGTACATATATATAATTAATACAAGTTATGACGTTCGTGAATTGTAGGAATAAAAGGATGACCAAATGTATGTATAAAACTCTATTTGGAGGTTCAAGATTTATCAATATTCATTGCTTATTAAGTCAAAATTATTAATTCATGTTAATAGTATAATCAAGTAGTCGGAAAAATCCGGGTCATCATACCAATGCAACAGCAAGCAAGCAACATAGGGCAGCACATAAGCTATTCATCACCTGAGACAAACATGCTTAAAATGTCAACACAATGGTTGAGTGAACATCATAGGTTTAATAATTAATAAGTTTAGACCACAAGATTTATTTCAAAAAATAAAAATATTTAATATGTCATGAGTTATAATATCGAGCTAAACATTAACCCCTGACACTGTACGGGTGTCAGTACTCATTATTTTGTACCCCCTTGACGATCGGTCAATGGGTAGAGACGTCGCTCTCAATAGGCCTACTCACAATAATTAAGCTTGCAACATTTCAATTCCAGCAATTAACGAAATTATGGCGGGGATTTACATGTAAGAATACACGTTAACAAAGTCTCACGAAGTTGCATATCAAAAGTTTAGGCACTTGTGTCTAAATTGTAAATCATTTAAAAGCAAGCATGTGTCTCACCCCAAGATTTATAATATACATTAAAACATGTAAAAGCGGGGCTATGAGTTCACCTTAGTAGCACAGAAGAGTTATTCCACAAGAGAAATGAATTGAATGGAAGAATGTGATCGGAATCTCAACCTAGAGTTAGAATGTACGATAAGATATAGCCTAATAGACATAAGTATAATAATTATACTAATGATGATGATTTTCCAAAATAATTTCCATTTTCGGAAAGTTACCATTTATGGAAAGTTTCCACTTATAGTAACTTTCTAATTATAGAAAGTTCGGGTTATAATCTATAATAAGACGTTGTACACCTTTACCCAAATCTCGTTGCTATCATACAAGTCACTTGAATGATCAGTTATTACTGGGCGCCCAGGATTCTTGACCAAAATCTATGTCATGGCATTCGAAATCCACAAGCGGTTCCCATAAGGCAACAAGGACCACCTTATGCCATATGTAGTGGTGAGGTTCGTATATAATGCACGTTATCTTGATTATAACCTTCACATATTATAGGTGTATAGACTTCTATTATATAACTAAGTTAATTATATATATATATATATATATATATATATATATATATATATATATATATATATATATATATATATATATATATATATATATAAATAGTATTTATATTATATAACTATTAATAGTTTAATAATTATATATGTATTATTATTCAAGCTAATATTACTAACTTATGACATAGATTAATTAATACTTATAATATACTAATTACTAACACATACAATATATAACATAATTGGTTATACTATTTGTTGTTTAATTTACAAGATACTTAATAATATAGTACCTTATTAACCCAATATTATCCATAAATACCTAAATAATTAATTAAATACCTAATAATCATATACATAATTTTTATAGTCTTAGTTAATTATAAAAATCAGTAAAAAAATTTAAGAAAGTATTTTTATTACAATTTTGTATTTATATTTGTTTTTATTCTTAATTTAATCACAAAATAAGTTTAATTCTACATAAAATACCAAATAAACATAAATAATTATTTTTAAAATTTTATAAGTTTCTTATAGTTAAATAACCTATATAAAAGTATTTATAAAAGTATTTATTTATTTTTACAATTATTTCCTTATTTACCTCCTATTTACATAATAATAGTGTTTAATTATGTAATAATTATTAATTAGACCCATAAATTAATTTTTATAATTTTCTCAGCTCTATACAAAGTTTATGAACCCAGAAAAATTATTTATTTATTTTTATTTTCTGTATATATATTTTATTACGAATTTCACCGTGTTTCTATAATTAAATAACACATAATTCGAGTTTTATTTTTATAAATTATTTTCTGACCTAAATAATTAAATTAAATATCATACTTTGCTAGAAAAATATTTGTATAGCTTAAATAGCCTCTTTCCTATTTTATATATATATATATATATATATATATATATATATATATATATATATATATATATATAAACTGTTTGAATTATTAAAAATATAAAAACGTATTAAATATCAGAAAAATTATTTTTCCTAGATCTCGTATTACTTATTAATAATTAACATGCATAACTTATAATTTATTAAACTCAATACATAATATATATATATATTTATTTTACAAATTTACATTTGTAACCCATTACTTAATCATTTTATATATTTACTCATATTTATATTTTATTTACATTTTATTTATATTAATATAGATTATATACATTTTAATACATAATATATACATTAAATAATAATAATAATATTATTATTATTATTAGGGTTAGGGTTTACATTAAATATTTAGGGTTAGGGTATAGTTCATTAATTACGAGTATTAATTACTTCATTTAATATTTCCGGATAACAACCCTAATATAAAGTACGAGTCAACAATGAAACCCTAGGGGCATTATAGTCATTACAGAGTGGAAAAATGAGGGTTGTTATAGGATGCTACTGACCCGTATCCGCGAAAACATGGACTGTTCCACCGGATGCCCATCATATTTTATTCAGATTCAAAGATGATCGACAACCTTCATAGCCTATTCATTCTCCTAGCAAGGGATGATTTTGACAGCACGCCAGAAAGGCTAGTGATTTATGTAACACTTAATCACCACACTGATCTGATTATCAAAGAATTAAGATTGGTAGTATTGGAAGAAGGAAGATGAAACAATCCTTTCACTCATTTGGATCCTACTCGAGTCAACTTAGCTACATGCGTGACTAATTAGCTTAGGCGTATCTTTAATGAATCCATCCCAGCTTCACATTCAAATCTAGATGCCGAGAGATCTACAATAAAGCAGCTACCCTGCTGCTTGAGTCGGGAATCATATTCACTTCTCACCAGCTTCGACTCTTATGCAATTTGTGCAAAACAACAAACTCTTTCTGTGGAGATCCCAAATTCAAAGAATGCGAGATCATGAAGATAGAATTATTGACACTCTTTGAAGACCTCAGAATTGAGCACCCAAGATGAGAAACAATCACTACCAGCACCGTTTTTATGGTCGATTGCATGGAACTATTAGTAGAGCTATTGATTCTATTCTCCTTTGACTTCAAGATCTGTCATGAGCAACGACATCCCATTTTCTGGCCTTAGGAAGACCGTCAAGAGAAATTCCGTATCTAAACAACATACTAATGCAGCACTTTTTAAGGATCTACCCTGCAAGATATTTTCACCCTCTACTACCTGAAGACATCTACTAGAGGAACATGTTTACCCTACCATGGTAAACAAGACTATGGTCGGACGAACGACCTTAAACAAAAGCGCTTATCGAGAGGCAAATCATGCAATAAAGTATAATAGAAGATAATAAGTGATGACACATGAGCCCAAAGAATAAATACGAAATTCTCAAGTTTGCCGAAACCAACTGTCTCTCCCAGCCAGCAAGTTTCTCCAAATGCATACTCGCTCTTTGGGAAGTAATCGTTTCTTTTTACTCGTTTTTTCGCTCTTAATTCAAGTGTTATATAAAACGCACCCTAGCTTATCACTAAGTATGGATTCCAGCCCAATAGACACTAGAGAATATTCCCATAAATAAAACCCTTTCACTAAAAATCCTAAATGTGAGATACCACAATAGGAACATTAGGGACAATGTTCGTCTAATTGTGGGATAGCGGTGCAAACACCTTTTAATGTGATATCGTAATAAGCCCGTTACATAGATTCTCTGTCCTTAAGACAAATTTTAACATTTTGTTAACTAATAGAAAGCATTTGCGAATAAGTACTTTCAAAATCTAAAACGTTTGTATTAAAAAGTAAGGCTTATTTAAGGCAGAAATCTTGTTAGAACAAACCAATTCTCTAAAAGAGCATTGCATGACCTGACATATTCGACCTAATTTGATTATTGTAAGGCACCCAAAAAGGACCATGAAAAGCATTCATCTTTAATTCTTCACTATATTTTGTTGAGTGTGTCGATGTCTGTGCTCAGAATTAAAAGTTGCTGTAGATCTGCATTTTCGTGTAGAAAAATGTGACAAAGGCCAAACCAGAAGAGCTAGCCATTTGTCAATTGGAACCCTTCTTTTCTCTACAGCATCACCTATTCACCACCACCATCATCCATTAAGTTCCCTAATGATCATCCATCCAAAATGAAATTCCAACAATTCTAAAGTTCACCATACATGGATAAAACCTTAGAAAATGAGATCACCTCAAAAGAAGATTCTCAAAGATAGTACCTATAAGCATTGAGGCAGAAACTTGGAAGTCTACCTAAGAGAAAATTCCTAGAGATGAAAAAAAGAGCAAAGACTCTAGTTGATACATCTTTTCAAAGTTCTAAGTAAAGGAGTAGAACTTATCAAAATCGAAGGCCGCTGGAGATCGAGAAACCACAGAAAGAATGCTTGTTCATCAAAGAAGAAAAATTCCTAAAGAAAGTTTATCGAAACCCTGCTAGTGCATCACAAAAATATCAGCACTCCTATCTATCCCTTTCCTATATTCCGAATAAAGTCTTTAAAAAGACTATTTCACTTTTGTTTACCCTAAACAACTTCATCACTCCACAAAAACCCTTTTCATTTATGACAAATGTCCTAGAAGCTATGATTTTCACCACCGTTGCATTAGCAGCAAGAATTTGAGTCTTAATCAAGCCTATGAAGAAGAGTACAACATGACAGGCTATGAGCGAATTCATTTCTTAGATTTATAGGGAACCCTATACACTTAAGTGATTTGAGCAACCCGTGAGAGGTAGCCTAAGTCATGTAACCTCCTCGCATGCTTAGGCATAAAGAACAGAAACTTCAGAAGATTTCTTAAAATTAAAAACGGGAAGTTTGCTTGAGAACAAGCAAAGTCTAAGTGTGAGATATTTGATATTGACCAAAAAGTCACATGTTTACCTTGATATTAAGTCCCAAAACATTAACGATTTAAATTTTAATGCCAATCTAAGCGTTTTTTCACTTATTTTGTAGATTAAGTGATTACAAAGTCAATGCAAGAAGAATCTTAGAAATCGGACATAAAACGAAGAATATAGAGCGAAAACGGTGAAGACCAAGTTAAGAACTCGAAAATCAGATTTTACGATCCAGGAAACAAGCTGACTAGCATCGCCCACGACCATGACCTATAGCCTGTCATCAGCCATACGGCCCGCCAAGGATTGATCCCACGGCTTAGGTACCCAGGCTTCCACTTGCCCACGCCCTAGGCTCACGGCCTAGACCCACAGCCTGCTAGGTAGTCCCCATGTCTTGTCAGGGTCTTGGGTGGCCTATTTAAAGGGCATTTTGCTCCCCATTTCAAACACACACTTCACTTCAATTTTCACACTCTCTCACCACAATTAGTCATACTTTAAAGGCCTTCTTCTCTGTTCAGAAAATTTAGTACCCAGAGGTGAAAGTCGAAGATCGTGTTAAGAACGATCTGGAGTCTAAAGTTGTCACTTTTGTATTTTGGAACTCAGTTACACATACTGGTACTTCTATCCTTTATCTTTATATAATGTCTTTCATTGTTATGATTTATGATATTGTTACTATGATTACTGAGTAGTTATCTTTAGTGTATGTTATGACGTAATCAGTTACGCTGCAGAAATTATATTGGATTATGTATGTGTTAAGATGCTTTCCGATTTATGTTTAAAACTCAATCCCTTTTCCAACTAATAGAACGTAGTTACCGGCTTTGTTATTGGGAAGTCGTGAACCCCGATTCAGAGTACACTACCTATATCACCCCTTGGTAAGAGAACTCTGTCAGATAAAATGCAAGCTTGACTAAGGCAAAATGGTTATAGCAAGCTAACCTGAGCCTTAGATTCCGAAAGAGATCCCTTTTGTAGTGAAACCTCTGATTAGACTAGGATTACTTTGTCGGTCTTGAACCATACTGGTGTAGTCACTAAGCATATAAACTTAGTACGTGCACGCTGAAGCACATCGGTTGTTGTAAGCTGCACCTCTGCTATGTAAGGCCATAGAAACAATTAAGTGTTGACTAGTACACTACACCATAACGCGGTCTCAAGCATTGCACCCCGCTTGAGGATTTCTTAGTTAATTAAGGAACTGTTTGTTTAAAAGTCATAAAGGATTAGATCCTTAGGATAAACGAACGTGTTCATGGAAGTTACCTAGTAACTTGGCCATGGTCTTCTTTATGGTTGAACTCTTCTTAGGGCCTAACCACTTTGTATTAACCAATTGTTAATGAAAGTATCAAAACACATCGCGTCTCTCGAATTAGGAAAACCTTGTCTTCCTTTATACATAAGAAAGTTTAGACCTTGTGGAATGTTAATATTCCGCCTTTTCCGAGCACTCTTATTGATGAGCCGCCCATGCCTACATGTAATCATGTTTGATGGACGTCGGGGGTTGAGGGCATTGTTTTCTATTCAGAATCACCAAACCTAGCGTAATTATCCAGTGACATATCACCAACGTGATAGGGACGTCTAAGTACATCATAGGAGATACAAAGTCACTACGTATTCATGAGCCAACATTCCACAATCTCAGCTAAGAATTGATGAAATCATAACACGTACTTATCTTAACCCTATCTAAATTACAAATTTTATCGCATTTACTTTCCTTTATTTACATGTTTACCTTAGAACTTTAGAAAACCCCAATACTCCTCTATCTACTTAGTTATTAGGATAATTCTATAGATAAAAGTTCAATTCTATTATCTTCTTAAATCAACGACCCTAGGTCATACTTCCATTACTCACCCATAGGAAGGAGTAGTAGATTTAAGCCCCCGCATATTATAAATTTAAAACCATAACCTCTTAGTAAAATCTGAAATAGACGACCAACGTCCTGAAGACACAGCTACAAAGGACCTTTCTCACCAACATTGCTCTCCATTTGGGTGATAACCATAGCTCACAATTTGACAAAGGACCTAAAAGCTATGGTTATCACCGACATTTCACTAGTGACAAGAATTAGAGTCTTGATCAAGCCTATGACGAAGAATGCAGCATGACTGGCTATTGAGTGATTTTATTTCTATAGATCTATAGGTTACCTTTTACAGTTAATGAATTGAGTGACCCGAGTGAGATAGCTAAAGACATGTAACTTCCTCTCATGCTTGCAGAGATAGCTTCACGATTAACAATGATAAAAGCTGCATATTTATTCTTACATCTCAAAAGACAAAAACACTTGATCAAACAAAATGAAAACTTATTTGTTCAAAAGATCAAAAGTTTGCTTGAGGATAAGTAAAGTCTAAGTGTGGGATATCTGATATCGGTCAAAAAATCACATTTTACTACAGATATTTAGTCCTAGTATGGTAAAGTAATTAACTTTATCTCCGGATTAAGCATTTATTTACTTTATTTGATATATCAGGTGATTACAAAGATGATGCAAGAAGAATCGATGAAAATGAGCTTAAAACAAAGAATGTATAGCAAAAATGGTGAAACTCAAGTTACGGCCTCGAAAACCAAGTTACGATCCAAGAAATCAGCAAAAACAACCAAGGAACAAGATCACACGGCCTTCTCACTTTGGCTGCCACATGACCTGCCCACCTTAATGCCACACAGCCAGTATGCCCGGGCAGTGATGCCACACGGCCAGTGTGCCCGGGCAGTGATGCCACACGGCCAGGGCACACGGCCTGCCCACTTTTTGCATGGTCGTGTACACGGCTGACCCATATGGATTTCACTATAAATATGTCCAAATATAGTCCATTTCGAGACACTTTTCAATTCTATCTCTTAATACATCACACACTTTAGCTTTCTCTCACTAGAAATCTAGATATTTTGATGGCCTTCTCACCTCTGTGCGGGAAATTAAGTACCCGGAGGAGAACGTAGAAGGTTGTACTAGGAGCGGTTGAGAATTTCACTTTTATAACAGTCAGATCCTCGTTTGTATATGGTCAATGCCTTCCTTAATTTAAATGATATATTTGGTTTCTTTGAATTACTTTCATCTTATGCTTACGTCTATCTGTTATAATCGTTATATATGTTAGTATATATCTGAAACGTATGCTGTAGTTATGCTGAAACCTTGACGGGTTTAGAAGTCTAATTTACGGACCACCCTTTCCAATTACCCACGTGACTATAACCTAGTGCTAGGGCCTGATCAATCCTAGAATACATGGTAAGTAGTTATATCTGCTTAACGTTATAACAAGGGTTAGTACCTACATATAGATAGTAACATATCTATTGATGTTTCAAAAGTGTGTACAGTAGTGCTTATCTTTTAGTCTAACTTTTAAATTTATAATATCTTAATTTACGTTTACTTTTAACACCCTAACGAGAAATAAAACCCGATCAAATGAAATATAGTATTTAGTAAGTTAATGTTCATCCCAAGAGAACGGGTGGATTCAGAAGATATAAATTTGATTCTGAGATTTGATTGTTGGATTAACAAGAAATAGGAAACAAATAAATTGCAAGCAAATAAATTAAAAGAATAAACACTATTAAATAAAACACGGGCTTGAACATTTCACACCTTGCTCACAATTGCATTTGAAATTAAGGTTAACTCAGATTTAATGAAGACCTAAGAATATCTAATCCAAGACTAGTTCCATTATAATAATCTGATTTATTGTCATGTTTATATTTACTAAGTTTAATCCTAGTGATGTTCCAGTTAAAACTTAATAGTAACTTTTTTTATTTAAATCAAACTATTTAAACAATGGTGTTTTAATCAGACATAATACATAACAGCTAATCCAGAGATTCTATCAAATTTAATATTTCTGCTCTAAATGTATGAAGCCGACGGCTTGGTCAACGAAGCCGGCGACTTCGTTGGCTCTGTTGAATATTTTCGCCGAATACTGTTTTTAATTTATCTGAGTTTAAATTGTAACAAAACTTCATAATAATAAGATGAAGCCGTCGGCTCTGGTATGTGAAGCCGGCGGCTTCATACAATAGATCCGTTATTCTAATTGGTTTCATGCAATTCGACTATTTTATGCAATGTTCACAAAGTGTTACTTTAGTTCAAGCACATTTAAGGCTTTTAGCCCATAATTAAAGTAAGAACAATAAATAAAAGACAAGATGAATTAAAGAAACTCATACCGACATACAAGAATGGAAAGCAAAAAATTGATTGAATAACTTGAATGCTGTTGATAAATAAAAATCCTAATAAATTCGTGATTTGTCTCTGAATGCAGAGTACAAAAACTGTCTGCTTAAAACTGAACCCAAGACCTTAATTTATAGTTTCAGCAACCGTCACCCCAAGCCGTCGGCTTGGATGTGAAGCTGGCGGCTTCCCATTATCTTGGAGTGGGGCCTACGTTAAACGTGATCTTGAAACATACGTTGATATCTTCTGTTTAACTTTAGCCGGCGACTTCAATATGAAGCCGGCGGCTTGATTGCTTCCGGATCAAGATGAGAATATTTTCCAATTTTAACTTGAACTTGGGCAGCAATCTGGATTAGGTGCGTGACATAAGCCGACTGCTTCACTATAAAGCCTGCAGCTTGGATCTCTTTTTCTTGGTAACCAAGTTCTTCAATTTCTGCAATCAATTCTAATTAGAGCTTTTTTAAAGTGTGTGGTTCTCATTAGAACTCTTTTCTCTCGCTCTATTCACTCTTATTGGCCTTCGTTGGGCTCCTTTATTTTTTATTTCCTTTGCTTTCATGCTTAGCACTTAGACCAATTGTATCAGCTACTTGTAACGCCTGTCACTTGCCAACATGGCAATCAAAAAATGCCATTATGGCTGTATCCATGTGTCTCTTTTTGTGTCACTTTTCCCCCCGTTCAATTCCAACGGGAGAAGAAACACCAGTTTCTTATTTTTTTTATTTTTTATTAATTTAAAAATATTATTTTTATCCCTCTTTAATACTTAACCCAATTTGTACCACCCCGTTTTCCCTGTATATGTTCTATAGATGTATCGCGTATGTACGACTAGTGTATGAAGGGTTTGAGACACGTTCGCGTGTTGAAGTTCAAGTATACAAGAAATGGTCAGAAACCCGTAGTGGGTCGCGGCACGACCTGGGGAGCCGCGGCGCGACCTGGGGAGCTGCGGCTTGGCGTTTCAAGTAAATCAGGATCAGATGGCATGAAAAATTGATCCCAGACTCAGTGTATTCTCGCGGTGCAAGGAAGGAGTGTCACGGCGCGACCATGCTTGCAAGCTGATTCCGGATTTCGCAATTTTAAGGGTGTTTAGGGGCATTTTAGTCTTTTCGCGTGTGTGCCAGATTGGGATCTTAAATTCCATCCACTTATCTCATTTTATTCATTTCTTTTTCCTTTTCTTTCTCATTTTCCTCTCAAACTTCAAAACCCCATTTGATTCAAAGGGATTTTTGGAAAGGAAGATTCGAGATTCGATCGAAAGCGTAAGAGGCAACTTTGTTCTCCTCGTTCTTAGCTACAAGGTGATACTAGTGGTAAGCTCTAACTTCGAATTTCATTTTTGTGTTCATCATTCAAATTTAGGGCTTTTGATTGTATATTCATAATTGAAACCCCATTAGCTGTTAATTGAAGATTAACACCAAGATTCGGGTTTATTGTTGATGTTAGCGGGTTTAGGGTTTGGTGAGTAAGTGTAAGCTTGTAAGACTTACAAATGGGTGTAATCACTAGTATTTAGTGATTATTGAGGTGTTGGAAGCCTTTAGGGTTCATGTGGTTGACTAATTTTGAATAGAGTCAAAATTAGGGTTTGGTGATGATTGTGACCCGATTGTCGATTTAATAAGGTTTATAAACTTAAAATGAAGTAAGTTGAAGTATAAACCCGAGTTAAATATATTGTGGTGTCAAAACTTGTAAATGCTGAGATTTTGACTATTAAGGGTCAAAACGGGTTTTGGGCAACAAGCGAGTTAAAATGCGTTTGATTGCTAAAGTTGTACTTTTAGGTATTTCAGGAACGCGGGAATTGGTCTTGTTGGTTTCGGACCTTCGTGTAGCGTTAAAGTGCAAAGGGGCGTGAATTGCACTTGTTGTTCATTTGGGCGGGTCAAGAGTCCAAATGAGTTTGTATTGATGTTTATGTGATAAATGGAATATGTACGTTCCATTGGCGAATTTCGGGATTGGATTACACTTCATCGAGGCGTTTAAGGTGCGTGTAAATTTACTATGCACATGTATATGTGTAAAATGGGTGCATGTGTGTAGAGTGACCCTTGCTTGGGTTTACTCTATGTTGGTGTGGGTAAATGGACTCCTCATGTGCTTTGGGTCCATGTGATACGCTTATGCGTATTGGGTTTTACCCTTGGGGTGGTGATTTGGCTAGCGTTTTGGATAACTCTTTTGGCGATGGGTTGCTAGCATTTGTTGTTGAGGAAATGAATCTCGGTTAGTGTGGATTCATGATGACTCGGGTAGTTCGGTCATCTTGGTGATGAGGTGGTGAATTTCGGGTTGTGCGAATTCACTAAGGCTCGGGTAGTTCGGCCAACCTCGGTTGTAGAAGTGGTGAAGGAAGTGAATCTCGGGTAGTGCGAATTCACTAAGGTCCGGGTAGTTCGGCCGACCTTCATGTGGTTTGGGTTAAGGGGTTAACATTATCGTTGTTGTTGATTATATTTATTGTATACGCATATATATTTATTGTTGTGTTGTAGCTAATCTTGTGGCATTAGCTTGGTGATTACGTAGCGTGTAGCTACTTTGTGTATGTGCTCTTTTGTAGTTTGTTTACCATGCAGAGACGGTATGTGTTTATTTTGATGCTTGGCGATGCGTAGCCATTTTATGCATATGTATGTGTATAGTATCTTTACATTCACTAAGCATTAGCTTACCCACTCGTTGTTGCCATTTTTATAGGTTCGCGTGATAGAGGCGCGGGTAAGTGTAGTGACCCGAACTTTTCCATGTTTATATATATTAATTGAGATTGTTATTTACATGATTAAGTGTTTCCAACATGTTATGCAATCAAACTTGTTAAGACTTGATTAATTGAAATAGGTTTCATATAGACAATTGACCACCCAAGTTGACCGGTGATTCACGAACGTTAAAACTTGTAAAAACTATATGATGACATATATATGGATACATATATAGTTAACATGATATTATGATAATTAAACATATCATTAAGTATATTAACAATGAACTACATATGTAAAAACAAGACTACTAACTTAATGATTTTGAAACGAGACATATATGTAACGATTATCGTTGTAACGACATTTAATGTATATATATCATGATAATATAATAATTTAAAATCTCATTTGATATTATAAACATCGGGTTAACAACATTTAACAAGATCGTTAACCTAAAGGTTTCAAAACAACACTTACATGTAACGACTAACGATGACTTAACGACTCAGTTAAAATGTATATACATGTAGTGTTTTAATATTTATTCATACACTTTTGAAAGACTCCAAGACACTTATCAAAATACTTCTACTTAACAAAAATACTTACAATTACATCTTCGTTCAGTTTCATCAAAAATTCTACTCGTATGCAACCGTATTCGTACTCGTACAATACACAGCTTTTAGATGTATGTACTATTGGTATATACACTCCAATGATCAGCTCTTAGTAGCCCATGTGAGTCACCTAACACATGTGGGAACCATCATTTGGCAACTAGCATGAAATATGTCATAAAATTACAAAAATATGAGTAATCATTCATGACTTATTTACATGAAAACAAAATTACATATCCTTTATATCTAATCCATACACCAACGGCCAAAAACACCTACAAACACTTTCATTCATCAATTTTCTTCATCTAATTGATCTCTCTCAAGTTCTATCTTCAAGTTCTAAGTGTTCTTCATAAATTCCAAAAGTTCTAGTTTCATAAAATCAAGAATACTTCCAAGATTGCAAGTTTACTTCCAAGTTTTCTAAATCCATTCCAAGTAATCATCCAAGATCAAGAAACCTTTGTTACTTACAGTAGGTTATCTTTATAATACAAGGTAATAATCATATTCAAACTTTAATTCAATTTCAAATAACTATAACAATCTTATTTCGAGTGAAAATCTTACTTGAACTGTTTTCGTGTCATGATTCTGCTTCAAGAACTTTCAAGCCATCCAAGGATCCTTTGAAGCTAGATCCATTTTTCTCATTTCCAGTAGGTTTATCCAAGGAACTTGAGGTAGTAATGATGTTCATAACATCATTCGATTCATACATATAAAGCTATCTTATTCGAAGGTTTAAACTTGTAATCACTAGAACATAGTTTAGTTAATTCTAAACTTGTTCGCAAATAAAAGTTAATCCTTCTAACTTGACTTATAAAATCAACTAAACACATGTTCTATATCTATATGATGTGCTAACTTAATGATTTAAAACATGGAAACACGAAAAACACCGTAAAACCGGATTTACGCCGTCGTAGTAACACCGCGGGCTGTTTTGGGTTAGTTAATTAAAAACTATGATAAACTTTGATTTAAAAGATGTTATTCTGGGAAAATGATTTTTATTATGAACATGAAACTATATCCAAAAATCATGGTTAAAGTCAAAGTGGAAATATGTTTTCTAAAATGGTCATCTAGACGTCGTTCTTTCGACTGAAATGACTACCTTTACAAAAACGACTTGTAACTTATTTTTCAGACTATAAACCTATACTTTTTCTATTTAGATTCATAAAATATAGTTCAATAGGAAACCATAGCAATTTGATTCACTCAAAACGGATTTAAAATGAAGAAGTTATGGGTAAAACAAGATTGGATAATTTTTCTCATTTTAGCTACGTGAAAATTGGTAACAAATCTATTCCAACCATAACTTAATCAACTTGTATTGTATATTATGTAATCTTGAGATACCATAGACACATATACAATGTTTCGACCTATCATGTTGACACATCTATATATATTTCGGAACAACCATAGACACTCTATATGTGAATGTTGGAGTTAGCTATACAGGGTTGAGGTTGATTCCAAAATATATATAGTTTGAGTAGTGATCAATACTGAGATATGTATACACTGGGTCGTGGATTGATTCAAGATAATATTTATCGAGTTATTTCTGTACATCTAACTGTAGACAACTAGTTGTAGGTTACTAACGAGGACAGCTGACTTAATAAACTTAAAACATCAAAATGTATTAAAAATGTTGTAAATATATTTTGAACATACTTTGATATATATGTATATATTGTTATAGGTTCGTGAATTAACCAGTGGCCAAGTCTTACTTCCCGACGAAGTAAAAATCTGTGAAAGTGAGTTATAGTCCCACTTTTAAAATCTAATATTTTTGGGATGAGAATACATGCAGGTTTTATAAATAATTTACAAAATAGACACAAGTACGTGAAACTACATTCTATGGTTGAATTATCGAAATCGAATATGCCCCTTTTTATTAAGTCTGGTAATCTAAGAATTAGGGAACAGACACCCTAATTGACGCGAATCCTAAAGATAGATCTATTGGGCCTAACAAACCCCATCTAAAGTACCAGATGCTTTAGTACTTCGAAATTTATATCATATCCGAAGGGTGTCCCGGAATGATGGGGATATTCTTATATATGCATCTTGTTAATGTCGGTTACCAGGTGTTCACCATATGAATGATTTTTATCTCTATGTATGGGATGTGTATTGAAATATGAAATCTTGTGGTCTATTGTTACGATTTGATATATATATATATATAGGTTAAACCTATAACTCACCAACATTTTTGTTGACGTTTAAAGCATGTTTATTCTCAGGTGAATACTAAGAGCTTCCGCTGTTGCATACTAAAATAAGGACAAGATTTGGAGTCCATGTTTGTATGATATTGTGTAAAAACTACATTCAATAAACTGATTTCGATGTAACATATTTGTATTGTAAACCATTATGTAATGGTCGTGTGTAAAAAGGATATTTTAGATTATCATTATTTGATAATCTACGTAAAGCTTTTTAAACCTTTATTTATGAAATAAAGGTTATGGTTTGTTTTAAAAATGAATGCAGTCTTTGAAAAACGTCTCATATAGAGGTCAAAACCTCGCAACGAAATCAATTAATATGGAACGTTTTTAATCAATAAGAACGGGACATTTCAGTTGGTATACGAGTGTTGGTCTTAGAGAACCAGAAAATTTACATTAGTGTGTCTTATCGAGTTTGTTAGGATGCATTAGTGAGTCTGGACTTCGACCGTGTTTTCTTTAAAAATGATTGCTTAACATTTTTGTTGGAAACTATATATTTTTAACATGTTAATATTATGTGATATATTAATCTCTTAACATGTTTGATATTTTGTGATAGATGTCTACCTCTAGCACAAGTCCCGTTGACTCACCTAATAATAACGAAGAGTCAAATATATATTGGACTGATTCACAAGTTCCCGAAGAGGAACCGGAAGAAGAATCAAAACCGGAAGAAGAATCAGAACCGGAAGAGGAGGAACCGGATGAGGAAATAGAACCGGTGGGGGAAATAATAAAACGGTTAAGTAAAAGAAAATCCTCAACCAACCGACCAAGGTTAATTATGGTCAATGGTGTTTCCACCAAGGAAGCAAAATATTGGGAGGATTACCAATTCTCCGATGAATCGGATTTCGACGAGAATTCCGATGATGTTATAGAAATTACCCCAACTGAATTTAAAAAGGCAAAAGAAAATAATAAGGGAAAGGGCACAAAAATAGAGAAATCTAATTCCAACCCCGATGAACTTTATATGTATCGTCAACCCCCGAAGTCCTTAAGTTGTAACAATGACCCGGGAACCTCTAAACCACCAGGTTTTTCTAAACCAATGTGGAAAACGACGGCTCGTATTAGGGGAACATCATATATCCCTAGAAACTTGGCAAAACGAACCAAAACCGAAGAAGAAGAAACGAGCGAGTCGGAATAAGATAGTTGTATTCGTGTGGTGTAATATATGTAATATAGTGTGCTTATGCTTTATGATATATGTAAAAATTGCTTGTATTAATAAATTTTTTTTTATGAATCTAACTCTTGTCTATTTTACAGTATAAAAACACAAAATGGATAGACAACCCAATATTTTAAGAGACCTACCCGGAGACATGATTGATGAAATCTTGTCTAGAGTCGGTCAGAATTCTTCGGCACAACTATTTACGGCGAAATCAGTTTGCAAGACTTTCGAAGAACGTTCCAAGAATGCCTTGGTTTATAAGAGACTTTCGTTTGAAAGATGGGGGATATCACATTGGGAAACCCATAAGTTACGATGTGTTTACTTTGACGCATATATTGCGGGGAACCCAAATGCTATTTTACGCAACGGGTTAAGAAATTATTTTGACTCAATGTATCCGAATATAGGACTTCATGATTTAGAAAAAGCGGCTAACATGCAACATAAAGAAGCATGCTATGCTTACGGGTTAGTAGTGTTCGCTTCTCACCAAAGTGAGAAAAAGAACATCGGGCTACAACTATTGGGAGTTGGTAATTGGGGTAAGAAATGAGGTTTTTAGGTTATTACGAGACTGTTGGTCATTACGTAACCCTCGTCCCTTTGACAACGTTACAACACGCTGTCTTATCAACGGCCATAACGGTTATGTTCCACAAGACCAAGGATAAGAAGTAGTCCTAGTAAAACCAGAATGCATGACTTGTTTCTGGAAGTATGAATTACGTGTCTTTATTGCCTTTGCTGAACGACTTGTGTACTAGCTAGAATTATCTTCACAACTATATCTTGTATCAAAGTTATTGTGTGCTATATTTCATGCTTTATGTAAAATAAGTGGTATTGTAAGTTTGTAAAATATTGTATAAAAGTTTGAACGCGAAATATTATTATAATCAGTTTTTCATATAGAATTGTAGTAGTTGAATTGTATATTAGCTATTAAGTATGAACTTAACGGGTAGGTACTACCCGAATTTAAACTTATAAAACGCTAATATGAAGAAAAAGCTTTTATAAATGAGTTCATATTATGCTACGAAATACTATTAACTACTCTTAATATTCTGTATGATTAACTTGTTCCATTTGACTATTTTGAAGGAAATGGCACCGACTACTCGACACACCGTGAATATGAATGAAGAGGAATTTCGTACTTTTCTAGCTTCAAACATAGCCGCAGTACAGGCTGCGCTACATACCAACAATAACCTTGGATCCAGCAGTACAGGAAATCGTGTAGGATGCACCTACAAAGAATTCACTGCCTGCAAACCTTTGGAATTTGATGGAACTGAAGGACCGATCGGATTGAAACGGTGGACCGAGAAGGTCGAATCGGTGTTTGCCATAAGTAAGTGTACTGAAGAGGACAAAGTGAAGTACGCTACGCATACCTTCACAGGTTCTGCGTTAACATGGTGGAATACCTATCTAGAGCAAGTGGGACAAGATGATGCTTATGCACTACCGTGGTCAGCATTCAAGCACTTGATGAACGAGAAGTACCGTCCCAGAACCGAGGTCAATAAGCTCAAGACAGAACTTAGAGGGTTATGAACCCAAGGATTTGATATTACCACGTACGAAAGACGATTCACAGAATTGTGTCTATTGTGTCCGGGAGCGTTTGAAGATGAGGAAGAGAAGATCAACACGTTTGTGAAAGGATTACCAGAAAGAATCCAAGAAGATATAAGTTCACACGAGCCCGCCTCTATACAACAGGCATGTAGAATGGCTCACAAACTAGTGAACCAGATTGAGGAAAGAATTAAAGAACAGACGGCTGAAGAGGCCAATGTGAAGCAAGTCAAAAGATAGTGGGAGGAAAACGGTGATAAGAATCACCAATACAACAACAACAGCAATTACAACAATAATCGCAACAATTACCCCAACAATCGCAACATCAATCGCAACTACAACAAACGGCCCAACAACAACAACAACAACAACAACAACAACAACAACATCAACTACAACAATCATCCCAACAACAATAACAACCACAACAACAATAACAATCAGAAGCAGCTATGCCAAAGGTGTGAAAAGTATCACTCGGGGTTCTGCACCAAATTTTGCAACAAGTGTAAAAGAAATGGTCATAGCGGGGCGAAGTGTGAGGTCTACGGACCAGGGGTTAACAGAACGAAAGGAACAAATGGTGTCGGAACGAGTAATGGTGGAGCAAGTAGTGTCGGAGCAAGTTATGCCAATGTAGTTTGTTATAAATGTGGAAAACCGGGCCACATTTGAAATGTCCCGTTCTTATTGATTAAAAACGTTCCATATTAATTGATTTCGTTGCGAGGTTTTGACCTCTATATGAGACGTTTTTCAAAGACTGCATTCATTTTTAAAACAAACCATAACCTTTATTTCATAAATAAAGGTTTAAAAAGCTTTACGTAAATTATCAAATAATGATAATCTAAAATATCCTGTTTACACACGACCATTACATAATGGTTTACAATACAAATATGTTACATCGAAATCAGTTTCTTGAATGCAGTTTTTACACAATATCATACAAACATGGACTCCAAATCTTGTCCTTATTTTAGTATGCAACAGCGGAAGCTCTTAATATTCACCTGAGAATAAACATGCTTTAAACGTCAACAAAAATGTTGGTGAGTTATAGGTTTAACCTATATATATCAAATCGTAACAATAGATCACAAGATTTCATATTTCAATACACATCCCATACATAGAGATAAAAATCATTCATATGGTTAACACCTGGTAACCGACATTAACAAGATGCATATATATAAGAATATCCCCATCATTCCGGGACACCCTTCGGATATGATATAAATTTCGAAGTACTAAAGCATCCGGTACTTTGGATGGGGTTTGTTAGGCCCAATAGATTTATCTTTAGGATTCGCGTCAATTAGGGTGTCTGTTCCCTAATTCTTAGATTACCAGACTTAATAAAAAGGGGCATATTCGATTTCGATAATTCAACCATAGAATGTAGTTTCACGTACTTGTGTCTATTTTGTAAATCATTTATAAAACCTGCATGTATTCTCATCCCAAAAATATTAGATTTTAAAAGTGGGACTATAACTCACTTTCAAAGATTTTTACTTCGTCGGGAAGTAACACTTGGCCACTGGTTGATTCACGAACCTATAACAATATATACATATATATCAAAGTATGTTTAAAATATATTTACAACACTTTTAATATATTTTGATGTTTTAAGTTTATTAAGTCAGCTGTCCTCGTTAGTAACCTACAACTAGTTGTCCACAGTTAGATGTACAGAAATAAATCGATAAATATTATCTTGAATCAATCCACGACCCAGTGTATACGTATCTCAGTATTGATCACAACTCAAACTATATATATTTTAGAATCAACCTCAACCCTGTATAGCTAACTCCAACATTCACATATAGAGTGTCTATGGTTGTTCCGAAATATATATAGATGTGTCGACATGATAGGTCGAAACATTGTATACGTGTCTATGGTATCTCAAGATTACATAATATACAATACAAGTTGATTAAGTTATGGTTGGAATAGATTTGTTACCAATTTTCACGTAGCTAAAATGAGAAAAATTATCCAATCTTGTTTTACCCATAACTTCTTCATTTTAAATCCGTTTTGAGTGAATCAAATTGCTATGGTTTCATATTGAACTCTATTTTATGAATCTAAACAGAAAAGTATATGTTTATAGTCGGAAAAATAAGTTACAAGTCATTTTTGTAAAGGTAGTCATTTCAGTCGAAAGAACGACGTCTAGATGACCATTTTAGAAAACATACTTCCACTTTGAGTTTAACCATAATATTTGGATATAGTTTCATGTTCATAATAAAAATCATTTTCTCAGAATAACAACTTTTAAATCAAAGTTTATCATAGTTTTTAATTAACTAACCCAAAACAGCCCGCGGTGTTACTACGACGTCGTAAATCCGGTTTTACGGTGTTTTTCGTGTTTCCAGGTTTTAAATCATAAAGTTAGCATATCATATAGATATAGAACATGTGTGTAGTTAATTTTAAAAGTCAAGTTAGAAGGATTAACTTTTGTTTGCGAACAAGTTTAGAATTAACTAAACTATGTTCTAGTGATTACGAGTTTAAACCTTCGAATAAGATAGTTTTATATAAATGAATCGAATGATGTTATGAACATCATTACTACCTCAAGTTTAGTAGGTAAACCTACTGGAAGTGACAAGAAATGATCTAGCTTCAAAGGATCTTGGATGGCTTGAAAGTTCTTGAAGTAGGATCATGACACAAAAACAAGTTCAAGTAAGATTTTTACTCGAATTAAGATAGTTTATAGTTATAGAAATTGAATCAAAGTTTGAATATGAATATTACCTTGAATAAGAAAGATAACCTACTATATATAACAAAGGTTTCTTGATCTTAGATGATTACTTGGAATGGATTAGAAAGCTTGGAAGTAAATTAGTAAACTTGAAGGGATTTTTGAAGTGTTCTTGAAGTGTTCTTCCTATGATGATTATAGCTTGATTCTTGAAGTGATTTTTGATGAAGATGATGATTAACTACTGGAAAAATACGTTTGATGTTTTAGCATAGAGGTATAAAATACTATTAAATTTTAGAAGGAAATACTATTAAATACGATACAATTTACACAAGATATTTATTTATTTAGAGAATGGATATACTTAAACCTTGCTACAACACTTATAAGCAGTGTACCTAATCGTACAGTAGTGTAGTTTTTAGTAAGTCCGGTTCGTTCCACAGGGAATCTTTTTAAACAAAGTTTAACGCTATATTAGTTTACTTTTATAAAAATACAAATATATATACAAGTAATATTATTATTATAAAAGGGGGGTTTTTACCGTTTAATGACCGGTTTGTCGATTTTAAAACTTTAGTCGCAGTTAAAACCAAATGTAAAATAATAAATAAATACAAGACTTAATTTAAAGTGTAAATTAAATAACGATAATGAAATTGCGAATAATAAAAGTGCGATAAATTAAACTTGCGATAATTAAAAAGTACGATAATTAAAAGTGCAATTAAATACAATAACAATAAAAATGCGATAATTAGAAGTGCAATTAAATATAAAATAAAGGAAATTAAATATGAAATAAAAGAATTATGCTTATTTAAACTTCCGTAATCATGATGTTTGACGTGTTGATTTTAGTTTTATGCCCATGGGTTAATTGTCCTTTGTCCTGGATTATTTAATATGTCCATACGGATTTGTCCATAATAGTCCATCAGTCATAAATATAAAGAGCGAAAGCCTTCGTCAAATTATTCTTATTCCCGAAGTCAAATATTCCAACTAATTGGGGATTCGAATTGTAACAAGGTTTTAATACTTTATTTAATGAATACACCAGGTTATCGACTGCGTGTAAACCAAGGTTTTACTACTTTGTTAACAATTACACCAATTACCCTTGAATGTAATTCACCCCTGTTTCAACAAGTCTATTAACTATTAATCCAATTCCGTATCCGGCAAAATGAATAATTATTGGTATTTATAGATATCCCGCCCACCGTACCCAGTCAAGCGTATGTGGTTATATATAAATACGTCGAATTATAAGTTTGTATATTAAATTAACAAGGTATTGTTTAATTAATATAAAACCCATTGATAGCCCATAGTCTAATTTTCACAAGTGTCGTTCTTTTATCCAAACCCCAATTATGGTACAAAGCCCAATTATAACTTAACTACGAGACATTAAATTAAAAAGGTTGAACATAACTTACAATGATTAAAAATAGCGTAGCGTTACACGGACAGAATTTCGACTTACACCCTTACAACATTCGCTAACATACCCTTATTATTAGGATTAAAATTAAAATTAAAATTAAAATATAAATATAAATATATACGATATAGATTGAGAGATGGATATATGATATTAAAAATGCTCAGAATTCGGTTGCTTTTATAGGTAGTTTCAAAACTTGGGGTTCCGCGACTCGCGGCACATTTTGCCTTCAAACTCCGCGAGTCGCGGAGTTTGTAAATACAGCTCAGTCCCTTTTGGAGTCTTTCTTGCCGACGATTTATTTATAAATATAATATATATAATTAATATAATTAATTATATATTATATTATATTTATATACATAGTTAACTTGTAATTTTTAGTCCGTTGCGTCGAGCGTTGAGAGTTGACTTATGTCCCGGTTCCGGATTTTCGAACGTCCTTGCGTACAATTTAATATCTTGTACTTTGCGTTTTGAATCTTGTACTCTTGTAATTTCGAGACGTTTCTTATCAATAATTGGAACCTCTTTGATTGTATTTTGTACTTTTGAGCTTTTTGGTTGTTTGCGTCTTCAATTCATCGAATCTGTCTTTTGTCTTCACCTTTTATTATTTAAACGAATATCACTTGTAAATAGAAGAATTGCAACTAAAAGCTTGTCTTTCTTGAGGAATAATGCTATGAAATATATGTTCGTTTTTAGCATTATTATATATTCCCACACTTGAGCGTTGCTTGTCCTCAAGCAATATCGTCTTGAAATACTAGAATCACTTCTTTATTCTTCACACTTTGTACATCAGTGATTTCTATACGGCGGTATAAACAATGGTAGTAACGATATGGTTTACAATCCCACATGACTATAAAAATTTAGATCCATTAAGGAAATTGGATCTTTATGAAAACATTTGATCTTTTAAAAATTAAATCTAGTTTTTACCCTAGATAAGTTTTCCGGAATAACCCTTTACTGGTGTTTGCAAAATATTTTTGTGGGTTTGGTGGGTTTCAGATTTGAAAATTTTAGCTCAAAACTTGCGGTTTTGTGTCACCCACTTGCTAACCTTGTATTTGGGAAGCAACACGTTCAGTTTACTTGCTCTGTATATTACCTTTCGGTAAACTACCGTCCGGTTGTAAAGGAAAGCGTTGAACAAGCAACTGTTAAGGCAATGTCCCCTGACATGCTTTTAATTATGGTCTATAATGTGTCGGACGCAATTACTATCCTTGGTAGGAGCAATAGTAAAGCTCACCCTTATGATTTTTCGGTCTGGCACAAGGTCCTGTCTTTGACCATGCTATGCAACCACCGTTCTTACGGTTGACACCCGATTTAGTTCAGGTGACCTAATGAATTCCAGATGAATTCCTAGGATTTTACGTTCAATGGTAATGAACGTATTGAAAAATAGGTTTTCAGAAAACAAATCGGTTTGTAATTTTGATCAAAATATTTTCTCATTCAAGCTCGAGTTTAGATATCATTGAATTCCATGAGTTTGAATTCTCAATCTTTAAGGTCAATCTCTAGGATTGAGTAATATCAGGCTTAAAAGCTGATTTTTGATCTTTTAAGGAGATTATCCTTTCTGGGGATCTGATTCATTAGTCTTATCAAGCTAATTTGCATGGTGCCCCCCCCATTTTACGAGATAAATCCTTCTCATGGTTAGGATAAATCTGACCACTTGGCGACCCTGTTTAATGCTGAGGTCCGTGAATTTCCTGCTGATTTTAGTGATGACTTTTCTCGATTTTTCGTCAACCTACAGCTGGTCTGGACGACAACTTCATGACCTAAATCAAGAAGCGCGTGTCTTTTTCGGAAGACTTTACTTCCTTTTAATGATGGAATTGATTCATCGTGTAGATCCATCTCTTCTTTTCTTTCATCGGGTAAAATAGTTTAGTTTAGTCCAAAGCAAAAGTATTTTCAATTATTTGTTACAGATATATGTGACATATGTTTAAGATAACTTGGTAAATATTCCCACACTTGGCTTTTATTTTCCTTTTTATCGTCCTCTATTCCATTTTAAATGAATTTTAAGATTTTGGTTTGTTTCTCAATTTATGTCCTTTTTGAGGTAACAATAATTTCGGTGTTAAAACCTAGTTTTATCGTTCATAAATATGTATAAACATGATTTTGAGTTAATTTAATTGAAAATTTTTAAAAATTTTACTAGAATTAGGTAGTCAGTATATAAGACTAGGGCTGTTCTTTATTATCAGAGAGCACTAGATTCTAATACAACTACTGCTTTACTAGTATTTTTAATGGTAACCAAGTGTATAAAGTAAAAAATTTTAAAATCCAAAAGAATTTAACCACTTCCCACACTTAAGATCTTGCAATGCCCTCATTTGCAAGAAATCAGTAACAATTTAAATTATTGAGGGTGATTTGTGTGAAATTAATTAAATTTTACCAAAGTTTCCAAACATATTGGCGTTTGTTTGCTGAATGATAAATGGTGCACATCATTTGTTCATTCCGTCTTGTTGTTATTTCACATATATTTTGCATCTTGTCGTCAAAATTAGTTGCTTTTACTGAACTTAATGCCAGTCTTTGAAAATGCGTTGTTTTACCCTGTTGTGTACATAAGATAAACTGCAAACATATATACATATTTTTGAAGTTTGGTATATTACCCCACATTCAAAAATTATTAAAATCTAAGAAGTTAGAAAATTTAAAAAATATTACAATATTAACATAAGTATTAAATGTATCAATATTACAAATTACAAAATAAAAAAAAACTAAGTAGACTAGGGATGATACTGGTACCAATAGGGGTTCCAAGCATAACCATAGGTGCTATAAAATGCTTCGGCAGGGTTATACGTAGGATACGGTGGTTGCATCTCTATAGACCAGGGAGGGAAGATGGGTTTTGGTGTAGGAATATAGTTTCTACCTATATGTTGGCAATGAGCTATGATTTGGTTTTGATGAACTTGCCAATCTTCAAATGCTCTCTGTCTAGCATTTTCGTACTCCTGTGAAGCTATAAACCTTTGCATTTCTTGTATCTCATTTCCCCCTCCTACATTACCTTGCTGTTGGTTTCTCTCAACCTGTGGATGTCTACCATGGTATTGGACTGCGGCGTTATTTCGCCTCTTCAAAACTTTTGCACCATGGTATACATTTAAACCTATAGTATCGCGGGGTTCTGGTTCTTATACTAATAATCCCCCCCGACTTATATCCACACCGAGATATTCAGCAATTAAAGTAATAAAAATACCACCTCCTATTATGCTATGCGGTCTCATCCCCCTAACCATAGCTGATAAATAATAACCCACACAATAAGGTATACTTACAGCGCTTTGTGGGTCTCGAATACACATATGGTAAAACAAATCCTGTTCATTTACCTTTTCCTTGTTCTTACCCCTTTGTGTAATCGAATTAGCTAAAAACCTATGAATTACTCTTAATTCAGCTCTATCTATATCCAAATAAGAGTAATTTCCCCCTTTGAAACGGTGATGGCTTGTCATTTGACTCCACACACCATGTATATCAAAATTTTCATCTATCTTTCTACCATTTAGTATCAACCCTCTACAATCGGCAGATGCTAACTCCTCAGGCGTATATATACGTAAAGCCTGAGCCATGTCTAGTAAAGACATGTGGTGCATCGAACCTCCTAACAAAAATCTAATAAAAGATCGATCGGTTAAACTAGCTACCCGATCGTTTAATTCTATACTACACAACAATTCTTCACACCATACTTTATATACAGGTCTACGCATGGTGCATAAACGTACCCAGTCATTAAAAGTAGAATTACCATACCTCTATATAAGTAATTCCCTAATTGGCCCGGCCAATTCTACAGCTTCTAAGGGTCCCCATTCTATGACCCTCGGTACCTCAACAACTTTAGAATGAAGAGTATGCAAACCCCTTTGGTATTTTGGATAATCTATCCAAAGTCTGTCAAATCTCAGGTTCGGGTGCAACTCTTCCAAGTGCATATCAGAAAATGTCATGACTGGGTGAGGTATATCTTGCTTGTAGTAGTTATCCACCTCCTGTTGTTCCGTATTCTCAGCAGGAGCATTGCGAGCTTGGGATGAAGATTCACCCCTTTCAGTCTGCAAAACACATCAAACACAATTTTTGTGCATCCAAATATGCATTAGTGTCAGCAAAATCATCAATCAAAATAATTACAATGACATGATCAATTTATATCAAACTTAAGCTTATTTTCACATTTTTTTGTATCAAATCTACACTTTTTCAAATAAGCATATACGAAAATGTTCGCCAAGTTCATAAGCATTTAACTCAAATAACATGTCAAAATAATCATTACTAGCAATTAAACAAGTCTCAAATGGCATTATCTCTCAAAAATCAAGTTCATGAATTTTAGACTTTGAAAAAGTCCACTTTAATTCTCAAAATCATGTTTAGGCTCAAAGTTTGGATCATTTAACTACCTAAACATGTTACACTACTTAATTTAGCAACAATTCATGACAAAAATCGGCCATAACCTGTTAATATCAAAAAGCCCCAAATTGCTCAAGAACACAAACCCTAGATTACTCAAAATTTGAAGTTTAAGGCTTCTAATCATGTTAAACAGCATCAATCTAGGTTATACAAGCATAATACATAAACAATTTAAGCCTAATTACACTAAAAAGCATCAAAATCAAACTGGGGAAAAAAATTGCTCAAGAACACTAATCTCGGATTAAATGGTGTTTAGGTGTAGAAATTTACCGTTTTTCTTGAGTAATTCCTTGATAGCATCCTTCTCAACATGATTTTAGTAAAAGATTTGATGACTAACGGTTAAAAATTGTGATTTTGGGGTGTATTTTTCGGGGTTTTTCGCTGTTATTTCGATTTTCTGTTTTTGTGGGTTGGTTTGAGCTGTTCGTTCAGCTATATTTTTTTTTTCTGTAAATTGGTCCTCCTGCGACTCGCGGGGATTAAACCTCCAAACTCCGCGAGTCGCGGAGTTTGGTATTTTTTTTTTTATATATAATCTTTAACTTATTAAAACAATTAAGTAATTAATTTTAAAATTTTGTTTCCCTTGTTATTTAGGACGAGGTCGTTTCGGATCGATGTCCTAGTCCGTCCCTCGACAAAATTTTAAAATTTGTCTTTTTGTAGCGATTGTTTTAAAAGGTAAGATTTTTGGGTTTTTTAATGTTTTTGGCATACTTTAATTTAATAAGATTAAAAATAATGATAATAAAAGTTCTCGTCCCTCCCTTGGGTAAAGCAATTTCGGTTCAAAGACCTAGTCTTCAACTTACGACGAATTTTAAAAATCATATTTTTAACTTAATAAAATAAAGTAAATTTTTGTTTTTAAATTCACACAATTTAAATATAAAATTCAAAACTAATATTAAAAATTCACACCAAACTTACAATTTAAAATGCATAAAATTAAAAATTCATATTTTAATAATTAAAAATTCACACCAAATTTAATTTAAAAATTCATATTATAAATTCACACCAAACTTAATTTAAAAAAAATCATATTATAAATTCACACCAAACTTATATTAATTTTTCAAATATTTACAATTTTAAATATATTGATTTTACAAAGTTTACAATATTAATTTAAGATTTATATATTAATTTTAAAAACAAGGTAAAAATAAAATTAAAAATCTTTTTGGCTTTTTATCCCACTTTAATCAATCAAATATTATCAAAAATATGCGCCCCTCTTTTCGGTAAAGTAATTTCGGTTCCAAGACCTAATTTAACTCATGACGAATTTTTGAAATATTTTGGGTTGATTGATTAAAGATATTTATACCTTAAGAATAAACGTTAAATTTCGCAGTGATGTAATAAATTTTTGATTGATATTAATAATTTCGGTCGCCAAACCTAATTTTATTTAATACTAATTTAATACTTTTTAGCGAACAAATTAGCGTTTATTATCAAAAGGTTAAAAATAAAAAAAATAAAATAAAAACTGTACAGACATACCTGTGAAATAGATTTCTTAGTTGTATGATCTATCTCATTCATAAGATAGTCGATTTAATTGGTTTTCCATGGCTACATAGGCGTAACCTCGAGCATTCAGTGTCTTTTCTTCTAAACATATGAACGGTCCGTCTCTGCATAAAGTAACAAATTCGGTGTTTGAATAGGTTTGATTATTTGAACATTTACCTCCATGTGACCATTTTCCACATTTGTGACATCTTTCTAGGTGTCGTGCTCTTCTTTTCGCTGCGGATTTTGATTTTCCTTTACCAAATTGTAACTTATTATCTTCGCATCTGGATTCTTTTCTAACTCCGTCCATTCTTTATCTGATTACTGATACTAATTCACTCGGAAGTATGTCATTATTACGTTTAGTGATCAAAGCGTGTAGCATTAGACCATGGTTTAGTTCACAGGCAGTCTTCATTTTGTAAAAACCTAAAAAAAATAAAAATTCAGAATGGGGGGAGAAGACTAGTTCTTTAGGGTCTGCTAGGGAAAGACCATTCGGGTTCCATTTTCGAGAACTACACGAAAACAGACAATCTAACTCTAACAGAAATACATAAACCCCCTATACTTAGTTGAAATTGTGATTAACATTATTTTTAATTGAATCATCAACAACTTGTATATCTTTGACTTTTACTTCAATCCATTTGTTGATTTCCTCCGTAACTTTCACAAATTTAACTAACATTGCCTTTTCTTTTGATGATAAATTGGATATTAATCGGTTATATAACTTAAAGTTTCCTTTAATCTTAGCATCGTGAATCCGTTTATAAAGTTTCTTCGTTGAACTGTTAAAAATGGATTCATCTAATTTCGTATCATCAACGGCATTCTTTGTGATTGGATCATCATTAAGTGTTTCTTCATCTTCCCCACACTTATGCGTTTTTATTGGTCTAACAGTTTTGGTTTGTGGAGATCTAAACTTTCGGTTCACAAAGGTGATCGATGTATCACCATCCCTAAGTGTCATTCTACCTTCTCTTACATCAATGAATGCCTCGGTGGTTGCTAAAAATGGGCGACCTAGAATTAGAGGAATATCAAGGTTTTCCTCCATATTAATCACTATGAAGTTTGCAACAAAGGTCAAACTTCCCACATTAACAAGTAAATTATCTGCTATTCCAACCGGGTGTTTAATGGTTTGGTCAAATGATTGAACACCTATTTTGGTTGGTTTTAATTTACCCATGCCTAATCTTTTGTATAAGGAAAGAGGCATAATATTTGCACTTGCTCCTAAATCTGCGAGTCCATTATATACAGCACCATCATTAAGTAAGCAAGAAATGATAAATTCACCCGGGTCTCCTGCTTTAGTAAGTCGAGTTGGTTTGTAAACCTTTTTCGGGTGTTCTTTCCTTGGTTCTTTCATTTCTATTTGAATTTCTTGTTCACATTTTTCTTCGTTTCTTGGAATGGGAGGTTTGTATAGGAATTCTTCTTCATCACTCAAATTTGAATCCTCCCTATATTCCAGTTTTGATTTTTCATATGTTGTTGATAACATATTTATGTTTTCATTTTGAAGGTTTTCTTGGGTGGTGAAATTATGATTAACTTCATTGTCAACTTCCATCGGACCATGTATGTAATGTTTAACTCTGTGACCATTAACTTTAAATTCAATCCCATTTGAATTTATTAATTCTATCGTTCCGTATGGGAAAACTCTTTTGACTATGAATGGTCCAGACCATCTTGATTTCAATTTTCCAGGAAATAGCTTGAATCGTGAATTGAAAAGAAGAACTTTGTCTCTTTCTTTAAATTCTTTTGAACTTCTGATTCTTTTATCATGCCATTTCTTCGTTCTTTCCTTATAGATTAACGAATTATCGTATGCTTCATGTCTTAATTCTTCTAATTCGTTTAGTTGACTTAATCGTAGACGTCCGGCTTCATGTAAATCAAGATTACATGTTTTCAAAGCCCAAAACGCTTTGTGTTCAATTTCTACTGGAAGATGACATGCTTTTCCATAAACAAGTCTAAAAGGTGTGGTTCCAATTGGAGTTTTGTAGGCTGTTCTAAAAGCCCAGAGTGCATCCTCCAATTTAATGGACCATTCCTTCGGATTTGATCCTACGGTTTTCTCTAGAATACGTTTTAAAGCTCGGTTGGTATTTTCAACTTGTCCACTTGTTTGTGGATGATATGCGGTGGAGATTTTATGAGTTACTCCATATCTTTTAAGAACTTTCTCAAGTTGATTATTACAGAAATGAGTACCCCGATCACTTATTAAAGCTTTCGGTGTTCCAAACCTTGCAAAAAGACGTTTTAAAAAATTGACTACAACTCGTGCATCGTTAGTTGGGAGAGCTTGTGCTTCCGCCCATTTAGATACATAATCAATGGCTACGAGTATATATAGATTATTATGAGATTTTGGAAATGGACCCATAAAGTCAATACCCCAAATGCCAAATACTTCACATACTTGGATGACATTTTGTGGCATTTCATCACGTTGACTTATTTTTCCAGCCCTTTGACAAGCATCACAGGATTTGCAAAGAAGGTGTGCGTCTTTGTAAATTGTAGGCCAATAGAATCCAGCATCATAAACTTTTCTTGCTGTTAGTTGAGGCCCATAATGCCCTCCTGTTGGTCCTGTGTGACAATGGTTTAAAATTTTACTAGCTTCATCTCCAAATACACATCGGCGTATTATTCCATCGGGACAACTTTTAAACAGATGTGGATCTTCCCAAAAATAGTGTTTTATATCACTGAAGAATTTCTTTCGTCTTTGGTACGATAATCCTTTTTCAAGGAATCCACAAACTAAGTAGTTTGCATAGTCTGCAAACCATGGGATTTCATTATAATCTATCTTCAATAGATATTCATCAGGAAAGTTGTCTTGTATGGCCGATTCATTTAGAACTTCTAATTCGGGATTTTCAAGACGAGAAAGATGATCAGCGGCGAGATTTTCTGCTCCTCTTTTATCTCGGATTTCAATATCAAACTCTTGTAAGAGTAAGATCCAACGGATTAATCTTGGTTTAGCATCTTGTTTTGAAAATAGGTATCTAAGAGCAGAATGGTCGGTATAGACCACCGTTTTTACTAGAACGAGATATGATCAAAATTTGTCAAAAGCAAAGACAATAGCAAGGAGTTCTTTTTCAGTAGTTGTATAGTTCGTTTGTGCTCCTTGTAACGTCTTACTAGCATAATATATAGGTTGAAATCGTTTTTCAATCCTTTGTCCTAAAACGGCTCCCATTGCAAAATCACTTGCATCGCACATTAGTTCAAATGGTAGATTCCAATTTGGTGTTATCATGATCGGCGCATTAGTGAGTTTTTCTTTAAGAATATTAAAAGATTTGATACATTCATCTGAAAAGATGAATGGAGCATCCTTTTCTAGAAGTTTATTCATAGGAGTGGCAATTTTAGTAAAATCTTTTATGAAACGTCGGTAAAAACCGGCATGCCCTAGAAAACTCCTAACTCCTCTAACACTGGTGGGATGTGGAAGTTTAGCAATTACATCTACTTTAGCTCTATCCACTTCAATTCCTTCTTTTAAAATTTTATGACCAAGAACGATGCCTTCTTTAACCATGAAATGGCATTTTTCCCAATTAAGTACTAGATTTGATTGTTCGCATCTAATAAGCATTCGTTCCAGATTAACTAGACATGATTCAAATGTATCACCGAAGACTGAAAAGTAATCCATGAAAACTTCCATGCATTCTTCTATCATGTCATGAAAAATCGCCATCATACACCTTTGAAAGGTTGCAGGGGCGTTGCAAAGTCCAAATGGCATGCGTTTGTAAGCAAAACTACCATAAGGGCACGTGAATGTGGTTTTCTCTTGATCTTCGGGTGCTATTGGAATTTGAAAATATCCGGAAAATCCATCTAGAAAACAATAGTAACTATTTCCGGCTAATCTTTCCAACATTTGATCTATGAAAGGTAAGGGAAAGTGATCTTTTCTGGTGGCGTCATTTAATTTTCTATAATCAATACATACACGCCATCCTGTTACAGTCCTAGTAGGAATAAGCTCATTTTTCTCATTTGTAATGACAGTCATGCCACCCTTCTTAGGCACGCATTGAACTGGACTTACCCATGGACTATCAAAAATTGGATAAATTAAACCTGCATCTAGCAGTTTAATAATCTCTTTTTTAACTACATCTTGCATATTAGGATTTAGTCTTCGTTGGCGTTGCACATACGTTTTATGACCTTCTTCCATAAGGATTTTATGTGTGCAATACGAAGGACTTATTCCTTTAATATCATGAATCTTCCATGCAATGGCTGGTTTATGAGCTTTCAACACAGAAATGAGTTGTGATTTCTCATTTTCAGTAAGAGAAGACGATATTATTACAGGTAATTCAGATTCACCATGTAAATAAGCGTATTCCAAATGGTTTGGAAGTGGCTTTAACTCTAATTTTGGAGGTTCTTCTATCGATGATTTATATCGATATCTGTCTTCTTCTTTTAGCATTTGAATTTCTTCTGTTGTTGGTTCATATCCATTAGCTATAAGTGTAGCTAACATTTCAGCTTCATCAATTGGTTCATTACCTTCTCCTAAAGAACATTCTCCTGTTCCTTGTAATTCTGGAAATTCTTCTAATAATTCTGCATGTGCATCTATAGTTTGAATATAATAACATGTATCATCTGCAGATTGTGGTTGTTACATTGCTCTATCAACTGAAAAGGTAACACTCTCATCCTCTATACTTAGGGTCAGTTTCTTACCGAACACGTCTATCATTGCTTTAGCCGTGTTTAAGAATGGTCTTCCTAATATGAGAGGAACTTGAGAATCTTCTTCCATGTCTAAAACAACAAAATCTACTAGCATGTTCTCCATTATCCCTCTAGGATATTTTATTGATCTATCGGCTAGTTGTATGCTTATTCTGGTTGGTTTCAATTCTCCAAGGTCTAGTTTAGCGTATAGTGAATACGGCATTAGATTTATACTAGCACCTAAGTCTGCCAATGCTTCTATTGAACTAAGACTACCCAGAAAACATGGAATTGTGAAACTTCCTGGATCAGATAATTTTTCTGGTATCTTATTCAACAGCACTGCTGAACAATTAGCATTCATGGTAACAGCCGATAGTTCTTCCATTTTCTTTCTATTTGAGATTAGATCTTTTAAGAATTTAGCATATCTAGGCATTCCTGAAATCACATCAATGAAAGGAAGATTTACATTTATCTGTTTAAACATATCCAAGAATTTGGATTGCTCGGCTTCAAGTTTCTCTTTCTTCATTTTACTCGGGTAAGGAAGTGGTGGTTGGTATGGTTTAACATAAGGTTTAGCCTTAACTGTGTTATCTTCATTAACCTTTTCAACTACCGGTTCTTTTTCCTTATCTTGATCAAGTTGTGGTTCTTGTGGAGTAGGAATAGCTTCATCAGAAGTTTCAGGTATTTCAGGTGGTTTAAGTGTTGTACCACTTCTTGTGGTTATAGCTTTAGCTGTTTCATTCCAGGGGTTAGCATTTGTATCACTAGGTAGACTTCCCAGTTTTCTTTCACCTATTAACCTTGCTAGGTTACTTACTTCTTGTTCTAGATTTTGAATAGAAGCTTGTTGATTTCTAAATGCTTGAGCATTTTGTTCATTGGTTTGTTTCTGAGATGTGAAAAACTGCGTTTGAGTTTCAACTAGCTTCGTCATCATATCTTCTAAATTCGGCTTTTTATCATCGGTTTGTTGTGGTGGTTTGTTTTGAAAATTAGGTCTTTGCTGATTGTAAGTATTATTGGATACTTGTTGATTGCTAGGACCTTGTTGGTTGTTGTATAGAATATTTATGTTATAATTCTGGTTTTGATTGTAAATCGGTCTTGGCGGTTGATAATTATTCTGATAATTATTTCCAGGCCTTTGGTTTATGTATGAAATATTCTCTCTTTGTTCCATTGTTAATTCAATACTGAGACAATCTTTTGTCAAATGTGGTCCTCCACACTGCTCACAACTAATTCGTATTGAGTGAATATCTTTAGTCATCTTTTCCATTCGTCTCTCGACAGCATCTATCTTTGCGGAAATGGAATCTAAGTCATGGCTAGAATCGGCTCTAGCTGCTTTAGATGATCTAACGATATCTTTTTCTTGGTGCCACTCATGTGAGTGGGAAGCAGTGTTATCAATAATTTTGTAAGCATCAGTTTCGGTTTTCTTCATAATAGAACCACCAGCTGCTATATCTATGTCTTTTCTTGTAGTGATGTCGCATCCTTGGTAGAATATTTGTACTATTTGACAGGTGTCTAAACCATGTTGCGGACATCCTCTTAACAACTTTCCATATCTTGTCCACGCCTCATATAGAGTTTCATTTGACTTCTGTGTGAACGTAACAATTTTTGCTTGAAGTCTTACGGCTTTAGATGCAGGAAAGAATTGTTTAAGAAATTTGTCAACTAAAACATCCCATGTATCGATCGCCCCTTCAGGTAACGATTCCAACCAATCTTTGGCTTCTCCCTTTAAAGTCCAGGGAAATAACATGAGATATATCTGTTCATCCTCCACTTCTCGGATTTTAAATAGTGTGCAGATCCTATTAAAGGTACGTAAATGTTCATTTGGATCTTCCTTCGGCGCACCACTAAATTGGCATTGATTAGTCACCATGTGTAGAATTTGTCCTTTGATTTCATAATCTGGCGCATTAATGTCTGGATGAGTAATTGCGTGACCTTGGCCAGTGCGTTTAGCTCTCATTCGGTCTTCCATACTTAAAGGTTCCAGATTCTCCATAATTGAATTTGTTGAATCGGAATCACTAGAGGATTCTGATTTAATGGTTCGTTCCTCAACAATCTCTGTTTGAATGATTGGTGGTTCCGGAGAAAAGTTTAGTGGTTCAGGATCTACGAATCGTTCCTGAATATTCTCCGGATTCTCAATTGTGAGGTCGGATTCAAAAAATGGATTATCGGAAGTTTGAACTGAAGTACTTGGTCGATTGGATGACGATTCTAAAGAAAAATCAACGACAGTAATATTTGCTAAATGTCTTGATCTAGTTACAGGTGGTGAACGTACAAAAGGTGGTGAACGTCTTGCTCGGTGCATTCACTGAATATCTTATTAGTTTTTAAAAGGAAAGAAAAATTATAATAAGTTATCCAATCAATAGACTTTTCTGATTTTGCCCACGTTTCGAATAGCCAAAAGATGCAGCAGAGGGGCAGGATTCGTTTGGTCTCAATATAATTGAGGACTGTTTGGCTCCAATAACCCGGTCCACGTACAAATCCAACTATTACTACAAACCAGAAAATTTTGATGTCTATCAATTTAACCACTTAAAATAAATTTTCGTAATTTTAAGAAAATTTAGATAAGAAGTAGAATAAAAATCTATGTCTTAAAACTAGAATAGCGAGAAATAAGAAAGAAAAAGAGTTCGTCGAAAAAGGTCGAAAAAGAAAAATGGTTGAAAAATAAAAGGTGATGGGAAAAAAAATAAAAGAAACTTATAAAACTTAAAAACACTTGACTAACCTAACCTTATTACTACAACTAACTTAAAATTATAATCGCAAATTGAGATTACTAATTGGAATGATAATTGATACATAGGTAAAAGTCGTCTAAAAATATTAAAGCTTATAATAAAAACTAAATCCCAAATGGAAATAACTTAAAAAGAAACTAAAACTTAAAAAGGCGTCACAAAATTCTAAAGCACCTAAATCTTAGTCTAAAGAAAAAGCACTTAAGGGATTTTACGGCAAAGCCTAAAGATCTAGAAGTAAAAATAACTATGGCAAAAACTAAGTTTAAAACTAAATATGAGCTAAAAATACAAATATTATGCTAAAACGATTAAAAAGGGACAAAATATAAAAATATACAAAAAGTTGTAAAAAGTACAATTTTTATAAAAATATTATTTTTATATTATTTATTTATTAAAACTATTAATTTTACAAATTAATTAAACTAATTAATACTAAATACATAAATTAAATAAAAAGTAAAAGTAATAATAAAACTAATTATAATAATAATAATAATTAGGGTTAAATAATAATAATAATTAATAATTACCCGTAATTAATGCTGAATTAGGGTTCTGTCAGCGTGTCAGGAAACTCCGCGAGTTGCGGTATTTAAAGCAGCAAACCCCGCGAGTCGCGGGGTTCCAAATTTCAACTGACAGGTTTAAAATTCGACGCGTTTTTTTTTTTTTTTTTATATTAGCGTTGCGCTTCCGGCTTTTAAGAGTTCCCCGGCAGCGGCGCCAAAAATAACTTGATGTTTTAGCAGAGAGGTATAAAATACTATTAAATTTTAGAAGGAAATACTATTAAATACGATACAATTTACACAAGATATTTATTTATTTAGAGAATGGATATACTTAAACCTTGCTACAACACTTATAGGCAGTATACCTAATCGTACAGTAGTGTAGTTTTTAGTAAGTCCGGTTCGTTCCACAGGGAATCTTTTTAAACAAAGCTTAACGCTATATTAGTTTACTTTTATAAAAATACAAATATATATACAAGTAATATTATTATTATAAAAGGGGGGTTTTTACTGTTTAATGACCGGTTTGTCGATTTTAAAACTTTAGTCGCAGTTAAAACCAAATGTAAAATAATAAATAAATACAAGACTTAATTTAAAGTGTAAATTAAATAACGATAATGAAATTGCGAATAATAAAAGTGCGATAAATTAAACTTGCAATAATTAAAAAGTACGATAATTAAAAGTGCAATTAAATACAATAACAATAAAAATGCGATAATTAGAAGTGCAATTAAATATAAAATAAAGGAAATTAAATATGAAATAAAAGAATTATGCTTATTTAAACTTCCGTAATCATGATGTTTGACGTGTTGATTTTAGTTTTATGCCCATGGGTTAATTGTCCTTTGTCCTGGATTATTTAATATGTCCATACGGATTTGTCCATAATAGTCCATCAGTCATAAATATAAAGAGCGAAAGCCTTCGTCAAATTATTCTTATTCCCGAAGTCAAATATTCCAACTAATTGGGGATTCGAATTGTAACAAGGTTTTAATACTTTGTTTAATGAATACACCAGGTTATCGACTGCGTGTAAACCAAGGTTTTACTACTTTGTTAACAATTACACCAATTACCCTTGAATGTAATTCACCCCTGTTTCAACAAGTCGATTAACTATTAATCCAATTCCGTATCCGGCAAAATGAATAATTATTGGTATTTATAGATATCCCGCCCACCGTACCCAGTCAAGCGTATGTGGTTATATATAAATACGTTGAATTATAAGTTTGTATATTAAATTAACAAGGTATTGTTTAATTAATATAAAACCCATTGATAGCCCATAGTCTAATTTTCACAAGTGTCGTTCTTTTATCCAAACCCCAATTATGGTACAAAGCCCAATTACCCAATTTTAGTAATTAGCCCAACATCATGATTACTTCGGATTAAATAAGCATAATAATAACTTAGCAACGAGACATTAAATTAAAAAGGTTGAACATAACTTACAATGATTAAAAATAGCATAGCGTTACACGGACAGAATTTCGACTTACACCCTTACAACATTCGCTAACATACCCTTATTATTAGGATTAAAATTAAAATTAAAATTAAAATTAAAATATAAATATAAATATATACGATATAGATTGAGAGATGGATATATGATATTAAAAATGCTCAGAATTCGGTTGCTTTTATAGGGAGTTTCAAAACTTGGGGCTCCGCGACTCGCGGCACATTTTGCCTTTAAACTCTGCGAGTCGCGGAGTTTGTAAATACAGCTCAATCCCTTTTGGAGTCTTTCTTGCCAACGATTTATTTATAAATATAATATATATATAATTAATATAATTAATTATATATTATATTATATTTATATACATAGTTAACTTGTAATTTTTAGTCCGTTGTGTCGAGCGTTGAGAGTTGACTTATGTCCCGGTTCCGGATTTTCGAACGTCCTTGCGTACAATTTAATATCTTGTACTTTGCATTTTGAATCTTGTACTCTTGTAATTTCGAGACGTTTCTTATCAATAATTGGAACCTCTTTGATTGTATTTTGTACTTTTGAGCTTTTTGGTCGTTTGCGTCTTCAATTCGTCGAATCTGTCTTTTGTCTTCACCTTTTATTATTTAAACGAATATCACTTGTAAATAGAACAATTGCAACTAAAAGCTTGTCTTTCTTGAGGAATAATGCTATGAAATATATGTTCGTTTTTAGCATTATCAACGTTCATAATAGTGTGTGTGTGTTGAGAGAGAATTAGAAAGAGAATTGGAAGTGAAATGGAGTGAATGATGAGTGGTAATTGGTGAGTGGTGAGTGGGGTTAAAAGGAGTTCTAGTTAGTTGAATAGCTCATGGTAGAAGTTAAAATTGATTAGTCATATATGACATAATCAAGAGTGGAATCCCATGCTAGTTCCTATTGGTATATACCCATAGTAAGTACGTTTTGAAGCTGTGTATAATACGAGTAAGAATACGACTAGAATTCTTGATGAAAGAAAAGGATGGGAAAGTAACTGTAACCATTTTCGTTAAGTATGAGTGTTTTGATATATGTCTTGAAGTCTTCCAAAAGTATTTTAATACATCTAAATACACTACATGTATATACATTTTAACTGAGTCGTTAAGTCATCGTTAGTCGTTACATATAAGTGTTGTTTTGAAACCTTTAAGTTAACGATCTCAATTAATGTTGTTAACCCATTGTTTATTATATCTAATGAGATGTTAAATTATTATATTATCATGATATTATGATATATTAATATATCTTAATATGATATATATACATTTAAATGTCGTTACAACGATAATCGTTACATATATGTCTCGTTTCGAAATCCTTAAGTTAGTAGTCTTGTTTATATGTATATAACTCATTGTTAATATACTTATGGAGATACTTACTTATCATAATCTCATGTTAACCATATGTATATCCATATATATATCGTCATGTCATTTTTACAAGTTTTAACGTTCGTGAATCGCCGGTCAACTTGGGTGGTCAATTGTCTATATGAAACATATTTCAATTAATCAAGTCTCAACAAGTTTGATTGCTTAACATGGTGGAAACATTTAATCATGTAAATATCAATCTCAATTAATATATATAAACATGGAATAGTTCGGGTCACTACAACATTATTAGAAATTGCCCGAACCAGGAGAACACGAATGGACAAGGCCGCGGAAGAGTTTTCAATATTAATGCGGCAGAGGCACAGGAAGACCCAGAGCTTGTTACGGGTACGTTTCTTATTGACAATAAATCAGCTTACATTTTATTTGATTCGGGTGCGGATAGAAGCTATATGAGTAGAGATTTTTGTGCTAAATTAAGTTGTCCATTGACGCCTTTGGATAGTAAATTTTTACTCGAATTAGCAAACGGTAAATTAATTTCAGCAGATAATATATGCCGGAATCGAGAAATTAAACTGGGTAGCAAAATATTTAAGATTGATTTGATACCAGTAGAGTTAGGGAGTTTTGATGTAATAGTTGGCATGGACTGGCTGAAGAAGGTGAAAGCAGAAATCGTATGTTATAAAAATGCAATTCGCATTGTACGAGAAGAAGGAGAACCCTTAATGGTGTACGGAGAAAAGGGCAACATGAAGCTACATCTTATTAGTAATTTGAAGGCACAAAAACTAATAAGAAAAGGTTGCTATGCTATTGTAGCACATGTCGAGAAAGTACAAACTGAAGAAAAGAGCATCAATGATGTTCCCGTTGCAAAAGAATTTCCCGATGTATTTCCGAAAGAATTACCGGGACTACCTCTACATCGATCTGTTGAATTTCAAATAGATCTTGTACTAGGAGCTGCACCAATAGCTCGTGCTCCTTATAGACTCGCACCCAGCGAGATGAAAGAACTGCAAAGCCAACTGCAAGAACTATTAGAACGTGGTTTCATTCGACCAAGCACATCACCATGGGGAGCTCCTGTTTTGTTTGTCAAGAAGAAGGATGGTACATTTAGGTTGTGTATTGACTACAGAGAGTTGAACAAACTTACCATCAAAAACCGTTATCCACTGCCGAGAATTGACGACTTATTTGATCAACTACAAGGCTCGTCTGTTTATTCGAAGATCGATTTACGTTCTGGATATTATCAAATGCGAGTAAAGGAGGATGATATTCCAAAAACTGCTTTTAGGATGCGTTATGGTCATTACGAGTTTATGGTTATGCCGTTTGTATTGACCAATGCACCAGCTGTGTTCATGGACCTTATGAATCGAGTGTGTAGGCCATATCTTGACAAGTTTGTCATTGTTTTCATCGATGACATACTTATTCACTCAAAGAATGATCAAGAGCACGAAGAACATTTGAGAAAAGTGCTAGAAGTATTGAGGAAAGAAAAACTGTACGCTAAGTTTTCAAAGTGTGCATTTTGGTTGGAAAAAGTTTAATTCCTCAGTCACATAGTGAACAAAGAAGGTATTCAGGTGGATCCAGCAAAGATTGAAACAGTTGAAAAGTGGGAAACCCCAAAAACTCCGAAACACATACGCCAGTTTTTAGGATTGGCTGGTTACTACAGAAGATTCATCCAAGATTTCTCCAAAATAGCAAAACCCTTGACTGCATTAACGCATAAAGGGAAGAAATTTGAATGGAAGGATGAACAAGAGAAGGCGTTTCAATTATTGAAGAAAAAGCTAACTACGGCACCTATATTGCCATTGCCTGAAGGGAATGATGATTTTGTGATTTATTGTGACGCATCAAAGTAAGGTCTCGGTTATGTATTAATGCAACGGACGAAGGTGATTGCTTATGCGTCTAGACAATTGAAGATTCACTAGCAAAATTATACGACGCATGATTTGGAATTAGGCACGGTTGTTTTTGCATTAAAGACTTGAAGGCACTACTTATATGGGGTCAAAAGTATTATATATACCGACCACAAAAGTCTTTAACACATATTTAATCAGAAACAACTGAATATGAGGCTGCGTAGGTGGATTGAATTGTTGAATGATTACAACTTTGAGATTCGTTACCACCCGGGGAAGGCAAATGTGGTAGCCGACGGCTTGAGCAGAAAGGACAGAGAACCCATTCGATTAAAATCTATGAATATAATGATTCACACTAACCCATTCGGGAAGACGGAACCCGGTATAGGGCTGAAAGAATTTGGGTACCAACATTTGGAGATATGAGAGAAATGGTACTTAGAGAAGCTCATAAAACCAGATACTCAATACATCCTGGAACGGGGAAGATGTACAAGGATCTTAAGAAACATTTTTGGTGGCCAGGTATGAAAGCCGATATTGCTAAATATGTAGGAGAATGTTTGACGTGTTCTAAGGTCAAAGCTGAACATCAGAAACCATCAGGTCTACTACAACAACCTAATATCCCGGAATGGAAATGGGAAAACATTACCATGGATTTCATTACTAAATTGCCAAGGACTGCAAGTGGTTATGATACTATTTGGGTAATAGTTGTAATTTTTAGTCCGTTGTGTCGAGCGTTGAGAGTTGACTTATGTCCCGGTTCCGGATTTTCGAACGTCCTTGCGTACAATTTAATATCTTGTACTTTGCGTTTTGAATCTTGTGCTCTTGTAATTTCGAGACGTTTCTTATCAATAATTGGAACCTCTTTGATTGTATTTTGTACTTTTGAGGTTTTTGGTCGTTTGCGTCTTCAATTCGTCGAATCTGTCTTTTGTCTTCACCTTTTATTATTTAAACGAATATCACTTGTAAATAGAACAATTGCAACTAAAAGCTTGTCTTTCTTGAGGAATAATGCTATGAAATATATGTTCGTTTTTAGCATTATCAACGTTCATAATAGTGTGTGTGTGTTGAGAGAGAATTAGAAAGAGAATTGGAAGTGAAATGGAGTGAATGATGAGTGGTAATTGGTGAGTGGTGAGTGGGGTTAAAAGGAGTTCTAGTTAGTTGACTAGCTCATGGTAGAAGTTAAAATTGATTAGTCATACATGACATAATCAAGAGTGGAATCCCATGCTAGTTCCTATTGGTATATACCCATAGTAAGTACCTTTTTAAGCTGTGTATAATACGGGTAAGAATACGACTAGAATTCTTGATGAAAGAAAAGGATGGGAAAGTAACTGTAACCATTTTCGTTAAGTATGAGTATTTTGATATATGTCTTGAAGTCTTCCAAAAGTATTTTAATACATCTAAATACACTACATGTATATACATTTTAACTGAGTCGTTAAGTCATCGTTAGTCGTTACATGTAAGTGTTGTTTTGAAACCTTTAAGTTAACGATCTCAATTAATGTTGTTAACCCATTGTTTATTATATCTAATGAGATGTTAAATTATTATATTATCATGATATTATGATATATTAATATATCTTAATATGATATATATACATTTAAATGTCGTTACAACGATAATCGTTACATATATGTCTCGTTTCGAAATCCTTAAGTTAGTAGTCTTGTTTATATGTATATAACTCATTGTTAATATACTTATGGAGATACTTACTTATCATAATCTCATGTTAACCATATGTATATCCATATATATATCGTCATGTCGTTTTTACAAGTTTTAACGTTCGTGAATCGCCGGTCAACTTGGGTGGTCAATTGTCTATATGAAACATATTTCAATTAATCAAGTCTTAACAAGTTTGATTGCTTAACATGTTGGAAAAATTTAATCATGTAAATATCAATCTCAATTAATATATATAAACATGGAAAATTTCGGGTCACTACAGTACCTACCCGTTAAATAAATTTTGTCCCAAAATTTTAAGCTGTTGAAGGTGTTGACGAATCTTCTGGAAATAGATGCGGGTATTTCTTCTTCATCTGATCTTCACGCTCCCAGGTGAACTCGGGTCCTCTACGAGCATTCCAGCGAACCTTAACAATTGGTATCTTGTTTTGCTTAAGTCTTTTAACCTCACGATCCATTATTTCGACGGGTTCTTCGATGAATTGGAGTTTTTCGTTGATTTGGATTTCATCTAACGGAATAGTGAGATATTCTTTAGCAAAACATTTCTTCAAATTCGAGACGTGGAAAGTGTTATATACAGCCGCGAGTTGTTGAGGTAACTCAAGTCGGTAAGCTACTGGTCCGACACGATCAATAATCTTGAATGGTCCAATATACCTTGGATTTAATTTCCCTCGTTTACCAAATCGAACAACACCTTTCCAAGGTGCAACTTTAAGCATGACCATCTCTCCAATTTCAAATTCTATATCTTTTCTTTTAATGTCAGCGTAGCTCTTTTGTCGACTTTGGGCGGTTTTCAACCGTTGTTGAATTTGGATGATCTTCTCGGTAGTTTCTTATATAATCTCCGGACCCGTAATCTGTCTATCCCCCACTTCACTCCAACAAATCGGAGACCTGCACTTTCTACCATAAAGTGCTTCAAACGGCGCCATCTCAATGCTTGAATGGTAGCTGTTGTTGTAGGAAAATTCTGCTAATGGTAGATGTCGATCCCAACTATTTCCGAAATCAATAACACATGCTCGTAGCATGTCTTCAAGCGTTTGTATCGTCCTTTCGCTCTGCCCATCAGTTTGTGGATGATAGGCAGTACTCATGTCTAGACGAGTTCCTAATGCTTGCTGTAATGTCTGCCAGAATCTTGAAATAAATCTGCCATCCCTATCAGAGATAATAGAGATTGGTATTCCATGTCTGGAGACGACTTCCTTCAAATACAGTCGTGCTAACTTCTCCATCTTGTCATCTTCTCTTATTGGCAGGAAATGTGATGATTTGGTGAGACGATCAACTATTACCCAAATAGTATCAAAACCACTTGCAGTCCTTGGCAATTTAGTGATGAAATCCATGGTAATGTTTTCCCATTTCCATTCCGGGATTTCGGGTTGTTGAAGTAGACCTGATGGTTTCTGATGCTCAGCTTTGACCTTAGAACACGTCAAACATTCTCCTACGTATTTAGCAACATCGGCTTTCATACCCGGTAACCAAAAATATTTCCTGAGATCCTTGTACATCTTCCCCTTTCCAGGATGTATTGAGTATCTGGTTTTATGAGCTTCTCTAAGTACCATTTCTCTCATATCTCCAAATTTTGACACCCAAATCCTTTCAGCCCTATACCGAGTTCCGTCTTCCCGAATATTAAGATGTTTCTCCGATCCTTTAGGTATTTCATCCTTTAACTTTCCCTCTTTTAAAACTCCTTGTTGCTCCTCCTTTATTTGAGTAGTAAGGTTATTACGAATCATTATATTCATAGATTTTACTCGAATGGGTTCTCTGTCCTTCCTGCTCAAGGCATCGGCTACCACATTTGCCTTCCCTGGGTGGTAACGAATCTCAAAGTCGTAATCATTCAATAATTCAATCCACCTACGCTGCCTCATATTCAGTTGTTTCTGATTAAATATGTGTTGAAGACTTTTGTGGTCGGTATATATAATACTTTTGACCCCATATAAGTAGTGCCTCCAAGTCTTTAATGCAAAAACAACCGCGCCTAATTCCAAATCATGCGTCGTATAATTTTGTTCGTGAATCTTCAATTGTCTAGACGCATAAGCAATCACCTTCGTTCGTTGCATTAATACACAACCGAGACCTTGCTTTGATGCGTCACAATAAATCACAAAATCATCATTCCCTTCAGGCAATGACAATATAGGTGCCGTAGTTAGCTTTTTCTTCAATAACTGAAATGCTTTCTCTTGTTCATCATTCCATTCAAATTTCTTCCCTTTATGCGTTAATGCAGTCAAGGGTTTTGCTATTCTGGAAAAGTCCTGGATGAACCTTCTGTAGTAACCAGCTAGTCCTAAAAACTGGCGTATGTGTTTCGGAGTTTTCGGGGTTTCCCACTTTTCAACAGTTTCTATCTTTGCCGGATCCACCTTAATACCTTCTTTGTTCACTATGTGATCGAGGAATTGAACTTCTTCCAACCAAAATGCACACTTTGAAAACTTAGCGTACAATTCTTCCTTCCTCAATACTTCTAACACCTTTCTCAAATGTTCACCGTGTTCTTGGTCATTCTTTGAGTAAATAAGTATGTCATCAATGAAAACAATGACAAACTTGTCAAGGTATGGTCCACACACTCGGTTCATAAGGTCCATGAACACAGCTGGTGCATTAGTTAAACCAAACGGCATGACCATAAACTCGTAATGACCGTAACGTGTTCTGAAAGCAGTCTTTGGAACATCATCTTCTTTCACCCGCATTTGATGATACCTGGAACATAAGTCAATCTTTGAATAAACAGACGAGCCTTGTAGTTGATCAAATAAGTCATCGATTCTCGGTAGTGGGTAGCGGTTCTTGATGGTAAGTTTGTTCAACTCTCGGTAGTCGATACACAACCTGAATGTACCATCTTTCTTCTTGACAAACAAAACAGGAGCTCCCCACGGTGATGTGCTTGGTCGAATGAAACCACGCTCTAAAAGTTCTTGTAATTGGCTTTGCAGTTCTTTCATCTCGCTGGGTGCGAGTCTGTAAGGAGCACGAGCTATTGGTGCAGCTCCTGGTACAAGATCTATTTGAAATTCAACGGATCGATGTGGGGGTAATCCCGGTAATTCTTTCGGAAATACATCGGGAAATTCTTTTGCAATGGGAACATCATTGATGCTCTTTTCTTCAGTTTGTACTTTCTCGACGTGTGCTAGAACAGCATAGCAACCTTTTCTTATTAGTTTTTGTGCCTTCAAATTACTAATAAGATGTAGCTTCGTGTTGCCCTTTTCTCCGTACACCATTAAGGGTTTTCCTTTTTCTCGTATAATGCGAATTGCATTTTTATAACAAACGATCTCTGCTTTCACTTCTTTCAACCAGTCCATACCAATTATCACATCAAAACTCCCTAACTCTACTGGTATCAAGTCAATCTTAAATGTTTCGCTAACCAGTTTAATTTCTCGATTCCGACATATATTATCTGCTGAAATTAATTTACCATTTGCTAATTCGAGTAAAAATTTACTATCCAAAAGCGTCAATGGACAACTTAATTTAGCACAAAAATCTCTACTCATATAGCTTCTATCCGCACCCGAATCAAATAAAACGTAAGCAGATTTATTGTCAATAAGAAACGTACCCGTAACAAGCTCCGGCTCTTCCTGTGCCTCTGCCGCATTAATATTGAAAACTCTTCCGCGGCCTTGTCCATTCGTGTTCTCCTGGTTTGGGCAATTTCTAATAATGTGGCTCAGTTTTCCACATTTATAACAAACTACATTGGCATAACTTGCTCCGACACTACTCGTTCCGCCATTACTCGTTCCGACACCATTTGTTCCTTTCGTTCTATTAACCCCTGGTCCGTAGACCTCACACTTCGCCGCGCTATGACCATTTCTTTTACACTTGTTGCAAAATTTGGTGCAGAACCCCGAGTGATACTTTTCACACCTTTGGCATAGCTGCTTCTGATTGTTGTTGTTGTTGCGGTTATTATTGTTGTTGGGATGATTGTTGTAGTTGCTGTTGTTGTTGTTGTTGTTGTTGTAGGGCCGTTTGTTGTAGTTGCGATTGATATTGCGATTGTTGGGATAATTGTTGCGATTATTGTTGTAATTGCTGTTGTTGTTGTATTGGTGATTCTTATCACCGTTTTCCTCCCACTTTCTTTTGACTTGCTTCACATTGGCCTCTTCAGCAGTCTGTTCTTTAATTCTTTCTTCAATCTGGTTCACTAGTTTGTGAGCCATTCTACATGCCTGTTGTATGGAGGCGGGCTCGTGTGAACTTATATCTTCTTGGATTCTTTCTGGTAATCCTTTCACAAACGCGTCGATCATCTCTTCCTCATCTTCGAATGCTCCCGGACACAATAGGCACAATTCTGTGAATCGTCTTTCGTACGTGGTAATATCAAATCCTTGGGTTCGTAACCCTCTAAGTTCTGTCTTGAGCTTATTGACCTCGGTTCTGGGACGGTACTTCTCGTTCATCAAGTGCTTGAATGCTGACCACGGTAGTGCGTACGCATCATCTTGTCCCACTTGCTCTAGATAGGTATTCCACCATGTTAACACAGAACCTGTGAAGGTATGCATAGCGTACTTCACTTTGTCCTCTTCAGTACACTTACTTATGGCAAACACCGATTCGACCTTCTCGGTCCACCGTTTCAATCCGAACGGTCCTTCGGTTCCATCAAATTCCAAAGGTTTGTAGGCAGTGAATTCTTTGTAAGTGCATCCTACACGATTTCCTGTAGTGCCAGATCCAAGGTTATTGTTGGTATGTAGCGCAGCCTGTACTGCGGCTATGTTTGAAGCTAGAAAAGTACGGAATTCCTATTCATTCATATTCACGGTGTGTCGAGTAGTCGGTGTCATTTCCTTCAAAATAGTCAAATGGAACAAGTTAATCATACAGAATATTAAGAGTAGTTAATAGTATTTCGTAGCATAATATGAACTCATTTATAAAAGCTTTTTCTTCATATTAGCGTTTTATAAGTTTAAATTCGGGTAGTACCTACCCGTTAAGTTCCAACTTAGTAGCTAATATACAATTCAACTACTACAATTCTATATGAAAAACTGATTGTAATAATATTTCGCGTTCAAACTTTTATACAATATTTTACAAACTTACAATACCGCTTATTTTACATAAAGCATGAAATATAGCACACAATAACTTTGATACAAGATAGTTGTGAAGATAATTCTAGCTAGTACACAAGTCGTTCAGCAAAGGTAATAAAGACACGTAATTCATACGTCCAGAAACAAGTCATGCATTCTGGTTTTACTAGGACTACTTCCCATCCTTGGTCTTGTGGAACATAACCGTTATGGCCGTTGATAAGACAGCGTGTTGTAACGTCGTCAAAGGGACGAGGGTTACGTAATGACCAACAGTCTCGTAATAACCTAAAAACCTCATTTCTTACCCCAATTACCGACTCCGTCACTTGTGGGAACGTTTTGTTTAATAGTTGTAGCCCGATGTTCTTGTTCTCACTTTGGTGAGAAGCGAACATTACTAACCCATAAGCATAACATGCTTCTTTATGTTGCATGTTAGCCGCTTTTTCTAAATCACGAAGTCCTATATTCGGATATACTGAGTCAAAATAATTTCTTAACCCATTGCATAAAATAGCATTTGGGTTCCCCGCAATATATGCGTCAAAGTATACACATCGTAACTTATGGATTTCCCAATGTGATATCCCCCATCTTTCAAACGAAAGCCTTTTATAAACCAAGGCATTCTTGGAACATTCTTCGAATGTCTTACAAACTGATCTCGCCTTAAATAGTTGTGCCGAGGAATTCTGACCGACTCTAGACAAGATTTCATCAATCATGTCTCCGGGTAGGTCTCTTAAAATATTGGGTTGTCTATCCATTTTGTGTTTTTATACTGTAAAATAGACAAGAGTTAGATTCATAAAAAAAATACTTATTAATACAAGCAATTTTTACATATATCATAAAGCATAAGCACACTATATTACATATATTATACCACACGAATACAACTATCTTATTCCGACTCGCTCGTTTCTTCTTGTTCAGTTTTGGTTCATTTTGCCAAGTTTCTAGGGATATATGATGTTCTCCTAATACGAGTCGTCGTTGTCCACATTGGTTTAGAAAAACCTGGTGGTTTAGAGGTTCCCGGGTCATTGTTACAACTTAAGGACTTCGGGGGTTGACGATACATATAAAGTTCATCGGGGTTGGAATTAGATTTCTCTATTTTTATGCCCTTTCCCTTATTATTTTCATTTGCCTTTTTAAATTCAGTTGGGGTAATTTCTATAACATCATCGGAATTCTCGTCGGAATCCGATTCATCGGAGAATTGGTAATCCTCCCAATATTTTTCTTCCTTGGCGGAAACACCATTGACCATAATTAACCTTGGTCGGTTGGTTGAGGATTCTCTTTTACTTAACCGTTTTATTATTTCCCCCACCAGTTCTATTTCTTCTTCCGGTTCCGATTCTTCTTCCGGTTCCGATTCTTCTTCCGGTTCCGACTCTTCTTAAGGTTCCTCTTCGGGAACTTGTGAATCAGTCCACGAATCATTCCAATTTACATTTGACTCTTCATTATTATTAGGTGAGTCAATGGGACTTGTTCTAGAGGTAGACATCTATCACATAATATCAAACACGTTAAGAGATTAATATATCACATAATATTCATATGTTTAAAATATATAGTTTCCAACAAAAATGTTAAGCAATCATTTTTAAAGAAAACACGGTCGAAGTCCATACTCACTAATGCATCCTAACTGAAATGTCCCGTTCTTATTGATTAAAAACGTTCCATATTAATTGATTTCGTTGCGAGGTTTTGACCTCTATATGAGACGTTTTTCAAAGACTGCATTCATTTTTAAAACAAACCATAACCTTTATTTCATAAATAAAGGTTTAAAAAGCTTTACGTAGATTATCAAATATGTTACATCGAAATCAGTTTCTTGAATGCAGTTTTTACACAATATCATACAAACATGGACTCCAAATCTTGTCCTTATTTTAGTATGAAACAGCGGAAGCTCTTAATATTCACCTGAGAATAAACATGCTTTAAACGTCAACAAAAATGTTGGTGAGTTATAGGTTTAACCTATATATATCAAATCGTAACAATAGACCACAAGATTTCATATTTCAATACACATCCCATACATAGAGATAAAAATCATTCATATGGTGAACACCTGGTAACCGACATTAACAAGATGCATATATATAAGAATATCCCCATCATTCCGGGACACCCTTCGGATATGATATAAATTTCGAAGTACTAAAGCATCCGGTACTTTGGATGGGGTTTGTTAGGCCCAATAGATCTATCTTTAGGATTCGCGTCAATTAGGGTGTCTGTTCCCTAATTCTTAGATTACCAGACTTAATAAAAAGGGGCATATTCGATTTCGATAATTCAACCATAGAATGTAGTTTCACGTACTTGTGTCTATTTTGTAAATCATTTATAAAACCTGCATGTATTCTCATCCCAAAAATATTAGATTTTAAAACTGGGACCATAACTCACTTTCACAGATTTTTACTTCGTCGGAAAGTAAGACTTGGCCACTGGTTGATTCACGAACCTATAACAATATATACATATATATCAAAGTATGTTTAAAATATATTTACAACACTTTTAATATATTTTGATGTTTTAAGTTTATTAAGTCAGCTGTCCTCGTTAGTAACCTACAACTAGTTGTCTACAGTTAGATGTATAGAAATAAATCGATAAATATTATCTTGAATCAATCCACGACCCAGTGTATACGTATCTCAGTATTGATCACAACTCAAACTATATATATTTTGGAATCAACCTCAACCCTGTATAGCTAACTCCAACATTCACATATAGAGTGTCTATGGTTGTTCCGAAATATATATAGATGTGTCGACATGATAGGTCGAAACATTGTATACGTGTCTATGGTATCTCAAGATTACATAATATACAATACAAGTTGATTAAGTTATGGTTGGAATAGATTTGTTACCAATTTTCACGTAGCTAAAATGAGAAAAATTATCCAATCTTGTTTTACCCATAACTTCTTCATTTTAAATCCGTTTTGAGTGAATCAAATTGATATGGTTTCATATTGAACACTATTTTATGAATTTAAACAGAAAAGTATAGGTTTATAGTCGGAAAAATAAGTTACAAGTCATTTTTGTAAAGGTAGTCATTTCAGTCGAAAGAACGACGTCTAGATGACCATTTTAGAAAACATACTTTTACTTTGAGTTTAACCATAATATTTGGATATAGTTTCATGTTCATAATAAAAATCATTTTCTCAGAATAACAACTTTTAAATCAAAGTTTATCATAGTTTTTAATTAACTAACCCAAAACAGCCCGCGGTGTTACTACGACGGCGTAAATCCGGTTTTACGGTGTTTTTCGTGTTTCCAGGTTTTAAATCATTAAGTTTGCATATCATATAGATATAGAACATGTATGTAGTTAATTTTAAAAGTCAAGTTAGAAGGATTAACTTTTGTTTGCGAACAAATTTAGAATTAACTAAACTATGTTCTAGTGATTACGAGTTTAAACCTTCGAATAAGATAGTTTTATATATATGAATCGAATGATGTTATGAACATCATTACTACCTCAAGTTTAGTAGGTAAACCTACTGGAAGTGACAAGAAATGATCTAGCTTCAAAGGATCTTGGATGGCTTGAAAGTTCTTGAAGTAGGATCATGACACAAAAACAAGTTCAAGTAAGATTTTTACTCGAATTAAGATAGTTTATAGTTATAGAAATTGAATCAAAGTTTGAATATGAATATTACCTTGAATAAGAAAGATAACCTACTATATATAACAAAGGTTTCTTGATCTTAGATGATTACTTGGAATGGATTAGAAAGCTTGGAAGTAAATTAGTAAATTTGAAGGGATTTTTGAAGTGTTCTTGAAGTGTTCTTCCTATGATGATTATAGCTTGATTCTTGAAGTGATTATTGATGAAGATGATGATTAACTACTGGAAAAATACATTCATAATAGTGTGTGTGTGTGTTGAGAGAGAATTAGAAAGAGAATTAGAAGTGAAATAGAGTGAATGATGAGTGGTAATTGGTGAGTGGTGAGTGGGGTTAAAAGGAGTTCTAGTTAGTTGACTAGCTCATGGTAGAAGTTAAAATTGATTAGTCATACATGACATAATCAAGAGTGGAATCCCATGCTAGTTCCTATTGATATATACCCATACTAAGTACGTTTTGAAGCTGTGTATAATACGGGTAAGAATACGACTAGAATTCTTGATGAAAGAAAAGGATGGGAAAGTAACTGTAACCATTTTCGTTAAGTATGAGTGTTTTGATATATGTCTTGAAGTCTTCCAAAAGTATTTTAATACATCTAAATACACTACATGTATATACATTTTAACTGAGTCGTTAAGTCATCGTTAGTCGTTACATGTAAGTGTTGTTTTGAAACCTTTAAGTTAACGATCTCAATTAATGTTGTTAACCCATTGTTTATTATATCTAATGAGATGTTAAATTATTATATTATCATGATATTATGATATATTAATATATCTTAATATGATATATATACATTTAAATGTCGTTACAACGATAATCGTTACATATATGTCTCGTTTCGAAATCCTTAAGTTAGTAGTCTTGTTTATATGTATATAACTCATTGTTAATATACTTATGGAGATACTTACTTATCATAATCTCATGTTAACCATATGTATATCCATATATATATATCGTCATGTCATTTTTACAAGTTTTAACGTTCGTGAATCGCCGGTCAACTTGGGTGGTCAATTGTCTATATGAAACATATTTCAATTAATCAAGTCTTAACAAGTTTGATTGCTTAACATGTTGGAAACATTTAATCATGTAAATATCAATCTAAATTAATATATATAAACATGGAATAGTTCGGGTCACTACAACATTATTAGAAATTGCCCGAACCAGGAGAACACGAATGGACAAGGCCGCGGAAGAGTTTTCAATATTAATGCGGCAGAGGCACAGGAAGACCCAGAGCTTGTTACGGGTACGTTTCTTATTGATAATAAATCAGCGTACATTTTATTTGATTCGGGTGCGGATAGAATCTATATGAGTAGAGATTTTTGTGCTAAATTAAGTTGTCCATTGACGCCTTTGGATAGTAAATTTTTACTCGAATTAGCAAACGGTAAATTAATTTCAGCAGATAATATATGTCGGAATCGAGAAATTAAACTGGGTAGCGAAATATTTAAGATTGATTTGATACCAGTAGAGTTAGGGAGTTTTGATGTAATAGTTGGCATGGACTGGCTGAAGAAGGTGAAAGCAGAAATCGTATGTTATAAAAATGCAATTCGCATTGTACGAGAAGAAGGAGAACCCTTAATGGTGTACGGAGAAAAGGGCAACATGAAGCTACATCTTACTAGTAATTTGAAGGCACAAAAACTAATAAGAAAAGGTTGCTATGCTATTGTAGCACACGTCGAGAAAGTACAAACTGAAGAAAAGAGCATCAATGATGTTCCCGTTGCAAAAGAATTTCCCGATGTATTTCCGAAAGAATTACGGGGACTACCTCTACATCGATCTGTTGAATTTCAAATAGATCTTGTACTAGGAGCTGCACCAATAGCTCGTGCTCCTTATAGACTCGCACCCAACGAGATGAAAGAACTGCAAAGCCAACTGCAAGAACTATTAGAACGTGGTTTCATTCGACCAAGCACATCACCATGGGGATCTCCTGTTTTGTTTGTCAAGAAGAAGGATGGTACATTTAGGTTGTCTATTGACTACAGAGAGTTGAACAAACTTACCATCAAAAACCGTTATCCACTGCCGAGAATTGACGACTTATTTGATCAACTACAAGGCTCGTCGGTTTATTCGAAGATCGATTTACGTTCTGGATATTATCAAATGCGAGTAAAGGAGGATGATATTCCAAAAACTGCTTTTAGGATGCGTTATGGTCATTACGAGTTTATGGTTATGCCGTTTGTATTGACTAACGCACCAGCTGTGTTCATGGACCTTATGAATCGAGTGTGTGGGCCATATCTTGACAAGTTTGTCCTTGTTTTCATCGATGACATACTTATTTACTCAAAGAATGATCAAGAGCACGAAGAACATTTGAGAAAAGTGCTAGAAGTATTGAGGAAAGAAAAACTGTACGCTAAGTTTTCAAAGTGTGCATTTTGGTTGGAAAAAGTTTAATTCCTCAGTCACATAGTGAACAAAGAAGGTATTCAGGTGGATCCAGCAAAGATTGAAACCGTTGAAAAGTGGGAAACCCCAAAAACTCCGAAACACATACGCCAGTTTTTAGGATTGGCTAGTTACTACAGAAGATTCATCCAAGATTTCTCCAAAATAGCAAAACCCTTGACTGCATTAACGCATAAAGGGAAGAAATTTGAATGGAAGGATGAACAAGAGAAGGCGTTTCAATTATTGAAGAAAAAGCTAACTACGGCACCTATATTGCCATTGCCTGAAGGGAATGATGATTTTGTGATTTATTGTGACGCATCAAAGCAAGGTCTCGGTTGTGTATTAATGCAACGGACGAAGGTGATTGCTTATGCGTCTAGACAATTGAAGATTCACGAGAAAAATTATACGACGCATGATTTGGAATTAGGCACGGTTGTTTTTGCATTAAAGAATTGGAGGCACTACTTATATGGGGTCAAAAGTATTATATATACCGACCACAAAAGTCTTTAACACATATTTAATTAGAAACAACTGAATATGAGGCAGCGTAGGTGTATTGAATTGTTGAATGATTACGACTTTGAGATTCATTACCACCCGGGGAAGGCAAATGTGGTAGCCGACAGCTTGAGCAGAAAGGACAGAGAACCCATTCGAGTAAAATCTATGAATATAATGATTCACACTAACCCATTCGGGAAGACGGAACCCGGTATAGGGCTAAAGAATTTGGGTACCAACATTTGGAGATATGAGAGAAATGGTACTTAGAGAAGCTCATAAAACCAGATACTCAATACATCCTGGAACGGGGAAGATGTACAAGGATCTTAAGAAACATTTTTGGTGGCCAGGTATGAAAGCCGATATTGCTAAATATGTAGGAGAATGTTTGACGTGTTCTAAGGTCAAAGCTGAACATCAGAAACCATCAGGTCTACTACAACAACCTAATATCCCGGAATGGAAATGGGAAAACATTACCATGGATTTCATTACTAAATTGCCAAGGACTGCAAGTGGTTATGATACTATTTGGGTAATAGTTGATCATCTCACCAAGTCAGCACACTTCCTGCCAATAAGAGAAGATGACAAGATGGAGAAGTTAGCACGACTGTATTTGAAGGAAGTCGTCTCCAGACATGGAATACCAATCTCTATTATCTCTGATAGGGATGGCAGATTTATTTCAAGCTTCTGGCAGACATTACAGCAAGCATTGGGAACTCGTCTGGACATGAGTACTGCCTATCATCCACAAACTGATGGGCAGAGCGAAAGGATGATACAAACGCTTGAAGATATGCTACGAGCTTGTGTTATTGATTTCGGAAATAGTTGGGATCGACATCTACCGTTAGCAGAATTTTCCTACAACAACAGCTACCATTCAAGCATTGAGATGGCGCCGTTTGAAGCACTTTATGGTAGAAAGTGCAGGTCTCCGATTTGTTGGAGTGAAATGGGGGATAGACAGATTACGGTTCCGGAGATAATACAAGAAACTACCAAGAAAATCATCCAAATTGGAGAAATGGTCATGCTTAAGGTTTCACATTGGAAAGGCGTTGTTCGATTTGGTAAACGAGGGAAACTAAATCCAAGGTACATTAGACCATTCAAGATTATAGATCGTGTCGGACCAGTAGCTTACCAACTGGAGCTACCTCAACAACTCGCGGCTGTACATAACACTTTTCACGTCTCAAATTTGAAGAAATGTTTTGCTAAAGAAGATCTCACTATTCCGTTGGACGAAATCCAAATCAATGAAAAACTTCAATTCATTGATGAACCCGTCGAAATAATGGATCGTGAGGTTAAGAGACTTAAACAAAACAAGATACCGATTATTAAGGTTCGATGAAATGCTCGTAGAGGACCCGAGTTCACCTGGGAGTGTGAAGATCAGATGAAGAAGAAATACCCGCATTTATTTCCAGAAGATATGTCAACACCTCCAACTGCTTAAAATTTCGGGACGAAATTTATTTAACGGGTAGGTACTATAGTGACCCGAACTTTTCCATGTTTATATATATTAATTGAGATTTTTATTTACATGATTAAGTGTTTCCAACATGTTAAGCAATCAAACTTGTTAAGACTTGATTAATTGAAATAGGTTTCATATAGACAATTGACCACCCAAGTTGACCGGTGATTCACGAACGTTAAAACTTGTAAAAACTATATGATGATATATATATTTATACATATATAGTTAACATGATATTATGATAATTTGTAATAACCCGATTTTTTTTCGTCAACTTTTCGTTGAAAACTTAACAACCGGTACTTAAAATCTACAATTTTGTATGTTTTTTTTTTAAATATACTATTATTAATATTGATTAGATTTTTTTTTTTAAAAACACTAAGGTTAGTGAAAACGAGAAAAATATATTTTAAGACAACAAAAAGTATGATTATTAATTTTAATAATTATTATGTTATATAATAATTGAGTTTTGAAAAATCAATTTTATTAATTAGGATATTCTTAAACTAAACTCGAGAAAATTAGTTTAAACATTCATGTTTTCAGTATCAAATTTAAAAATATAATAAATAAGTATTTTATGAAACACACAAACCAGGTATGACGTCAAGAGTTTAAAAGGTTTCAAATAATATATATATATATATATATATATATATATATATATATATATATATATATATATATAATTTTTTTATTAATATAAAATTAACCAGTCATTGAATCATATTAAGATAAAATACATTGGATCTTAGCTAAAGGATAAAAATTTAATTATAACATGTGACTATACAGTAATACCCGTGTTTACCTAATTATTATACCCGTGATATATCTATTTACCTGTGACTACACATTAATACCCGTGTATATTAATTATTACATCCGTGATATCTATTATTGAGATAGAAATATACCCGTGACATATCTATCTATTTATAACCCTAATTCATTTCATCAAACACACACATACGTACATATTCTTCCCCTCCTCAAGAACACCCACTACTATTCATCATCATCATCAATCTTTCATCCTCAAGAACACCTTCAATAATCACTTGATCATAAAATCGTTTACATATTCGGACTCCTCTCGAAGAGCTCTACACATCTATACCAACAATTTCTTGATTAGGGTAAGTTTTAAAAACTCTAATTTTTGGGTTTTCATGTTTTTGTTACATTTTAGGTTAGATATAGTGTCTAGTGCTCAAGTCCTTGTATGTATGCATGATAGTATTCGTTAATTTGATCGTTTGATGACTTTTTGATGAATCACGAATTTGTTTTGTGAGAGGTCATAAACTTGAACTTGTTGAATATATAATATTATGAGATAATCAGAATCCTCTTGAAAAAACTAATAAGTTTGGGCTTTGGAATTTCGAATTTTCGTTACCGTATGCTCATGTTATGCTTAATTGAAGTTTTAACTCGTTTTTATGAATGATCACATTTTTCATTAATATGATACTGATATGAACATGATATTTTTAGTTTATGAAATGTTTATATATGAAATCCTTGTGAAAAATTAATAAGTTTGCTCGAAAGAATCATCGAATTTCGTTAAGAATTGCTCTCGTTATGTTTATTTGAAGTTTTAACTTGTTTATGTTTAAATCCGAATTTTCTGGGCAAAATCCTTTATGATTTGGAATTTTATTTATTTACCATCTGTTAGAAAATTAAAAATCACTCAAGTTAGGCTAGGATATCATGTGAAACGGATACGTATTGCTCATGTTATGATTTATTGATTTCGGTTTAAAAATTCGTAATTGAAACTGAGAATCTGGAAAAGTATACTATATATTCAGGTCTTGAGAGGTATATAATTGTATTCCTTGCGAAAAAATATTTGGTTTTCATTTAGATATTGTCAAATTCTGATAAACGAGTCAAAATCTATCGTCAAATCAAAGTTACAATTTTATATTATTTAAAACCGAACATAGCAGTTGTCTCGGGATGCGTGCGACCTGATCTCAGATTTCTGGGTTCACGGTTGCGTGGGTATCGAAAAATTAATAAGTTTGGACTCCAGAAACGCGTCATTTGGATACCTTTTGGATTTGATATGATTTTTCAAAGTTTATACATGTTATGTAAAAGTGCTGAAACGTTTCAGCATTATAGTCTGGTACGTTTTCAGTCACTGCGATCTTTTTGTTTATAGTTAGAGGCTGTGCTTCGAATATATTATAGTGTACTAAATTGCGGAGATTTTGGCATGTATTTCAAGTCAAACGGAGTTGAACTTATTTTTATAAAAATTCCAGAAGTTGACTGCATTGTTTAAACTAAATATTACGTGCAGTTGACTTTGTTTGACCAAATGAGTTTAACGGGTCAAAATTGGGTAACGATCAGTGTAGACAAGTCCCATACGTCGATTTAAGTAAGTTTGAAGGTTGTAGTGTTTTAAAAATAAGTTTTGGCACGTTTTGGTTAAATTGGGTGTTTATGACTCATTTGGGTCATAAGGACCTATTTTGACCCATATACATAATTTCGGGAATTCGAGTTTACAAACACGTCAATAATGTCATTTTAAACTTGTGTTATGATAATGAAACATTCAGGTCTCCCGGATTGAATTTTGATTCGTCAACACAAAATATTATTAGTTTTTGTAAAGTGACAAAAATGACTCTTGGACATACTTTGCGGACTCGTAAGTTGAAATCGGTTAAGTTTGGATAAAAACTATTATTTGTTATTGAAAGTATTCACGACAGGCTTTAAAACAATATATTATCTGTATGATATTGTCGAGCCTAAACTAGTCTAAAACGAGTACGAAAACTGGGCGCCGCTGCTGATCCATGCTATTAACAGCACCAAATTTCAGCATTTTATGTTTTGAGGGGCTGTTTTCGCAAGGTCATAACTTTCAAACCGTAACTCCGTTTTTGTCAAATAAACTGGCTATAGAAAGATGGTATGATATACTTTCCAATGGTCACGACCAAATGTACTACATCAAAATTGGTGGGACCAGAAATCAGCTGCAAAATACCAAAATATACATATATGTAAATAATAATTTTTGCTAAGTAAAAATGTATTACTTAAGATTGACCTATGTTTGACTATTTGACCCAACTTGAGTAATATTATGAGATTGTTGACTTGTGTTAACCATGTTGACTGTGTTCGACTACGTTTGACTTACATTTGACTTACTTTGACTTGTGTTGACTTTTGTTGACTTTTGCTAAATTTTGCTAAATTTATGAGTCGGACTTGAGCAATAGGACTATACTTACCCTATGGACCGACCTAGCTTATTAGACACTTATTGACCAACATATATTCTCTAGGTTGAGGTCTACGGTTACTTGCATTCCGATTTTCGGTCACACCTCTGTGATTTATTTCTGAAGTTGTCAGGTGAGTTTCATTTGCTCCTTTTTATATATATTTTTGGGACTGAGAATACATGCGCTGTTTTTATAAATGTTTTACGAAATAGGCACAAGTACTAAAACTAATTCTACGTGGGTTTAAACCAGAAATATACCCTTAGCTTGGTAACATTAAACTACTTGTCTATGTACGGTAGGCGCGAATCCTAAAGATAGATCTATTGGGCCTGACAAACCCCATCCTGACTATGGGATGCTTTAGTACTTCGAGGTTATTTTAAACACACCTGATCTGGTGTACTTCAGAGGGTAAAACATGAACGTTAAGGCTTGTTACCGGGTGCCTACAACTTATAGAATACTTTTATACACTTGCGAGTGTACATATATTTATAGACGGAAATCTTGTGGTCTATTAAAATAATAAAAATGATTGTTTATGATAAACTAATGAACTCACCAACCTTTTGGTTGACACTTTTAGCATGTTTATTCTCAGGTTTTTCAAAAGTGCTTCCGCTGTCTGCTTGCTATTTGCTCAAGGTGGTGCATGGAGTCTTTTATGCCATATTTTCAAAAAGACATTGCATTCAAATATTATTGTTATAATCTGTTATTAAATAAATTGATGATTTAGTCATTTTGTATAAGTTGTCATATATATTTGGGATATGTCTATATTTTGGTAAACTTTCTATGTATAGAAAGTATTTAAAAAAAAAAAAATGAAAGCAATATTTTATCAAAACGTATCATATAGAGGTCGAAACCTCGCTGTGGGACCGTAGATAACGTACTGCGTCAATAGCGATTTTGGCGGGTCGTTACAAGTGGTATCAGAGCATTGGTTCTAGGGAATTAGGTGCATTAATGTGTCTGACCTGGACCGTTAGGATACATTAGTGATCTAGTCTAGAACCGTGTCGTTACACTTATATGTGATTATGTGCATATTCTGATATTAATATAATATTATTATTACTATCGGTGAGAAAGTATTTCTCCCTTTGATTACAAGCCTTCTCATGCTCAAACGAGTTCATTTTCAACACCCGGTCATTGAAAAACCAGGAAGCGTCATTCAGGACTTTCGAAATTTCCGACATTCCTACGTGAGTTATTACTTATATATTTTTATAGATATCATATGTGTTATATTATGTGCTTATATGCTTCGATTCAGAAACTCCTGACATCTCGAATTGTAAATCGGAAGAAGTCTTATCCGACTCACGAAGATTCTCAATAGTTCCAAAGACATTCTTACGTCATTACCCTTTCAATATTATTAATTAAAATAAATATTATATTCTCGTACTATTTTTAGTACACCCCTTTTTGAAATCATTTTGATTTATAAATTCTGGAAAACGACACTTGTTTTATATCCATAAATATTTTAGAGTAATGTTGGAACGGAAGTATGAGTTAGTGTAATATAATTACGCTTGATCAACGTGGTTATATTACGGTAAGTCATGCAGAAGTTCTAATGAAACGTGATGGTGGTAATGCTTGATCAACCTTATCTTCACCACGTACCATGTTACATGACTCTGTTTTCTGTGCTGATATCTGAATATACCAAGACTCTATATGTGACATCATTTGAGTCACGTGTGGTTCCTTCTCATCTTTGTCATATCACACTTGCACTCCGAGCAGTTTATTCAAAGGTATTCGTATCAAAGGACTATGATCTCGTTTTACCTAACTTTCATATTTAACTACAAGATGCTCGATCTTTCTAAGTCAAGATGAACATTCTATCCTCACTTGTTTCTTAAACGCCGTTTAATCACACCAACCAAAATTTCGGGACGAAATTTTCTTTAAGGGGTAGGTAATGTAATAACCCGATTTTTTTCATCAACTTTTCGTTGAAAACTTAACAACCGGTACTTAAAATCTACAATTTTGTATGTTTTTTTTTTTTTAAATATACTATTATTAATATTGATTAGATTTTTTTTTTAAAAACACTAAGGTTAGTGAAAACGAGAAAAATATATTTTAAGACAACAAAAAGTATGATTATTAATTTTAATAATTATTATGTTATATAATAATTGAGTTTTGAAAAATCAATTTTATTAATTAGGATATTCTTAAACTAAACTCGAGAAAATTAGTTTAAACATTCATGTTTTCAGTATCAAATTTAAAAATATAATAAATAAGTATTTTATGAAACACACAAACCAGGTATGACGTCAAGAGTTTAAAAGGTTTCAAATAATATATATATATATATATATATATATATATATATATATATATATATATATATATATATATATATATATATATATATATATATATATATATATATATATATATATATATATATATATATATATATATATATATAATTTTTTTATTAATATAAAATTAACCAGTCATTGAATCATATTAAGATAAAATACATTGGATCTTAGCTAAAGGATAAAAATTTAATTATAACATGTGACTATACAGTAATACCCGTGTTTACCTAATTAATATACCCGTGATATATCTATTTACCTGTGACTACACATTAATACCCGTGTATATTAATTATTACATTCGTGATATCTATTATTGAGATAGAAATATACCCGTGACATATCTATCTATTTATAACCCTAATTCATTTCATCAAACACACACATACGTACATATTCTTCCCCTCCTCAAGAACACCCACTACTATTCATCATCATCATCAATCTTTCATCCTCAAGAACACCTTTAATAATCACTTGATCATAAAATCGTTTACATATTCGGACTCCTCTCGAAGAGCTCTACACATCTATACCAACAATTTATTGATTAGGGTAAGTTTTAAAAACTCCAATTTTTGGGTTTTCATGTTTTTGTTACATTTTATTTTAGATATAGTGTCTAGTGCTCAAGTCCTTGTATGTATGCATGATAGTATTCGTTAATTTGATCGTTTGATGACTTTTTGATGAATCACGAATTTATTTTGTGAGAGGTCATAAACTTGAACTTGTTGAATATATAATATTATGAGATAATCAGAATCCTCTTAAAAAAACTAATAAGTTTGGGCTTTGGAATTTTGAATTTTCGTTACCGTATGCTCATGTTATGCTTAATTGAAGTTTTAACTCGTTTTTATGAATGATCACGTTTTTCATTAATATGATACTGATATGAACATGATATTTTTAGTTTATGAAATGTTTATATATGAAATCCTTGTGAAAAATTAATAAGTTTGCTCGAAAGAATCATCGAATTTCGTTAAGAATTGCTCTCGTTATGTTTATTTGAAGTTTTAACTTGTTTATGTTTAAATCCGATTTTTCTGGGCAAAATCCTTTATGATTTGGAATTTTATTTATTTACCATCTGTTAGAAAATTAAAAATCACTCAAGTTAGGCTAGGATATCATGTGAAACGGATACGTATTGCTCATGTTATGATTTATTGATTTCGGTTTAAAAATTCGTAATTGAAACTGAGAATCTGGAAAAGTATACTATATATTCAGGTCTTGAGAGGTATATAATTGTATTCCTTGCGAAAAAATATTTGGTTTTCATTTAGATATTGTCAAATTCTGATAAACGAGTCAAAATCTATCGTCAAATCAAAGTTACAATTTTATATTATTTAAAACCGAACATAGCAGTTGTCTCGGGATGCGTGCGACCTGATCTCAGATTTCTGGGTTCACGGTTGCGTGGGTATCGAAAAATTAATAAGTTTGGACTCCAGAAACGCGTCATTTGGATACCTTTTGGATTTGATATGATTTTTCAAAGTTTATACATGTTATGTAAAAGTGCTGAAACGTTTCAGCATTATAGTCTGGTACGTTTTCAGTCACTGCGATCTTTTTGTTTATAGTTAGAGGCTGTGCTTCGAATATATTATAGTGCACTAAATTGCGGAGATTTTGGCATGTATTTCAAGTCAAACGGAGTTGAACTTATTTTTATAAAAATTCCAGAAGTTGACTGCATTGTTTAAACTAAATATTACGTGCAGTTGACTTTGTTTGACCTAATGAGTTTAACGGGTCAAAATGGGTAACGATCAGTGTAGACAAGTCCCATACGTCGATTTAAGTAAGTTTGAAGGTTGTAGTGTTTTAAAAATAAGTTTTGGCACGTTTTGGTTAAATTGGGTGTTTATGACTCATTTGGGTCATAAGGACCTATTTTGACCCATACACATAATTTCGGGAATTCGAGTTTACAAACACGTCAATAATGTCATTTTAAACTTGTGTTATGATAATGAAACATTCAGGTCTCCCGGATTGAATTTTGATTCGTCAACACAAAATATTATTAGTTTTTGTAAAGTGACAAAAATGACTCTTGGACATACTTTTCGGACTCGTAAGTTGAAATCGGTTAAGTTTGGATAAAAACTATTATTTGTTATTGAAAGTATTCACGACAGGCTTTAAAACAATATATTATCTGTATGATATTGTCGAGCCTAAACTAGTCTAAAACGAGTACGAAAACTGGGCGCCGCTGCTGATCCATGCTATTAACAGCACCAAATTTCAGCATTTTATGTTTTGAGGGGCTGTTTTCGCAAGGTCATAACTTTCAAACCGTAACTCCGTTTTTGTCAAATAAACTGGCTATAGAAAGATGGTATGATATACTTTCCAATGGTCACGACCAAAGGTACTACATCAAAATTGGTGGGACCAGAAATCAGCTGCAAAATACCAAAATATACATATATGTAAATAATAATTTTTGCCAAGTAAAAATGTATTACTTAAGATTGACCTATGTTTGACTATTTGACCCAACTTGAGTAATATTATGAGATTGTTGACTTGTGTTAACCATGTTGACTGTGTTCGACTACGTTTGACTTACATTTGACTTACTTTGACTTGTGTTGACTTTTGTTGACTTTTGCTAAATTTTGCTAAATTTATGAGTCGGACTTGAGCAATAGGACTATACTTACCCTATGGACCGACCTAGCTTATTAGACACTTATTGACCAACATATATTCTCTAGGTTGAGGTCTACGGTTACTTGCATTCCGATTTTCGGTCACACCTCTGTGATTTATTTCTGAAGTTGTCAGGTGAGTTTCATTTGCTCCTTTTTATATATATTTTTGGGACTGAGAATACATGCGCTGTTTTTATAAATGTTTTACAAAATAGGCACAAGTACTAAAACTAATTCTACGTGGGTTTAAACCAGAAATATACCATTAGCTTGGTAACATTAAACTACTTGTCTATGTACGGTAGGCGCGAATCCTAAAGATAGATCTATTGGGCCTGACAAACCCCATCCTGACTATGGGATGCTTTAGTACTTCGAGGTTATTTTAAACACACCTGATCTGGTGTACTTCAGAGGGTAAAACATGAACGTTAAGGCTTGTTACCGGGTGCCTACAACTTATAGAATACTTTTATACACTTGCGAGTGTACATATATTTATAGACGGAAATCTTGTGGTCTATTAAAATAATGAAAATGATTGTTTATGATAAACTAATGAACTCACCAACCTTTTGGTTGACACTTTTAGCATGTTTATTCTCAGGTTTTTCAAAAGTGCTTCCGCTGTCTGCTTGCTATTTGCTCAAGGTGCTGCATGGAGTCTTTTATGCCATATTTTCAAAAAGACATTGCATTCAAATATTATTGTTATAATCTGTTATTAAATAAATTGATGATTTAGTCATTTTGTATAAGTTGTCATATATATTTGGGATATGTCTATATTTTGGTAAACTTTCTATGTATAGAAAGTATTTAAAAAAAAAAAAAAATGAAAGCAATATTTTATCAAAACGTATCATATAGAGGTCGAAACCTCGATGTGGGACCGTAGATAACGTACTGCGTCAATAGCAATTTTGGCGGGTCGTTACATAATTAAACATATCATTAAGTATATTAACAATGAACTACATATGTAAAAACAAGACTACTAACTTAATGATTTTGAAACGAGACATATATGTAACGATTATCGTTGTAACGACATTTAATGTATATATATCATATTAAGAGATATTCATACATCATAGTATCATGATAATATAATAATTTAAAATCTCATTTGATATTATAAACATTGGGTTAACAATATTTAACAAGATCGTTAAACTAAAGGTTTCAAAACAACACTTACATGTAACGACTAACGATGACTTAACGACTCAGTTAAAATGTATATACATGTAGTGTTTTAATATGTATTCATACACTTTTGAAAGACTCCAATACACTTATCAAAATACTTCTACTTAACAAAAATGCTTACAATTACATCCTCGTTCAGTTTCATCAAAAAATCTACTCGTATGCACCCGTATTCGTACTCGTACAATACACAGCTTTTAGATGTATGTACTATTGGTATATACACTCCAATGATCAGCTCTTAGCAGCCCATGTGAGTCACCTAACACATGTGGGAACCATCATTTGGCAACTAGCATGAAATATCTCATAAAATTACAAAAATATGAGTAATCATTCATGACTTATTTACATGAAAACAAAATTACATATCCTTTATATCTAATCCATACACCAACGACCAAAAACACCTACACAAACTTTCATTCTTCAATTTTCTTCATCTAATTGATCTCTCTCAAGTTCTATCTTCAAGTTCTAAGTGTTCTTCATAAATTCCAAAAGTTCTAGTTTCATAAAATCAAGAATACTTCCAAGATTGCAAGTTTACTTCCAAGTTTTCTAAATTCATTCCAAGTAATCATCCAAGATCAAGAAACCTTTGTTACTTACAGTAGTTTATCTTTATAATACAAGGTAATAATCATATTCAAACTTTAATTCAATTTCTATAACTATAACAATCTTATTTCGAGTGAAAATCTTACTTGAACTGTTTTCGTGTCATGATTCTGCTTCAAGAACTTTCAAGCCATCCAAGGATCCTTTGAAGCTAGATCCATTTTTCTCATTTCCAGTAGGTTTATCCAAGGAACTTGAGGTAGTAATGATGTTCATAACATCATTCGATTCATACATATAAAGCTATCTTATTCGAAGGTTTAAACTTGTAATCACTAGAACATAGTTTAGTTAATTCTAAACTTTTTCGCAAATAAAAGTTAATCCTTCTAACTTGATTTTTAAAATCAACTAAATACATGTTCTATATCTATATGATATGCTAACTTAATGATTTAAAACCTGGAAACACGAAAAACACCGTAAAACCAGATTTACGCCGTCGTAGTAATACCGCGGGCTGTTTTGGGTTAGTTAATTAAAAACTATGATAAACTTTGATTTAAAAGTTGTTATTCTGGGAAAATGATTTTTACTATGAACATGAAACTATATCCAAAAATAATGGTTAAACTCAAAGTGGAAGTATGTTTTCTAAAATGGTCATCTAGACGTCGTTCTTTCGACTGAAATGACTACCTTTACAAAAATGACTTGTAACTTATTTTTACGACTATAAACCTATACTTTTTCTGTTTAGATTCATAAAATATAGTTCAATAGTAAACCATAGCAATTTGATTCACTCAAAACGGATTTAAAATGAAGAAGTTATGGGTAAAACAAGATTGGATAATTTTTCTCATTTTAGCTACGTGAAAATTGGTAACAAATCTATTCTAACCATAACTTAATCAACTTGTATTGTATATTATGTAATCTTGAGATACCATAGACACGTATACAATGTTTCGACCTATCATGTCGACACATCTATATATATTTCGGAACAACCATAGACACTCTATATGTGAATGTTGGAGTTAGCAATACAGGGTTGAGGTTGATTCCAAAATATATATAGTTTGAGTTGTGATCAATACTGAGGTACGTATACACTGGGTCGTGGATTGATTCAAGATAATATTTATCGATTTATTTCTGTACATCTAACTGTGGACAACTAGTTGTAGGTTACTAACGAGGACAGCTGACTTAATAAACTTAAAACATTAAAATGTATTAAAAGTGTTGTAAATATATTTTGAACATACTTTGATATATATGTATATGTTGTTATAGGTTCGTGAATCAACCAGTGGCCAAGTCTTACTTCCCGACGAAGTAAAAATATGTGAAAGTGAGTTATAGTCCCACTTTTAAAATCTAATATTTTTGGGATGAGAATACATGCAGGTTTTATAAATGATTTACAAAATAGACACAAGTACGTGAAACTACATTTTATGGTTGAATTATCGAAATCGAATATTTCCCTTTTTATTAAGTCTGGTAATCTAAGAATTAGGGAACAGACACCCTAATTGACGTGAATCCTAAAGATAGATCTATTGGGCCTAACAAACCCCATCCAAAGTACCGGATGCTTTAGTACTTCGAAATTTATATCATATCCGAAGGGTGTCCCGGAATGATGGGGATATTCTTATATATGCATCTTGTTAATGTCGGTTACCAGGTGTTCACCATATGAATGATTTTTATCTCTATGTATGGGATGTGTATTGAAATATGAAATCTTGTGGTCTATTGTTACGATTTGATATATATATATATAGGTTAAACCTATAACTCACCAACATTTTTGTTGACGTTTAAAGCATGTTTATTCTCAGGTGAATACTAAGAGCTTCCGCTGTTGCATACTAAAATAAGGACAAGATTTGGAGTCCATGTTTGTATGATATTGTGTAAAAACTGCATTCAAGAAACTGATTTCGATGTAACATATTTGTATTGTAAACCATTATGTAATGGTCGTGTGTAAACAGGATATTTTAGATTATCATTATTTGATAATCTACGTAAAGATTTTTAAACCTTTATTTATGAAATAAAGGTTATGGTATGTTTTAAAAATGAATGCAGTCTTTTAAAAACGTCTCATATAGAGGTCAAAACATCGCAACGAAATCAATTAATATGGAACATTTTTAATCAATAAGAACGGGACATTTCAGTAAGCGTGGGGATTAGAGATCTTGGCTAGGTTGCTTTAGAAGACGTGCTTTTGGATTGATTAGGATTGGGTAGCGTATCCCCAATCACCATGCTCAGTTTTGTTGGAAATTAAAATGGTCGGGTCGTGTTTGCCCGTTCGAATAATTAAACTATGTATTAAATGTTTTAAAAGTTTATTGAACTTATTATTTGTGTTAAAGATGTTTTCGAAAACATAATTGGGACCTAAATATTAATGCATTAACGAAAAAAATTTTACAGGCCGGTTTAAATACGGGTTGGGTTGTTTCAAGTGGTATCAGAGCATGGTCTAAGGGATTTAGGCGACTTGAGATAGGTGCCTAGACTTAGACTTTTGTGTGTGCTTATTTGTTGCGGGACTTGTAGGTGAACTAACTAGGATTTTGTCTTGTGTTGTGATGTAATTCTTGCGTGTGTTTATAACGCGTAAATTTTTTGGTTTATGTTGGTTATATCATCAAGCGAGGCGGTCGTTGTACTAACGAGTTGATACGGCGTGTGTGCGTAATAAGGACTTGCAAACCTTATTACGGGTGCAAATCGTGTCTAACAAGTGATGTACGACGAGTGTTTAGCAAGATGGGGCGGTGTTGTGCGTGTGGTTTATACGTTCGTGGCCTAATCGTTTGCATTCTTTAGAATGACGACGCGAAACGAGATCGAGACGAATGACGATGAGTTTAACGCTAGAGTTGCGGCCGCCGTTGCAGAGCAAATGGGAGCGTTTCGAGAAGAAATGGATAGGAAGTATTCCGAAATTCAAAGTAGGGGTGAAATGGAGCGTTGTCATAAGAGCTTCATGAGGACTAAACCCCCGATGTATGAAGGGAAACCAGATCCTTTGGTAAGTACAACATGGATCTCGGATGTCGAAGGGTGTTTTCATACTATTGATTGACCTCCCGAGAAGATGACAAGACTCGCTACTAGCTTGTTGCGGGGTAGGGCGAAGGATTGGTTAGATGGTAAGATTGATCTTGTCAGTGGTGAGCTGTTTATGGCGTTATCTTGGGACGAATTTAAGGAGGAATTCTTCGAGGAGTTCCGGACTGGAGCCGACTTGATGAAATTGTGTGTTGAGTTACGAAATTTGCGACAAGGATCTATGGACTTGAATACTCTCAAGACGACCTTTATGGTGAAGGCTCGTTTTTGCCCGGAGTATATGGGAAATGATTGCATGCTGATGGAAGATTTCTATCAAACCCTGAATGATGACTTGAAGAATAAAATTAGCAGGGGTCAAGCGAAGTCGTTTGCGAAGTTATTTGCGGTGGCTAGGGTTTCGAATGATATTCGCGATCAAAGATGTGTGAGCCTTCAAGTAAGAGAAGGGTTGATTCGTACGGCGCCCCAAGTAAGAAAAATAAGGGTGCAAGTGCGAGTACGGGTAATGTGGAAAAAAGCACAATGGATTCTCGTGGACCTAGATGTTTCAATTGTGATGTTAGGGGCCACAAGTTATGGGAGTGCACAATGCCGAGAAGTGATGACGGGATGTGCTACTATTGTCATAAGGAGGGACATCGCAAGCCGGATTGTCCCGAGTTGGCGGCGGCGAATACCGCAAGGAGACATTAAGGTACGTTTCTTTTTAATAAATATGTCCTTTGAATATTTATTTATGTGCCGATGCGTTCGGGTTTGTTGGATGCATTGTGTTGTGCATATTATTGTTATGGGTGACGTTCCTAATGGAATTACCCTATGGTGACGTTTAATTGTCGGATGAAGGGAGTAAGACTTGGTGCAACCAAGCATTCCTTAGTGTTTGGAAAATGTTTCTACCAAGCCATGGGAATGGGCTTTGGTGTTCAAATGTCAGAGCGTGTTCGCTCTCGTGTTGAAGTTGATGAACCGTAAGGTTCGTCGGGTGGATAGAACCCTTGAGATCGAGTGTTTTGGATCTCGATGAATGTGGTAATGAAGTCTACGGAACGTAAAGATAGGTGCCCCTTTCATACCTACGAGTGTGGTGTTCGACTCCGATAGTGTTGCGGTCACATTGTACTTAGGGTACCGGGGAGAAACCCTTCGGTACATAAGTGACTAGGTGGGAAATTTGACAAACTATAGCAATTGGATGATTGGGAGAGTAGGGTTTGTGTAATTGTGGTACACTTTTCGATCGAAGTGTTTAATGATTGGTTAAAATCCTTCGTGTACTCAAGATTGGAGCAAGATGTGGTGATGGGTCATGTGAACCCAATTGTAGAAAAGTCTACCTTTCGATAGAATTGTACAGTTGTACAAGGTGTGTTATGTTGGTTTTGTGTCGTTATTTAAATAAAGCCAACGGGTGACGGTGTGCATCAACTTCTAATGTACGAAATGAATTCGTGAGGATTTGAGTATTACGACCGATGGAGAAATTGGTCACGTCAGGAACTTCAAGTATAATTTGTTCGGAGAGTTCTTCTAGAACGAAATCCTCTTCAGTCATTAAAAGATCAAAATAAGGTGGGAGTGAAGATTGGGTAGGTGTGGAGTGTTTATTCTTTTTGTCATCTACTTCTATCTTCCTCTCTTCATTTTTAGAATAGAAGGTTACTTTCTAGAGGAGATGGTATTTACTTCGGCATTCCTATCAGAAGGACATATAGGCTCGTTGATCGTGAAAGTGACCTCTCTCCACGGGCTCTCAAGGTGATAGTCCGTGAATAAACGTCAACGATCGCTTTGGCTGTATTCATGAAGGCCTTCCTAAGACGATTGGTGTTTTCACGTCTTCTTTAAAATCCATTACCATGAAGTCAATCAGAAAAAGGAATTTGTCGACTTTAACCATGACGTTCTCAGCTATTCCCTTAGGATATCTAATGGATTGGTCAGCTACCTGGATGCTCATTTTGGTAGGGTTAATGTTTTCAATTTTGAGTCTCTGGAACAATGAGTAGGGCATGAGATTGATGCTGGCACCAAGGTCAGCGTGACAATAGATAGTACCAGATTGGTAGATAGAACAAGGAAGGGTAAATCGTCCGGTATCCCCTAGTTTTTCGGGAAGAGTATTTAAGAGAATGGCTGAACAATCCGCGTTCAGGGGGACATTGGGTACTTCGGGTACCTTATCCTTGGTTGATAGGAGTTTCCTAAAATACTTCTTACTATGAGGATTTTTAGACACAATGTCCAAAAATTTACCGTCAAGATTGAATGATTTCATCTTGTTATGCCTTTGCTTGAGACGGCCTGGTAATGGAATGGGTGTTTTTCTAGTAGGTTTAAGTGATCTCAATGACTACTACCGAACGGGTATTAGTTAGTTTCTTCTCCTTAGAAGAAACTAAAGGTTGGCTATGTGCCACCTTTGAGTCATTTTTACGATAACCTAGAGAATCGAGACGTTGATTTAGCTGGCTTATTTGATTTTCAAGACTATTCAAGTGATTAGTCATGACTAAGTCAGCTGCGTCTTGTCTTGCTGTGATCATGTTGATGATTCGCAGTAGGACATCGTCTGCACTTGTCTCTGTTGGGGTGGTGGGTTTGGTAGGTTGGTTATGCGGATGAGCTAGGATCTTATCGGAGTAGACAACAGAGTCCTCACATTCAGCCTCGTATACCTTAACCGGATGTGGGTCAGTACAATTCTAGCATAATTTCACTTGAGACACATGTTGGGGGAGTTTCTTTAGCTCTCCAACTTCTTTGGTTAGGTTTTCTATTTGATCCGAGAGAAATTTGATGCTTTTTTTTTCGATAAGATCGGAGGCGGAAAGCGATGTTGCTGATGAAATGTGCTCTTCCGTGTTCCAATCGTGATGGTGCATAGTCCTCTCCTCGGTCAATCTCCAGGCTTCGTCAGCAGTGAAGTTTATGAAGTTACCTTAAGAAACAACATCAAGAGTAGACTTGTTCTTCTAATTCAGACCTTTGTAGAAGGTTAAAATTTGAACAGAGTTCTCAAGACGGTGGTTCGGGCATCTTCGAAGAAAATGTTTGAATCTTTCCCTTGCAGTGTAGAGTGATTTATCGTATGCTTGCTGAAAGTTTACGATATCATTCATAAGTCTGATTTGTTTTGATGGGGAAAGTACTTGATTAAGAAAGTTGTTGCCATTTCCTCTCATGAGGTGATAGAGTTAGGTTCTAACCTCTCGAACCAGGTTTTTGCATGAAGAGTTAAGGAATAGGGGAACAGATACAGACGAACTACATCTTGCTCAACCCCATTTTTCTTATAAGAGTTGGATAAGGAGAGGAATCTATCTAGGTGAGAATGGGGATCGTCATTTGGTAAGCCCTAGAATTGGCAGAGTTTGTGAATGAGTTGCACGATGCTACTATTTAGCACAAAAGATGCTCCGTTAACCTCTGGATAGAGTACGATCCTCCCCGTCCTTCTAATGACGGCTTAATGATGTTAGCGAGAGTAATGCGTGCGACCATCGTCGAACTATCATCAAATAAGTGTGGATCTCGTCGGATGGGTACGATGTATGATATCGGATAGAAGAAAGGATGTGTCGGGAGAATACTTAGCTGTCTAAGTATGTTAAACCATCCTAAAGGATCACTAATAAGGAAGTCCATTTTAAACTATTTTAATTTAATCTAAGTTAAGCTAATATTATCTAACCTAACTGCGGTGTCGTTAGGTAGCAAAACGTTAATTCATGATATCAATAGAAGAAGTTGATTCTTTAATTTATATATGCTGGGCCTAAATCCATTATTTCTTCCTATGGGTTAGCAAGGGCAAATATGACCTAGGGTCATTCCTTGAGCGGTTGAATTTGAAACAGAGCTTATTCAGATAATTTAGTAATTAAGATTGGGTTTGTACACAATTTAGTATCCAAGACTAGTGGCTAGGTACACTTTGTGTGGAGAGGCAGGATCCTTTTGGTCCGAATAAATTGGCGACTGTTTGGAAAATCCAACAACCAAGTCCAACCGGTTTATTCTAGACACCACTTTATCCGGAATATCAAATTGTGTAAAGGATATAGTTGGGTTGATTTGATTTATAATTGTATTTAAAATATTAAATTAATATAATTAAAATAAGCTAGCTAGCATGCAATAGCTAAGGACATAAAAGACGTGGTTCACCATGATTTAAGATAATGTAGTGTCGGGACGATTGCAAGGCACTCATTGGATATATATACCTTGGTGTAAATACTAGTTTCCCTACTAATTAATTTCTCGATTAGCATGTGACAAGAAACTAGGCTATCGTGATTCTGATCGGATGGACTATGCTCAACTCCTGACGCTTTTTCCGGTTTAAGAATATAAGCGGCCCATCTTGGATGCAATTCATACCTTGGGCGCATAAATAAAGTAGCATAGCCATATATATATATATATATATATATATATATATATATATATATATATATATATATATATATATATATATATATATATATATATATATATATATATATATATATATATATATATATATATATATATATATATATATATATATATATATATATATATGTATATATATATATATATATAAGATCCAACCTTTCTTAACACCTTAGTGTATCACCCTAAGTGAGTGGTTATGATTGTGTTTCGAACTCCTTTCTGTCAATGGTTTGGTAAAATCTAAGGGTTTGTAGACAAATTAGAACTTCTGATACTTCACAGTCATCCTTAAAGATTTATAAGCTTAGTTTGTATTGCAGTGCGTTAAACTCCCATTTATGATATAAACCGGCCCTTACTTAAATCTACCCAATAAATCCTTAGTTATCTACCATGTACTACACTTATAGTGGTTCCATAGCTTCTAACATTGACCATGCTCAAGTGGTCCTATATGTAGGAATTCATCATATAAACAAGTTTCATAAACATGCATGTAACAAGATTTAAGCGGAAGCAATTATGCATGAAAAACTTTCAATATATTTAAACCATTTTGATATGAATTCCAAAATAGATCAAGTCTAGAAAATATGCTCAAATGTAAAAGAGCTAGTTCAAGGGATGTACCTACTCCAAGTTAGGAGGTTAATTGATGATGAAGATGATGAACAAGTGTAAAGATCTCCAAGCCTTTGATGCACCAACACCACCTTTTGAGTTAAATAGACTTTAGACACTTAATCACCTTCCAACCAAGCTTGAAGACCTCTTTAATATGCTCACTGATTTTGGACAGCAGCAACCATAAAAGATGATGATGAATGGAGTTCCAAAAGCATGAAACCTCAAGAGATTATACCCCAAACTTAACACCAACACCTAGTACTTTGGTTAGGATTTAATTACACTTGAATATGACTTGTAAATTGGCTTTAACAACCCTTTGTTTCAGCCCTATATTCACGAACAACAGCTCTCCAAATGAAGCTGATAATATGTGTGTTTTTTTTAGTCAAATGATAAGTGTTTTAATGCATGTAAGTTGTAGAACACAATGTCTTGGTTAATGCTTAAGCATGGGCATTAACAAATAAACAATTGCAAGCTCATTATAAACTCCCATGCCACTTATAATATAAAATGATATATATAAAACTGATTTTATAAAATCAGTTTTTATAAAACTAGATTTTATAAACTTCATTTTATATGTTATGCATATTTTATAAAACCATGTTTATAAATGTATCATAACTTAATTAATTATTTAACCTATAAATAATTAAATACTTGTTATATAATTATTCCATAATCATATATATACACATATCAAGTAATATTGTTTAAGAAACCATTTTCTTAAAATTCAAGTGTCGCGTAATTTAATCAACAATCCATTCGTAAAGATCAAATACGAATAAGGTGTCGGTACGTTTGTTATTGGGTATGACCCGACTTGGATCATAACACATTAGCCACATTGATTTAATATGTCTCTCGGGCATACGAAATGCTTTCAATCTCCCACTTGCACGAGAAACGTAAGAAATTAATGCAAGTGACGGATACCACCTAACGACCGTCCATCACCCAATATGTTATGACTTTGTGCCATTCAATAACATCATCCCTTTCGAGTTCCCATCTCGAATATGATTAGGTGAATCTATCAATATATCCTTTCGTCCTAGATGTCATGTTAAATCCAAGAGACATAGAATGATCACTCTCTTATAGATTTAACTTTATCAGGCCTTAGACATCTGACTCTCAACGAATAAGAGGGACAAATTCCATCTTGGCTACATACGTCCTGGACACTACACTTCGTACCATACCTGAAGCCTCCCTTATGAGCTACCTTTTCAGAATAGCGAAGGAAAGAATCAAGGCATGATATTCGGTGAATATCTGAACCCAATATGTATCTCAGGTCAGAGGATACAATGATATTCTCCTTTACTCAAGATTACATGTGATCAACCACAAAGGCCCCATACAGTAAATCTTGAGAGCGGGTCTTCCAATATTTGTATCCCACAAATATCTATGAACTTTGGTTGCAACTTTGCCCCACATTCAGTCCGCGAATGTACACCAATCCGAGTTCATAATAGTCTAAACCTCACACTTGTTCCCACAAATGTGATCGACTACGGAATTTAGAATAAAACTAATTCATGGATAAAATATGCAAAATAGGAACTTAACTCAAAATAAATTAAAACATAATTGTATTAATGAGTTTGAACAATTTCATTCCGTTACAATACATAAAATATATCATTTCCAATCACTAGAATATCGAATCCCTAATGCACACACATGTCCCTCATGTTTTGGTCCATGTAAAAGCTTCGTGAGTGGATCCGCAACATTATGATCTGTGTGACCTTTGTGAATACATATCTTTCCTTTTTCAACCTCATCCCTGATGTAGTTGAATCTCCGCTCAATGTGACGAGTCTTTTGAAGAGCACGAGGTTCCTTGATTTGAGCAATCGCACCCTCGTTGTCACAAAAGATCTCAAGAGGGTCCTGAATGGAAGGGACCACTCCTAAGTCGTCGATGAATTTCTTCATCCATGCAGCTTCCTGAGCTACCAATGATGCGGCACTGTACTCCGACTCTGTAGTGGATAACGCAACAACATCCTGTTTTGAACTCTTCCAAGAGACCGCACCTCCATTTAACATGAAGACATAACCGGATTGTGATCGAGAATTATCTCGGTCAGTTTGGAAGCTCGCGTCCACGTAACCTTTTACAGCGAGTTCCTCCTCACCAGACCCATATATTAGAAACATATCCTTAGTCCTCCTAAGGTATTTCAATATACTTTTGACAGCAATCCAATGACTGTTTCCTGGGTTATTCTGGTATCTACTTGTCAAGTTTAGAGCGCATGACACATCCGGTCTAGTACATATCATTGCATACATGATAGACCCAATAGCAGATGCGTATGGGACATTTTTCATCCTCTCTTGTTCATCTTTTGTGGTGGGATACTGAGATGAACTGAGAACGGTTCCTCTTTGAATAGGTACCAAACCTTTCTTAGAGTTTTCCATCTTGAACATTTTCAAGACCTTATCAATGTATGTACTTTGACTTAAACCTATCAATCTCTTGGATCTATTCCTATAGATCCCTATCCCCAATATATATTGTGCTTCTCCAAGATCCTTAATGGAGAAGCAACTCTTTAGCCAAGTTTTGACTTCTTGCATTGTGGTAATATCATTCCCAAATAACAATATATCATCCACGTATAGTACGAGGAACATGATGGTGCTCCCACTAGCCTTCTTGTATACGCAAGCTTCATCACCATTTTTAATGAAGCCAAATTTCTTTGCCTCCTCATTAAAACGATGATTCCACATTCTAGATGCTTGTTTCAATCCGTAGATTGATTTCTTTAACTTACATACCTTTTTAGGATATTTCGGATCAACAAAACCTTCGGGTTGTACCATATAGACATCTTCCTCAAGATATCCATTTAGGAAGGCGGTTTTGACATCCATTTGCCATATTTCATAATCATAATGAGCAGCAATGGCAAATAATATCCTAATAGACTTTAGCATTGCCACAGGCGAAAAGGTTTCATCATAGTCAACCCCTTGAGTTTGAGTGAAACCTTTTGCTACAAGTCTAGCTTTGTATGTATCCAAGTTTCCATGTATGTCGGTTTTCATTTTGAAAAGCCATTTACAATCAACTAGCCTAGAGCCAGGAGGTTGAGCAACAAGTTCCCAAACTTAGTTGTCATTCATGGATTGCATCTCAGCATTCATGGCTTCCCGCCATTTATCTTTATCAATCCTTGATAAAGCATCTTGGTAGTTAGTCGGTTCATCCAAATCAACCGTATAGCAACCATCCACGAGAAAACCATATCTCTCAGGAGGATTACTAATCCTACTAGATCTTCGAATGTCTTGTATACTTTGATCATCCACTTGATCATTCTCAACATTTTCATGTTGAGTGCTAGTGTTAACCAATTGTGTATGATCTACTTGATCTTGAACCTCTTCAAGATCTATCTTCCTTTCACTATTACCTTCCATAAGGAACTTAGTTTCAAGGAATTCAGCCTTCCGAACAACAAATACATTCTGCTAGGATGGATCATAGAAATAGTATCCCATATCATCCTTTGGATATCTTACGAAGATACACTTAGTGGATCGGGCATTCAACTTATTAGGGACGTAACGCTTAGGGTAAGCTTCACATCCTCATACCTTTAAGTATGATAGATATGGAGGTTTACCAAACCACATCTCATGAGGAGTTCGTTCCACTTTCTTGGTTGGGGCCATATTTAGAATACGAGCCGCGGAGCATAGACAATAACCCCAAAATGATAGAGGCAACGAGCTTCTTGCCATCATAGATCGAACCATATCCATTAGGGTTCAGTTCCTCCTTTCGGAAACTCTATTAAGTTGGGGTGTTCCTGGTGGAGTAAGTTGTGAGATAATCCCACAACTCCTTAGATGATCTTGGAAGGCATCGTTTAGGTATTCACCTCCTCTATCGGTACGAAGTACCTTGATTGTCCTGTTGAGTTGATTTTGTACTTCGTTTTGATATTCCTTGAATGCTTCAAATGTCTCATCCTTATGTCTTAACAAGTAGACATATCCGAAACGACTAAAGTCATCAATGAATGTAACAAAGTATTTTTCACCATTCCTAGTCATGGGCTTAAAGGGTCCACATACATCCGAATGTATTAATCCCAATAAATCCTTAGCCCTTTCATAGGTCCCTTTAAAAGGTGCTTTAGTCATTTTGCCTTGTAACAAAGATTCACATACATCAAATGAGCCTAGTTCACTTGATTTCAAAAGGCCATTCTTTTGAAGTGTATGTATTCGGTTCTTGTTTATGTGACCAAGGCGACAATGCCATAAGTAGGAATCACTCAAATCCCTTTTGAGTTTCTTGGTGCTAGTATGGTATATTGAGCTACTAGATGATGTGTCATCATGAACCAATTCATAAATTCCATTAGAAGGCGAAGCCTTAAAATAGAATACATTATCTAAATAAATGTGAATATCATCATTAACAAAATTAAGATAAAAACCACATTTTTTCAAACGGGAAACGGAAATAATGTTTTGACATAAATCGGGTGCATACAAAACATCATTCAAAATAAGTTCCAAACCACTTGAAAGCTTTAACACAAAGTCTCCTTGAGCCTTCACTTGCACTTTGGCTCTATTACCCATAAAGAGACTTGATGTTCCCGCTTGCTACTTCTTTTGAACCCCTGCTATGAATTGCAAATGTGAGTTCCACATCCAGTGTCTAATACCCATGTATTAGAAGAAGTAATACTAAGCTCTATATATACCATATATATATATTACCTGAGGATTGCCCCGCATCCCTCTTTTCCTTCAACTCCTTAAGGTAGACCGGGCAGTTTCGTTTCCAGTGACCCATTTCACCGCAACCGAAACATGGGTCTTCCTTGGGGTTTGCTTGTCCGGCAACCTTTTGCTTCTTGTTCTTGTTTTTGGTTGGGGTAACCATCTTCCCCTTTCCCTTGCCTTGATGAGCGGGTCCTTTCCTCTTAGCCTTCTTAGGCTAAGAGGTGTTGTTACCTTTGGACCCACCATCATTAATCATTAGCACGGGTGAAGCCCTTTTACCCATGCTAGTTTCGGCCGTCCTTAACATGCCATGAAGTTCACCAATGGTCTTATCCATCCCATTCATATTGTAATTATTTACAAATTGGTCAAACCTCTTTGACAAGGAGTTTAGGATAAGATCGGTGGCTAGTTCATTAGATATGTTGAGATTAAGACGGTTTGTGCGATCAATAAGGCTTTTCATTTTGAGGACATAAGAGGATACGGATTGGGTGTCATCCATACGACATGCATGTAGCGCTCGAACCGTTTCGAAGCGCTCGACACGTGCTTGTTGAAGGAACATCTCCTTCAATTGCGCAATCATGTCATATGCATAAGATGTTCGAAATCCTTTTGGAGTTCGGGTATCATAGTCCCAAGCATTAGGCAAGCGACTTGCACCGAATCGGCGCAATACTTGTCATAATAAGCCATGCCCTCTAGATCTTCCTCATCCGGTTGGTCGGGAATAGGGTCCTCCAACACATACGCTTTATCCTCAAGTTTGAGGACAATCCTAAGATTACGGAACCAATCCATAAAGTTCGTATGGTTGAGTTTGTCTTTCTCGAGGAGAGACCTTAATGATAGGTTGTTTAGGTTAAGTGGTGCATTTTGCATGTTGTTGTTATTTGCGGCCATCTACAAAATTAACAAAGTTCATTTAAGTATCGATTTTAAATTTAATAAACAACACCTTTTTATAATTAATTGTGTTATTAAATATTAGAATCCAACGGTAAATCAAATTTCGGTTAGGTGACCTTTATCCCGTTATTTGATTTAGCTAGGTAGTCATTTATATGACAATTGCAATCCTTTTGCAACTTCTAAATTATGGGATCATGCAATCCTTTTGCATGGCATATTTATCCCATCAACGCCTATTTGTTCCTCATGCTTCGGTGACCCTAAGTTCATAATTCCCAAATCAAGTTGTCCTACTTGTGTAAACATGTAATATCAACATACAAGTGGTTAGGTGATCTTTATACCACAAGCATGCGAATTTTACCTTAACCATATTAGTTAGTTCATAATGGTTAGGTGACCTTTATCCCATTATGAGTTCCCTACTACGTTCAAGTGTTCCCACAAAAGAATTGCGTTTAACTTGTTTACCTTGTTTTAGTTAAGGGATTTTAAGTTTTCATAAATTCTAGTTTAAGAAAACATTTGCCATACACCAACATGCATTTGGTGTATAGTACATTATGAAAAACCAATTTTCATGTCATATTAGTAAAGCCAATTACATGATATAAACCATTTTATATACATTAACATCATGTCCTTAATAACCACTTATTAGTGTCCTTTTGTTGTTTTATTATAACCAATTATAATGTTGTTTTTGCAAGTTGTTAACATGTGAATTATCTTGTAGTAACCAAACATACACACATAATAAACAAACATGCAAGCATAATAAAATGTTCACAATCAAGAGCCAATGTTTTGGACATTTGTTTAGCCAAAAAACAAATGTCACCGGAAAAGGGTTAAACACAAAGTAAGAGATTTTACAAAATCTCCCACTTAATCTTGCATCTTCAAAAGCACCATCTTGTGTTCATCCTTCATCTTCATGCATCTTCATCTCTTTTTACAAAAAATATGTAACCTACTACATTTTTCTAGGAAAAAGAAATTACATCCTACTCTATTTTTACATACCAAAATAGAATAAATTACAATACCTAATTACAAAATAATTACAAATTAATACAAACCAAATGAATGAATATTACAACCATGAATAACAACCAAATCATTCAAACATTCAAACACATGGTCTAGGCTCGATTGTGAACAACAACAAACAACAAATATTTTTGGCCAAAATGAAGTTCCAAACCCACTTTGGAGACCCCATATTTTCGGCCAAAAAACCATCCCCACCAAAACCCAAAATTTTTATTTTTTACATTCTCATTTCATGCATGTTACAAGAATGTAAGATAAATGGGTTTTAAAGCCAAATACAAGAAGCATATTTCTAAGACTTTGGCTCTAGATACCATTGTAGGAATTCATCATATAAACAAGTTTCATAAACATGCATGTAACAAGATTTAAGCGGAAGCAATTATGCATGAAAAACTTTCAATATATTTAAACCATTTTGATATGAATTCCAAAATAGATCAAGTCTAGAAAATATGCTCAAATGTAAAAGAGCTAGTTCAAGGGATGTACCTACTCCAAGTTAGGAGGTTAATTGATGATGAAGATGATGAACAAGTGTAAAGAACTCCAAGCCTTTGATGCACCAACACCACCTTTTGAGTTAAATAGACTTTAGACACTTAATCACCTTCCAACCAAGCTTGAAGACCTCTTTAATATGCTCACTGATTTTGGAAAGCAGCAACCATAAAAGATGATGATGAATGGAGTTCCAAAAGCATGAAACCTCAAGAGATTATACCCCAAACTTAACACCAACACCTAGTACTTTGGTTAGGATTTGATTACACTTGAATATGACTTGTAAATTGGCTTTAACAACCCTTTGTTTCAGCCCTATATTCACGAACAGCAGCTCTCCAAATGAAGCTGGTAATATGTGTGTTTTTTTAGTCAAATGATAAGTGTTTTAATGCATGTAAGTTGTAGAACACAATGTCTTGGTTAATGCTTAAGCATGGGCATTAACAAATAAACAATTGCATGCTCATTATAAACTCCCATGCCAATTGTAATATAAAATGATATATATAAAACTGATTTTATAAAATCAGTTTTTATAAAACTAGATTTTATAAAACATTTTATAAACTTCATTTTATATGTTATGCATATTTTATAAAACCATGTTTATAAATGTATCATAACTTAATTAATTATTTAAACTATAAATAATTAAATACTTGTTATATAATTATTCCATAATCATATATATACACATATCAAGTAATATTGTTTAAGAAACCATTTTCTTAAAATTCAAGTGTCGCGTAATTTAATCAACGATCCAATCGTAAAGATCAAATACGAATAAGGTGTCGGTACGTTTGTTATTGGGTATGACCCGACTTGGATCATAACACATTAGCCACATTGATTTAATATGTCTCTCGGGCATACGAAATGCTTTCACTATAGTATATCAACACTGTACTCTAATGTTGCAACAATATTTCCTCGAGTCTTATACTCTTGACCAATGTCTTGATCTGGTCATACGGTAATTCCCTATATAATTTATAGTATTTCCGATGGGTTCATACCTTGACCAATGTATAAACATAGATAATTAATTACCTTATAATTGTTGACTTTATAAAAGGTTTTAATCACGTTTATTGGTGGAAGGACGATAATAACGAGGTTTAATATCATAGACAGAAATCGAGTACGAAATGATAATCATCCCAAACTAACATTATTAAATCATGGCAAACAATCAATTAATTACTCACACATCATGGCAACAAGCATTTCTAATATTAATAAATTACAAACTTCGAATAAGAATATTATAAAAAGTTAATAAAAGAAAGGATAGATAAAACTGAATAATGTCGGCAGAATAATACTTGTATTTCTTCATAATATTCATATCGTTACAATGCTTGATAGCTTCTATGACTAACTACATACTAATCTCCTATTGATCACTAGAGAGCGACAATAGAGAGAATTATTTTCCTAATCTCTGTACTTTTCTCTCTCTAAAATCTAGAGAGAGAAAGTAGAGAGAGAACTAATCTACTACTGATCACTAGAGAGTGACAGTAGAGAGATATTTAGAGAGAGAAGTGAAGAAGGTGTGTTGAAATGAGAAATGAAGCCCTCCTTTTATAAGCAAAGTTGATGGCATTTTCATAAATAAGCTGATCGACAGCACGTTTGCAATTCGTCGACCAGTTTACATACATTCGGCAGCCCATTTTTTTGCTCTCCGGCAGCCCATTTTTTTGGCTCTTCGACAGCCCTTTTTTTATTGCGGCAGGCTGTTTTTTAATGCGGCAGGCCGTTTAATAGGCCGTTTTTCTATAAGGTTTCCATGATTTCACCATTTTCGCTCTAACTTCTTCGTTTCTTGTCCATTTTAAGCGATTCTTGCCCACACCGTTTTCGTTCCAAAAATTATAAAATAATTTATTTAAATGTGAGATATTCTTCTTAGCCGGTTTTGCTCGTTTTTCCCCGTTTTTAGTGATTCTTGAAACATAGCCTTCGTAATGACATAATTTACCAAATGAATCAAATAAATTCTTATTTAGATAATAAAGTCAATTATTTTATCATAAATGGGGCTAATATCAAGGGTAAAAACGTGACTTTTTTGCCGATATCACCCCACGCCTCTTTCGGAATATGCGAAGAAAGTCACGAGCAAGTTCTGTGATTTCCATAAAGATTTTAGTCATGTGACTGATAAATGTTGGCAATTGATAGAAAGGATGGTTGTAGAACTCAAGAAAGGAAAACTACAACACCTGAAGAAAGCTGCCAAACCACCAGGTGATAAGCCAAAACAAGAAAAAGGATACCATTGGCAGAAAAAAGTGAATCGAAGGGTAAAGAGGTAGAAGAATTGGCCAACGACGAAAAGTAGAAGCACCAGAAAATTGAAAAAACATTCCTATATTATTCGCGCAACTACACAAGAACCATCTGACACCCCAATTACAATAAAGGGGCGCATTAAAATTTGCAATTATACAATAAAACGACTACATGTAGACACTAGCAGTGGTGTCGATAATATATATGAGCATTGCTTCATATTACTACCAGGATCTGTACGCTCAAGGTTAATTGCGCCATCAATCTCACTACATGGATTTTCTGGTGAATCCGCATAGCCATTAGAGGTCATTGAACTCGAATTAGAAATCGTGGATGAGGACAACAAGGAAATGGTTAGGAACACTATTGTTGAATTCTCCGTACGCTCATACTCACAGTACAATGCATTTCTAGGCCTCACGACTTTGCAAAAGTTAGGAGCAATTCCTTCCACAATCCATGACCTGGTGAAATTCCCAACACCTTTAGGTATTGCAACAATCATGTCAGAAAAATAGTTAACAATTTGTTCAGCGGTAAAGCAAAAAGATCAGCAACCAAATCATGAGGAATAGTTGCGTAGCTGTATGATTATTGCTAATCCATGTTACCTTGATAATAAGATTAAAATTGGTGGAGGCTTATCTGACGAAATAAAATTCAAGTTTCACGATATATTAGCCTCCAATACGGATATGTTCGTGGACTGAGGCGAACATGACTAAAGTTCCAAGAGAAATCACAGAGCATAAGCTCAATGCTAATCTAATCATAACACCGGTGCGACAAAAGAAAAGAGGTATGGCACCTAAAATGAGTGAATGGTTAAAAGCCGAAGTGGATAAGCTGGTAAAAGCAACCATCCTAAGGGAGGTCTGCTATAAAACTTGGGTCGCTAACCCAGTGTAAAGAAAGTCTGATGGGTCTTAGCAAATGTGATGTGTAAAATCTAGTATATAAATTATCTCTTGAAAATGCGGTTTAAAGATTACTACACACTAACGGGCAGTGTACCCGATCGTGCAATAGTATAAGTTGGTAATTCCAAAATCGTTCCAAGGATAGTTTAAACGTGAGAATTAAGATTGTAACTAATAAAAACAAACTAAGTTAATCTAGGAAAATTGAAAGTACGAGATAATGATTTTTGTGGCTATTTAACGATTAGCCAAATCAAGATTTGATTTAAAAATAGAAAAGAACAATATTTTTGGTATTTTACGATTTAAGCTTTAAAGCAACAAATAAAAGTAAGAAAGTTTTAATCAATAAAAGAACGAATATTCGTCTAGACTTTTTGCACCTAGTGTTGGATGCATTAAGATTAAGCCCCAGATACGATCTAACATATGTGAATTACCTAGTCGGTTCACCTAGAATTCCCCAGTGCAAACACTTCAATTAGAATTACACGACACGGAATTCTCCGTAGCCTAAGACCTCCTAATTGTGACCAAATATCTCAACTGAGATGAAGACTCGAATAACAATCACACCAACTCTCGTTGTGTATGATTCACCCCTATTTCATCTAACCTTTTGAATTCAATTTACTCTCGTCTCCGAGTAAGCAAACAACCAATTAAGATAAACCAATTGTAAATTTATGTATTAAATTAATGAACTCTCGTCCTATCAAACAAATACACAATCAATTGAATCGAAAAGTCTAGCTTTAATAAGAATCGTTCTCTAATTCAAACATCAAATCATCATAAATTAGAATAATAACTGATAAGTAGCATCCTATACATAGGTTTAAAAGTCTAGACAAACATTAAATAACTTAGCCAATAATCATGGCAACAATAGAAATCAAACTAATAAATAATAAAGAAAACATTGTTGGATAATCAAGAATCAACCTAACACGATGAATCTTGGTGAGTGCTTGGATTGATCCTCAAGAACGGAATGATTGGAGCGTTAAAGTAGCCTTGGAGTTCCCCAAAAGTGACTGAAATTCGCCCTTTTTGCTCCCAAAATCGGCTGTTGAAAAGATAACCCTTGGAATAAAAAACTGGACCTTATTTATAGCAACAGAAATCTGGCCGACCTGAAACACGCGGTGCGCACTTCTAAAAGAATTTTTCTGTTCGAAATAAAAGATTGACTGATCTGTTTTGAAGCAGAAACGTGCGGTGCGCATGCTTTCGCGCGGCGTGCACCTGGAAACTCAGCAATTCCTTCCAGTTTTTACATATAACTCTATAAATCACGATCCGATCCACCCGACAACATAATAACTGCTGTAAACTCGCCATAAGCTCCATAAATCAAACAAATAACACTTCTTGGCTCATCAAATCATAATCTTTCAAATAATCGCGAATAATAACCACAACCGTATCAGAATGGACTAAAAATGACAGATATAGCCATGATAAATATATGAGGAATGTGCAATATCAAATCACCCCACACTAGAGTCTTGCTTGTCGTCAAGCAAATTCGACTCGAAAATAATCTTCTACCAAATGATAACGTCTTCATAAGTATAAGTAGAACCAACGAACATGAACCAAATGAGCAACTAGCATGGGTACGGTTTTAATAGAACAAATTAACCATGTGACTCCACTTGTAATCCCAAATTCTCCAACATTCCCAAATAAAGAATTTGCACAAAATAATAACTCGAACAAAGTGCCAAATATGTAATCCAAATAAATGTAGAGAATCTCAAACCTGATAATGTCTTCAAATATATGAAATGTGGATACAAGTGGAAGTCATGAGCCGAAAAAGTGAAAACCTTAAACCAAAGAACCGTACGGGCTACCCAGCGATTGGTCAAGCAAATGCCTCCCACAGTTCCTAACATCGCGAGATGTCGGTAAGAAAATAATGTGCTTAGGAGGATACACATTACGTCCGGATATCATTGATAATCATGAGGTGATCATCTAATCCGTTAAGTCAATCATAAATATTGAAGTTCATCAGGCTTAAAAGCTGATATCATACCTTTCCGGAGGTTATCCAACTGGGGATCTGATTAATCACAGATTTGTGTATCATGGTACGCTCCCCATTTGACAAGACAGATCTCCCTCATCGAGATAAGTCTGACTACCAGTTTCCCTATTTGATGTTGAGGCCTGGTAGATTTCCAGTCGATTTTAGCAATGACTTTTCAAGATTTTTCGTTACCCTACAACTGGTCTGGACTACAACTTCTTAAATGAATCAGCAAGTGTGTCGATTTGGAGACTTTACTCCTAGGGTTATATAAAGTGGTCGGACGCAACATTATCCTTGTTAGGAGAAACAATGAGGATCACCCTATTAAAATGTTTGATCTAGCGTATGGCCTGGTTTCGACCACATGATCCAATCACCGTTCATACGGTTGACACCCGCCTTGATGCAGGTGACCTACGTATGAATTTTTATGTTCATGTAGGATTTCACATTCAAAATAATGAACATGTTTTGAAAGTTCAAGATTTCACCTATAACAGTACCTCATCGTGATATGATGGGTAATGAAATGATACAGCTTAAGAGGTATACGTACCAAGTGAAACAGTCGGAAGACTTTACTTCCTAGTTGCCTACTTCCCACATGACAAGCTTTTCTGCTTGTTTTAAGAAAGGCAGGAAGTAGATACTACCCTTTTGATAAATCTCAAAAACCTTTGGGTGCCATAGCTTTTGGCTATGGGTTGTGTTGTCTAAACAAACACAAGCACGTAGCTATTGTTCCTAAAAAGGACAACACTGGTGAAGCTCAAGGCTCCTCTTCCCACATTATCACACCATTAGATGATGTAATAATAAAATGGTATAGTTTCGGAAGTCTGCTATACCAAGTAACCAAAAGTTTTTGATCTGGCACATGATTCGGTCACAATCACGCTATACAATCACCGCTCTCTCACGGTTTACACCTGTTTTGGTACAAGTGACCTACTATTGAGTTCCCGAACTCGTAGGATTTCATGTCCAAGAAAATGAACATGTGGAACACTTTTGGCTTCTTTGAAATCACGAAATGCCATAAAAATACCAAGTCAAATCAAAACCAATTTTCATAACTAAGGTTTTGGTCGAATTTTCAATTGTTTTTCTACTTTTTATTTATTTTTAAACTAACTTTTCTATTTTTTTATTTTATTTTACCCCTAATTTTTCAATTTTTTTGTTACGACCAAAACCCTGAAACGTCAAGTCTTTTTATATCAAAACTAATATGATGATGACTCAATTAACAACCAACCCGAGAGATTTTACATCGCCCACCCCACACTTGAGATCAAGTAATGTCCTCATCACTTGAGATAAAAATAGATTAAAATCGAAAGGGTAATGTGAGAAAGAAAATGTAAAAACTTACCGAGTTTAACAACTGACTGCCAGCATAAGATCATCGTCCATTCCCGATCATCACATCAATATAATCAATCATGTATTGTAGCTGAACTTAATGCCAGACTTGAAAATTCGTTTCACCAACCAACCTAATAAAAAGAAAAACAAAAGAACTACATAAATGAGATAATGTAGAACCACCCGGTAACCGAAATGCCTTATCCCCAAATAAGTCTTACAGTACATAATCAAAGTAAATAAATATCTTAGTACAGAACCAAATAAAAATGTCTAAAAACAAGATACAACATGATCAAGAGGCACGCAGGCCCTCATCCCTGATAGTCATCAAATGGCCATCCTGAAGTCCCCGAACTATGCCTGTTCGAACGCCCGTCTGGGTACTCCTGTTGGAACCTCAAATGTGCGTCCCTCATAGGTGCTCTCTCATTATACCTCGGTGGATGCTCGGGACGGTTCTGATCATAGTAGTAAGCGCGACTCCTGACTCGCAGTAGCATAATACTGGTCCGAATTAGAATAATATAAAAATGAATTGTGGCGTCCCCAATCAACACCATATGTAATCATCCCAGTATCATAATGATTATCTCTTGCGAGCTCCTCCGTTCACTGCTGACTCTGCCACATCCGTTCATGATGTCGACTAACCTCCTCATTATGTCTCTCCACCGCCTCGGTATGCCTGCGAATGTCACTCTGAAACTCCACATTATCAGCTTGATCCATAGTGTACTGAAACACATGATTCTCTACTAGCTGATAGACCAGCTCCCGTACTAGGTCCCGATGAAGAACTACCTGCAGCCCCAGCTGCACTCGTACCTGCAGCAACAGAACCCACAGGTTCTAGATACATAACCAACCGATTCTCAATTTCATGTATCAAAATCTTCCCATTTGTATAAAACAATGAACCAAACACTGACATACTCTGATCTATAGTACGCAACCTGCTCAAATCAACATTCAATTTTTTCGCGAATTTAGTAATATAATGACAACCTAAAAGCTTCTTTCCCGGAGCCGTATCGCTTGCACATTTGTTCAAGTAAGTAGCGATAGAACCAACAATATCAGTATGCCTCCCCCTCTTGATTTGGTAAATGTACCATAAATCCTTATTATTCGGTTTCTCATTTCCATTCACCCGCGCATTGAAAGTACAAGCCACCAACCTTTGCAACAACCTATCAAATGGTAATTTAATTTTTTCATAACCTACTCTCCCTGCATGAAAAATGTCAGCTCCAGTTATTCTACCCCAAAAAGTAACATTGCTAAAAGGTTCTTACTTGTAAAATTCAGTCCTAATCAAATAATTCGGAAGTCGGATATCATCCAATTCCGGATATAAATCTAAAGCTCGAGCAATTTGGGACTGACTCAACGATTGATTCTAACCACCTAAATGAAACCGCATAAAATTATTCTCACTCAGATCGCGGGTATTAGTAACTACCAACGAAGAGAAAAACTCCTTGCACAACAATGGATAAATATCATCATGAAGCGAAAACACCCTCTCCCATGGGCGGAGAATCGTGTTGTTATAAGACAACATCAGCATAGTATTAACCTCTCGGCGAACTTAAGCTTCCTCAAGAAAGCTCCAATCAAAATACCAAGTGAGACCAATAACACTATCATTTATCCTTGCAAACTCAGTCGGATACTCGTTCCTTACGTACTCAATCCAATCCCTAAGATCCTCTTGTTGTGCTTGTGCTTGTGCTTGTGATTGTGATGAAGCACCTGACGCAGTTCTAGTACGCTTTGCTTGACACTGCATTCACAATTTTAACCACAAAACAACCAAAAAAACTTAAAAGTTACTGTTAGCTAAATTTAAACTCGCAAACATCCTCTTATTTATTAATTTTCCTTTTTCCAATTGAACATCACATAAGAGCATGTTTTCAAATTAACACTATCTTTCCTTTACAAACAAAACCAACTAAATCCACAACACATATCATGCCGTGTTACATGAAAAGCTAGTATAAAAGTATCAATAAAATTCAATTTCCAAACAAACTCGGTTTAACAATTCATGAACATAAACTTTAACTCACTCAAAAATCATCTTTTAAACAACCATAACACATGAAAAAATCTTAACATACTCAACATACTCCAAATTATCAACTCCATTAACAATCTAGCACAAAACATCAAAAATCAAGCAACTTAACACTTGACCCGCCCATTTTACCCCACACTATCATAAACTACCTCTATTATAGCAATTAACCATCTCACACACAATAACCCCAAATTAAAACTTCAAATTGGATTTAATCTCATAGCAAACCCTAGCATCAATAATATGCACTAATCACATGTAAACATTATACAAATAAAGCATATTAGGCATTATTAACACTAATCATGTGAATAATCAAGCATTAAATGAATTAAGGTTAAACCCACACTTGAACTTCAAATAATCATCAATTAAAGCATAACTTAGCACAAATAAAAATGAAATCAAGTGTAAGAGTGAGAGAAACAGACCCTAGGAGGCATGATTCACAAGCAATTTGAGAGAAAATCACAAAAAGTTTGAAAATTGATGAAACCCTAGCTTGAGGCGCGTTCGTATGTGTTTGTGTGTGTTAGTTTGGGTGTAAAATAGCCTTAAAAACCCTTAGAAATCGAATCGACCCGATTGGGTTTCGGGTTATAAGAATTCGGATCCGGGTTAATTAAAACAAAGATGGGTGTCTGAGCAGGGAAATGCGCGGCGCGCAATATATACGTGGTGCGCTTTTGTGCTGAAAAATCTGCGCAGTGCGCACTATAACATGAAACGATATCAGAAATTAAGCAAAAAATACGTGCTATTTTTCTTTACAATTGCGCGGTGCGCTCTGTGGTGCGCGGCGTGCAAATGCCCAGACACGTAATTTTCCTCTTTTTTTCACACATAGTTCATTTTTACTCATCCCATTCAATTTCCCATGAACCAGAACCATAACGTTGATCATATCACACCTGTTACAAGCATAAAATATACAAAACACAAGCAAAAAGTATACAAACTGTACAACACACAATTATAACCAAGATTTTCATGCATCGTTAGAGGTAAAGATGAGTTCACCTCATCGTCCACCTCTTGCGGTCCATCGACATAATGTTAGATCCGATGACCGTTCACCTTATACTCCTCCCCATTTGAATTAACCAAATCAACGGCCCCATGGGGAAACTGATGTGCAGCGAGGTGTATATAAAATAGTTTATATTTTACTAGGAAAAACTATTAAATACTATTAAATTTTACACAAGATATTTATTTATTTATAGAATGGATATACTTAAACCTTGCTACAACACTTATAGGCAGTGTACCTAATCGTACAGTAGTGTAGTTTTTAGTAAGTCCGGTTCGTTCCACAGGGAAATCTTTAAACAAAGCTCAACGCTATATTAGTTTACTTTTATAAAAATACAAATATATATATAAGTAATATTATTATTAAAAGGGGGGTTTTTACCGTTTAATGACCGGTTTGTCAATTTTAAGATTTTAGTCGCAGTTAAAACCTAATGTAAAATATAAAATAAATACAAGACTTAAATTAAAGCGTAAAGTAAATAACGATAATGAAATTGCGAATAATAAAAATGCGATAAAATAAAATTGCGATAATTAAAAAGTACGATAATTAAAAGTGCGATTAAATAACAATAAATAAAAGTGCGATAATTAGAAGTGCAATTAAATATAAAATAAAGGAAATTAAATATGAAATAAAAGAATTATGCTTATTTAAACTTCCGTAATCATGATGTTTGACGTGTTGATTTTAGTTTTATGCCCATGGGTTAATTGTCCTTTGTCCTGGATTATTTAATATGTCCGTCTGGTTTTTGTCCATAACAGTCCATCAGTCATAAATATAAAGTGCGAGTGTCCTCATCAAATTATTATTATACCCGAAGTTAAATATTCCAACTAATTGGGGATTCGAATTGTAACAAGGTTTTAATACTTTGTTTAATGAATACACCAGGTTATCGACTGCGTGTAAACCAAGGTTTTACTACTTTGTTAACAATTACACCAATTACCCTTGAATGTAATTTCACCCCTGTTTTAATTATTCTAGTGGCTATTAATCCATTCCCGTGTCCGGTTAAATGAACGATTATTCGTACATATAAATACCCCGCCCATCGTGTCCGATCGAGTGTATATGGTAATTTATAGGGACGCCCAATTGTAAATCTTTATATTAACATTAACAAACTTTCATTTAGTTAAACAAATATAAAGCCCATTAATAGCCCATAGTCTAATTTCCACAAGTGTCGTTCTTTTATCCAAACCCCAATTATGGTACAAAGCCCAATTACCCAATTTTAGTAATTAGCCCAACATCATGATTACTTCGTTTTAAATAAGCATAATAATAACTTAGCTACGAGACATTAATATAAAAAGGTTGAACATAACTTACAATGATTAAAAATAGCGTAGCGTTACACGGACAGAATTTCGACTTACACCCTTACAACATTCGCTAACATACCCTTATTATTAGGATTAAAATTAAAATTAAAATATAAATTATATATATATATTACGTATATATTGAGAGAGAGATAGAAATAGAATATGAAATTTGATCAGAATTCGGTTTGCTTTATAGCCAGAGTTGAATTTTGGGGCTCCGCGACTCGCGGTAAAATCCCCTTCAAACTCCGCGAGTCGCGGAGGATGTATTTACAGCTCACACCCTTGGAGTTTCTTGCTGCCGACGGTTTTAATAATATATATATAATATATATATAATTAATTATATATTATATTATATTTATATACATAGTTAACTTGTAATTTTTAGTCCATTGCGTCGAGCGTTAAGAGTTGACTCTGGTCCCGGTTCCGGATTTTCGAACGTCCTTGCGTACAATTTAATATCTTGTACTTTGCGTTTTGAATCTTGTACTTTTGTGATTTCGAGACGTTTCTTATCAATAATTGGAACCTTTTTGATTGTCTTTTGTACTTTTGAGCTTTTTGGTCGTTTGCGTCTTCAATTCGTCGAATCTGTCTTTTGTCTTCACCTTTTATTATTTAAACGAATATCACTTGTAAATAGAACAATTGCAACTAAAAGCTTGTCTTTCTTGAGGAATAATGCTATGAAATATATGTTCATTTTTAGCATTATCAAATATTCCCACACTTGAGCGTTGCTTGTCCTCAAGCAATATCGTCTTGAAATACTAGAATCACTTCTTTATTCTTCACACTTTGTACATCAGTGATTTCTATACGACGGTATAAACAATGGTAGTAACGATATGGTTTACAGTCCCACATGACTATAAAAATTTAGATCCATTAAGGAAATTGGATCTTTATGAAAACATTTGATCTTTTGAAATCTAGTTTTTACCCTAGATAAGTTTTCCGGAATAACCCTTTACCGGTGTTTGCAAAATATTTTTGTGGGTTTGGTGGGTTTCAGATTTGAAAATTTTAGCTCAAAACTTGCGGTTTTGTGTCACCCACTTGCTAACCTTGTATTTGGAAAGCAACACGTCCAGTTTACTTGTCCCGTATATTACCTTTAGGCAAACTACCGTCCGGTTGTAAAGGAAAGCGTTGAACAAGCAACTGTTAAGGCAATGTCCCGTGACATGCTTTTGATTATGGTCTATAACGTGTCGGACGCAATTACTATCCTTGGTAGGAGCAATAGTAAAGCTCACCCTTATAATTTTTCGTTCTGGCACAAAGTCCTGTCTTTGACCATGCTATGCAACCATCGTTCTTACGGTTGACACCCGATTTAGTTCAGGTGACCTAATGAATTCCAGGTGAATTCCTAGGATTTTACGTTCAATGGTAATGAACGCATTGAAAATAGGGTTTTCAGAAAACAAATCGGTTTGTAATTTTGATCAAAATATTTTCTCGTTTAAGCTCGAGTTTAGATATCATCGAATTCCATGAGTTTGTAATTCTCAATCTTTAAGGTCAATCTCTAGGATTGAGTAATATCAGTCTTAAAAGCTGATTTTTAATCTTTAAGGAGATTATCCTTTCTGGGGATCTGATTCATTAGTCTTATCAAGCTAATTTGCACGGTGCCCCCCATTGTACGAGATAAATCCTTCTCATGGTTAGGATAAATCTGACCACATGGCGACCCTGTTTAATGCTGAGGTCCGTGGATTTCCAGCTGATTTTAGTGATGACTTTTCTAGATTTTTCGTCAACCTACAGCTGGTCTGGACGACAACTTCATGACCTAAATCAAGAAGCGCGTTTCTTTTTCGGAAGACTTTACTTCCTTTTAGTGATGGAATTGACTCATCGTGTAGATCCATCTCTTCTTTTCTTTCATCGGGTAAAACAGTTTAGTTTAGTTCAAAGCAAAAGTATTTTCAGTTATTTGTTACAGATATATGTGACATATGTTTAAAATAACTTGGTAAATTTTCCCACACTTGGCTTTTATTTTCCTTTTTATCGTCCTCTATTCCATTTTAAATGAATTTTAACATTTTAGTTTATTTCTCAATTTATGTCCTTTCCGAGGTAACAATAATTTCGGTGTTAAAACCTAGTTTTATCGTTCATAAATATGTATAAACATGATTTGAATTCATTTAATTGAAAATTTTGAAAATTTTTACTAGAATTGGGTAGTCAGTATATAAGACTAGGGTTGTTCTTTTTTATCAGAGAGCACTAGATTCTAATACAACTACTGCTTTACTAGTATTTTTAATGGTAACCAAGTGTTTAATATAAAAATTTTAAAATTCGAAAGAATTTAACCCCTTCCCACACTTAAGATCTTGCAATGCCCTCATTTGCAAGAAATCAGTAACAATTTAAATTATTGAGGGTGATTTGTGTGAAAATGATTAAATTTTACCAAAGTTTCCAAATATATTGGCGTTTGTTTGCTGAATGATAAATGGTGCACATCATTTGTTCATTCCGTCTTGTTGTTATTTCACATATATTTTGCATCTGGTCGTCAAAATTAGTTGCTTTTGCTGAACTTAATGCCAGTATTTGAAAATGCATTGTTTTACCCTGTTGTGTACATAAGATAAAATGCAAACATATATACATATTTTTGAAGTTTGGTATATTACCCCACATTCAAAAATTATTAAAATCTAAGAATAAAAGTTAGATAATTATAAAAATGATTACAATATTAACAAAAATATTAAATGTATCAATAATTACAAATTACAAAATAATAAAAAATAATAAGTAAACTAAGGATGATATTGGTACCAATAGGGGTTCCAGGCATAACCATAAGTGCTATAGAATGCTTCGGCAGGGTCATACGTAGGATATGGTGGCTGCATCTCTATCGACCAAGGAGGGAAGATGGGTTTCGGTGTTGGAATATAGTTTCTACCTATATGTTGGCAATGAGCTATGATCTGGTTCTGATGAACTTGCCAATCTTCAAATGCTCTCTGTCTAGCATTTTCGTATTCCTGAGAAGCTATAAACCTATGCATTTCTTGCATCTCATTCCCCCCTCCTACATTACCTTCCTGCTGGTTTCTCTCCACCTGTGGATGTCTACCATGGTATCGTACTGCGGCGTTATTTCGCCTTTTCAAAACTTTCGCACCATGGTATACATTTAAACCTATAGTATCGCGGGGTTCCGGCTCTTCTAGTAATAATCCCCCCCGACTTATATCCACACCGAGATATTCACCAATCAAAGTAATAAAAATACCACCTCCTATTATGCTATGTGGTCGCATCCCCCGAACCATAGCTGATAAATAATAACCCACACAATATGGTATACTTACAGCGCTCTGTGGGTCTCGAATACACATATGGTAAAACAAATCTTGTTCATTTACTTTTTCTTTGTTCTTACCCCTTTGTGTAATCGAATTAGCTAAAAACCTATGTATCACTCTTAATTCGGCTCTATCTATATCCAAATAAGAGTAGTTTCCCCCTTTGAAACGGTGATGGCTTGTCATTTGACTCCACACACCGTGTGTATCAAAATTCTCATCTATCTTTCTACCGTTTAGTATCAATCCTCTACAATCGGCAGACGCTAACTCCTCAGGCGTATATATACGTAAAGCCTGAGCCATGTCCAGTAAAGACATGTGGCGCATCGAACCGCCTAACAAAAATCTAATAAAAGAACGATCGGTTAAACTAGCTACCCGATCATTCAACTCTATACTACATAACAACTCTTCACACCATACTTTATATACAGGTCTGCGTATGGTGAATAAACATATCCAGTCATTAAAAGAAGAATTACCATACCTCTGTACAAGTAATTCCCTAATTGGCCCGGCCAATTCTACAGCTTCTAAGGGTCCCCATTCTATGACCCTCGGTACCTCAACAACCTTGGAATGAAGAGTATGCAAACCCCGTTGATATTTTGGATAATCTATCCAAAGTCTGTCAAATCTCAGGTTCGGGTGCAACTCTTCCAAATGCATATCGGAAAAGGTCATGACTGGATGAGGTACATCCTGCTTGTAGTAGTTATCTACCTCCTGTTGTTCCAAATTCTCAGCAGGAGCATTGCGGGCTTGGGATGAAGATTCACCCCTTTCATTCTGCAAAACACAAACACAAATTTTGTGCATCCAAATATGCATTAGTGTCAGCAAAATCATCAATCAAAATAATTACAATGACATTATCAATTTATATCAAACTTAAGCTTATTTTCACATTTTTATCAAATCTACACTTTTTCAAATAAGCATATACGAAAATTTTCGCCAAGTTCATAAGCATTCAACTCAAATAACATGTCAAAATAATCATTACTAGCAAATAAACAAGTCTCAAATGGCATTATCTTTCAAAAATCAAGTTCATGAATTTTAGACTTGAAAAAGTCCACTTTAATTCTCAAAATCATGTTTAGGCTCAAAGTTTGGATCTTTTAACTACCTAGACATGTTACACTACTCAATTTAGCAACAATTCATGACAAAAATCGGCCATAACCTGTTTATATCAAAAAGCCCCAAATTTGCTCAAGAACACAAACCCTAGATTATTCAAAATTTGAAGTTTAAGGCTTCTAATCATGTTAAACAGCATCAATCTAGGCTATACAAGTATAATACATAAACAATTTAAGTCTAATTACACTAAAAAGCATCAAAATCAAATTGGGGAAAAAATAGCTCAAGAACACCTAATTTCGAATTAAATGGTGTTTAGGTGTAGAAATTTACCGTTTTTCTTGAGAAATTCTTAGATATCATCCTTCTCAACATGATTTTAGCAAAAAATTTGGTGATTAACGGTTAAAAATTGGGATTTTTGGGGGTGTTTTTCGGGTTTTTTCGGGGTTTTTTGCGTGCAGAATTCGGGTGTTTATGTGTGGGGAGTGAAACTGATCGTGCAGCTCTTTTATTTTTTTTTCTGATTTTTGGTCCCTCCGCGAGTTGCGGAGGTTTTGTACTTAAAACTCCGCAAGTCGCGGAGTTTGCTCTTTTTTTTTTTTTTTATAATCTTTAACTTATAAAACAATTAAGAAATTAATTTTAAAATTTTGTTTCCCTTGTTATTTAGGACGAGGTCGTTTCGGATCGATGTCCTAGTCCGTCCTTCGACAAAATTTTAAAATTTGTCTTTTTGTAGCGATTGTTTTAAAAGCTAAGATTTTTGGGTTTTTTCAATGTTTTTGGCATACTCTAATTCAATAAGATTAAAAATAATGATAATAAAAGTTCTCGTCCCTCCCTCGGGTAAAGCAATTTCGGTTCAAAGACCTAGTCTTCAACTTATGATGAATTTTAAAAATCATATTCTTAACTTAATGAGATAAAGTAAATTTTTGTTTTTAAATTCACACAACTTAAATATAAAATTCAAAATTAAAAATTAATAATTAAAAATTCACACCAAACTTAAAATTTGAAATGTATAAAATTAAAATTTCATATTTTTAAAAAATTAAAAATTCACACCAAACTTAATTTAAAAATTCATATTATAAATTCATACCAAACTTATATTAATTTTTCAAATATTTATAATTTTAAATATATTGTTTTTACAAAGTTTACAATATTAATTTAAGATTTAAATATTAATTTTAAAAACATGGTAAAAATAAAATTAAAAATCTTTTTGTCTTTTTATCCCACTTTAATCAATCAAATATTATCAAAAATATGCGCCCCTCTTTTCGGTAAAGTAATTTCGGTTCCAAGACCTAATTTAACTCATGACGAATTTTTGAAATATTTTGGGTTGATTGATTAAAGATATTTATACCTTAAGAATAAACGTTAAATTTCGCAGTGATGTAATAAATTTTTGAATGATATCAATAATTTCGGTCGCCAAACCTAATTTTATTTAATACCAATTTAATACTTTTTAGCGAACAAATTAGCGTTTATTATCAAAAGGTTAAAAATAAAAATAAAAATAAAAACTGTACAGACATACCTGTGAAATAGATTTCTTAGTTATATGATCTATTCCATTCATAAGATAGTCGGTTTAATTGATTTTCCATGGCTACATAGGCGTAACCTCGAGCATTCAGTGTCTTTTCTTCTAAACATATGAACGGTCCGTCTCTGCATAAAGTAACAAATTCGGTATTTGAATAGGTTTGATTATTTGAACATTTACCTCCATGTGACCATTTTCCGCATTTGTGACATCGTTCTAGGTGTCGTGCTCTTCTTTTCGCTGCGGATTTTGATTTTCCTTTACCAAATTGTAACTTATTATCTTCGCATCTGGATTCTTTTCTAACTCCGTCCATTCTTTCTCTGATTACTGATACTAATTCACTCGGTAGTATGTCATTATTACGTTTAGTGATCAAAGCGTGTAGCATTAGACCATGGTTTAGTTCACAGGTAGTCTTCATTTCGTAAAAACCTAAAAAAAAATAAAAATTCAGAATGAGGGGAGAAGACTAGTTCTTTAGGGTCTGCTAGGGAAAGACCATTCAGGTTCCATTTTCGAGAACTACACGAAAACAGACAATCTAACTCTAACAGAAATACATATTATCCTTTAAAGACTTGATTCTCCCCACACTTAGTTAGCTGTGGTGTCAAAATTGTGATTAACTTCGTTGTCGACTTCCATCGGACCATGTATGTAATGTTTAACTCTGTGACCATTAACTTTAAATTCAATCCCATTTGAATTTATTAATTCTATCGTTCCGTATGGGAAAACTCTTTTGACTATGAATGGTCCAGACCATCTTGATTTCAATTTTCCAGGAAATAGCTTGAATCGTGAATTGAAAAGAAGAACTCTGTCTCCTTCTTTAAATTCTTTTGAACTTCTGATTCTTTTATCATGCCATTTCTTCGTTCTTTCTTTATAGATTAACGAATTTTCGTATGCTTCATGTCTTAATTCTTCTAATTCGTTTAGTTGACTTAATCGTAGACGTCCGGCTTCATGTAAATCAAGATTACATGTCTTCAAAGCCCAAAATGCTTTGTGTTCAATTTCTACTGGAAGATGACATGCTTTTCCATAAACAAGTCTAAAAGGTGTGGTTCCAATTGGAGTTTTGTAGGCTGTTCTAAAAGCCCAGAGTGCATCCTCCAATTTAATGGACCATTCCTTCGGATTTGATCCTACAGTTTTCTCTAGAATACGTTTTAAAGCTCGGTTGGTATTTTCAACTTGTCCACTTGTTTGTGGATGATATGCGGTGGAGATTTTATGAGTTACTCCATATCTTTTAAGAACTTTCTCAAGTTGATTATTACAAAAATGAGTACCCCGATCACTTATTAAAGCTTTCGGTGTTCCAAACCTTGCAAAAAGATGTTTTAAAAAGTTGACTACAACTCGTGCATCATTAGTTGGGAGAGCTTGTGCTTCCGCCCATTTAGATACATAATCAATGGCTACGAGTATATATAGATTATTATGAGATTTTGGAAATGGACCCATAAAGTCAATACCCCAAATGTCAAATACTTCACATACTTGGATGACATTTTGTGGCATTTCATCACGTTGACTTATTTTTCCGGCCCTTTGACATGCATCACAGGATTTGCAAAGAAGGTGTGCGTCTTTGTAAATTGTAGGCCAATAGAATCCAGCTTCATAAACTTTTCTTGCTGTTAGTTGAGGCCCATAATGCCCTCCTGTTGGTCCTGTGTGACAATGGTTTAATATTTTACTAGCTTCATCTCCAAATACACATCGGCGTATTATTCCATCGGGACAACTTTTAAACAGATGTGGATCTTCCCAGAAATAGTGTTTTATATCACTGAAGAATTTCTTTCGTCTTTGGTACGATAATCCTTTTTCAAGGAATCCACAAACTAAGTAGTTTGCATAGTCTGCAAACCATGGGATTTCTTTATAATCTATCTTCAATAGATATTCATCAGGAAAGTTGTCTTGTATGGCCGATTCATTTAGAACTTCTAATTCGGGATTTTCAAGACGAGAAAGATGATCAGCGGCGAGATTTTCTGCTCCTTTTTTATCTCGGATTTCAATATCAAACTCTTGTAAGAGTAAGATCCAACGTATTAATCTTGGTTTAGCATCTTGTTTTGAAAATAGGTATCTAAGAGCAGAATGGTCGGTATAGACCACCGTTTTTGCTAGAACGAGATATGATCGAAATTTGTCAAAAGCAAAGACAATAGCAAGGAGTTCTTTTTCCGTAGTTGTATAGTTTGTTTGTGCTCCTTGTAACGTCTTACTAGCATAATATATAGGTTGAAATCGTTTTTCAATCCTTTGTCCTAAAACGGCTCCCATTGCAAAATCACTTGCATCGCACATTAGCTCAAATGGTAGATTCCAATTTGGTGTTATCATGATCGGTGCATTAGTGAGTTTTTCTTTAAGAATATTAAAAGATTTGATACACTCATCTGAAAAGATGAATGGCGCATCCTTTTCTAGGAGTTTATTCATAGGAGTGGCAATTTTAGAAAAATCTTTTATGAAACGTCGGTAAAAACCGGCATGCCCTAGAAAACTCCTAACTCCTCTAACATTTGTGGGATGTGGAAGTTTAGCAATTACATCTACTTTAGCTCTATCCACTTCAATTCCTTCTTTTGAAATTTTATGTCCAAGAACGATGCCTTCTTTAACCATGAAATGGCATTTCTCCCAATTAAGTACTAGATTTGATTGTTCGCATCTAATAAGCATTCGTTCCAGATTAACTAGACATGATTTAAATGTATCACCGAAGACTGAAAAGTCATCCATGAATACTTCCATGCATTCTTCTATCATGTCGTGAAAAATTGCCATCATACACCTTTGAAAGGTTGCAGGGGCATTACAAAGTCCAAATGGCATGCGTTTGTAAGCAAAAGTACCATAAGGGCACGTGAATGTGGTTTTCTCTTGATCTTCGGGTGCTATTGGAATTTGAAAATATCCGGAAAATCCATCTAGAAAACAATAGTAACTATTTCCGGCTAATCTTTCCAACATTTGATCAATGAAAGGTAAGGGAAAGTGATCTTTTCTGGTGGCGTCATTTAATTTTCTATAATCAATACATACACGCCATCCTGTTACAGTCCTAGTAGGAATAAGCTCATTTTTCTCATTTGTAATGACAGTCATGCCACCCTTCTTACGCACGCATTGAACTGGGCTTACCCATGGACTATCAGAGATTGGATAAATTAAACCTGCATCTAGCAGTTTAATAATCTCTTTCTTAACTACATCTTGCATATTAGGATTTAGTCTTCGTTGGCGTTGCACATACGTTTTATGACCTTCTTCCATAAGGATTTTATGTGTGCAATACGAAGGACTTATTCCTTTAATATCATGAATCTTCCATGCAATGGCTGGTTTATGAGCTTTCAACACAGAAATGAGTTGTGATTTCTCATTTTCAGTAAGAGAAGACGATATTATTACAGGTAATTCAGATTCACCATGTAAATAAGCGTATTCCAAATGGTTTGGAAGTGGCTTTAACTCTAATTTCGGAGGTTCTTCTATCGATGATTTATATCGATATCTGTCTTCTTCTTTTAGCATTTGAATTTCTTCTGTTGTTGGTTCATATCCATTAGCTATAAGTGTAGCTAACATTTCAGCTTCATCAATTGGTTCATTACCTTCTCCTAAAGAACATTCTCCTGTTCCTTGTAATTCTGGAAATTCTTCTAATAATTCTGCATGTGCATCTATAGTTTGAATATAATAACATGTATCATCTGCAGATTGCGGTTGTTGCATTGCTCTATCAACTGAAAAGGTAACACTCTCATCCTCTATACTTAGGGTCAGTTTCTTACCGAACACGTCTATCATTGCTTTAGCCGTGTTTAAGAATGGTCTTCCTAATATGAGAGGAACTTGAGAATCTTCTTCCATGTCCAAAACAACAAAATCTACTGGAAATACTAAAGTACCAACTTTAACTAGCATGTTCTCCATTATCCCTCTAGGATATTTTATTGATCTATCGGCTAGTTGTATGCTTATTCTGGTTGGTTTTAATTCTCCAAGGTCTAGTTTAGCGTATAGTGAATACGGCATTAGATTTATACTAGCACCTAAGTCTGCCAATGCTTCTATTGAACTAAGACTACCCAGAAAACATGGAATTGTGAAACTTCCTGGATCAGATAGTTTTTCTGGTATCTTATTCAACAGCACTCCTGAACAATTAGCATTCATAGTAACAGCCGAGAGTTCTTCCATTTTCTTTCTATTTGAGATTAGATCTTTCAAGAATTTAGCATATCTAGGCATTCCTGAAATCACATCAATGAAAGGAAGATTTACATTTATCTGTTTAAACATATCCAAGAATTTGGATTGCTCGGCTTCAAGTTTTTCTTTCTTCATTTTACTCGGGTAAGGAAGTGGTGGTTGGTATGGTTTAACATAAGGTTTATCCTTAACTGTGTTATCTTCATTAACCTTTTCAACTACCGGTTCTTTTTCCTTATCTTGATCAGGTTGTGGTTCTTGTGGAGTAGGAATAGTTTCATCAGAAGTTACAGGTATTTCAGGTGGTTTAAGTGTTGTACCACTTCTTGTGGTAATAGCTTTAGCTGTTTCATTTCGGGGGTTAGCATTTGTATCACTAGGTAGACTTCCCGGTTTTCTTTCACCTATTAACCTTGCTAGGTTACTTACTTCTTGTTCCAGATTTTGAATAGAAGCTTGTTGATTTCTAAATGCTTGAGCATTTTGTTCATTGGTTTGTTTCTGAGATGTGAAAAACTGCGTTTGAGTTTCAACTAGCTTCGTCATCATATCTTCTAAATTCGGCTTTTTATCATCGGTTTGTTGTGGTGGTTTGTTTTGAAAATTAGGTCTTTGCTGATTGTAAGTATTATTGGATACTTGTTGATTGCTAGGACCTTGTTGGTTGTTGTATGGAATATTTCGGTTATAATTCTGGTTTTGATTGTAAATCGGTCTTGGCGGTTGATAATTATTCTGATAATTATTTCCAGGCCTTTGGTTTATGTATGAAATATTCTCTCTTTGTTCCATTGTTAATTCAATACTGAGACAATCTTTTGTCAAATGTGGTCCTCCACACTGCTCACAACTAATTCGTATAGCATGAATATCTTTAGTCATCTTTTCCATTCGTCTCTCGAAAGCATCTATCTTTGCCGAAATGGAATCTAAATCATGGCTAGAATCGGCTCTAGCTGCTTTAGATGATCTAATGATATCTTTTTCTTGGTGCCACTCATGTGAGTGGGAAGCAGTGTTATCAATAATTTTGTAAGCATCAGTTTCGGTTTTCTTCATAATAGAACCACCAGCTGCTATATCTATATCTTTCCTTGTAGTGATGTCGCATCCTCGGTAAAATATTTGTACTATTTGACAAGTGTCTAAACCATGTTGCGGACATCCTCTTAACAACTTTCCATATCTTGTCCATGCCTCATATAGAGTTTCATTTGGCTTCTGTGTGAACGTAACAATTTCTGCTTGAAGTCTTACGGCTTTAGATGCAGGAAAGAATTGTTTAAGAAATTTGTCAATTAAAACGTCCCATGTATCGATCGCCCCTTCAGGTAACGATTCCAACCAATCTTTGGCTTCTCCCTTTAAAGTCCAGGGAAATAACATGAGATATATCTGTTCATCCTCCACTTCTCGTATTTTAAATAGTGTGCATATCCTATTAAAGGTACGTAGATGTTCATTTGGATCTTCCTTCGGCGCACCACTAAATTGGCATTGATTAGTCACCATGTGTAGAATTTGTCCTTTGATTTCATAATCTGGCGCATTAATGTCTGGATGAGTAATTGCGTGACCTTGGCCAGTGCGTTTAGCTCTCATTCGGTCTTCCATACTTAAAGGTTCCAGATTCTCCATAATTGAATTTGTTGAATCGGTATCACTAGATGATTCTGATTTAATGGTTCGTTCCTCAACAATCTCTGTTTGAATGATTGGTGGTTCCGGAGGAAAGTTTAATGGTTCAGGATCTACGAACCGTTCCTGAATATTCTCCGGATTCTCAATTGTGAGGTTGGGTTCAAAAAATGGATTATCGGAAATTTGAACTGAAGTACTTGGTTGACTGGATGACGATTCTAAAGAAAAATCGACGGCGGTTATATTTGTTAAACGATGTCTTGATCGAGTTACAGGTGGTGAACGTACAAAAGGTGATGAATGTCTTGCTCGGTGCATTCACTGAATATCTTATTAGTTTTAAAAAGGAAAGAAAAATTATAATAAGTTATCCAATCAATAGACTTTTCTGATTTTGCCCACGTTTCGAATAGCCAAAAGATGCAGCAGAGGGGCAGGATTCGTTTGGTCTCAATATAATTGAGGACTGTTTGGCTCCAATAACCCGGTCCACGTACAAATCCAACTATTACTACGAACCAGAAAATTTTGATGTCTATCAATTTAACCACTCAAAATAAATTTTCGTAATTTTAAGAAATTTAGATAAGAAGTAGAAAAAATTCTAAGTCCTAAAAACTAGAATAGCGAGAAATAAGAGAGAAAAAGAGTTCGTCGCAAAAGGTCGAAAAAAAGAAAAAAAATGGTTGAAAAATAAAAGGTGACGGAAAAATAACAGAAACTTATAAAAACTTAAAAATACTTGACTAACCTAACCTTATTACTACAACTAACTTAAAATTATAATCGCAAATTGAGATTACTAATTGGAATGATAATTGGTACATAGTAAAAGGTGTCTAAAAATATTAAAGCTTACAGGAAAAAACTAAATCCCAAATAGAAATAACTTAAAAAGAAACTAAAACTTAAAAAGGCGTCGCAAAATTCTAAAGCACCTAAATCTTAGTCTAAAGAAAAAGCACTTAAGGAATTCTACGGCAAAGCCTAAAAATCTAGGAGTAAAAATAACTATAGCAAAAACTAAGTTTAAAATTAAATATGAGCGAAAAATATAAATATTACGCTACAACGATTAAAAAGGTACAAAATATAAAAATATACAAAAAGTTGTAAAAAGTACAATTTTTATAAAAATATTATTTTTATATTATTTATTTAATAAAACTACTAATTTTACAATTTTAAGAAAACTAATTAAACAAAATACATAAATTAAATAAAAAGTAAAAATAAAACTAAAACTAATAATGATAATAATTATAATTAGGTTTAAATATTAATAATAATTAAAAATAACCCGTAATTAATGCAGTTTTAGGGTTTTTGTCCGTGTGTCAGATGATCTCCGCGAGTCGCGGCAATTAAAGAAGAAAACCCCGCGAGTCGCGGGGTTCAGAAATTCTGTTGACAGCTTTCAATTTTTACGCGTTTTTCTTTATTTTTTTTTTATTTTATGTTTTCTGTTTTTTAAATAAATAAAAGATTTTAAAATAAAACTTATATTTTTATAAACTAAAATAGAAGTAAAGAAACTTATAAAACTTAAATATTTAACAAAATCTTAAAAATACATATATTTTTGTTTTTCTTTTTATATTTTTCGAATATTTAAAACGTATTTTTACAAAAACGAATTTTTAATAAAAGTAACTAAAAATCTTTTTTTTTTTATATTAGCGTTGCGCTTCCGGCTTTTAAGATGAAATCCCCGGCAGCGGCGCCAAAAAATACTTGATGTGCAGCGAGGTGTATATAAAATAGTTTATATTTTACTAGGAAAAACTATTAAATACTATTAAATTTTACACAAGATATTTATTTATTTATAGAATGGATATACTTAAACCTTGCTACAACACTTATAGGCAGTGTACCTAATCGTACAGTAGTGTAGTTTTTAGTAAGTCCGGTTCGTTCCACAGGGAAATCTTTAAACAAAGCTCAACGCTATATTAGTTTACTTTTATAAAAATACAAATATATATATAAGTAATATTATTATTAAAAGGGGGGTTTTTACCGTTTAATGACCGGTTTGTCGATTTTAAGATTTTAGTCGCAGTTAAAACCTAATGTAAAATATAAAATAAATACAAGACTTAAATTAAAGCGTAAAGTAAATAACGATAATGAAATTGCGAATAATAAAAATGCGATAAAATAAAATTGCGATAATTAAAAAGTACGATAATTAAAAGTGCGATTAAATAACAATAAATAAAAGTGCGATAATTAGAAGTGCAATTAAATATAAAATAAAGGAAATTAAATATGAAATAAAAGAATTATGCTTATTTAAACTTCCGTAATCATGATGTTTGACGTGTTGATTTTAGTTTTATGCCCATGGGTTAATTGTCCTTTGTCCTGGATTATTTAATATGTCCGTCTGGTTTTTGTCCATAACAGTCCATCAGTCATAAATATAAAGTGCGAGTGTCCTCATCAAATTATTATTATACCCGAAGTTAAATATTCCAACTAATTGGGGATTCGAATTGTAACAAGGTTTTAATACTTTGTTTAATGAATACACCAGGTTATCGACTGCGTGTAAACCAAGGTTTTACTACTTTGTTAACAATTACACCAATTACCCTTGAATGTAATTTCACCCCTGTTTTAATTATTCTAGTGGCTATTAATCCATTCCCGTGTCCGGTTAAATGAACGATTATTCGTACATATAAATACCCCGCCCATCGTGTCCGATCGAGTGTATATGGTAATTTATAGGGACGCCCAATTGTAAATCTTTATATTAACATTAACAAACTTTCATTTAGTTAAACAAATATAAAGCCCATTAATAGCCCATAGTCTAATTTCCACAAGTGTCGTTCTTTTATCCAAACCCCAATTATGGTACAAAGCCCAATTACCCAATTTTAGTAATTAGCCAAACATCATGATTACTTCGTTTTAAATAAGCATAATAATAACTTAGCTACGAGACATTAATATAAAAAGGTTGAACATAACTTACAATGATTAAAAATAGCGTAGCGTTACACGGACAGAATTTCGACTTACACCCTTACAACATTCGCTAACATACCCTTATTATTAGGATTAAAATTAAAATTAAAATATAAATAAATTATATATATATATTACGTATATATTAGGAGAGAGATAGAAATAGAATATGAAATTTGATCAGAATTCGGTTTGCTTTATAGCCAGAGTTGAATTTTGGGGCTCCGCGACTCGCGGTAAAATCCCCTTCAAACTCCGCGAGTCGCGGAGGATGTATTTACAGCTCACACCCTTGGAGTTTCTTGCTGCCGACGGTTTTAATAATATATATATAATATATATATAATTAATATAATTAATTATATATTATATTATATTTATATACATAGTTAACTTGTAATTTTTAGTCCATTGCGTCGAGCGTTAAGAGTTGACTCTGGTCCCGGTTCCGGATTTTCGAACGTCCTTGCGTACAATTTAATATCTTGTACTTTGCGTTTTGAATCTTGTACTTTTGTGATTTCGAGACGTTTCTTATCAATAATTGGAACCTTTTTGATTGTCTTTTGTACTTTTGAGCTTTTTGGTCGTTTGCGTCTTCAATTCGTCGAATCTGTCTTTTGTCTTCACCTTTTATTATTTAAACGAATATCACTTGTAAATAGAACAATTGCAACTAAAAGCTTGTCTTTCTTGAGGAATAATGCTATGAAATATATGTTCGTTTTTAGCATTATCAGAAACACCTTACGAACAATAAATGGTCCCGACCACTTCGACTTTAACTTTCCGGAAAACAAACGAAAACGTGAATTGAAAGGAAGCACACGATCTACTTCCTTAAATTCCTTAGGATCCTTCAACCGACTATCGTTCCACTTCTTCGTCCTTTCTTTACTAATCAACGAATTCTCATAGGCTTCTAGCCTCAACTCTTCCAACTCATTTAATTGGCTTAAATGAAGGCGACCCGCCTCCTTAAGATTGAGATTACTCGTTTTGAGAGCCCACAAAGCTTTATGTTCTATCTCCATGGGGAGATGACACGCTTTACTATAGAGTAAACGAAAAGGAGTGGTTCTAGTTGGCATTTTGTACGCCGTTCTAAATACCCATAAGGCATCATCAAGCTTGAATGACCACTCCTTAGGATTAGAACCAATCATTTTTTCAAGAATCCTATTTAAAGCTCGAGTGGTGTTTTTGACTTGCCCATTCGTTTGAGGATGGTAGGATGAAGAAACTTTATGGGTCACCCCATATCATTTCAACACCTTTTCAAGTTGGGCATTGCAAAAGTGAGTTGTTTAAGAAATGAAACAACAACTCGTGCATCATTAGTGGGCAAAGCTTGCGCTTCAACCCATTTTGAAACATAATCGATAGCCACGAGAATGTAGAGCTTATTATTAGATTTTGAAAATGGGCCCATGAAGTCAATCCCCCATATATCAAAAACCTCGCACACTTGAATGACATTTTGAGGCATCTCATCTCGTTGGGTGATTTGACCCGCCCGTTGGCATGAATCTCACGATTGACATATTTGGTGGGCATCCTTGAAGATAGTAGGCCAATAGAAACCGGCCTAATAGACTTTTCACCTCGTAACTTAGGGACCATAATGCCCACCCGTAGGTCCATGATGACATTGGATATGAATGCGCGTGCACTCATCTTCGGAAATGCATCGGCGAATCATCCGATTGGGACATCGCCTGAAAAGATAAGGATCCACCCAGAAATAGTACTTGAGGTCACTAAAGAATTTCTTCCTTTTGTGATGTGACCAACCTATCTCCAAGAATCTCCCAATAAGGTAGTTAGTAATATCCACATACCATGGCTCGTCCACTTTGTCCACCTTCAGGAGATACTCGTCGGGAAAATCATCATGAATACTCGACTCATGAAGGACTTCGAGATTTGGATTCTCAAGTCTAGACAAATGGTCAGTCGCAAGATTCTCAGTACCTTTCTTATCCCGGATCTCTATGTCGAATTCTTGCAAAAGCAAGATCCATCTAAGTAGTCGAGGTTTGGCATCCAGTTTTGAGAATAGGTACTTTAATGCCGAATGGTCCGTAAAAACAATAGTCTTAGACAAGACTAAATAGGACCGAAACTTATCGAACAAAAAGACCACCGCCAGGAGCTCCTTTTCAGTGGTAATGTAATTCAACTGTGCTCCTTGCAAAGTCTTTCTTGCATAATAGATGGTCCGGAAATGTTTCTCGACCCTTTGGCCCAAAACAGAGCCAACAGCAAAATCGGATGCATCACACATAAGCTCGAACGGAAGGGACCAATTTGGAGCAATTATGATAGGTGCATTGATGAGTTTCTCCTTAAGAAGTTCGAATGTCTTGTGGCACTCTTCGGAGAAGTTCTAAAGGGTGTCCTTTTCGAGGAGTTTGTTCATCGGGTTAGCGATTTTGGAAAAATCCTTAATGAACCGCCGGTAAAAACCGGCGTGCCAGAGAAAACTCCGAACACCCTTAACATTGGTGGGAGGTGGAAGGTTTTTAATAGCAGTTACCTTTGCGGGATCCACCTCAATACCGTTCTTAGAAATCTTATGCCCGAGAACTATGCCCCCTTGTACCATGAAATGACACTTTTCCCAGTTGAGCACAAGATTAGATTTTTCACACCTTACCAACATCCGTTCTAAATTAAGAAGGCATGAATCGAAAGTGTCACTGAAGACTGAAAGTCATCCATGAACACCTCCATGCAATCTTCTATCATATCATGGAATATGGCCATTATGCACCTTTGAAAAGTGGCCGGAGCATTACAAAGGCCAAAGGGCATGCGACGGTATGAGAATGTGCCATACGGGCACGTGAAAGTGGTTTTCTCCTGGTCCTCGATGAGATAGGAATTTGGAAATAGCCCAAAAAACCATCAAGAAAATAATAAAAGCTGTTTCCCGCTAACCTCTCTAGCATTTGATCCATGAAAGGTAACAGGAAGTGGTCTTTGCGTGTGGCGTCGTTCAACTTTCGGTAGTCAATACAAACACGCCACCCCGTGACAGTTTGAGTGGAAATTAACTCGTTTTTATCATTGGTGGTAATAGTTATGCCACCTTTCTTAGGTACACAATGTACTGGGCTAATCCACGGACTATCAGAAATCGGGTAAATCAGACCTGCATCGAGGAGCTTCACGATCTCTTTCTTCACGACATCTTGCATGTGAGGGTTCAACCTCCTTTGACGTTGCACCATCAGTTTGGAGTTATCCTCCATTAGGATTTTGTGGGTGCAATAGAAGGGACTAATCCCCTTGATGTCGTGAATTTTCCACACAATGGCCGGTTTATGGGCCTTTAGCATGGTTACAAGCTTAGCTTTCTGACCTGTAGTAAGAGAAGAAGAAATAATTACCTGGATCTTAGATTCCTCCTGCAAATAAGCGTATTCTAAATGATCTGGAAGTGGCTTCAATTCTAACTCGCGAGGTTCTTCAATTGAAGACTTGCTCCGGTAATCAGCATCATGATCGAGTTCTTTGAACTCCTCCTCAGTCGGCTCATAGTCGTTTTCCATCAAGGCGGTTAAAATATCCACCTCCTTGATATTGCTCGATTTAGATATATTTATTACGCAATATCGACCTCATTTTATTCGGTTTTGATGATCGTTGGGGCTTAAAAGTTGTTTTCCTGTGCCAAAGTGTCCACTCAAGGAAAAATGTCTAACTTGGTGTAAAATTGACCAAGAAACATTCAAAAAGTGTAAAGAAAATGACAAGTGCAGGAAACAGCATCAAAAGCGCCGCTCCTGACTAAGGAGCGTCGCTCATCACATCCCAGAGCGCCGCAATTGACATAGAAGCGGCGCAATTACCAACGTTTTGTCTCAATTTCTTCACAGTGAGCAGAAGCGTCGCTCTTCATAGACAGAAGCATCGTTCCTACTGGCCAAAAGCGCCAAACCAAATCCAAAAGCGCCGCACCAAATCCAACAGCACCGCATCAGATTGATGCCAAGAGCGCCGCACCTATGCTAAAAGCGGCGCTCCTGACGCTGATTCATCCCACTTTCCTCACCACTATAAATAGAATAAGATATGTCATTTGGCAAGAGAGCTGCAGTTTTACTCCGAATTTCACACACAAAACCCTAATTTCATCATCCATTAGAGTTCTAAGGTGATTTGGAGGAAGTAAGCTCAAGTTTCATCTTCATTAGTGCTAAATCTTTCTTTTGTTATCAAATTGGGTTGTAATCTTAACTTTACTCTTTCATATTTTCAATCAAATAGTTGTAATCTTTACTTTATCTTCATTTATCTTTAAATCTTATCTTGTAATCACTCAAGATGATGTTTATTGATGCTTTTATGATTGTTGCTAGTGTAATCTTTGCTATGAGTAGCTAAATCTCTTGTGTTTGCTTATCTATGAATCTTTAATGCATGAGATGTGCCCTTAATCTATTGAATGAAAGTTGTTTTGAATGAAAATACATGAGCTAGTTTTATTGAGTTAGCCATGAGGTCCATTGCTATGTTTGATATTGGTTTTACTTTGATTACATGAATTGAGTAGCTCTTTTAGTGATTTTAGTAGTGAATCAATTTGTGCTTCAACACCATTGGTGATCTAGACAACTAGAATAGGAATTTCAAGTGATTGTGTTTCTAGACCAAGTTGGTTTTCAATTGACCTTTGTTCATCATAGTGGTGTTTGACTATCTTAGGTGACTTTGATGGTTACAGGGTTTTAAGTGATTTTAACCCGGGCATAATCTCAATAATCAACTCATAGATTGCTTGATCTTGTGTTATTAAGCTTATGTGAATTTGCAAGGTAAAATTGGATTAAGAATATCTACTAGTTCAAACAACTTAAGTGATAAAAATTTGGGGAAAACAAGGGCCATCTAAGCATAAAAAGGATTAGATAAGTGAACACTATCCATCATATTGATTAATTCTCATTTCTTAATTACTTGTTACTTGTTAAGTTTTAGTTTGTTTATTATAAAGTTAGTTGATTAGTCAAAATGTCTCGCAACCCCCCCCCCCCCCCCCAATCAAACAAAACCCCTAGGATAACTATTAGTTTCAAATACATAATCTACACGGCTCTCTCGGGACGAACTTAATAAGAATACTTGCATTAAGTACTGTAGCAACCGGGTTTTAAGTGCTCGATAGATTGTGCGTGCTTTTTGTGATATTTGAATCTTGTATAAATTTAGGGAGTTATGTATGGTATATCCACGCCGCATCACACTTTCTTGGTGCCGCTGTCAGGGAGCGGTTAGCTATGTTAGGTTGTGTATTTGGTTTAAGCTTTTAGTTATTCGTACCTTTTGTAAGGATTCGTCCTTACAAAAGTTACTTTTATTGTCTTTTATTTATTATTTTGTATTGGATAATCACTTGTGTTTGTGTTGTCTTTGAAGGTTAGGTCTATTGGTGTATGAGAAGAAGATCCCACAAGGATCAAGATTTCACACAACCATTTTTCGATCCGTAAAAACATATACACGGGGTTTATAAGGGTAGAGAAGAACGGGATTTAAGGAAGAATTTTGAGGTTTTGCCATTTTGTTTGATAGAAATGGACGAAGAAGGAGAGGGTAATCCACATATTAATCCACCGATTGTTAATGAAGTAGTTGCAAATGATCCAAATGACACTCCGATGTGGAATGTTAGAATGGTGGCACAAACGGTTGTACCTCCGGCTATCACAAAACCACCAATTAAAGCGGATAATTGGAAGATCGAGGGTAAATTTTTCACAATGTTCAAGGATAGACTTTTTCGCGGGCTAATAGATGAAAACCCTTTTGATCACATTCAATATTTCAACGATATTTGTGATATCTACAAGAACAAAGATGTCACTGAAGATGCTTTTAAGCTAAGGGCATTCCCTTCACGCTTGATGGAGAAGCTAAGGCTTGGTTAAGGAACTTGTCATCAGATTCGATTAGGTCTTTTCAAGATTTGAATGAAGCATTTATCAATCACTTTTTTCCACCTTCAAAGGTGGAGTGTTTAAGAATGGAAATTAATGGGTTCACGCAAAGGGGAGATGAGTCTTTATATGATGCGTGTGTGACAACCCGGAAATTTTCAACCAAATTTAAACTTTAATCTTTATATGTTTCCGACATGATAAACAATATTTGTTAAGTTAAATTTTAAGAATTTTAAACTATGTTCATACATTCATTCAACCTCGACCAAGTTCCAACGATTCACGAACCATTAAACGAATATGATTATATATGTATATGTGTATATATATTATAACTTGAAACGTAAACAAAATATTAGATTAAATACTTTATATGATTGTATCTGTTTCAAAATGTTTATCAATGGAATTAGAAGATAAGATCAAATGATTGAATTATCAGATATATTAAATTATGATTACAAGTCTCTGTTGAAAGGCCCACGTTGATTTGAGAAATCTTTCCATTTTAACAATATTCAGAAAATGGTAAAGTGATTTATAAATAAGAACAAATTGTCAATCATTGAGAACTAGACAAAGGATAGTGGAAGATTGAATCTCATAAAGACTCGATTGATCTATTTAGTTTCAAACGTACAAAAATGTTTTCAGTTTAAAAAGAACTTTATTATTAAAACGTATATAACTTTTATAAATATCTAGAACCACTTTTGACAACTCATTACTTAACTAGTATGATAAAGATAACGATATTTATATTTAAATTTTATTTTATTAAATATATATAACGATTTAAATTAATATTATATATATTTATACGCGTATTATACGTACATAGTTTTATATTTTTACTATACTTAAACTTTACCTTTACTTTATTTTTACTTTACTTTAACTTTAATAATTCATACTTTAATAATTCACTTTAATAATTCATACTTTAATAATTCACTTTAATAATTCATACTTTAATAATTCACTTTAATAATTCATACTTTAATAATTCACTTTAATAATTCATACTTTAATAATTCAAAAATATATTATAAATAGAATTCAATACGTTTCATTATTTCATAGAAACTTGAAAATATTTTTCTCTAAACTCTCTCAATCGATTTACATATATATATTTACTCCGTATTATTTCAAGATATTATTAGTATACATAAAATATTACGACGGAGTGCTGTCCGAGTGATTTCGAAATTGTTTTTCGAGTAGGATAGGATTAAGGAAATTATGGGTTATAGCTATGGAGGTGATTGAGTATGGTTCATGGGTATGCTCGTGAGGTCAATATAGTGTTTATCATTTCCGTTGCGTCTATGTACCTTTCCTACAATATTGAATCTCAATATTGATACGTGAGTACTCATAATTTAACTTTTACATACTAATAGTGTATCCCTGACTAGTGCTCGAGTATTTAGGATTATGCATGCATGTACTTTTGATATTGCCCTTAGACAGGTTAGGTTGAATCTTGAATTAGTTACACTTGCGGTTGAGATAAGGTATAAGATATGCATGTCCTTGGAAAGCTAGCGAAAAATTAAGAACTTTTCCTTTAGATATCGAATGGTTTCGATGAATGGATTAGAAGTTATAATCAATTGAATTTTCGATATTTTTATTAAAAATGATTATTATTATCGTAGTTTTTATCGTCGTTCTAGTTTTATCTTATTATTATTATTATCATTATCATTATCTTTATCAATAAAAGGGATTTATCATTAAAAATTGTTATTTTTTTTATTATTACTATCGTTATTATCGTTAAAGTTATAATAGTATTATTATTATTATCCAATTATTATTATTATTATTATTATTATTAGTATTATTATTATTATTATTATCATTATTAATATATATATCATTATTTAAAAATGGTTATTGTTATTATTATTATTACTATATTATCATTAAGATAATTATTAGTATTATCGTTAATAATGTTATAGTAACTATCATTATTAATATTAGTGTAATTAAAACAAATATTTGTAACACCTAATTATTTTGATTACTATTATTATCATTATTATGAACACGATATAAAAGATGATTAAAAGCTATTAAACGAAACGATTAGGAAATAATGAGTAAGAGTATCATGATGAAATTAAAATATTATAAGATATTGATTTAGATAAAATTATCGTTCTTATTATTTTTATCATTACTATTATTATTAAAAGTATCGTTAGTATTAAAACTATCATTTTAACAAAAATTATCATTTTAATAGAAATGTCATTGTTACTATAAAATATCATTATTATTATTATTTTAAATAGAATTATTATTTTAAAGATAATATTAAAAATTATCGTAAATATTAAAGTTATCATAATTAGAATTATCGTTTTATTATAATGTTATTTTAGTAATTATAAATATTGATATTTTTATAATAATAATTATTATTACAAAATAATACAACTTTTACTTACTATCATTATAGATATTATTTTATCAAATAAATATGTGATGCAAACATATTTTACTACGTGTAATAACTTACTTTAATAATACCTATCATATTATCTTTATGATATTAAATTAACCCTATAAATTTTATTACTTAATATATATAAAAGTATATTTTATTATATAAATAAAATTTTATTTATTAATACATAAATTATATTATTTACTCTAATAAATTTTTTAAAAATATTTAAAAATGTAAAACGACGATATTTAAACTATATATTAATCATGTATAGATTTTTGGAAATTATTTTGAGTCAAATTTACTTTTGTTGACTTTTGCATATTAGTCTCGAGCATTAGGATTGTGGTACACTATGACTTGACCTAATTTGTTAGACAAATATTGACCAACACATAAATATATATAATTAATTTAGGTTCGTGAATCCGAGGCCAACCTTGCACTTATTCAATGATGTTATATGTATTTTTACTACGAAATACAGTATGGTGAGTTTCATTTGCCTTTTTACCCTTTATATTTTTGGGACTGAGAATACATGCTTTTATAAATGTTTGATGAAATAGACACAAGTAATTGAAACTACATTCTATGGTTGAATTATCGAAATCGAATATGCCCCTTTTTATTAAAGTCTGGTAATCTAAGAATTAGGGAACAGACACCCTAATTGACGCGAATCCTAAAGATAGATCTATTGGGCCTAACAAACCCCATCTAAAGTACCGAATGCTTTAGTACTTCGAAATTTATATCATGTCCGAAGGAGGATCCCGGAATGATAGGGGATATTCTTATATGTATCTAGTTAATGTCGGTTACCATGTGTTCACCATATGAATGATTATTTTTGTCTCTATGCATGAGACATATATTTATGAGAACTGGAAATGAAATTCTTGTGGTCTATTAAAATGATGGAAATAAATGATTATGATAAACTAATGAACTCGCCAACCTTTTGGTTGACACTTTAAAGCATGTTTATTCTCAGGTGTTAAAGAAATCTTCCGCTGTGCATTTGCTCATTTTAAAGATATTACTTGGAGTCTTTCATAGCATATTTTGAAGAACATTGCATTCGAGTTATTGAGTTCATCAAAGATTATTGTTAAATCAGTTTATAGTTGGATAGTGGATATTATGATATGGTATGCATGCCTGTCAATTTTCGATGTAAAGAAAGTTTGTCTTTTAAAAACGAATGCAATGTTTGTAAAATGTATCATATAGAGGTCAAATACCTTGCAATGTAATCAACTATTGTGAATCGTTTATAATGTATATGAAAGAGTCCTTTCAGTTGGTATCAGAGCGGTGGTCTTAGCGAACCAGGTCTGCATTAGTGTGTCTAACTGATACGTCGATAGGATGCATTAGTGAGTCTGGACTTCGACCGTGTCTGCATGTCAAAAGTTTTGCTTATCATTTTGTGTCGAAAATTAACTACTTATCATCCTCAGGAAATTACCTGCTTATCATTTTTAGTCTAAGACACGTCTTGTTGCATTGATTTCATGAATAGTGTATAGACAAAAATTCATATCTTAGCATATCTGCTAAATCATATCTTATCGTATCTGTTACTTTAAACTTTGCCTAACATATCCCGCAAAGTCCTCCGTAATCTACGAAATCTTTTGATCTATATATATATATATATATATATATATATATATATATATATATATATATATATATATATATATATATATATATATATATATATATATATATATATATATATATATATATATTTTCTATGTAATTAGAATACCATCTGTTAGCCAAAATCATTTCATATCGAAAAGAAAAAAAAATCCTTTATCCAATCGTACGAAATGGAATTCGTCATCAGTTCAAGTAACTCAGATTCCGAAATGGAATCCCATTCAAGCTCCGAAAGCAGTGTGACCGGAATAGATCAACCAATCAGTCATCACCTATTCTGGATGAATTGGGGATGGGTTCGTAGCCTTCTCAATCATTGGAGACAAGAGGAAGGTGATCCCTTCCATCCACCACATTGCCCTCTTGACGAAGAACCTGAAGCACTTACCGGCGAACCTGTCCGAAACACCATTTTTTCGCTCATTTCTAGAGTATCTCGTCATGATTATATATTACATCAAATTTTAGATTTTATTTATCCGCTCGTCCGAACCGACAATCTCCCCGGTGTAATAGAAGAAGTCAACGAGCTTCGCGCTCGGGTAGTGGCTTTGGAGAATATGGTGCAGAGATTACAAACACCAGCAGCAGCATCAGCAGCATAACCAGTACTACCATCATCAACACCAACAGTACCATTACCACCTCCAACCACAACCGCTTCGTAAACCTCAACTTCACAATCTGTCCCACGAGCATCAACGTCATATGCACCATAGATACCAAGGAGTACCAACAACAATAACTGACGAAGTATTAATTCATAACTTCATTGGAGAAACATTCCGCGGCGATTATGTAATCTCTAAAGTCTTAGAGATTATATAATCTAGCCCTAACCATAAATCAGTTAAGCGAACCAAAATGATAGAAGGAAGAGTAGAATCCCTGACAAAAATGGTGTGTGATTAACAAGCTAAACTTGCTTTACCAACAGCATCAACAGTACCATGAGAGTTACTAGCATCGTCAGTACAGTCAACATCCGAATCAACAACACCAATAACATCATAAACTCCGTCAGTTTAAGAATCACTGTGGACATCATTACGAATCAATAACGTGTATATTGTATCAACGAGTTATGAAGAATTAACTCATTCCCTCTGAAGAAATTATATGTATATTATATATATATATATATATATATATATATATATATATATATATATATATATATATATATATATATATATTGAAATAAATCTTTCCGTGCTAAGCTATTGTGTGTGAATCTTAACTACTCGGTTAATTCATATTACAAATATGCAATAATGTACGTCCTTCGGCCGCAACTTAACCAGCGTTAACTACAATCTCTGTCGCAATTCAACAAATTCCAATTCATAATAAATCAAGTATATATTTGATTTTACACTTTCATCATCGATGTACCCGAAACTTTTCAGATAACATCATTCGTACTTTGCAAAATTTACAAGAATTCCACGAACCGAACATCATACATCAACAAATAACGAAGTATTGATTCATAATTTCAATGTCATTAAAGAAATACTGCGTAAAAGTTATGTACTTTTTAAAGCCTTTAGGGATTATTCAATTCTCGTTTCAACCGTAAATCAAATGAGTTTAATTTAACATTAACTCATTAAATCTATGTTACATCTGAAGAAAATATACATATATATATATATATATATATATATATATATATATATATATATATATATATATATATTCATAAAGACTGTAATAAAATTCTTTTGTACAAAATATTAATTGTAAAATTTTTTTTAACGGGTAGGTAATACCCGAGAGATATATAAATTCACAATTAATATGTTACATTCTTCGAATCTGATTCAGCAAATCATGCATTATACTCCCAACTTTCACAACAATATACATTCTTTTATAGAAATCAAAACAATCATACTCATTCAAAATTTAATTACATATTCTAATTTTGAAATCTCAAAATTCAACTTGAGATATGACCAAAATCATCACTCTTAGATCCTTACATCTTTCACAAGCTATATTTTAACTTCAAAACTGTGTTAGAACATCAAATGTATGTTAACGATTACAATCTGTGTTTAAACCCTTCGAAAATTTCTGAAGACACTTTGAATGATGAGCAATCGAGATGATGATCCAACCACATGTTACCCACAGTTATGTACCCGAAAAACTCTTGAAACCAAAGTAAAAGTTTAAACAACGTATCCGCGTCAGATTCTTTGGCATTTATTAGCAACAATAACTTTGCGACTCCTATTCAAAGTAGCCAGTTTTGTCACAGCTCCATCAATTCAACTTCGACTTTTCAGTCAGACTAACCTTATTATAACCTTGAGATATACACCATCGTTACCAGGGAACCTTTTACATTCCACCACATTATTAGCAGATGTACCAACAACTTCATTACCCTTTGACTTTAGCCGCTCCAAAAAGTCATTATAATTATTCATTGAAACCCCATCATTTACTCATTCGCATCTTGTAATGAGAATTGCCATACGAATCATTGGGAATTAGCAATCAGTATTTTGAAATCTCGCAGCATGTCTACGCCAACAGTTATATGTGTATATATAACATCTATCTTCTGGACTTAATTTGAATGTGAAGTTTCTGAAAAACACTCCGAACTACGAATTGGTTCTCCGAAAATGGAAAAAATGCTGATGAAGCAGCAAAAACTATAAACGACTTTAAACGGTAAAAGCTGGATGATAATGATGAAGTGTTCTGGCAAAGCGCAGAAAAAGAGAAGTTTTGGAACTGGAAAACGGATTGAGCAAAGTAGGAAGGAGGCTGTGGACAAATTACAAAGACTGAACCTGACTTCAAAGGATCTAAATGATTCAGCACCTGCTGAAGTCATTAACGAATACCTTGCTCCTGACTCTAAACCCCTACGGACAATATTCTTCATCGTCCTCTGATATTAGAAATTCTAAAATATCATCATATCTTTCATTATAAATATCCTCCATATTTCTGAAGATATTTTCTTAATTTTTCTTATTTGAAATCATTTACCTCTTCGCGCTATCTGTATTACATCATAAAAGAAACTATTTTAGTTTCTAAATTCTGAAACATTCAAGTTTAAAATAGGAATATTTTGAAGTAGTGTTGGGAACTGAAGCATGAATTAGTATAATATAATGACACTTGAGCAATGTGATTATATTACAGTAAGTCATGCTGAGTTTCTAAATGGAACGTGATGATTCACAGATCATAACATCATCATGTGCCATGTTATACGACTCTTGTATTCTATTTAACCTCTAAAATATCAAGAAAATATTTCTTGATGATTCGGCCTTTTCCAAGGTATTCTAGTAATTTGACAAGTCAAGATCATGCCATCACAATTTCCTTCCTAGAACATTAACAATGTTCATTCCGAAATTCATATCTGTGAATTCTGGCCCATTACAAGCGATGCTTAATCGCAAGAAGAAGAAACGAAAGGACAAAACTACGAAATAGAAATTGGGGTATAAATTGAAGCAAATAAAAGAGAGCATTAACTGTGAATGATAATGATTATAGAAGACAGAAGCAGAGACTTTGAAATATAAGGGAACATATAAAGCCCAACGACAAACCAGAAATTATAAACCATATATATCGATGCATATAGCAATATAAAGACACGGGAGAACTAGAAACACTATAAACCCAAGAGTATAGTAGAAGTAAATAGATTCTTCCGGCAGTAGATGAAAAAGAAGAATGACCGATATGAAAGTTAGAAGTATATCGAGAATCAGAACTGGATGGAGCATATTGATGAATACTTTAGAATATGAGTTGAGGGGGAAAGAATAGAAGGTGATGAAACATGACTAGGAACTTAGAAATCAACAGATTAACTCACACAATGGCGGAATAAGTGAATCAAACCCTCTAGTGAATAGGTTAAGTTTTTTTTTTTTTTTTGGTTAATTTAGTCAAACCACAACTAAATCAAGTGTGATTAGATCAACACCTAGAGCTATTATTCACCACTTGGGTGATTTGGACTGAGAGAGAATCGGAGGAGCTCACTAGATCTGAGTGTGTGTAACAAATGAGAGGCTTAACCTAAAATGAAGAACATAAGACTTTATATACCCCTGCTGTTGACTCACCCATACGATTCATTCATCACACGTACGAGTTGGCTTCATCAGCCGTACGGGTGATCATTCACTCGTGTCTTCTCATTTAGGTTGTAATTGTGACTTAGCTCAGCATCAATCGTGCGTATGAGCCTGTCAGCCGTACTAGTGAGGCTTCACTCGTACGTCTGACTAAGTCTAACATAGTTAAACATCTAAATCTCGTTCCTCCAGTTCCTGTAACCACATACAAACACGGATAGGATAATAACGAGCAATCATGGTGGCCTGTAAACTGTTGTACCTGCAATAGATGTGGGTAGATGTCTAGGGACTTGCATAAAATGCATCAACAAAAGGTGTGAGTTGTAAGGAAATGAAGGAGGTGAATTTATAAGAAAATCTCCGACAGAACAATTAAAATGGACGATCGCATTTAAAGCGGATCCTAATTCCCTTGATTACCGGAGAGTCAAATCTTATTAAGAAGATTTTCTTCAAATCCCTTGAAATCTGGGAATCAATCATATCTACGTCAAATGATAAGATGAATCTACACTTACTCATTTCACTCTTCTATGTTAGCTTCATTCGTACTCTTCATACAAATGGATTGTTTATCCAAATTATTCGCTGATGATAAAACTCTAATTTTTAGCCCGTATGCATCATGAAAACATACTTATTATCATTCACGACCTTTCCACTCAAATTTCGGGACGAAATTTCTTTAACGGGTAGGTACTGTGACAACCCGGAAATTTCCAACCAAATTTAAACTTTAATCTTTATATGTTTCCGACACGATAAACAATATTTGTTAAGTTAAATTTTAAGAATTTTAAACTATGTTCATACATTCATTCAACCTCGACCAAGTTCCAACGATTCACGAACCATTAAACGAATATGATTATATATGTATATGTGTATATATATTATAACTTGAAACGTAAACAAAATATTAGATTAAATACTTTATATGATTGTATCTGTTTCAAAATTTTTATCAATGGAATTAGAAGATAAGATCAAATGATTGAATTATCAGATATATTAAATTATGATTACAAGTCTCTGTTGAAAGGCCCACGTTGATTTGAGAAATCTTTCCATTTTAACAATATTCAGAAAATGGTAAAGTGATTTATAAATAAGAACAAATTGTCAATCATTGAGAACTAGACAAAGGATAGTGGAAGATTGAATCTCATAAAGACTCGATTGATCTATTTAGTTTCAAACGTACAAAAACGTTTTCAGTTTAAAAAGAACTTTATTATTAAAACGTATATAACTTTTATAAATATCTAGAACCACTTTTGACAACTCATTACTTAACTAGTATGATAAAGATAACGATATTTATATTTATATTTTATTTTATTAAATATATATAACGATTTAAATTAATATTATATATATTTATACGCGTATTATACGTACATAGTTTTATACTTTTACTATACTTAAACTTTACCTTTACTTTATTTTTACTTTACTTTAACTTTAATAATTCACTTTAATAATTCATACTTTAATAATTCACTTTAATAATTCATACTTTAATAATTCACTTTAATAATTCATACTTTAATAATTCACTTTAATAATTCATACTTTAATAATTCACTTTAATAATTCATACTTTAATAATTCACTTTAATAATTCAAAAATCTATTATAAATAGAATTCAATAGGTTTCATTATTTCATAGAAACTTGAAAATATTTTTCTCTAAACTCTCTCAATCGATTTACATATATATATTTACTCCGTATTATTTCAAGATATTATTAGTATACATAAAATATTACGACCGAGTGCTGTCCGAGTGATTTCGAAATTGTTTTTCGAGTAGGATAGGATTAAGGAAATTATGGGTTATAGCTATGGAGGTGATTGAGTATGGTTCATGGGTATGCTCGTGAGGTCAATATAGTGTTTATCATTTCCGTTGCGTCTACGTACCTTTCCTACAATATTGAATCTCAATATTGATACGTGAGTACTCATAATTTAACTTTTACATACTAATAGTGTATCCCTGACTAGTGCTTTAGTATTTAGGATTATGCATGCTTGTACTTTTGATATTGCCCTTAGACAGGTTAGGTTGAATCTTGAATTAGTTACACTTGCGGTTGAGATAAGGTATAAGATATGCATGTCCTTGGAAAGCTAGCGAAAAATTAAGAACTTTTCCTTTAGATATCGAATGGTTTCGATGAATGGATTAGAAGTTATAATCAATTGAATTTTCGATATTTTTATTAAAAATGATTATTATTATCGTAGTTTTTATCGTCGTTCTAGTTTTATCTTATTATTATCATTATTATTATCTTTATCAATAAAAGGGATTTATCATTAAAAATTGTTATTTTTTTTATTATTACTATCGTTATTATCGTTAAAGTTATAATAGTATTATTGTTATTATCCAATTATTATTATTATTATTATTATTAGTATTATTATTATTATTATTATTATTATTATCATTATTAATATATATATCATTATTTAAAAATGGTTATTGTTATTATTATTATTATTACTATATTATCATTAAGATAATTATTAGTATTATCGTTAATAATGTTATAGTAACTATCATTATTAATATTAGTGTAATTAAAACAAATATTTGTAACACCTAATTATTTTGATTACTATTATTATCATTATTATGAACACGATATAAAAGATGATTAAAAGCTATTAAACGAAACGATTAGGAAATAATGAGTAAGAGTATCATGATGAAATTAAAATATTATAAGATATTGATTTAGATAAAATTATCGTTCTTATTATTTTTATCATTACTATTATTATTAAAAGTATTGTTAGTATTAAAACTATCATTTTAATAAAAATTATCAATTTAATAGAAATGTCATTGTTACTATAAAATATCATTATTATTATTATTTTAAATAGAATTATTATTTTAAATATAATATTAAAACTTATCGTAAATATTAAAGTTATCATAATTAGAATTATCGTTTTATTATAATGTCATTTTAGTAATTATAAATATTGATATTTTTATAATAATAATTATTATTACAAAATAATACAACTTTTACTTACTATCATTATAGATATTATTTTATCAAATAAATATGTGATACAAACATATTTTACTACGTGTAATAACTTACTTTAATAATACCTATCATATTATCTTTATGATATTAAATTAACCCTATAAATTTTATTACTTAATATATATAAAAGTATATTTTATTATATAAATAAAATTTTATTTATTAATACATAAATTATATTATTTACTCTAATAATTTTTTTAAAAATATTTAAAAATATAAAACGACGATATTTAAACTATATATTAATCATGTATAGATTTTTGGAAATTATTTTGAGTCAAATTTACTTTTGTTGACTTTTGCATATTAGTCTCGAGCATTAAGATTGTGGTACACTATGACTTCACCTAATTTGTTAGGCAAATATTGACCAACACATAAATATATATAATTAATTTAGGTTCTTAAATCCGAGGCCAACCTTGCACTTGTTCAATGATGTTATATGTATTTTTACTACGAAATACAGTATGGTGAGTTTCATTTGCCTTTTTACCCTTTATATTTTTGGGATTGAGAATACATGCGCTTTTATAAATGTTTGACGAAATAGACACAAGTAATTGAAACTACATTCTATGGTTGAATTATCGAAATCGAATATGCCCCTTTTTATTAAAGTCTGGTAATCTAAGAATTAGGGAACAGACACCCTAATTGACGCGAATCCTAAAGATAGATCTATTGGGCCTAACAAACCCCATCCAAAGTACCGGATGCTTTAGTACTTCGAAATTTATATCATGTCTGAAGGAGGATCCCGGAATGATAGGGGATATTCTTATATGAATCTAGTTAATGTCGGTTACCAGGTGTTCACCATATGAATGATTATTTTTGTCTCTATGCATGAGACGTATATTTATGAGAACTGGAAATAAAATTCTTGTGGTCTATTAAAATGATGGAAATAAATGATTATGATAAACTAATGAACTCACCAACCTTTTGGTTGACACTTTAAAGCATGTTTATTCTCAGGTGTTAAAGAAATCTTCCGTTGTGCATTTGCTCATTTTAAAGATATTACTTGGAGTCTTTCATAGCATATTTTGAAGAACGTTGCATTCGAGTTATTGAGTTCATCAAAGATTATTGTTAAATCAGTTTATAGTTGGATAGTGGATATTATGATATGGTATGCATGCCTATCAATTTTCGATGTAAAGAAAGTTTGTCTTTTAAAAACGAATGCAATGTTTGTAAAATGTATCATATAGAGGTCAAATACCTCGCAATGTAATCAACTATTGTGAATCGTTTATAATGTATATGAACGGGTCCTTTCAGCGTGGGTGTGTTTCAAGAAGTTATTAAGAGCTTGTCCACCGCATGGTCTAACCAAGAAAGAGTACATCAATACATTCTACCGGGGTACGAATTTTCAAACTAAGCAATATCTTGATTCATCTTCGGGTGGAGTGTTTACGCACAACTCACCCAATGCGGCCAAAAAGTTACTAGAGGATATCACGGTTAATACATATGAATGGGCACCTTCACCAAGAGATTTGGCGAGAAAGAATGTGGCTCAAGTGGAGAGTAAAGATGGGCAAATTACCTTGGCAAGCTTGAATAACCAATTTCAATTATATGGGAAAGAATTGAAAAAGATACAATAAACGCTAGTGGCGATGCAAGTCAGTTGTCAAAGGTGTGAAGGACCACACCTCACCAAAAATTGTCCCCAAGTTAATCAATGTACTCACATTGACTTGGATGACATTCCTATGAATTCGGAAGCTCATGTGAACTTTGTGAGTAACCAAAACTTTCAAAGAGGAGGAACTTCTACCCAAGGCAACAACTCTTTCCAATCGAACAATAGCTACTACAACCCTAGCCAAAAGCAAGTGTCATTTAACACTCAATCCAACACGCCTCCCGGATTCTCCAACCAAAACCGAAACCAAGGCTATAATTCTAACTATAACCAAAACTGCCAAAACAACTTCCAATCCCACAACCAATAAAATTATAACAACCAATCTTATAACAACTATTCCAACCCAAATTACCAAGGAAACCAAGGTTATCAAAACCAAGGTTATAATCAACCCCAAAATAACCAAGGTTACAATCAAAACCAACAAACTCAACAAAGTAACCAACCTTCCCAACCTTATAAAGGACTAGAAGAGCTTATGCAAACTTACATTAAGAAGGTAGAATCCACCAAAGCATTTTTGTTAAAGAAAAATGAGTTCTTGAAGCAACAACTTAAGCAACAACAAACCTCATTTCAAATCTTAGAGAGCACCATTGGGAGACTTTCAAGTTATGTTGCCGAAAGACCTCAAGTTACTTTTCCATCCAACACTCAAGTTAACCCAAACACTTACAACAATAACCGTTAACAAAACCAAAACAACAACAACACTACAAGGGTCATTCCAATTGAAAGCAACAACAACAAAAACCCTAGCTACCCAAACCGAAATGAAAACGTTAATGTCATAACCACTCTAAGTGGTCTAACTACTCAAGGAGTTGAAGACCCACAACCACAAACCTTTATCACCCAAGAATCACTACCAAGCTTCATTGAGGAAGAAATCAGGGTTAGTAATGAGAAGGGTAAGGAAAAGGTTGATGCAACCGGGGTCAATGGTAATGATGCAAAGGGTAAAGATGAAAAGGGTAAGGACGACAAGGGTAAGGATAAAGGTAAAGAGCATTTGAAGGTTACAAGACCGGGTCCATATCGAAAAGCTTTAAGGAAGGAAAAGTTGGCGGCTCAATACAAAAAGTTCCAAGATATGATGAATAATGTTTCGGTCAACTTTCCTTCTACCGATGTGCTCAAAGGAATGTCCAATTATGGACGCTTCATCAAAGAGTTAATCTCTTAAAAGGGTAAATATCACGAGGAAACGTTCTTCTTTATTGAAGAGGAGTGCAACAAGATACTTGCATCAAGGCCAAGAATTCCTAAAAAGTTAGGTGATCTGGGAAAATTTGTTTTCCCATGCAAGTTTGGTGAATCAGAAGTCTTTAATGCACTAGCCGACTTGGGAGCAAGCATTATTTTAATGCCCCACTCACTTTATGAAAGACTTGGCCTTGGACCTTGTCATAACCCGTCCTTAACCATAAGAACGAGTTAGATAACGAGGTATTGACCTCTATATGCGACATTTTTAAAAGAACAACTGCATTTATTTTACATTACAAACCATAACTCTTATTTTAATACAAGCTTTAGACAATAAAAAGATGATTATCGTTTAGCGATAATCTTAGACTTACAAACTTTACATGTGATGATAACAATACGATTTCTAGCATATTTTACATTACAAATCCTCCGATATGCAGTTTTATTTTTGACACAAATATGCATACTCAAGATCTTGTTTAAATTCAACATGTTGCAGCGGAAGCTTTTAGTTATCACCTGAGAATAGACATGTTTAAACCGTCAACATAAAGTTGGTGAGATATAGGTTTAATGCCGGCAGCGATATAAATATATAGACCACAAGATTTCATATATAAACATTTTAATAAAAATATTCTAAGTGGTTGAGCACTTGATAACCATACTTACCATTTAATCACGTCGCGTATTCCCTTTATTATGAAATCTTACTACACCGTACCAAGTGTAGTCATGAAACGAAGTACTGTGCAACCGTTGAATACTGGTCGTCCAGTCCGGTTGGGGTTGTCAGGCCCGATAGATCTATCAACAGGATTCGCGTTTACAATACCGCTGTAAATAATAGTTACCAAGCTACAGGGAAGTATGCCAGTGGTACAACTCAACGTAGAATGTATTTTTCAGTTACTTGTGTCCATATCGTAAAACATAAAATACATGTATTCTCATCCCGAAATACTTAGAGTTTAAAAGTGGGACTATATACTCACTTTTGTCTTGAAGATATGTAATTTCGACTTGGTCTCCGATTGATATCACGAACCTATCCATATATAATATATCAATACCTTTTCTTTTTAAAACAATCGTCACATATATATACTTATTATACTTTTAATACTTTTAATAATTTCTTAGTCCGTAGTTAGCAGTCCGATGTTAGTAATTCAATTTTAATGGTTCATTTTTAGGTGTTTAATAAACCCCCAATGAAATAAATAAAAACTTCCATCGTATATGTATTGGTCGAGATTAATCTTGACCCACAGTACCGGTGTTGTCAAATGACGTGTTGCGTACATAAAGTACCGGTGTTGTCAAATGACGTGTTGCGTACAATCATGGGATCTTATGATTAATCTTCTCGTATTGTTTACGGGTGATCCTGAACCATATAAAATTAAATTATGAGTACATATATATAAAATATCATGTTATTTTAGAAAGATGTGGTTTATTTAATTTTTTTCCAATTAATCACGTAGCTAAACTAGTCTTGGATATCCGATTTCGTTTTGGTCATAGTTTCTTCATTACAACTCCGTTTTCGTTGATTCAACTTGCCATCTCCTTGGATCGAGTTCCTATTTAAGACTATGAACTGTAAATACCTTAGTTTGTATTTGAAATCACAGATCATAGGTCAAACTTTAGTGAAACTTATGAAGTTAATCATTTTTGTTACAAAAACATCATTTAATGACCATTTTTCTAAAAATACTTATACTTTGAATTAAATCATGAAATTTTTATGTGTTAACATATTTATAGTAAAAATCATTTTTCCAGAAAATAAACCTCCAATTCAAAGTTTAAGATGGTTTTTAATTATCCAACCCAAAACAGCCCCCGGTTACACTCCGACGTCGTAAAAACAGTTTTTAAGGTGTTCTTTGAAAAACCAAGTTATACCTTGTTAAATTAGCATATATTTAAGTTATATTACAGGTCTTGAAGTATTTTAAAAGTTAAGTTAGAAGGATCTATTTAGTTTGCAAACAAGTTTGAAAACATTCAAACTATGTTCTTGTTGTTAAAATTTTATACCACAAAATAAGATAGCTATATATATATGAATCGAATAAGGTTATGAACATAGTTACTACCTCAAGTTCCTTGGACAAGGTTGCTGTAAAAGAGGAGTAAAAACCTAGAACCAAAAGGGTGATGAAATTGGATGAAAGATTGGAAGTAAGTTTGTGTTCTTGGAAGGATTTCTTGAAGTGTTTTTGTATGGTTTTCTTATGATGATTAAGTAAGGTTTTTGGAGCTAGATCTTCTTGGTAACTTGCTGGATTGTTATGGAGTTTAAAGTTCTTGAAAGTGTGTGTGTTTTTAGCTAGAAAATTGAAGTTGAAATGAATCAAAATGAGGATACATGATCCTCCTTAAAAACGTGATTTAGGGGGGGGGGGGGAAAAGACAAAACTTTTAAGCTTGTAATCTTGTGTATTTGTCAAACAATCATACAAAAGTAATTACCTCTACCTTAGGGCAGTAACAAGGGCTAGTTAGGTGGTGATTTGATGTGTATATACCAATAGTAAATACGTATAGAAGTTAGGTATGATACGAGTACATATACTCTAGATATACGTATAGAAATCTTGTGAAAACGGAACGAGGATTCAAATATAGTTATCTTTTGTGAATATACTTATATTGTTTTATGTATTTAAGTCCTTAAAAAGTGATTAAATACATTACATATACGATATATGTATAAACATTATAGGTTATAAGTATTTATATAAAAAAAAACGTTACTTAAAGTTATCGTTTTGAAAACTTAAGTTAGTAGTTTCAAAATATACTTATAACTTATTGTTATTAATACAAAATGAGATATTAAAACATCCTTAGATCATGTTAAATATGTATATATACATATATATACACAAACGTATAATTATCATATATTATATAGTTCGTGATATCATCGGTCAAACTAGACGGTCAAACGTTGTGTAAAACTCTTTTCAAAAACATAAATCTCAACAATTTGGATTGCTTATCATGTTGGTAAGGTTTAATTTATGTAAATATTAATCTTATAAGTATAGAATGATCGAAAAAGTGCGGGTCATTACAGTACCTACCCGTTAAATAAATTTCGTCCCGAAATTTTAAAATTGTACCTATTTTGCGTCATCGAGAAACAAGTGTGGATACTTTTGTTTCATCTGATCCTCTCGTTCCCAAGTAAACTCAGGACCTCTTCGAGCATTCCAATGAACCTTAACGATCGATATGTTGCTCTGCTTGAGCTGTTTAACTTCACGGTCCATGATTTCGATTGGTTCTTCGACGAATTGTAGTTTCTCGTCGACATGGATTTCTTCAAGAGGAATGGTGAAATCTTCCTTTGCAAGACACTTCTTAAGGTTTGAGACGTGAAAGGTATTATGTACTCCGGCGAGTTGTTGCGGTAACTCGAGTCGATAAGCTACCGGTCCAATGCGTTCGATGATCTTGAACGGGCCTACATATCTTGGGTTCAGTTTACCCCTTTTTCCAAAACGTATTACACCTTTCCATGGTGACACCTTTAACATAACCATGTCACCGATCTGAAACTCTAATGGTTTCCTTCGGACATCGGCGTAGCTCTTTTGGCGACTACGGGCTGTTTTCAATCTCTCCTTGATTTGTACTATCTTTTCAGCAATTGCATGGAATACCACAGATATCCCGGGGATAAACCCATCATATTGCACTCACAAAATCCTCATGGAAGAGAACTACAAACCGGTTGTCCAACGACAACGAAGACTTAACCATAATATGAAGGATGTTGTGAAAAAGGAGGTTATTAAATTGTTAGACGCGAGCCTAATTTACCCCATCTCGGACTCACCATGGGTGAGTCTCGTGCAAGTGGTTCCCAAAAAGGGTGAGACCACGGTGATCGTAAATGACCAAAATGAACTTGTCCCAACCCGAACCATCTGAAATGTCCCGTTCATATTGATTATAAACATTCCATATTAATTGATTTCGTCGCGTGGTTTTGACCTCTATATGAGACGTTTTTCAAAGACTGCATTCATTTTTAAAATAAACATAACCTTTATTTTATCGATAAAGGTTTAAGAAGCATTACATAGATTATCAAATAATGATAATCTAAAATATACCGTTTACATACGACCATTACATAATGGTTTACAATAAGAATATATTACATCAAAAATAAGTTTCTTGAATGCAGTTTTTACACAATATCATACAAAAATGGACTCCAAATCTTGTCCTTATTTTAGTATGCAACAGCGGAAGCTCTTAATAATCACCTGAATACCTTCTTTGTTCACTATGTGACCGAGGAATTGAACTTCTTTCAACCAAAATGCACACTTTGAAAACTTAGCGTACAGTTTTTCTTTTCTCAGCAACTCTAGCACTTTTCTCAATTGTTCTTCGTGCTCTTGACCATTCTTCGAGTAAATAAGTATGCCATCGATGAAAACAATGACAAACTTGTCAAGATATGGCCCACACACTCGGTTCATGAGGTCCATGAACACAGCTGGTGTGTTAGTCAATCCAAACGGCATAAACATAAACTCGTAATGACCGTAACGCGTCCTAAAAGCATTCTTTGGAATATCATCCTCCTTCACCCTCATTTGATGATACCCAGAACGTAAATCAATCTTCGAATAAACTGACGAGTCTTGTAGTTGATTAAATAAATCGTCGATTCTTGGTAGTGGGTAGCGATGTTGATGTTGGTGGTGGTACTGGTTATGCTGCTAGTGCTGCTGATGGTGGTACTGTTGTTGTCGGTGTTGCCGCTGGTGCTGGTAATCTTTGAACCATATTCTCCAAAGCCGTAATCCGGGCGCGAAGCTCGTTGATTTCTTCTATTACACCGGGGTGATTGTCGGTTCAGACGAGCGGATAAATAAAATCTAGAATTTGGTTTAGTATATAATCATGACGAGATACTCTGGTAATGAGAGAGAAAATGGTGTTTCGGTCAGGTTCGCCGGTAAGTGCTTCAGGTTCATCGCCAAGAGGTAAATTCGGTTGGTGAAAAGGATCGCCTTCTTCACGTCTCCATTGATTAAGTCGACTACGAACTCATCAGATGAATTGATGATGACTGGTTGGTTAATCCATTTCGGTTATACTGTTTTCAGAGCTCAGGTGGATATCCATATCAGAATAGCTGTCGGAATCCGAGGAATTCGAACTGGTTGAGGGATCCATCTTGTACGATCAGATGGAGGATTTTCGATATGAATTAGATTATAGGATGTAGATTAGTATCTTGCAATATATAATTTACATATGCATATATAATACTAAAATCCCATAAGTTACAGAGGAATCTACAGAATCTGTCAGACAAAGGTAACAATAACAGATATGCTAAGATATGAATTAGCAGATAGGCTAAGATATGAATTTTGTCTATACACTATTCATGAAATCATTGCAGTATGATGTGTCTAGACTAAAAATGATAAGCAGGTAATTTTTTGACAAAAATGATAAGCAAAACTTTTGACATGCAGACACGGTCGAAGTCCAGACCCACTAATGCATCTAAACAACTACTAGTTAGACACACTAATGCAAGACCTGGCTCGCTAAGACCACCGCTCTGATACCACCTCTAATGTCCCGTTCATATTGATTATAAACGTTCCATATTAATTGATTTCGTCGCGACGTTTTGACCTCTATATGAGACGTTTTTCAAAGACTGCATTCATCTTTAGAAATAAATATAACGGTATACAAATGTGGATAAAAAATGACATAAATATATACAGAGATATATATGTACGCTGAACGTATTGGTATATATATTAGGATATTAGTATAATATTATAAAGATAATTGTTATTAGTATTATTAAATACATTTATAATTAATTTTTGTTAAATTCCAGTAATTACAGAATCAGATGAATATATCGCTATCCATTCTGTACGAATTGTCGATCTAATTTACCTATATCACAAATAAGATTAAAATATGTTAGCTATCTATATCAAGCTTTATGTTTTTTTTATTTCTTTTGTCCTTGAAGAATATTTTCGGTCGAACAATATTTCTGTATAAAACAAACAAATGACTCCTGCGAATTGAGAGAACCATTCACCTTTACAACTCACATTATCAAATTACAATCCTGGTAGCTGTTATTAGTTGAGAAGTTAATCAAAAATTTTAAAAACCGTCGAATACCTCCGTTTTTGGTCTAAATTTCAAAAACTTTGAAATAGAATGAAATTGCAAAATCTAAAAATGCAGTGTGGTTAGGATCCTTTTACTAAAACTATCTGCAAAATCCTAGCTTCCAATTCTTAATATCGAATGAAAATTTTGAGGTCAAAGTCTTAGGTTTTCAAAGTCAAAAAGTGTTCATCAAGAAATTCGCGTTCGTTTTGGTGTTTCAAATTAAATTGATGATGGAGAAAGTTTACAGGGTTAATTTAGAACCTTTTTCATGAAGAAATCGAGGGCTATAACAGCCTATAATTTCGAGATTGAATTTGTGCTCATAGCGTGTCCATAAGGTCTGTTAATTTTTTTTTATTTATTTATTAATTTCCTGCTAATACAAACAATTTATTACAGGTCGTTTAGGTTTCAAATTCTAATATAATTCAAATCTCAAAACTCGTATTAACTGGATTTGATCTCTAGTCAATTTGTTTGTGAAGAAGAAAATTTCGAACACAGGAATAATAAGATAAATAAATATAGAGTGTGTTAAATTCAGAAAAACTGAATTGGTTGGACGGTTGGGCAGTGTTTTAAGGGAACGAGAGGTCGCGGGTTCGAGACTGGTTCACGACATTTTTTTTAGGAAGGCTTTTAAGGTAGTATTCATTTATTATTATTATTATTATTATTATTATTATTATTATTATTATTATTATTATTATTATTATTATTATTATTATTATTATTATTATTATTATTATTATTATTATTATTATTATTATTATTATTATCGTTATTATTAATGTTATAAACATTATTATTATTATCATATGTATAAGTATTATCATTATTATCATTATAAGTATTAATCATAATATTATTTGAAATAACCTTATCACTTTAGTATTATTACAATTATTATGATTATTTTCGATATTGATATATGTATTATTATTATTATTATGATTTTTATTATTAGTGTTATTATGAAAAGATAACACAAGTTATTATTATTTTCATTAATATTGGTATTAGTATCATTTTATAAGTATTAGTATTGTTATTATTAAGTGTTATATATAAATTGGTTATTATTATTATTATTATCGCTAATAGTTGTATATTATTATTATCATTATGATTAGGATTATTAATATGAAAATAATACAAGTTATCATTATTTTAGTATTAGTATCACTTTTGTAACTATTAATATAATTAGTATTATTATTAAACAAAAGTATCATTTTTAACAATATCATTATTATTATTAATATTATCATTTTCTTTTAAAAAGTTACTATTATTATTAGTAAATCATTAATATCAAAACTATCATTTTTGGAACAAATAAATATATTCTACATAAAACATACCAATTATATATAATACAATTATATTAATATTCTATATAACTATATATAAATCATATTAACATTACTTATATAAAAACTTACATACAACAAATTAAGTATTTTTAACATAATACTAAATATATAGATATTAATATAACTATATTAATCACTTTAAATACATATACAAAATATATATATATATATATATATATATATATATATATATATATATATATATATATATATATATATATATATATATATATATATACATATCATATAATTTAAGATATAAAATAAAATATATGTTTTAAAAAGGCATCTAGTATAAACCTTATATAACTACAAAATATAGAGAAATAATATATATATTAATAAATGAAATTATGATATTTCTATTATATGTTTTAATAGAAATACAAATGATATAAGTTCGTGAATCCAAGGCCAACCCTACAATTGTTCAATGTCGTAATATGTATTTTTACTACAAAATACAATATGGTGAGTTTCAATTGCCTTTTTAGCCTTTATATTTTTGGGCTGAGAATACATGCACAATTTTTAATAAATGTTTTACGAAATAGACACAAGTAATTGAAACTACATTATATGGGTGAATGATCAAAGCCGAATATGCCCTTTTTGCTTGGTAACCTAAGAATTAGTAAACCGATTTACTAATTGACGCGAATCCTAAAGATAGATCTATTGGGCCTAACGAACCCCATCCAAAGTACCGGATGCTTTAGTACTTCGATGTTGTTTTTATCATGTCCGAAAGATTTCCCAGAATGATAGGGGATATTCTTATATGCATCTTGTTAATGTCGGTTACCAGGTGTTCACCATATGAATGATTATTTTTGTCTCTATGCATGGGACGTATATTTATGAGAAATGAAAATCTTGTGGTCTATTAAAATGATGAAAATGATTGATTATGATAAACTAATGAACTCACCAACCTTTTGGTTGACACTTGAAAGCATGTTTATTCTCAGGTACGAAAGAAATCTTCCGCTGTGCATTTGCTCATCTTAGAGATATTATTTGGAGTCATTCATGACATATTTCAAAAGACGTTGCATTCGAGTCATTGAGTTCATCAATGTTATTATTAAGTCAATTATAGTTGGATATATTATGAAATGGTATGCATGCCATCAACTTTCGATGTAATGAAAGTTTGTCTTTTAAAAAACGAATGCAATGTTTGTAAAATTGTATCATATAGAAGTCAAGTACCTTGCGATGTAACCAAATGTAATGTAGTCATCCTGATGGATTAGGACGGGTCATTAGAATTTCCCTCTCCCGTACATCGATCAAATGATTGAGCGTTTAAGTGGAAAAGAATTCTATTGTTTTCTTGACGGGTTTTCGGGGTACTTCCAAATCCCCATTGACCCCATAGACCAAGAAAAAATGACCTTTACATGCCTATATGGTACCTTTGCATATCGTCGAATGCCCTTCGGGTTGTGTAGCGCCTCGGGAATGTTTCAAAGGTGTATGCTTGCGATTTTCTCGAATATGATTGAGGACTTCATGGAGGTTTTCATGGATGACTTCTCGGTTTTTGGAGACTCTTTCGACCATTGTCTCCATAACCTTGACAAAATGTTAACACGATGTGAGGAGGCTAATTTAGTGCTTAATTGGGAAAAATGCCATTTCATGGTAAACGAAGGGGTGGTTTTGGGACATAAAATTTCTAAAACGGGAATCGGGGTTGATAAAGCCAAGGTTACCGCCATAAAAGACTTACCCACACCCTTGGATGTCAAAGCAATCCGAAGTTTTCTTGGACACGCGGGATTCTACCGCCTATTTATAAAGGATTTTTCTAAAATCGCTCGACCCATGACCAAATTGTTAGAAAAGGACCAACCTTTCTTGTTTGATGATGCTTGTATCGAGGCTTTTAACTTGCTTAAGGAAAAACTCATTAACCCTCCAATTCTAATCTCGCCCGATTGGGATAAAGACTTTAAATTGATGTGTGACGCGAGCGATTATACGTTCGGGGCGGTCCTTGGTCAAAGAGTTGACAAACATTTTCGACCGATTTATTATGCGAGCAACACGTTGACCGGGGCACAATTAAAGTACACTACTACCGAGAAAGAACTTCTCGCGGTAGTGTTTGCTTTTGACAAATTTCATTCTTACCTTGTACTTTCAAAAATGGTCGTATACACGGACCATTCCGCATTGCAATACCTTTTTCAAAAACAAGATTTAATACATAGGTTGATTAGGTGGGTTCTTCTCTTGCAAGAGTTTGACATAGAGATTTAAGATAAAAAGGGGGCCGAGAATGTGGCGGCCGATCATTTTTCTAGGCTAGATAATCCCGGGTCTCAACCCTTAGATGAGTCCAAAATTCGGGACACTTTCCCTGATGAACACTTGATGAGAATTGTGTTAGTAGATGAGATCCCATGGTTTGTCGATTTTGCAAACTACTTAGCTTCAAATGTTTTGCGAAAAGGTCTTCTTATCAACAAAAGAAGAAATTTTTCAATGACCTTAGGTATTACTTTTGGGATGACCCGGATTTGTTTCGCATTGGGGCGGATCAAGTGATCCGAAGGTATGTGTATGGGCAAGAAGCCCGAGATGTTTTGAAAAGTTGTCATAGTGAGCCCACGGGTGGCCACGTTGGACCGAATCACACCGCGGAAAAGGTGTTCAATGCGGGTTTCTATTAGCCCACTATATTTAAAGACGCCCACGATTTAGTAAAATGTTGTGATTCATGTCAAAAGTCCGGTTCAATTTCAAAGAGGGACAAAATGCCTTAAACCGGGATTCAAATATGCGAGGTATTCAACGTGTGGGGCCTAGATTTCATGGGGCCATTTCCAAACTCGAATAAATGCCTTTACATTTTAGTAGCGGTTGATTATGTTTCAAAATGGGCCGAGGCTAAAGCCTTGCCAACAAATGATGCAAGAGTTGTAGTGAAGTTCTTAAAAAGCTTGTTTGCTAGGTTTGGTGTTCCAAAAAGCATTGATATCGGATCGAGGAACTCATTTCGCGAACCATCTTATGGAGAAAGTCATGGAAAAGTATGGCGTAGGGCATAGGTTCTCGACTCCTTACCATCCCCAAACTAGTGGTCAAGTAGAAAACACTAACCGAGCTTTGAAAAGGATTTTAGAGAAGACGGTTCAAAACAACCCAAAGATTTTGTCCACTAAGTTAGAAGACGCATTGTGGGCATTTAGAATCACCTTTAAGACTCCCATAGGAATGACATCGTTTAGACTAGTGTATGGTAAAGCTTGTCACCTTCCGGTTGAGGTGGAACATAGAGCATTTTGGTTAATAAAAGAGGTTAACCTAGATTTGGCCAAGTCATAAGAAAAACGGGTCATGCAACTTCATGAATTAGAGGAACTAAGGTTAGATGCATACTAGAACTCGTTGTCATATAAGGAGAAAACAAAGAAGTGGCATGATGCCCAATTGAAAGGTCCTAAGGAATTTCACCCAAACGACAAAGTGCTTGTTTTTAACTCAAGGTTCAAATTCTCACCGGGGAAACTTAAGTCTAGGTGGTCGGGTCCCTATGTGGTAAAGAGAGCACACCCTACGGGCTATGTAGAATTATATGGGAATGGGAACACCTTCAAGGTAAACGGTCATAGGCTAAAGATTTACAATGATGAAGTCAATGCTTTCGAGCTTGATGACATCAAGCTTTACTCCAAGTAACTTCTTTTTGGAAAAACGGGTCTAGTGATGGACCCGTGATCAAAAACTATCACATTTGTTTATATGTTCATTTTTAGTTTGCATTTCATTAGGATTGTATGATATTCTTGTTTTGATAGTTGCATTTGCATTTAGCTGCATTTCATGCATTTTGGAAAACTGCAAAATGTCAAAAATAGCTTGTGAATGAGTTGAATTGAACTTGAATTATGGAAAACTGCTCCAGGTATAGGAGCGATGCTTTTGGGGTGAAAGCGACGCTTTTGGCAGCTCAGGAGCGATGCACCTTCTTCAGGTGCGGCGCTTTTGGTGGTGATTTTTGATCAATTTTGATCAGTAGCCAGAAGCGACGCTCTAATTCATGAAAAGCGGCGCTCTTTGTACCCAGGTGCGGCGCAACTACATCAAGTGCGGCACTCCAGTACCTGGCACTTTAAAGGTCGATTAAACTCAACAAAATTCAAATTTTTCTTTCACCCACTTCATTTCTCTCTCTCTAAAACGGCTAAAATTGCAAAAATTCAAACTCTTGCTCCCACTTAACATCTTTTGTGAAGATTTCTTGCAATTTTATCAACATTTAACATGAGTCAAGTAAGATCTATGCTTCATTAACACTTTTCTTCAATTAATTGCATGATTCTTGCTATGCTCTTACTTTAACTTGTTGCTAGATCTCTGAACATTTGATGATTATTATGACAAATTGGTGATAGATTCTAGCTATTCTTGTGATTCCTAACATGATTTATGTGTTTGCTTTCACAAATTTAGATCTTAAATTTCTAGGGTTCATCCCGATTTGGGGGTTTTTGAATTTGGTGATTAATTGAGAGTTTAATGATGAAATTGGTTGCATTACACTTCTATAAATGCTTAAATCAAAAAGACTCAAACTTTCATACTTATATGCTCTTCAATTTGCATTAGGGTTCTTGATTTTTACATGTTGACTTTGTCTGACCAAATTGGGTGACTTTATGACTTAAGCTTTAATGGTGTATCCTAGGAGATACACGCATAATAACATTATTTTATACAGAAAAATCGAACAAAGAGCACAGAAAATAACAAAATCTAGCTGTGTTTAGTATTTGCCATCCAGCGTTAAGCAGGCCGCCCAGCGTCAAGCGTAAGCCCTGCAGAAAGCTTCTATGCATAAGCCCTTTTAACTCAGCGCGTGAACGACACACAGCCACGTCAGCACACGCCACCGACATTCCGAATACTTCACGTAACAGAACCATTCAGTGATTGACACGTGTATCCCGTGAATTTCGGACATTCTACGCCTATAAATAGACCCCCTGGGTCACCACATTTGAGATGATTCTGATCTGAACTTCAGTCAGAGAGAAGTACACTTTCTCTCACACACAGTTCTTTATCACTCTAAAACAACATTAGCCGCTTAGCAGCAGTGCGCTAGATGGATCATTACAGATTGATCCACAGATTGATTGAGGTCACCCCACAGATCTTACATCTGTGTTCCGGGTCTGCAGAGATTATTTCTCGAGGGCAAACAACAATCAACAGTATACGCCACACGCTGAGCAGCTAGTTTTCTGTACTAGTACCTTACAGCTGCTATACGGAAAATCGTACTAACAGATGGCGCCACCCGTCTCAAAGACCACCAAAACCACCAAGAGCACGAAGGCAACTAAAACAACCTCATCAAAAACAACACTTGAGCCAATCGATGAAAATCTCATTGAAAACATACCAATTGATCAGTTAACTCTTGAAGAGACTTCTGTTGAAGAAGAAGATCATTTGAACACTGACACATCAGATGGTCAAGTTCATGAAACCATACCACGATTGAGAAAACCATTGATGAGAGTTTCCAGCATAGAAATGTGGAAAGCCAGGCCAGGAACACATAATGTCTCTTTCAAGAAGACTTCTGATGTGAACGCTTGGCATAACAGCAAAGGAAAGTCAATTTCCAAATCACAATTGTCCAAGCTATTCAATCAGTTGAATGCCTTAGTCGATGATACAGAAAATCAACACAGTGATGAAGGTTTTTTGGACGATGATTGGAATTTTGAAGAAGAAGGTGAACAGTTCTGTATGACTGAAGAAATGGCAAGCAAGTTACTGGATGGAATTTTAACTAAAACAGCGCCATCACGATTTAAACAAAAGTTAGCACAACCAACCATCCGTGCAACAGCTGTGGATAATTTGTTTGCTTTGATTACTGGTGATGAAGCTATCAAACCACCAGCAATGGCAGAATAAATACAATGTTTTATTCCTCGAATTGAAGATTATCCATTACCAACAAATTTGGGAATTCCATCAATCGGTGTTTATGATGGTACAACAGATCCGGAGGATTTTCTGACTATGTTTGAAGGAGTTATGAGGTTGCAGCATTGGGAAGATGAAACTGCGTGCCATATGTTTCCAATGGTACTGCAAAAAATGGCACGCGAGTGGGTTGCTAGTTTGCCACCAAGGAGTATTACCAATTTTCTTGATTTGAGGGCAAAGTTCGTGATGCAGTATCAGAGTTTGAGAAGCTGCACGTTGTCATATCTTGATGCACATGAGATAACAATGCGTCAGAATGAATCATTGAGTGATTTCATGAAGCGTTATACCATTGAATGTCAGAAAATACCAGACATACCAGAGTCTCAGCTTGTTTCAGGATTTATATTTTGTCTCGATCAGCGACATTTTGGACGACTAATTCATGTTTTGCGTTATGATATTCCAAAGACATTACATCAAGCGTTGGGTATTGCTCAGAAGCATTTACGAGTAGGTGAAATGGGATATCCAAGAGTGGATAATTACCAGAGAAACTTCAGGCAGCAAGGCGGAGAGCGGAATATGAATGACAATTATCAGAGGCAACGGGGTTATGACAATAATTACCAGCAACAGCAGAGCGGTTAGAGAGGAAATAATCATCCAAATGACAATTATCACCATCGAAAGCCATTAGACAGGCATCCACTTATTATGGCATTAACAAAAACTCCAAAGGAAATCTTGTTCACAGAGCCAATTAAGGAATCATTTCACCCTCCACCGCCGATGGAAGAGCATCAAGGACCACAGAGTGACAAGTGGTGTGACTTCCATGAGGCATATGGACATGAAACAGATAATTGCAAGTCATTAATGAGAGAGATCATTGCAAAGATCAAGGCTGGCGAGCTGAATCATCTGTTGCCAGGAAAAAGTATCGGCGAAATGATCCAAACAAACGTTTTGCTTGGCAGAGAAAAATGCATCACGGTGGACGACGTGACTGGAACAGAAGGGAAGAACGGAATGATGAAAGGGATCCAACTCCAGAAATGCACATCAAGGTCTTATGGAATGAGGAGCAGGAAAATGAAGTAGACGGAGAACGCAGAACAGAGAGCTGGATGCATGCTCCAATCATATTTCATACCATTCCAAATTGGCGCCTGTCTAAAGAGCCTGTGGTCATTTCAGCTGTAATAGCAAACAGAAACGTCACTCGCATTTATACCGACACAGGTAGTGAAGCAGATATTTTTTATTTACATTGTTTTAAGGAATATCCGTTCAGCGTGAAGGATAGGCTACGCTACATGAAATTAAAGATTGCTGGTATCACTGGTGAATCAATAAGAGCAGTTGGTAAAGTGAAACTGGATGTCACACTGGAAACACACCCTTTAGTCGACACAGAAATTGTAGACTTTACAGTTCTTGATGGCAGTTCATGGTTCAGTGCATTGTTCGGTAGACGAAACCTTCGTAAATTTGAAGCAATTACTTCTACACCGCATGCAGAATTGCGGTTCCCAACACCAAACGGTGTAACAGTGATAGACTCTGAATATGTTGGACCACCAAGGGAGAGATCAGTTGTCCATGAAGCTCCAGGGAATTTTGTCAGGGGGAATCATCAAGGCAGTTGTTCAATAGAAATGATGTGAACGGGTACTTCAAACCACCTAAAATGTGGCAACATTGAAAGCAAGACGCAACACGGTACAAGGACGACAGTATAACAGCATGAATCTCGCATAACAGTTTTTATCACATTTTTAATTTTCATCAGTTCAGGCAACAACACAATACACTTTTTGTAATTTTCTAATTGGGACTTGATCACCCCATTCGAAGATATTACACAAAAATGTTGTATGTGTGACAGTATTATCAATAAAATTTTAAATTTTTCTTACACACAGCATTACGCGTTCGAATGTAAAGCATGGCATTCATTCCTACCCACATAAGGCAAGGCATTTTTATGCCCCCTATGGTAGAAGCTCTTGTGTCAACATTATAGACACAAGGGATCGGCTAGCGTAAAGTATTTACTTTGCTAGAGGGCACCGAGGCAAAACTAAAGATCTCATAATGTCATGACATACAGAATAGTTTATCACAACGGCATAAATCCATTTATAACTTGTAAACAGAAAACATTAAATACAAGTATATTTTATAAAGCCACACAAAACCTAAGCGCAACACGCTAGACGGAACATTGCTAATTCCATAAACAGAATTATCTCTAACACATTTATCAATTTTCATAACATATAGACAGAATACCATCATTATGATTCATTCACATCCTATTTCAGAAGTTATCAAAAGACTTCTCAATATTTCTTCATAACATAATTCAGCTAATACAGAAGGAGAATGGATAAGTTGTTTACGCATTAATCATAAAAATTATACATGTTTTGATCAGCTACAGGTCAGATATATAATTTTTAAACTAAATAACACAATGACATTTATGTAGCAGTATACTTTAGATTCATAAAGGAGAATGCTATGATGGGGTATTATGAACAACAGACGACGGATTACAGTTCAATGCATAATCAAAAATCAGTTTAAGGCAAACATCATTTCATATGACATGATATATGAAATTCACAAACGTATAGCAGCAATATAATAAAAGCAACAGAGCATGCTAGCATTAAGCATAATGGTAGTATACACAAACAAATTATTAAGTTATTACATATTGTTATTACAGAAAAAATATGTTCTTAAATAGGCACATCCAAAATATCCTTCACTGATACCTCTTCCCTAGCACAAACCTCACTTACAGAATCAATTTTCAAAGATGTTACTTCTGCAATGGCCAACTGCATCTTGGCATCGGTATCTGGTTTCATGTGTTTCGAAATAGCATATGGTAAAGGGTCAGGCTTCATAGACAGGAAATTCAAAATTTACTCCATTGCATCTGCAAGATCACTTTCTGTAGATGCCACTAAATACCTGTTTAAAGTTTCACCCACAAGTTTAGAACCCAACACCCTATGCACAAGACCAGGGATACCGGCTTTTAAATCAGTAAAGTTTTTCTTAACATCAGCAACAGCAGCAATCTTCTCCTCCAACAATTGATTCTTCTCCTCAAGCAACTTCTTCAACTCTTCATTTTCCTTCACCAGCTTATCCTTCTCTTCCATGCATTTTTCTTTTTCTACTCTCTCTGCAACACATTTTGTTTCCACTACTTCCAACAGCTTATCCTTTTTCTCTACAGTCTCCATCGAAGTTTTCAATTTCATGTTGATATCCTTTAAATCAAGCTCAATCTTATTCACTCTAGTAGCATTGTGCATAGCATTGGCAATGATAGTCTCATGAGCTTTCTCCATTTTAAGGTCATGAATCATATGTTGATTTAGGAGCACCAACGCTGCAGCAGTAGACTGATAACTTTGTTTAAAGGTCATTGTGGATAGAGAGGAAGATAAATCAGCAACATTGTTTGCCTACATTAAATACAATGTACAAGATAAGAATTCAAGTAACAATAAAGTGATGATTGATAAATCATAAAGTATAAAAAAGAGTTACCTTCAAAAACTCAGCAAAATCATCAAATTTGTTATTGGGATCATCAAGAAAGGCTTGTAGTCTGCTTAATGGAATGGATGGTGGTTGAGTGGAAGCAGAGGATTGTGTTGTATCAGTCCCTTTCGAAGTATGCTGAGTTCTGAATGGAGGAGTCTCAAAAGAATCAACATCATCAGTTTCCTCATTATCATCATCAGTGTCTTCTTCAACATCAACAGTCTTATTGCTCTAAAGATCCTTCCAAGAAGAAGCATCAACCACATCATCTTGATGAACCAATCCTATAAAATGAAAAAGCAGATAAATATACAATAGAGCTTCAACATCAAATTATTAATCTACTTATGCAGACACAGTGAAGATATATACTTCTCTTTTTTGGTTTGTCAGCAGCTTCACCTATTGGACGTTTCCCCTCACGCTTTGAACCTTTACCAGCCTTCTTGGCGCTGGGCGGATCAGGGGTGACTTTAATAATTTCAACATCATGAGATGGTTGAACAGTACCACCATCTCCACCATCAATAGATCGCTCTGGGCTTTTCAGTTGCTGTTCAAAAGCAGCATCTTGGGCTTTCTTTGCCTCAATTTCAGCAGGGGTTTTGGGCCGTTCAGACACAATCAAAGGATCAAGATTGGTCTTCTTGAAGGTTCTGTAAACCTGCATTACTTCTCCTGCATTCAGATAATATACAAACAAACAGAGAAACATATAAGAACATACACAACTAAGAACAACATAACAAATAACAGAATATATCAACAAAGGTGCCTACCGCGGCCTTCCCAGCGCAACACCGGTGTATAACCAGAACGCCAGTTGTTACTCATTCTACAGAGAACCAATATGGCTTCATAATCATCATATGACTGTTGTGGAAACTTGAATGTCTTCAATGTATCAAGAATAAAACTTTCATCGCTAACTCCTATGGTAGTTTTTCTCCAACCATGAATACATGCCCAGGCATCATGAACAACCCTTCATTAACAAAGAAATAGGGATATTTCCAGTTCTTTAACGAACTTTCCTTCACCCCAGTAAATGCCTTGTTCGGCTTACAATCAAATGTATACCAGAATTTGCTAACTAATCTAGTTCTAAATAATTCATGGAAAATATTCACATTGGGAGCTTCTCCTACAGAATTACAGTACATTTCAAAAAGAATAATTTTCTGTAGACCTAATGGATGAACTTGACTAATACCTATCCCATAGTGGGCAAGAATTTTTTGAAGAAAGGAAGAAAGAGGAATACAGAGATTTCCTACAGTTAATTGCAATTTATAGAGGGTAATCATCTTTTTTGGAGGTTTATTGGCCCTATCGCTAGGCAAAGGCACAATAGGATTCAACAACCTAAGATATCTGTGCTTCTCACATAACTGTTCTATGTCGGCTTCGGTGATACTAGAAGGGATGGTGCTGACGTCACGATTATCTCTCTGAGAAGACGTGCTGCTGGATTCGTCCATGGTAGTACGAAAAATGAAAATTCAAACAGAAGAAAAGATGAACAATCACTGACCTTGTACTTCACGGATTGCTAAATTGAATAAATTGCAAGATATCTTCACAGTAAATAAACAGTTTTCGGAAAAGGAAAAAGGTAAAGGGTCGGACTATTTATAGTCAAGCAAATGAATAATAAAGGGATGAGATTGAGACATGTGTATGGGACAGATCAATAGAGCAAACAATTTAAAATTTGAAAATAAATTAAAAAGATTTTGGGGAAAAATTCATGATTGATAAAATGACGTCAGAGCAGAAAATCAGACAGCTACAGCAGTTTTGTGTCTTCGAGGAAAAAGGCATCTTTTATTTTTAGTCTAATGACTTTATTTTTTTATAAACATAAAGACATTAAACTGGGGGGACTTAATGGTGTATCCTAGGAGATACACGCATAAAAACATTATTTTATACAGAAAAATCGAACAAAGAGCACAGAAAATAACAAAATCTAGCGGTGTTCAGTATTTGCCGTCCAGCGTTAAGCCGGTTGCCTAGTGTCAAGCGTAAGCCCTGCAGGCAGCATCTATGCATAAGCCCTTTAAACTCAGCGCGTGAATGGCACGCAGCCATGTCAGCACACGCCACCGACATTCTGGATACTTCACGTAACAGAACCATTCAGTGATTGACACGTGTATCCCGTGAATTTCAGACATTCTACGCCTATAAATAGACCCCCTGGGTCACCATATTTGAGATGATTCTGATCTGAACTTCAGTCAGAGAGAAGTACACTTTCTCTCTCGCACAGTTCTTTATCACTCTAAAACAACATTAGCCGCTTAGCAGCAGTGCGCTAGACGGATCATTACAGATTGATCCACAGATTGATTGAGGCCACCCCACAGATCTTACATCTGTGTTTCAGGTCTGCAGAGATTATTTCTCGAGGGCAAACAACAATCAACAGTATACGCCACACGTTGAGCAGCTAGTTTTCTGTACGAGTACCTTACAGCCGCTATACCGAAAATCGTACTAACAAGCTTCTTATGATGTTGATGATTAATGTATTATGGCTAATTGCTTACGATTCTGCATGCTACTAGTCTTGATCTTAATTTGACTTTTGAATTTTGACTAAAATTTGACTTTTGCATGTGAGCAATTTTGACCATATTTGTTTTCTATGAAGCCTTTTGTCTTGAATTAAATGTAAGGGGTGTATTACCCCTTTGCTTTTGAAAATGACACAACCACTTCACGCAAACGCCATTAAAATTGATTGTGTATTCATTGTTTGATTGAGTATGTTTCAGGGAAGTACTTCGAATGAAAAGCCCAGCGATGCCCATGAATGGTTGCAAATGCTTTTGTCGGATGAAACAATTCAATTCAAAGTGGTTAATAGGATTCACATGCCGGTAATCCCGGCCAAGTTCATCAATTGGACCAACTTTGATTTGGCGGGTTTAGGTTATCAAATTAGGGAGACATTCACGGTTGAATGTGACAATAAGGTTAAGCGCCCATGGGAGGTGCTCCTTTACATGAAAGAAAGCATTTACCCGTTGTTAACTCGTGAGTTCCTAGCAACTCTTAGGATTGATTTCAAGGTCATCTCCCCATGGATTCGCAACTACCTTCGGTTTAGGCTAGGCGAAATGGAATGGCAAATGAGCATGGCTCAATTAATAGAATGCTTAGGACTCTACACCGATTCGGATCCCACCTCTACCTTTGAATACTTGGCAAAGTGTGAAACCTACAACCCAAAGCAAGAATGGAGCGAAATTAGTTATGAAAAGTTAAACCCTAGAAATCAAGTTCCGGGAGCACTCAAAAGCCCCATCCTTCATTGCATCCAACGGTTCTTTGCCAAATCGGTTTTCCACCGAATGGAAGGTGTTGATAAGATGACAATGTTTGATATTTGGTTGGTTCATGGTATCTACAAGAGAAAGCACATTCACATTCCAAACCTTATCGCAAGTTATCTTTTTGACCCAAGTGGCGAGAAGTCGGAGCTTCCAAGTGTTGGTGGTCACTATGTGACTCCAATCGCTAAGTTTTTGAAAGTCAATATCAATGAGTCGGATGAGTTGCCAATGGAGGATTTGGGTTATCAAGAGTGCATTTGTAAGCATCCCGAGGTGGCGCACAAACAATATGTGGAATTTCGGTAATCAATCTTCATCATGGTTTGTGAAACAATTTAATTTATGAATTGGCATGTAACTTAACCCTATTTGGCATTGTGTCTGTGGAACATGCAATTATTGATTCGTTGTGAGGTAGTAGACTCATATTTCTACTCTCACACATGATCATTTCAAAGTTTGTAATAATTCAACAATGCGTGTGCGTGGATATTTTTGTGGTTGTTTGTATGTTCTTGCTTGTTGTGGTTCTTAGTTGCAGGATTCACATTATTGATGATTGATCCAAGCCTGGCATTAAGTTCAGGCGTCAAGCTCATCGACTTGTAAATTTGGTGACTAAGATTCCCGAATGGTGACAACAAAGATCAATTGATCTACTATGGTTTTTATTTTATCTTCTCTTCTCTATTCTAATTCAAAATACCCCTCAATTTTCTAAAATATTCCTTCATTTAATACAATGAGGGCATTGCATCAAACTAAATGTAGGGGGGAGAGAAAATCTCGGATCATTTTGAACTTTTTTGGGTTAAACTTATCATGTAGTGACCCGAACTTTTCCATAATTATATATTATATGAGATTAATATTTACATGAATAAATGTTTCCAACATGTTAAGCAATCAAACTTGTTAAGTCTTGAATAATTGAAATGAATTTATGTAGACAATTGACCACCCCGTTTGCCTGATGATTCACGAACGTCATAACTTGTGATAATTATATAATCGTTTTATTTTTTTATGATGTAAGTTTTTATTTTATATATATATATATATATATATATATATATATATATATATATATATATATATATATATATATATATATATATATATATAAGAAGAAATACAATTAAATCAAAGATGTACAACTTAAACACTATTTGCTACAGTAAAACACTATTTGCTACAGTAAATACTATTTACTACAGTAACACTATTTACTAGTATTCAATCCGTATTCGTACTCATACAATACACAACTTCTAAATGTATATACTATTGGTACATACACTTCAATGATCAACTCTTAGCAGCCTTAATGCGTCACCTAAACATGTGGGAACCATTATTTGGCAACTAGCATGAAATATCTAATAAAAATACAAACTAATGGAGCCTTATATTCAAGGGTTGGATCACGTTTTTCTTCACCAACCATAAACACATTTTCATTCCAACTTTTATGCATCAAATTACTCTCTCTCAATTCCTCTCTTATTGTTCTAAGTGTTATTCATCATTTTCTTTATAATCTAGCTCAATCTAGTTAACCTAGATCAACATACAAAACAATTAATCAAGAACACTTCATAAACACTTTAAAGTTTACAAGTTTACTTCCAAGCTTTCTAATCCATTCCAAGTAATCATTTAAGATCAAGAAACCTCTGTTATTTACAGTAGGTTATCATTCTAATTCTAGGTATAATTCATATTCAAACTTTGATTCAATTTCTATAACTATAACAATCTTAATTCGAGTAGAAATCTTACTTGAACTTGTTTTCGTGTAATGATTCTACTTCAAGAACTTTCAAGCCATCCAAGATCATTTCTTGTTATTTACAGTAGGTCCTACTAAACTTGAGATATTAGTGATGTTCATAAAATCATTCGATTCATATATATAAAACTATCTTATTCGAAGATTATAATTGTAATCACTAGAACATAGTTTAGTTAATTCTAAACTTGTTCACAAACAAAAGTTAATCCTTCTAAATTGACTTTTAAAATCAACTAAACACATGTTCTATATCTATATGATATGCTAACATAATGATTTAATACCTGGAAACACGAATAACACCGTAAAACCGGACATACGCCGTCGTAGTGAAACCGGGGGCTGTTTTGGGTTAGATAATTAAAAACTATGATAAACTTTGATTTAAAAATTGTCCTTCTGGGAAAATGATTTTTCTTATGAACATGAAACTATATCCAAAAATCATGGTTAAACTCAAAGTGGAAGTATGTTTTTCAAAATGGTCATCAAGACGTCGTTCTTTCGACTGAAATGACTACCTCTTACAAAAATGACTTGTAACTTATATTTCTGACTATAAACTTATACTTTTTCTGTTTAGATTCATAAATTTCAGTTCAATATGAAACCATAGCAACTTAAATCACTCAAAACGGATTTAAAACGAAGAAGTTATGGGTAAAACAAAATTGGATATTTTTACTTGTTGTAGCTACGTGAAATTTGTAACAAATCTATACAAATCATAACTTAACTAGGCTACATAACAATCTTTCAAGAACACTTCAAGAATCATATAAAGTTTACAAGACTATTTCCAAGCTTTCTAATCCATTTCAAGTAACCATCTAAGATCAAGAAACCTTTGTTATTTATAGTAGGTTATCTTTCTAATTCAAGGTAATATTCATATTCAAACTTTGATTCGATTTCTATAAATATAACTATCTTAATTCAAGTAGTAATCTTACTTGAAATTGTTTTCGTGTCATGATTCTACTTCAAGAACTTTCAAGCCATCCAAGATCCTTTGAAGCTCAAGATCATTTCTTATTATTTCCAGTAGGTTTACCTACTATATTTTAGGTAGTGATGATGTTCATATCATCATTCGATTCATACTTATATAACTATCTTATTCGAAGAATATAAATTGTAATCACTAGAACATAGTTTAGTTAACACATGTGTTATATCTATATGATATGCTAACTTAATGATTTAAAACTTGAAAACACGATGAACACCGTAAAACAGGACATACGCCGTCGTAGTAAAACCAAGGGCTGTTTTGGGTAGGAAAAATAAAAACTATCATAATCTTTGATTTAAAAGTTGTTCTTCTGGGAAAATGATTTTTCATATGAACATATTACTATGTACAAAAATCTTGGTTAAACTCAAAATAGAAGTATGTTTTTCAAAATGGTCATCAAGATGTCGTTCTTTCGATGAAAATGACTACCTCTTTTAAAAATGACTTGTAACCTGTATTTCTGACTAAAAACCTCTACTTTTTCTGCTTAGAGTAATTAATTTCGGTTCAATACAAAACCATGGAAATTTGATTCACTCAAATCCGATTTGTAATGAAGAAGTTATGGGTAAAACAAAATTGGATAGATTTGCTTGTTTTAGCTACGTGAATTTTTCTAACAAAATCTATACTAACCTTATCCTAGCTAACTTTACCTATATTCTACATGTATTTATACATGTCTTGATCCCTTCCTAGTAAGATATACAATTTATAGTAGTTGTGGTTAATTCTACGACAATATATTAGTCTTAATAAACATCGTAAGACACCATGTATATATATGACTTGATATCCATAGACACGTATACAATGTTTTGACATATCATATTGACATCATCTATATATATTATTTTGAATAACCCATAAGACACTATATGCGGTAATGCTTGAGTTAGCATATAATGGGTCGAGGTTGATTTTAAAATAATATATATACCATGGGTTGTGATTGAGTCTGAGACATGTATACAATGGGTTGTGGGTGATTCAGATAATATACATACTATGTGTCTTAATTATATTAAGACAATATATAATAGTGTTAGTTAATTCTAACACGATATATATATATATATATATATATATATATATATATATATATATATATATATATATATATATATATATATATATATATATATATATATATATATATATATATATATATATATATATATATATATATATATATATTATTGGACTATCGGACTATTGGACTACTAATGTTGGACTGCTAACTTGACAATTTAAATCGTCAACACGTATTAAATTATGATTTGAATATATTTCTATCATACTTTGATATATATGTATATATTTGTTATAGGTTCGTGAATCGACCCGTGGCCAAGTCTAATTTTCGACGAATCGAAAATCTGTGAAAGTGAGTTATAGTCCAATTTTTACTATCGAATATTTTTGGGATGAGAATACATGTAGTTTTATAAATGTTTTACAAAATAGGTACAAGTACTTGAAACTACATTCTATGGTTGGATTATTATATGAAATGTCCCGTTCTTATTGATTAAAAATGTTCCATATTAATTGATTTCGTTGCGAGGTTTTGACCTCTATATTCGACGTTTTTCAAAGACTGCATTCATTTTTAAAACAAACCATAACCTTTATTTCATAAATAAAGGTTTAAAAAGCTTTACGTAGATTATCAAATAATGATAATCTAAAACATCCTGTTTACACACGACCATTACATAATAGTTTACAATACAAATATGTTACTTCAAAATCGGTTTCTTGAATGCAGTTTTTACACAATAACATACAAACATGGACTCCAAATCTTGTCCTTATTTTAGTATGCAACAACGGAAGCTCTTAGTATTCACCTGAGAATAAACATGCTTTAAACGTCAACAAAAATGTTGGTGAGTTATAGGTTTAACCTATATATATCAAATCGTAACAATAGACCACAAGATTTCATATTTCAATATACATCCCATACATAGAGATAAAAATCATTCATATGGTGAACACCTGGTAACCGACATTAACAAGATGCATATATAAGAATATCCCCATCATTCCGGGACACCCTTCAGATATGATATAAATTTCGAAGTACTAAAGCATCCGGTACTTTGGATGGGGTTTGTTAGTCCCAATAGATCTATCTTTAGGATTCACATCAATTAGGGTGTCTGTTCCCCAATTCTTAGATTACCAGACTTAATAAAAAAGGGCATATTCGATTTCGATAATTCAACCATAGAATGTAGTTTCACGTACTTGTGTCTATTTTGTAAATCATTTATAAAACCTGCATGTATTCTCATCCCAAAAATATTAGATTTTAAAAGTGGGACTATAACTCACCTTCACAGATTTTTTACTTCGTCGGGAAGTAAGACTTGGCCACTGGTTGATTCACGAACCTATAACAATATATACATATATATCAAAGTATGTTCAAAATATATTTACAACACTTTTAATACATTTTGATGTTTTAAGTTTATTAAGTCAGCTATCCTCGTTAGTAACCTACAACTAGTTGTCCACAGTTAGATGTACAGAAATAAATCGATAAATATTATCTTGAATCAATCCACGACCCAGTGTATACGTATCTCAGTATTGATCACAACTCAAACTATATATATATATATATTTTGGAATCAACCTCAACCCTGTATAGCTAACTCTAACATTCACATATAGAGTGTCTATGGTTGTTCCGCAATATATATATAGATGGGTCGACATGATAGGTTGAAATATTGTATACATGTCTATGGTATCTCAAGATTACATAATATACAATATAAGTTGATTAGGTTATGGTTGGAATAGATTTATTACTAACTTTCACGTAGGTAAAAGTTTTTATCAATCTTGTTTTACTCGCCATTTCTTCGTTTTTAATCCGTTTTGAGTGATTCCAGTGGCCAAGGTTTTGTATTGAACTTAAATTTATGAATCTAAACAGAAAAAGTATAAGTTTATAGTCGAAAATACAAGTTACAAGTCGTTTTTGAAAGAGGTAGTCATTTCCGTCGAAAGAACGACATCTTGATGACCATTTTGAAAAACATACTTTCACTTTGAGTTTAACCATGATTTTTGGATATAGTTTCATGTTCATAAGAAAAATCATTTTTCCAGAAGTATAGCTTTTAAATCAAAGTTCTTCTTAGCTTTTAATTATCCCAACCAAAACAGCCCCCGGTTTTACTACGACGGCGTATATCCAGTTTTATGGTGTTTATCGTGTTTCCGGGTTTTAAATCATTAAGTTAGCATATAATATAGATATAGAACATGTGTTTAGTTGATTTTAAAAGTCTAGTTAGAAGGATTAACTTTATTTGCGAACAAGTTTAGAATTAACTAAACTATGTTCTAGTGATTACAAGTTTATAATGTTGAATAAGACAACTTTTTATGTATGAATCGAATGATGTTATGAAGATCATTACTACCTCAAGTTCCTTGGATAAACCTACTGGAAATGAGAAAAATGGATCTAGCTTCAAAGGATCCTTGGATGGCTTGAAAGTTCTTGAAGTAGAATCATGACACGAAAACAATTTCAAGTAAGATTTCCACTCGAAATAAGATTGTTATAGTTATAGAAATTGAATTAAAGTTTTAATATGATTATTACCTTGTATTAGAAATATAACCTACTCTAAGTAACAAAGGTTTCTTGATCTTGGATGATTACTTGGAATGGATTTAGAAAACTTGGAAGTAAACTTGCAATCTTGGAAGTATTCTTGATTTTATGAAACTAGAACTTTTGGAATTTACGAAGAACACTTAGAACTTGAAGATAGAACTTGAGAGAGATCAATTAGATAAAGAAAATTGAAGAATGAAAGTGTTTGTAGGTGTTTTTGGTCGTTGGTGTATGGATTAGATATAAAGGATATGTAATTTTGTTTTCATGTAAATAAGTCATGAATGATTACTCATATTTTTGTAATTTTATGAAATATTTCATGCTAGTTGCCAAATGATGGTTCCCACATGTGTCAGGTGACTCACATGGGCTGCTAAGAGCTGATCATTGGAGTGTATATACCAATAGTACATACATCTAAAAGCTGTGTATTGTACGAGTACAAATACGGGTGAATACGAGTAGAATTGTTGATGAAACTGAACGAGGATGTAATTGTAAGCATTTTTGTTAAGTATAAGTATTTTAATAAGTGTCTTGAAGTCTTTCAAAATTGTATGAATACATATTAAAACACTACACGTATATACATTTTAACTGAGTCGTTAAGTCATCGTTAGTCGTTACATGTAAGTGTTGTTTTGAAACCTTTAGGTTAACGATCTTGTTAAATGTTGTTAACCCAATGTTTATAATATCAAAAGAGATTTTAAATTATTATATTATCATGATATTATGATGTACGAATATCTCTTAATATGATATATATACATTAAATGTCGTTACAACGATAATCGTTACATATATGTCTCGTTTCAAAATCATTAAGTTAGTAGTCTTGTTTTTACATATGTAGTTCATTGTTAATATACTTAATGATATGTTTACTTATCATAACATCATGTTAACTATATATATAACCATATATATGTCATCATATAGTTTTTACAAGTTTTAACGTTCGTGAATCACCGGTCAACTTGGGTGGTCAATTGTCTATATGAAACCTATTTCAATTAATCAAGTCTTAACAAGTTTGATTGCTTAACATGTTGGAAACACTTAATCATGTAAAATAACAATTTCATTTAATATATATATATATATATATATATATATATATATATATATATATATATATATATATATATATATATATATATATATATATATATATATAAACTTGGAAAAGTTCGGGTCACTAAAGTACCTACCCGTTAAATAAATTTCGTCTCGAAATTTTAAGCAGTTGGAGGTGTTGACGTATCTTCTTGAAATAAATGCGGGTATTTCTTATTCATCTGATCTTCTCATTCCCAGGTGAACTCGGGTCCTCTACGAGCATTCCATCGAACCTTAATAATTGGTATCTTGTTTTGCTTAAGTCTTTTAACCTCACGATCCATTATTTCGACGGGTTCTTCGATGAATTGAAGTTTTTCGTTGATTTGGATTTCATCTAACGAAATAGTGAGATCTTCTTTAGCAAAACATTTCTTCAAATTCGAGACGTGGAAAGTGTTATGTACAGCCGCGAGTTGTTGAGGTAACTCAAGTCGGTAAGCTACTGGTCCGACACGATCAATAATCTTGAATGGTCCAATATACCTTAGATTTAATTTCCCTCGTTTACCAAATCGAACAACGCCTTTCCAAGGTGCAACTTTAAGCATGACCATCTCTCCAATTTCAAATTCTATATCTTTTCTTTTAATGTCAGCGTAGCTCTTTTGTCGACTTTGGGCGGTTTTCAACCGTTGTTGAATTTGGATGATCTTCTCGGTAGTTTCTTGTATTATCTCCGGACCCGTAATCTTTCTATCCCCCACTTCACTCCAACAAATCGGAGACCTGCACTTTCTACCATAAAGTACTTCAAACGGCGCCATCTCAATGCTTGAATGGTAGCTGTTGTTGTAGGAAAATTCTGCTAACGGTAGATGTCGATCCCAACTGTTTCCGAAATCAATAACACATGCTCGTAGCATGTCTTCAAGCGTTTGTATTGTCCTTTCGCTCTGCCCATCAGTTTGTGGATGATAGGCAGTACTCATGTCTAGACGAGTTTCTAATGCTTGCTGTAATGTCTGCCAGAATCTTGAAATAAATCTGCCATCCCTATCAAAGATAATAGAGATTGGTATTCCATGTCTGGAGATGACTTCCTTCAAATACAGTCGTGCTAACTTCTCCATCTTGTCATCTTCTCTTATTGGCAGGAAGAGTGCTGATTTGGTGAGACGATCAACTATTACCCAAATAGTATCAAAACCACTTGCAGTCCTTGGCAATTTAGTGATGAAATCCATGGTAATGTTTTCCCATATCCATTCTGGGATTTCGGGTTGTTGAAGTAGACCTGATGGTTTCTGATGCTCAACTTTGACCTTAGAACACGTCAAACATTCTCCTACGTATTTAGCAACATCGGCTTTCATACCCGGCCACCAAAAATGTTTCTTGAGATCCTTGTACATCTTCCCCGTTCCAGGATGTATTGAGTATCTGGTTTTATGAGCTTCTCTAAGTACCATTTCTCTCATATCTCCAAATTTTGGTACCCAAATCCTTTCAGCCCTATACAGGGTTCCGTCTTCCTGAATATTAAGATGCTTCTCCGATCCTTTGGGTATTTCATCCTTTAAATTTCCCTCTTTTAAAACTCCTTGTTGCGCCTCCTTTATTTGAGTAGTAGGGTTATTGTGAATCATTATATTCATAGATTTTACTTGAATGGGTTCTCTGTCCTTCTTTGTTCACTATATGACCGAGGAATTGAACTTCTTCTAACCAAAATGCACACTTTCAAAACTTAGCGTACAGTTTTTCCTTCCTCAATACTTCTAACACCTTTCTCAAATGTTCACCGTGTTCTTGGTCATTCTTTGAGTAAATAAGTATGTCATCAATGAAAACAATGACAAACTTGTCAAGGTATGGTCCACACACTCGGTTCATAAGGTCCATGAACACAACTGGTGCATTAGTTAAACCAAACGACTTGACCATAAACTCGTAATGACCGTAACGTGTTCTGAAAGCAGTCTTTGGAATATCATCTTCTTTCACCCGCATTTGATGATACTCGGAACGTAAGTCAATCTTTGAATAAACAGACGAACCTTGTAGTTGATCAAATAAGTCGTCGATTCTTGGTAGTGGATAGCGGTTCTTGATGGTAAGTTTGTTCAACTCTCGGTAGTCGATACACAACCTGAATGTACCATCTTTCTTCTTGACAAACAAAACAGGAGCTCCCCACGGTGATGTGCTTGGTCGAATGAAACCACGCTCTAAAAGTTCTTGTAATTGGCTTTGCAGTTCTTTCATCTCGCTGGGTGCGAGTCTGTAAGGAGTACGAGCTATTGGTGCAGGTCCTGGTACAAGATCTATTTGAAATTCAACGGATCGATGTGGGGGTAATCCCGGTAATTCTTTCAGAAATACATCGGGAAATTCTTTTGCGATGGGAACATCATTGATGCTCTTTTCTTCAGTTTGTACTTTCTCGACGTGTGCTAGAACAGCATAGCAACCTTTTCTTATTAGTTTTTGTGCCTTCAAATTACTAATAAGATGTAGCTTCGTGTTGCCCTTTTCTCCGTACACCATTAAGGGTTTTCCTTTTTCTCGTATAATGCGAATTGCATTTTTGTAACAAACGATCTCTGCTTTCACTTCTTTCAACCAGTCCATACCGATTATCACATCAAAACTCTCTAATTCTACTGGTATCAAGTCAATCTTAAATGTTTCGCTAACCAGTTTAATTTCTCGATTCTGACATATTTTATCTGCTGAAATTAATTTACCATTTGCTAATTCGAGTAAAAATTTACTATCCAAAGGCTTCAATGGAAAACTTAATTTAGCACAAAAATCTCTACTCATATAGCTTCTATCCGCACCCGAATCAAATAAAACGTAAGCAGATTTATTGTCAATAAGAAACGTACCCGTAACAAGCTCCGGGTCTTCCTGTGCCTCTGCCGCATTAATATTGAATACTCTTTCGCGGCCTTGTCCATTCGTGTTCTCCTGGTTCGGGCAATTTCTAATAATGTGGCCCGGTTTTCCATATTTATAACAAACTACAATGGCATAACTTGCTATGACACTACTTGCTCCGCCATTACTCGTTCCGACACCATTTGTTCCTTTCGTTCTGTTAACCCCTGGTTCGTAGACCTCACACTTCACCGCGCTATGACCATTTCTTTTACACTTGTTGCAAAATTTGGCACAGAACCCCGAGTGATACTTTTCACACCTTTGGCATAGCTGCTTCTGATTGTTGTTGTTGTTGCGGTTGTTATTGTTATTGGGATGATTGTTGTAGTTGTTGTTGTTGTTGTTGTTGTTGTTGTTGTTGTTGTTGTTGTTGGGCCGTTTATGGTAGTTGCTATTGATGTTGCGATTGTTGGGATAGTTGTTGCGATTATTGTTGTAATTGCTGCTGTTGTTGTTGTTGTTGTTGTATTGGTGATTCTTATCACCGTTTTCCTCCCACTTTCTTTTGACTTGCTTCACATTGGCCTCTTCAGCCGTCTGCTCTTTAATTCTTTCCTCAATCTGGTTCACTAGTTTGTGAGCCATTCTACATGCCTGTTGTATGGAGGCGGGCTCGTGTGAATTTATATCTTCTTGGATTCTTTCCAGTAATCCTTTCACAAACGCGTCGATCTTCTCTTCCTCATCTTCGAACGCTCCCGGACACAATAGGCACAATTCTGTGAATCGTCTTTCGTACGTGGTAATATCAAATCCTTGGGTTCATAACCCTCTAAGTTCTGTCTTGAGCTTATTGACCTCGGTTCTGGGACGGTACTTCTCGTTCATCAAGTGCTTGAATGCTGATCACGGTAGTGCGTAAGCATCATCTTGTCCCACTTTCTCTAGATAGGTATTCCACCATGTTAACGCAGAACCTGTGAAGGTATGCATAGCATACTTCACTTTGTCCTCTTCAGTACACTTACTTATGGCAAACACCGATTCGACCTTCTCGGTCCACCGTTTCAATCCGATCGGTCCTTCGGTTCCATAAATTCCAAAGGTTTGCAGGCAGTGAATTCTTCGTAGGTGCATCCTACACGATTTCCTGTACTGCTAGATCCAAGGTTATTGTTGGTATGTAGCGCAGCCTGTACTGCGGCTATGTTTGAAGCAAGAGAGGCATGAAATTTGAAAGGACCCGTCCTAATCCACCTGGACGAAGTCATCAACATTTGGTCCCATTGCGATGATCGGCTCCAAGTAATGTCCTTATATTGAGCAAATGCACAGCGGAAGACTTAATCGTACCTGAGAATAAACATGCTTTAAAGTGTCAACCAAAAGGTTGGTGAGTTCATAGGTTTATCATAACAATCATTTCAATATGTTAATAGACCACAAGATTTCATAATCATAAACATAATACACTCGCAAGTGTATGTAAAGCATTCTAAGTGGTTGAGCACTTAGTAACCATACTTAACTATTAATCAACGTCGCATATTCCCTTTATTATGAAATCTCACTACACTGTACCAAGTGTAGTCTACAAAACGAAGTACTGTGCAACCGTTGAATACTGGTCGTCCAGTCCGGTTGGGGTTGTCAGGCCCGATAGATCTATCAACAGGATTCGCGTTTACAATACCACATGTAAATAGTAGTTACCAAGCTACAGGGAAGTATGCCAGTGGTACAACTCAACGTAGAATGTATTTATAAGTACTTGTGTCTATTTCGTAAACATTTATAAAAGTAGCGCATGTATTCTCAGCCCAAAAATATATATTGCAAAAGCAATTAAAAAGGGAGCAAATGAAACTCACTTTTGCCTTGAAGGTATTTAATTCGACTTGGTCTCCGATAGATATCACGAACCTAATCATATATATAATATATCAACATATTTTCTTTTTAAGTAATCGTTACATATATATATACTTTTAATACTTTTAATATTTTCTTAGTCCGTAGTTAGCAGTCCCATGTTAGTGGTCCACAATTAGTTGCTTAAATAAAATAAATAAAGACCCCATCGTATTCGTATTGATCATAATTAATCTTGACCCATGGTACCATGTTGTCAAATGACGTGTTGCGTACATAAAGTACCGTGTTGTCAAATGACGTGTTGCGTACAATCATGAGGTCTTATGATTAATCTTCTCGTGTTGTTTACGGTTGGTCCTGAAATATATAAAATCAAATCATAAGTAATTATATATAAAATATCATATTAATTAGAAAAGATATGATTAATTTACTTTTTCTCCAAATATTTTCGTAGCTAAACTAGCTTCGGATACCCAATCTTGTTTTAGTCGTAGTTTCTTCATTACAACTCCGTTTTTATTGGTTCAACTTGCCACTTCCTTGGATCGAGTCAAATTTTAAGAATATGAACTGAAAATACCTTAGTTTGTATTCAAAATCATAGGTTATAGGTCAAACTTTGGTGAAACTTATGAAAGTGATCATTTTCCATCATAAAAACAACATTTAATGATCATTTTTCTAAAAATACTTACACTTTGAGTTAAACCATGAAATTTTTATGTGTTAACATATTCATAAGAAAAATCATTTTTCCAGAACATGAACTTCCAATTCAAAGTTCAAGATGGTTTTTAATTATCCAACCCAAAATAGCCCCCGGTTGCACTCCGACGACGTAGATTCAGTTTTTAAGATGTTCTTTGTAAAACCAAGTTATATCTTATTAGGTTAGAATATCATTATGATATATTACAGGTCTTGAAATATTTTAAAAGTCAAGTTAGAAGGATCTATTTAGTTTGCGAACAAGTTTGAAATCATTAAAACTATGTTCTTGTTGTTAAAATTTTATACCACAAAATAAGATAGCTATATGAATATGAATTGATTAAGATTATGAACAAGGTTACTACCTCAAGTTACTTAGACAAAGTTACTGCAAAAGATAAGAAATAATCTTGGAATTAAAGAGTGGTGGAGTTAGATCAAAAGGTTGGAAGTAAACTTCTTCAAATGGGTGGTTATTTTGATATGTTCTTGAAAGAGTTTTCTTATGGTGTTTAAGGCTTGTAATTGAAGCTAAATGATGGGGAAAATGCTTGGAGATGATCAAGTATGAAGTTAGGAGTATTTTTAGAGAGAAATGAGGGTGTAGGTATGAGAAAATGGAGTGAAGAAATGGTGTTCATTTATAAAAACGTTTTTAGTTTATAAAGAAAGAAAAGGATTCCTAATTTTGTTTTCTTACTAATAATTCATAGTACTTGACAAATCCTAGTTACCTCATATCTAGGGCAGTAATAATGTTGATTAGGATGTTGATTTGATATGTATATACTAATAGTAAATATGTATAGAAGCTGGGTATGATACGGGTACATATACCCTAGATATACGTATAGAAATCTTGAGGAAACGGAACGAGAATTCAAATATAGCTATCTTTTGTGAATGTACTTATATTGTTTTATGTATTTAAGTCCTTAAAAAGTGATTAAATACATTATATATACGATACATGTATAAGCATTATAGATTATAAGTATATATATCAAAGAATGTTACGTATAGTTATCGTTTTGAAAACTTAAGTTAGTAGTTTCAAAATATACTTATAACTCATTGTCATTAGTACACAATGAGATGTTAAACCATCCATAGATCATGTTAAATATATATATATATATACATATATATACACAAACGTATAATTATCGTATGTTATATAGTTCGTGATATCATCGGTCATATTGGACTGTCAAACGTTGTGTAAAACTCTTTTCAAAAACACAAGTCTCAACAATTTGGATTGCTTATCATGTTGGTATGGTTTAATTTATGTAAATATTAATCTCATAAGTATAATTTGGTCAGAAAATTCCGGGTCATTACAGTACCTACCCGTTAAAGAAATTTCGTCCCCGAAATTTGATAGAGGTTGTTATGGATAACAATAAGAAGGTTTTCATGACAAATATAAGGTGATAATGGAGTTTTATCATCATTGAGTAATGTAGATAAAACGATTCGATTATGCGAAGAATATAAATGAGACTATCGTAAAAGAGTGAGATGAGTAAAATATATTCGTCTTAACTGATGACGTAGTTATGATTGATTTTCGGGATTTAAGGGATTTAAAGAGAATCTTACATAATAAGATTTGGTTCTTTGGTGATTAAGGAAATTAGGATCTTCTTTGATTATATGCAATAATCTATTTCGATTGCTCTGTCGAATATTTCACTATAAATTCACCCCTTCGTTTCCTTATTTTCCACGACTCACACCTTCTATTCTTTCTCCCTTGATTCTTACTTTAAAGCATTCATCAATATGCTCCATCCAGTCCTGATTCTTGATATACTCCTAACTTTTATATCTGTCATTCTTCTTTTTCATCTACCACAAGAAGAATCTATTTACTTCTACTATACTCTTGTGTTTATAGTGTTTCTAATTATCCCGTGTCTCTATATTGCTATCTGCATCGATATACACGGTTTGTAATTTCGGGGTTATTATCGGAGTTTATATTCTTCATTATTTTTCGAAGCTTCATGCTTTCGTTTTCTCTTCCCGACTTCGAGTCAAGCGAGTAATGGTCCGGAATTCGTAGATATAAAATTCAGAATGAACATAGCTAATGCTCTAAGAAGAAAATGGTAATAGAACGATTTTGATTTGTTAAATTACCAGAATACCCTGGAGAAGACCGAGTCATGCAGAAAAATATTCTCTTGATATGTTTAGAGATTAGATAGAATTCAAGAGTCGTGTAAATGGCATATGATGACGGTACTGTGAATCATCATGCTTCATTAGAAACTCAGCATGACTTACTGTAATATAATGACGTTGATCAAGTGTCATTATATTATACTAATCCATGCTTCAGTTCCCAACACTACTTCAAAACATTCATATTTTAAACTCGAAGGTTTCAGAATTTAGAAACTAACATAGTTTCTTTTATGTTGCATATATTACGGAGAGATGAATGATCTCAGATAAGAATAGTTGTGAAAATATCGCCAGAAATATGGAGGATATTTATAATAGAACATACGAGAATATCTTAGAATTTCTAATATCAATGGATGATGAAGAAGATTTGTCTTTGAAGGTTTAGAATGAGAAATAAGATGTTTGCTAACGATTTCAGCAGGCACAGAATCATTTGGATTCTTTGAAGGCAAACTTATTCTTTGTGATTTGTCCACGGCTTTCTTCATAGTTTCCCATAATCCACTTTTCGGTACTAAATTTTCTATCGAGCGTTCCTAACACTCCTTTCTTTATCATCAAACTTTTGGCCATTAAGATCATCTACAACATGCTGCTTCGTCAGCATTTTCAAAGTTAACTGATCTGAGTCATCGGTTATCAAACCGAGGTAGTTTCAGGAGAATTGTGTTTTTTTAGAATGATTAATCGCTGATGGTAATATTGTGGAATATAAAAGGTTCCCCAGTAACAATAAAGAGTACGCATATATATTGCGGTTATATTAAAGTTGTTTCGGATGAAAAGTCGGAGTTGACTTGCTGGAGCTGTGACAAAATTAGCTACTTTGGAAAGGGATTGCAAAACGATCTTCGGTAATAACAATGTCAAAGGAACTAGAACAGATACGTGTCAAATGTTTACTCAGTTTCTGAGGGTTTCCAGGTGCATAACTATATGCATCAATCTTTTCTTTCGTAGATGAAGTGTGGTTGGTTTATCCTCTCGATTGAGGTGTTTTTAAGAATCATGATAGATTTGAACGATGATTGTAATCGTCGAGATACAATGAGGTTTAAGATGAAATTAAGTGGCAATCTTGAAGAAATGTTTAGTTTCATATGTTATAATCAATATTTTAATTCATTTTAATTGTCCAATGTCATTAGTCCACAGTCGATAGTCCACAGTAACAGTCCAATAATTCATATATAGTTTAATATATAATATATGAATTAATTAATATGTGTCGTGACCCGTATACGTCTCAGACTCGATCACAACTCAAACTATATGTATTATTGTAGAATCAACCTCAACCCTGTATAGAGAACTCGATCATTACTGCATATAGAGTGTCTATGGTGATTCCAAATAATATATATAGATGCGTCGATATGATATGTCAAAACATTGTATACGTGTCCTGATATTTAAAGTGCGTAAAATAATTACAGAAATTAAATGACAATAAATAAAAGTGCGATAATTAAATTGCGATAAATAAACTGCGATAAATAAAATGTAATCAGTTAGCTAGGAACAGTTAGCTGGAACAGTTTGCATGGATTCTTAACAAAATTTTTCGTAGTTAATTTGTTTGTTTCTAACAGATTTTATTTTGTCATATGTTTTCTTCTTATGCCACTTGTTGGATTCTGGGAAGTCATAATCCAAATATGAAATTGAATGAAAATGGTTATTCTGCGGTGAACGGATACGTATATCGGTGGTTGTAAGTAGGATAGTAAATGACTGTTGAATCAGCTTCGACGAATGTACAATGTAACTTATTAAGATGAAATCTAATTATTCCTCAGGTATTACCTACCCGTTAAAAAAAAAAAATTCACCATTATTATTTTGTACAAAAGAACTTTTAATTACAATCTTTATGAAAACATATATACATATATATTTTCTTCAGATGAAATCATGAATTTAATGAGTTAATATGATATTAATCTCATTTGCTTTTCGGTTTGAGCTAGAATAAGAAATCTCTAAAACTTTTTGAAATCACATATTCTTCGCAGAATATCAATGAAGTTATGGATCAATACTTCATCGTTCATTATTGTTGCTACTCCTTGGTATCTATGGTGCGTATGATGTTGATATTTGTGGGACAGATTATGATGTCGAGACGTGTGATGCAGATGTTGTTTGTTAGTGGTGATAATGGTATTGTTGATGTTATTGATGATGGTGCTGATTATGCTGCTGGTGCTGATTATTCTGCTGGTGCTGCTGCTGGTGTTTGCAACCTTCGCACCATGTTCTCCAAAGCCGTCACGCGAGCGCGAAGTTCGTTAACTTCTGCTAGTACACCGAGATGATTGGCGGTTGGAACGAGCGAATGAACAAGATTTATAATATGGGATAGTATATAATCGTGACGAGATACTCTAGAAATGAGAGAGAAAATGGTGTTTCGAATAGGTTCGCCGGTAAGTGCTTCAGGTTCATCGCCAAGAGGGCAATTTGGTGGATGGAATGGATCACCTTCTTCTTGTCTCCAGTGATTTAGTATATTACGAACCCATCCCCAATTTATCCAGAATAGATGATGCGAAATTATTTGATCCATTCCGGTGACGCTGCTTTCGGAGCCCGAATGGAAATCCATATCGGCATAACTGTCGGAATCTAAAGAATTCGAACTAGATGCGGAATGCATCTTGTATAATGGGGAAAATGAATTTTTGGTATGGAATAGATTATAGGAGTTAGATTTGGTACTCTTCAATACATAATTTACATATGTATATATAATACCAAAATCCCGTAAATTACGGAGAATCTTTGAAAAGATATCAGTCAAAGTTCGCAATAACAGATATGATAAGATAAGAATTCGTCTGTACACTATCAATGCAGTAAATGCAGTAAAACGTGTTCCGACTAGAAATGATAAGCAAAACTTTTGACATGTAGACACGGTCGAAGTCCAGACTCATTAATGCATCCTAACAACTACTAGTTAGACACACTAATGCAAGACCTGGTTCGCTACGACCACCTCTCTGATACCAACTGAAAGGACCCGTCCTAATCCACCTGGACGAAGTCATCAACATTTGGTCCCATTGCGATGATCGGCTCCAAGTAATGTCCTTATATTGAGCAAATGCACAGCGGAAGACTTAATCGTACCTGAGAATAAACATGCTTTAAAGTGTCAACCAAAAGGTTGGTGAGTTCATAGGTTTATCATAACAATCATTTCAATATGTTAATAGACCACAAGATTTCATAATCATAAACATAATACACTCGCAAGTGTATGTAAAGCATTCTAAGTGGTTGAGCACTTGGTAACCATACTTAACTATTAATCAACATCGCATATTCCCTTTATTATGAAATCTCATTACACTGTACCAAGTGTAGTCTACAAAACGAAGTACTGTGCAACCGTTGAATACTGGTCGTCCAGTCCGATTGGGATTGTCAGGCCCGATAGATCTATCAACAGGATTCGCGTTTACAATACCACATGTAAATAGTAGTTACCAAGCTACAGGGAAGTATGCCAGTGGTACAACTCAACGTAGAATGTATTTTTAAGTACTTGTGTCTATTTCGTAAACATTTATAAAAGTAGCGCATGTATTCTCAGCCCAAATATATATATATATATTGCAAAAGCAATTAAAAAGGGAGCAAATGAAACTCACTTTTGCTTTGAAGGTATTTAATTCGACTTGGTCTCCGATAGATATCACGAACCTAACCATATATATAATATATCAACATATTTTCTTTTTAAGTAATCGTTACATATATATATACTTTTAATACTTTTAATATTTTCTTAGTCCGTAGTTAGCAGTCCCATGTTAGTGGTCCACAATTAGTTGCTTAAATAAAATAAATAAAGACCCCATCGTATTCGTATTGATCATAATTAATCTTGACCCATGGTACCATGTTGTCAAATGACGTGTTGCGTACATAAAGTACCGTGTTGTCAAATGACGTGTTGCGTACAATCATGAGGTCTTATGATTAATCTTCTCGTGTTGTTTACGGGTGGTCCTAAAATATATAAAATCAAATCATAAGTAATTATATATAAAATATCATATTAATTAGAAAAGATATGATTAATTTACTTTTTCTCCAAATATTTTCGTAGCTAAACTAGCTTCGGATACCCAATCTTGTTTTAGTCGTAGTTTCTTCATTACAACTCCGTTTTTATTGGTTCAACTTGCCACTTCCTTGGATCGAGTCAAATTTTAAGAATATGAACTGAAAATACCTTAGTTTGTATTCAAAATCATAGGTTATAGGTCAAACTTTGGTGAAACTTATGAAAGTGATCATTTTCCATCATAAAAACAACATTTAATGATCATTTTTCTAAAAATACTTACACTTTGAGTTAAACCATGAAATTTTTATGTGTTAACATATTCATAAGAAAAATCATTTTTCCAGAACATGAACTTCCAATTCAAAGTTCAAGATGGTTTTTAATTATCCAACCCAAAACAGCCCCCGGTTGCACTCCGACGACGTAGATTCAGTTTTTAAGATGTTCTTTGTAAAACCAAGTTATATCTTGTTAGGTTAGAATATCATTATGATATATTACAGGTCTTGAAATATTTTAAAAATCAAGTTAGAAGGATCTATTTAGTTTGCGAACAAGTTTGAAATCATTAAAACTATGTTCTTGTTGTTAAAATTTTATACCACAAAATAAGATAGCTATATGAATATGAATTGATTAAGATTATGAACAAAGTTACTACCTCAAGTTACTTGGACAAAGTTACTGCAAAAGATAAGAAATAATCTTGGAATTAAAGAGTGGTGGAGTTAGATCAAAAGGTTGGAAGTAAACTTCTTCAAATGGGTGGTTATTTTGATATGTTCTTGAAAGAGTTTTCTTATGGTGTTTAAGGCTTGTAATTGAAGCTAAATGATGGGGAAAATGCTTGGAGATGATCAAGTATGAAGTTAGGAGTATTTTGAGAGAGAAATGAGGGTGTAGGTATGAGAAAATGGAGTGAAGAAATGGTGTTCATTTATAAAAACGTTTTTAGTTTATAAAGAAAGAAAAGGATTCCTAATTTTGTTTTCTTACTAATAATTCATACTACTTGACAAATCCTAGTTACCTCATATCTAGGGCAGTAAAAATGTTGATTAGGATGTTGATTTGATGTGTATATACCAATAGTAAATATGTATAGAAGCTGGGTATGATACGGGTACATATACCCTAGATATACGTATAGAAATCTTGAGGAAACGGAACGAGAATTCAAATATAGCTATCTTTTGTGAATATACTTATATTGTTTTATGTATTTAAGTCCTTAAAAAGTGATTAAATACATTATATATACGATACATGTATAAGCATTATAGATTATAAGTATATATATCAAAGAATGTTACGTATAGTTATCGTTTTGAAAACTTAAGTTAGTAGTTTCAAAATATACTTATAACTCATTGTCATTAGTACACAATGAGATGTTAAACCATCCTTAGATCATGTTAAATATATATATATATATATATATATATATATATATATATATATATATATATATATATATATATATATATATATATATATATATATATATATATATATATATATATATATATACATATACATATATATACACAAACGTATAATTATCGTATGTTATATAGTTCGTGATATCATCGGTCATATTGGACTGTCAAACGTTGTGTAAAACTCTTTTCAAAAACACAAGTCTCAACAATTTGGATTGCTTATCATGTTGGTATGGTTTAATTTATGTAAACATTAATCTCATAAGTATAATTTGGTCGGAAAATTCCGGGTCATTACAAAATTCCTCTTCACTCATATTCAAGGTGTGTCGAGTAGTCGGTGCCATTTCCTTCAAAATAGTCAAATGAAACGAGTTAATCATATAGAATATCAAGAGTAGTCAATAGTATTTTGTAGCGTAATATGAACTTATTTATAAAAGCTCTTTCTTCATATTAGCATTTTATAATCTTTAATTCGGGTAGTACCTACCCGTTAAGTTCATACTTAGTAGCTAACATACCATTTCAACTACTACAATTCTATATGAAAAACTAATCACAAAAAAAAATATATCATATTCAAACCTTTATACAATAACTTGCAAACTTACAATACCGTTATATAGCATGAAATATAGCACATAAAACTTTGATACAAAGTAGTTGCGAAGATAATTCTAGTTAATAAATAAGGCGTTCAGCAAAGGCAATAAAGACACGTAATTCATACGTCCAGAAACAAGTCATGCATTCTGGTTTTACTAATACCACTTCCCATCCTTGGTTTTGTGGAACATAACCGTTGTGACTGACAGTAAGACAATGTGTTGTAATGTCGTCAAAAGGATGAAGGTTACGTAATGACCAACAGTCTCGTAATAACCTAAAAACCTCATTTCTTACCCCAATTACCGACTCCGTCACTTGTGAGAACGTTTTGTTTAATAGTTGTAGCCTGATGTTCTTATTCTCACTTTGGTGAGAAGCGAACATTACTAACCCGTAAGCATAACATGCTTCTTTATGTTGTATGTTAGCCGCTTTTTCTAAATCACGAAGTCCTATATTCGGATATATTGAGTCAAAATAATTTCTTAACCCGTTGCGTAAAATAGCATTTGGGTTCCCCGCAATATATGCGTCAAAGTAAACACATCGTAACTTATGGATTTCCCAATGTGATATCTCCCATCTTTCGAACTAAAGCCTTTTATAAACCAAGGCATTCTTGGAACGTTCTTCGAATGTCTTACAAACTGATCTCGCCTTAAATAGTTGTGCCGAGGAATTCTGACCTACAAGATTTCATCAATTATGTCTCCGGGTAGGTCTCTTAAAATATTGGGTTGTCTATCCATTTTGTGTTTTTATACTGTAAAATAGACAAGAGTTAGATTCATAAAAAAATACTTATTAATACAAGCAATTTTTACATATATCATAAAGCATAAGCACACTATATTACATATATTACACCACACGAATACAACTATCTTATTCCGACTCGCTCGTTTCTTCTTCTTCCGTTTTGGTTCGTTTTGCCAAGTTTCTAGGGATATATGATGTTCCCCTAATACGAGCCGTCGTTTTCCACATTGGTTTAGAAAAACCTGGTGGTTTAGAGGTTCCCGGGTTATTCTCACAACTTAAGAAATACGGGTGTTGACGATACATATAAAGTTCATCGGGTTTGGAATCAAATTTCTCTATTTTTATGCCCTTTCCCTTATTGTTCTCTTTTTCCTTATTAAATTGTGTTGGGGTAATTTCTATAACATCATCGGAATCCTTGTCGGGATCCGATTCATCGGAGAATTGGTAATCCTCCCAATACTTTGCTTCCTTGGCGGAAATACCATTGACCATAATTAATTTTGGTCGGTTGGTTGAGGATTTTCTTCTACTTAACCGTTTTATTATTTCCCCCACTGGTTCTATTTCTTCTTCCGGTTCCGATTCTTCTTCCGGTTCCTCTTCGGGAACTTGTGAATCAGTCCACGAATCATTCCAATTTACATTTGACTCTTCATTATTATTAGGTGAGTCAATGGGACTTGTTCTAGAGGTAGACATCTATCACATAATATTAAACACGTTAAGAGATTAATATATCACATAATATTCACATGTTAAAAATATATAGTTTCCAACAAAATTTGTTAAGCAATCATTTTTCAAGTAAACATGGTCGAAGTCCAGACTCACTAATGCATCCTAACAAACTCGATAAGACACACTAATGCAAAATTCTGGTTCTCTAAGACCAACGCTCGGATACCAATTGAAATGTCCCGTTCTTATTGATTAAAAACGTTCCATATTAATTGATTTCGTTGCGAGGTTTTGACCTCTATATTCGACGTTTTTCAAAGACTGCATTCATTTTTAAAACAAACCATAACCTTTATTTCATAAATAAAGGTTTAAAAAGCTTTACGTAGATTATCAAATAATGATAATCTAAAACATCCTGTTTACACACGACCATTACATAATGGTTTACAATACAAATATGTTACATCGAAATCAGTTTCTTGAATGCAGTTTTTACACAATATCATACAAACATGGACTCCAAATCTTGTCCTTATTTTAGTATGCAACAGCGGAAGCTCTTAGTATTCACCTGAGAATAAACATGCTTTAAACGTCAACAAAAATGTTGGTGAGTTATAGGTTTAACCTATATATATCAAATCGTAACAATAGACCACAAGATTTCATATTTCAATATACATCCCATACATAGAGATAAAAATCATTCATATGGTGAACACCTGGTAACCGACATTAACAAGATGCATATATAAGAATATCCCCATCATTCCAGGATACCCTTCGGATATGATATAAATTTCGAAGTACTAAAGCATCCGGTACTTTGGATGGGGTTTGTTAGGCCCAATAGATCTATCTTTAGGATTCGCGTCAATTAGCGTGTCTGTTCCCTAATTCTTAGATTACCAGACTTAATAAAAAAGGGCATATTCGATTTCGATAATTCAACCATAGAATGTAGTTTCACGTACTTGTGTCTATTTTGTAAATCATTTATAAAACCTGCATGTATTCTCATCCAAAAAATATTAGATTTTAAAAGTGGGACTATAACTCACTTTCACAGATTTTTACTTCGTCGGGAAGTAAGACTTGGCCACTGTTGATTCACGAACCTATAACAATATATACATATATATCAAAGTATGTTCAAAATATATTTACAACACTTTTAATACATTTTGATGTTTTAAGTTTATTAAGTCAGCTGTCCTCGTTAGTAACCTACAACTAGTTGTCCACAGTTAGATGTACAGAAATAAATCGATAAATATTATCTTGAATCAATCCACGACCCAGTGTATACGTATCTCAGTATTGATCACAACTCAAACTATATATATATTTTGGAATCAACCTCAACCCTGTATAGCTAACTCCAATATTCACATATAGAGTGTCTATGGTTGTTCCGCAATATATATATAGATAGGTCGACATGATAGGTCGAAACATTGTATACGTGTCTATGGTATCTCAAGATTACATAATATACAATATAAGTTGATTAGGTAGGTAAAATGAGTAGTTTTTATCAATCTTGTTTTACTCGCCATTTCTTCGTTTCTAATCCGTTTTGAGTGATTCCAGTGGCCACGGTTTCGTATTGAACTTAAATTTATGAATCTAAACAGAAAAAGTATAAGTTTATAGTCGAAAATACAAGTTACAAGTCATTTTTGAAAGAGGTAGTCATTTCCGTTGAAAGAACGACATCTTGATGACCATTTTGAAAAACATACTTTCACTTTGAGTTTAACCATGATTTTTGGATATAGTTTCATGTTCATAAGAAATATCATTTTTTCAGAAGTATAGCTTTTAAATCAAAGTTCTTCTTAGCTTTTAATTATCCCAACCAAAACAGCCCCCGGTTTTACTACGACGGCGTATATCCAGTTTTATGGTATTTATCGTGTTTCCGGGTTTTAAATCATTAAGTTAGCATATCATATAGATATAGAACATGTGTTTAGTTGCTTTTAAAAGTCTAGTTAGAAGGATTACCTTTATTTGCGAACAAGTTTAGAATTAACTAAACTATGTTCTAGTGATTACAAGTTTATAACGTTGAATAAGACAGCTTTTTATGTATGAATCGAATGATGTTATGAACATCATTACTACCTCAAGTTCCTTGGATAAACCTACTGGAAATGAGAAAAATGGATCTAGCTTCAAAGGATCCTTGGATGGCATGAAAGTTCTTGAAGCAGAATCATGACACGAAAACAATTTCAAGTAAGATTTCCACTCGAAATAAGATTGTTATAGTTATAGAAATTGAATTAAAGTTTGAATATGATTATTACCTTATATTAGAAAGATAACCTACTGTAAGTAACAAAGGTTTCTTGATCTTGGATGATTACGAATGGATTTAGAAAACTTGGAAGTAAACTTGCAATCTTGGAAGTATTCATGATTTTATGAAACTAGAACTTTTGGAATTTATGAAGAACACTTAGAACTTGAAGATAGAACTTGAGAGAGATTAATTAGATGAATAAAATTGAAGAATAAAAGTGTTTGTAGGTGTTTTTGGTCGTTGGAGTATGGATTAGATATAAAGGATATGTAATTTTGTTTTCATGTAAATAAGTCATGAATGATTACTCATATTTTTGTAATTTTATGAGATATTTCATGCTAGTTGACAAATGATGGTTCCCAAATGTGTTAGGTGACTCACATGAGCTACTAAGAGATGATCATTGGAGTGTATATACCAATAGTACATACATCTAAAAGCTGTGTATTGTACGAGTACAAATACGGGTGCATACGAGTAGAATTGTTGATGAAACTGAACGAGGGTGTAATTGTAAGCATTTTTGTTAAGTAGAAGTATTTTGATAAGTGTCTTGAAGTCTTTCAAAAGTGTATGAATACATATTAAAACACTACATGTATATACATTTTAACTGAGTCGTTAAGTCATCGTTAGTCGTTACATGTAAGTGTTGTTTTGAAACCTTTAGGTTAATGATCTTGTTAAATGTTGTTAACCCAATGTTTATAATATCAAAAGAGATTTTAAATTATTATATTATCATGATATTATGATGTACGAATATCTCTTAATATGATATATATACATTAAATGTCGTTACAACGATAATCGTTACATATATGTCTTGTTTCAAAATCATTAAGTTAGTAGTCTTGTTTTTACATATGTAGTTCATTGTTAATATACTTAATGATATGTTTACTTATCATAATATCATGTTAACTATATATATAACCATATATATGTCATCATATAGTTTTTACAAGTTTTAACGTTCGTGAATCACCGGTCAACTTGGGTGGTCAATTGTCTATATGAAACCTATTTCAATTAATCAAGTCTTAACAAGTTTGATTGCTTAACATGTTGGAAACACTTAATCATGTAAAATAATAATTTCATTTAATATATATATATATATATATATATATATATATATATATATATATATATATATATATATATATATATATATATAAACATGGAAAAGTTCGGGTCACTACATTATACACGATATCACCCTTTTTAGTCTGGTAATCTAAGAATTAGGGAACAGAAACCCTAAATGACGTAAATCCTAAAGATAGATCTATTGGGCCTAACAAACCCCATCCGGGTTACGAAAGCTTTAGTACTTCGATTTTATCATGTCCGATGAGAGTCCCGGAATAATGGGGATATTCTAGATGCATTTTGTTAATGTCGGTTACCAGGTGTTCACCATATGAATGATTTTTATACACAGGTTATGTATATCATATTTTGTACACGAGATACGTGTGCGGTTAAATACTTGAAATCTGGTGGCCTATTATTATTACGATTTATGATATAGGTTAAACCTATAACTCACCAACATTTTTGTTGACGTTTAAAGCATGTTTATTCTTAGGTGATTATTAAGAGCTTCCGCTACTGCATGCTAATTAAAGACAAGAAATGGCAGTCAACATATTTGTATGATATTGTTTAAGAACTGCATTCGAGAACTTATTTTGTTGTAATATATTATTATTGTAAACCATTATGTAATGGTCGTGTGTAAACATTATATTTTAGATTATCATTACTTGATAATCTATGTTATGTCTTCAAAACCTTTGTCGATAGAATAAAGGTTATGGTGTGTTTTAAAAACGAATGCAGTCTTTGAAAAATGTCTCATATAGAGGTCAAAACCTCGCAATAAAACCAATTAATATGAAACGTTTATAATCAATATAAACGGGGCATTTCAGTTGGCATCAAAGCGTTGATCATAGGGAACCATAAATTTGCATTAGTTTGTCTAACCGAGTTTGTTAGGATGCATTAGTGAGTCTAGACTTCGACCATGTCTGTTTTAAAAACGATTGCTTAACACTTTTGTTGGAAACTATATATTTTTAACATGTAAATATTATGTGATATATTAATCTCTTAACATGCTTGTTATTGTGTGTTAGATGTTTACTTCTAGTACCAATCCCATCGAATCACATAATAACAATGATGAGTCGGATACATTTTGGGATGATTCACAAAATCCGGAAGAAGAAGAACCGGAAGAAGAAGAACGGGAAGAAGAGGAACTGGAAGAAGAATAACAGGAAGAAGAAGATCCGAAGGAGGAAGTGTTAAAAATCATAGAAAATCGGTAAAATAAAAAGAAATCCTCAGCCAATGAACCAAAGTTAAAAATGGTCGATGGTGTCTCCGCTGAGGAGGAAAAATATTAGGAAGATTACCAATTTTCTGATGAATCGGATCCCGATGAGGATTCCGATGAAGTGATAGAAATTACCCAGGCCCAATTTAATAAATAAAAAGAAAACAATAAGGGAAAATCTATTAAAATAGAGAAACTCGATCGATGAACTATATGTTAACATGAAAACCCCTGATGGAATACACCGTAAACACCCGTATTTCTCGAACTTTAACTATAGTCCAGGAACATCTAAGGAACCAGATTTTTCTAGACCATTTGTGAAAAGAACTCCTCGTATGAGTACTGGGCCATTTATCCCTAGGAAATTAGCAAAACGAACCGAGTTCGAGGAAGATGAAGCAAACAAGTCTGAATAAAAGAGTTGAAGTCATTTACTCTTATCATGTCTTGTAAAATATGTATAATAACATACTTGTACTTTTATCCTATATGTAAAATAGCGCTATGTTATGATTGTAAAATATTGTATCAAAAGTTTAAGATTGAAATATTAATGAATTAAGTTTTTCATGATAGAATATTATTTCGATAGTAGTAGTTAATTTTTGTGCTAGCTATTAAGTATGAACTTTAACGGGTAGGTACTACCCGAATTAAAATTATAAAACGTTAATATGAAGAAAAGGCTTTTATAAATAAGTTCATATTATGCTACGAAATATTATTGACTACTCCTAATATTCTATATGATTAACTTAACTCTTTTGACTATTTTTGAAGGAAATGGCACCGACTACTCGACAGAACTTGAATATGAGCGAGGAAGAATTTCGTACTTTTCTCGCAGCGAACATAGCCACAGTACAAGCTGCAATGCAAAACAACAACAATAATTCAGGATATACTAGTGGAACTAACTCCACAAGAAACCGTGTATGATGCTCCTATAAGGAATTTACTGCCTGTAAACCCATTGAGTTCGATGGAACCGAAGGACCAATCAGATTAAAACGATGGACCGAGAAGGTCGAATTGGTGTTTGCCATAAGTAAATGTACTGAAGAAGACAGGGTAAAGTAAGCTACGTATACCTTCACAGGTAATGTGTTAACATGGTGGAACACCTATCTCGAGCAGGTGGGACAAGATGCTTCTTACGCACTACCGTGGTCAGCATTCAAACACATGATGAATGAGCAGTACAGTACCAGAAACAAGGTTAATAAGCTCAAGGTAGAGCTTAGAGGATTACGAACGCAAGGATTCGATATTACCACATACGAACGACGATTCACCGAGTTGTGCCTATTGTATCTAAGAGTATTCGAAGATGAAGAAGAGTAGATCGATGCATTTGTGAAAGGGTTACCAGAGAGGATTCAGGAGGATGTGAGTTCAAGTGCTCCCACCTCAATGCAAAAGGCAAGTCGAATGGCTCACAAACTCATAAACCAGATTGAGGGAAGGATTAAAGAGCAGGCGGCCGAGGAGGCTAAAATAAAACAAGTCATGAGAAAGTGGAAAGAAAACAGTGATATGGGTCACCAATACAACAACAACAACAACAATCACAACCATAATCGCAAAAAAAAATCACAACAACCGCAATATAAATCTCAACAACAACAATCGCAATCCCAACAACAACTACAATAACAACAACAACTACAACAACCGTCCCAACAACAATAACAATCGTAACAACAACCTTTTCAATAAAAACAATGGCATCAAAAACTAGAAAATTCCGTGCAAAAGGTGTGAAGGGTACCATCCGACTACTTACTGTTCGGTATCATGTACCAATTGTAATAGAAAGGGGCATAGTACAGCAAAGTGTGAAGTTTACGGACCAGGGGTTAAAGGAACAGAAAATGCCGACATTACTTGTTTCGGATGCGGGAAGAAGGGCCATTACAAAAGTATGTGTCCAAACCAGGGGAATAATAATGGTCAAGGCCGAGGAAGAGGAAGAGTCTTCAACATTAATGCGGTAGAAGCGCAGGAAGACCCGGAGCTTGTTACGGGTACGTTTCTTATTGACGATAAACCTGCTTATGTTTTATTTGATTCGGGTGCGAATAGAAGCTATATGAGTAGAGATTTTTGTGCCAAATTAAGTTTCCCTTTAACGCCTTTGGATAACAAATTTTTACTTGAATTAGCAAACGATAAATTAATTACAGCAGATAAAATATGTCGGAATCGAGAAATTAAACTGGTTGGCAAAACGTTTAAGATTAACTTGATACTAGTAGAGTTAGGGAGTTTTGATGTGATAATCAGCATGGTCTAGATGAAAACGGAGAGAGCAGAGGTCGTTTGCTACAAGAATGCGATTCGTATTCTGCGCTAAAAGGGAAAACCCTTAATGGTGTACGGAGAAAAGAGCAACGCGAAGTTAAATATTATTAGTAGCTTGAAGGAGCAAAAGCTAATAATAAAAGGTTTCTATGTCATTCTAGCACACGTCGAGAAAGTCAAACCCGAAGAAAAGAACATCAGTGATATTCCCGTCGCAAAAGAATTTCCCGATGTATTTCCAAAAGAATTACCGGTGCTACCTCCACACCGATCCGTTGAATTCCAAATAGATCTTGTACCCGGAGCTGCACCGATAGCTCGTGCACCATACAGACTCGCACCCAGCAAAATGAAGGAATTACAAAGTCAATTACAAGAACTTTTGGAGCATGGTTTCATTTGACCAAGTACATCTCCGAGGGGAGCTCCTATTTTGTTTGTCAAAAAGAAGGATGGTACGTTCAGATTGTATCGACTATCGAGAATTAAACAAACTTACCATTAAAAAAATGTTATCCACTACCGAGAATTGATGACTTATGTGATCAACTGCAAGGTTCGTCGATTTATTCAAAGATCGATTTACGTTCTGGTTATCATCAAATGCGGGTAAAGGAAGATGATATTTCAAAGACTGCTTTTAGAACAGGTTACGGTCATTATGAGTTTATGGTTATACCATTTGGTTTGACTAACACACTAGCCGTGTTCATGGACCTCATGAACTGAGTGTGTGGACCATATCTTGACAAGTTTGTCATTGTCTTCATCGATGACATACTTATTTACTCCAAGAATGATCAAGAGCATGGAGAACATTTGAGAATGGTTCTAGAATTATTGAGGAAGGAAAAACTGTATGCTAAGTTTTCAAAGTGTGCATTTTGGTTGAAAGATGTTCAATTCCTCGGTCACGTAGTGAACAAAGAAAGTATTCAGGTTGATCCATTAAAGATTGAAACCGTTGAAAACTGGGAGACCCCGAAAACTTCGAAGCATATCTACCGATTTTTAGGATTGGCTGGTTACTACGAAAGATTCATCCAAGATTTTTTTAAAGTAGCAAAACCCTTGACTGCATTAACGCATAAAGGGAAGAAATTTGAATGGAAGGATGAGCAAGAAAAAGCGTTTCAATTGTTGAAGAAAAAGTTTACTACGGTACCTATATTGTCATTACCTGAAGGGAATGATAATTTTGTGATTTATTGTGACGCTTCAAAATAAGGTCTCGGTTGTGTATTAATGCAACGAAAGAAGGTAATTGCTTATGCGTCTAGACCATTAAAGATTCACGAACAGAATTATATGACTCATGATTTGGAATTGGGCACTGTTGTATTTGCATTAAAAATGTGGAGGCACTACTTATATGGGGGTAAATGTATTATATATACCGACCATAAAAGTCTACAACATATATTTAATCAAAAACAACTAAACATGAGGCAGCGTAGGTGGATTGAACTGTTAAATGATTACGACTTCGAGATTCGTTACCACCCGGGAAAGGCAAATGTGGTAGCCGACGCTTTAAGTAGAAAGGACAGGGAACCTATTCAAGTAAAAGCTATGAATATAATTATTCATACTAATCTTACTACTCGAATAAAGGAGGCGCAACAAGGAGTCTTGAAAGAAGGGAATTTGAAGAATGAAATACCCAAAGGATCGGAGAAACATCTTAATATTTGGGAAGACGGAACCCGGTATATGGCTGAAAGAATTTGGATACCAAAGTTTGGAGATACGAGAGATATGGTACTTAGGGAAGCACATAAAACTAGATATTCAATACATCCCGGAGCTGGAAAAATGTACCAAAATCTCAAGAAACATTTTTGGTGGTCGGGTATGAAAGCCAATGTTGCCACATACGTAGGGGAATGTTTGACTTGTTCTGAAGTCAAAGCTGAACATCAGAAACCATCAGGTCTACTTCAACAACCCGAAATCCCGAAATGGAAATGGAAAAACATTACCATGGATTTCATTACTAAATTGCCAAGGACTGCAAGTGGTTATGATACAATTTGGGTAATAGTCGATCGTCTTACCAAATCAGCACACTTCCTACCAATGAGAGAAGATGACAAAATGGAGAAATTAGCACAACTATACTTGAAAGAAGTCGTCTCCAGACATGGAATACCAATATATGTTATCTCTTATAGGGATGGCAGATTTATTTCAAGGTTTTGGCAGACGCTACAACAAGCATTGGGGACTCGTCTAGACATGAGTACTGCCTATCATCTACAAACTAATGGGCAAAGTGAAAGAATGATACAGACACTTGAAGACATGCTACGAGCATGTGTTATTGATTTTGGAAATGGTTGGGATCGACATCTACCGTTAGCAGAGTTTTCCTACAACAACAACTACCACTCGAGTATTGATTTGGCACCGTTCGAGGCACTTTACAGTAGAAAGTGCAGGTCTCCAATTTGTTAGAACGAGGTGGGGGATAAACTTATTACGGGTCCAGAAACTATCCAAAAACTACCGAGAAAATCATTCAAATTCAACAACGGTTGAAAACTGTAGTGACCTTTAACTTTTCCATGTTTATATATATTAAATGAAATTGATATTTACATGCTTAATTGTTTCCAACATGTTAAGAAATCAAACTTGTTAAGACTGTATTAATTGAAATAGGTTTCATATAGACAATTGACCACCCAAATTGACCGGCGATTCATGAACGTTACAAATTCATAAAAACTACATGATGTTATATATAGACATATATATGGTTAACATGAGGTTATGTTAAGTAAGTATCTCACTAGGTATATTAACAATGAGTGATATACATAAAAATGAGTTTATTGAATTAAGAAATTCGAAACAATATATATAACGATTATCGTTATAACAACGTCTTACTAAATACATATGAATCATATTAAGATATTGATATACTATGTTTAATCATGATAAATGATAAGTAAACATAACATTAAGTGTATTAACAATGAACTACATATGTGAAAATAAGACTACTAACTTAAGGATTTCGAAACGAGACATATATGTAACGATTATCGTTGTAACGACATTTAAATGTACATATATCATATTAAGATATATTAATACATCATAATACCATGATAATGTAATAATTTAACATCTCATTAGATATAATAAACAATGGGTTAACAACATTTAACAAGATCGTTAACTTAAAGGTTTCAAAACAACACTTACATGTAATGACTAACGATGACTTAACGACTCAGTTAAAATGTATATACATATAGTGTTTTAATATGTATTCATACACTTTTTAAAGACTTCAAGACACTTATCAAAGTACTTCTAATTAACAAAAATGCTTACAATTACATCCTCGTTCATTTTCATCAACAATTCTACTCGTATGCACCCGTATTCGTACTCGTACAATACCCAGCTTCTTAATGTATTTACTATTGATATATACACTTCAATGATCAGCTCTTAGCAGCCCTTGTGAGTCACGTAACACATGTGGGAACCATCATTTAACATCTAGCAAGAAATATCTAACAAAACAACAAACTAATGGAGCCTATAAGGGATGCTTAAGTTCACGTGAACATGAGAGCTCACAAACACATTCAATTTTCAATTTTCATGAATCAAATTACTCTCTCTCTCAAGTGTTCTTCCATTGTTCTAAGTGTTCTTCATCATCTTCATCAAAAACTAGCTTAATCTAGTTCATAAATCCATACATAAACCAAGTTACAAAACAACTACTCAAGAACACACCAACAACACTTCCAAGTTTGCTAGCTTACTTTCAATCTTGCAAATCCATTTCAAGTGATCATCCAATCTCAAGAAATCTTTCTTATTTACAGTAAGATATCTTTCTAATACAATGTAATACTCATATTTAAACTTTGATTCAATTTCTATATCTATAACAATCTTATTTTTAGTAGAAATCTTACTTGAACTTGTTTTCGTGTCATGATTCTACTTCAAGAACTTTCAAGCCATCGAAGGATCCTTTGAAGCTAGATCTATTTTTATCATTTCCAGTAGGTTTATCCACAAAACTTGAGGTAGTAATGATGTTCATAACTGTGACGACCCCGTCAAAACACTTAACGGATCCGTCAGTTGGTCCCATAGCTTGATCGGACTTAAATGAATTAAATAAACAAAGTTGCATTCTTTTATTTCAAAATGTTCCCCAAAAAGGAAACAAACCAAATTAAGTAGTTTGAAAACCAACCAACCATAATATGAAACCAAAAGTTGACACAAAACATTGCCAACAATCCCACAATTTAAATTATCCAAAATAGAATGCAAACTTAAGTTTCATAAATAGTTTCATAAAATCTGCCCAAATGCATGCACACTCTTCTAACGACAGCGGAAGCATCAAATAACTCAAGTACCTGTGAAAACATGCAAGTAAACTGTCAACACAAAGGTTGAGTGAATTATAGGTTTAAATAAATAAGTAAACTTTAGACCACAAGATTTAAAAATGTTAGAAAACATTAAACATTATTCCATTATCAATGAGCCACCTGGTAACCACTTAACCCTTTATTTACCCTTGCCAAACACAATAAAAATATACACTTGGACAGTGTATCTACAACAAATTACGAAGTACTAAACATTCCGATTATAAATTGCTAGCGCGACTAGCTCGAAATGGGGTTGTCAAACCCGATAGATCTATCCATAGGATTCGCGTTCACCGGTAGAAACCAATGATTACAGTTACCAGACTAGGGAATATTTTTGTCCAACTCACAATGAATAATTAAATTTAACTGTTACTTGTGTCTAAACGTAAATAAAAATCTGCATGTAATCACATCCCAAAAATATACTTTGAAAAGTATGTAAAAACGGGACTATAACTCACCTTAAATAGCAACTGAAGAAATCTCACAAACAAGCGAACAGCACGTAAAGTAAAGTGATCAAGAAAGATCACAACGCCGACCTATAAATAAAGCAGGTCGAAATAAATAACTAACTTAGGCCAAGTCTTAGTATGATAGCTATTGTACATGTTGCAAGTAGGCATAGAACATTACTCAGCAAGCATCGGTTTGATTGGAACAGCATAAGGACACACACTTTCTATTTTTAGAAAGTTTCTATTTTTAGCAGGTTTCCATTTTTGGAAAGTTTTCTATTTTTGGAAAGTTTCTATTTTTGGAAAGTTTCTATTTTTGGAAAGTTTCTATTTTTGGAAAGTTTCCAAATTTGGAAAGTTCTATTTTTAGAAAGTTTTGAAGTTAGGAAAGTTTCCTTATTTAGAAAGTCAACAGAAGTCAACTGAAAGTCAAAGTCAACCGAAAGTCAACTCAAAAGTCAACCTTGGTCAAACCTAGTCAACATTAATTTTAAAAGTGTAAGTTATAATAATAACATAGGTTATAATGTTATTTAAAGTCAAAAGTGTATAATAATGTCTTAACATAAGTTTAATTAAATAAAATGAATTATTAAAGTTAATATAAGTTGAAATGTTATAATTAGTATAACATAAGTATTTAATTAATTAATTAAATATCAATCATAATATAAATATTATTAATTTATAATAAATTTTAAATCATATCATAAGTATTATTAATTAATAATGAATTATTAATCATATCATAAGTTTCTAATTAAAATTATTAAATCATAAGTATTTAATAATTAAGTCATAATTAAATAATAATTAAGTCTTATAATAATTAAATAATTATTTAATATTTATTGTAAGTCTTTTAATAATTTCTCAAAAACAATTTTAATACTTATCATAAGTATTTTCCTTTAATAATAAAAGTATTACTAATCATAAGTTTAATTAAAATGTTAATTAAATTATAATTAATAATTAAATGATATAATAAATATTTATATCATATGTTTTAAATAATAATAATTACTTCTTTTATCTTAAGTAATTAATTAATAATGAATTCCATAAATTTTATCATAAGTTTAATCATTAACCATAAGTTTTAAGTTTAAAAGTTCGTCGGGTCGTATCTTGAGCCCCGGGTGTCGGTTTCGGGCAAGCCACATATGTAACTTCACCTACTCAAACCACCCGACACATTTATGAACTCAAGAACACTCCAAGAACAGTCCCTAAGTCGTGCATATCAGCCATGACTTCAATTGGGAAATCATTTTACTCAAAACAGTAATTCGGGCAAAACGGGTGAACCGTGGCTCGGATTTAGGTGACCCGAACATGAATATTCGTCTCACCATCAGTCCTAACCAAATGAGGCACCCTAAAGACACCAAGGATGGTCACAAAGTCGGACCCAACCTTGTTCATGCCAAGAACACCTTTCAATCTTTAACAAAAACCAAATTAAGCGTATCTAGGGCTCCGGGAATCGAAACGACATGAATCCGGAGTCTAAAATTAATGTCTTGATGAGAGGAACTCATTTATGTACTTTATTTTAACATTCATATCAGTTATATAGTCAGAATATACGATTCAAACTGCTGTCCAAAATTTACAAACCGAAATCATACGCAAACGAGTAATTCTACGCATTCAAACAACATTACAACAACTTATACATATCATACTAATCATATAACATCAAAATACAGAAAAATAAATAAAAATGAAAAGATCTAGGGTTAGGGTTTATACCCTAATCAAGAATCAAAGTATATGATCGCGTAGAGAACGAAACAAGGAACGCGTTGGTGTTAATTGATTTATGATCCAAGCTACAATTTTAGATGATGATGGTGGTTTATGGTGGTGATGGTGACGGCACAAGGGAGAGGGGGGAGAGAGGAGTTGGAAGAAAATAATAGAATTTAGGTTTTAGGTATAACTTGCTAAAAAAAAATATGGGAAACAAATGAGAAGCAAAGGGGAGTATATTCCCCCTTAGCTTCGGCCGATCCAAGGGGAGTGGGGTGGGCCCCACTAGCCCATCTCACTAAATGTTAAATTACTTTTGGCCCGAAAGCCCGAACGAACCCCGAAACGCGAAAACACGCTTACGCGATTAAAAATCCGGAAAGATAACAAACGCGCGACGAAAAATAAATATAAATACACCTATTAATAATATGACCTTAAAATATCATATTTAAAATATTTAGGATTTAAAAATCCCGAAAGCTCGACCGTTGGTTTAAAAACCGAAAAGATTCGCCGGATGGAAATCCGCGGAACGTAGAAACGTATAATTTAAAATATGAATACATATATCCACATAACACATAATGATTATTATATATATATTATTACAAAAATAATAATATAGGTCATGGAAATGACGTGGCACACTAACAGTTAACGGTCGTTAAATAATTAACGGAAAAAGATAACGGAAAAAGTAGGGTCGTGACAGTACCTCCCCGTTACGGAAATTTCGTCCCGAAATTTAAGCAGGCGCAGGGGTTGACTCGGCATCTGAGAACAAATGCGGATACTTCTGCTTCATTTGGTCTTCACGCTCCCAAGTGAACTCGGGACCGCGTCTAGCGTTCCATCGGACCCGAACAATAGGAATTTTGCTCTGTTTAAGAGTCTTAACCTCTCGGTCCATGATCTCAACTGGCTCCTCAATAAAATGCAATTGCTTGTCAACTTGAAGTTCCTCCAAAGGAATAGTCTGATCAAATTCAGCCAAACACTTCTTTAAGTTCGAAATATGGAAAACATCGTGAACAGCACTGAGTTCTTGTGGCAACTTCAAACGATAAGCCACCGGTCCAACTCTTTCAATGATCTCAAACGGTCCCACGAAACGAGGACTTAACTTCCCTCTTTTACCAAAACGAATAACACCCTTCCAAGGCGAAACTTTTAACATAACACGATCACCAACTTGGAATTCAACATCTTTCCTTCCTTTGTCGGCATAACTCTTTTGCCGACTTCTAGCAGTTCTCAACCTTTCTTTAATTTGAACAATCTTCTCAGTAGTCTCGTGAATAATCTCTGGACCTGTAAGTTGAGCATCCCCAACCTCATTCCAACAAATAGGAGATCTACATTTCCTACCGTACAAAGCTTCAAACGGTGCGGCTTTAATACTTGCGTGGTAGCTGTTGTTATAAGAAAACTCAGCTAACGGCAAATACCTATCCCACCCATTTCCAAAATCAATCACACAAGCTCGCAACATATCTTCTAATGTCTGAATGGTCCTCTCACTTTGACCATCCGTTTGAGGATGATAAGCGGTGCTCATATCCAATCTAGTGCCCAAGGCTTCTTGCAACGATTGCCAAAATCTCGATACAAATCGACTATCTCTGTCGGAAATTATAGAAACGGGAACACCATGCCTCGAAACAATCTCTTTCAAATACAAACGGGTGAGTTTCTCCATGGAATCGGTTTCCCTAATCGGCAAAAAGTGAGCCGACTTAGTGAGTCGATCTACAATCACCCAAATCGCATCATAGCCACCCGAAACTCTTGGTAACTTAGTGATAAAATCCATAGTGATACCTTCCCACTTCCACTCGGGAATTTCTGGTTGTACCAACAATCCGGACAGTTTTTGATGTTCAGCTTTGACCTTAGAACAGGTCAAACACTTAGCCACATACGTAGCCACATCACCTTTCAAATTTGGCCACCAATACAGCTCCTTAAGATCATGGTACATCTTCCCTGAACCAGGATGAATAGAGTACCTAGACTTATGAGCCTCATCCAAAACAAGTTGTCGCAGTTCACCAAACTTCGGAACCCAAAGACGTCCTACAAAGTACCTAGTACCATCTGCTCGAATCTCAAATTTCTTAGCCATACCTCTTACGTTCTCTTTCACAAAATTCTCTTCCTTTAAGGCTTCTTGTTGTGCCTCAAGAATCTGCCTTGCGAGGTTTGATCTAACTGTCATATTCAAGGCTCTAACCCTGCGAGGTTCAGTCCTTTCTTTACGACTCAATGCATCAGCCACAACATTGGCCTTACCCGGGTGATACAAAAGGTCACAATCGTAATCATTCAACGTCTCAATCCATCTTCGTTGTCTCATGTTCAACTGTTTCTGATCGAGGATATGTTGAAGACTTTTGTGATCTGTGTACACAGTACTCTTGACCCCATACAAATAATGTCTCCAAATCTTAAGTGCAAAAACAACGGCCCCCAACTCTAAATCATGAGTTGTATAGTTCTGCTCGTGAATCTTCAACTGACGTGATGCGTACGCAATAACCTTCTTTCATTGCATCAAAACGCAACCATAGCCTTGTCGTGATGCGTCGCAATAAACAACAAAATCATCATTACCCTCCGGTAGAGACAATATCGGAGCGGTAGTCAGTTTCTTCTTCAAAATCTGAAAAGCATTCTCCTGTTCATCTTTCCACTCATACTTTTTCCCTTTATGCGTTAAAGTAGTCAGAGGTTTCGCTATACGAGAGAAATCCTGGATGAACCTTCGATAGTAACCTGCCAAACCTAAGAACTGACGAATTTGAGTAGGAGTTTTCGGGGTTTCCCACTTTTCAATCGCCTCAATTTTAGCAGGATCAACCTGTATTCCTTGTTTGCTAACAATGTGACCAAGGAACTGAACTTCTCTTAACCAAAAAGCACACTTAGAGAACTTAGCGTACAACTCTTCTTTCTTTAACAAATCAAGCACTAACCTCAAGTGTTCTTCGTGCTCTTCATCACTCTTAGAATAGATAAGAATGTCGTCGATGAAAACAATAACGAACTTGTCCAGATAGGGTCTACACACACGGTTCATGAGGTCCATGAACACAGCAGGTGCATTTGTCAATCCGAACGGCATAACAAGAAATTCAAAGTGACCGTAACGGGTGCGAAAAGCAGTTTTTGAAACATCAGATTCTTTAACACGCAACTGATGATAGCCAGAACGAAGATCAATTTTTGAATAAACAGAAGAACCCTGAAGCTGATCGAACAGATCATCAATTCTCGGAAGAGGATAACGATTTTTAACAGTGAGATTATTCAGTTCACGATAATCAATGCATAAACGAAAAGAACCATCCTTCTTCTTAACAAACAGAACAGGAGCTCCCCAAGGGGACGAACTAGGACGAATAAAACCTTTGTCTATCAACTCACGGAGTTGACTTGACAATTCTTGAAGTTCAGAAGGCGCAAGACGATAAGGAGCACGTGCTACAGGAGCAGCGCCGGGAACAAGATCAATTTGAAATTCTACCGCGCGTTGCGGCGGAAGGCCAGGTAAGTCATCGGGAAACACCTCGGGAAAATCCCTAACAATATGAACGTCATCAACGTTCTTTACTTCCTTACAAGGATCAACAACATGAGCAAGGATAGCATGACAGCCTTTGCGGAGATGTTTACGAACTTTCATACAGCTAATAAGGTTTAACTGTGTGCATTTCTTATCTCCAAAGACCATCAGTGGCTCTCCAATCACATCAGTAATACGAATAGCCTTATCATAACAGACGATCTCGGCACGGTTCGCGGACAACCAATCCATACCAATAACAATATCAAAACTACCAAGTTCAATCGGTATCAAATCTATCTCGAAATCCCTACCACCCAAATTAATGTTACACTTACGATGTACAGTCTTAGCAGTAAGTTCCTTACCATTAGCTACTTCAACAACATAAGTATTGTCTAAGAGAGTTAACGGCGTTTTGATTCTCGGACTTAATTTACTCGACACGAAACTTAAATCAGCCCCTGAATCAAATAACACATAAACTGATAAATCGTTGACTGAGAACGTACCAGTAACAAGCTTAGGATCTTCCTCCGCATCCTTAGCATTAATGTTGAACGCTCGGCCGCGTGCAGTCTCTGCAGTCTTCTTGTTGGGACAAGCATCTCGGAAATGCCCCGGCTTCCCACACTCATAACAAACCCTCGGATTACCTCCATTATTCGATTTCCCATTACCGTTACCGTTACCACCTCTATTACCAACATTATTATTATTACCACCAGTCGCGGGAGTAGTAGACCCCGGCAAAAGCACTGTACAATCTTTAGCAATGTGCCCTTGCTTAGAGCACCTCTTACAAGTAACTGTGCAGTAACCATCATGAACTTTATAGCAACGAGGACACACACGCTGATTTCTGTTGTTAGCACCTGAGGTATCCTGTTTCTTCTGCTGATTTTGGTTTTGATTGCGGTTGTTATCCCACTTTCGTTTCCCATTATCAGCCTTCTTGACAACCTCCTCACTACTTTCAACAACTGTAGTCTTGCTTCTTCTCAACACCTTGTCATTAAGTTTGTGGGCCATAGTCATAGCTGCCTCAATAGTCTGGGGTTCACTGGACTCAACCCCGTGTTCAATCTTCTCGGACAAACCATCAATGTAAGCCTCAATTTTGCGGTCCTCATCCGCATAAACCCTAGGACACAGCAAAGTTAACTCGAAAAACCTTCGTTCATAGGCATCTAACTCGGTGCCATGCATTTTCAAATTCTTGAGCTCAACCTCTAGCTTCTTAAGCTCACCCCGAGGTCTATAGCGGGTGATCAATCTTTCCTTAAAATCATTCCAGGCCAAACCATAAGCTACATCGCTTCCCAAACTACTAACCAAATTGTTCCACCATGTCAAGGCACTATCCTTGAGAGTGCAACTAGCGAAACTAACTTTGTCCTCTTCACGGACTCGACTGACCCTGAAAATAGATTCGATTTTCTCGAACCAACGAGTAAGCCCTATTGGTCCTTCCGTACCACTGAATTCTTGAGGTCGACCAGCCATAAAAGTTTTGTGGGAGCATCCCACGTTGTTGTTCACATTGGCGTTAACATCAGCATTTGCTGCCATAGCAGCAGCAATTCCTTCATTGATCAGGCGTTGCATACGCGCTTCAGTGGACTCTCTTGGAGGCATGATCTTCAAAATAGAATAACACATCCGTTAGTACCAAGAATAATACTAGTGTCATAAAGGAATAGATCAAAACACGAAAAGACTAACCATTAAGATATTAGTCAACTAACACTATGAGTAATAACATGACAGTTATGATTGTTATAGAAATAACCATCACATGCATACATATTTTATGATAACATCATACAACATACATAGCACCTAACATACATGAATATATATTACGCATAATATAACATGCCAAGAGCCACAACATCAGAAATAAAACATGATAATGATAATAGATGTCATAAAAATAACCACCCATACATAATGAAAAATATCCCATAACAAAATCTTAATAAAATCCTCGGCAAAACGCCGTACATAACCCAAAATGTATGTATAAAAAGGACATTAAGTCTGATGAAATAGATAATCAATATGAATAATCACATCACATTCGCTTAGAGCGGGTGTGATAAGCTGGTCCAGCATGAGTCTCAGCAGGATCCTCATACTTACGCAACTTCCCTTTCACAACATCCAACTCTTCCTTCAACACACGAACAGTGCTCTCGAGAGCCTCGAACTTAGCATTAACTTCTCGATCACGCTTGCGGTTCGCATCCTCAACCCTATGCTTGAAAGTGATAAAGTTACCCATGTCGGCACGGATCTCGTCCATAACTTCATTATGTGGCAAGGTGCGCAAACAATCACTAAGGGCGTTAATACGTGTCACCTCATTATAAGCCCGGTTCATATGAGTAATGGTAGAAAAATAGTAATGAACAGGATCATCGATCTCCGGTTGATTAGCACGACGTCTAGCAGGAGACGGTGGAGCAGGAGCAGCAACAGAGTTATCGCTCGAAGTCGACATCTGCAAACAGCAAAACCGCAAACCATATACCAAAAGATATGATAGCTAATAATATAACTTATACGAAATGAACTGCATAATAATGCTATAGCAAAAAGGTCGGGCTGTAGACTAGACTCTAATGCACCCTAATAACCACGGGTTGACCACATTAAGACCGCCTAGTTCCCTACAACCAGAGCTCTGATACCACATGTGACGACCCCGTCAAAACACTTAACGGATCCGTCAGTTGGTCCCATAGCTTGATCGGACTTAAATGAATTAAATAAACAAAGTTGCATTCTTTTATTTCAAAATGTTCTCCAAAAAGGAAACAAACCAAATTAAGTAGTTTGAAAACCAACCAACCATAATATGAAACCAAAAGTTGACACAAAACATTGCCAACAATCCCACAATTTAAATTATCCAAAATAGAATGCAAACTTAAGTTTCATAAATAGTTTCATAAAATCTGCCCAAATGCATGCAGACTCTTCTAACGACAGCGGAAGCATCAAATAACTCAAGTACCTGTGAAAACATGCAAGTAAACTGTCAACACAAAGGTTGAGTGAATTATAGGTTTAAATAAATAAGTAAACTTTAGACCACAAGATTTAAAAATGTTAGAAAACATTAAACATTATTCCATTATCAATGAGCCACCTGGTAACCACTTAACCCTTTATTTACCCTTGCCAAACACAATAAAAATATACACTTGGACAGTGTATCTACAACAAATTACGAAGTACTAAACATTCCGATTATAAATTGCTAGCGCGACTAGCTCGAAATGGGGTTGTCAAACCCGATAGATCTATCCATAGGATTCGCGTTCACCGGTAGAAACCAATGATTACAGTTACCAGACTAGGGAATATTTTTGTCCAACTCACAATGAATAATTAAATTTAACTGTTACTTGTGTCTAAACGTAAATAAAAATCTGCATGTAATCACATCCCAAAAATATACTTTGAAAAGTATGTAAAAACGGGACTATAACTCACCTTAAATAGCAACTGAAGAAATCTCACAAACAAGCGAACAGCACGTAAAGTAAAGTGATCAAGAAAGATCACAACGCCGACCTATAAATAAAGCAGGTCGAAATAAATAACTAACTTAGGCCAAGTCTTAGTATGATAGCTATTGTACATGTTGCAAGTAGGCATAGAACATTACTCAGCAAGCATCGGTTTGATTGGAACAGCATAAGGACACACACTTTCTATTTTTAGAAAGTTTCTATTTTTAGCAGGTTTCCATTTTTGGAAAGTTTTCTATTTTTGGAAAGTTTCTATTTTTGGAAAGTTTCTATTTTTGGAAAGTTTCTATTTTTGGAAAGTTTCCAAATTTGGAAAGTTCTATTTTTAGAAAGTTTTGAAGTTAGGAAAGTTTCCTTATTTAGAAAGTCAACAGAAGTCAACTGAAAGTCAAAGTCAACCGAAAGTCAACTCAAAAGTCAACCTTGGTCAAACCTAGTCAACATTAATTTTAAAAGTGTAAGTTATAATAATAACATAGGTTATAATGTTATTTAAAGTCAAAAGTGTATAATAATGTCTTAACATAAGTTTAATTAAATAAAATGAATTATTAAAGTTAATATAAGTTGAAATGTTATAATTAGTATAACATAAGTATTTAATTAATTAATTAAATATCAATCATAATATAAATATTATTAATTTATAATAAATTTTAAATCATATCATAAGTATTATTAATTAATAATGAATTATTAATCATATCATAAGTTTCTAATTAAAATTATTAAATCATAAGTATTTAATAATTAAGTCATAATTAAATAATAATTAAGTCTTATAATAATTAAATAATTATTTAATATTTATTGTAAGTCTTTTAATAATTTCTCAAAAACAATTTTAATACTTATCATAAGTATTTTCCTTTAATAATAAAAGTATTACTAATCATAAGTTTAATTAAAATGTTAATTAAATTATAATTAATAATTAAATGATATAATAAATATTTATATCATATGTTTTAAATAATAATAATTACTTCTTTTATCTTAAGTAATTAATTAATAATGAATTCCATAAATTTTATCATAAGTTTAATCATTAACCATAAGTTTTAAGTTTAAAAGTTCGTCGGGTCGTATCTTGAGCCCCGGGTGTCGGTTTCGGGCAAGCCACATATGTAACTTCACCTACTCAAACCACCCGACACATTTATGAACTCAAGAACACTCCAAGAACAGTCCCTAAGTCGTGCATATCAGCCATGACTTCAATTGGGAAATCATTTTACTCAAAACAGTAATTCGGGCAAAACGGGTGAACCGTGGCTCGGATTTAGGTGACCCGAACATGAATATTCGTCTCACCATCAGTCCTAACCAAATGAGGCACCCTAAAGACACCAAGGATGGTCACAAAGTCGGACCCAACCTTGTTCATGCCAAGAACACCTTTCAATCTTTAACAAAAACCAAATTAAGCGTATCTAGGGCTCCGGGAATCGAAACGACATGAATCCGGAGTCTAAAATTAATGTCTTGATGAGAGGAACTCATTTATGTACTTTATTTTAACATTCATATCAGTTATATAGTCAGAATATACGATTCAAACTGCTGTCCAAAATTTACAAACCGAAATCATACGCAAACGAGTAATTCTACGCATTCAAACAACATTACAACAACTTATACATATCATACTAATCATATAACATCAAAATACAGAAAAATAAATAAAAATGAAAAGATCTAGGGTTAGGGTTTATACCCTAATCAAGAATCAAAGTATATGATCGCGTAGAGAACGAAACAAGGAACGCGTTGGTGTTAATTGATTTATGATCCAAGCTACAATTTTAGATGATGATGGTGGTTTATGGTGGTGATGGTGACGGCACAAGGGAGAGGGGGGAGAGAGGAGTTGGGAGAAAATAATAGAATTTAGGTTTTAGGTATAACTTGCTAAAAAAAAATATGGGAAACAAATGAGAAGCAAAGGGGAGTATACTCCCCCTTAGCTTCGGCCGATCCAAGGGGAGTGGGGTGGGCCCCACTAGCCCATCTCACTAAATGTTAAATTACTTTTGGCCCGAAAGCCCGAACGAACCCCGAAACGCGAAAACACGCTTACGCGATTAAAAATCCGGAAAGATAACAAACGCGCGACGAAAAATAAATATAAATACACCTATTAATAATATGACCTTAAAATATCATATTTAAAATATTTAGGATTTAAAAATCCCGAAAGCTCGACCGTTGGTTTAAAAACCGAAAAGATTCGCCGGATGGAAATCCGCGGAACGTAGAAACGTATAATTTAAAATATGAATACATATATCCACATAACACATAATGATTATTATATATATATTATTACAAAAATAATAATATAGGTCATGGAAATGACGTGGCACACTAACAGTTAACGGTCGTTAAATAATTAACGGAAAAAGATAACGGAAAAAGTAGGGTCGTGACAATAACATCATTCGAATCATATATATAAAACTATCTTATTCGAAGGTTTAAACTTGTAATCACTAGAACATAGTTTAGTTAATTCTAAACTTGTTCGCAAACAAAAGTTAATCCTTCTAACTTGACTTTTAAAATCAACTAAACACATGTTCCATATCTATATGATATGCTAACTTAATAATTTAAAACCTGGAAACACGAAGAACACCGTAAAACCGGACATACGCCGTCGTAGTAAAACCAGGGACTGTTTTGGTTTGGATAATTAAAAACGGTGATAAACTTTGATTTAAAAGCTATTCTTTTGGGAAATTAATTTTTCTTATGAACATGAAACTATATCCAAAAATCATGGTTAAACTCAAAGTGGAAGTATGTTTTCCAAAATGGTCATCAAGACGTCGTTCTTTCGACTGAAATGACTACCTTTACAAAAATGATTTGTAACCCATATTTCTGACTATAAACTTATACTTTTTATATTTATATTCATAAACTTAAGTTCAATATGAAACCATAGCAACTTGAATCACTTAAAACGGATTTAAAACGAAAAAGTTATGGGTAAAACAAGATTGGATAATTTTGCTTGTTGTAGCTACGTGAAAATTGGTAACAAATCTATATTAATCATATCCTAGCTAACTTATATTGTATTATACATGTATTTTAATATATTAAGTAATCTTGGGATACCATAGACACGTATACAAATGTTTTGACATATCATATCGACCCATGTATATATATTATTTGGAACAACCATAGACACTCTATATGCAGTAATATTTGAGTTAGCTTACAGGGTTGAGGTTGATTCCAAAAATATATATACTTTGAGTTGTGATCTAGCCTGAGACGTGTATACACTGGGTCGTGGATTGATTCAAGGTAATATATATATCGATTTATTTCTTTACATCTAACTGTGGACAACTAGTTGTAGGTTACTAACGAGGACAGCTGACTTAATAAACTTAAAACAGTAAAACGTATTAAAAATGTTGTAAATATATTTTGAACATACTTTGATATATATGTACATATTTGTTATAGGTTCGTGAATCGACCAGTGGCCAAGTCTTACTTCCCGACGAAGTAAAAATCCGTGAGAGTGAGTTATAGTCCCACTTTTAAAATCTAATATTTTTGGGATGAGAATACATGCAGTTTTATAAATGTTTTACGAAATAGGCACAAGTAAATGAAACTACATTATATGGGTGAATGATCGAGGCTGAATATGCCCCTTTTTGCTTGGTAGCCTAAGAATTAGTAAACCGATCTATTAATGGACGCGAATCCTAAAGATAGATCTATTAGGCCTAACAAACCCCATCCAAAGTACCGGATGATTTAGTACTTCGAATTCGTTTTTATCATGTCCGATGGATTTCCCGGAATGATAGGGGATATTCTTATAAGCATCTTGTTAATGGCGGTTACCAGGTGTTCACCACATGAATGACTTTTATCTCTATGTATGAGATGTATATTGAAATATGAAATCTTGTGGTCTATTATTACGATTTGATAAATATATAGGTTAAACCTATAACTCACCAACATTTTTGTTGACGTTCAAAGCATGTTTATACTCAGGTGATTATTAAGAGCTTCTGCTGTTGCATGCTAAAATATGGACAAGATTTGGTGTCAGCATGCTTGTACAATATTGTTTAAAACTGCATTTGAGATTTACTTTGTTGTAACATGTTAATATTGTAAACCAATATGTATTGGTAGTGTGTAAGTGTGATATTTTTAGATTATCATTTCTTGATAATCTAGGTGGTGTCCTTTTAACCTTGTCGATAAAATAAAGGTTATGGTTTGTTTTAAAAACGAATGCAGTCTTTGAAAAACGTCTCATATAGAGGTCAAAACCTAGCAAAGAGATCAATTAATATGAAACGTTTATAATCCATATGAACGGGACATTTCAGTTGGTATCCGAGCGTTGGTCTTAGAGAACCAGAAATTTGCATTAGTGTGTCTTATCGAGTTTGTTAGGATACATTAGTGAGTCTGGACTTCGACCGTGTTTTTCTTTAAAAACGATTGCTTAACACTTTTGTTGGAAACTATATATTATTAACATGAAAATATTATGTGATATATTAATCTCTTAACATGTTTGATATTGTGTGATAGATGGCTACCTCTAGTACAAATCCCATCGACTCGCCTAATAATAATGAAGAGTCGAATATATTTTGGGAAGATTCACAAATTCCCGAAGAGGAACCGGAAGAGGAGTAACCGGAAGAAGAGGAACTGGAAGAGGAGGAACCAGAAGAGGAGGAACCAGAAGAAGAAGAGGTTCCGGAGGAAGAAATATTAATACCTATAGTAAATTTATTAAATAAAAGAAAATCCTCAACCAACGGACCAAAGTTAATAATAGTCAATGGTGTTTCCTCCAAGGAAGCAAAATATTGGGAGGATTACCAATTTTTCGATGAATTGGATCCCGATGAGGATTCCGATGATGTTATAGAAATTAACTCGACCCAATTTAATAAAGTAAAAGAAAATAATAAGGGAAAAGGTATAAAAATAGAGAAACCTGATTCCAACCCCGATGAACTTTATATGTATCGGCAACATCCGTATTTCTTAAATTGTAACAATAACCCAAGAACCTCTAAACCACCAGGTTTTTCTAAACCATTGTAGAAAACGATGGCTCGTATTAGAGGAACACCATATATCCCTAGAAAATTAGGAAAACGAACCAAGTCCGAAGAAGAAGAAACCGGTGATTCAGATTAGAGGGTTGTAATCATGTTGTGTATTATATGTATTGTAGTGTGCTTGTACTTTTATGTTCTATGTAAAAATTGCTTGTATTGTTTGTTAAATATCTTTTACGAATCTAATCCTTGTCTATTTTACAGTATAAAAACATAAAATGGACGTTAAGGGTAGACAACCGAATATTTTACAAGACCTACCAGAGGATATGATTGATGAAATCTTGTCTAGAGTCTGTCAGAATTCATCAGCACAATTAGTTATGGCAAAATTAACTTGTCAAACATTTGAAAGACTTTTCAGAAATGCCTTAGTTTATAAAAGGCTTTCCTTTGATGGGTGGGGTATATCACATTGGGGAGACCGTAAGTTACGCCGTGTTTTCTTTAAAGCGTTAAATGCGGGGAACCCAAATGCAATTTTACGCTATGGGTTAAGAACCTATTTTGACTCAACATATCCCAACATAGGATTTCGTGAGATAGAAAGAGCTTCTAACATGCAACATAAAGAAGCATGTTATGCTTACGGGCTAGTGATGTTCGCTTCTTACCAAAGTGAGAAAAAGAACATCGGATTACAAATTTTAAATAAAACCTTCCCACAAGTGACGGATTCCGTAGTTGGGGTGAGAAACAAGGTTTTTAGATTATTACGGGGCTGTTGGACATTATGAAACCCTTGTCCTTTTGACGACATTACAACATGCTGCCTAGCCAATGGTCATAACGGTTATTTTCCACAAGACCAAGGATGGGAAGTCGTCTTAGTAAAACCAGAAAGCATGACTTGTTTCTGGACTTATGAATTACGTGTCTTTATTACCTTTGCTGAACGACTTGTGTATTAACTATATTTATCTTCAAACTGTCTTGTATCAAAGTTATTGTGTGCTATATTTCATGTTATATGTAATATAGCGGAATTGTAAGTTTGAAGAATATTTGAATGTGATATATTATTATAATCAGTTTTTCATATGGAATTGTAGTAGTTAAATTGTATATTAGCTACTAAGTATGAACTTAACGGGTAGGTAGTACCCGAATTTAAACTTATAAAACGCTAATAAGAAGAAAAAGCTTTTATAAATGAGTTCATATTATGCTATGAAATACTATTGACTACTCTTAATATTCTGTATGATTAACTCGATTCAGTTGGCTATTTTGAAGGAAATGGCACCGACTACTCGACACACCATGAATATGAGCGAAGAGGAATTTCGTACCTTTCTTGCGGCAAACATAGCCGCAGTACAGGCTGCGCTACATACCAACAATAACTCTGAATCTAGCAATGCAGCTAACGGTGCAAGAAATCGTGTAGGATGCTCCTACAAACAGTTCACTGCCTGCAAACCTTTGGAATTTGATGGAATCGAAGGACCAATTGGATTGAAACGGTGGACCGAGAAGGTCGAATCGGTGTTTTCCATAAGTAAGTGTACTGAAGAGGACAAAGTTAAGTATGCTACGCCTACCTTCACAGGTACTGCGTTAACGTGGTGGAATACATATCTTGAACAGGTAGGACAAAATGCTGCTTACGCACTACCGTGGTCGATATTCAAACAATTGATGAACGAACAGTACCGTCCTAGAAACGAAGTCAATAAGCTCAAGGTAGAGCTTAGAGAGTTACGAACACAAGGGTTCAACATTACCACATATGAACAACGATTCACAGAGTTGTGGCTATTGTGTCCGGGAGTGTTCGAAGATGAAGAAGAGAAGATCGACACATTTGTAAAGGGTTATCAGTAAGGATTCAAGAAGATGTGAGTTCACACGAGCTCGCTTCCATACAAAAGGCAAGTCGAATGGCTCAAAACTCATAAATCAGATTGAGGGAAGAATTAAAGAGCAGACGGCCGAAGAAGCCAACACGAAACAACTCAAGAGAAAGTGGGAGGAAAATGGTGACAAGAGTCACCAGTACAACAACAATAACAATTACAACTACAATCGCAACAACTATCCCAACAACCGCAACAACAATCGCAACAATAACCGCAATCCTAACAATAACTACAACAAACGTCCAAACAACAACTACAACTACAACAACCGTTTCAATAACAATAACAACCCCAATAACAACCTCAATAACAACAACGGCAACAAAAACCAAAAACAGCCATGTCATAGGTGTGAAGAAAATCACCCGGGGTTTTGCACGACATTTTGCAACAGGTGTAAAAGAAATGGTCATAGTGTGACAAAGTGTGAGGTCTACGGACCAAGGGTTAACAGAACTAAAGGAATAAATAGTGTCAGAACAAGTAATGCCGGAACGAATAGTGTCAGAGCAAGTAATACCAACGTTGTTTGTTATAAATGTGGAAAACCAGGCCACATTATTAGAAATTGCCCGAATCAGGGGAATACTAATAGGCAGGGCCACGGAATAGTTTTCAATATTAATGTGGCAGAAGCACAGGAAGACCCGGAGCTTGTTACGGGTACGTTTCTTATTGACGATAAATCTGCTTATGTTTTATTTGATTTGGGTGTGGATAGAAGCTATATGAGTAGAGATTTTTGTGCTAAATTAAGTTGCCCATTGACGCCTTTGGATAATAAATTTTTACTCGAATTAGCAAACGGTAAATTAATTTTAGCAGATAATATATGTCGGGATAGAGAAATTAAACTGGGGGATGAAACGTTTAAGATTGATTTAATACCAGTCGAGTTAGGGAGTTTTGATGTAATAATTGGCATGGACTGGTTGAAAAAGGTGAGAGCAGAGGTCGTTTGTTACAAAAATGCGATTCGCATTATGCGTGAAAAAGGAAAACCTTTAATGGTGTACGGAGAAAAGAACAACGCGAAGTTAAATCTTATTAGTAGTTTGAAGGCGCAAAAACTAATAAGAAAAGGTTGTTACATCATTTAGCACACATCGAGGAAGTTAAACCTGAAGAAAAGAACATCAGTGATGTTCCCGTCGCAAAAGAATTTCCCGATGTATTTTCGAAAGAATTACCGGGATTACCCCCACATCGATCCGTTGAATTTCAAATAGACCTTGTACCAGGAGCTGCACCAATAGCTCGTGCTCCATACAGACTCGCACCCAGCGAAATGAAAGAATTACAAAGTCAGTTACAGGAACTTTTAGAGCGTGGTTTCATTCGAACAAGTACATCACCATGGGGAGCTCATGTTCTGTCTGTCAAGAAGAAAGATGGTACATTCAGGTTGTGTATCGACTACCGAAAGTTGAACAAACTTACCATCAAAAACTGTTACCCATTACCGAGAATCGATGACTTATTTGATCAACTAGAAGGCTCGTCGGTTTATTCAAAGATCGATTTATGTTCTGGATATCATCAAATTCGAGTGAAGGAGGATTATATTCCGAAGACTGCTTTAGGACGTGTTACGGTCATTACGAGTTTATGGGTATGCCGTTTGGATTGACTAAGGCACCAGCTGTGTTCATGGACCTCATGAACCGAGTGCGTGGGCCATATCTTGACAAGTTTGTCATTATTTTCATCGATGACATACTTATTTATTCGAAGAATTATCAAGAGCACGAAGAACATTTGAGAAAAGTGCTAGAGTTGGTGAGAAAAGAAAAACTGTACGTTAAGTTTTCAAAGTGTGCATTTTGGTTGGAAGAAGTTCAATTCATCGGTCAGATAGTGATCAAAGAAGGTATTCAGGTGGATCCAGCAAAGATTGAAACTGTTGAAAAGTGGGAAACCCCGAAAACTCCGAAACACATACGCCAATTTTTAGGGCTGGCTGGTTATTACAGGAGATTCATCCAAGATTTTTCCAAAATAGCAAAACCCTTGACTGCATTAACGCATAAAGGGAAGAAATTTGAATGGAAGGATGAACAAGAGAAAGCATTTAAATTGTTGAAGAAAAAGTTAACTACGGCACCTATATTGTCGTTACCTGAAGGGAATGATGATTTTGTGATATATTGTAATGCCTCAAAGCAAGGTCTCGGTTGTGTATTAATGCAACGAACGAAGGTAATTGCTTATGCGTCTAGACAATTGAAGATTCATGAGCAGAATTATACGACGCATGATTTGGAATTAGGCGCAGTTGTTTTCGCATTAAAGACTTGGAGGCACTACTTATATGGGGTCAAAAGTATTATATATACCGACCACAAAAGTCTTTAACACATATTTAATCAGAAACAACTGAACATGAGGCAGTGCATGTGGATTGAATTGTTGAATGATTACGACTTTGAGATTCGTTACCACCCAGGGAAGGCAAATGTGGTAGCCGACGCCTTGAGCAGAAAGGACAGAGAACCCATACGAGTAAAAGTTATGAATATAATGATTCACACTAACCTTACTACTCAAATAAAGGAGGTGCAACAAGGAGTTTTAAAAGAGGGAAATTTAAAGGATAAAATACTCAAAGGATCGGAGAAGCATCTTAATATTCGGGAAGACGGAACCCGGTAATGGCTGAAAGAATTTGGGTACCAAAATTTGGAGATATGAGAGAAATGGTACTTAGAGAAGCTCTTAAAACCAGATACTCAATACATCCTGGAGCGGGGAAGATGTACAAGGATCTCAAGAAACGTTTTTGGTGGCCGGGTATGAACGCCGATGTTGCTAAATACGTAGGAGAATGTTTGACGTGTTCTAAGGTCAAAGCTGAGCATCAGAAACCTCAGGTCTACTTCAACAACCCGAAATCCCGGAATGGAAATGGGAAAACATTATCATGGATTTCATCACTAAATTGCCAAGGAATGCAAGTGGTTTTGATACTATTTAGGTAATAGTTGATCATCTCACCAAATCAGCACACTTCCTGCCAATAAGAGAAGATGACAAGATTGAGAAGTTAGCACGACTGTATTTGAAGGAAGTCATCTCCAGACATGGAATACCAATCTCTATTATCTCTGATAGGGATGCCAGATTTATTTCAATATTCTAGCACACATTACAGCAAGCATTAGGAACTCGTCTAGACATGAGTACTGCCTATCATCCACAAACTGATGGGCAGAGTGAAAGGACGATACAAACACTTGAAGACATGCTAAGAGCATGTGCTATTGATTTCGGAAACAGTTGGGATCGACACCTACCGTTAGAAGAATTTTCCTACAACAACAGCTACCATTCAAGCATTGAGATGGCGCCGTTTGAAGCACTTTATGGTAGAAAGTGCAGGTCTCCGATTTGTTAGAGTGAAGTGGGGGTTAGACAGATTACGGGTCCGGAGATAATACAAGAAACTACCGAGAAGATCATCCAAATTCAACAACGGTTGAAAACCTCCAAAAGTCGACAAAAGGGCTACGCTGACATTAAAAGAAAAGATATAGAATTTGAAATTGGAGAGATGGTCATGCTTAAAGTTGCACCTTGGAAAGGCGTTGTTCGATTTGGTAAACGAGGGAAATTAAATCCAAGGTATATTGGACCATTCAAGATTATTGATCGTGTCGGACCAGTAGCTTACCGACTTGAGTTACCTCAACAACTCGCGGCTGTACATAACACTTTACACGTCTCAAATTTGAAGAATTGTTTTGCTAAAGAAGATCTCACTATTCCGTTAGATGAAATCCAAATCAACCAAAAACTTCAATTCATCAAAGAACCCGTCGAAATAATGGATCGTGAGGTTAAAAGACTTAAGCAAAACAAGATACCAATTTTTAAGGTTCGATGGAATGCTCGTAGAGGACCCGAGTTCACCTGGGAACGAGAAGACCAGATGAAGAAGAAATACCCGCACTTATTTCCAGAAGATACGTCAACACCTCCAACTACTTAAAATTTCGGGACGAAATTTATTTAACGGGTAGGTACTATAGTGACCCGAACTTTTCCATGTTTATATATATTAAATGAAATTGATATTTACATGATTAAGTGTTTCTAACATGTTAAGCAATCAAACTTGTTAAGACTTGATTAATTGAAATAGGTTTCATATAGACAATTGACCACCCAAATTGACAGCGATTCATGAACGTTACAAATTCGTAAAAACTACATGATGTTATATATATAGACATATATATGGTTAACATGAGATTATGTTAAGTAAGTATCTCACTAGGTATATTAACAATGAGTGATATACATAAAAATGAGTTTATTGAATTAAGAAACTCGAAACAATATATATAACGATTATCGTTATAACAACGTCTTACTAAATACATATGAATCTTATTAAGATATTGATACACTATGTTTAATCATGATAAATTATAAGTAAACATATCATTAAGTGTATTAACAATGAACTACATATGTAAAAACAAGACTATTAACTTAAGGATTTCGAAACGAGACATATATGTAACGATTATCGTTGTAACGACATTTAAATGTATATATATATATCATATTAAGATATATTAATACATCATAATATCATGATAATGTAATAATTTAACATCTCATTAGATATAATAAACAATGGGTTAACAACATTTAACAAGATCGTTAACTTAAAGGTTTCAAAACAGCATTACATGTAACGACTAATGATGACTTAACGACTCAGTTAAAATGTATATACATATAGTGTTTTAATATGTATTTATACACTTTTAAAAGACTTCAATACACTTATCAAAGTACTTCTACTTAACAAAAATGCTTACAATTACATCCTCGTTCATTTTCATCAACAATTCTACTCGTACGCACAATACCCAGCTTCTAAATGTATTTACTATTGGTATATACACTTCAATGATCAGCTCTTAGCAGCCCTTGTGAATCACCTAACACATGTGGGAACCATCATTTAACATCTAGCAAGAAATATCTAACAAAAAAACAAACTAATGGAGCCTATATGGGATGCTTAAGTTCACGTGAATATGAGAGCTCACAAACACATTCACTTTGCAATTTTCTTGAATCAAATTACTCTCTCTCAAGTGTTCGTCCATTGTTCTAAGTGTTCTTCATTAAAAACTAGCTCAATCTAGTTCATAAATCCATACATAAACCAAGTTACAAAACAACTACTCAAGAACACACCAACAACACTTCCAAGTTTGCTAGCTTACTTTCAATCTTGCAAATCCATTTTAAGTGATCATCCAATCTTAAGAAATCTTTCTTATTTACAGTAAGATATCTTTCTAATACAAGGTAATACTCATATTCAAACTTTGATTCAATTTCTATATCTATAACAATCTTATTTTGAGTAGAAATCTTACTTGAACTTGTTTTTGTGTCATGATTCTACTTTAAGAACTTTCATGTCATGATCTCATTTCCAGTAGGTTTATCCACAAAACGTGAGGTAGTAATGATGTTCATAACATCATTCGAATCATATATATAAAACTATCTTATTCGAAGGTTTAAACTTGTAATCACTAGAACATAGTTTAGTTAATACTAAACTTGTTCGCAAACAAAAGTTAATACTTCTAACTTGATTGTTCCATATCTATATGATATGCTAACTTAATGATCTAAAACCTGGAAACACGAAGAACACCGTAAAACCGGACATACGCCGTCGTAGTAAAATCGGGGACTGTTTTGGTTTGGATAATTAAAAACTATGATTAACTTTGATTTAAAAGCTATTCTTTTGGGAAAATGATTTTTCTTATGAACATGAAACTATATCCAAAAATCATGGCTAAACTCAAAGTGGAAGTATGTTTTCCAAAATGGTCATCTAGACGTCGTTCTTTCAACTGAAATGACTACCTTTACAAAAATGACTTGTAACCTGTATTTCTGACTATAAACTTATACTTTTTCTGTTTAGATTCATAAACTTAAGTTCAATATGAAACCATAGCAACTTGAATCACTTAAAACGAATTTAAAACGAAGAAGTTATGGGTAATACAAGATTGGATAATTTTGCTTGTTGTAGCTACATGAAAATTGGTAACAAATCTATATTAATCATATCCTAGCTAACTTATATTGTATTATACATGTATTTTAATATATTATGTAATCTTAGGATACCATAGACACGTATACTAATATTTTGACATATCATATCGACCCATGTATATATATTATTTGGAACAACCATAGACACTCTATATGCAGTAATGTTTGAGTTAGCTATACAGGGTTGAGGTTGATTCCAAAAATATATATATACTTTGAGTTGTGATATAGCCTGAGACGTGTATACACTGGGTCATGGATTGATTCAAGATAATATATATATATATATATATATATATATATATATATATATATATATATATATATATATATATATATATATATATATATATATATATATATATATATATATATATATATATATATATATATATATATATATATATATATATATATATATATATATATATCGATTTATTTCTGTACATCTTACTGTGGATAACTAGTTGTAGGTTACTAACGAGGACAGCTGACTTAATAAACTTAAATCAGTAAAACGTATTAAAAATGTTGTAAATATATTTTGAACATAATTTGATATATATGTACATATTTTTTATAGTTTCGTGAATCGACTAGTGGCCAAGATTACTTCCCGACGAAGTAAAAATCTGTGAGAGTGAGTTATAGTCCCACTTTTAAAATCTAATATTTTTGGGATGAGAATACATGCAGTTTTATAAATGTTTTACGAAATAGACACAAGTAAATGAAACTACATTATATGGGTGAATGATCGAAGCCGAATATGCCCATTTTTGCTTAGTAGCCTAAGAATTAGTAAACCGATCTACTAATTGACGTGAATCCTAAAGATAGATCTATTGGGCCTAACAAACCCCATCCGAAGTACCGGATGATTTAGTACTTCGAATTCGTTTTTATCAAGTCCGATGGATTTCCCGGAATGATAGGGGATATTCTGATATGCATCTTGTTAATGTCGGTTACCAGGTGTTTACCATATGAATGATTTTTATCTCTATGTATGGGATGTATATTGAAATATGAAATCTTGTGGTCTATTATTACGATTTGATAAATATATAGGTTAAACCTATAACTCACCAACATTTTTGTTGACGTTTAAAGCATGTTTATTCTCAGGTGATTATTAAGAGCTTCTGCTGTTGCATGTTAAAATATGGATAAGATTTGGTGTCAGCATGCTTGTACAATATTGTTTAAAACTGTATTCGAGATTTACTTTGTTGTAACATATTAATATTGTAAACCAATATGTATTGGTAGTGCGTAAGTGTCATATTTTTAGATTATCATTTTTAGATTAAATAAAGGTTATGGTTTGTTTTAAAAACGAATGCAGTCTTTGAAAAACGTCTCATATAGAGGTCAAAATCTTGCAAAGAGATCAATTAATATGAAACGTTTATATCGATATGAATGGGACATTTCAAAAACTGCCCAGAATCGGCAAAAGAGCTACGCTGACATTAGAAGAAAAGATTTAGAATTTGAAATTGGTGACATGGTCATGCTTAAGGTATCACCTTGGAAAGACGTTGTTCGATTTGGTAAACGAGGAAAACTAAACTCGAGATACATTGGGCCATTCAAGATTATTGATCGTGTCGGACCGGTAGCTTATCGACTTGAATTACCGCAACAATTAGCTTGCGTACATAATACCTTTCACGTCTCAAATCTGAAGAAATGCTTAACTAAAGAAGATCTCACTATTCCTTTAGACGATTGAGATCAACGAAAAACTACAATTCGTTGAGAACCCGTCAAGGTAATGGATCGTGAGGTTAAAGGACTTAAATAAAACAAGATACCAATCGTTAAAGTTCGATGGAATGCTCGTAAAGGACCCGAGTTCACCTGAGAGCATGAAGATCAGATGAAACAGAGATACCCGCACTTATTTCTAGATGATCCATCAACACCTCCATCTACTTCAAATTTCGGGGCGAAATTTATTTAACGGGTAGGTACTGTAGTGACCCGAACTTTTCTATGATTATATATTATATAAGATTCATATTTACATGATTAAATGTTTCCAACATGTTAAGCAATCAAACTTGTTAAGACTTGATTAATTGAAACGGATTTTATGTAATTGTTTGACTACCCAGTTTATCCGATGATTCACGAATGTTATAACTTGTATATTGAAAGGACCCGTTCATACCGATTATAAATGATTCAAAATAGTTGATTTCATTGCGAGGTACTTGACCTATATATGATACATTTTACAAACATTGCATTCGTTTTTAAAAGACAAACTTTCATTACATCGAAAGTTGACGGCATGCATACCATTTCATAATATATCCAACTATAATTGACTTAGTAATAATCTTGATGAACTCAATGACTCGAATGCAACGTCTTTTGAAATATGTCATGAATGACTCCAAGTAATATCTCTAAATGAGCAAATGCACAGCGGAAGATTTCTTTTATACCTGAGAATAAACTTTCTTTCAAGTGTCAACCAAAAGTTTGGTGAGTTCATAGGTTTATCATAAATAATAAAATTCATCATTTTGATAGACCACAAGATTTAAATGCTGCATGGTACAAATGGGCCCGAATCCTATACCCACCTGTAATGTACATGCGATATCTTTTAAATACAGTACACCTTTCTCGTGTACGAAACCATTTTCACAAATCTTAGTAACCGTACACATATCTCGTGCACAAAAACTAATACACATAACCTGTGTATAAAAATCATTCTCTCGATACATAACATTCACATCAATTGGTGGCAATTATCATGTCCACATAATTCAATGGTGGGAATTATCATGTCCACATAATTCAATGGTGGCAATTATTATGTCCACATAATTCAACGGTGGCAATTACCATGTCCACATAATTCAAGGTGGAAATTATCATGTCCACATAATTCAACGATGGCAATTATCATGTCCACATAATTCAATGGTGGCAATTATCATGTCCACATAATTCAATAATAATTCACAGAACTTCTGTCTTCATAATAATTCATTCGAGGAATGTTTTACTTGTGTCTATCTTGTCAAACATTTATAAAAGCATTTCATGTATTCACAGTTTAAAATATATTTCAAAAGCATTTAATAAAGTAGTTGTAAAAAAAAAGTTATAAAGCAGCGCATGTATTTTCAGTCCCAAAAATGTAAAGAGTAAAAGGGAGCAAATGAACTCACAATACGATATTTTGTAGTAAAATATGCATACGACGATACTGAATAATGCAGGGTTGGCCTCGGATTCACGAACCTCAAAGAAGTATCCCTAAAAAAATTTCCCAAGTCCGGGTCTAAACCCGCGACGTCCCGCTAACCCGACAACTCCCTTAACCATCCAAGCTAATCCATTTTTCTGATTTATTCCTATACTATTTCTATATAACCGTATATTCTGTTTTCCCTTTTCTTCTTCCACTACGAACAAAACCCATGAATAATCATCATCTTTATCATAACATCACAACATCCTACCATCATGTAGTCATCATCATACACCATCTTCATCATAATCTAGTCGTCTATATCATTATCATCCTAATATCATGTGACTATCTTTATTCATTTATCCTTCTCATCTTCGTGATACCCCATTACCATCATCGTTATGCATCAATATTTTCATTATATCAATTATCATATGCCATAATATCCACATACATCATCACTAATCATTTACGGTACCATGCATATAACATCATCTATTATAATCATATTCATAGTCATTCTCTATAACCATCAACGAATTCATTACTTCATGGCCCAACATAAAATGACTAGTTCTAAGCGGCCCAACATAGGAACCAGAACATGGCAGTCTAAAGTTTAAAACAAAAGCCTTGGTTTTAGCAACATGAATTCTGACAGCAGTAGGATCAAAAAGGAGACGCGCAGCCATCCTTGTCATCATCACCACCCAATACTTTAATTCCAAGATTAGTAATCCATCTATTGAAAATGACGTCCATTTATATTAACCCAAATATATTTCGTCTATTTGATGTGGTGGTACTTGTCGAGAACATGGGTAACATAAATAGCCACGATAGCAACCCATTTATATATTATGAACCCATGAGGTATGTCTTTTTCTTTTTAATAAATGTCGACCACCCCACAGATAAAGTAGAATACAAAAGTCGCCTAATAATATTACCAAGGTTCGGCCAAAACAATTACATGGCCCATCAATCGATTAACCTATTTCTATATCGAGTGGATTATCCACGCTAGAAATTGTCGGCCACAAAATAGAAGAAAAAACACTCATTCTTGCTTTCTTATTCCTTTTTATACATGAACGATACCCATTTGAATTATAAACATTTTATATCATCAAACATTATCACTTCATTATCATATATCATCATCATTAATCTCTTGCATATAATTTTAAACAGAAGACGGACTTACAGCAGCAAAAATCGTATTAGTTTCAACTAGAAAGGTGGCGAGCTTGGTGGTTTTAGGTCACAAAGAAATAGTAGTAGCAATTGGCGTGTGTGATGATCTTGAGGAGGGTTCGATGATGGTGTTATGGTGGTCTTTATTCTAGTCGAACAACAACCAACACAAAAAGGGTTAGATGTAATAAAGTTGTAGGTGGGTTACGGTTATGATCGAATAGAAAAGCTAGCAAGTGTCAATGGTTTAATGATGGTTTAAAGTGGTTCTCGGGTGTTGATTGTCGAACAAATTGCACCTTAGAACTAGTGGGTTTGTTGTGGTTTGTGTTTCTCATTGTTGGTTTTTCCCAGATGAACAGAGTGATGGATTGTATATTATATAATGCTCGTGTTATCGACATGAAGAATCAAGTCCAAGAAGAAAACAAATAAAAATATATAAAGCAAAAAGTGAAGTGTAACGGATTCGTACGATATATACAGCACAAGATTCGATTACAGTTTGTTACGTAGCCTTGATGGGGTCGACAGAAGAATCTCAAGCAGGAAGAAGGTAATAAGAAAATAGAATTAGATAGGGACTTGAAACAGATTCGTACGCTTTAACTGTTATTGACAGCTAACAAATTTTGTATCTATCTGATTATTTTCTTTTCTCGTTAAATTGCAGAAGGATTTTATATGGAATGGTTGTTTGTAGTGAAGATATTGAATGGACAAGAATCTTTGAGCAGAAGAAGAAATCAAGAGAAAAATATAAAAATGAATAAAGCTGATCATGTTGTCTAACTGAATTGGATTCTTTATCAGATTAATATCTAACAATCTTTATATCTTACTGAATTATTATATCTGTTTTTGATTCTATCAGATTTTGTTGTGTATCTGTGATTCAATCTCGACTGGTAACAAATTTGATTGTTATATTCAACTGAATTTGTTTGTTAATGAGCCTAATTGGAATTGTTTGTACCAAATTGTAGACAGAAAACAAATTGTAATACAGTATGATTGGTACGTGCAACTTATTATGTTGTTATAATTCCTTATTTTTGATAATGAATAAATGTAAAGATATTAAAAATAATAATTCTATTAATAGTAATAATAATACATAAAAATAATAATACAGAAATATTGTTAATAATAATAAGATAATAATATTGTTAATAATTATTATCATAAAAATAATATTTAGGATAATGATATTAATAGTTATAATAATGTTTATAATGAAATAATAATATTAATTAATTGTATTATTTTTGTAATACTAATACTGATAATATATAATGATTAATAATAAGTTACTTGTATCCAATTTTATATATGTATATATATACATATATATATATATGTATGTATGTATATATATATATATGTATGTATATATATATGTATGTATATATATATATGTATGTATATATATATATATATATATATATATATGTATATATATATATATATATATTATATTATATTAATAATAGAAATATTAATATTAATATTAACATTAATAATAATAATAATAAGAATAATAATAATGAAAGTAATGATAATTATATTCAAACTTGTAACTAAATTTAATATATTACAATTTATTACTATTTACCAATTATATAATATATTGAATCTTTAATATTTATTACATATATATATATATATATATATATATATATATATATATATATATATATATATATATATATATATATATATATGTAATAAATATATGTAATATATATATATATATATATATATATATATATATATATTACAACATATAATATTACAAATTATAATTCCAATTGCTATGTATATATATATACGCACACATATCTATTTACAAATAGTTGCTCGTGAATCGTCGGGAATGGTCGAAGGTCAATTTGAATATATGAAACAGTTCAAAATTTTTCAGACTCGGTTTAATAGACTTTGCTTAACATGTCAAAACCTTATAAACATTGGTCATCACAGTACCTACCCGTTAAAGAAATTTCGTCCCGGAATTTGAGTGAGGTCGTCATGGTTAACAATAAAAATGTTTTATGACGAATACTAGTTAATAAATAGGGTTTTATCATTATAGATAAATAGATAAAAACGATTCAATTAAGTGGAGCGTTTGAGTGAAGCTGTCACAAAAGATTGAGATAGATATTTAACTTTTGATGTAGTCACGGTGGATTTCCGGAATTCAAGGAATGAATGTAGTGACCCGAACTTTTCCATGTTTATATATATTAATTGAGATTGATATTTACAAGACTAAATGTTTCCAACGTGTTAAGAAATCAAACTTGTTAAGACTTGATTAAATAAAATAAGTTTCATATAGACAATTGATCACCCAAGTTGACCGGCGATTCACGAACGTTACAAAATTGAGAAAACTACATGTTGTGGTATATATATATATATATATATATATATATATATATATATATATATATATATATATATATATATATATATATATATATATATATATATATATATATATATGGTTGACATGAGATTATGATGAGTATGTATCTCACTAATTATATTAACAATGTGTGATATACGTAAGAAATGAGATTACTAAGTTAAGAAACTCGAAATGATATATATAACGATTATCGTTATGATAACGTCTACTAAATACATATGTATCATATTAAGATATTGATACACTATATTTAACATGATAAAATGATATTTAAATATATCATTAAGTGTGTTAACAATGAACTACATATGTAAAAACAAGACTACTAACTCAAGAATTACGAAACGAGACTTATATGTAACGATTATCGTTGTAACGATATTTTAATGTATGTATCATATTAAGAGATATTCATACATCATAATATCATGATAATATAATAATTTAACATCTCATTTGATATAATAAACATTGGGTTAACAACATTAATTGATATCGTTAACTTAAAGGTTTCAAAACAACACTTACATGTAACGACTAACGAAGACTTAACGAATCCATTAGAATGTATATACATGTTGTGTTTTGATATGTATTCTTACACTTTTTAAAGACTTCAAGACACATATCAAAGTACTTCTACTTAACAAAAATGCTTACAATTACATTCTCGTTCAGTTTCATCAACAATTCTACTCGTATGCACCCGTATTCTTACTCGTACAATACACAGCTTTTAGATGTATGTACTATTGGTATATACACTCCAATGATCAGCTCTTAGCAGCCCATGTGAGTAACCTAACACATGTGGGAACCATCATTTGGCAACTAGCATGAAATATCTCATAAAATTACAAAAATATTAGTAATCATTCATGACTTATTTACATGAAAACAAAATTACATATCCTTTATAATCCATATACCAACGACCAAAAACACCTATAAACACTTTAATTCTACATCTTTCTTCATCTAATTGATCTCTCTCAAGTTCCATCTTCAAGTTCTAAGTGTTCTTCATAAATTCCATAAGTATAGTTTCATAAAAATCAAGAATACTTCCAAGTTTGCAAGTCTACTTCCAAGCTTTCTAATCCATTCCAAGTAATCATCTAAGATCAATGAACCTTTGTTATTTACATTAGGTTATATTTTTAATTCAAGGTAATATTCATATTCAAACTTTGATTCAATTTCTACAACTATAACAATCTTATTTCGAGTAAAAATCTTACTTGAACTGTTTTCGTGTCATGATTCTGCTTCAAGAACTTTCAAGCCATCCAAGGATCCTTTGAAGCTAGATCTATTTTTCTCATTTCCAGTAGTTTTATCCAGAAAACTTGAGGTAGTAATGATATTCTTAACATCATTCGATTCATACGTATAGAGCTATCTTATTCGAAGGTTTAAACTTGTAATCACTAGAACATAGTTTAGTTAATTCTAAACTTGTTCGCAAACAAAAGTTAATCCTTCTAACTTGACTTTTAAAATCAACTAAACACATGTTCTATATCTATATGATATGATAACTTAATGATTTAAAACTTGGAAACATGATGAACACCATAAAATCGGATATACGCCGTCGTAGTGAAACCGGGGGCTGTTTTGGTTTGGATAATTAAAAACTATGATAAACTTTGATTTAAAAGTTGTTCTTCTTGGAAAATGATTTTTCAAATGAACATGAAACTATATCCAAAAATCTTGGTTAAACTCAAAGTGAAAGTCTGTTTTTCAAAATGGTCATCAAGATGTCGTTCTTTCGACGGAAATGACTAACTCTTTAGTAATTGACATGTAACTTAAATTTTTGACTATAAACCTATACTTTTTCTGTTTAGATTCTTAAATTAGAGTTCAATATGAAACCATAGCAATTTGATTCACTCAAAACGGATTTAAAATGAAGAAGTTATGGGTAAAACAAGATTGGATATTTTTGATCTTTTTAGCTACGGGAAATGTTTAACAAATCTAAAAAAATCATATCCTAGCTAACTTATATTGTATTATATATGTATTCTAATATATTATGTAATCTTGGGATACCATATACACGTATACAAATGTTTTGACATATCATATCGACCCATGTATTTATATTATTTGGAACAACCATAGACACTCTATATGCAGTAATGTTGGAGTTAGCTATACATGGTTGAGGTTGATTCCAAATATATATATACCTTGAGTTATGATCTAGCTTGAGACGTGTATACACTGGGTCGTGGATTGATTCAAGATAATATATATCGATTTATTTCTGTACATCTAACTGTGGACAACTAGTTGTAGGTTACTAACGAGGACAGCTGACTTAATACACTCAAATCTTTAAAACATAATAAAAATGGTTGTAATTATATTTTGACCATACTTTGATATATATGTACATATTTGTATAGGTTCGTGAATCGATCCGTGGCCAAGTCTTATTTCCGAGGAAGGAAATATCTGTGAAAGTGAGTTATAGTCCCACTTTTAAAATCTAATATTTTTGGGATGGGAATAAATGCAGGTTTTATAAATGATTTACAAAATAGACACAAGTACGTGAAACTATATTCTATGGTTGAATTATCGAAATCGAATATGCCCCTTTTTATTAAGTCTGGTAATCTAAGAATTGGGAAACAGACACCCTAATTGACGCGAATCCTAAAGATAGATCTATTGGGCCTAACAAACCCCATCCAAAGTACCGGATGCTTTAGCACTTCGAAATTTATATCATATCCGAAGAGTGTCCCGGAATGATGGGGATATTCTTATATATGCATCTTGTTAATGTCGGTTACCAGGTGTTCACCATATGAATGATTTTTATCTCTATTGTGACACCGCTAGTTTTTTTTTTTTTTTTTTTTTTTTTTTTTTTTACACGTGGCGGAAGCATAATATTAATTAATTACGATTTCAACATTTGTACAAACCGATATCACGTGTCATTAAAACAATTTACATATTAATAGGAAGAGACGTAAATACATTTTGTTTTCAAAGGTACATGGTTCATATTCTAAAAGACCACATCAGAGTTAACCCTGTCAAACATAACATCATCATGCCTGTCTTCTCCCAAAAGCACTATCTACAAAAGCTAACAACCTGCAGGGAGGAGATGGAGGGGAATTAGCACGAAGCTAAGTGAGTACGACTAACTACAGGCCATAGTATACATAAGTGTTATACTAATCATGTCACTTAGTCTAACACACAAACATCACCCAAGTGCCGTCTACAGAGACTCTGGCGGCTCGGCCAAACCATTAACCACCAGCTGATCGGACTGGGGCTTACCAGAAGTTCCTCCACCACGCGACGGACGCGTCATTCACATATATATACGCCACGGCTGTCTAGGCCACCACATGAGGAACCCAACCCGCAGGTTGATCTCTCCTACCGAGGTCACCACACAATAGGGACGCACTGGGCTCCAGCAGACAAGCATCAACCAACATGCAGTCATCACAATGTACCAACTATCCACAACAATAAGTATATCTAACAAGCATGGCAGTCATAATATAACATGCTACTATATACTATATACTCCAGTTAGTCCCACTCACCGATTACCAGCAAATGAGAAGGTGTTCAGCTTTCTAGTCACTGAACCTTCTCTTTTTTCTTTTCTCCTGAGAAACACATATACACAAGTTAGTTTCTATTCATTAACTCCAAATAACACAAATATAGAAATTTTGTCAGAAAATCTGTCCGCTAAAATTTTTCTCCTTAACACTTGTGCACTTTCAAAATTTACATCAAAATACAAACGGGCAGCATAACGGCTAAAACTCAACACTTTGGTAAAATATTCTGCCCTGGACACTCAGTCGGTCGACTGACACTGACAGTCGGTCGACTGTCTACACAATCGGTCGACTGACCCTCTCAGTCGGTCGTCTCACTTGGTATATCATCAATCGGCCGAAGGTAAATCTCAGTCGATCGGTTGTCATCGTCAATCGGTCGGTTCACCCTCGGTCGGTCGACTGTCGACCGACAGTCGGCCGACTGTGTTCATCTTCTTCAGAAGCTGAACACAAGTTACGGACTTCAAGCTAAAATCGCCAAAACTCGATCTAGAGCTCATTTTCGACACCAAAACTTACCACAACTCAATTACTACATGTTATAGACTATAAACCCACAAAGTTTTGACCTTAACAACATCAAATCTATGGGTTTTGACATAAAATCAAGCTTTTTACAAAACTTACACAAAACTATGAATTTAACCACGAATTGAACACAAAAACACATGTTTCTTACCTTGTTAGAATCAGTAGACAACAAAGAACACGATTCCAAGAACAATTTGAGCTCAAGAACTAGTTTTAGCAATTAGGGTTTCAAAGGGGAAGAATTTAGGTACAAGGTAATATTTGGGAAGGGTCTGGAAAGTGCAAGAAATGCACTGCATAAGGCATCAAAAGTGGGTTAAAATCCCACACTGTGTGGCACACGGGTATTTATCAGTTATCTGATATCTTTCGTACATCATTTGGCAACCCAAACGAAGTCCAAATTAAATAAACAAACCTGTTCTGTGACCCTTGTCACAAACTGGTCCTAACCTCATCATTAAATAATATCAAACATTAAATAAAAATAAAAGCATATAATAACACTACACTAACTTAAGAGCATTCTAGTAATCTTACATCTAGGCCTACTTGAGGATGTTACATCTATGTATTGGATGTGTATTGAAATATGAAATCTTGTGGTCTATTGTTACGATTTGATATATATAGGTTAAACCTATAATTCATCAACATTTTTGTTGACGTTTAAAGCATGTTTATTCTCAGGTGAATACTTAGAGCTTCCGCTGTTGCATACTTAAATAAGGACAAGATTTCGAGTCCATGTTTGTATGATATTGTGTAAAAACTGCATTCAAGAAATATATGTCGATGTAATATATTTCTATTGTAAACCATTATGTAATGGTCGTGTGTAAACAGTATATTTTAGATTATCATTATTTGATAATCTACGTAATGTTTTTAAAACCTTTATTGATAAAATAAAGGTTATGGTTGTTTTAAAAATGAATGCAGTCTTTGAAAAATGTCTCATATAGAGGTCAAAACCTCGCAACAAAATCAATTAATATGGAACGTTTATAATCAATATGAACGGGACATTTCAGTTGGTATCCGAGCGTTGGTCTTAGAGAACCAGAAAATTTGCATTAGTGCGTCTTATCGAGTTTGTTAGGATGCATTAGTGAGTCTGGACTTCGACCGTGTTTTCTATAAAAATGATTGCTTAACATTTTTGTTGGAAACTATATTTTATTAACATGTAAATATTATGTGATATATTAATCTCTTAACATGTTTGATATTGTGTGATATATGTCCACCTCTAGCACAAATCCCATTGACTCACCTAATAATAACGAAGAGTCGAATATATATTGGCAAGATTCACAAGTTCTCGAAGAACCGGAAGAAGAGGAAACGGAACCGGAAGAAGAGGAACCGGAAGAAGAGGAACCAGAAGAAGAGGAACCGGAAGAAGAAGAAGAAGAGGTTCCAGAGGGGGGAATAGTAGGAACCACAGAAAACCGGTCAAATAAAAGAAAATCCTCAACCAATGGACCAAAGTTAATAATGGTCAATGGTGTTTCCGCTAAGGAAGCAAAATATTGGGAAAATTACCAATTTTCCGATGAATCGGATCCTGATGAGGATTCCGATGATGTTATAGAAATTACCCCGACCCAATTTAATGAGGCAAAAGAAAATAATAAGGGAAAAGGCATCAAAATAGAGAAATCTGATTCCGACCCGATGAACTTTATATGTACCGTCAACACCCGTATTTTCAATATCGTGACAATAACCCGAGAACCTCTAAACCACCAGGTTTTTCTAAACCAATGTGGAAAATGACGGATCGTATTAGAGGAACATCATATATCCCTAGAAGATTAGGAAAAAGAACCAAGTCTGAAGAAGAAGAAACCAGTGATTCAGATTAGAGGGGTGTGAGCATGTTGTGTAATAAATGTATTGTAGTGTGCTTGTACTTTTATGTTCTATGTATAAATTGCTTGTATTGTTTGTTATTACGAATCTAATCCTTGTCTATTTTACAGTATAAAAACAAAATGGACATTAAGGGTAGACAACCGAATATTTAGAAGACCTACCAGAGGATATGATTGAGGAAATCTTATCTAGAGTCGGTCAGAATTCATCAGCACATTTAGTTATGGCGAAATTAACTTGTCAAACATTTGAAAGACTTTCTAGAAATGCCTTAGTTTATAAAAGGCTTTCCTTTGATAGGTGGGGTATATCACATTAGGGAGACTTTAAGTTACGCCGTGTTTTCTTTAAAGCGTTAAATGCGGGGAACCCAAATGCAATTTTATGCTACGATTAAGAACCTATTTTGACTCAACATATCCCAACATAAGATTTCGTGAATTAGAAAGAGCTTCTAACATGCAACATAAAGAAGCATGTTATGCTTACGGGTTAGTGATGTTCGCTTCTTACCAAAGTGAAAAAAAGAACATCGGATTGCAGCTTTTAAATAAAACTTTCCCACAAGTGACGGATTCAGTAGTTGGGGTGAGAAACAAGGTTTTTAGATTATTACGGGGCTGTTGGACATTATGAAACCCTTGTCCTTTTGACGACATTACAACATGCTGCCTAGCCAATGGTCATAACGATTATTTTCCACAAGACCAAGGATGGGAAGTCGTCTTAGTAAAACCAGAATGCATGACTTGTTTTTGGACTTATGAATTACGTGTCTTTATTTTCTTTGCTGAACAACTTGAATATTAACTAGATTTATCTTCAAAACTGTCATGTATCATAGTGTAATATATTTCATGTTATATGTAATATAGCGAAGTTGTAAGTTTGAAGAATATTTGTATGTGATATATTATTATAATCAGTTTTTCATATGGAATTGTAGTAGTTGAATTGTATATTAGCTACTAAGTATGAACTTAACGGGTAGGTAGTACCCGAATTTAAACTTATAAAACGCTAATATGAAGAAAAAGCTTTTATAAATGAGTTCATATTATGCTACGAGATACTATTGACTACTCTTAATATTCTGTATGATTAACTTGTTTCATTTGACTATTTTGAAAAAAATGGCACCAAGTACTCGACACACCTTGAATATGAGCGAAGAGGAATTTCGTGCCTTTCTTGCTTCAAATATAGCCACAGTACAGGCCGCGCTACATACCAACAATAACTCTGAATCTAGCAATATAGCTAACGGCGCAAGAAATCGTGTAGGATGCTCCTACAAGGAATTCACTGCCTGCAAACCTTCAGAATTTGATGGGACCGAAGGACCAATCGGATTGAAACGGTGGACCGAGAAAGTTGAATCGGTGTTTGCCATAAGTAAGTGTGCCGAAGGAAACAAAGTAAAGTACGCTACGCATACCTTCACATGTATTGCGTTAACATGGTGGAATACCTATCTAGAGCAAGTGGAACAAGATGCTACTTACGCACTACCGTGGTCAGCATTCAAGCACTTGATGAACGAGAAGTACCGTCCCAGAACCGAGGTCAATAAGCTCAAGTCATAACTTAGAGGGTTACGAACACAGGGATTCGATATTACTTCATACGAAAGACGATTCACAGAATTGTGCCTATTGTGTCCGAGAGAGTTCGAAGATGAGGAAGAGAAGATCGACGCGTTTGTGAAAGGGTTACCGGAGAAATCCAAGAAGATATAAGTTCACATGAGCCTGCCTCCATACAAAAGGCATGTAGAATGGCTCACAAACTAGTGAACCAGATTGAGGGAAGAATTATAAGAACAGGCAGCTGAATAGGCCATTATGAAGCTAGTCAAAAGAAAGTGGGAGGAAAACGGTGATAAGAGTCACCAAAACATCAACAACTATCCCAACAATCACAATATCAATCGCAACTACAACAAACAGCACAATAACAACAACAACTACAACAATCATCCCAACAACAATAACAACCGCAACAACAACAACAACAATCAGAAGCAGTTATGCCAAAGGTATGAAAAGTATCACTCGGGGTTCTGCACCAAATTTTGCAACAAGTGTAAAAGAAATGGTCATAGCGCGGCGAAGTGTGAGGTCTACGGACCACGGGTTAACAGAACGAAAGGAACAAATGGTGTCGGAACAAGTAATGGTGGAGCAAGTAGTGTCGGAGCAAGTTATGCCAATGTAGTTTGTTATAAATGTGGAAAACCGGACCACATTATTAGAAATTGCCCGAACCAGGAGAACACGAATGGACAAGGCCACAGAAGAGTTTTCAATATTAATGCGGCAGAGGCACAGAAAGACCCGGAGCTTGTTACGGGTACGTTTCTTATTGATAATAAATCTTCTTACATTTTATTTGATTCGGGTGCGGATAGAAGCTATATGAGTAGAGATTTTTGTGCTAAATTAAGTTGTCCATTGACGCCGTTGGATAGTAAATTTTTACTCGAATTAGCAAACGGTAAATTAATTTCAGCAGATTATATATGCCGGAATCAAGAAATTAAACTGGGTAACGAAATATTTAAGATTGATTTGATACCAGTAGAGTTAGGGAGTTTTGATGTAATAGTTGGAATGGACTGGCTGAAGAAGATGAAAGCAGAGATCGTATGTTACAAAAATGCAATTCGCATTGTACGAGAAGAAGGAGAACCCTTAATGGTATACGGAGAAAAGGGCAACACGAAGCTACATCTTATTAGTAATTTTAAAGCACAAAAACTAATAAGAAAAGGTTGCTATGCTGTTCTAGCACACGTCGAGAAATTACAAACAGAAGAAAAGAGCATCAATGATGTTCCCGTCGCAAAAGAATTTCCGGATGTATTTCTGAAAGAATTATCGGGACTACCTCCACATCGATCTGTTGAATTTCAAATAGATCTTGTACCAGGAGTTGCACCAATAGCTCGTGCTCCTTACAGACTCGCACCCAGTGAGATGAAAGAACTATTAGCAAACTGCAAGAACTATTAGCACGTGGTTTCATTCGACCAAGCACATCACCATGGGGAGCTCCTGTTTTATTTGTCAAGAAGAAGGATGGTACATTTAGGTTGTGTATTGACTACAGAGAGTTGAATAAACTTACCATCAAAAACTGTTATCTACTGCCGAGAATTGACGACTTATTTGATCAACTACAAGGCTCGTCGGTTTATTCAAAAATCGATTTACGTTCTGGATATCATCAAATGCGAGTAAAGGAGGATGATATTCCAAAAACTGCTTTTAGGACGCGTTATGGTCATTACGAGTTTATGGTTATGCCGTTTGGATTGACTAACGCACCAGCTGTGTTCATGGACCTTATAAACCGAGTGTGTGGGCCATATCTTGACAAGTTTGTCATTGTTTTCATCGATGACATACTTATTTACTCAAAAAATGATCAAGAGCACGAAGAACGTTTGAGAAAAGCGCTAGAAGTATTGAGAAAAGAAAAACTGTACGCTAAGTTTTCGAAGTGTGAATTTTGGTTGGAAGAAGTTCAATTCCTCGGTCACATAGTGAACAAAGAAGGTATCCAGGTGGACCCGGCAAAGATCAAAACCGTTGAAAAGTGGGAAACCCCAAAAAACTCTGAAGCATATACGTCAATTTTTAGGATTGGCTGGTTACTACAGAAGATTCATCCAAGATTTCTCCAAAATAGCAAAACTCTTGACTGCATTAACGCATAAAGGGAAGAAATTTGAATGGAAGGATGAACAAGAGAAGGCATTTCAGTTATTAAAGAAAAAGCTAACTACGGCACCTATATTGTCATTGCCTGAAGGGAATGATGATTTTGTGATTTATTGTGACGCATCAAAGCAAGGTCTTGGTTGTGTATTAATGCAACGAACGAAGGTGATTGCTTATGCTTCTAGACAATTGAAGATTCAAGAGCAAAATTATACAACTCACGATTTGGAATTGTGTGCTGTTGTTTTTGCATTAAAGACTTGGAGACATTATTTATATGGGGTCAAAAGTATTATATATACCGACCACAAAAGTCTCCAACATATATTTAATCAGAAGCAACTGAATATGAGACAACGCAGGTGGATTGAACTGTTGAATGATTATGATTTTGAGATTCGATACCACCCGGGGAAGGCGAATGTGGTAGCCGACGCTTTGAGTAGAAAGGACAGAGAACCTATACGGGTAAAAGCTATGAATATAATTATTCGTACTAACCTTACTACTCAAATAAAGGAGGCGCAACAGGGAGTTGTAAAAGAAGGAAAATTGAAGAATGAGATACCCAAAGGATCAGAGAAACATCTTAATATTCGAGAAGACGGAACCCGATATAGGGCTGATAGAATTTGGGTACCAAGGTTTCGAGATGTGAGAGAAAATGTACTTAAAGAAGTACGTAAAACCAGATATTCAATACATCCCGGAGCAGGGAAGATGTATAAAGATCTCAAGAAACACTTTTGGTGGCCGGGTATGAAAGCTGATATTGCTAAATATGTAGGAGAATGTTTGATGTGTTCTAAGGTCAAAGATGAACATCAGAAACCATCAGATCTACTACAACAACCTGAAATCCTGGAATGGAAATGGGAAAACATTACCATGGATTTCATTACTAAATTGCCAAGGACTGCAAGTGGTTATGATACTATTTGGGTAATAGTTGATTGTCTCACCAAGTCAGCACACTTCCTGCCAATGAGAGAAGATGACAAAATGGAGAAGTTGGCGCGATTGTATTTGAAGGAGGTTGTCTCCAGACATGGAATACCCGTCTCTATTATCTCTGATAGGGATGGTAGATTTGTTTCAAGGTTATGGCAGACGTTGCAACAAGCATTGAGGACTCGTCTAGACATGAGTACTGCCTATCATCCACAAACTGAAGGGCAGAGTGAAAGGATGATACAAACGCTTGAAGACATGCTACGAGCATTTTTTATTGATTTCGGAAACAGTTGGGATCGACACCTACCGTTAGCAGAATTTTTCTACAACAACAGTTATCATTCTAGTATTGAGATGGCATCGTTTGAGGTACTTTATGGTAGAAAGTGCAGGTCTCCGATTTGTTGGAATGAAGTGGGGGATAGACAGATTACGGGTCCGGAGAAAATACAAGAAACTACCGAGAAAATTATCCAAATTCAACAACGATTGAAAATCGCCCAGAGTCGACAAAAGAGCTACGCGGACAGTAAAAATTGGAGAAATGGTCATGCTTAAGGTTTTACCTTGGAAAGGCGTTGTTCGATTTGGTAAACGGGGGAAACTAAATCCAAGGTACATTGGACCATTCAAGATTATAGATCGTGTCGGACCAGTAGCTTACCAACTGAAGCTACCTCAACAACTCGCGGCTGTACATAACACTTTCCACGTCTCGAATTTGAAGAAATGTTTTGCTAAAGAAGATCTCACTATTCCATTGGACGAAATCTAAATCAATGAAAAACTTCAATTCATTGAAGAACCCGTCGAAATAATGGATCATGAGGTTAAGAGACTTAAGCAAAACAAGATACCGATTGTTAAGGTTCGATGGAATGCTCGTAGAGGACCCGAGTTCACCTGGGAGTGTGAAGATCAGATGAAGAAGAAATACCCGCATCTATTTCCAGAAGATTCGTCAACACCTTCAACAGCTTAAAATTTCGGGACGAAATTTATTTAACGGGTAGGTACTGTAGTGACCCGAACTTTTCCATGTTTATCTATATTAATTGAGGTTGATATTTACATGACTAAATGTTTCCAATGTGTTAAGAAATCAAACTTGTTAAGACTTGATTAAATGAAATAAGTTTCATATAGACAATTGATCACCCAAGTTGACCGGCGATTCACGAACGTTACAAAATTGTGAAAACTACATGTTGTGGTATATATAGACATATATATATGGTTGACATGAGATTATGATGAGTAGGTATCTCACTATGTATATTAACAATGTGTGATATACATAAGAAATGAGATTACTAAGTTAAGAAACTCGAAATGATATATATAACGATTATCGTTATGATAACCTCTACTAAATACATATGTATCATATTAAGATATTGATACACTATATTTAACATGATAAAATGATATTTAAATATATCATTAAGTGTGTTAACAATGAACTACATATGTAAAAACAAGACTACTAACTCAAGAATTACGAAACGAGACTTATATGTAACGATTATCGTTGTAATGATATTTTATGTATGTATCATATTAAGCGATATTCATACATCATAATATCATGATAATATAATAATTTAACATATCATTTGATATAATAAACATTGGGTTAACTACATTTATTGAGATCGTTAACTTAAAGGTTTCAAAACAACACTTACATGTAACGACTAACGAAGACTTAACGAATCCATTAGAATGTATCTACATGTTGTGTTTTGATATGTATTCTTACACTTTTGAAAGACTTCAAGACACATATCAAAGTACTTCTACTTAACAAAAATGCTTACAATTACATCCTCGTTCAGTTTCATCAACAATTCTACTCGTATGCACCCGTATTCGTACTCGTACAATACACAGCTTTTATATGTATGTACTATTGGTATATACACTCCAATGATTAGCTCTTAGCAGCCCATGTGAGTCACCTAATGAAATGTCCCGTTCTTATTGATTAAAAATGTTCCATATTAATTGATTTCGTTGCGAGGTTTTGACCTCTATATGAGACGTTTTTCAAAGACTGCATTCATTTTTAAAATAAACCATAACCTTTATTTCATAAATAAAGGTTTAAAAAGCTTTACGCAGATTATCAAATAATGATAATCTAAAATATCCTGTTTACACACGACCATTACATAATGGTTTACAATATAAATATGTTACATCGAAATCAATTTCTTGAATGCAGTTTTTACACAATATCATACAAACATGGACTCCAAATCTTGTCCTTATTTTAGTATGCAACAGCGGAAGCTCTTAATATTCACCTGAGAATAAACATGCTTTAAACGTCAACAAAAATGTTGGTGAGTTATAGGTTTAACCTATATATATCAAATCGTAACAATAGACCACAAGATTTCATATTTCAATACACATCCCATACATAGAGATAAAAATCATTCATATGGTGAACACCTGGTAACCGACATTAACAAGATGCATATATAAGAATATCCCCATCATTCCGGGACACCCTTCGGATATGATATAAATTTCGAAGTACTAAAGCATCCGGTACTTTGGATGGGGCTTGTTGGGCCCGATAGATCTATCTTTAGGATTCGCGTCAATTAGGGTGTCTGTTCCCTAATTCTTAGATTACCAGACTTAATATAAAGGGGCATATTCGATTTCGATAATTCAACCATAGAATGTAGTTTCACGTACTTGTGTCTATTTTGTAAATCATTTATAAAACCTGTATGTATTCTCATCCCAAAAATATTAGATTTTAAAAGTGGGACTATAACTCACTTTCACAGATTTTTACTTCGTCGGGAAGTAAGACTTGGCCACTAGTTGATTCACGAACCTATAACAATATATACATATATATCAAAGTATGTTCAAAATATATTTACAACACTTTTAATATATTTTGATGTTTTAAGTTTATTAAGTCAGCTGTCCTCGTTAGTAACCTACAACTAGTTGTCCACAATTAGATGTACAGAAATAAATCGATAAATATTATCTTGAATCAATCCACGACCCAGTGTATACGTATCTCAGTATTGATCACAACTCAAACTATATATATTTTGGAATCAACCTCAACCCTGTATAGCTAACTCCAACATTCACATATAGAGTGTCTATGGTTGTTCCGAAATATATATAGATGTGTCGACATGATAGGTCGAAACATTGTATAAGTGTCTATGGTATCTCAAGATTACATAATATACAATACAAGTTGATTAAGTTATGGTTGGAATAGATTTGTTACCAATTTTCACGTAGCTAAAATGAGAAAAATTATCCAATCTTGTTTTACCCATAACTTCTTCATTTTAAATCCGTTTTGAGTGAATCCAATTGCTATGGTTTCATATTGAACTCTATTTTATGAATCTAAACAGAAAAAGTATAGGTTTATAGTCGGAAAAATAAGTTACAAGTCATTTTTGTAAAGGTAGTCATTTCAGTCAAAAGAACGACGTCTAGATGACCATTTTAGAAAACATACTTCCACTTTGAGTTTAACCATAATTTTTGGATATAGTTTCATGTTCATAATAAAAATCATCTTCTCAGAATAACAACTTTTAAATCAAAGTTTATCATAGTTTTTAATTAACTAACCCAAAACAGCCCGCGGTGTTACTACGACGGCGTAAATCCGGTTTTACGGTGTTTTTCGTGTTTCCAGGTTTTAAATCATTAAGTTAGCATATCATATAGATATATAACATGTGTTTAGTTGATTTTAAAAGTCAATTTAGAAGGATTAACTTTTGTTTGCGAACAAGTTTAGAATTAACTAAACTATGTTCTAGTGATTACAAGTTTAAACCTTCGAATAAGATAGATTTATATGTATGAATCGAATGATGTTATGAACATCATTACTACCTTAAGTTCCTTGGATAAACCTACTGGAAAAGAGAAAAATGGATCTAGCTTCAACGGATCCTTGGATGGCTCGAAGTTCTTGAAGCAGAATCATGACACGAAAACAAGTTCAAGTAAGATCATCACTTGAAATAAGATTGTTATAGTTATAGAAATTGAACCAAAGTTTGAATATGATTATTACCTTGTATTAGAATGATAACCTACTGTAAGAAACAAAGATTTCTTGAGGTTGGATGATCACCTTACAAGATTGGAAGTGAGCTAGCAAACTTGAAAGTATTCTTGATTTTATGTAACTAGAACTTGTAAAATATATGAAGAACACTTAGAACTTGAAGATAGAACTTGAGAGAGATAAATTAGATGAAGAAAATTGAAGAATGAAAGTGTTTGTAGGTGTTTTTGGTCGTTGGTGTATGAATTAGATATAAAGGATATGTAATTTTGTTTTCATGTAAATAAGTCATGAATGATTACTCATATTTTTGTAATTTTATGAGATATTTCATGCTAGTTGCCAAATGATGGTTCCCACATGTATTAGGTGACTCACATGGGCTGCTAAGAGCTGATTATTGGAGTGTATATACCAATAGTACATACATCTAAAAGTTGTGTATTGTACGAGTACGAATACGGGTGCATACGAGTAGAATTGTTGATGAAACTGAACGAGGATGTAATTGTAAGCATTTTTGTTAAGTAGAAGTATTTTGATAAGTGTCTTGAAGTCTTTAAAAAGTGTATGAATACATATTAAAACACTACATGTATATACATTTTAACTGAGTCGTTAAGTCATCGTTAGTCGTTACATGTAAATGTTGTTTTGAAACCTTTAGGTTAACGATCTTGTTGAATGTTGTTAACCCATTGTTTATTATAATAAATGAGATGTTAAATTATTATATTATCATGATATTATGATATATAATATATCTTAGTATGATGTATATACAGTTAAATGTCGTTACAACGATAATCGTTACATATATGTCTCGTTTCGAAATCATTAAGTTAGTAGTCTTATTTTTACATATGTATTTCATTGTTAATACACTTAATAATATATTTAATTATCATTTAACATAATTAACCAAGTGTATCAATATCTTAATATGATTCATATGTACCTAGTAATACGTTGTTATAACGATAATCGTTATATATATCGTTTTCGAGTTTCTTAAATTAATAGTCTCATTTTTATGTATATAACTCATTGTTAAAATACCTAATGAGATACATACTTATAATAAAAACATGTTAACTATATATATAACCATATATATGTCATTGTATAGTTTTTACAAGTTTTAACGTTCGTGAATCACCGGTCAACTTGGGTGGTCAATTGTCTATATGAAACATATTTCAATTAATCAAGTCTTAACAAGTTTGATTGCTTAACATGTTGGAAACATTTAATCATGTAAATATCAATCTCAATTAATATATATAAACATGGAAAAGTTCGGGCCACTACAGTACCTACCCGTTAAATAAATTTCGTCCCGAAATTTTAAGCTGTTGAAGGTGTTGACGAATATTCTGGAAATAGATGCGGGTATTTCTTCTTCATCTGATCTTCACACTCCCAGGTGAACTCGGGTCCTCTACGAGCATTCCATCGAACCTTAACAATAGGTATCTTGTTTTGCTTAAGTCTTTTAACCTCACGATCCATTATTTCGACGGGTTCTTCGATGAATTGAAGTTTTTCGTTGATTTGGATTTCATCTAACGGAATAGTGAGATATTCTTTAGCAAAATATTTCTTCAAATTCGAGACGTGGAAAGTGTTATGTACAGCCGCGAGTTGTTGAGGTAACTCAAGTCGGTAAGCTACTGGTCCGACACGATCAATAATCTTGAATGGTCCAATATACCTTGGATTTAATTTCCCTCGTTTACCAAATCGAACAACGCCTTTCCAAGGTGCAACTTTGAGCATGACCATCTCTCCAATTTCAAATTCTATATCTTTTCTTTTAATGTCAGCGTAGCTCTTTTGTCGACTTTGGGCGGTTTTCAACCGTTGTTGAATTTGGATGATCTTCTCGGTAGTTTCTTGTATAATCTCCGGACCCGTAATCTGTCTATCCCCCACTTCACTCTAACAAATCGGAGACCTGCACTTTCTACCATAAAGTGCTTCAAACGGCGCCATCTCAATGCTTGAATGGTAGCTGTTGTTGTAGGAAAATTCTGCTAACGGTAGATGTCGATCCCAACTGTTTCCGAAATCAATAACACATGCTCGTAGCATGTTTTCAAGCGTTTATATCGTCCTTTCGCTCTGCCCATCAGTTTGTGGATGATAGGCAGTACTCATGTCTAGACGAGTTCCTAATGCTTGCTGTAATGTCTGCAGGAATCTTGAAATAAATCTGCCATCCCTATCAGAGATAATAGAGATTGGTATTCCATGTCTGGAGACGACTTCCTTCAAATACAGCCGTGCTAACTTCTCCATCTTGTCATCTTCTCTTATTGGCAGGAAGTGTGCTGATTTGGTGAGACGATCAACTATTACCCAAATAGTATCAAAACCACTTGCAGTCCTTGGCAATTTAGTGATGAAATCCATGGTAATGTTTTCCCATTTCCATTTCGGGATTTCGGGTTGTTGAAGTAGACCTGATGGTTTTTGATGCTCAGCTTTGACCTTAGAACATGTCAAACATTCTCCTATGTATTTAGCAACATCGGCTTTCATACCCGGCCACCAAAAATGTTTCTTGAGATCCTTGTACATCTTCCCCGTTCCAGGATGTATTGAGTATCTGGTTTTATGAGCTTCTCTAAGTACCATTTCTCTCATATCTCCAAATTTTGGTACCCAAATCCTTTCAGCCCTATACCGGGTTCCGTCTTCCTGAATATTAAGATGCTTCTCCGATCCTTTGGGTATTTCATCCTTTAAATTTCCCTCTTTTAAAACTCCTTGTTGCGCCTCCTTTATTTGAGTAGTAAGGTTATTATGAATCATTATATTAATAGATTTTACTCGAATGGGTTCTCTGTCCTTCCTGCTCAAGGCATCGGCTACCACATTTGCCTTCCCCGGGTGGTAACGAATCTCAAAGTCGTAATCATTCAACAATTCAATCCACCTACGCTGCCTCATATTCAGTTGTTTCTGATTAAATATGTGTTGAAGACTTTTGTGGTCGGTATATATAATACTTTTGACCCCATATAAGTAGTGCCTCCAAGTCTTTAATGCAAAAACAACCGCTCCTAATTCCAAATCATGCGTCGTATAATTTTGTTCATGAATCTTCAATTGTCTAGACGCATAAGCAATCACCTTCGTTCGTTGCATTAATACACAACCGAGACCTTGCTTTGATGCGTCACGATAAATCACAAAATCATCATTCCTTCAGGCAATGACAATATAGGTGCCGTAGTTAGCTTTTTCTTCAATAACTGAAACGCTTTCTCTTGTTCATCATTCCATTCAAATTTCTTCCCTTTATGCGTTAATGCAGTCAAGGGTTTTGCTATTCTGGAAAAATCTTGGATGAACCTTCTGTAGTAACCAGCTAGTCCTAAAAACTGGCGTATATGTTTCGGAGTTTTCTGGGTTTCCCACTTTTCAACAGTTTCTATCTTTGCCGGATCCACCTTAATACCTTCTTTGTTCACTATGTGACCGAGGAATTGAACTTCTTCCAACCAAAATGCACACTTTGAAAACTTAGCGTACAATTCTTCCTTCCTCAATACTTCTAACACCTTTCTCAAATGTTCACCGTGTTCTTGGTCATTCTTTGAGTAAATAAGTATGTCATCAATGAAAACAATGACAAACTTGTCAAGGTATGGTCCACACACTCGGTTCATAAGGTCCATGAACACAGCTGGTGCATTAGTTAAACCAAACGGCATGACCATAAACTCGTAATGACCGTAACGTGTTCTGAAAGCAGTCTTTGGAATATCATCTTCTTTCACCCGCATTTGATGATACCCGGAATGTAAGTCAATCTTTGAATAAACAGACGAGCCTTGTAGTTGATCAAATAAGTCGTCGATTCTCGGTAGTGGGTAGCGGTTCTTGATGGTAAGTTTGTTCAACTCTCGGTAGTCGATACACAACCTGAATGTACCATCTTTCTTCTTGACAAACAAAATAGGAGCTCCCCACGGTGATGTGCTTGGTCGAATGAAACCACGCTCTAAAAGTTCTTGTAATTGGCTTTGCAGTTCTTTCATCTCGCTGGGTGCGAGTCTGTAAGGAGCACGAGCTATTGGTGCAGCTCCTGGTACAAGATATATTTGAAATTCAACAGATCGATGTGGGGGTAATCCCGATAATTCTTTCGGAAATACATCGGGAAATTCTTTTGCAATGGGAACATCATTGATGCTCTTTTCTTCAGTTTGTACTTTCTCGACGTGTGCTAGAACAGCATAGCAACCTTTTCTTATTAGTTTTTGTGCCTTCAAATTACTAATAAGATGTAGCTTCGTGTTGCCCTTTTCTCCGTACACCATTAAGGGTTTTCCTTTTTCTCGTATAATGCGAATTGCATTTTTGTAACAGACGATCTCTGCTTTCACTTCTTTCAACCAGTTCATACCGATTATCACATCAAAACTCCCTAACTCTACTGGTATCAAATCAATCTTAAATGTTTCGCTAACCAGTTTAATTTCTCGATTCCGACATATATTATCTGCTGAAATTAATTTACCATTTGCTAATTCGAGTAAAAATTTACTATCCAAAGGCGTCAATGGACAACTTAATTTAGCACAAAAATCTCTACTCATATAGCTTCTATCCGCACCCGAATCAAATAAAACGTAAGCGGATTTATTGTCAATAAGAAACGTACCCGTAACAAGCTCCGGGTCTTCCTGTGCCTCTGCCGCATTAATATTGAAAACTCTTCCGCGACCTTGTCCATTCGTGTTCTCCTGGTTCGGGCAATTTCTAATAATGTGGCCCGGTTTTCCACATTTATAACAAACTACATTGGCATAACTTGCTCCGACACTACTTGCTCCGCCATTACTCGTTCCGACACCATTTGTTCCTTTCGTTCTATTAACCCCTGGTCCGTAGACCTCACACTTCGCCGCGCTATGACCATTTCTTTTACACTTGTTGCAAAATTTGGTGCAGAACCCCGAGTGATACTTTTCACACCTTTGGCATAGCTGCTTCTGATTGTTGTTGTTGTTGCGGTTATTATTGTTGTTGGGATGATTGTTGTAGTTGCTGTTGTTGTTGTTGTTGTTGTTGTTGTTGTTGTTGGGCCGTTTGTTGTAGTTGCGATTGATGTTGCAATTGTTGGGATAATTGTTGCGATTATTGTTGTAATTGCTGTTGTTGTTGTATTGGTGATTCTTATCACCGTTTTCCTCCCACTTTCTTTTGACTTGCTTCACATTGGCCTCTTCAGCAGTCTGTTCTTTAATTCTTTCTTCAATCTGGTTCACTAGTTTGTGAGCCATTCTACATGCCTGTTGTATAGAGGCAGGCTCGTGTGAACTTATATCTTCTTGGATTCTTTCCGGTAATCCTTTCACAAACGCGTCGATCTTCTCTTCATCATCTTCGAATGCTCCCGGACACAATAGGCACAATTCTGTGAATCGTCTTTCGTACGTGTGATGTGGTAGCGGAGGGGTACGTGATAGTACTATATTTTACTACGAAATACGTTACAAATTACACAAGTTTTAATTATTTATTTACAAAATGAATATACCTAAACCTTGCTTGTAACGACCCGGAAATTTCCGACCAAATTTAAACCTTAATCTCTATATGTTTCCGACACGATAAGCAAAATCTTTAATGTTGAGTCTAGAAAATTTGAAATCTGTATTCGAATAATCAGTTACCCTTTGACCAAGCCTGGCGATTCACGAATAAGTATTTCAAATATATACATATATATATATATATATATATATATATATATATATATATATATATATATATATATATATATATATATATATATATATATATAATTACATATACATTACATATTACAGATAAGATAAGTTATGTCTTTTTTTTTTTTAACTGTATCTAATTTTTATTCTTGCCTCCTAAATTGACAAACATACAAATTGATTGTACAATCAAATTGATTTTGTAAATTGTCTGTATATTGAATTTCTTGATCGAGTATCTGCGGTGGAGCCAATTAAGTTAGCAAACAAAACTTACTGTTTCTGTTTTCTTTATCTAACTAACATCTTTGCATTCTATATAAACTTATACATATTTGATAAATGAGAAAAATCACACACACCCACTATACAACTTGATCATCTTCTCCGTCAATAATCACAACCCGACATCAACCACTAAGTAAAATCATCCAACACCGGCAACCATATCACCACACCACCCTCTTCAACCATTGAAACCCACTTTATTCTTTCTTGACATCTTCTTCGTGAAACTGTGTTACAATCACCAAAGTTACTCTCACTAAAATTGATCGAAACCCAATCACACCTATGTCTGTTTCTGTCATAGTTCAAAATGAACACCACTTCCAACGCTTTGAACCATCACAACAAACAAGTAACCGATGCATATATCCACTTCTGATTCTTTCTTCTTGTTTCATTCTTCGTGAACTTCAAAACCACCATCGACTACCCCATCATACATATCTCCTCCTTGTTGCTACAACCCGTCACCCGCCACCTCCTTTCATCACCACCCTACAATCACCTCAGCTCGGCCTTGTTGCTGCTATATTCGTGTTTTTCTTTTCTCTCTTCCTTTCTTTCTATCTTAAACTTGTACAAGGGAACCAATCGCCACCTTTGCAACCATACTCTCACTTTTCCCATTTCTTCAACTCACCCTACTTGTCTCTTTAATACTGCCAACGAAGCCAAAAGGGTACGAGCCAGTGTGAATGTATTACTAGATACTATCTGTATCTGTCCGAGACCCATATTATCTACTACTACTGCTACGAATGTGTTTCAGTAAAAAAAAAAAAAAACTGTTGCAACGGCTACTCATTTCTGTCTTTCGGTTTAACCATAATACACCACACGCAGCACGTTTTTCCTGTCTTCTGTTGCGTTGTAAACCCAGAACCAACAATCATTATTACGCTGCTATAGTTTCCTTCTATTTTTGATCGAGAAACACCACCATCGAAAAATAACCACCAAACCATCATTAGTATTAATTCTTTTCTCGCTGTTATGATTATCGAAGAACCCACCTAAAACCGCTAATCCATCATCATCGAGTCACTTGGAGTTTCTTTTGTTGATTGTGTGTTTATATTTATCATCAAACACACTCGACAACTTCTAGTGCCTGTCGACATCATCATATACATATTCACAAGCTTAAAGTTGTCCATTTGATTATTTATAGTATTATAATATGGGACACTAATTGGGACTTGTTGGTTGACACAATGGCCACATATATGACGTGGTGATATTAGAATAAATAATACATGAAGATTGTGATATCTAGTTAATACACATATATTTATTCGGTTGCTTTATTCCTGGACGTTTTCCACAGACACTTCTTTATTTTTGTTGGATTAAGATTAAGAGTTGGGCTTGTATTTTATTTACTTGGGCCGAAAATACATTTTCAGTTGGGCCATATCATTATCAGTTGGGCCTGCTGTGTTCTGGGTGGACGAAAACTACTTAAAAAAAATGATGAGAGCATTTATCACAAAAACAGAAAGGGTTCAGTGGTGTGGGGTGTTAGTGTGTGAGCGGGAGGTTGTGGGTTCGAGTCCCATTTCGGATATTTATTTTTAGAAGCTAATTTTAAGGTATTTTCTATTATCAATATTATTATTATTATTAATATCATTATTATCATTACTAGTATTAATTTTATTATTATTATTACCAAAATTATTATTATCATTATCATTATTAGAAGAATTATTATTTTTTTTAAAAAGAAACATTATCATTTAAATTATCATTTTTATCAAAATTATTATTAAAAATATTATTATTATTAAAATTATCATTTACTATTAAAATTGGTATTATTTTTATATTACAAATAAATGTTATATACTTAAATTAATATTACATAAAAATTTTATTAAACATATTAACATTAATTAAGTAAATATTACATATAACAAAGTAATGATTTTTGATATAATACCAATTACGAACATATATAGATATAACTATATATATATTAATTATTTTACAAAATAAATATATATAGTATTAACTGAAGATAAATTATATAAATAAAGTATATATATATTTTAATTGGAATTTAGTTACATAACTATAACATTTAATATATCAATATTATATAATTAATAAATGGAATTATGTGATTAAGTGTTTTATATATATAAATGATAGGTTCGTGAATCCGAGGCCAACCTTATACTTGATCAATGATGTTATATGTATTTTTACTACAAAATACATTAGGTGAGTATATAGTCCCACTTTTAAACTCTAAATATTTTTGGGCTGAGAATACATGCGCTGTTTTTATAAATGATTTACGTTATGGACACAAGTAACTGAAAAATATATTCTACGTTGAGTTGTACCACTGGCATACTTCCCTGTAGCTTGGTAACTAATATTTACAGCGGTATTGTAAACGCGAATCCTGTTGATAGATCTATCGGGCCTGACAACCCCAACCGGACTGGACGACCAGTATTCAACGGTTGCACAGTACTTCGTTTCGTGACTATACTTGGTACAGTGTAGTAAGATTTCATAATAAAGGGAATATGCGACATGATTAAATGTTAAGTATGGTTACCAAGTGCTCAACCACTTAGAATATTTTTATTAAATGTTTACATATGAAATCTTGTGGTCCATAGTTATAACGCTGCTAGCATCAAACCTATATATCTCACCAACTTTATGTTTACATTTTAAAGTATGTTATTCTCAGGTACGAATTAAGTCTTCCGCTGCGCATTTGCTCATGATAAGGACCTTACTTGGAGTCGATCATCGCGATGGAACCAAATGTTGAAGATTTCGTCCAGGGGGATAAGGACGGGTCCTCACAGGTGGTATCAGAGCGTTGGTCTTAGTGAACCAGGCCTTGCATTAGTGTGTCTAACTAGTAGTTGTTAGGATACAGTAGTGAGTCTGGACTTCGACCGTGTCTGCCTGTCAAAAAGTTTTGCTTATCATTCTAGTCGGAAATCATCTGCTTATCATCACTAGGGAATTTTTTTGCTTATCATTCATAAGTCTAGACACGTCTTACTGCATTTACTGCATTGATAGTGTATAGAAAAAATTCATATCTTAGCGTATCTGTTACTATAGAATTGCCTGACTCATGTTGTAAATTCCCCCGTAGTCTGCAAAATCTTTAGTACTATATACGTAGATATTATATGAAGTTAGAATATCATCCTATATTCGAAAATCATTTCACATCGAAGATCCTTTTCATTCACCAAATTGCTCTCTTAACGATGAACCTGAAGCATATACCGGCGAACCTGTTCGAAACACCATTTTCTCTTTCATTCTAGATTATCTTGTTACGAATATATACCATTCCATATTTCGAATCTTATTCATCCGTTTGCTCCAACCGTCAATCAATCCGATGTACTAACAGAAGTTAACGAACTACGCGCTCGTGTGACGATTTTGGAGAACCTGGTGCGAAGGTTACGAACACCAGCAGCAGCACCAGCAGCATAATCAGTACCACCATCATCGACGTCGACAGTACCCTTATCATCTCTAAACCATAACCGCGCCGTAACTCTCAATATCACAATCTGTACCTCGAATATCAACATTACACGCCTCAATATCACCATCTGTACTTCGAGTATGAACTTCGTTCTACACATCGATCTACATCGGCTATCTTCGCTTTACGTATCATTCTACCTCATTTTTCCTCGTTCGACATGGTGAATATGTAATTTCTAAAGTTTTAGAGATTATGTAATCTAGTATTAACGGTAAATCAGATGAGTTTTTGACTCATTAAATCCATGATTACATCCGATGAAAATATATATGCAAGTATATTTTCATAAAGATTGTAATTAAAAATTCTTTTGTACAAACTGTTAATGATGAAAATATTTTAACGGGTGGGTAGTACCCGAGGAATATTTAGAATTCACATTAATAAGTTACACTGTACATTCTTCGAATCGGATTCAACGATCATTTACTATCCTACTTACAACTACCGATATACGTATCCGTTCACCACAGAATAACCATTTCTATTCAAATTTCATATTTGGATTTTGACCTATCAGAATCCAACAAGTGGCATAACGAAGAAAACATTGGACAAAAATAAAAAGTGCTAGAAACAAACGAATTAATTAATTGGAATTGTGATAGGATTTCACGCTAACTGTTCCGGCTAACTGTTCCCAGCTAACTGATTAACATTTAATTTATCGCAATTTACATTCTCGCAATTTTATTTATCGTCATTTAATTTCTGTTATTTATTTTTACGCACTTTAAATGACGGGACACGTATGCAAGGTTTCGACTTATCATATCGACCCATCTATATATATATTTTGGAACAACCGTAGACACTCTATATGTGAAGGTGGGAGTTGGCTATACAGGGTCGGAGTTGATTCCAAAATATATATATACTTTGAGTTGTGATCGACACCGAGACCGGTACACGGGTCACGATACGTATTATTTAATTCGAATATTATATATTAAATTATATATATCATTAAACCATCGGATTATTGGACTGCTAACTTTGGACAATTAAAATGAATTAAATTAAAATATTGATTATAATATATGAAACTAAATAATTCTTCAAGTTTGCCACTTGATTTCATCCTAAACCTCATTTGTATCTTGACAATTCGCGTTCAAATCTTTCATGATTCTTGAAAACACTTTGATCGAGAAGTTGAACTAGCCGCACCTCGTCTACGGAAGAAAGATTTATGCATACAATTATGCACCTGAAAAACTTTCAAAATCGAAGTTATAGTTAAAACATATCCGCGTCAAATTCTTTATCATTCATTAGCAAAAAACAACCATACGATTCCTTTTCAAGAAGCTAATTTTGTCACAGCTCCACTTCGACTCCCCAGAAAGACTACTCTTATTATAATCTCGATATTTATACCTTGTCCCTTCGCCGTTATTACCGGAGAACCTTTTATATTCCACGACATCATCGGCAGGTGTATCAGCAGATCGTCATTCCTTTGACGGAACCCGTGATCAGTATTTTGAAAATCTCGCAGAACTTCTACAGTTATACCTAACACGTTTATCCCTAAGAATTTCATACTTCGAATGTGAAGTTCCTGAAAAACACCCTGAACTGTGAAGTAGTTCTTGAATTGCTAATGAAGCAGCAAAAATTATAAACGATTTTAACAGTCAAAAGTTTGACGATAAAGTACAGTATATTGGAAAAGCTCAGAAAAATAGAAAGGGTTGGAATTGAAAAATGGACGGAGCAAAGTATGAAAGAGGTTGTGAATAAATCACAAAGAATGGAACCTGCCTTTAAAAGATCCAAATGATTCAGTGTCTACCGAGATCGTCAATACACACCTTACTTCTTATTCTAAACCTTCACAGAAAAATCTTCTTCATTCATTGATGATAGAAAATCTAAGATATCATCGTTCCATTTCATTTTAAATATCCTCAATATTTTTGAAGATATTTTCACAATTATTCTTATCTGAGATCATTTATCACTCCGTAACATCTGCATTACAACATAAAAAAAAAAAAAAAAAAACTATGTTAGTTTCTAAATTCTAAAACCTTCGAGTTTAAAATATGAATGTTTTGAAGTAGTGTTGGAAACTGATGCATGAATTAGTATAATATAATGAAACTTGATCAACTTCATTATATTATAGTAAGTCATGTTGAGTTTCTAATGGAATGTGATGATTCACAGTACCATCATCATGTGCCATGTTACACGACTCTTTCATTCTACTTAATTTCTACGCATATCACGGAAATATTTCCTTGATATTTCCGTTCTTCCGTAACTCCGACAATCTGCTAATAAATCGTGCAATTATATTTTCTTTCTAATTAGAAGATTTCTATAAATCCCTTAAATTCCGAAAATCAATAGTAACTACGCCATTGGTTAAGACAAATATATTTTCATTCATCTCACTCTTTTGTGATAGCTTCACTCGTACGCTTCAAATAACTCAATTACTTTAGCAATATTACACGATGTTGATAAAACTCTATTTTGTCAGCTCGTATTCGTCATAAAAACAATTTTATTGTTAGCCCTGACGACCTCACTCAAATTTCGGGGACGAAATTTCTTTAACGGGTGGGTAATGTAACGACCCGGAAATTTCCGACCAAATTTAAACCTTAATCTCTATATGTTTCCGACACGATAAGCAAAATCTTTAATGTTGAGTCTAGAAAATTTGAAATCTGTATTCGAATAATCAGTTACCCTTTGACCAAGCCTGGCGATTCACGAATAAGTATTTCAAATATATACATATATATATATATATATATATATATATATATATATATATATATATATATATATATATATATATATATATATATATATATATATATATATATATATATATATAATTACATATACATTACATATTACAGATAAGATAAGTTATGTCTTTTTTTTTTTTAACTGTATCTAATTTTTATTCTTGCCTCCTAAATTGACAAACATACAAATTGATTGTACAATCAAATTGATTTAGTAAATTGTCTGTATATTGAATTTCTTGATCGAGTATCTGCGGTGGAGCCAATTAAGTTAGCAAACAAAACTTACTGTTTCTGTTTTCTTTATCTAACTAACATCTTTGCATTCTATATAAACTTATACATATTTGATAAATGAGAAAAATCACACACACCCACTATACAACTTGATCATCTTCTCCGTCAATAATCACAACCCGACATCAACCACTAAGTAAAATCATCCAACACCGGCAACCATATCACCACACCACCCTCTTCAACCATTGAAACCCACTTTATTCTTTCTTGACATCTTCTTCGTGAAACTGTGTTACAATCACCAAAGTTACTCTCACTAAAATTGATCGAAACCCAATCACACCTATGTCTGTTTCTGTCATAGTTCAAAATGAACACCACTTCCAACGCTTTGAACCATCACAACAAACAAGTAACCGATGCATATATCCACTTCTGATTCTTTCTTCTTGTTTCATTCTTCGTGAACTTCAAAACCACCATCGACTACCCCATCATACATATCTCCTCCTTGTTGCTACAACCCGTCACCCGCCACCTCCTTTCATCACCACCCTACAATCACCTCAGCTCGACCTTGTTGCTGCTATATTCGTGTTTTTCTTTTCTCTCTTCCTTTCTTTCTATCTTAAACTTGTACAAGGGAACCAATCGCCACCTTTGCAACCATACTCTCACTTTTCCCATTTCTTCAACTCACCCTACTTGTCTCTTTAATACTGCCAACGAAGCCAAAAGGGTACGAGCCAGTGTGAATGTATTACTAGATACTATCTGTATCTGTCCGAGACCCATATTATCTACTACTACTGCTACGAATGTGTTTCAGTATAAAAAAAAAAAACTGTTGCAACGGCTACTCATTTCTGTCTTTCGGTTTAACCATAATACACCACACGCAGCACGTTTTTCCTGTCTTCTGTTGCGTTGTAAACCCAGAACCAACAATCATTATTACGCTGCTATAGTTTCCTTCTATTTTTGATCGAGAAACACCACCATCGAAAAATAACCACCAAACCATCATTAGTATTAATTCTTTTCTCGCTGTTATGATTATCGAAGAACCCACCTAAAACCGCTAATCCATCATCATCGAGTCACTTGGAGTTTCTTTTGTTGATTGTGTGTTTATATTTATCATCAAACACACTCGACAACTTCTAGTGCCTGTCGACATCATCATATACATATTCACAAGCTTAAAGTTGTCCATTTGATTATTTATAGTATTATAATATGGGACACTAATTGGGACTTGTTGGTTGACACAATGGCCACATATATGACGTGGTGATATTAGAATAAATAATACATGAAGATTGTGATATCTAGTTAATACACATATATTTATTCGGTTGCTTTATTCCTGGACGTTTTCCACAGACACTTCTTTATTTTTGTTGGATTAAGATTAAGAGTTGGGCTTGTATTTTATTTACTTGGGCCGAAAATACATTTTCAGTTGGGCCATATCATTATCAGTTGGGCCTGCTGTGTTCTGGGTGGACGAAAACTACTTAAAAAAAATGATGAGAGCATTTATCACAAAAACAGAAAGGGTTCAGTGGTGTGGGGTGTTAGTGTGTGAGCGGGAGGTTGTGGGTTCGAGTCCCATTTCGGATATTTATTTTTAGAAGCTAATTTTAAGGTATTTTCTATTATCAATATTATTATTATTATTAATATCATTATTATCATTACTAGTATTAATTTTATTATTATTATTACCAAAATTATTATTATCATTATCATTATTAGAAGAATTATTATTTTTTTTAAAAAGAAACATTATCATTTAAATTATCATTTTTATCAAAATTATTATTAAAAATATTATTATTATTAAAATTATCATTTACTATTAAAATTGGTATTATTTTTATATTACAAATAAATGTTATATACTTAAATTAATATTACATAAAAATTTTATTAAACATATTAACATTAATTAAGTAAATATTACATATAACAAAGTAATGATTTTTGATATAATACCAATTACGAACATATATAGATATAACTATATATATATTAATTATTTTACAAAATAAATATATATAGTATTAACTGAAGATAAATTATATAAATAAAGTATATATATATTTTAATTGGAATTTAGTTACATAACTATAACATTTAATATATCAATATTATATAATTAATAAATGGAATTATGTGATTAAGTGTTTTATATATATAAATGATAGGTTCGTGAATCCGAGGCCAACCTTATACTTGATCAATGATGTTATATGTATTTTTACTACAAAATACATTAGGTGAGTATATAGTCCCACTTTTAAACTCTAAATATTTTTGGGCTGAGAATACATGCGCTGTTTTTATAAATGATTTACGTTATGGACACAAGTAACTGAAAAATATATTCTACATTGAGTTGTACCACTGGCATACTTCCCTGTAGCTTGGTAACTAATATTTACAGCGGTATTGTAAACGCGAATCCTGTTGATAGATCTATCGGGCCTGACAACCCCAACCGGACTGGACGACCAGTATTCAACGGTTGCACAGTACTTCGTTTCGTGACTATACTTGGTACAGTGTAGTAAGATTTCATAATAAAGGGAATATGCGACATGATTAAATGTTAAGTATGGTTACCAAGTGCTCAACCACTTAGAATATTTTTATTAAATGTTTACATATGAAATCTTGTGGTCCATAGTTATAACGCTGCTAGCATCAAACCTATATATCTCACCAACTTTATGTTGACATTTTAAAGCATGTTATTCTCAGGTACGAATTAAGTCTTCCGCTGCGCATTTGCTCATGATAAGGACCTTACTTGGAGTCGATCATCGCGATGGAACCAAATGTTGAAGATTTCGTCCAGGGGGATAAGGACGGGTCCTCACATTGCTACAACACTATAGGCAGTGTACCTAATCGTAGAGTAGTATAGTTTTTAGTAAGTCCGGTTCGTTCCACAGGGAGCGGGCTTATTGCACACTATATTTTTAAACAACTATATTTGTACAAAATATATATAATTATATATAATAATATATAAAAGGGGGTTTACCGTTTAATGACCGGTTTGTCGATTTATATTTTAAGCGAAGCGTATAGTAAATGATGATATTTAAATAACAATAAAATAAATAACAATAATTAAAATGACAATAAATAAAAGTATGAGAAAAAAAATGAAATAAAATATATTATGCTTATTTAAACATCCGTAACCATGATGGTTGACGTGTTGATTTTAGTTTTATGCCCATGGGTCAATTGTCCTTTGTCCTGGATTATTTAATATGTCCGTCTGGTTTTTGTCCATAACAGTCCATCGGTCATAAATATAAAATGCGAGTGCCCTCGTCAAATTATCCTTATACCCGAAGTTAAATATTCCAACTAATTGGGGATTTAAACTGTAACAAGATTTTAATACTTTGTTTAATAATTACACCAGGATGTCGACTGAGTGTAACCCAAGGTTTTAATATTTTGTTATTAATTATACCAAGTGTCCTTTGTACATAATTTCACCCCTGTTTTAATTATTCTAGTGGCTATTAATCCATTCCCGTGTCCGGTTAAATGAACGATTATTCGTACATATAAATACCCCGCCCATCGTGTCCGATCGAGTGTATATGGTAATTTATAGGGACGCCCAATTGTAAATCTTTATATTAACATTAACAAACTATCATTTAGTTAAACAAATATAAAGCCCATTAATAGCTCATAGTCTAATTTCCACAAGTGTCGTTCTTTTGTCCAAACCCCAATTATGGTACAAAACCCAATTACCCAATTTTAGTAATTAGCCCAACATCATGATTACTTCGTTTTAAATAAGCATAATAATAACTTAGTTACGAGACATTAATTTAAAAAGGAGAACATAACTTACATTGAGTATTTATCGCGTAGTGTTACACGGACAGAATTTCGACTTCAAAAACCCGTAAAATAACCTTTATATAACCCGAACTAATCTAATATAATACTAATCTATACTATATATACATATATATATTTATTTATATTATACTAGGGAGTATTATTATTATTATTATTATTTATTATACATGCAGAACTCGAGAGCTTTTATAGCCAGAACTGAAATTCACTGCTCCGCGAGTCGCGGCCATTTTGGCCTTCCAGCTCCGCAAGTCGCGGAGGTTCCAAAACCAGCCCACAAGTTCAAGATCCAAGGCTGCCGACGGTTTTTATTTAAATATATATAATATATAAATAATTTTTATAATTATTTATATATTATATTATATTTATATACATAGTAGACTCGTAATTTTTTTTTCCGTTGCGTCGAGCGTTGAGAGTTGGTTCATGTACCGGTTCCGGATTTTCGAACGTCCTTGCGTACGCTGAGATATTTTGTACTTTGCGTTTCGTAACTTGTACTCTTGTCATTTTTAGACGTTCCTTATCAATAAATTGAACCTTTTTAATTGTATCTTGTACTTTTGAGCTTTTTGGACCTTTGCGTCTTCAATTCGTTGTTTTCGCCTTTTGTCTTCGCACTTATTTAATATAAATGAATATTACATGAAAATGGAACAATTGCAACTGAAATCTTTACATATCGGAGGGATATTGATACTAAATATATGTTCATTTGGAGCACTATCAAATATCCCCACACTTGAACGTTGCTTGTCCTCAAGCAATACAGATCTTGAAATAAAAACATACATGAATCACTTTTTTATTCATCACACTTTGTACATCAGTGATTTTGATATAGCGGTATAAACAATGACAGTAATGATGGTTAAAGGTGGGTGTGTCATCCACAGTTGCCTCGGGTTTAGGTCAACGACACTTGCAATCAAATAGCCGATTTACTTTCGGTTTCCAAAGCAAAGTGCACATTTGAAAGGCGGTTTACAGTCCCACATGACTATGAAAATGTAGATCCTTAAGGAAATTGGATCTTTATGAAAACATTTGATCTTTTGAAAATTCAATCTAGCTTTTACCCTAGATAAGTTTTCCGGAATAACCCTTCACCGGTGTTTGCAAAATATTTTTGTGGGTTTTGTGGGTTTCAGATTTGAAAATTTTAGCTCAAAACTTATGGTTTTGTGTCACCCACTTGCTAACCTTGTATTAGGAAAGCAACACGTCCAGTTTACTTGCTCCGTATATTACCTTTCGGTAAACTACCGTCCGGTTGTAAAGGAAAGCGTTGAACAAGCAACTGTTAAGGCAATGTCCCCTGACATGCTTTTAATTATGGTCTATAACGTGTTGGACGCAATTACTATCCTTTGTAGGAGCAATAGTAAAGCTTACCCTTATAATTTTTCGGTCTGGCACAAGGTCCTGTCTTCGACCATGCTATGCAACCACCGTTCTTACGGTTGACACCCGATTTGGTTCAGGTGACCTAATGAATTCCAGGTGAATTCCTAGGATTTTACGTTCAATGGTAATGAACGCATTGAAAATGGGTTTTCAGAAAATAAATCGGTTTATAATTTGATCAAAATATTTTCTCGTTCAAGCTCGAGTTTAGATATCATTGAATTCCATGAGTTTGTAATTCTCAATCTTTATGGTCAATCTCTAGGATTGAGTAATATCAGTCTTAAAAGCTGATTTTTAATCTTTAAGGAGATTATCCTTTCTGGGGATCTGATTCATTAGTCTTATCAAGCTAATTTGCACGGTGCCCCCCCATTGTACGAGATAAATCCTTCTCATGGTTAGGATAAATCTGACCACATGGCGACCCTGTTTGATGCTGAGGTCCGTGGATTTCCTGCTGATTTTAGTGATGACTTTTCTAGATTTTTCGTCAACCTACAACTGGTCTGGACGACAACTTCTTGACCTAAATCAAGAAGCGCGTTTCTTTTTCGGAAGACTTTACTTCCTTTTAATGATGGAATTGATTCATCGTGTAGATCCATCTTTTCTTTTCTTTCATCGGGTACAATAGTTAATTTAGTCCAAAATAAAAGCACCTGCAATAAACTTTAAAGAAACATGTGATAGATAGTTTTTAATTGAATAACTTGGTATATTCTCCCCACACTTAGTTTCTTTCTTTGCCTTTTTATTCTCTTCTATTCCATTTTAAATGAATTCAAGCGTTTTAAGTTGTTTCTCAATTTATGTCCTTTTCGAGGTAACGATAATTTCGGTATTAACACCTAGTTTTCACCGTTCATAAATATATATAAACATGATTTTAAATTCATTTAGTTTAAAATTTTTCAAATTTTCACAAAATTTGGCAAATAAACCAAGTAATAAACCCGAGAGAATTTATAACCCTTCCCCACACTTAAGATCATGCAATGCCCTCATTTGCATGAAATCAGACTCTAATTATAAATTCATGAGGGTGATTAGTGTAGAAAAGTGATTAAAAATTCTCAGTTTGTACTTACAAAGCTCGTCGAATGATAGATGGCGCGCCTCATCGTTCATTCCTTTTGTTGTTTTATCACACATGTTTTTTTCAAAAACGGTTGGTTTTCTGAACTGTTTACTAATATTTGGAAAAGCGTCTTTTACCCTAACACATTGTGTATTTTTATTAACGAGTTATATATTAACCCGAACCCCGAATTTAACATTAAGTGGGGTTAGACTTCCCCACACTTAGCTGATGACATGTGAAGTCGGTGGAATAAGTTCCACGAATTAAAATAGTGAGCCAGTTATTTGCATCTCGGGTGGTATATATTATATCAATAGGTTTAGAGTTTAGACTCACCCGATCGTCACTACTTAATTCTTTTTTAAGTGTAGCTTTTAGTAAATGGATATGTCTCTTTTCTGGTTCTTGGTCAAATGGATCGATATATACCGACATACATATTTCTATAGGGTGGACAATTCCTAATATTTCCTTCCGTTTATTCTCGGGGTCAAAGTTTTCACCTCTATTACCCAATTGGGTGAAATCCGAGGTGTCATTATCTATTATAGCTCGTAGTTCATCTTCGGTAGATGACTCTTCTATAGAGAATATTGGGTTGGAAGGTTGTGGAATGGTGAAGTTCGGTTTGGTCTCGGGGTTAAAATTTTCAACGTTATCGTTTTCCCAAGAGTACCAATTTGTCACCCTTATTTCTTCTTCATCATTCATTGATGGATTGATGATTTTGTCTGTAGAGGCTAATGTGTCGATATGTTGTGAATTTGGTAAGACTGAATAAAAAGTATCATCGGGGTAGTTGGTGATTTCGGAGCTCTCGAATTCATCAAAATACGATGATATGGGATTTTTTTGAACATGTCTCCTCAGATCAACAGGTGTGTAATTTGATAGAGTTTCAGCTTGCCGGTTTATAAACTCTCTCATTTGTTCATTTTGAGCATCGAGTTCTTCGAGTTTGATTTTTATAATGTTTAAAGAATTTTCGGACACGTAATTTTCCTCGTCTTCTGGTTGTTGACTTTGGATATATTCTTGGGAATAATCCCAATTTGAATTGTGTTCTTCGTAATCGTTCCATTCAGGTTCCGTGGGTGCATAATTTTCCATAGGAACGTAATAGTAACATTCCCATGTTGAGTGATAATCTCCACAGATTTCACAACCAGTTATTGTTTCGTCGTTCGCGATCCAAGATTGACCGAATGAATTGTTATCAACACTCGTTTGAGGGTATTGATTTAATTGATTTTGGAGTTCAAAAAGAGTTTCCAAGGCCCTGTTTTCAAAATTTTCCATTTTATTGCGATGGCCAAATTTTAGCTACAATGTGGTGCATTTACTAATTATCCTATTAGTTATAAAAATAGAAAAACTTATATAAGTTGTCCAATTAATAGACTTTTCTGCTTTTGCCCACGTTTCGAATAGCCAAAAGATGCAGCAGGGAGCCAGAACCCTTTAAATCGGAAGTTCACAACTCAGCCACTAACAAATCCAACTATTACTACGAAGCAGAAAATTGTCAACGTCCATTAATTTAACCACTTAAATAATTTTTCTTTCCGTTTGAGATATTAGATAAGAAATAGAGAAAATTTCTAAGTCCTAAAAACTAAAGCGTCGAGAAATAAGAAAGAAAAAGAATGCGCGTCGAAAAATAAAAATAAGAAAATAGCGCGTCGTAACTTAAAAGTCTAAAAATTAAATCTAAAAAGTTGCGTCTAAAGGTCTAAAGGTAAATGCAATTTTATTCAGAAAACGGCAATTACTTAAAGGCACTAAAATTTATTTAAAACTAAAGCGAAAAACGGCGTCGCAAAATTCTAAAGCACCTAAATCTTAGTCTAAAGAAAAAGCACTTAAGGGATTTTATGGCAAAGCCTAAAAATCTAAAAATAAAAATAAGCTACGGCAAAAACTATGTCTTAAAACTAAATACGAGCGAAAAACATACAAATATTACGCTAAAAACAAATAAAAAGGGACAAAATATAAAAATATACAAAAAGTTGTAAAAAAATATAATTTTTATAAAAATATTATTTTTTTATAATAGTATTAATTTTTATATATAAATAAAACTAATTAAAACTTAATATTACAAATTAATTAAAAACTTAAACTAAATAATATTATATATAAAACCTAATTAGGTTTAATAATAATAATAATAAATAAATAAAACCTAAATCGTATTAATTGCTGGACCAGGTTCGTGTCAGACGGCTCCGCGAGTCGCGGTTCCCGAAGCTGCAAACCCCGCGAGTCGCGGGGTTCCAGAATTCAATTCTGGTACAGTTTGAAATTCGACATTTTTTTTTTTTTTTTTTAGGATTTTATATTGTTTTTCTAAAAATAATATATATTTATACAAAAATGAATTAAAAATATAGAGTTTTGCCGAGTCCCCGGCAGCGGCGCCAAAAACTTGATGTGGTAGCGGAGGGGTACGTGATAGTAATATATTTTACTACGAAATACGTTACAAATTACACAAGTTTTAATTATTTATTTACAAAATGAATATACCTAAACCTTGCTACAACACTATAGGCAGTGTACCTAATCGTAGAGTAGTATAGTTTTTAGTAAGTCCGGTTCGTTCCACAGGGAGCGGGCTTATTGCACACTATATTTTTAAACAACTATATTTGTACAAAATATATATAATTATATATAATAATATATAAAAGGGGGTTTACCGTTTAATGACCGGTTTGTCGATTTATATTTTAAGCGAAGCGTATAGTAAATGATGATATTTAAATAACAATAAAATAAATAACAATAATTAAAATGACAATAAATAAAAGTACGAGAAAAAAAATGAAATAAAATATATTATGCTTATTTAAACTTCCGTAACCATGATGGTTGACGTGTTGATTTTAGTTTTATGCCCATGGGTTAATTGTCCTTTGTCCTGGATTATTTAATATGTCCGTCTGGTTTTTGTCCATAACAGTCCATCGGTCATAAATATAAAATGCGAGTGCCCTCGTCAAATTATCCTTATACCCGAAGTTAAATATTCCAACTAATTGGGGATTTAAACTGTAACAAGATTTTAATACTTTGTTTAATAATTACACCAGGATGTCGACTTAGTGTAACCCAAGGTTTTAATATTTTGTTATTAATTATACCAAGTGTCCTTTGTACATAATTTCACCCCTGTTTTAATTATTCTAGTGGCTATTAATCCATTCCCGTGTCCGGTTAAATGAACGATTATTCGTACATATAAATACCCCGCCCATCGTGTCCGATCGAGTGTATATGGTAATTTATAGGGACGCCCAATTGTAAATCTTTATATTAACATTAACAAACTATCATTTAGTTAAACAAATATAAAGCCCATTAATAGCTCATAGTCTAATTTCCACAAGTGTCGTTCTTTTGTCCAAACCCCAATTATGGTACAAAACCCAATTACCCAATTTTAGTAATTAGCCCAACATCATGATTACTTCGTTTTAAATAAGCATAATAATAACTTAGTTACGAGACATTAATTTAAAAAGGAGAACATAACTTACATTGAGTATTTATCGCGTAGTGTTACACGGACAGAATTTCGACTTCAAAAACCCGTAAAATAACCTTTACATAACCCGAACTAATCTAATATAATACTAATCTATACTATATATACATATATATATTTATTTATATTATACTAGGGAGTATTATTATTATTATTATTATTTATTATACATGCAGAACTCGAGAGCTTTTATAGCCAGAACTGAAATTCACTGCTCCGCGAGTCGCGGCCATTTTGGCCTTCCAGCTCCGCAAGTCGCGGAGGTTCCAAAACCAGCCCACAAGTTCAAGATCCAAGGCTGCCGACGGTTTTTATTTAAATATATATAATATATAAATAATTTTTATAATTATTTATATATTATATTATATTTATATACATAGTAGACTCGTAATTTTTTTTTCCGTTGCGTCGAGCGTTGAGAGTTGGTTCATGTACCGGTTCCGGATTTTCGAACGTCCTTGCGTACGCTGAGATATTTTGTACTTTGCGTTTCGTAACTTGTACTCTTGTCATTTTTAGACGTTCCTTATCAATAAATTGAACCTTTTTAATTGTATCTTGTACTTTTGAGCTTTTTGGACCTTTGCGTCTTCAATTCGTTGTTTTCGCCTTTTGTCTTCGCACTTATTTAATATAAATGAATATTACATGAAAATGGAACAATTGCAACTGAAATCTTTACATATCGGAGGGATATTGATACTAAATATATGTTCATTTGGAGCACTATCAACGTGGTAATATCAAATCCTTGGGTTCGTAACCCTCTAAGTTCTGTCTTGAGCTTATTGACCTCGTTTCTAGGACGGTACTTCTCGTTCATCAAGTGCTTGAATGCTGACCACGGTAGTGCGTACGCATCGTCTTGTCCCACTTGCTCTAGATAGGTATTCCACCATGTTAACGCAGAACCTGTGAAGGTATGCGTAGCGTACTTCACTTTGTCCTCTTCAGTACACTTACTTATGGCAAACACCGATTCGACCTTCTCGGTCCACCGTTTCAATCCGATCGGTCCTTCGGTTCCATCAAATTCCAAAGGTTTGCAGGCAGTGAATTCTTTGTAGGTGCATCCTACACGATTTCCTGTACTGCTAGATCCAAGGTTATTGTTGGTATGTAGCGCAGCCTGTACTGCGGCTATGTTTGAAGCTAGAAAAGTACGGAATTCCTCTTCATTCATATTCACGGTGTGTCGAGTAGTCGGTGCCATTTCCTTCAAAATATTCAAATGGAACAAGTTAATCATACAGAATATTAAGAGTAGTTAATAGTATTTCGTAGCATAATATGAACTCATTTATAAAAGCTTTTTCTTCATATTAGCGTTTTATAAGTTTAAATTCGGGTAGTACCTACCCGTTAAGTTCATACTTAGTAGCTAATATACAATTCAACTACTACAATTCTATATGAAAAACTGATTATAATAATATTTCGCGTTCAAACTTTTATACAATATTTTACAAACTTACAATACCGCTTATTTTACATAAAGCATAAAATATAGCACGCAATAACTTTGATACAATATAGTTGTGAAGATAATTCTAGCTAGTACACAAGTCGTTCAGCAAAGGCAATAAAGACACGTAATTCATACGTCCAGAAACAAGTCATGCATTCTGGTTTTACTAGGATTACTTCCCATCCTTGGTCTTGTGGAACATAACCGTTATGGCCGTTGATAAGACAGCGTGTTGTAACGTCGTCAAAAGGACGAGGGTTACGTAGTGTCCAACAGTCCCGTAACAATCTAAAAACCTCATTTCTTACCCCAATTACCGACTCCGTCACTTGTGGAAACGTTTTGTTTAATAGTTGTAGCCCGATGTTCTTGTTCTCACTTTGGTGAGAAGCGAACATTACTAATCCGTAAGCATAACATGCTTCTTTATGTTGCATGTTAGCCGCTTTTTTCTAAATCACGAAGTCCAATATTCGGATATATTGAGTCAAAATAATTTCTTAACCCGTTGCGTAAAATAGCATTTGGGTTCCCCGCAATATATGCGTCAAAGTAAACACATCGTAACTTATGGGTTTCCCAATGTGATATCCCCCATCTTTTAAACGAAAGTCTCTTATAAACTAAGACATTCTTGGAACGTTCTTCGAATGTCTTACAAACTGATCTCGCCTTAAATAGTTGTGCCGAGGAATTCTGACCGACTCTAGACAAGATTTCATCAATCATGTCTCCGGGTAGGTCTCTTAAAATATTGGGTTGTCTATCCATTTTGTGTTTTTAAACTGTAAAATAGACAAGAGTTAGATTCATAAAAAAATACTTATTAATACAAGCAATTTTTACATATATCATAAAGCATAAGCACACTATATTACATATATTACACCACACGAATACAACTATCTTATTCCGACTCGCTCGTTTCTTCTTCTTCGGTTTTGGTTCATTTTTCCAAGTTTCTAGGGATATATGATGTTCCCCTAATACTAACTGTCGTTGTCCACATTGGTTTAGAAAAACCTGGTGGTTTAGAGGTTCCCGGGTCATTGTTACAACTTAAGGACTTCGGGGGTTGACGATACATATAAAGTTCATCGGGGTTGGAATTAGATTTCTCTATTTTTATGTCCTTTCCCTTATTATTTTCTTTTGCCTTTTTAAATTCAGTTGGGGTAATTTCTATAACATCATCGGAATTCTCGTCGGAATCCGATTCATCGGAGAATTGGTAATCCTCCCAATATTTTGCTTCCTTGGCGGAAACACCATTGACCATAATTAACCTTGGTCGGTTGGTTGAGGATTTTCTTTTACTTAACCGTTTTATTATTTCCCCCACCGGTTCTATTTCTTCTTCCGGTTCCGATTCTTCTTCCGGTTCCGATTCTTCTTCCGGTTCCGACTCTTCTTCCGGTTCCTCTTCGGGAACTTGTGAATCAGTCCACGAATCATTCCAATTTACATTTGACTCTTCATTATTATTAGGTGAGTCAATGGGACTTGTTCTAGAGGTAGACATCTATCACATAATGTCAAACACGTTAAGAGATTAATATATCACATAATATTCATATGTTAAAAATATATAGTTTCCAACAAAAATGTTAAGCAATCATTTTTAAAGAAAACACGGTCGAAGTCCAGACTCACTAATGCATCCTAACAAACTCGATAAGACACACTAATGCAAATTTTCTGGTTCTCTAAGACCAACGCTCGGATACCAACTGAAATGTCCCGTTCTTATTGATTAAAAACGTTCCATATTAATTGATTTCGTTGCGAGGTTTTGACCTCTATATGAGACGTTTTTCAAAGACTGCATTCATTTTTAAAACAAACCATAACCTTTATTTCATAAATAAAGGTTTAAAAAGATTTACGTAGATTATCAAATAATGATAATCTAAAATATCCTGTTTACACACGACCATTACATAATGGTTTACAATACAAATATGTTACATCGAAATCAATTTCTTGAATGCAGTTTTTACACAATATCATACAAACATGGACTCCAAATCTTGTCCTTATTTTAGTATGCAACAGCGGAAGCTCTTAATATTCACCTGAGAATAAACATGCTTTAAACGTCAACAAAAATGTTGGTGAGTTATAGGTTTAACCTATATATATCAAATCGTAACAATAGACCACAAGATTTCATATTTCAATACACATCCCATACATAGAGATAAAACTCATTCATATGGTGAACACCTGGTAACCGACATTAACAAGATGCATATATAAGAATATCCCCATCATTCCGGGACACCCTTCGGATATGATATAAATTTCGAAGTACTAAAGCATCCGGTACTTTGGATGGGGCTTGTTGGGCCCGATAGATCTATCTTTAGGATTCGCGTCAATTAGGGTGTCTGTTCCCTAATTCTTAGATTACCAGACTTAATATAAAGGGGCATATTCGATTTCGATAATTCAACCAGAGAATGTAGTTTCACGTACTTGTGTCTATTTTGTAAATCATTTATAAAACCTGCATGTATTCTCATCCCAAAAATATTAGATTTTAAAAGTGGGACTATAACTCACTTTCACAGATTTTTACTTCGTCGGGAAGTAAGACTTGGCCACTGGTTGATTCACGAACCTATAACAATATATACATATATATCAAAGTATGTTCAAAATATATTTACAACACTTTTAATATATTTTGATATTTTAAGTTTATTAAGTCAGTTGTCCTCGTTAGTAACCTACAACTAGTTGTCCACAATTAGATGTACAGAAATAAATCGATAAATATTATCTTGAATCAATCCATGACCCAGTGTATACGTATCTCAGTATTGATCACAACTCAAACTATATATATTTTGGAATCAACCTCAACCCTGTATAGCTAACTCCAACATTCACATATAGAGTGTCTATGGTTGTTCCGAAATATATATAGATGTGTCGACATGATAGGTCAAAACATTGTATACGTGTCTATGGTATCTCAAGATTACATAATATACAATACAAGTTGATTAAGTTATGGTTGGAATAGATTTGTTACCAATTTTCACGTAGCTAAAATGAGAAAAATTATCCAATCTTGTTTTACCCATAACTTCTTCATTTTAAATCCGTTTTGAGTGAATCCAATTGCTATGGTTTCATATTGAACTCTATTTTATGAATCTAAACAGAAAAAGTATAGGTTTATAGTCGGAAAAATAAGTTACAAGTCGTTTTTGTAAAGGTAGTCATTTCAGTCGAAAGAACGACGTCTAGATGACCATTTTAGAAAACATACTTCCACTTTGAGTTTAACCATAATTTTTGGATATAGTTTCATGTTCATAATAAAAATCATCTACTCAGAATAACAACTTTTAAATCAAAGTTTATCATAGTTTTTAATTAACTAACCCAAAACAGCCCGCGGTGTTACTACGACGGCGTAAATCCGGTTTTACGGTGTTTTTCGTGTTTCCAGGTTTTAAATCATTAAGTTAGAATATCATATAGATATAGAACATGTGTTTAGTTGATTTTAAAAGTCAAGTTAGAAGGATTAACTTTTGTTTGCGAACAAGTTTAGAATTAACTAAACTATGTTCTAGTGATTACAAGTTTAAACCTTCGAATAAGATAGCTTTATATGTATGAATCGAATGATGTTATGAACATAATTACTACCTTAAGTTCCTTGGATAAACCTACTGGAAAATAGAAAAATGGATCTAGCTTCAACGGATCCTTGGATGGCTCGAAGTTCTTGAAGCAGAATCATGACACGAAAACAAGTTCAAGTAAGATCATCACTTGAAATAAGATTGTTATAGTTATAGAAATTGAACCAAAGTTTGAATATGATTATTACCTTGTATTAAAATGATAACCTACTGTAAGAAACAAAGATTTCTTGAGGTTGGATGATCACCTTACAAGATTGGAAGTGAGCTAGCAAACTTGAAAGTATTCTTGATTTTATGTAACTAGAACTTGTAAAATATATGAAGAACACTTAGAACTTGAAGATAGAACTTGAGAGAGATCAATTAGATGAAGAAAATTGAAGAATGAAAGTGTTTGTAGGTATTTTTGGTCGTTGGTGTATGGATTAGATATAAAGGATATGTAATTTTGTTTTCATGTAAATAAGTCATGAATGATTACTCATATTTTTGTAATTTTATGAGATATTTCATGCTAGTTGCCAAATGATGGTTCCCACACGTGTTAGGTGACTCACATGGGCTGCTAAGAGCTGATCATTGGAGTGTATATACCAATAGTACATACATCTAAAAGCTGTGTATTGTACGAGTACGAATACGGGTGCATACGAGTAGAATTGTTGATGAAACTGAACGAGGATGTAATTCTAAGCATTTTTGTTAAGTAGAAGTATTTTGATAAGTGTCTTGAAGTCTTTCAAAAGTGTATGAATACATATTAAAACACTACATGTATATACATTTAGCTGAGTCGTTAAGTCATCGTTAGTCGTTACATGTAAATGTTGTTTTGAAACCTTTAGGTTAACGATCTTGTTGAATGTTGTTAACCCATTGTTTATTATAATAAATGAGATGTTAAATTATTATATTATCATGATATTATGATATATAATATATCTTAGTATGATGTATATACAGTTAAATGTCGTTACAACGATAATCGTTACATATATGTCTCGTTTCGAAATCATTAAGTTAGTAGTCTTATTTTTACATATGTATTTCATTGTTAATACACTTAATAATATATTTACTTATCATTTAACATAATTAACCAAGTGTATCAATATCTTAATATGATTCATATGTACCTAGTAAGACGTTGTTATAACGATAATCGTTATATATATCATTTTCGAGTTTCTTAAATTAATAGTCTCATTTTTATGTATATAACTCATTGTTAAAATACCTAATGAGATACATACTTATAATAAAAACATGTTAACTATATATATAACCATATATATGTCATTGTATAGTTTTTACAAGTTTTAACGTTCGTGAATCACCGGTCAACTTGGGTGGTCAATTGTCTATATGAAACATATTTCAATTAATCAAGTCTTAACAAGTTTGATTGCTTAACATGTTGGAAACATTTAATCATGTAAATATCAATCTCAATTAATATATATAAACATGGAAAAGTTCGGGTCACTACACCTAACACATTTGGGAACCATAATTTGGCAACTAGCATGAAATATCTCATAAAATTACAAAAATATTAGTAATCATTCATGACTTATTTACATGAAAACAAAATTACATATCCTTTATATCTAATCCATATACCAACGACCAAAAACACCTACAAAAACTTTCATTCTTCAATTTTTTTCATCTGATCTCTCTCAAGTTCCATCTTCAAGTTCTAAGTGTTCTTCATAAATTCCATAAGTATAGTTTCATAAAAATCAAGAATACTTCCAAGTTTGCAAGTCTACTTCCAAGCTTTCTAATCCATTCCAAGTAATCATCTAAGATCAAGGAACCTTTTTTATTTACAGTAGGTTATCTTTCTAATTCAAGGTAATATTCATATTCAAACTTTGATTCAATTTCTACAACTATAACAATCTTATTTCGAGTGAAAATCTTACATGAACTGTTTTTGTGTCATGATTCTGCTTCAAGAACTTTCAAGCCATCCAAGGATCCTTTGAAGCTAGATCCATTTTTCTCATTTCCAGTAGTTTTATCCAGAAAACTTGAGGTAGTAATGATGTTCATAACATCATTCGATTCATACATATAAAGCTATCTTATTCGAAGGTTTAAACTTGTAATCACTAGAACATAGTTTATTTAATTCTAAACTTGTTCGCAAACACATGATATGCTAACTTAATGATATGCTAACTTAATGATTTAAAACCTGGAAACACGATGAACACCATAAAATCGGATATACGCCGTCGTAGTGAAACCGGGGGCTGTTTTGGTTTGGATAATTAAAAACTATGATAAACTTTGATTTAAAAGTTGTTCTTCTGGGAAAATGATTTTTCATATGAACATGAAACTATATCCAAAAATCTTGGTTAAACTCAAAGTGAAAGTATGTTTTTCAAAATGGTCATCAAGATGTCGTTCTTTCGACGGAAATGACTAACTCTTTAGTAATTGACATGTAACTTAAATTTCCGACTATAAACCTATACTTTTTCTGTTTGGATTCTTAAATTAGAGTTCAATATGAAACCATAGCAATTCGATTCACTCAAAACGGATTTAAAATGAAGAAGTTATGGGTAAAACAAGATTGGATATTTTTGATCTTTTTAGCTACGGGAAATGTTTAACAAATCTATACAAATCATATCTTAGCTAACTTATATTGTATTATACATGTATTCTAATATATTATGTAATCTTGGGATACCATAGATACGCATGTAAATGTTTTGACATATCATATCGACCCATGTATTTATATTATTTGGAACAACCATAGACACTCTATATGCAGTAATGTTGGAGTTAGCTATACAGGGTTGAGGTTGATTCCAAAAATATATATACTTTGAGTTATGATCTAGCCTGAGACGTGTATACACTGGGTCATGGAATGATTCAAGATAATATATATCGATTTATTTCTGTACATATAACTGTGGACAACTAGTTGTAGGTTACTAACGAGGACAGCTGACTTAATACACTCAAATCTTTAAAACATAATAAAAATGGTTGTAATTATATTTTGACCATATTTTGATATATATGTACATATTTGTATAGGTTCGTGAATCGATCCGTGGCCAAGTCTTATTTTCGAGGAATGAAATATATGTGAAAGTGAGGTATAGTCCCACTTTTAAAATCTAATATTTTTGGGATGAGAATACATGCAGGTTTTATAAATGATTTAAAAAATAGACACAAGTACGTAAAACAACATTCTATGGTTGAATTATCGAAATTGAATATGCCCCTTTTTATTAAGTCTGATAATCTAAGAATTAGGGAACAGACACCCTAATTGACGCGAATCCTAAAGATAGATCTATTGGGCCTAACAAACCCCATCCAAAGTACCAGATGCTTTAGTACTTCGAAATTTATATCATATCCGAAGGGTGTCCCGAAATGATGGGGATATTATTATATATGCATCTTGTTAATGTCGGTTACTAGGTGTTCACCATATGAATGATTTTTATCTCTATGTATGGGATGTGTATTGAAATATGAAATCTTGTGGTCTATTGTAACGATTTGATATATATAGGTTAAACCTATAACTCACCAACATTTTTGTTGACGTTTAAAGCATGTTTATTCTCTGGTGAATACTAAGAGCTTCCACTATTGCATACTAAAATAAGGACAAGATTTGGATTCCATGTTTGTATGATATTGTGTAAAAACTGCATTCAAGAAACATATGTCGATGTAATATATTTCTATTGTAAACCATTATATAATGGTCGTGTGTAAACAGTATATTTTAGATTATCATTATTTGATAATCTACGTAATGTTTTTAAAACCTTTATTGATAAAATAAAGGCTATGGTTGTTTTAAAAATGAATGCAGTCTTTGAAAAACGTCTCATATAGAGGTCAAAACCTCGCAACGAAATCAATTAATATGGAACGTTTATAATCAATATGAACGGGACATTTCAATGAAAATCTTCGAAATCTATATAAGATTTGATTCTTCGGTAATTAATGAAGTTTAGGATCCTCTTTAATTAAATGCGGTAATCTACCTCGATTGCTATGTCTGATATTTCACTATAAATTTACCTTCTTTGTTTCCTTATTGTCACCACTCTCATTCTACTTCAAGACAAACGAATAATGGTCCAGAATTCGTAGGTATAGAGTTTTGAATGACTATAATATTCTAAGCAGAAGGGAATGTATTAGCACGATTTGATTTGTCGAATTACTAGAATCCCTGAGGATGGAACTATCAAGAATATATCTGCTTGATATGTTCAGAGGTTAATTAGAATGAAAGAGTTGTGTAACATGGAACATGATGATGGTATGATCTGTGAATCATCATTTTTCATTAGAACTTCCAGCATGACTTACTGTAATATAATCACATTGGCCAAGTGTCATTATATTATACTAACTCATGCTTCAATTCCCAACACTTCTCCAAAAATCATTCATAATTTAAACTCAACTTATATTGAAGGATAGAAACTAAAATAGTTTCTTTTATGGTGTAACATAGATAGCATGAGGAGATAACTAATTTCGGACAAGAAGAGTTATGAAAATATCCTCAGAAATATCGAAGATATTTATGATGATATTTTGGAATTTCTAAGATCGAAGTTTGATGAAGAAAAATTTTCCGCAAGATTTTAACATGACTTTGGAGCAAGATATTCTCTAAAGATTTCATCGGATACAGAATCATCTGGATTCTTTAAGTACAAGTTTAATCCTTGTGATTTGTCCATAATTTCCTTCTGGGTTTGCTCAATCCATTTTTCAGTTCCAAATCTGAGCTTTTTCAACACAAGATTCTTATTATCAAGCTTTTGGCCATTAAGACCATCTATAGCTTTTGCTGTTTCATCAACATTCTCATGGTTATCAAATCTGAATTATTGGTTATCAATCCGAGGTATTTTCAGAAGTTTGAAGAATTTGAATGAATATTGTAATTGTCAAGATACAAAGGATGTTTAAGATGAAATCAAGTGATAACTTGAGGAAATATTTAACTGTAGTAGATGTAGCTTATTAACGATATTTTAAATCAAAATGTGTTATAATTAATATTTCCTACTCTTTTAATACTTTTTAATTGTCCAAGGTTAGTAGTCTAATAGTCCAATAGTCTAATATATAATCTCAGAATTTAAAATATCTAAGATCAGAATATGGTGAAGAAATTTTACGTAGTTAATTAATTAGTTACTAATCAATTTTATTTATTTCATTATTTTCTTCATTATGCCACTTGTCAAATCTTGACTTGGATTTTGATTGGCAGAAACTCGTATATGAAATTGAATTGGAATAAAAATGGTTATTCTTTGGTGAACGAATACGTGTATCTGTGGTTGTATGTAGGATAGTAGATGACTATTGAATCGAATTTGAAGAATGTACAGTGTAATACATTAATGTGAAATCAAAATATTCCTCGGGTATTACCTACCCGTTAAAATATTTTCACCATTAACAGTTTGTACAAAAGAATTTTTAATTACAATCTTAATGAAAATATACTTATATATATATTTTCTTTAGATGTAATCGTGGATTTAATGAGTTAATATGATATTAAACTCATCTTATTTACGTTTAGAACTAGAGTACATAATTTCCAAGCTATTAGAAATTACATAATCACCAGGTAGAACGAAGATAAATGACGTAGAACGATAGGTAGAACGATGATTAGGTTCGAGGTCTAGGTTGTGATGTTGAGGCATGTGATGTTGAAACTTGGGTTGTTGGTGGTACTGTTGATGCTGGTGATGTTGCTGAAGCTGGTACGTTTTGCACCATATTTTTCAAGGCTACATCTCGGGCACGAAGCTCGTTGACTTATTACTCCAGGATGATTGTCGGTAGGAATGAGCGGGTGAATAAGGTTTTGAGATAGTATATAATCATGGCGAGATATTCAGGAAATGAGATAGAAAATGGTATTACGAACATGTTTGCCGGTAAGTGCTTCAGGTTCTTCGCCAAGAGGTGAATTCGGTTGCTGGAAATGATCACCTTCTTGTTGTCTCCAATAATTAAGTAGGCTACGAACCCATCAGATGAATTGGGGATGGCTGATTGGTTAATTCATTCTGGTGACGCTGCTTTTGGAGCTTAGGCAAACATCCATGTCGGAATAGCTGTCGGGTTCTGAAGAATCTTGAACTAGTGACGAGTTCCATTTCGTACAAATGAGTAAAGGATTTTTCAATATAAAATGATTTTCAGCTACCGGGTGGTATTCTAATTATATAGAAAATCTATATATATAGAACAAAAGATTTCAAAGATTACGGAGGAATTCACATAATATACTAGGCAAAGTTTACAGTAACAGATACGCTAAGATATGAATTAGCAGATATGCTAAGATATGAATTTTGTCTATACACTATTCATGCAGTCAATGCAGTAAAACGTGTCTAGACTAAGAATGATAAGCAGGTAATTTCCTAAGGATGATAAGCAGGTAATTATCGACACGAAATGATAAGAAAAACATTTGATATGCAGACACGGTCGAATTCCAGACTCACTAATGCATCTAAATAACTATCAGTTAGACACACTAATGCAAGACCTGGTTCGCTAAGACCACCGCTCTGATACCAACTGAAAGGACCCGTTCATACCGATTATAAACGATTCACAATAATTGATTTCATTGCGAGGTACTTGACCTCTATATGATACATTTTACAAACATTGCATTCGTTTTTAAAAGACAAACTTTCATTACATCAAAAGTTGACGGCATGCATACAAATTCATAATATATCCAACTATAATTGACTTAGTAATAATCTTGATGAACTCAACGACTCGAATGCAACGTCTTTTGAAATATGTCATGAATGACTCCAAGTAATATCTCTAAATGAGCAAATGCACAGCGGAAGATTTCTTTCATACATGAGAATAAACATGCTTTCAAGTGTCAACCAAAAGGTTGGTGAGTTTATAGGTTTATCATAAATAATAAAATTCATCATTTTGATAGACCACAAGATTTAAATGCTACATGGTACAAATGGGCCCAAATCCTATACCCACCTGTAATGTACATGCGATATCTTTTAAATACAGTACACCTTTCTCGTGTACGAAACCATTTTCACAAATCTTAGTAACCGTACACATATCTCGTGCATAAAAACTAATACATATAACCTGTGTATAAAAATCATTCTCTCGATACATAACATTCACATCAATTGGTGGCAATTATCATGTCCACATAATTCAATGGTGGCAATTATCATGTCCACATAATTCAATTATCATGTCCACATAATTCAAAGGTGGCAATTATCATGTCCACATAATTCAACGGTGACAATTATCATGTCCACATAATTCAATGGTGGCAATTATCATGTCCACATAATTCAATGGTGGAAATTATCATGTCCATATAATTCAATGGTGGCAATTATCATGTCCACATAATTCAATAATAATCCGCAGAACTTCTGTCTGCATAATAATTCATTCGAGGAATGTTTTGCTTGTATCTATCTCATCAAACATTTATAAAAGCATTTTATGTATTTGCAGTTCAAAATATATTTCAAAAGCATTTAATAAAGTAGTTGTAAAAAAAAAGTTATAAAGCAGCGCATGTATTCTCAGTCCCAAAAATGTAAAGAGTAAAAGGGAGCAAATGAACTCACAATACGATATTTTGTAGTAAAAATATGCATACGACGATACTTAACAATGCAGGGTTGGTCTCGGATTCACAATCCTCAAAGAAGTATCCCTAAAAAAATTTCCCAAGTCCGGGTCTGAACCCGCGACGTCCCGATAACTCCCTTAACCATCCAAGCTAATCCATTTTTCTGATTTATTCCTATATTATTTCTATATAACCGTATATTCTGTTTTCCCTTTTCTTCTTCCTCTACGAACGAAACCCATGAATCCTCATCATCTTTATCATAACATCGCAACATCCTACCATCATGTAGTCATCATCATACACCATCATCATCATAATCTAATCGTCTATATCATTATCATCCTAATATCATGTGACTATCTTTATTCGTTTTTCCTTCTCAAATTCGTAATACCCCGTTACCATCATCGTTATGCATCAATGTTTTCATTATATCAATTATCATATGCCATCATATCCACATACATCATCACTAATCATTTATGGTACCATGCATATAACATCATCTATTATAATCATATTCATAGTCATTCTCTATAACCATCAACGAATTCATTACTTCATGGCCCAAAATAAAATGACTAGTTCTAAGCGGCCCAACATAGGAACCGGATCATGGCATCCTAACGTTTAAAACAAAAGGCTTGGTTTTGGCAACATGAATTCTGACGGCAGTAGGATCAAAAAGGAGACGCGCAACCATCCTTGTCATCATCACCACCCAATACTTTAATTCCAAGATTAGTAATCCATCTATTGAAAATGAAGTCCATTTATAATAACCCAAATATATTTTGTCTATTTGCTATGGTGGTACTTGTCGAGAACAAGTGTAACACAAATAGCCACGATAGCAACCCATTTATATATTATTAACCCATGAGCTATGCCTTTTTCTTTTTAATAAATGTCGACCACCCCACAGATAAAGTAGAATACAAAAGTTGCCTAATAATATTACCAAAGTTCGGCCAAAACAATTACGTGGCCCATCAATCGATTAACCTGTTTCTATATCGAGTGGATTATCCACACTAGAAATTGTTGGCCACAAAATAGAAGAAAAAGCACTCATTCTTTCTTTCTTATTCCTTTTTATACATGAACGATACCCATTTGAAATATAAAAATTTTATATCATCAAACATTATCACTTCATTGTCATATATCATCATCATTAATATCTTGAATATAATTTTAAACAGAAGACAGACTTACAACAGCAAAAATAGTATTAGTTTCAACTAGAAAGGTGGCGAGCTTGGTGGTTTTGGGTCACGAAGAAATAGTAGTAGCAATTGGCATGTGTGATGATCTTGAGGAGGGTTCGATGATGGTGTTATGGTGGTCTTTATTCTAGTCGAACAACAACCAACACAAAAAGGTTAGATGTAATAAAGTTGCAGGTGGGTTACGGTTATGATCGAATAGAAAAGCTAGCAAGTGACAATGGTTTAATGATTTTTTAAAGTGGTTCTCGGGTGTTGATTGTTGAACAAATTGCACTTTAGAACTAGTGGGTTTGTTGTGGTTTGTGTTTCTCATTGTTAGTTTTTCCCAGATGAGCAGAGTGATGGATTGTGTATTATATAATACTCGTGTTATCGACATGAAGAATCAAGTCCAAGAAGAAAACAAACAAAAATATATAAAGCAGAAAGTAAAGTGTAACGGATTCGTACGATATATACAGCACAATATTCGATTACAGTTTGTTGCGTAGCCTTGATGGGGTCGATAGAAGAATCTCAAGCAGGAAGAAGGTAATTAGAAAATAGAATTAGATAGGGACTTGAAATAGATTCGTACGCTTTAACTGTTATTGATAGCTAACAAATTTTGTATATGTCTGATTGTTTTCTTTTCTCATTGAATTGCAGAAGGATTTTATATGGAATGGTTGTTTGTAGTGAAGATATTGAATCGACAAGAATCTTTGAGCAGAAGAAGAAATCAAGGGAAAAATATAAAAATGAATAAAGCTGATCACGTTGTCTAACTGAATTGGATTCTTTATCAGATTAATATCTAACAATCTTTGTATCTTACAGAATTATTATATCTGATTTTGATTCTATTAGATTTTATTGTGTATCTGTGATTCAATCTCGACTGGTAACAAATTTGATTGTTATATTCAACTGAATTTGTTTGTTAATGAGCCTAATTTGAATTGTTTGTACCAAATTGCAGACAAAAAACAAATTGTAATACAGTATGATTGGTACGTGTAACTTATTCTGTTGTTATAATTCCTTATTTTTGATAATGAATAAATGTAAAGATATTAATGATAATAATTCTATTAATATTAATAATAACACATAATAATAATAATACAGAAATATTGTTAATAATAATAAGATAATAATATTGTTAATAATTATTATCATAAAAATAATATTTAGGATAATGATATTAATAGTTATAATAACGTTTATAATGAAAAAATAATATTAATAAATCGTATTATTTTTGTAATACTAATACTGATAATATATAATGATTAATAATAAGTTACTTATATCCAATTTCATATATATATATATATTAATATTAACATTAATACTAATAATAATAATAATAATAATAATAATAATAATAATAATAATAATAATAATAATAATAATAATAATAATAATAATAATAATAATAATAATAATAATAATAATAATGAAAGTAATGATAATTATATTCAAACTTGTAACTAAATTTAATATATTACAATTTATTACTATTTACCAATTATATAATATATTGAATCTTTAATATTTATTATATATATATATATATATATATATATATATATATATATATATATATATATTACAACATATAATATTACAAATTATAATTCCAATTGCTATGTATATATATATATACACACATATCTATTTACAAATAGTTGTTCGTGAATAATCGGGAATGGTCGAAGGTCAATTTGAATATATGAAACAGTTCAAAATTTTTCAGACTCGGTTTAATAGACTTTGCTTAACGTGTCAAAACCATATAAAGATTAAGTTTAAATTTGGTTGGAAATTTCCGGGTCATCACATATATGACATGATAATATATATATGGTCACATATATATATATATATATATATATATATATATATATATATATATATATATATATATATATATATATATATATATATATATGTATCTATATATATATATATATGTATGTATATATATATGTATATATATATGTATATATATATATATATATATATATATATATATATATGTTTAACATGATGAAATGATAATTAAGTATCTCATTATGTATATTAACAATAAATTATATACATAAAACAAGACTATTAACTTAAGGATTTCGAAACGATATTTATATGTAACGATTATCGTTGTAACGACGTCTTAATATATATATATATATATATATATATATATATATATATATATATATATATATATATATATATATCATATTAAGATATATTAATACACTATGTAATCATGAAAATATAACAATTTAACACCTCATTAGTTATAATAACAATGGGATTAAATACATTTAACGAGATCGTTAACATAGTGTATTAATATATCTTAATATGATATATATCTATATATATATATATATATATATATATATATATATATATATATATATATCATATTAAGATATATTAATACACTATGTTATCATGAAAATATAACAATTTAACACCTCATTAGTTATAATAACAATGGGATTAAATACATTTAACGAGATCGTTAACTTAAAGGTTTCGAAACAACACATACATGTAACGACTAACGATGATTTAACGACTCGATTAAAATGTATATATATGTAGTGTATTAAGATATATTAATACACTTTTGAAAGACTTCAATACATATATCAAAATACTTCTACTTAACAAAAATGGTTACAATTACATTCCCATTCGTTTTCATCAACAATTCTACTCGTATTCAATCAGTATTCGTACTCGTATTATACCCAGCTTCTAGGTGTACATACTATTGGTATATACAATTCAATGATCAGCTCTTAGCAGCCTTAATGAGTCATCAAGACATGTGGGAACCATCAATTGGCAACTAGCATGAAATATCTAACAAAAATGCTAACTAATGGAACCTTATATGCAAGTGTAATATCACATTTTTCTTCACCAACCATAACAATTTCATTTTTCAACTTTCATGCATCAAACACATCTCTCTAAAGTTCTCTCTTGGTGTTCTAAGTGTTCTTCATCATCTTCATCAAAATATAGCTCAGTCTAGCTCAAAAATCCAAACATAAATCAATCTACATAACAATCTTTCAAGAACACTTCAAGAATCATATCAAGTTTGCAAGACTACTTCCAAGCTTTCTAATCCATTCCAAGTAATCATCTAAGATCAAGAAACCTTTTTTATTTACAGTAGGTTATCTTTCTAATTCAATGTAATATTCATATTCAAACTTTGATTCGATTTCTATAACTATAACTATCTTAATTCAAGTAGTAATCTTACTTGAACTTGTTTTCGTGTCATGATTCTACTTCAAGAACTTTCAAGCCATCCAAGATCCTTTGAAGCTCAAGATCATTTCTTGTTATTTCCAGTAGGTTTACCTACTATATTTGAGGTAGTGATGATGTTCATAACATCATTCGATTCATACTTATATAACTATCTTATTCGGAGAATATAAATTGTAATCACTAGAACATAGTTTAGTTAATTCTAAACTTGTTTGCAAACAAAGTTAATCCTTCTAACTTGACTTTTAAAAATAACTTAACACATGTGTTATATCTATATGATATGCTAACTTAATGATTTAAAACTTGGAAACATGATGAACACCGTAAAACCAGACATACGCCGTCGTAGTAAAACTAGGGGCTGTTTTGGGTTGGAAAAATAAAAACTATCATAATCTTTGATTTAAAAGTTGTTCTTCTGGGAAAATAATTTTTCATATGAACATGATACTATATCCAAAAATCTTGGTTAAACTCAAAATAGAAGTATGTTTTTCAAAATGGTCATCAAGATGTCGTTCTTTCGATGGAAATGACTACCTCTTTCAAAAATGACTTGTAACCTGTATTTCTGACATTAAACCTATACTTTTTCTATTTAGATTAATAAATTTTGGTTTGATACAAAACCATGGAAATTTGATTCACCCAAATCCGATTTGTAATGAAGATGTTATGGGTAAAACAAAATTGGATAGATTTGCTTGTTTTAGCTACGTGAATTTTTCTAACAAATCTATACTAACCTTATCCTAGCTAACTTTACCTATATTCTACATGTATTTATACATGTCTTGATCCCTTCCTAGTAAGATATACAATTTATAGTAGTTGTGGTTAATTCTATGACAATATATTATAGTCTTAATAAAAATTGTAAGACACCATGTATATATATGACTTGATATCCATAGACACGTATAAAATGTTTTGACATATCATATCGACATCATCTATATATATTATTTTAAATAACCCATAAGACACTATATGACTTGATATCCATAGACACTATATGCGGTAATGCTCAAGTTAGCATATAATGGTTCGAGGTTGATTTTAAAATAATATATACCATGGGTTGTGATCGAGTCTGAGACATGTATACAATGGGTCGTGGGTGATTCAGATAATATACATACTATGTGTCTTAATTATATTAAGACAATATATAATGGTGTTAGTTAATTCTAACACGATATATATATATATATATATATATATATATATATATATATATATATATATATATATATATTATTGGACTATCGGACTATTGGACTACTAATGTTGGACTGCTAACTTGACAATTTAAATCGTCAACATGTAATAAATTATGATGTGAATATATTTCTATTATACTTTGATATATATGTATATATTTGTTATAGGTTCGTGAATCGACCCGTAGCCAAGTCTTACTTTCCGACGAAGTAAAAATCTATGAGAGTGAGTTATAGTCCCACTTTTAAAATCTAATATTTTTGGGATGAGAATACATGCAGTTTTATAAATGTTTTGCGAAATAGACACAAGTAAATGAAACTACATAAAAAATTTTCTTTATAATACATTAATATCGTTAACATTTTGGTCCCAATTATGTTTCCAAAAACATCTTTAATACAATAGTAAGTTTAATAAACTTTAAAACATCTAATACATGAGTTAAATATCCAAACGGGCATACATGACCCGACTAATTTAATTTCCAACAAAACCGAGCATGGTGATTGGGGATACGCTACCCAATCCTAATACATCCAAAAGCACAACTTCTAAAGCAAACTACGCGAGTCCACTAGTCCCCACGCTTACCCAAGCCACCGCCTCCAAGCAAATCTATAAAAATGTAACCAGCGAGAGGGTAACCGAACGCTTAGTGAGTGAAAGTATACTACATACATATATATGCATAAAATGGACACGCCACACGATAATAAACAAATAGCACATACCGGAGCATCCAAGCATAAAGGCAAGCTAATCTAAGCATACCGTACGATCGCTATACAACAAGCTAAACACATCAACAATATAAGTTCACCAACAACGATATGAACAACGCCATCAAGTTACACCCGGAGGGCTAGCTACATCACCAATACAACGATATATATAGCAATAACGTGTAAAACGCCCAAGGTTAACCCCTTACCAAAAGTCAGTTACCAAAATACCAAAATGAAGATTGGTCGAACTATAGGAGCCTTAGTAAATCCGCATCCACACGAGATCACTACCTCAATAAGATGACCGAACTACACGCGTCATCGTGAATCCGCATCCACACATGATTCACTTCCTAAATCAAAACCCACATCATTGGGATTACTCAACCGCAACTCAATACCAATCCTACTACATCGGGATTATATAACTCCACATCACAAGTCCATGTGATAACGTACACACAAAGTGTGCACCTCGCCAAAGGTGGTCAACCAAAATGCACAACTGTGCCCATTGGACCTATACACAAGTCCATCAAATCCACCTATATGTGAAGTGAGCTCTATAGCTGAGAATCACTTCACTCGACCCGCACCCATCCTATACATACATATGCACATAGTATATTAAAACTCACCTTGAATTCTTGATGAATGCAACCGAAAAAATCCGCAACGCGTCAATGGAAAGTACCTATTCCATTAATCACATAACAAATAACACAATTAGGGTGGATTTACAACCCAACCCAAATCGACAACTAGTGCAATTTTGAGCCAATTGCACTTCCAAGCTCAAAGCACACCCAAACTAACCAATAATCAATAACACAAGTGAGAATGGTCCTAATTCGCCAATCAAACCCAATCATAAGTGTTAAACACCAATCTTGCCCAAATTGACACCTTAACCCTAATTTTGACCCATTTCAAAATTAGTCAACCCAATTACACCCAAATAGTTTCCAATACTTCTATAATCACTAACACTAGTGATTATACACCACTTACAAGCCTTAAACTTGGTTAAATCTTCAACCAACTCAAAACCCGCCAAGTATCAAAAATAACAAGTTTCCATAAACCCTCTTCATCATCTAAACGGGTTTTACAACTAACAATCTCAAAACTCTAACATTGAATCTCAAATCAAACAATGAAACTCGGAGATAGAACTTACCAATACCGCCAAAATGATGCCGTTGACGAGTAGAACAACTTTAATATTTGAGGTTTGACCCGAAACACCCTTCTTCTTCTTCTCTAAATGGAGCTATCTCTCTCTAAACTCTCTCCTCTCTCTCTAGGGTTTGAAGATGAGAGTGTTGATGTGTGAAAATGAGGATAAGATGAGCCTTGAATCAATCTTATGGCTCTAGAACTGGCCATAAGTGAATTTACCAAAACACCCCCAAAAGATTCCATTAAAATGGGTTAAAATGTCATTACAGCGACAATTGTCGCATTTTTGCCACACTACGTCACGTTTTGCGACACCAGGATGCAATACACATCATTCAAACGCAACAAAAGGGACAGAAGTCATCATCAGAAGTTGTCGCATTTTGACCATGTTTGTCACGGATCGCAACACACCAGAACGCGACAAACCCCCTTCAAACTCGATAGTTTACCTGATGCACTCCAATTTCACTTTTAAAACATCCCAAAGTCAAACGTGGTCAATTCATTACATCCAAACTATGAAATTCTCATTCTTGGACTCTGTAGGACGCCACAAGCGTCATGTTTAGAAAAATGAGGTGTTACAACTCTCCCCCACTTAAATTCGATCACGTCCTCGTAATCCTCATCACTTAACCAATCCGAACCTACACGCTATGGTTCTCAAATAAACGTTCCGATCCGACTTACACCACATTACTCTTTAACCCGAAAATTAATCCATTAACTAAAATGTACACTTTCACGCATTTCGAAGCGTGCAATACACACAACATCCGAACTCTATAATGATCACTTAGAATATGCGGAATCACCATGTATTCTTCTAACTCCTCTAGGAAATTCTTTTCAAAGAGTCACCCTTAACAACTATATCGTCACCCGCAATTTATTAAATCCACAAATCCGAGTACTAACACATGCTCAACTCCACACATTGGAAAAAGTCAACCAATCTCGTACCGAGATATTAACTCCTAGCGTACTATAACATCTCGCCAATTTCCGTTTACTTTTCGTTTAATTATTTAAAGTCCGATATATGATTATAACATCTTCCTTTAAAATGCGTTTTAAATTATCTCGTTTAGGTAATTCACGCACCCGCTTTGAAGCTTGAGGGACTAAACTTGCCAAAAGATAAAAGATTTGACTAGGTCAACTAGTCAAACCCTTCTTCTCCACTCATCCATTCACCTCCCTTTCTAACTTTTGATACTTTCATTTTCTCTCAACTCATTCAACAAGATTCATCATCTATTCAAGATCTAGCAAGCATCAATTCAAACAAATTACATATTTTGAATCCTTGCATCTTTCTCTTCGATTCCATACCGATTTCATCAAGTTTGGGTAACTTTCTAAAAACACTAGATTTTGTGTTCTTGATAATTTTGACATATAAAAGTGTTAATTAGTGTCTATGGCTCAAGTCTAACATGAATATATGATTTGTATGCTCAATCTTATTATTTTAAGTAACTAGCATCAACTTGAAGTTGGTGTGTTGATTTTGTGATTTGGTTGCTTAAATGTTGTTAAATGTTAAAAGTTCGTGTATTAAATGTGTTACTAGCATCACTAGCTTCGTTTTGATGTGTAGGTTGATTAAGGAAACTTCATTAACATGATTATTGTTTTGGTGATTTGAGTTAGGGTTTGATAGGCTTGATTATGAACTTTGATGCATTAAATGCTATAAAATGTTGTTGATAAGTGTTTAGTTGCAATGTGTGTTTAATTACCTTCGAAACGGCATATCATACATGTAAATTGGTTGCCCGAATCATGAAACGCATTTAATGGACTTGAATGTAATAAATGGTGAGCATTTAATGCGATTTTGGTTGGTGTAAATGTTAAATTGATTGATGAAATGTGCTTAGTTGCGTTCCTCGTCAAAATACCTTTCCGATGATATAAGATACATGTTTTGATTGTTTGCGGATCATAAAATGTGATTGTTTGAAGTTTGGTTCGTGCACTTGTGTGTTTTCAGCAAAGCAGGTCTATGCACTAATCTGGACGCCGTCCAGATTCTTGGACGCCGTCCAGGCCTTCACATCTGGACACCGTCCAGCCAATCTGGATGCCGTCCAGATGAACTGCCAGGTTCTGATTTGGTTGGTCATTTACCGTTAAATTCTAACTATGCTACGCACCTCCGATTAACATGTAACTTGTTCTAACATGCTTATATATGATTAAAAACCTCAGAAATATAGTTCGGGACCCGACCCGAACGTGTTGACCTTTTCGTTGACTTTGACCCGACCAAAGTTGACTTTTGATCAAACTTAACCAATTACTTATGCAATCATTCTAACTTGCTCTTATACTTGTATCTGGCATGAAACTTGACAAATTTGATTCACATGCTAATTAATCGAGTCGTAACGAGCCATAGGACTAATTGAACAACTTTGACCAATCGTGTTTACCGTTATTGATACAACCTACTAGTTTAGGTCAAGACTAGCAATTGTCCTTGCAAACGTTTAATTGTGAAGTACTTTATTACTCGTGCACTCAAGGTGAGATCATAGTCCCACTTTTACTCTTTTAAACTTACATTTGGGATGAGAAAAACATAAACGTTTTGATTAACAAAGTGAACACAAGTACGAAAACAAACATTCTACGTACGAGTTAGAACAAAATCCTCAATTCGATTATCATTAGTTACACTTGCCGGGTGTAAGCGAGAACTTATGTTGTATGGCCATATGGGTTTGACAAACCCTCATTTGGACGGTTCGCTACCGTTATGCGGATGAAATATATTTTCGAGAAACGGTGTATGTTCTAACACTATTTGTGATGGGGTAACGTTAGTTAAGCATTGATAATTGGGTGCTCGTGATAAAAACTTTTAGAATGTTCTTACTATTACTTCAACGTTATAAATCTTGTGGTTCAACTTACTTACGTACGCACTTATTAAACCTATGATTTCACCAACGTTTTCGTTGACAGATTTTCTATGTTTTTCTCAGGTCCTTGAACGATATGTGTTACATGCTTCCGCTCACTATTTTGATACTTGCTTGGATGTCGAGTATACATGCATACATGAAGCATCTTTTGACTTTACATTTAAACTGTGTCGCATATGTTTCATTTGCACGTAAAACGTTGTAACGTCACTAGTTGTTGAACTACTTTTGTAAACTTGAAACATCTTTACATTTGAAATGAACGCGACATATTTTGGTCAAACGTCATATTAAAGACTTATGATCACGTAATGGGACCCAAGTAGACGGCGCCGTCAATGACGATTTGCCGGGTCGCTACACGTACCATACCAAGTACATCGCTAGTAACAACCACATACCAAAATGAAGTCAACACCTAAACCGATGAAGACCAAAATGAAAGGGAATCCTAACGGATAACACTTACCATTCAACAACCCTTGTAGTGCGCAATACGACTCATACACAACTACCATAAAATCGTAAGCAAATGACTAAAACCGCTAGCTTCCCAAACGACTATGGCACACTCGTAACAACATGTGAGCGAAACACGGCTATCACATCACTAACCACATAACATGGCCCTCAGGACCCCACCATCGGCGTATAAAACAACCAATAGATCTCCACACTAACCACATGAAGGCTGGCCGAAACTACACGTGCCTTAGTGAATCCGCACCACACGCGACTCACCACCTCCACCGCACAACAATCGGGATTGGCCGAACTACACGCGCCTTAGTAAATCCAAAATACACGAGAGTCACTATCCCAAAAGAATGACCGCATCCACACATGTCATTGTGAATTCGAACTACACAAGACTCACTTTCCAAATAGAATGACCGCATCCACACGTGTCATTGTGAATCCGAACTACACGAGACTCATTTTCTCAATAAGATGACCGAACTACACGCGTCATCGTGAATCCGCATCCACACGTGATTCACCTCCCAAATCTCAACACAGGAATGGTACTCCCATTCCGATAATGTTATACCATACCGATATAACACTACTCCCATGGTGAAGTTAGCGGACCGAGTCAACGGCCATACGCTCTTTTGGCCTCAATCAACGAGTAGTGTAACATCGTGCACTGCTACACCATAGTGAATCCTAACGGAATACGCTAACCATCCATCACAAACAACAAGTATATACACATACTTAGAAATATTCCACTCACATCGAAAATCTTTGCACACGCATCACACGTACGTGTACACAACGCCACCACAATCTAGCAAGAAACACCTATATCGCACATAGGCACAAAACAATAATTCTCTAGAAGAGAATCTGACAAGCACATCCCTTAACCGAGGGATTTCATCTTGCTCGTCAGATACGTCCATTATCTCTCAAAGAGATTCACCACATTACCACCTTGGTGGTAATTTAAATCCAAAACCATAAGTACAATTTATTCCACATCGTACTTTTACCACAATTGACCAACGTAGGTCTCGACGCTAGCTCCGAATCCATATGAGCATCGTCCAATATCAATACACTAGAACATCTTCGTGCGAGAGTTCAAACTCCCCTACTTAGAAATTCGTTCCATAACCACATCATCGAGATAAATGTATCTCGCGAAACCACTATCCATTCAAGAACCTAAGGGTTTCTTATATGTACCCTAAGTTCAATGTAATCACAATACCATCGGAGTCGAATACCACGCTAGTAGGTATGAAAGAGGCACCTAACATCGCGTCACATAGACTCCATTACCAACATACGTCGAGATCAAACATTCGATCTCTCGGGCTCCATCCACCCGATGAACCTCATGGTCCCACCACTCTCAATCACGAAAGCGAACACGCGCTTAACAACCGAACACCAAAGCCCATTTCCATGGCTTGGTAGAAACATTTCTCAAACACTAAGGAATGCATAGTTGCACCAAGTCTTACGCCCTTCAACCGTTAATCCATACACCCCCATAGGGTAATTCCATTAGGAATGTCACCCATAACAATACTATGCACAACACGATGCAATTAACAAACCCGAACTCAATCGGCACATAAATAAATAATCAAAGGACATATTTAATAAAACGAGAAGTACCTTAACGTCTTCTCACCACGCCCGCCCCCGCTATCTCGGGACACTCCGACTTACGATGTCCTTCTTCTTGGCAATTGAAACACACCGTGCCTCAACCCTTTGGGACCGAACATTCCCAAGACTTGTGACCCCTCACGCCACAATTGTAACACCTAGACGTACTAGAATCCGATATACTCGTCCGTATACCACCCGTGCTCACACTTGCACCCTTAGCCCTCTTACTTGGAGCACCATACGAAAAAATTCTTTTCTTACTTGAAGGTTCACTAACCTTCGACTGCGAATACGATTCAAAATCCCTAGCCATGGCGAATAACTCCGCAAAAGATTTCACTTGACTAAGGCTAATCTTGCTCCGCAAATCTTCATTAAAAGTTCGTAGAAATCCCCCATCAACAAACTATCTTGTCCTTTATACTCCGGGCAAAAATGAGCCTTCGCCATAAAGGTCGTCTTGAGAGTATTCAAATCCATAGATCCTTGTTGCAAATTTCGCAACTCATCACGCAAATTCGACAAATCTGCTTGAGTCCGGAACTCCTCGAAGAATTCCTTCTTAAAATCATCCCACGATAACCCCATAAACACTTCACCACTAACAATGTCAATTTTACCATCCAACCAATCCTTCGCCCTACCCCGCAACAAGCTAGTAGCGAGTCTTGTCCTCTTCTCGGGAGGGCATTCAATAGTGCAAAAACATCCTTCGACATCCGAGATCCATGTTGTGCTTACCAAAGGATCCGGTTTCCTGTCATACATCGGAAGTTTAGTCCTCAATAAGCTCTTAAGACAACGCTCCATTTCACTATTACTTCGGAATTCGGAATACTTCCTATCCATTTCTTCTTGAAACACACCCATTTGCTCCGCCACGACGGCCGCAACTCTAGTGTTAAACTCATCGTCGCTCGCCTCGATCCCGTTTCTCGTCGTCATTCTAAATAATGCAAAACGATTAGTCCACGAACGTATAAAACCACATGCACAACACCGCCCCATCTTGCTAAACACTCGTCGTACATCACTTGTTAGACATGATTTGCACCCGTAATAAGGTTTGCAAGTCCTTATTACGCACACATGACATATCAACTCGTTAGTACAATGACCGCCTCGCTCGATGATATAAACCAACACAACAAAAATTCTACGCGATATAACACACGCAAGAATTACATCACAACACAAGCCACAATCCTAGTTAGTTCACCTACACGCTAAGGCACTAACCATGTCCCCGTCCGACCCGTTCACCTACAAGTCCCGCAATAATTAAGCACACACAAAAGTCTAAGTCTAGGCACCTATCTCAAGTCGCCTAAATCCCTTAGACCATGCTCTGATACCACTTGAAACAACCCAACCCGTATTTAAATCGGCCCATAAAAATTTTTCTTTATAATACATTAATATCGTTAACATTTTGGTCCCAATTATGTTTCCAAAAGCATCTTTAATTCAATAGTAAGTTTAATAAACTTTAAAACATTTAATACATGAGTTAAATATCCAAACGGGCATACACGACCCGACTAATTTAATTTCCAACAAAACCAAGCATGGTGATTGGGGATACGCTACCCAATCCTAATACATCCAAAAGCACAACTTCTAAAGAAAACTACGCGAGTCCACTAGTCCCCACGCTTACCCAAGCCACCGTCTCCAAGCAAATCTATAAAAATGTAAACAACGAGAGGATAAGCTAACGCTTAGTGAGTGAAAGTATACTAAATACATATATATGCATAAAATGGACACGCCACACGATAATAAATAAATAGCACATACAGGAGCATCCAAGCATAAAGGCAAGCTAATCTAAGCATACCGTACGATCGCTATACAACAAGCTAAACACATCAACAATATAAGTTCACCAACAACGATATGAACAACGCCATCAAGCTACACCCGGAGGGCTAGCTACATCACCAATACGATGATATATATAGCAATAAAGCGTAAAACACCCAAGGTTAACCCCTTAACCCAATACCAAAAGTCAATTACCAAAATACCAAAATGAAGATTCGCCAAACTACACGAGCCTTAGTAAATCCGCATCCACACGAGATTACTATCTTCAATACCACAACAACATCGAGGTTGGCCGAACTACACGAGCCTTAGTGAATCTGCAACTACACGAGATCACTACCTCAATAAGATGACCGAACTACACGCGTCATCATGAATCCACATCCACACGTGATTCACTTCCCAAATCAAAACCCACATCATCGGGGTTACTCAATTGTAACTCAATACCAATCCTACTACATCGGGATTATATAACTCCACATCACAAGTCCATGTGATAACGTACACACAAAGTGTGCACCTCGCCAAAGGTGGTCAACCAAGATGCACAACTGTGCCCATTGGACCTATACACAAGTCCATCAAATCCACCTATATGTGAAGTGAGCTCTATAGCCGAGAATCACTTCACTCGACCCGCACCCATCCTATACATACATATGCACATAGTATATTAACACTCAAGTTGAAGTCTTGATGAATGCAACCGAACAAATTCACAACACGTTAATGGAAACTACCTATTCCATTAATCACATAACAAATAACACAATTAGGGTGGATTTACAACCCAACCCAAATTGACAACTAGCGCAATTTCAACCCAATTGTACTTCCAAGCTCAAACTGCGCTCAAACTAACCAATAATCAATAACACAAGTGAGAATAGTCCTAATTCGCTAATCAAACCCAATCATAAGTGTTTAACACCAATCTTGCCCAAATTGACACCTAATGAAATGTTATGTTCATATTGATTATAAACGTTCCACATTAATTGATTTCGTTGCGAGGTTTGACCTCTATATGAGACGTTTTTCAAAGACTGCATTCATTTTTAAAACAACCATAACCTTTATTTTATCAATAAAGGTTTCAAAAGCATTACGTAGATTATCAAATAATGATAATCTAAAATATACTGTTTACACACGACCATTACATAATGGTTTACAATAGAAATATATTACATCGACATATGTTTCTTGAATGCAGTTTTTACATAATATCATACAAACATGGACTCCAAATCTTGTCTTTATTTTAGGTTGCATCAGCGGAAGCTCTTAATATTCACCTGAGAATAAACATACTTTAAACGTCAACAAAAATGTTGGTGAGTTATAGGTAAAACCTATATATCTCAAATCGTAACAATAGACCACAAGATTTCATATTTCAATATACATCCCATACATAGAGATAAAAATCATTCATATGGTGAACACCTGGTAACCGACATTAACAAGATGCATATATAAGAATATCCCTATCATTCCGGGACACCCTTCGGATATGATATAAATTTCGAAGTACTAAAGCATCCGGTACTTTGGATGGGGTTTGTTAGGCCTAATAGATCTATCTTTAGAGTTCGCGTCAATTAGGGTGTCTGTTCCCTAATTCTTAGATTACCAGACTTAATAAAAAGGGCATATTCGATTTCGATAATTCAACCATATAATGTAGTTTCAGTTACCTGTGTCTATTTCGTAAAACAGTTATAAAAGCAGCGCATGTATTCTCAGCCCAAAAATATAAAGGGTAAAAAGGTAAATGAAACTCACTTTCACAGATTTTTACTTCGTCAGGAAGTAAGACTTGGCCACTGGTCGATTCACGAACCTATAACAAATATGTACATATATATTTACAACACTTTTAATACATTTTGATGTTTTAAGTTTATTAAGTCAGCTGTCCTCATTAGTAACCTACAACTAGTTGTCCAACGTTAGATGTACAGAAAAAAATTGATATATATTATCTTGAATCAATCCATGACCCAGTGTATACACGTCTCAGGCTAGATCACAACTCAAAGTATATATATTTTTGGAATCAACCTCAACCCTGTATAGCTAACTCCCACATTACTGCATATAGAGTGTCTATGGTTGTTCCAAATAATATATACACATGGGTCGATATGATATGTCAAAACATTTACATACGTGTCTATGGTATCTCAAGATTACATAATATATTAGAATACATATATAATACAATATAAGTTAGCTAGGATATGATTAATATAGATTTGTTACTAATTTTCACGTTGCTACAACAAGAAAAATTATCCAATCTTGTTTTACCCATAACTTCTTCATTTTAAATCCGTTTTGAGTGAATCAAATTGCTATGGTTTCATATTGAACTTTATTTTATGAATCTAAACAGAAAAAGTATAGGATTATAGTCGGAAATATAAGTTACAAGTCATTTTTGTAAAGGTAGTCATTTTAGTCGAAAGAACGACGTCTAGATGACCATTTTAGAAAACATACTCCCACTTTGAGTTTAACCATGATTTTTGGATATAGTTTCATGTTCATAAGAAAAATCATTTTCCCAGAAGAACAAATTTTAAATCAAAGTTTATCATAGTTTTTAATTAACTAACCCAAAACAGCCCGCAGTGTTACTACGACGGCGTAAATCCGGTTTTACGGTGTTTTTCGTGTTTCCAGGTTTTAAATCATTAAGTTAGAATATCATATAGATATAGAACATGTGTTTAGTTAATTTTTAAAGTCAAGTTAGAAGGATTAACTTTTGTTTGCGAACAAGTTTAGAATTAACTAAACTATGTTCTAGTAATTACAAGTTTAAACCTTCGAATAAGATAGCTTTATATGTATGAATCGAATGATGTTATGAACATCATTACTACCTCAAGTTTTCTGGATAAAGCTACTGGAAATGAAAAAAATGGATCTAGCTTTAAAGGATCCTTGGATGGCTTGAAAGTTCTTGAAGCAGAATCATGACACGAAAACAGTTCAAGTAAGATTTTCACTCGAAATAAGATTGTTATAGTTATAGAAATTGAATCAAAGTTTGAATATGAGTATTACCTTGTATTAGAAAGATATTTTACTTTAAATAAGAAAGATTTCTTGAGGTTGGATGATCACTCTACAAGATTGGAAGTAAGCTAGCAAACTTGGAAGTATTCTTGATTTTATGAAACTAGAACTTGTAGAATTTATGAAGAACACTTAGAACTTGAAGATAGAACTTGAGAGAGATCAATTAGATGAAGAAAACTGAAGAATGAAAGTGTTTGTAGGTGTTTTTGGTCGTTGGTGTATGGATTAGATATAAAAGATATGTAATTTTGTTTTCATGTAAATAAGTCATGAATGATTACTCATATTTTTGTAATTTTATGAGATATTTCATGCTAGTTGTCAAATGATGGTTCCCACATGTATTAGGTGACTCACATGGGCTGCTAAGAGCTAATCATTGGAGTGTATATACCAATAGTACATACATCTAAAAGCTGTGTATTGTACGAGTACGAATATGGGTGCATACGAGTAGAATTATTGATGAAACTGAACGAGGATGTAATTGTAAGCATTTTTGTTAAGTAGAAGTATTTTGATAAGTGTCTTGAAGTCTTTCAAAAGTGTATGAATACATATTAAAACACTACATGTATATACATTTTAACTGAGTCGTTAAGTCATCGTTAGTCGTTACATGTAAGTGTTGTTTTGAAACCTTTAGGTTAACGATCTTGTTAAATGTTGTTATCCCAATTTTTATAATATCAAATGAGATTTTAAATTATTATATTATCATGATATTATGATGTACGAATATCTCTTAATATGATATATATACATAAAATGTCGTTACAACGATAATCGTTACGTATATGTCTCGTTTCAAAATCATTAAGTTAGTAGTCTTATTTTTACATATGTAGTTCATTATTAATATACTTAATGATATGTTTACTTATCATAATATCATGTTAACTATATATATAACCATATATATGTCATCATATAGTTTTTACAAGTTTTAACATTCGTGAATCACCGGTCAACTTGGGTGGTCAATTGTCTATATGAAACCTATTTCAATTAATCAAGTCTTAACAAGTTTGATTTCTTAATATGTTGGAAACACTTAATCATGTAAATAACAATTTCATTTAATATATATATAAACATGGAAAAGTTCAGGTCACTACAGTACCTACCAGTTAAATAAATTTCGTCCCGAAATTTTAAGTAGTTGGAGGTGTTGACGTATCTTTTGGAAATAAATGCGGGTATTTCTTCATCATCTGATCTTTTCGTTCCCAGGTGAACTCGGGTCCTCTACGAGCATTCCATCAAACCTTAAAAATTGGTATCTTGTTTTGCTTAAGTCTTTTGACCTCACGATCCTTTATTTCGACGGGTTCTTCGATGAATTAAAGTTTTTCGTTGATTTGGATTTCATCTAACGGAATAGTGAGATCTTCTTTAGCAAAACATTTCTTCATATTCGAGACGTGAAAAGTGTTATGTACAGCCACGAGTTGTTGAGGTAACTCAAGTCGGTAAGCTACTGGTCCGATACGATCAATAATCTTGAATGGTCCGATATACCTTGGATTTAATTTCCCTCGTTTACCAAATCGAACAACACCTTTCCAAGGTGCAACTTTAAGCATGACCATCTCTCCAATTTCAAATTCTATATCTTTTCTTTTAATGTCAGCGTAGCTCTTTTGTCGACTTTGGGCGGTTTTCAACCGTTGTTGAATTTGGATGATCTTCTCGGTAGTTTCTTGTATTATCTCCGGACCCGTAATCTGCTATCCCCCACTTCACTCCAACAAATCGGAGACCTGCACTTTCTACCATAAAGTGCTTCAAACGGCGCCATCTCAATGCTTGAATGGTAGCTGTTGTTGTAGGAAAATTCTGCTAACGGTAGATGTCGATCCCAACTGTTTCTGAAATCAATAACACATGCTCGTAGCATGTATTCAAGCGTTTGTATCGTCCTTTCGCTCTGCCCATTAGTTTGTGGATGATAGGCAGTACTCATGTCTAGACGAGTTCCTAATGCTTGCTGTAATGTCTGCCAGAATCTTGAAATAAATCTGCCATCCCTATCAGAGATAATAGAGATTGGTATTCCATGTCTGGAGACGACTTCCTTCAAATACAGTCGTGCTAACTTCTCCATTTTGTCATCTTCTCTTATTGACAGGAAGTGTGCTGATTTGGTGAGATAATTAACTATTACCCAAATAGTATCAAAACCACTTGCAGTCCTTGGCAATTTAGTGATGAAATCCATGGTAATGTTTTCCCATTTCCATTCCGGGATTTCGGGTTGTTGAAGTAGGCCTGATGGTTTCTGATACTCAGCTTTGACCTTAGAACACGTCAAACATTCTCCTACGTATTTAGCAACATCGACTTTCATTCCTGGCCACCAAAAATGTTTCTTGAGATCCTTGTACATCTTCCCCGTTCCAGGATGTATTGAGTATCTGGTTTTATGAGCTTCTCTAAGTACCATTTCTCTCATATCTCCAAATTTTGGTACCCAAATCCTTTCAGCCCTATACCGGGTTCCGTCTTCCCGAATATTAAGATGCTTATCCGATCCTTTGGGTATTTCATCCTTTAAATTTCTCTCTTTTAAAACTCCTTGTTGCACCTCCTTTATTTGAGTAGTAAGGTTATTGTGAATCATTATATTCATAGATTTTACTCGAATGGGTTCTCTGTCCTTCCTGCTCAAGGCGTCAGCTACCACATTTGCCTTCCCCGGATGGTAACGAATCTCAAAGTCGTAATCATTCAACAATTCAATCCACCTACGCTGCCTCATATTCAGTTGTTTCTGATTAAATATGTGTTGAAGACTTTTGTGGTCGGTATATATAATACTTTTGACCCCATATAAGTAGTGCCTCCAAGTCTTTAATGCAAAAACAACCGCGCCTAATTCCAAATCATGCGTCATATAATTTTGTTCGTGAATCTTCAATTGTCTAGACGCATAAGCAATCACCTTCGTTCGTTGCATTAATACACAACCGAGACCTTGCTTTGATGCGTCACAATAAATCACAAAATCATCATTCCCTTCAGGCAATGACAATATAGGTGTCGTAGTTAGCTTTTTCTTCAATAACTGAAACGCTTTCTCTTGTTCATCCTTCCATTCAAATTTCTTCCCTTTATGCGTTAATGAAGTCAAGGGTTTTGCTATTCTGGAAAAGTCTTGGATGAACCTTCTGTAGTAACCAGCTAGTCCTAAAAACTGGCGTATGTGTTTCAGAGTTTTCGGGGTTTCCCACTTTTCAACAGTTTCTATCTTTGACAGATCCACTAATACCTTCTTTGGTCACTATGTGTCTGAGGAATTAAACTTCTTCCAACCAAAATGCACACTTTGAAAACTTAGCGTACAATTCTTCCTTCCTCAATACTTCTAACACCTTTCTCAAATGTTCACCGTGTTCTTGATCATTCTTTGAGTAAATAAGTATGTCATCAATGAAAATAATGACAAACTTGTCAAGGTATGGTCCACACACTCGGTTCATAAGGTACATGAACACAGCTGGTGCATTGGTTAAACCAAACGGCATGACCATAAACTCGTAATGACCGTAACGTATTCTGAAAGCAGTCTTTGGAATATCATCTTCTTTCACCCGCATTTGATGATACCCGGAACGTAAGTCAATCTTTGAATAAACAGACGAGCCTTGTAGTTGATCAAATAAGTCGTCGATTCTCGGTAGTGGGTAACGGTTCTTGATGGTAAGTTTGTTCAACTCTCGGTAGTCGATACACAACCTGAATGTACCATCTTTCTTCTTGACAAACAAAACAGGAGCTCCCAATGGTGATGTGCTTGGTCGAATGAAACCACGCTCTAAAAGTTCTTGTAATTGGCTTTGCAGTTCTTTCATCTCGCTGGGTGCGAGTCTGTAAGGAGCACGAGCTATTGGTCCAGCTCCTGGTACAAGTTCTATTTGAAATTCAACGGATCAATGTGGGGGTAATCCCGGTAATTCTTTCGGAAATACATCGGGAAATTCTTTTGCGATGGGAACATCATTAATGCTCTTTTCTTCAGTTTGTACTTTCTCGACGTGTGCTAGAACAGCATAGCAACCTTTTCTTATTAGTTTTTATGCCTTCAAATTACTAATAAGATGTAGCTTCATGTTGCCCTTTTCTCCGTACACCATTAAGGGTTTTCCTTTTTCTCGTATAATGCGAATTGCATTTTTGTAACAAATGATCTCTGCTTTCACTTCTTTCAACCAGTCCATACCGATTATCACATCAAAACTCCCTAACTCTACTGGTATCAAGTCAATCTTAAATGTTTCGCTAACCAGTTTAATTTCTCGATTCCGACATATATTATCTGCTGAAATTAATTTACCATTTGCTAATTCGAGTAAAAATTTACTATCCAAAGGTGTCAATGGACAACTTAATTTAGCACAAAAATCTCTACTCATATAGCTTCTATCCGCACCCGAATCAAATAAAACGTAAGCAGATTTATTGTCAATAAGAAACGTACCCGTAACAAGCTCCGGGTCTTCTTGTGCCTCTGCCGCATTAATATTGAAAACTCTTCCGCGGCCTTGTCCATTCGTGTTCTCCTGGTTCGGGCAATTTCTAATAATGTGGCCCGGTTTTCCGCATTTATAACAAACTACATTGACATAACTTGCTCCGACACTACTTGCTCCACCATTACTCGTTCCGACACCATTTGTTCCTTTCGTTCTGTTAACCCCTGGTCCGTAGACCTCACACTTCGCCGCGCTATGACCATTTCTTTTACACTTGTTGCAAAATTTGGTGCAGAACCCCGAGTGATACTTTTCACACCTTTGGCATAGCTGCTTCTGATTGTTGTTGTTGTTGCGATTATTATTGTTGTTGGGATGATTGTTGTAGTTGCTGCTGTTGTTGTTGTTGTTGTTGTTGTTGTTGTTGTTGGGCCGTTTGTTGTAGTTGCGATTGAGGTTGCGATTGTTGGGATAGTTGTTGCGATTATTGTTGTAATTGCTGTTGTTGTTGTATTGGTGATTCTTATCATCGTTTTCCTCCCACTTTCTTTTGACTTGCTTCACATTGGCCTCTTCAGCAGTCTGTTTTTTAATTCTTTCTTCAATCTGGTTCACTAATTTGTGAGCCATTCTACATGCCTGTTGTATGGAGGCGGGCTCGTGTGAACTTATATCTTCTTGGATTCTTTCCGGTAATCCTTTCACAAACGCGTCGATCTTCTCATCCTCATCTTCGAACGCACCTGGACACAATAGGCATAATTCTGTGAATCGTCTTTCGTACGTGGTAATATCAAATCCTTGGGTTCGTAACCCTCTAAGTTCTGTCTTGAGCTTATTGACCTCGGTTCTGGGACGGTACTTCTCGTTCATCAAGTGCTTGAATGCTGACCACGGTAGTGCGTAAGCATCATCTTGTCCCACTTGCTCTAGATAGGCATTCCACCATGTTAACGCAGAACCTGTGAAGGTATGCGTAGCGTACTTCACTTTATCCTCTTTAGTACACTTACTTATGGCAAACACCGATTCGACCTTCTCGGTCCACCGTTTCAATCCGATCGGTCCTTCGGTTCCATCAAATTCCAAAGGTTTGTAGGCAGTGGATTCTTTGTAGGTGCATCCTACACGATTTCCTGTACTGCTAGATCCAAGGTTATTGTTGGTATGTAGCGCAGCCTGTACTGCGGCTATGTTTGAAGCAAGAAAGGAACGAAATTCCTCTTCGCTCATATTCAAGGTGTGTCAAGTAGTCGGTGCCATTTCCTTCAAAATAGTCAAATGAAACGAGTTAATCATATAGAATATCAAGAGTAGTCAATAGTATTTCATAGCGTAATATGAACTTATTTATAAAAGCTCTTTCTTCATATTAGCGTTTTATACTCTTTAATTCGGGTAGTACCTACCCGTTAAGTTCATACTTAGTAGCTAACATACCATTTCAACTACTACAATTCTATATGAAAAACTAATCACAAAAAAAAAATATCATATTCAAACCTTTATACAATAACTTGCAAACTTACAATACCGTTTTTTTTTTTACATATAGCATGAAATATAGCACATAAAACTTTGATACAAAGTAGTTGCGAAGATAATTCTATTAATAAATAAGGCGTTCAGCAAAGGCAATAAAGACACGTAATTCATACGTCCAGAAACAAGTCATGCATTCTAGTTTTACTAATACCACTTTCTATCCTTGGTTTTGTGGAACATAACCATTGTGACCGATAGTAAGACAATGTGTTGTAACGTCGTCAAAAGGATGAAGGTTACCTAATGACCAACAGTCTCGTAATAACCTAAAAACCTCATTTCTTACCCCAATTACCGACTCCGTCACTTGTGGGAACGTTTTGTTTAATAGTTGTAGCCCGATGTTCTTGTTCTCACTTTGGTGAGAAGCGAATATTACTAACCCGTAAGCATAACATGCTTCTTTATGTTGCATGTTAGCCGCCTTTTCTAAATCATGAAGTACTATATTCGGATATATTGAGTCAAAATAATTTCTTAACCTGTTGCGTAAAATAGCATTTGGGTTCCCCGCAATATATGCGTCAAAGTAAACACATCGTAACTTATGGATTTCCCAATGTGATATCCCCCATCTTTTGAACGAAAGCCTTTTATAAATCAAGGCATTCTTGGAACGTTCTTCGAATGTCTTACAAACTGATCTCGCCTTAAATAGTAGTGCCGAGGAATTCTGACCGACTCTAGACAAGATTTCATCAATCATGTCTCCGGGTAGGTCTCTTAAAATATTGGGTTGTCTATCCATTTTGTGTTTTTATACTGTAAAATAGACAAGAGTTAGATTCATAAAAAAAATACTTATTAATACAAGCAATTTTTACGTATATCATAAAGCATAAGCACACTATATTACATATATTACACCACACGAATACAACTATCTTATTCTGACTCGCTCGTTTCTTCTTCTTTGGTTTTGGTTCGTTTTGCCAAGTTTCTAGGGATATATGATGTTCCCCTAATACGAGCCATCGTTTTGCACATTGGTTTAGAAAAACCTGGTGGTTTAGAGGTTCCCGGGTTATTGTAACAACTTAAGAAATACGGGTGTTGACGATACATATAAAGTTCATCGGGTTTGGAATCAAATTTCTCTATTTTTATGCCATTTCCCTTATTGTTCTCTTTTGCCTTATTAAATTGTGTTGTGGTAATTTCTATAACATCATCGGAATCCTTGTCGGGATCCGATTCATCGGAGAATTGGTAATCCTCCCAATACTTTGCATCCTTGGCAGAAACACCATTGACCATAATTAACTTTGATCAGTTGGTTGAGGATTTTATTCTACTTAACCGTTTTATTATTTCCCCCACTGGTTCTATTTCTTCTTCCGGTTCTGATTCTTCTTCCGATTTCGATTCTTCTTCCGGTTCCGACTCTTCTTTCGGTTCCTCTTCGGGAACCTGTGAATCAGTCCACGAATCATTTCAATTTACATTTGACTCTTCATTATTATTAGGTGAGTCAATGGGACTTGTTCTAGAGGTAGACATCTATCACATAATATCAAATGCGTTAAGAGATTAATATATCACATAATATTCACATGTTAAAAATATACAGTTTCCAACAAAATTTGTTAAGCAATCATTTTTCAAGTAAACACGGTCGAAGTCCAGACTCACTAATGCATCCTAACAAACTCGATAAGACACACTAATGCAAAATTCTGGTTCTCTAAGACCAACGCTCTGATACCAACTGAAATGTCCCGTTCATATTGATTATAAACGTTCCATATTAATTGATTTGGTTGCGAGGTTTTGACCTCTATATGAGACGTTTTTCAAAGACTGCATTCATTTTTAAAACAACCATAACCTTTATTTTATCAATAAAGGTTTCAAAAGCATTACGTAGATTATCAAATAATGATAATCTAAAATATACTGTTTACACACGACCATTACATAATGGTTTACAATAGAAATATATTACATCGACATATGTTTCTTGAATGCAGTTTTTACATAATATCATACAAACATGGACTCCAAATCTTGTCCTTATTTTAGTATGCATCAGCAGAAGCTCTTAATATTCACCTGAGAATAAACTTGCTTTAAACGTCAACAAAAATTTTGGTGAGTTATAGGTTTAACCTATATATATCAAATCGTAAGAATAGACCACAAGATTTCATATTTCAATATACATCCCATACATAGAGATAAAAATCATTCATATGGTGAACACCTGGTAACCGACATTAACAAGATGCATATATAAGAATATCGCCATCATTCCGGGACACCCTTCGGATATGATATAAATTTCGAAGTACTAAAGCATCACGTACTTTGGATGGGGTTTGTTAGGCCCAATAGATCTATCTTTAGAGTTCGCGTCAATTAGGGTGTCTGTTCCCTAATTCTTAGATTACCAGACTTAATAAAAAGGGGAATATTCGATTTCGATAATTCAACCATATAATGTAGTTTCAGTTACTTGTGTCTATTTCGTAAAACAGTTATAAAAGCAGCGCATGTATTCTCAGCCCAAAAATATAAAGGGTAAAAAGGTAAATGAAACTCACTTTCACAGATTTTTACTTCGTCGGGAAGTAAGACTTGGCCACTGGTCGATTCACGAACCTATAACAAATATGTACATATATATCAAAGTATATTCAAAATATATTTACAATACTTTTAATACATTTTGATGTTTTAAGTTTATTAAGTCAGCTGCCCTCGTTAGTAACCTACAACTAGTTGTCCAACGTTAGATGTACAGAAAAAAAATTGATATATATTATCTTGAATCAATCCACTACCCAGTATATATACGTCTCAGGCTAGATCACAAATCAAAGTATATATATTTTTGGAATCAACCTCAACCCTGTATAGCTAACTCCCACATTACTGCATATAGAGTGTCTTTGGTTGTTCCAAATAATATATACACATGGGTCGATATGATATGTCAAAACATTTGCATACGTGTCTATGGTATCCCAAGATTACATAATATATTATAATACATGTATAATACAATATAAGTTAGCTAGGATATGATTAATATAGATTTCTTATCAATTTTCACGTTGCTACAACAAGAAAAATTATCCAATCTTGTTTTACCCATAACTTCTTCATTTTAAATCTGTTTTGAGTGAATCAAATTGCTATGGTTTCATATTGAACTCTATTTTATGAATCTAAACAGAAAAATTATAGGTTTATAGTCGGAAATATAAGTTACAAGTCGTTTTTGTAAAGGTAGTCATTTCAGTCGAAAGAACGACGTCTAGATGACCATTTTAGAAAACATACTTCCACTTTGAGTTTAACCATGATTTTTGGATATAGTTTCATGTTCATAAGAAAAATCATTTTCCCAGAAGAACAACTTTTAAATCAAAGTTTATCATAGTTTTTAATTAACTAACCCAAAACAGCCCGCGGTGTTACTACGACGGCGTAAATCCAGTTTTACGGTATTTTTCGTGTTTCCAGGTTTTAAATCATTAAGTTAGCATATCATATAGATATAGAACATTTGTTTAGTTGATTTTAAAAGTCAAGTTATAAGGATTAACTTTTATTTGCGAACAAGTTTAGAATTAACTAAACTATGTTCTAGTGATTACAAGTTTAAACCTTCGAATAAGATAGCTTTATATGTATGAATCGAATGATGTTATGAACACCATTACTACCTCAAGTTTTCTGGATAAAGCTACTGGAAATGAGAAAAATGGATCTAGCTTCAAAGGATCCTTGGATGGCTTGAATGTTCTTGAAGCAGAATCATGACACGAAAACAGTTCAAGTAAGATTTTCACTCGAAATAAGATTGTTATAGTTATAGAAATTGAATCAAAGTTTGAATATGAGTATTACCTTATATTAGAAAGATATCTTACTGTAAATAAGAAAGATTTCTTGAGGTTGGATGATCACTCTACAAGATTGGAGGTAAGCTAGCAAACTTGGAAGTATTCTTGATTTTATGAAACTAGAACTTGTAGAATTTATGAAGAACACTTAGAACTTGAAGATAGAACTTGAGAGAGATCAGTTAGATGAAGAAAACTGAAGAATGAAAGTGTTTGTAGGTGTTTTTGGTCATTGGTGTATGGATTAGATATAAAGGATATGTAATTTTGTTTTCATGTAAATAAGTCATGAATGATTACTCATATTTTTGTAATTTTATGAGATATTTCATGTTAGTTGCCAAATGATGGTTCCCACATGTGTTAGGTGACTCACATGGGCTGCTAATAGCTGATCATTGGAGTGTATATACCAATAGTACATACATCTAAAAGCTGTGTATTGTACGAGTACGAATACGGGTGCATACGAGTAGAATTGTTGATGAAACTGAACGAGGATGTAATTGTAAGCATTTTTGTTAAGTAGAAGTATTTTGATAAGTGTCTTGAAGTCTTTCAAAAGTGTATGAATACATATTAAAACACTACATGCATATACATTTTAACTGAGTCGTTAAGTCATCGTTAGTCGTTACATGTAAGTGTTATTTTGAAACCTTTAGGTTAACGATCTTGTTAAATGTTGTTAACCCAATGTTTATAATATCAAATGAGATTTTAAATTATTATATTATCATGATATTATGATGTACGAATATCTCTTAATATGATATATATACATTAAATGTCGTAACAACGATAATCGTTACATATATGTCTCGTTTCAAAATCATTAAGTTAGTAGTCTTGTTTTTACATATGTAGTTCATTATTAATATACTTAATGATATGTTTACTTATCATAATATCATGTTAACTATATATATAACCATATATATGTCATCATATAGTTTTTACAAGTTTTAACGTTCGTGAATCACCGGTCAACTTGGGTGGTCAATTGTCTATATGAAACCTATTTCAATTAATCAAGTCTTAACAAGTTTGATTGCTTAATATGTTGGAAACACTTAATCATGTAAATAACAATTTCATTTAATATATATATAAACATAGAAAAGTTCGGGTCACTACACCTAAACCCTAATTTTGACCCATTTCAAAATTAGTCAACCCAATTACACCCAAATAGTTTCCAATACTTCTATAATCACTAACACTAGTGATTATACACCACTTACAAGCCTTAAATATGGTTAAATCATCAACCATCCCAAAACCCGCCAAGTATCAAAAATAACAAGTTTTCATAAACCCTCTTCATCATCTAAACGGGTTTTACAACTAACAATCTCAAAACCCTAACATTGAATCTCAAATCAAACAATGAAACTCGGAGTTAGAACTTACCAATACCGCCAAAATGATGCCGTTGACGAGTAGAACAACTTTAATACTTGAGGTTTGACCCGAAACACCCTTCTTCTTCTCCAAATGAAGCTTTCTCTCTCTCTCTCTAAACTCTCTCCTCTCTCTAGGATTTGAAGATGAGAGTGTTGATGTGTGAAAATGAGGATAAGTGATGTTAAAGCTAAGGGGTATAAAATACTATTAAATTTTAGCAGGAAATACTATTCAATACGATACAATTTTACACAAGATATTTATTTATTTATTGAATGGATATACTTAAACCTTGCTACAACACTTATAGGCAGTGTACCTAATCGTACAGTAGTGTAGTTTTTAGTAAGTCCGGTTCGTTCCACAGGAAAAATCTTTTAATCAAAGCTTAACGCTATATTAGTTTACTTTTATAAAATACAAATATATATATAAGTAATATTATTATTATAAAGGGGGATTTTTACCGTTTAATGACCGGTTTGTCAATTTTAAAACTTTAGTCGCAGTTAAAACAAAATGTAAAATATTAAATAAATAAAAGACTTAATTTAAAGCATAAAGTAAATAACGATAATGAAATTGCGAATAATAAAAGTGCGATAAAATAAACTTGCGATAATTAAAAAGTACGATAATTAAAAGTGCAATTAAATACAATAACAATAAAAATGCGATAATTAGAAGTGCAATTAAATATAAAATTAAAGGAAATTAAATATGAAATAAAATAATTATGCTTATTTAAACTTCCGTAATCATGATGTTTGACGTGTTGATTTTAGTTTTATGCCCATGGGTTAATTGTCCTTTGTCCTGAATTATTTAATATGTCCGTCTAGTTTTTGTCCATAACAGTCCATCAGTTATAAATATAAAGTGCGAGTGTCCTCGTCAAATTATCCTTATACCCGAAGGTAAATATTCCAACTAATTGGGGACTTAAACTGTAACAAGATTTTAATACTTTGTTTAATAATTACACCAGGATGTCGACTGAGTGTAACTCAAGGTTTTAATACTTTGTTAACAATTATGCCAAGTGTTCTTGTACATAATTTCACCCCTGTTTTAATAATTCTAGTGACTATTAATCCATTCCCGTGTCCGGTTAAATGAACGATTATTCGTACATATAAATACCCCGCCCATCGTGTCCGATCGAGTGTATGTGGTTATTTATAGGTACGTCCAATTGTAAATCTTTATATTAAAATTAACAAACTATCATTTAGTTTAACAAATATAAAGCCCATTAATAGCCCATAGTCTAATTTCCACAAGTGTCGTTCTTTTGTCCAAACCCCAATTATGGTACAAAGCCCAATTACCCAATTTTAGTAATTAGCCCAACATCATGATTAATTCGTTTTAAATAAGCATAATAATAACTTAGCTACGAGACATTAAATTAAAAAGGTTGAACATAACTTACAATGATTAAAAATAGCGTAGCGTTACACGGACAGAATTTCGACTTACACCCTTACAACATTCGCTAACATACCCTTATTATTAGGATTAAAATTAAAATTAAAATTAAAATATAAATTATAAATATAAATATTACGTATATAGATATAGAGAGATTGATATATTGGATATTTTTTTACGATCAGAATGCGCGAGCTTTATAGGCAGTTTCAACATTTGGGGCTCCGCGACTCGCGGCCCTTTTCTTCTTCAAACTCCGCGAGTCGCGGAGTTCGTTTTTACAGCTCATTCAACCTTGGCTCTTTGTTTGCCGACGATTTTAAATAATAATATAATATATATATAATTTTTAAGAATTATTTATATATTATATTATATTCATGTGCATAGTTGACTTGTAATTTTTAGTCCGTTGCGTCGAGCTTTGAGAGTTGACTCTGGTCCCGGTTCCAGATTTTCGAACGTCCTTGCCTACAATTTAATATCTTGTACTTTGCGTTTTGAATCTTGTACTCTTGTAATTTCAAGACGTTTCTTATCAATAATTGGAACCTCATTGATTGTATTTTGTACTTTTGAGCTTTTTGGTCGTTTGCGTCTTCAATTCGTCGAATCTGTCTTTTATCTTCACCTTTTATTATTTAAACGAATATCACTTTTAAATAGAACAATTGCAACTAAAAGCTTGTCTTTCTTGAGGAATAATGCTATGAAATATATGTTCGTTTTTAGCATTATCAAATATTCCCACACTTGAGCGTTGCTTGTCCTCAAGCAATATAGTCTTGAAATACTAGAATCACTTCTTTATTCTTCACACTTTGTACATCAGTGATTTCTATACGGCTGTATAAACAATGGTAGTAACGATATGGTTTACAGTCCCACATGACTATAAAAATTTAGATCCATTAAGGAAATTGGATCTTTATGAAAATATTTGATCTTTTAAAAATTAAATCTAGTTTTTACCCTAGATAAGTTTTCCGGAATAACCCTTTACCGGTGTTTTCAAATTATTTTTGTGGGTTTGGTGGGTTTCATATTTGAAAATTTTAGCTCAAAACTTTTGGTTTTGTGTCACCCACTTGCTAACCTTGTATTAGGAAAGCAACACGTCAAGTTTACTTGTCCCGTATATTACCTTTCGGTAAACTGCCGTCCGGTTGTAAAGGAAAGCGTTGAACAAGCAACTGTTAAGGCAATGTCCCCTGACATGCTTTTAATTATGGTCTATAACGTGTCGGACGCAATTACTATCCTTGGTAGGAGCAATAGTAAAGCTCACCCTTATGATTTTTTGGTCTGGCACAAGGTCCTGCCTTCGACCATGCTATGCAACCACCGTTCTTACGGTTGACACCCGATTTGGTTCAGGTGACCTAATGAATTCCAGGTGAATTCCTAGGATTTTACGTTCAATGGTAATGAACGCATTGAAAATAGGTTTTCAGAAAACAAATCGGTTTAAATTTTGATCAAAATATTTTCTCGTTCAAGCTCGAGTTTAGATATCATTGAATTCCATGAGTTTGAATTCTCAATCTTTAAGGTCAATCTCAAGGATTGAGTAATATCAGGCTTAAAAGCTGATTTTTGATCTTTTAAAGAGATTATCCTTTCTGGGGATCTGACTCATTTGTCTTATCTTGCTAATTTGCATGGTGCCCCCCCATTGTACGAGATAAATCCTTCTTATGGTTAGGATAAATCTGACCACTTGGCGACCCAGTTTAATGCTGAGGTCCGTGGATTTCCTGCTGATTTTAGTGATGACTTTTCTAGATTTTTCGTCATCCTACAGCTGGTCTGGACGACAACTTCCTGACCTAAATCAAGAAGCGAGTTTCTTTTTCGGAAGACTTTACTTCCTTTTAATGATGGAATTGATTCATCGTGTAGATCCATCTCTTCTTTTCTTTCATCGGGTAAAACAGTTTAGTTTAGTCCAAAGTAAAAGTATTTTCAGTTATTTGTTACAGAAATATGTGACATATGTTTAAAATATCTTGGTAAATTTTCCCACACTTGGCTTTTATTTTCCTTTTTATTGTCCTCTATTCCATTTTAAATGAATTTTAACATTTTGGTTTGTTTCTCAATTTATGTCCTTTCCGAGGTAACAATAATTTCGGTGTTAAAACCTAGTTTTATCATTCATAAATATGTATAAACATGATTTTGAGTTCATTTAATTGAAAATTTTGAAAAATTTTACTAGAATTGGATAGTCAGTATATAAGACTAGGGCTGTTATTTATTATTAGAGAGCACTAGATTCTAATACAACTACTGCTTTACTAGTATTTTTAATGGTAACCAAGTGTTTAAGATAAAAATTTTAAAAATCAGAAAGAATTTAACCCCTTCCCACACTTAAGATCTTACAATGCCCTCATTTGCAAGAAATCAGTAACAATTTAAATTATTGAGGGTGATTTGTGTGAAAATGATTAAATTTTACCAAAGTTTCCAAACATATTTGTGTTTGTGTTGAATGATAAATGGTGCACATCATTTGTTCATTCCGTCTTGTTGTTATATCACATTTATTTTGCATCTTGTCGTCAAAATTAGTTGCTTTTGCTGAACTTAATGCCAGTCTTTGAAAATGCGTTGTTTTACCCTGTTGTGTACATAAGATAAACTGCAAACATATATACATATTTTTGAAGTTTGGTATATTACCCCACATTCAAAAATTATTAAAATCTAATAATAAAAGTTAGAAAATTATAAAAACTATTACAATATTAACATAAGTATTAAATGTATCAACATTACAAATTATAAAATAAATAAAACTAAGTAGACTAGGGATGATACTGATACCAGTAGGGGTTCCATTCATAACCATATGTGTTATAAAATGCTTCGGCTGGGTTATACGTAGGATACGGTGGTTGGATCTCTATAGACCAGGGAGGGAATATGGGCGATGGAGTAGGAATATAGTTTCTACCTATATGTTGGCAATAAGCTATGATTTGGTTTTGATGAACTTGCCAATCTTCAAATGCTCTATGTCTAGCATTTTCATACTCTTGTGAAGCTATAAACCTTTGCATTTCTGCCATTTCATTTCCCCCTCCTACATTACCTTGCTGTTAGTTTCTCTCAACCTGTGGATGTCTACCATGGTATTGTACTGCGGCGTTATTTCGCCTCTTTAAAACCTTCACACCATCGTATACATTTAAACCTATTGTATCGCGGGGTTCTGGTTCTTCGACTAATAATCCCCCCGACTTATATCCACACCGAGATATTCAGCAATCAAAGTAATAAATATACCACCTCCTATTATGCTATGCGGTCTCATCCCCCTAACCATAGCTGATAAATAATAACCCACACAATAAGGTATACTTACAGCGCTTTGTGGGTCTCGAATACACATGTGGTAAAACAAATCCTGTTCATTTACCTTTTCCTTGTTCTTACCTCGTTGTGTAATCGAATTGGCTAAAAACCTATGAATTACTCTTAATTCAGCTCTATCTATATCTAAATAAGAGTAATTTCCCCCTTTAAATCGGTGATGGCTAGTCATTTGACTCCATACAACATGCGTATCAAAATTTTCGTCTGTCTTCCTACCGTTCAATATCAACCCTCTACGATCGGCAGATGCTAACTCCTCTGGTGTATATATACGTAAAGCCTGAGCCATGTCTAGTAAATACATGTGGCGCATCGAACCTCCTAATAAAAATCTAATAAAAGATCGATCGGTTAAACTAGCTACACAACAATTCTTCACACCATACTTTATATACAGGTCTACGCATGTTGAATAACCGTACCCAATCGTTAAAAGTAGAATTACCATACCTCTGTGCAAGTAATTCCCTAATTGGCCCGGCCAATTCTACAGCTTCTAATGGTCCCCATTCTATGACCCTAGGTACTTCAACAGCTTTAGAATGAAGAGTATGCAAGCCCCTTTGGTATTTTGGATAATCTATCCAAAGTCTGTCAAATCTCAGGTTCGGGTGAAAATCTTCCAAGTGCATATCAGAAAATGTCATGACTGGATGAGGTATATCTTGTTTGTAGTAGTTATCCACCTCCTGTTGTTTCGTATTCTCAGCAGGAGCATTGCGAGCTTGGGACGAAGATTCACCCCTTTCAGTCTGCAAAACACATCAAACACAATTTTTGTGCATCCAAATATGCATTAGTGTCAGCAAAATCATCAATCAAAATAATTACAATGACATGTTTAATTTATATCAAACTTAAGCTCATTTTCATATTTTCATCAAATCTACACTTTTTCAAATAAGCATATACAAAAATGTTCGCCAAGTTCATAAGCATTCAACTCAAATAACATGTCAAAATAATCATCACTAGTAATTAAACAAGTTTCAAATGGCATTATCTCTCAAAAATCAAGTTCATGAATTTTAGTCTTGAAAAAGTCCACTTTAATTCTCAAAATCATGTTTAGGCTCAAAGTTTGGATCATTTAACTACCTAAATATGTTAGACTACTTAATTAAGCAATAATTCATGACAAAAATCGGCCATAACCTGTTTATATCAAAAACCCCAAATTTACTCAAGAACACAAACCCTAGATTACTCAAAATTTGAAGTTTAAAGCTTCTAATCATGTTAAATAGCATCAATCTAGGTTATACAAGCATAATACATAAACAATTTAAGCATAATTACACTAAAAAGCATCAAAATCGAATTGGGTATAAAATTGCTCAAGAACACCAATTTTCGGATTAAATGGTGTTTAGGTGTAGAAATTTACCGTTTTTCTTGAGTAATTCCTTGATAGCATCCTTCTCAACATGATTTTAGTAAAATATTTGATGATTAACGGTCAAAAATTGTGAATTTGGGAGTGTTTTTTCGGGTTTTTTCGGGTTTATTTCGCAGTTTATTTTTGTGTTGTGGTGTGTGGACTGAGTTGATTACGTTTTTATTTTTTTTTGGGTTTTGGTCCCTCCGCGAGTCGCGGTGTTTGACCCTTCAAACTCCGCGAGTCGCGGAGTTTATATTTTTTTTTTAAACATCTTATACTAATTAAAACAATTAAGTAATTAATTTTAAAATTTTGTTTCCCTTGTTATTTAGGACGAGGTCGTTTCGGATCGATGTCCTAGTCCGTCCTTCGACAAAATTTTAAAATTTGTCTTTTTGTAGCGATTGTTTTAAAAGCTAAGATTTTTGGGTTTTTTTTTTTATGTTTTTGGCATACTTTAATTCAATAAGATTAAAAATAATGATAATAAAAGTTCTCGTCCCTCCCTCGGGTAAAGCAATTTCGGTTCAATGACCTAGTCTTCAACTTACGACGAATTTTAAAAATTATTTTTTTAACTTAATTAGATAAAGTAAATTTTTGTTTTTAAATTCACACCAAACTTAAAATAAAAATACATAAAATTCAAAATTAATATTAAAAATTCACACCAAACTTAAAATTTGAAATGCATAAAATTAAAAATTCTTATTTTAAAATTTAAAAATTCACACCAAACTTAATTTAAAAATTCATATTATAAAATCACACCAAACTTATATTATATTTTTCAAATATTTACAATTTTAAATATATTGTTTTACAAAATTTACAATATTAATTTAAGATTTATATATTAATTTTAAAAAACATGGTAAAAATAAAATTAAAAATCTTTTTGGCTTTTTTTATCCCACTTTAATCAATCAAATATTATCACAAATATGCGCCCCTCTTTTCGGTAAAGTAATTTCGGTTCCATGACCTAATTTAACTCATGACGAATTTTTGAAATATTTTGGGTTGATTGATTAAAGATATTTATACCTTAAGAATAAACGTTAAATTTCGCAGTGATGTAATAAATTTTTGTATGATATCAATAATTTCGGTCGCCAAACCTAATTTTATTCAATACCAATTTAATACTTTATAGCGAACAAATTAGCGTTTATTATCAAAAGGTTAAAAATAAAAATAAAAATAAAAACTGTACAGACTTACCTGTGAGATAGTATTCTTAGTTATATGATCTATCCCATTCATAAGATAGTCGGTTTAATTGGTTTTCCATTGCTACATAGGCGTAACCTCGAGCATTCCGTGTTTTTTCTTCTAAACATATGAACGGTCCGTCTCTGCATAAAGTAACAAATTCGGTATTTGAATAGGTTTGATTATTTGAACATTTACCTCCATGTGACCATTTTCCGCATTTGTGACCTCTTTCAAGGTGTCGTGTTCTTCTTTTCGCTGCGGATTTTGATTTTCCTTTACCAAATTGTAACTTATTATCTTCGCATCTGGATTCTTTTCTTACTCCGTCCAATCTTTCTCTGATTACTGATACTATTTCACTCAGAAGTATGTCATTATTACGTTTAGTGATCAAAGCGTGTTGCATTAGACCATGGTTTAGTTCACAGGCAGTCTTCGTTTCCTAAAAAAATAAAAATTCAGAATGGGGGGAGAAGACTAGTTCTTTAGGGTCTGCTAGGGAAAGACCATTCGGGTTCCATTTTCGAGAACTACACGAAAATAGACAATCTAACTCTAACAGAAATACATAAAATCCTTTAAAGATTTGATTCTCCCCACACTTAGTTAGCTGTGGTATCGAAATTGTAATTAACTTCGTTGTCAACTTCCATTGGACTATCTATGTAGTGTTTAACTCTGTGACCATTAACTTTAAATTCAATCCCATTTGAATTTATTAATTCTATCGTTCCGTATGGGAAAACTATTTTGACAATGAATGGTCCAGACCATCTTGATTTTAATTTTCCAGGAAATAGCTTGAATCGTGAATTGAAAAGAAGAACTCTGTCTCCTTCTTTAAATTCTTTTAAACTTCTGATTCTTTTATCATGCCATTTCTTCGTTCTTTCTTTATAGATTAACGAATTTTCGTATGCTTCATGTCTTAATTCTTCTAATTCGTTTAGTTGACTTAATCGTAGACGTCCAGCTTCATGTAAATCAAGATTACATGTCTTCAAAGCCCAAAATGCTTTGTGTTCAATTTCTACTGGAAGATGACATGCTTTTCCATAAACAAGTCTAAAAGGTGTGGTTCCAATTGGAGTTTTGTAGGCTGTTCTAAAAGCCCAGAGTGCATCCTCCAATTTAATGGACCATTCCTTCGGATTTGATCCTACGGTTTTCTCTAGAATACGTTTTAAAGCTCGGTTGGTATTTTCAACTTGTCCACTTGTTTGCGGATGATATGCGGTGGAGATTTTATGAGTTACTCCATATCTTTTAAGAACTTTCTCAAGTTGATTATTACAGAAATGAGTTCCCCGATCACTTATTAAAGCTTTCGGTGTTCTAAACCTTGCAAAAAGACGTTTTAAAAAGTTGACTACAACTCGTGCATCGTTAGTTGGGAGAGCTTGTGCTTCCGCCCATTTAGATACATAATCAATGGCTACGAGAATATAGAGATTATTATGAGATTTTGGAAATGGACCCATAAAGTCATTACCCCAAATGTCAAATACTTCACATAATTGTATGACATTTTATGGCATTTCATCACGTTGACTTATTTTTCCGGCCCTTTGACATGTATCACAGGATTTACAAAGAAGGTGTGCGTCTTTGTAAATTGTAGGCCAATAGAATCCAGCTTCATAAACTTTTCTTGCTGTTAGTTGAGGCCCATAATGCCCTCCTGTTGGTCCTGTGTGACAATGGTTTAAAATTTTACTAGCTTCATCTCTGAATACACATCGGCGTATTATTCCATTGGGACAACTTTTAAACAGATGTGGATCTTCCCAGAAATAGTGTTTTATATCACTGAAGAATTTCTTTCGTTTTTGGTACGATAATCCTTTTTCAAGGAATCCACATACTAAATAGTTTGCATAGTCTGCAAACCATGGAATTTCATTATAATCTATCTTCAATAGATATTCATCAGGAAAGTTGTCTTGTATGGCCGATTCATTTAGAACTTCTAATTCGGGATTTTCAAGACGAGAAAGATGATCAGCGGCGAGATTTTCTGCTCCTCTTTTATCTCGGATTTCAATATCAAATTCTTGTAATAGTAAGATCCAGCGGATTAATCTTGGTTTAGCATCTTTTTTCGAAAATAGGTATCTAAGAGCAAAATGGTTGGTATAGACCACCGTTTTAGCTAGAAATAGATATGATCGAAATTTGTCAAAAGCAAAGACAATAGCAAGGAGTTCTTTTTCAGTAGTTGTATAATTTGTTTGTGCTCCTTGTAATGTCTTACTAGCATAATATATAGGTTGAAATCGTTTTTCAATCCTTTGTCCTAAAACGGCTCCCATTGCAAAATCACTTGCATCGCACATTAATTCAAACGGTAGATTCCAATTTGGTGTTATCATGATCAGCGCATTAGTGAGTTTCTCTTTAAGAATATTAAAAGATTTGATACATTCATCTGAAAAGATGAATGGAGCATCCTTTTGTAGGAGTTTATTCATAGGAGTGGCAATTTTAGAAAAATCTTTTATGAAACGTCGGTAAAAATCGGCATGCCCTAGAAAACTCCTAACTCCTCTAACATTGGTGGGATGTGGAAGTTTAGCAATTACATCTACTTTAGCTCTATCCACTTCAATTCCTTCCTTTGAGATTTTATGTCCAAGAACGATGCCTTCTTTAACCATGAAATGGCATTTCTCCCAATTAAGAACTAGATTTGATTGTTCGCATCTAATAAGCATTCTTCCAGATTAACTAGACATGATTCAAATGTATCACCGAAGACTGAAAAGTCATCCATGAAAACTTCCATGCATTCTTCTATCATGTCGTGGAAAATTGCCATCATACACCTTTGAAAGGTTGCAGGGGCGTTGCAAAGTCCAAATAGCATGCGTTTGTAAGCAAAAGTACCATAAGGGCACGTGAATGTGGTTTTCTCTTGATCTTCGGGTGCTATTGGAATTTGAAAATATCCGGAAAATCCATCTTGAAAACAATAGTAACTATTTCCGGCTAATCTTTCCAACATTTGATCAATGAAAGGTAAGGGAAAGTGATCTTTTCTGGTGGCGTCATTTAATTTTCTATAATCAATACACACACGACATCCTGTTACAGTCCTAGTAGGAATAAGCTCATTTTTTTCATTTGTAATGACAGTCATGCCACCCTTCTTAGGCACGCATTGAACTGGGCTTACCCATGGACTATCAGAAATTGGATATATTAAACATGCATCTAGTAGTTTAATAATTTCTTTCTTAACTACATCTTGCATATTCGGATTTAGTCTTCGTTGGCGTTGCACATACGTCTTATGACCTTCTTCCATAAGGATTTTATGTGTGCAATACGAAGGACTTATTCCTTTAATATCATGAATCTTCCATGCAATAGCTGGTTTATGAGCTTTCAACACAGAAATGAGTTGTGATTTCTCATTTTCAGTAAGAGAAGACGATATTATTACAGGTAATTCAGATTCACCATGTAAATAAGCGTATTCCAAATGGTTTAGAAGTGGCTTTAACTCTAATTTCGGAGGTTCTTCTATTGATGATTTATATCGATATCTGTCTTTTTCTTTTAGCATTTGAATTTCTTCTGTTGTTGGTTCATATCCATTAGCTATAAGTGTAGCTAATATTTCAGCTTCATTAATTGGTTCAGTTCCTTCTCCTAAAGAACATTCTCCTGTTCCTTGTAATTCTGGAAATTCTTCTAATAATTCTGCATGTGCATCTATAGTTTGAATATAATAACATATATCATCTGCAGATTGTGGTTGTTGCATTGCTCTATCAACTGAAAAGGTAACACTCTCGTCCTCTATACTTAGGGTCAATTTCTTACCGAACACGTCTATCATTGCTTTAGCCGTGTTTAAGAATGGTCTTCCTAATATGAGAGGAACTTGAGAATCTTCTTCCATGTCCAGAACAACAAAATCTACTGGAAATACTAAAGTACCAACTTTAACTAGCATGTTCTCCATTATCCCTCTAGGATATTTTATTGATCGATCGGCTAGCTGTATGCTTATTCTGGTTGGTTTCAATTCTCCAAGGTCTAGTTTAGCGTATAGTGAATACGGCATTAAATTTATACTAGCACCTAAGTCTACCAATGCTTCTATTGAACTAAGACTACCCAGAAAACATGGAATTGTGAAACTTCCTGGATCAGATAATTTTTCTGGTATCTTATTCAACAGCACTGCTAAATAATTAGCGTTCGTAATAACGGCCGAGAGTTCTTCCATTTTCCTTCTATTTGAGATTAGATCTTTCAAGAATTTAGCATATCTAGGCATTCCTGAAATCACATCAATGAAAGGAAGATTTACATTTATCTGTTTAAACATATCCAAGAATTTGGATTGCTCGGCTTCAAGTTTCTCTTTCTTCATTTTACTCGGGTAAGGAAGTGGTGGTTGGTATGGTTTAACATAAGGTTTAGCCTTAACTGTGTTATCTTCATTAACCTTTTCAACTACCGGTTCTTTTTCCTTATCTTGATCAGGTTGTGGTTCTTGTGGAGTAGGAATAGCTTCATCAGAAGTTACAGGTATTTCAGGTGGTTTAAGTGTTGTACCACTTCTTGTGGTAATGGCTTTAGCTGTTTCATTCCGGGGGTTAGCATTTGTATCACTAGGTAAACTTCCCGATTTTCTTTCACCTATTAACCTTGCTAGGTTACTTACTTCTTGTACCAGATTTTGAATAGAAGCTTGTTGATTTCTAAATGCTTGAGCATTTTGTTCATTGGTTTGTTTTTGAGATGTGAAAAACTGCGTTTGAGTTTCAACTAGCTTCGTCATCATATCTTCTAAATTCGGCTTTTTATCATCGGGTTGTGGTGGTTTGTTTTGAAAATTAGGTCTTTGCTGATTGTAATTATTATTGGACACTTGTTGATTGCTAGGACCTTGTTGGTTGTTGTATGGAATATTTCTGTTATAATTCTGGTTTTGATTGTAAATTGGTCTTGGCGGTTGATAATTATTCTGATAATTATTTCCAGGCCTTTGGTTTATGTATGAAATATTCTCTCTTTGTTCCATTGTTAATTTAATACTAAGACAATCTTTTGTCAAATGTGGTCCTCCACACTGCTCACAACTAATTCGTATTGAGTGAATATCCTTGGTCATCTTTTCCATTCGTCTCTCCACAGCATCTATCTTTGCGGAAATGGAATCTAAGTCATGGCTAGAATCGGCTCTAGCTGCTTTAGATGATCTAACGATATCTTTTTCTTGGTGCCACTCATATGAGTGGGAAGCAGTGTTATCAATAATTTTGTAAGCATCAGTTTCAGTTTTCTTCATAATGGAACTACCAGCTGCTATATCTATGTCTTTCCTTGTAGTGATGACGCATCCTTGGTAGAATATTTGTACTATTTGACAGGTATCTAAACCATGTTGCGGACATCCTCTTAATAACTTTCCAAATCTTGTCCACGCCTCATATAGAGTTTCATTTAGCTTCTGTGTGAACGTAACAATTTCTCCTTGAAGTCTTACGGCTTTAGATGCAGGAAAGAGTTGTTTAAGAAATTTTTCAACTAAAACGTCCCATGTATCAATCGCCCTTCAGGTAACGATTCCAACCAATCTTTGGCTTCTCCCTTTAAAGTCTAGGGAAATAACATGAGATATATCTGTTCATCCTCCACTTCTCGGATTTTAAATAGAGTGCAGATCCTATTAAAGGTACGAAGATGTTCATTTGGATCTTCCTTCGGTGCACCACTAAATTGGCATTGATTAGTCACCATGTGTAGAATTTGTCCTTTGATTTCATAATCTGGCGCATTAATGTCTGGATGAGTAATTGCGTCACCTTGGCCAGTGCATTTAGCTCTCATTCGGTCTTCCATACTTAAAGGTTCCAGATTCTCCATAACTGAATTTGTTTAATCCGAATCACTAGAGGATTCTGATTTAATGGTTCGTTCCTCAACAATCTCTGTTTGAATGCTTGGTGGTTCCGGAGGAAAGTTTAGTGGTTCAGGATCTATGAATCGTCCCTAAATATTCTCCGGATTCTCAATTGTGAGGTCGGGTTCAAAAAATGGATTATCGTAAATTTGAACTGGAGTACTTGGTCGACTGGATGAAGATTCTAAAGAAAAATCAACGGCAGTAATATTTTCTAAATGTCTTGATCTAGTTACAGGTGGTGAATGTACAAAAGGTGGTGAACGTCTTGCTCGGTGCATTCACTGAATATCCTATTAGTTTTTTTAAAAAGGAAAGAAAAATTATATAAGTTATCCAATTAATAGACTTTTCTGATTTTGCCCACTTTTCGAATAGCCAAAAGATGCAGCAGAGGGGCAGGATTCGTTTGGTCTCAATATAATTGAGGACTGTTTGGCTCCAATAACCCGGTCCACGTACAAATCCAACTATTACTACGAACCAGAAAATTTTGATGTCTATCAATTTAACCACTTAAAATAAATTTTCGTAATTTTAAGAAATTTAGATAAGAAGTAGAATAAAAAATCTATGTCCTAAAACTAGAATGACGAGAAATAAGAAAGAAAAAGAGCGTGTCGGAAAAAGATCGAAAAATAAAAATAAGAAAGAAAAAGAGTGACTTATAGAACTTAAAAACACTCGACTAACCAAACCTTATTACTATCACTAACTTAAAATTATAATCGCAAATTGAGATTACTAATTGGAATGATAATTGATACATAGGTAAAAGGTGTCTAAAAATATTAAAGCTTACAAGAAAAACTATATCCCAAATGGCAATAACTTAAAAAGAAACTAAAACTTAAAAAGGCGTCGCAAAATTCTAAAGTACCTAAATCTTAGTCTAAAGAAAAAGCAGTTAAGGGATTTTACGGCAAAGTCTAAAAATCTAGAAGTAAAAAAATAATTATGGCAATAACTTAGTTTAAAACTAAAAATTAACGAAAAATATAAATATTACGCTAAAACAATTAAAAAGGGAGAAAATATAAAAATATACAAAAAGTTGTAAAAAGTAAAATTTTTATAAAAATATTATTTTTATATTATTTATTTATTAAAACTTGTAATTTTACATTAATTAAACTAATTTAACTAAATATATAAATTAAATAAAAAGAAACTTAAAACTAATTATAATAATAATAAGTAATTAGGGTTAATAATAATAATAATTAATAATTACCCCTTATTTAATGCCTGATTAGGGTTTCTGTCGGCGTGTCAGAGTGTCTCCGCGAGTCGCGGTATTCGAAGCTGCAACCTCCGCGAGTCGCGGGGTTCCAATTTTCAGATGACAGGTTGATTAAAATTCGACGCGTTTTTTTTTTATATATTCTGTTTTATATTTTCTGTTTAAATAAAAATATTTATATAATAAAAACTTATATTTAAAAACTAAAATAAAAATAGAACTACTTTATAATTTTAAAAATATCTTAAAAATAGATTTATATATGTATTAAATTTTTTTTTCGGTTTTTTTTTTATGTTTTAAATAAAAATATTTAAATAAAACTTATATTTTTATAAAATAAAAATAAAGAAACTTTATAAAACTTAAATATTTAACAAAATCTTAAAAAAATATATAAATTTTTGTTTTCTTTTTATATTTTCGAATAATTAAAAACGTATTTTTACAAAAGTGAATTTTAATAAAAGTAAACTAAAAATAAAAATCTTTTTTTTTTATTTAGCGTTGCGCTTCCGGCTTTTAAGTTTGATTGTCCCCGGCAGCGGCGCCAAAAACTTGATGTTAAAGCTAAGGGGTATAAAATACTATTAAATTTTAGCAGGAAATACTATTTAATACGATACAATTTTACACAAGATATTTATTTATTTATTAAATGGATATACTTAAACCTTGCTACAACACTTATAGGCAGTGTACCTAATCGTACAGTAGTGTAGTTTTTAGTAAGTCCGGTTCGTTTCACAGGGAAAATCTTTTAATCAAAGCTTAACGCTATATTAGTTTACTTTTATAAAATACAAATATATATATAAGTAATATTATTATTATAAAGGGGGATTTTTACCGTTTAATGACCGGTTTGTCGATTTTAAAACTTTAGTCGCAGTTAAAAAAAATGTAAAATATTAAATAAATAAAAGACTTAATTTAAAGCATAAAGTAAATAATGATAATGAAATTGCGTATAATAAAAGTGCGATAAAATAAACTTGCGATAATTAAAAAGTACGATAATTAAAAGTGCAATTAAATACAATAACAATAAAAATGCGATAATTAGAAGTGCAATTAAATATAAAATTAAAGGAAATTAAATATGAAATAAAATAATTATGCTTATTTAAACTTCCGTAATCATGATGTTTGACGTGTTGATTTTAGTTTTATGCCCATAGGTTAATTGTCCTTTGTCCTGGATTATTTAATATGTCCGTCTGGTTTTGTCCATAACAGTCCATCAGTCATAAATATAAAGTGCGAGTGTCCTCGTCAAATTATCCTTATACCCGAAGTTAAATATTCCAACTAATTGGGGACTTAAACTGTAACAAGATTTTAATACTTTGTTTAATAATTACACCAGGATGTCGACTGAGTGTAACTCAAGGTTTTAATACTTTGTTAACAATTATGCCAAGTGTCTTTGTACATAATTTCACCCCTGTTTTAATAATTCTAGTGATTATTAATCCATTCCCGTGTCCGGTTAAATGAACGATTATTCGTACATATAAATACCCCGCCCATCGTGTCCGATCGAGTGTATGTGGTTATTTATAGGTACGTCCAATTGTAAATCTTTATATTAAAATTAACAAACTATCATTTAGTTAAACAAATATAAAGCCCATTAATAGCCCATAGTCTAATTTCCACAAGTGTCGTTCTTTTGTCCAAACCCCAATTATGGTACAAAGCCCAATTACCCAATTTTAGTAATTAGCCCAACATCATGATTACTTCGTTTTAAATAAGCATAATAATAACTTAGCTACGAGACATTAAATTAAAAAGGTTGAACATAACTTACAATGATTAAAAATAGCGTAGCGTTACACGGACAGAATTTCGACTTACACCTTTACAACATTCGCTAACATACCCTTATTATTAGGATTAAAATTAAAATTAAAATATAAATTATAAATATAAATATTACGTATATAGATATAGAGAGATTGATATATTGGATATTTTTTTACGATCAGAATGCGCGAGCTTTATAGGCAGTTTCAATATTTGGGGCTCCGCGACTCGCGGCCCTTTTCTTCTTCAAACTCCGCGAGTCGCGGAGTTCGTTTTTACAGCTCATTCAGCCTTGGCTCTTTGTTTGCCGACGATTTTAAATAATAATATAATATATATATATATATATAATTTTTAAGAATTATTTATATATTATATTATATTCATGTGCATAGTTGACTTGTAATTTTTAGTCCGTTGCGTCGAGCGTTGAGAGTTGACTCTGGTCCCGGTTCCAGATTTTCGAACGTCCTTGCCTACAATTTAATATCTTGTACTTTGCGTTTTGAATCTTGTACTCTTGTAATTTCAAGACGTTTCTTATCAATAATTGGAACCTCATTGATTGTATTTTGTACTTTTGAGCTTTTTGGTCATTTGCGTTTTCAATTCGTCGAATCTGTCTTTTATCTTCACCTTTTATTATTTAAACGAATATTACTTTTAAATAGAACAATTGCAACTAAAAGCTTTTCTTTCTTGAGGAATAATGCTATGAAATATATGTTCATTTTTAGCATTATCAATAAGATGAGCCTTGAATCAGTCTTATGGCTCTAGAACCGTCCATAAGTGACCTTACCAAAACAACCCCAAAAGATTCCATTAAAATGGGTTAAAATGTCCTTACAGCGACAATTGTCGCGTTTCGCGACACTACGTCGTGTTTCGTGACACCAGGACACGATACACATCATTCAAACGTGACAAAAGGGACAGAAGTCATCATCAGAAGTTGTCGCATTTTGACCATGTTTGTCACGGATTGCGACACACCAGAACGTGACAAACCTCCTTCAAACTCGACAGTTTACCTGAAGCACTCCAATTTCACTTTTAAAATATCCCAAAGTCAAACGTGGTCAATTCATTACATCCAAACTATCAAATACTCATTCTTGGACTCCGTAGGACGCCACAAGCGTCATTTTTAGAAAAACGGGGTGTTACACGGTTACCAGGTGTTCACCTTATGAATGATTTTTATACACAGGTTATGTGTATCATATTTTGTACACGAGATCCGTGTGTGGTTAAATAATTGAAATCTTGTGGCCTATTATTATTACAATTTATGATATAGGTTAAACCTATAACTCACTAACATTTTTGTTGACGTTGAAAGCATGTTTATTCTCAGGTGATTATTAAGAGCTTCTGCTGTTGCATGCTAATTAAAGACAAGAAATGGGAGTCAGCATGTTTGTATGATATTGTTTAAAAACTGCATTCGAGAACTTATTTTGTTGTAACATATTATTATTGTAAACCATCATGTAATGATCGTGTGTAAACGTTATATTTTAGATTATCATTACTTGATAATCTATGTTATGTCTTCAAAACCTTTGTCGGTAAAATAAAGGTTATGGTGTGCTTTAAAAACGAATGCAGTCTTTGAAAAACGTCTCATACAGAGGTCAAAACCTCGCAATGAAACCAATTAATATGAAACGTTTATAATCGATATAAACGGGCATTTCACACACACCCTATTCGGCTGAACACTCCCAAGGGGAAGGAGTGTTGGCTCACTTGATCCTCATTTCTCAATTTTCATTTTCATTTCATCAAAACCTAATTCCATATTTTTTTCTCAACCTCTCCTCTTCCTCCTCTCTTGTGGTCGTCGCCCAACACCAACCATCATCATCATTTCACCAAAAAATATTGCTTAGATCATAGGGCTTTCATCATCATCGCATTCCTCTCGTTCTTCTCGTTCTTCTCTACACGATCATACCACTTGATTATTGATTAGGGTATAAACCCTAACCCTAACTTTTTAATTTTTACATTATTTTTCTGTTTTTGATGTTAATATGATAGTATAGTATTTGTATGTTGTTGAATTATTGATTGTATGCTTAGAATCACTTGTTGTTACATGTTTTCGATTTGATTGATTGTGGATAGCAGACTAATCAACCATTTCATTACACTTAACTGATGTTTTTGATAAATTAAAGTGTCTAGATGTGTTCCTCTCATAAATACATTGATTTTAGACTCCGAATTGATGTTATTTCGATTCTCGGAACATAAGTTATGATTAAAATGGTGTTTTCTTGGAATTAAAATATAAAAACGAATGTGTTTAGGTTTGGTCCAACTTTGTGACAACTTTTCGAGTCTCTAGGGTGTACTAGTGTGTTAGGGTTGATGATTGTATGAACATTCATGTTCGGGTCATCGAAATCCGAGCCACGGATCACCCGGTATGACTAAAACAAGTTTTTAATCGGATTAAAGTCCCAAGTTGAATTATGGCTGTTCATCATGACTTGGGGGCTGTTCTTGGGGTGTTCTTGAGGGCACTAATGTGTTGGGTGGTTTGGTTAGGAGAGGATATATATATATATATATATATATATATATATATATATATATATATATATATATATATATATATATATATATATATATATATATATATATATATATATATATATATATATATATATATATATATATATAAGACTCACCAAAAACTGACACCCGCGGCTCAAGTTATGACCCGATGAACTTTTAATTAAAACTTATGGTTATGAAATAAAACTTACGATATAAATAATGATATTCATTATTATTAAATTACTTATGATATAAAATTAATTAATTTAATTTAAGACTTATGATATATATTTAATATATCAATTATTAATTACATTATCATTTAATTAAACATTTAATTAAACTTATGATTAATAATACTTTTATTATTAATGAAAAATACTTATGATAAGTATTAAACTTATGTTATGGGATTATTATTATAAGACTTATAAAAAAGATTAATTAATTATTTAATTATTATAAGGCTTAGTTACTATTTAATTATTATTTAATTATTAAATACTTATAATTTAATAATTATAATTAAATACTTATGATATGATTAATAATTCATTATTAATTAATAATACTTATGATATGATTAAAAATTATTATTAATCAATAATACTTATGTTATGATTAATATTTAATTAATAAATTAAGTACTTATGTTATATTAATTATATCATTTAAACTTATGTTAACTTTATTAATTCAATTTAATTTAATTAAACTTATGTTATGACATAATTATACATATATGACTTTAAATAACATTATAACTTATATTATTAATATAATTTACACCTTAAAATTTTAGGTTGACTAAGTTTGACCAAGGTTGACTTTTGAGTTAACTTTCGGTTGACTTTCAGTTGACTTTCACTTTCAGTTGACTTTTGTTGACTTTCTAATTAAGGAAAGTTTCCTAAGTTATAAACTTTCTAAAAATAGAAACCTTCTAATTATAGAAACTTTCCTAATGTAGTAACTTTCTAAATATGAAAACTTTCCAAACATAGAAGCTTTCCAAAAATATAAACTTTCCAAAAAAGAAACTTTCCAAAAATAGAAACTTTCCAAAAATGAAAACCTGCTAAAAATAGAAACTTTCTAAAAATAGAAAGTACGTGTTATACGCTGTCCTGATCATACCGAAACATACTGAGTGTTGTTCTATGTTTACTTGCAACAAGTACTATAACTATCATACTAAGACTTGGCCTAAGTTAGTTATTTATATCGATCTGCTTTATTTATAGGTCGGCGTTGTGATCATTCTTGATCACTTTACTTCGTGCAGTTCACATCTTTCTGTGTTGCTACTTCATTTACGTTAAGGTGAGTTATAGTCCCATTTTTCTATTTTAAATCTTTTGGGATGAGAATACATGCAATTTATTTTACATTGAAATGACTCCAAACCGTTTAATTAAATACCGATTAAAATTTTTTTTTAAACCAAAAGCGGCGCTTTTAAAGGCAAAAGTGGCGCTTTTGCTGTCTGATCAAAAAGACTACAAACTACTGCCCAAGAGCGGCGCTTCTGACCTCAGGAGCGGCGCTTTTGGACCTGAACTGATGCAAACTCGAATTTTACTAAGTGTTTAACCAATCCATCAAACCACAACGAAATTTACAACCCCAATACCCAAACATAAGTTTAATGGGACTCAAAATACCACGAATCCATAGAATAAAAGTAAATAGACATCAAAACGGGCACAACGACCCTTGGGACTCCAATGACCCATCAAATACATTAGTGTAGCAATTTTGACCCAAATAGTTTACTTTCCAAACATTTAACGAGCATGGTGTTTGGGACTAAACTACCCCATACTTAGGCCAAAATCCAAAAGCGTCCACTACCATAATCAAAAGTGGGAGATCTCTAATCCAACAGGATACCCTTTCCCTTGTCCACGCCGGAGCCTATAAAAATTTAAACAACGATAAGGTAAGCAAAACGCTTAGTAAATGCAATAATTATACACATACATATATAATATACCTACTTGCAAACACTTACTCACATACCACATACATGCTAGCGATATAATTAGCATACCATCTCAAGTACGAAGCTAAACATCTCCAATACCGCAACTAGCATAATCAATAGCATAAATCGACACAATACAATATGCTACAACACAACACATAATCATGGTCAACCATCCTCGCGTCATGCGGCTACCGGCTCTTTGGTTCACACCATACGCATCGGCCATGATGCTACCGGCTCTTTGGTTCACATCATAATCCGAGTCATACTCGAGCTAAAGTGCTACCGACTCTTTGGTTCACACTCTATCAACTCGTGCCGTAGTGCTACCGGCTCTTTGGTTCACACTACAACACACGTACTATGACGCTACCGGCTCTTTGGTTCACATCATAGCACGCTCGCACATATTATGGCACTACCGGCTCTTTGGTTCAAACCATAGCATACAAATAAATACATTATATACATACGCATATAATCATTCCACTCACCTTATCGCTTAGGTGACAATTTTACAATCCGCAAGCTTCAAAGCAAGGTACCTAATATATTAAGTACACATTCAATACGCGACTAGTTGGACTAGACACCAACATTTAACACTTGTGCATTTAATGACCCATTTACACCAAAACTGCCCATTTAAGGTCAAGACTCATCATAAATCACTAAAAGCTTGTAGTGACCCAAACTTTTCCATGTTTATATATATTAATTGAGATTGATATTTACATGACTAAATGTTTCCAACGTGTTAAGCAATCAAACTTGTTAAGACTTGATTAAATGAAATAAGTTTCATATAGACAATTGATCACCCAAGTTGACCGATTCACGAACGTTACAAATTTGTAAAAACTACATGTTGTGGTATATATAGACATATATATATGGTTGAAATGATATTATGATGAGTAAGTATCTCACTAAGTATATTAACAATGTGTGATATATATAAGAAATGAGATTACTAAGTTAAGAAACTCGAAATGATATATATAACGATTATCGTTATGATAACATCTACTAAATACATATGTATCATATTAAGATATTGATACACTATATTTAACATGATAAAATGATATTTAAATATATCGTTAAGTGTGTTAACAATGAACTACATATGTAAAAACAAGACTACTAACTCAAGAATTACGAAACGAGACTTATATGTAACGATTATCGCTGTAACGATATTTTAATGTATATATCATATTAAGAGATATTCATACATCATAATATCATGATAACATAATAATTTAACATATCATTTGATATAATAAACATTGGGTTAACAACATTAATTGAGATCGTTAACTTAAAGGTTTCAAAACAACACTTACATGTAACGACTAACGAAGACTTAACGACTCCATTAGAATGTATATACATGTTGTGTTTTGATATGTATTCTTACACTTTTGAAAGACTTCAAGACACATATCAAAGTACTTATACTTAATAAAAATGCTTACAATTACATCCTCGTTCAGTTTCAATAACAATTATACTCGTATGCACCCGTATTCGTACTCGTACAATACACAGCTTTTAGATGTATGTACTATTGGTATATACACTCCAATGATCAGCTCTTAGCAGCTCATGTGAGTCACCTAACACATGTAGGAACCATCATTTGGCAACTAGCATGAAATATCTCATAATATTACAAAAATATTAGTAATCATTCATGACTTATTTACATGAAAACAAAATTACATATCCTTTATATCTAATCCATATACCAACGACCAAAAATACCTACAAACACTTTCATTCTTCAATTTTCTTCATCTAATTGATCTCTCTCAAGTTCCATCTTCAAGTTCTAAGTGTTCTTCATAAATTCCATAAGTATAGTTTCATAAAAATCAAGAATACTTCCAAGTGTGCAAGTCTACTTCCAAGCTTTCTAATCCATTCCAAGTAATCATCTAAGATCAAGGAACCTTTGTTATTTATAGTAGGTTATCTTTCTAATTCAAGGTAATATTCATATTCAAACTTTGATTCAATTTCTACAACTATAACAATCTTATTTCGAGTGAAAATCTTACTTGAACTGTTTTCGTGTCATGATTCTGCTTCAAGAACTTTCAAGCCATCCAAGGATCCTTTGAAGCTAGATCCATTTTTTTCATTTCCAGTAGTTTTATCCAGAAAACTTGAGGTGGTAATGATGTTCATAACATCATTCGATTCATACATATAAAGCTATCTTATTCGAAGATTTAAACTTGTAATCACTAGAACATAGTTTAGTTAATTCTAAACTTGTTCGCAAACAAAAGTTAATCCTTCTAACTTGACTTTTAAAATCAACTAAACACATGTTCTATATCTATATGATATGCTAACTTAATGATTTAAAGCCTGGAAACACGATGAACACTATAAAATCAGATATACGCCGTCGTAGTGAAACCGGGGGCTGTTTTGGTTTGGATAATTAAAAACTATGATAAACTTTGATTTAAAAGTTGTTCTTCTGGAAAAATGATTTTTCATTTGAACATGAAACTATATCCAAAAATCTTGGTTAAACTCAAAGTGAAAGTATGTTTTTCAAAATGGTCATCAAGATGTCGTTCTTTCAACGGAAATGACTACCTCTTTAGTAATTGACATGTAACTTAAATTTCCGACTATAAACCTATACTTTTTCTGTTTGGATTCTTAAATTAGAGTTCATTATGAAACCATAGCAATTTGATTCACTCAAAACGGATTTAAAATGAAGAAGTTATGGTTAAAACAAGATTGGATATTTTTGATCTTTTTAGCTACGGGAAATGTTTAACAAATCTATACAAATCATATCCTAGCTAACTTATATTGTATTATACATGTATTCTACTATATTATGTAATCTTGGGATACCATAGACACGTATGCAAATGTTTTGACATATCATATCGACCCATGTATATATATTATTTGGAACAACCATAGACACTCTATATGCAGTAATGTTGGAGTTAGCTATACAGGGTTGAGGTTGATTCCAAAAATATATATACTTTGAGTTGTGATCTAGCCTGAGACGTGTATACACTGGGTCGTGGATTGATTCAAGATAATATATATCGATTTATTTCTGTACATCTAACTGTGGACAACTAGTTGTAGGTTATTAACGAGGACAACTGACTTAATACACTCAAGTCTTTAAAACATAATAAAAATGGTTGTAATTATATTTTGATCATACTTTGATATATATGTACATATTTGTATAGGTTCGTGAATCGATCCGTGGCCAAGTCTTATTTCCGAGGAAGGAAATATCTGTGAAAGTGAGTTATAGTCCCACTTTTAAAATCTAATATTTTTTGGATGAGAATACATGCAAGTTTTATAAATGATTTACAAAATAGACACAAGTACGTGAAACTACATTCTATGGTTGAATTATCGAAATCGAATATGCCCCTTTTTATTAAGTCTGGTAATCTAAGAATTAGGGAACAGACACCCTAATTGATGCAAATCCTAAAGATAGATCTATTGGGCCTAACAAACCCCATCCAAAGTACTAGATGCTTTAGTACTTCGAAATTTATATCATATCCGAAGGGTGTCCCGGAATGATGGGGATATTCTTATATATGCATGTTGTTAATGTCGGTTACCAGGTGTTCACCATATGAATGATTTTTATCTCTATGTATGGGATGTGTATTGAAATATGAAATCTTGTGGTCTATCGTTACGATTTGATATATATATAGGTTAAACCTATAACTCACCAACATTTTTGTTGACGTTTAAAGCATATTTATTCTTAGGTGAATACTAAGAGCTTCCGCTGTTGCATACTAAAATAAGGACAAGATTTGGAGTCCATGTTTGTATGATATTCTGTAAAAACTGCATTCAAGAAACTTATTTTTGATGTAATATATTCTTATTGTAAACCATTATGTAATGGTCGTGTGTAAACGGTATATTTTAGATTATAATTATTTGATAATCTACGTAATGCTTTTTAAACCTTTATCGATAAAATAAAGGTTATGGTTGTTTTAAAAATGAATGCAGTCTTTGAAAAACGTCTCATATAGAGGTCAAAACCTCGCGACGAAATCAATTAATATGGAACGTTTATAATCAATATGAACGGGACATTTCAGTTGGTATATGAGCGTTGGTCTTAGAGAACCAGAAAATTTACATTAGTGTGTCTTATCGAGTTTGTTAGGATGCATTATTGAGTCTGGACTTCGACCGCGTTTTCTTTAAAAATAATTGCTTAACATTTTTGTTGGAAACTATATATTATTAACATGTAAATATTATGTGATATATTAATCTCTTAACATGTTTGATATTGTGTGATAGATGTCTACCTCTAGCACAAATCCCATTGACTCACCTAATAATAACGAAGAGTCGAATATATTTTGGCAAGATTCATAAGTTCCTGAAGAACCGGAAGAAGAGGAAACGGAACCGGAAGAAGAGGAACCGAAAGAAGAGGAACCAGAAGAAGAGGAACCGGAAGAAGAAGAGGTTCTGGAGGGGGGAATAGTCGGAACCACAGAAAACCGGTCAAATAAAAGAAAATCCTCGACCAATGGACCAAAGTTAATAATGGTCAATGGTGTTTCCGCTAAGGAAGCAAAATATTAGGAAAATTACCGATTTTCCGATGAATCGGATCCTGATGAGGATTCCGATGATGTTATAGAAATTACCCCGACCCAATTTAATGAGGCAAAAGAAAATAATAAGGGAAAAGGCATCAAAATAGAGAAATCTGATTCCGACCTCGATGAACTTTATATGTACCGTCAACACCCGTATTTTCAATATTGTGACAATAACCCGGGAACCTCTAAACCACCAGGTATTTCTAAACCAATGTGGAAAATGACGGCTCGTATTAGAGGAACATCATATATCCCTAGAAAATTTGGAAAAATAACCAGTGATTCAGATTAGAAGGGTGTGAGCATGTTGTGTAATAAATGTATTGTAGTGTGCTTGTACTTTTATGTTCTATGTAAAAATTGTTGAAATTCAATATAACAACATGTTCTTAATGTTAACATAATTACTAAACCAATTTAGTAATATATATAGCAAGCGGAAGCATGATTTACTAAGAAAACAAGTGTATATATTTAACCATTTATTTGAATTCCAAGTGGATATCAAGTCTTGAAATACACTTACAAATAATATTAAGGAAGAAGTAGTACCTCCTCAAGTAAATTAAGGGTAGTTTACAAGGTTGCAAGATGATGAAACAATGCACCAATACACCTGATGTGTGAAATCTAGTATATAAATTATCTCTGGAAATATGCCTGATTTAAAGATTACTACACACTAACGGGCAGTGTACCCGATCGTGCAATAGTATAAAAATGGTAATTCCAAGTATCGTTCCAAGGACAGTATTAACGTGAGAATTAAGTTTGAAACTAATAAAAGTAAACTAAGTTAAACTATGAAAATTGAAATTACGAGATAGTTTGTTTTGCGGCTATTTAACGATTAGCCAAATCAAGATAGCTTTGAAAATAAAAGACAATATTTTTGGTTTTTAAGTTTAAATAAAAGAAATGCAGACTCGACAGAAAAATAAAGATATTTGAATTCAATGGATAAAAGAATGTTCGCCTAGATATCCTATTCGCAGTGTTGGATGATTTGTTATTAAGCACTAGTTATATTAATCAATGCACGCAATTACTGAGTCGGTTTACCCAGAGTTCTCTTTTAGCAAACACGTCAAACTAGGATTAATTGGCTTAGGGTTCCCTTTTACCAAATACCATCTTTCGTTTGTGACTTAGTAACTAGCTAATTATAAGATTAAGATTCAATTGGTTACGCGTTCGCTCCACACAATTCACCCCTATTTTGGTTAATTACGTTACCCGGTTTTCCCCCTTGGTCCAGTAAGCACCCAATCGGTTAAGACAAATCAATTGGAAATTAGATCACTAAATTGAAACAGGGTTCCCTTTGTTCAAACAAGTTTCACTAATCAACCTAGTAACAATAATTAACACCCACAAGAATGGTTCTTTAATCAAAACTCATAATTAATCATGCATCAATCAATAAAACATTAAAGTATCATCCAAACACTTGCAAATATTCAATCTAGACAAACATTAAAGGTTTAGCCTACAATCATGGCTGAAATCAAAATAACAATCAAAGACATAGAATAATTCATTGTTGATAACAAAAGAATAAAACTAATTAAAGATTGAAATCTGAAAGATACACGAATCGAGACTTGTTCCCGGAATGATTAATACCTTAGAATGACCTTGAAGATCTCCAAAAATCACCTAAGTTCGTCAAAAAGTGGCTGGAATTCGTCAGGATACGATTATCATAAGTTAGGGTATAATTCGGGCTTTTATAGGAGGAAATTCTGAACCCGGGCACAACCCCGCGCGGCGCGCCATAATACCGCGCGGCGCGCCGAATAACTGTGAACTGACATTTGATTCTTTGAAAAGGCTCGAATTGATTTTATAGTTAAATGGCGCGGCGCGCGCCTATTTGGAGCGGCGCTCCATTATCAAATTACTGAAACGAGCTGAAAATCATCATACTAACACCCAAACTCGAACCGAATCAAACCTTTTCACTTGTAAACAACGAAACACGTCCAAAACCATCAAATAACATCAAATTTAACCTTCTTGGTCTTGGAACTCAAACTTTCACAACTTTAACCGAAATAACTCCAAATCGTATCCATAAGGACCAAAATGTAACCGATATCGCTAAGGAAAATGCATATGAAATATGCGATATCAAACAACCCCACACTAGAGTTTTGCTTGTCCTCAAGCAATGAAACTCGATAATAATCTTCTACAATAAAATAACGTCGTGAGAATTAAGTTTGAAACTAATAAAAGTAAACTAAGTTAAACTATGAAAATTGAAATTACGAGATAGTTTGTTTTGCGGCTATTTAACGATTAGCCAAATCAAGATAGCTTTGAAAATAAAAGACAATATTTTTGGTTTTTAAGTTTAAATAAAATAAATGCAGACTCGACAGAAAAATAAAGATATTTGAATTCAATGGATAAAAGAATGTTCGCCTAGATATCCTATTCGCAGTGTTGGATGATTTGTTATTAAGCACTAGTTCTATTAATCAATGCACGCAATTACAGAGTCGGTTTACCCAGAGTTCTCTTTTAGCAAACACGTCAAACTAGGATTAATTGGCTTAGGGTTCCCTTTTACCAAATACCATCTTTCGTTTGTGACTTAGTAACTAGCTAATTACAAGATTAAGATTCAATTGGTTACGCGTTCGCTCCACACAATTCACCCCTATTTTGGTTAATTACGTTACACAGTTTACCCCCTTGGTCCAGTAAGCACCCAATCGATTAAGACAAATCAATTGGAAATTAGATCACTAAATTGAAACAGGGTTCCCTTTGTTCAAACAAGTTTCACTAATCAACCTAGTAACAATAATTAACACCCACAAGAATGGTTCTTTAATCAAAACTCATAATTAATCATGCATCAATCAATAAAACATTAAAGTGTCATCCAAACACTTGCAAATATTCAATCTAGACAAACATTAAGAGTTTAGCCTACAATCATGGCTGAAATCAAATTAACAATCAAAGACATAGAATAATTCATTGTTGATAACAAAAGAATAAAACTAATTAAAGATTGAAATCTGAATGATACACGAATCGAGACTTGTTCCCGGAATGATTAATACCTTAGAATGACCTTGAAGATCTCCAAAAATCACCTAAGTTCGTCAAAAAGTGGCTGGAATTCGTCAGGATACGATTATCATAAGTTAGGGTATAATTCGGGCTTTTATAGGAGGAAATTCTGAACCCGGGCACAACCCCGCGCGGCGCGCCATAATACCGCGCGGCGCGCCGAATAACTGTGAACTGACATTTGATTCTTTGAAAAGGCTCGAATTGATTTTATAGTTAAATGGCGCGGCGCGCGCCTATTTGGAGCGGCGCTCCATTATCAAATTACTGAAACGAGCTGAAAATCATCATACTAACACCCAAACTCGAACCGAATCAAACCTTTTCACTTGTAAACAACGAAACACGTCCAAAACCATCAAATAACATCAAATTTAACCTTCTTGGTCTTGGAACTCAAACTTTCACAACTTTAACCGAAATAACTCCAAATCGTATCCATAAGGACCAAAATGTAACCGATATCGCTAAGGAAAATGCATATGAAATATGCGATATCAACACCCTTGATATAGTTAGGCTTTAGAACCTTAATGAGCTAGCAAACTAAGCTTGGAACCCACTCCTTTCGCACCCCAAAAACTGGACAGCAGCAGGCTCCAAAGATGACGTCGAATGTAAGTTCCAAAACTATGAAACCTCAAGAGATAATACCCCAACCCAACCTCCAACACCTAGTACTTTAGTTAGGATTTAATGACACTTGATTAGAGCTTGCAAAGATCAAATTTTGAACTCCTTTTGACCACCAAAAGGCCACGGCATCAGGCAGCAAAGAAGCTGAATTTTTTGCAGTTTTTCTTTGTTCTTTTGATGTGTATTGCATGTATTACTTGAGTCAAGACCTTGGTAGACTACTTAAGCATGTACCTAAGGAGTTGTGCTATCTTAAAAGTGACAAAACAAAGCATGGGTGTCTCCTTGGAGACTCCAAAATCTGCACACTATTAATTATATAACAAGGTTTATATTTTATAAAACTTGTTATAAAATACTTTGTAATTATATAAAACTTGTTATATAAAGTATGCATTTGTTAAATCACTTATTTTATAAACCAATTTTATAAAATATAACACAACATAATTATTTAAACCTATAAATAATTAAATGCAACTTATCCAAATAATTTGTTTCAAGTAATAACATTTCAGAAAACCGATTTCCTAAAGTTCAAGTGTCGCGTATTTATTTAACGATCTAGTCGTTAAGATTAAATACATATAAAGTGTTGGTAAGCTTGTTATTGGGTATGACCCGACTTAGATCATAACACATTAGCCACATTAATTTAATATGTCTCTCGGGCATATGAAATACCTTTAATCTCCCACTTGTACGTGAAACATAAGAAATTAATGCAAGTGATGGATACCACCTAACAACCATCCATCACCCCTAATATGTTATGACTTTGTGCCATTCAATAACATCATCCCTTTCGAGTTTCCATCTCGAATATGAATAGGTGAATCTTTTCATTATATCCTTTCGTCCTAGATGTCATGTTAATTCCAAGAGATACGCAGTGATCACTCTCTTTTAGATTTAACTTTATCAGGCCTTAGACATCTGACTCTCAACGAATAAGAGGGACAAATTCCATCTTGACTACATACGTCCTAAATATGTACTTTGTATTATACCTGAACTCTTCCTTATGAACTACCATATTTCAGAATAGTGAAGGAAAGAATCAAGGTACAATACTTGGTAAATATCCAAACCCAGTATGTATCTCAGGTCAGAGGATACAATGATATTCGCCTTTACTCAAGATTACATGTGATCAACCACAAAGGCTCCATTTTGTAAGTCTTGAGAGCGGGTCTTCCAATATTCGTGTCCCACAAATATCTATGAACCTTGGTTGCAATCTTGCCACACATTCATCCCGTGAATGTATACCAATCCAAGTTTATAATAGTCTAAACCTCACACTTGTTCCCACAAATGTGATCGACTACGGAATTTAGAATAATTAATTATTCATGGATAAAATATGCAAATAGGAACATAACTCAAAATAAATTAATGCCATAATTATATTAATGAGTTTGAACAATTTTGTTCTGTTACAATACTTAAAACAGATCACAACCAATCACTAGAATATCGAAGCCCTAATGCACTAACATGCCCTTGATGTTTTGCACCATGTAAGAGCTTTGTGAGTGGATCCGCTATATTAAGATTTGTGTGAACTTTGAGAATACATATCTTTCCCTTTTCAACTTCATCCCTTATGTAGTTGAATCTCCGCTCAATGTGACGGGTCTTTTGGTGAGCACGAGGTTCCTTAATTTGAGCAATCGCACCCTTGTTGTCACAAAAGATCTCAAGTGGGTCCTGAATGGAAGGGACTACTCCTAAGTCGTCGATGAATTTCTTCATCCATGCAGCTTCCTGAGCTGAAAATGAGGCGGAAATGTACTCCGACTCTGTAGTGGATAATGCAACAACATCCTGTTTTGAACTCTTCCAAGAGACCGCACTTCCATTTAACGTGAAGACATAACCGGATTGTGATCGAGAATCATCTCGATCAGTTTGGAAACTCGCGTCCACATAACCTTTTACAGCGAGTTCCTCCTCACCAGACCCATATATTAGAAACATATCCTTAGTCCTCCTAAGGTATTTTAATATACTTTTGACAGCAATCCAATGACTGTTTCCTGGGTTATTCTGGTATCTACTTGTCAAGCTAAGAGCGCATGACACATCCGGTCTAGTGCATATCATTGCATACATGATTGACCCAATAGCAGATGCGTATGGGACTTTCTTCATTCTCTCTTGTTCATCTTTCGTGGTAGGGCACTGAGATGAACTGAGAAGTGTTCCCTTTTGAATAGGTACCAAACCTTTCTTAGAGTTGTTCATCTTGAACCTTTTCAAGATCTTTTCAATGTATGCACTTTGATTCAAACCTATCAGTTTCTTGGATCTATCCCTGTAGATTCCAATCCCCAAAACAATTTGTGCTTCTCCAAGATCCTTAATGGAGAAGCATTTACTTAACTAAGTTTTAACTCCTTGCATTGCCGGAATATCGTTTCCAAATAACAATATATCATCCACATATAGTACAAGGAACATGATTGTGCTCCCACTAGCTTTCTTGTATACACAAGCTTCATCACCATTTTTAATGAAGCCAAATTTCATGGCCTCCTCATTAAAACGATGATTCCACATTCTAGATACTTGTTTCAATCCGTAGATTGACTTCTTTAACTTACATACCTTTTTAGGATATTTCGGATCAACAAAACCCTCAGGCTGAACCATATAGACATCTTCCTCAAGATGTCCGTTTAGGAAAGCGTTCTTGACATCCATCTGCCATATTTCATAATCATAATGAGCAGCAATGGCAAGTAATATCCTAATAGACTTTAGCATTGCCACAGGCGAAAAAGTTTCATTATAGTCAACCCCTTGAGTTTGAGTGAAACCTTTTGCTACAAGTCTAGCTTTATATGTATCCAAGTTTCCATGTATGTCGGTTTTTATTTTGAAAAGCCATTTACAATCAACTAGCCTTGAGCCAGTAGGTTGTTCAACAAGTTCCCAAACTTGGTTGTCATACATGGATTGCATCTCAGCGTTCATGGCTTCCTTCCATTTATCTTTATCAATCCTTGATAAAGCATCTTGGTAGTTTGTTGGTTCATCCAAATCAACCATATCTCTCAGGAGGATTACTGATCCTACCAGATCTGCTAATGTCTTGTGTATTTTGATCATCCATTAGATCACTCTCAACATTTTCATGTTGAGTGCTAGTGTCAACCAATTGTGTGTCATCTACTTGATCTTGAACCTCTTCAAGATCTATCTTCCTTTCACTATTTCCTTTCATTAGGAACTTAGTTTCAAGGAATTCAGCCTTTCGAGCAACAAATACATTTTGCTCGGTTGGATCATAGAAATAGTATCCCATATCATCCTTGGGATATCCTATGAAGATACACTTCGTGGATCGAGCATTCAACATATTAGGGACGTAACGCTTAGGATAAGCTTCACATCCCCATACCTTTAAGTATGATAGAGATGGAGGTTTTCCAAACCATATCTCATGAGGTGTTCGTTCCACTTTCTTGGTTGGGGCCATATTTAAAATACGAGCCGCGGAGCATAGACAATAACCCCAAAATGATAGAGGTAACGAGCTTCTAGCCATCATAGATCGAACCATATCCATTAGGGTTCGGTTCCTCCTTTCGGAAACTCCATTAAGTTGTGGTGTCCTGGGTGGAGTAAGTTGTGAGATAATCCCACAACTTCTAAGATGATCTTGGAAAGCATCGCTTAGGTATTCACCTCCTCTATCGGTACGAAGTACCTTGATTATCTTATTGAGTTGATTTTGTACTTCATTTTGATATTCCTTGAATGCTTCAAAAGTTTCGTCCTTGTGTCTTAATAAGTAGACATATCCGAAACGACTAAAGTCGTCAATGAAAGTGACGAAGTATCTTTCACCATTCCTAGTTATAGGCTTAAAGGGTCCACATACATCCGAATGTATTAATCCCAATAAGTTTTTAGCCCTTTCATAGGTCCCTTTGAAAGATGCTTTAGTCATTTTGCCTTGTAAACAAGATTCACATACATCAAATGAGTCTAGATCATTTGATTTCAAAAGTCCATTCTTTTGAAGTGTGTGCATTCGATTCTTGTTTATGTGACCAAGGCGACAATGCCATAAGTAGGAATCACTCAAATCCCTTTTGAGTTTCTTGGTGTTTGCTTGGAACATTGAGCTATTGTATGATGTGTCATCATGAACCAATTCATAAATACCATTTGAAGGTGAAGCCTTAAAATAGAACACATTATCTAAAGAAACATGGATATCATCATTAACGAAATTAAGATTAAAACCATATTGTTTCAAACGGGATACAGAAATAATGTTTCGCGATAAATCGGGTGAATACAAAACATTTTTCAAAATAAGTTCCAAACCACTTGGAAGCTTTAGAATAAAGTCTCCTTGAGCTACTATGTGCACCTTAGCTCTATTACCCATGTAGAGACTTGATGTTCCCGCTTCTTGTTTACTTCTTTTGAACCCCTGCATAGAATTGCAAATGTGAGTTCCACATCCCGTGTCTAATACCCATGTATTAGAAGAAGTAATACTAAGCTCAATGCATACCATATATAAATTACCTGAGGTTTACCCTGCATCCCTCTTTTCTTTCAACTCCTTTAGGTAGACCGGACAGTTGCGTTTCCAGTGACCCATTTCACCGCAACCAAAGTACGGATCTTCCTTGGGGTAAGCCTTTCCGGCAACCTTTTGCTTCTTTTTGTTGTTGGTTGGGGTAACCATCTTCCCCTTTCCCTTGCCCTTGCCTTTGCCTTGGTAGGTGGGTCCTTTCCTCTTAGCCGCCTTCAGCTTAGAAGTGTTATTGTTTTTGGACCCGCCTTCATTGATCGTAAAAACGGGTGAAGCCCTTTTACCCATGCTTGCTTCTGCCGTCTTAAGCATGGCATGTAATTCACCAATGCTTTTATCCCAACCATTCATGTTGTAATTCATTACAAATGTGTCAAACCTTTTTGACAATGAGTTGAGAATAAGGTCCGTGGCTAATTCATTAGACACGTTGCAATTTAGACGGTTTGCTCGATCAATTAGGCTTTTCATCTTAAGGACATAAGATGAAACAGATTGGGAGTCGTCCATCCGATATGCATGAAGCGCTCGGACCGTTTCAAAGCGCTCGACACGAGCTTGTTGAAGGAACATCTCCTTCAACTGTGTGATCATGTCATATGTACAATGATGCTCAAAATCCTTTTGGAGTTCGGGTATCATAGTCCCAAGCATAAGGCAAGAAACTTGCAACAAATCGGTGCAATATTTCTCCCAATAAGCCATGCATTCCGTATCATCCTCGTCCGGTTGATCGGGAATGGGGTCTTCCAACACATACGCCCTGTCCTCAAGTTTGAAGACAATTCTTAGATTGCGGAACCAATCCATGAAGTTCGTATGGTTGAGTTTTTCCTTTTTGAGGATTGACCTCAACGATAGATTGTTAAAGTTTATTGGTGCGTTTGGAATGTTGTTGTTATTGGCGGCCATCTACAAAATTTAACAAAGTTGTTTAAGTATCAATTTTAATTTAACAATCAATACCCTTTAAATCCAATTGATATATATATATATATATATATATATATATATATATATATATATATATATATATATATATATATATATATATATATATATATATATATATATATATATATATATATATATATATATATATATATTAAATTTTAGAATCCAACGGTAAGCCAAATTTCGGTTAGGTGACCTTTATCCCGTCATTTGATTTAGCTAGGTAGTCATTATATGACAATTGCAATCCTTTTGCAACTTCTAAGTTATGGGATCATGCAATCCTTTTGCATGGCATATTTATCCCATCAACGCCTATTTGTTCCTCATGCTTCGGTGACCCTAAGTTCATGATTCCCAAATCAAGTTGTCCTACTTGTGTAAACGTGTAAATTTAACATACAAGTGGTTAGGTGACCTTTATCCCACAAGTGTGCGAAATTTTCCTCAATCATATTAGTTTGCTCATAACGGTTAGGTAACCTTTATCCCATTATGAGTTCCCTAATATTTTCAAGTGTCACACAAAAGGCTGGCGTTTTACTTGTTTGCCTTGTTAATAAGGGATTTTAAGTTTTCATTAATTCTAATTTGAGAAAACTATCATGCCATACACCAACATGCATTTAGTGTATGGTTCATTTGAAATCCATTTTCAAGTCTTGTAATTTTAGCCAATTACTTGATATAAACCATTTTATATATATATGATCCTTATCATGTTGTTAATAATCATTTATTAATGTCCTTTTAGCCCTTTTTAATTTAACCATTTAAATTGACGTTTTGCATGTCGTTAATAATGTTTTAATTTAACTAATTAAATTGCCATTTTCTAGTTGTTGACTTGTGTGATTAACTTGTAGCAACCAAACATATAATCCAAAATCAAACAACCATGCATGCAAAATTAATGTGTTCACAATCAAGCCATTTTGGTAGACATTTGTTTAGCCGAAAACAAATGTCACCGGTTAAGGGGTTATAACACAAAGTAGGAGATTTCAAATCTCCCACTTAATCTTGCATCCAAATGCATCTTCTTGTGTCCTTCATTTGCGTCTTCTTGTATCTTCATCTTGTTACAAAATATATCCTAATACATTTTGTCTAGAAAATGAAAATACAACCTAATCTATTTTACATACCAAATATAAAATAAATTACATAACCAAATGAATAATTATTACAAACCAAATGAATGAATAAATCAACCAAACAAACATCCATTCAAACACAAGGTCGTGGCTATGATTGTGAACAATAAATATGACTAAAATGGAACAACCCAAAACCCATTTTGGGTGTCCAAGAATTTGGCCAAACCAAGCAACCCTCCAAACCCGAAAAGTTTTTGCAATCTACTTTCATGCATGTTTATAGATTACAAAATTCATGGGTTTATTAACCATATAAGAAGCATATTCCAAAGACCTCGGCTCTAGATACCATTTTTGAAATTCAATATAACAACATGTTCTTAATGTTAACATAATTACTAAACCAATTTAGTAAGATATATAGCAAGCGGAAGCATGATTTACTAAGAAAAAAAGTGTCTATATTGAACCATTTATTTGAATTCCAAGTGGATATCAAGTCTTGAAATATACTTACAAATAAGATTAAGGAAGAAGTAGTACCTCCTCAAGTAAATTGAGGGTAGTTTACAAGGTTGCAAGATGATGAAACAATGCACCAATACACCCTTGATATAGTTAGACTTTAGAACCTTAATGAGCTAGCAAACTAAGCTTGGAACCCACTCCTTTCGCACCCTAAGAACTGGACAGCAGCAGGCTCCAAAGATGATGTCGAATGTAAGTTCCAAAACTATGAAACCTCAAGAGATAATACCCCAAGCCAACCTCCAACACCTAGTAATTTAGTTAGGATTTAATGACACTTGATTAGAGCTTGCAAAGATCAAATTTTGAACTCCTTTTGACCACCAAAAGGCCACGGCAGCAGGCAGCAAAGAAGCTGAATTTTGTGCAGTTTTTCTTTGATCTTTTGATGTGTATTACATGTATTACTTGATTCAAGACCTTGGTAGACTACTTAAGCATGTACCTAAGGAGTTGTGCTATCTTAAAAGTGACAAAACAAAGCATGGGTGTCTCCTTGGAGACTCCAATATCTGCACACGATTAATTATATAACAAGGTTTATATTTTATAAAACTTGTTATAAAATACTTTGTAATTATATAAAACTTGTTATATAAAGTATGCATTTGTTAAATCACTTATTTTATAAACCAATTTTATAAAATATAACACAACATAATTATTTAAACCTATAAATAATTAAATACAAATTATCCAAATAATTTGTTTCAAGTAATAACATTTCAGAAAACCGATTTCCTAAAGTTCAAGTGTTGCGTATTTATTTAACGATCCAGTCGTTAAGATTAAATACATATAAAGTGTTGGTAAGCTTGTTATTGGGTATAACCTGACTTGGATCATAACACATTAGCCACATTAATTTAATATGTCTCTCGGGCATATGAAATACCTTCAAAAATTGCTTGTATTGTTTGTTATTACGAATCTAATCCTTGTCTATTTTTACAGTATAAAAATAAAATGGACGTTAAGGGTAGACAACTGAATATTTTAGAAGACCTACCAGAGGATATGATTGAGGAAATCTTGTCTAGAGTCAGTCAGAATTCATCAGCACATTTAGTTATGGCGAAATTAACTTGTCAAACATTTGAAAGACTTTCCAGAAATGCCTTAGTTTATAAAAGGCTTTTCTTTGATAGGTGGGGTATATCACATTGGGAAGACTTTAAGTTACGCCGTGTTTTCTTTAAAGCATTAAATGCGGGGAACCCAAATGCAATTTTACGCTACTGGTTAAGAACCTATTTTGACTAAACATATCCCAACATAGGATTTCGTGAATTAGAAAGAGCTTCTAACATGCAACATAAAGAAGCATGTTATGCTTACGGGTTAGTGATGTTCGCTTCTTACCAAAGTGAGAAAAAGAACATCGGATTGCAACTTTTAAATAAAACCTTCCCACAAGTGACGGATTCAGTAGTTGGGGTGAGAAACAAGGTTTTTAGATTATTACGGGGCTGTTGGACATTACGAAACCCTCTTCCTTTTGACGACATTACAACATGCTGCCTAGCCAATGGTCATAACGGTTATTTTCCACAAGACCAAGGATGAGAAGTCGTCTTAGTAAATCCAGAATGCATGACTTGTTTCTGGACTTATGAATTACGTGTCTTTATTTCCTTTGCCGAACAACTTGCATATTAACTAGATTTATCTTCAAAACTGTCCTGTATCATAGTGTACTATATTTCATGTTATATGTAATATAGAGAAGTTGTAAGTTTGAAGAATATTTGTATGTGATATATTATTATAATCAGTTTTTCATATGGAATTGTAGTAGTTGAATTGTATATTAACTACTAAGTATGAACTTAACGGGTAGGTAGTACCCGAATTTAAACTTATAAAACGCTAATATAAAGAAAAAGCTTTTATAAATGAGTTTATATTATGCTACGAGATACTATTGACTACTCTTAATATTCTGTATGATTAACTTGTTTCATTTGACTATTTTGAAGAAAATGGCACCGACTACTCGACACACCTTGAATATGAGCGAAGAGGAATTTCGTGCCTTTCTTGCTTCAAACATAGCCGCAGTACAGGCCGCGCTACATACCAACAATAACTCTGAATCTAGCAATACAGCTAACGGCGCAAGAAATCGTGTAGGATGCTCCTACAAGGAATTCACTGCCTGCAAACCTTCAGAATTTGATGGGACTGAAGGACCAATCGGATTGAAACGGTGGACCAAGAAAGTTGAATCGGTGTTTGCCATAAGTAAGTGTGCTGAAGGAGAAAAAGAGAAGTACGCTACGCATACATTCACAGGTATTGCGTTAACATGGTGGAATACCTATCTAGAGCAAGTGGGACAAGATGCGGCTTACGTGCTACCGTGGTCAGCATTCAAGCACTTGATGAACGAGAAGTACTGTCCCAGAACCGAGGTCAATAAGCTCAAGTCAGAACTTAAAGGGTTACGAACACAGGGATTTGATATTACTTCGTACGATAGACGATTCACAGAATTGTGCCTATTGTGTCCGAGAGCGTTCGAAGATGAGAAAGAGAAGATCGACGCGTTTGTGAAAGGGTTACCGGAGAGAATCCAAGAAGATATAAGTTCACATGAGCCTGCCTCCATACAAAAGGCATGTAGAATGGCTCACAAACTAGTGAACCAGATTGAGGGAAGAATTAAAGAACAGGCGACCGAAGAGACCAACGTGAAGCTAGTCAAAAGAAAGTGGGAGGAAAACGGTGATAAGAGTCACCAATACAACAACAACTATCCCAACAATCGCAACATCAATCGCAACTACAACAAACGGCACAACAACAACAACTACAACAATCATCCCAACAACAATAACAATCGCAACAACAACAACAACAATCAGAAGCAGCTATGCCAAAGGTGTTGTAACACCCCATTTTTCTCCGTACATGATATATAGGTGTATTGTGTAGGTACGACTAGAGTTTGAAGGAATTGAGACGTGTTCGGGTGTTAAAGTCTTGTACGCGGGAGAAGGGATCAGGTCGAGCTTTGGGTCACGGCGCGATAAACGAGGCCGCGGCGTGGCATTCTATTGAAATTTAGATCAGAAGTTAGTTATAAAATGATCCCAGACTTAGTCAAATGTCGCGGCGCGACATTTAAGGCCGCGGCGTGGCATACTGCACGAACTGGCATCAGATTCTTGTAATTTTAAATGAAGTTCAAGGGCAATTTGGTCTTTTTACGTTTAAGCCAGATTTAAGGATTTAACCTCATCCATTCATTTCATTTCTTATTTTCTTTTCCTTTTTCTTTCATTTTCTCCCAAGAAACTCAAATACCCCAAGTGATTCAAGTGGGATTTTGGAAAGGAAGAAGTGGGTTTTGATCTTTGGCGTAGTTGACAAGTTTGTTCTCCTCGTTCTTAGCTACACGGTGATACTAGTGGTAAGCTCTAACTCCGAAATTCGTTTTTGTGTTCTTCATTCAAGTTTAGGGCTTTTGATTGTATGATTCATAGATAAAACCCATTTAGTTGTTAATTGAAGATTAACACCAAGATTCGGGTTGATTGTTGTTAATGTCGGGTTTTGGGTTTGGTGTGCAAGTTCATGCTTGTGATACTTGCAATTGGGTGTAATCACTTGTATTTAGTGATTATTGAGGTGTTGGAAGAGATTAGGGTTCTCTTGGTTGACTAATTTTGACTAGAGTAAAAATTAGGGTTTTGGTGATGATTATGACCCGATTGTGAATTAATGAGGTTTATGAACTTAAAATGGATTAAGTTGAAGTATAAACCCGAGTTAAATGTGTTTTGGTGTCAAGACTTGTAAATGGTGAGATTTTGACTTAATGGGTCAAAATTAATGTTTTGGTGTCAAAATGGGTGAGACACATGTTTAACACTTATGTTTGGGTTTAATTGGCATATTAGGACCATTGTCACTCGTGTTAGTGATGATTGGTTAATTTGGGCGCGGTTGTACTTGGAAGTTCATTTGGGTCGAATTTGCACTAAGTGTCGAATTGGGGTGGTTTGTTAATCCAATCTAAGTGTGTTGTTTAATTTGTGATAATGGAATAAATACTTTCCATTGACGAGTTGCGGATTGCTTGGAAGCATTCTTCAAGACTTCAAGGTGAGTGTTAAAATTCTATGTGCATATGTATGTGTAGGATGGGTGCGGGTCGGGTGAAGTGATTCTCGGTTATAGAGCTCACTTCACATATAGGTGGATTTGGTGGACTTGTGTATAGGTCTAATTGGCACGTTTGTGCGTTTTGGTTGACCACCTTTGGTGAGGTACACGCTTGTGTGTACGTTATCACACGTGGTTGTGATTTGGATGTTATAACCCCAATGGCGAAGGGTTGATATTGTTGTGAAGTGGATGACCCCGATGTGGTGGATTTTATAATCCCGTGACCGTGGGTTTTGATGTTGAGAAGTGAATCGCGTGTAGTTCGGATTCACGATGACTCGTGTAGTTCGGTCATCTTATTGAGGTAGTAATCTCGTGTGGTTTCGGATTACTATGGCTCGTGTAGTTTGAAATGTCCCGTTCTTATTGATTAAAAATGTTCCATATTAATTGATTTCGTTGCGAGGTTTTAACCTCTATATGAGACATTTTTCAAAGACTGCATTCATTTTAAAACAAACCATAACCTTTATTTCATCAATAAAGGTTTAAAAAGCTTTACGTAGATTATCAAATAATGATAATCTAAAATATCCTGTTTACACACGACCATTACATAATGGTTTACAATACAAATATGTTACAACAAAATAAGTTTCTTGAATGCAGTTTTTACACAATATCATACAAACATGGACTCCAAATCTCGTCCTTATTTAAGTATGCGACAGCGGAAGCTCTTAATAATCACCTGAGAATAAACATGCTTAAAACGTCAACAAAAATGTTGGTGAGTTATAGGTTTAACCTATATATATCAAATCATAATAATAGACCACAAGATTTCATATTTCAATACACATCCCATACATAGAGATAAAAGTCATTCATATGGTGAACACCTGGTAACCGACATTAACAAGATGCATATATAAGAATATCCCCATCATTCCGGGACACCCTTCGGATATGATATAAATTTCGAAGTACTAAAGCATCCGGTACTTTGGATGGGGCTTGTTGGGCCCGATAGATCTATCTTTAGGATTCGCGTCAATTAGGGTGTCTATTCCCTAATTCTTAGATTACCAGACTTAATAAAAAGGGGCAAATTCGATTTTGATATTTCAACCATAGAATGTAGTTTCACGTACTTGTGTCTATTTTGTAAATCATTTATAAAACCTGCATGTATTCTCATCCCAAAAATATTAGATTTTAAAAGTGGGACTATAACTCACTTTCACAGATTTTTACTTCGTCGGGAAGTAAGACTTGGCCACTGGTTGATTCACGAACCTTGGATGGCTCGAAGTTCTTGAAGCAGAATCATGACACGAAAACAAGTTCAAGTAAGATCATCACTTGAAATAAGATTGTTATAGTTATAGAAATTGAACCAAAGTTTGAATATTATTATTACCTTGTATTAGAATGATAACCTACTGTAAGAAACAAAGATTTCTTGAGGTTGGATGATCACCTTACAAGATTGGAAGTGAGCTAGCAAACTTGAAAGTATTCTTGATTTTATGTAACTAGAACTTGTAAACTATATGAAGAACACTTAGAACTTGAAGATAGAACTTGAGAGAGATCAATTAGATGAAGAAAATTGAAGAATGAAAGTGCTTGTAGGTGTTTTTGGTCGTTGATGTATGGATTAGATATAAAGGATATGTAATTTTGTTTTCATGTAAATAAGTCATGAATGATTACTCTTATTTTTGTAATTTTATGAGATATTTGATGCTAGTTGCCAAATGATGGTTCCCACATGTGTTAGGTGACTCACATGGGCTGCTAAGAGCTGATCATTGGAGTGTATATACCAATAGTACATACATCTAAAAGCTGTGTATTGTACGAGTACGAATACGGGTGCATACGAGTAGAATTGTTGATGAAACTGAACGAGGATGTAATTGTAAGCATTTTTGTTAAGTAGAAGTATTTTGATAAGTGTCTTGAAGTCTTTCAAAAGTGTATGAATACATATTAAAACACTACATGTATATACATTTTAACTGAGTCGTTAAGTCATCGTTAGTCGTTACATGTAAATGTTGTTTTGAAACCTTTAGGTTAACGATCTTGTTGAATGTTGTTAACCCATTGTTTATTATAACAAATGAGATGTTAAATTATTATATTATCATGATATTATGATATATAATATATCTTAGTATGATGTATATACAGTTAAATGTCGTTACAACGATAATCGTTACATATATGTCTCGTTTCGAAATCATTAAGTTAGCAGTCTTATTTTTACATATGTATTTCATTGTTAATACACTTAATAATATATTTACTTATCATTTAACATAATTAACGAAGTGTATCAATATCTTAATATGATTCATATGTACCTAGTAAGACGTTGTTATAACGATAATCGTTATATATATCGTTTTCGAGTTTCTTAAATTAATAGTCTCATTTTTATGTATATAACTCATTGTTAAAATACATAATGAGATACATACTTATAATAAAAACATGTTAACTATATATATAACCATATATATGTCATTGTATAGTTTTTACAAGTTTTAACGTTCGTGAATCACCGGTCAACTTGGGTGGTCAATTGTCTATATGAAACATATTTCAATTAATCAAGTCTTAACAAGTTTGATTGCTTAACATGTTGGAAACATTTAATCATGTAAATATCAACCTCAATTAATATATATAAACATGGAAAAGTTCGGGTCACTACAGTACCTACCCGTTAAATAAATTTCGTCCCGAAATTTTAAGCTGTTGAAGGTGTTGACGAATCTTCTGGAAATAGATGCGGGTATTTCTTCTTCATCTGATCTTCACGCTCCCAGGTGAACTCGGGTCCTCTATGAGCATTCCATCGAACCTTAACAATTGGTATCTTGTTTTGCTTAAGTCTTTTAACCTCACGATCCATTATTTCGACGGGTTCTTCGATGAATTGAAGTTTTTCGTTGATTTGGATTTCATCTAACGGAATAGTTAGATCTTCTTTAGCAAAACATTTCTTCAAATTCGAGACGTGGAAAGTGTTATGTACAGCCGCGAGTTGTTGAGGTAACTCAAGTCGGTAAGCTACTGGTCCGACACGATCAATAATCTTGAATGGTCCAATATACCTTGGATTTAATTTCCCTCGTTTACCAAATCAAACAACGCCTTTCCAAGGTGCAACTTTAAGCATGACCATCTCTCCAATTTCAAATTCTATATCTTTTCTTTTAATGTCAGCGTAGCTCTTTTGTCGACTTTGGGCGGTTTTCAACCGTTGTTGAATTTGGATGATCTTCTCGGTAGTTTCTTGTATAATCTCTGGACCCGTAATCTGTCTATCCCCCACTTCACTCCAACAAATCGTAGACCTGCACTTTCTACCATAAAGTGCTTCAAACGGCGCCATCTCAATGCTTGAATGGTAGCTGTTGTTGTAGGAAAATTCTGCTAACGGTAGATGTCGATCCCAACTGTTTCTGAAATCAATAACACATGCTCGTAGCATGTCTTCAAGCGTTTGTATCGTCCTTTCGCTCTGCCCATCAGTTTGTGGATGATAGGCAGTACTCATGTCTAGACGAGTTCCTAATGCTTGCTGTAATGTCTGCCAGAATCTTGAAATAAATCTGCCATCCCTATCAGAGATAATAGAGATTGGTATTCCATGTCTGGAGACGACTTCCTTCAAATAAAGTCGTGCTAACTTCTCCATCTTGTCATCTTCTCTTATTGGCAGGAAGTGTGCTGATTTGGTGAGACGATCAACTATTACCCAAATAGTATCAAAACCACTTGCAATCCTTGGCAATTTAGTGATGAAATCCATGGTAATGTTTTCCCATTTCCATTCCGGGATTTCGGGTTGTTGAAGTAGACCTGATGGTTTCTGATGCTCAGCTTTGACCTTAGAACACGTCAAACATTCTCCTGCGTATTTAGCAACATCGGCTTTCATACCCGGCCACCAAAAATGTTTCTTGAGATCCTTGTACATCTTCCCCGTTCCAGGATGTATTGAGTATCTGGTTTTATGAGCTTCTCTAAGTACCATTTCTCTCATATCTCCAAATTTTGGTACCCAAATTCTTTCAGCCCTATACCGGGTTCCGTCTTCCCGAATATTAAGATGCTTCTCCGATCCTTTGGGTATTTCATCCTTTAAATTTCCCTCTTTTAAAACTCCTTGTTGCGCCTCCTTTATTTGAGTAGTAAGGTTAGTGTGAATCATTATATTCATAGATTTTACTCGAATGGGTTCTCTGTCCTTCCTGCTCAAGGCATCGGCTACCACATTTGCTTTCCCCGGGTGGTAACGAATCTCAAAGTCGTAATCATTCAACAATTTAATCCACCTACGCTGCCTCATATTCAGTTGTTTCTGATTAAATATGTGTTGAAGACTTTTGTGGTCGGTATATATAATACTTTTGACCCCATATAAGTAGTGCCTCCAAGTCTTTAATGCAAAAACAACCGCTCCTAATTCCAAATCATGCGTTGTATAATTTTGTTCGTGAATCTTCAATTGTCTAGACGCATAAGCAATCACCTTCGTTCGTTGCATTAATACACAACCGAGACCTTTCTTTGATGCGTCATAATAAATCACAAAATCATCATTCCCTTCAGGCAATGACAATATAGGTGCCGTAGTTAGCTTTTTCTTCAATAACTGAAACGCTTTCTCTTGTTCATCATTCCATTCAAATTTCTTCCCTTTATGCGTTAATGCAGTCAAGGGTTTTGCTATTCTGGAAAAATCTTGGATGAATCTTCTGTAGTAACCAGCCAATCCTAAAAATTGACGTATATGCTTCGGAGTTTTTGGGGTTTCCCACTTTTCAACGGTTTCGATCTTTGCCGGTTCCACCTGGATACCTTATTTGTTCATTATGTGACCGAGGAATTGAACTTCTTCCAACCAAAATGCACACTTTGAAAACTTAGCGTACAATTCTTCCTTCCTCAATACTTCTAACACCTTTCTCAAATGTTCACCGTGTTCTTGGTCATTCTTTGAGTAAATAAGTATGTCATCAATGAAAACAATGACAAACTTGTCAAGATATGGCCCACACACTCGGTTCATAAGGTCCATGAACACAGCTGGTGCGATAGTCAATCCAAACGGCATAACCATAAACTCGTAATGACCATAACGCGTCCTAAAAGCAGTTTTTGGAATATCATCCTCCTTTACTCGCATTTGATGATATCCAAAACGTAAATCGATCTTCGAATAAACCGACGAGCCTTGTAGTTGATCAAATAAGTCATCAATTCTCGGCAGTGGATAACGGTTTTTGATGGTAAGTTTGTTCAACTCTCTGTAGTCAATACACAACCAAAATGTACCATCCTTCTTCTTGACAAACAAAACAGGAGCTCCCCATGGTGATGTGCTTGGTCGAATGAAACCACGTTCTAATAGTTCTTGCAGTTGGCTTTGCAATTCTTTCATCTCGCTGGGTGCGAGTCTATAAGGAGCACGAGCTATTGGTGCAGCTCCTGATACAAGATCTATTTGAAATTCAACAGATCGATGTGGAGGTAGTCCCGGTAATTCTTTCGGAAATACATCGGGAAATTCTTTTGTGACGGGAACATCATTGATGCTCTTTTCTTCAGTTTGTACTTTCTTGACGTGTGCTAGAACAGCATAGCAACCTTTTCTTATTAGTTTTTGTGCCTTCAAATTACTAATAAGATGTAGCTTCATGTTGCCGTTTTCTCCGTACACCATTAAGGGTTCTCCTTCTTCTCGTACAATGCGAATTACATTTTTATAACATACGATCTCTGCTTTCACCTTCTTCAGCCAGTCCATGCCAACTATTACATCAAAACTCCCTAACTCTACTGGTATCAAATCAATCTTAAATATTTCGCTACCCAGTTTAATTTCTCGATTCCGGCATATATTATCTGCTGAAATTAATTTACCGTTTGCTAATTCGAGTAAAAATTTACTATCCAACGGCGTCAATGGACAACTTAATTTAGCACAAAAATCTCTACTCATATAGCTTCTATCCGCACCCGAATTAAATAAAACGTAAGCAGATTTATTGGCAATAAGAAACGTACCCGTAACAAGCTCCGGGTCTTCCTGTGCCTCTGCCGCATTAATATTGAAAACTCTTCCGCGGCCTTATCCATTCGTGTTCTCCTGGTTCGGGCAATTTCTAATAATGTGGCCCGGTTTTCCACATTTATAACAAACTACATTGGCATAACTTGCTCCGACACTACTTGCTCCGCCATTACTCGTTCCGACACGATTTGTTCCTTTCGTTCTATTAACCCCTGGTCCGTAGACCTCACACTTCGCCGCGCTATGACCATTTCTTTTACACTTGTTGCAAAATTTGGTGCAGAACCCCGAGTGATACTTTTCACACCTTTGGCATAGCTGCTTCTGATTGTTGTTGTTGTTGTTGCGGTTATTATTGTTGTTGGGATGATTGTTGTAGTTGCTGTTGTTGTTGTTGTTGTTGTTGTTGTTGTTGGGCCGTTTGTTGTAGTTGCGATTGATGTTGCGATTGTTGGGATAATTGTTGCGATTATTGTTGTAATTGCTGTTGTTGTTGTATTGGTGATTCTTATCACCGTTTTCCTCCCACTTTCTTTTGACTTGCTTCACATTGGCCTCTTCAGCAGTCTGTTCTTTAATTCTTTCTTCAATCTGGTTCACTAGTTTGTGAGCCATTCTACATGCCTGTTGTATAGAGGCGGGCTCGTGTGAACTTATATCTTCTTGGATTCTTTCCGGTAATCCTTTCACAAACGCGTTGATCTTCTCTTCCTCATCTTCGAATGCTCCCGGACACAATAGGCACAATTCTGTGAATCGTCTTTTGTACGTGGTAATATCAAATCCTTGGGTTCGTAACCCTCTAAGTTCTGTCTTGAGCTTATTGACCTCGGTTCTGGGACGGTACTTCTCGTTCATCAAGTGCTTGAATGCTGACCACGGTAGTGCGTACGCATCGTCTTGTCCCACTTGCTCTAGATAGGTATTCCACCATGTTTGTGAAGACCCGTCCTAATCCATCCGGACGAAGTCCATATCGATTATAAACGATTCACAATAGTTGATTACATCGCGAGGTACTTGACCTCTATATGATACATTTTACAAACATTGCATTCGTTTTTGAAAAGTCAATCTTTCATTACATCGAAAGTTGACGGCATGCATACCATTTCATAATATATCCAACTATAATTGACTTAACAATAATCTTGATGAACTCAATGACTCGAATGCAACGTCTTTTGTAATATGTCATGAATGACTCCAAATAATATCTTTAAAATGAGCAATTACACATCGGAAGATTTCTTTCGTACCTGAGAATAAACATGCTTTAAAGTGTCAACCAAAAGGTTGGTGAGTTCATTAGTTTAACATAAATAATCATTTCCATCATTTTAATAGACCACAAGATTTTCATTTTCAGTTCTCATAAGTATATGTCCCATGCATAGAGACGAAATATCATTCATATGGATTGAACACCTGGTAACCGACATTAACAAGATGCATATAAGAATATCCCCATCATTCCGGGATCCTCCTTCGGACATGATATAAATTTCGAAGTACTAAAGCATCCAGTACTTTGGATGGGGCTTGTTGGGCCCGATAGATCTATCTTTAGGATTCGCGTCAATTAGGGTGTCTGTTCCCTAATTCTTAGATTACCAGACTTAATAAAAAGGGGCATATTCGATTTCGATAATTCAACCATAGAATGTAGTTTCATTTACTCGTGTCTATTTCGTAAAACAGTTATAAAAGCAGCGCATGTAATCTCAGCAAAAAAAATAAAGGGTAAAAAGGCAAATGAAACTCACAGTATTGTATTTTGTAGTAAAAATACATATGACGACATTGAACAAGAGTAGGGTTGCCCTCGAATTCACGAACCTATAATATTTATAAATATATTAACACATATAATTAACATGTAATAATAATCAAACCCGTTTGTACTTATTAGTTATATATTACTTACTTAAAATAGTAATAAAATATTTATATATTTATCATATATGTTGTTGTTGTTGTTTTATATAAATAACCTTTGGTTTGTTAAAATTATGATTTTAATAATACTAAAACAGTGTTGATAATAATAATATTTAGGTTTCATAATGAAATATTAATTTTTGATAATAATACTAGTTATCTTATTTGTAGTAATAATAATAGTGATAATAATAATATAATGATACTTATACTAATAATAATACTAGTAATAAAAATAATGATAATAATATTAGTAATAACATTATTAATAATAATTATAATTACTATAATCATAATCATAATAATGATAATAGGTGATAAATAATAATAATAACACTATAATACTAACTAAAAATAGTAATAATAAAATTAATAATAATAATAATAATGATAATAATAATAAATAACAATAGACTACCTCAACAGTATGAGTTCCAAAAAAAATTAGCCCATACCCGGGCTCGAACCCATGACCTCCCGCTCACCAATCAAACACCCAAACCATCCAATCCAAACTATTTTTCCTGATTAAAACCCAACTCAATATATATTTAGCCTGTTTATTAGTCTTGTTCCAGCCCAAGCAAACTCTATATTTCGGCCCAACAACAACTCTCGGACCATGAATTAAATGACAAGCCCAATCATCATAAAATGCTAGGAATCTCTCGGCTCAAGCCCAACAGACCCAACAGCTCAAGACATCTATTAAAAAATATATATATGTGTATGTAGTCGCTTAGTTTCGAACTCAAGACCTCTTGTTCCTTGACCACATGCCTAACCATTACTCCATTCCTGTTTTTCTGAAATCATGTCTCCCTAAAATAAATATAACTCGATTTTTTAATAGTTTCTTTTTCTTCCACAAAAAAACCCATTTAAATTCTTTATTATCATCATCTTCATTTCTCTATTACTTATTCGCTAAACAAGGGGAAAAAAAATAAATAATAAAAATACGCAGCACATAATTTATATATATATATATATATATATATATATATATATATATATATATATATATATATATATATATATATATATATATATATATATATATATATATATATATATATATATATATATATATATATATATATTTATCACCTTATGATCGTAACTCCATCCTTTTCATTAACATAAACCCGATCGTCATCATCGTCTTAACATCGACCAGTTCGTCATCATCTTCTTCATTGTACAACATCACCGAAACCATCATTATCATCATCACAGTGCTGTGTACTATCATCATTATAACTACTATTCTTCGTCATCCTCATCTTCATGCATCACTATTTTTTTTTATGCGGTTGCAGGTTAGTTGATGGTGGTTTGTTGTGATCGGTGAGCAAGCAAAACAGCGTGGGTTTGGTGAAAACATGAAACAAAAAGACTGTATTGGCTGTAGCAGCAAAACCGTGATGCAATCTCAAAAAAAAATAAAAAAAAATAAAATGGCGGTTGTGATGGTATTTTTAGGTGATGGTTTACGGTGGTAATGAGGGTGGTTGGTGGCGGATGGAGAAGAAGGGGTGTGGTGTGTGTTCAAGTATGGGTGTAATTTGCATTGTATGTATATGTTTATATATATATAATATAGAGATATAGATATGATATAGTTGGTGCAAGAAACAAAACTAAAACATTACTCTAAATTTAATTCACGTGAATATTATACAAGTGGGTTAGTGTGTTACAACAAAAAGGCAATCGAGCACAGTAATGAATTTGGTGATATTTGACCACTTGGAGTATATATGATAATAATAATAATAATTAATATTATAATTATAATAATTTACACAAATAATTAAAGCACGTAAAAATCTAGTCATCATTTTGTTTTGGCTACCACAGTTCTATTACAGATAGTCTTTTCGTACCCCGTTGTAAATCGGTGACGGATAAAAGTACTCAGAAAAATGCCAAATTTTTATAATAATTATCTTTATTTATTCCGGTCAATATGGTATAAAATTTGGTCATTAACTATTAAATAAAAATTACATTAATTATTCACTCCCAGCCCCTAAGTAAAATATAAAAAGTTTTAAAATTTGACAAACAACTTCTACATATATTATTATTAAGCCTAAAATTTATAAAACTCATTTTCGAATCACCATTTATTTTAAAATTACTTAAGTTTAAAATTAACTTGCTTAATATTCAACGAAACATCAAACGAGTATTACAAGCATTAAATATTTATTTTTAATATACTTTATTTATATATAGAGATATATTTTAAATAATAATTATTATAATATCTTATTTTTATTTTATTAATTTTTAATAACAACAACATATAATACTTCAGATTATATTTTTGGATTATTATTTATATACATATACACACATATCTATTTACATTTAATTGTTCGTGAATCGTCAAGAGTAGTCGAAGGTCAATTGAATATATGAAACAATTCAAATTTTTTTGAGATTCAGTTTAACAGACCTTGCTTATCGTGTCGAAATCATATTAATATTAAGTTTAAATTTGATCGGAAATTCCCGGGTCATCACAGTACCTACCCGTTGAAGAAATTTCGTCCCGAAATTTGAGTGAGGTGGTCATGGCTAACAATAAAAATATTTTCATGACGAATATGAGTTGATAACTTGAGTTTTATCATCATTGAGTAATATAGATAAAAATAACTCGATTATTCGAAGAGTACGAATGAATCTATCACAAAGGAGTGAAATGAGTAAATGAAGATTCGACTTAACCGGTGACGTAGTCACGATTGAATTCCGGAATTTAAGGGATTTAAAGAAAATCTTCGAAATCTAAAAGATTTGATTCTTCGGCCAGTAAGGAAATTAAGATCTCTATAATTAAATACGGAGATCTGCCTTGTTTACTCTGTCTGATATTTTTATTATAAATTAAGCTTCTTCCGTTCCATTATCCTCACCATTCCTATATTTTCCTTCTTAGTTCATATGTCCAAAGATTGTGAAAATACTTAATCCAGTTCTAATCCTTGATATTTTCTTAATTATCATTTCTATCATCCTTCTTTTCAATCTTCCACCAGAAGAATCTGTTTACTTCTACTATTACCTTGGGGTGATACTATTCTTAATTATACCGTGTTTTTATATTGCTATTCGTATTAATATCCACGGTTTGTAATCTCCGTGCTGCTATTGGGCTTTATATTTTCTCTTATATTTCAAAACTCCTGCTTCCGTTTTCTATAATCATTGTCATCCACAGTTAATGCTCTCTCCTATTTTGCTGCGATTTATACTCCAATTTTCTATTTCTTTTGGAGCTTTGTCCCTTTGTTTCTTCTTTTTACGACTGAGCATCTCTGGTAATGGTCCAGAATTCGTAGATATGGAGTTTCGAATGAATCTAATGTTCTAAACAAGAAAGAATGTTATAGCACGATTTGATTTGTCAAATTACCAGAATCACTGAGAATAGAACTATAAAGAATATATTTTCTTGATATGTTCAGAAGTTAATCAAAATGAAAGAGTTATGCAACATGACACATGATGACGTTATAATCTGTGAATCATCATGTTCCATTTAGAAACTCAGCATGACTTACTGTAATATAATCACGTTGATCAAGTGTCATTATATTATACTAACTCATGCATCAGTTCCCAACATTACTTCAATAACATTCGTATTTTAAGCTTGAAAGTTTACATAATATAGAAACTAACAGTTTCTATATCATGTAACACTGATAGCACGAAGAGATAAATGATTTCAGATAAGATTAGTTATAAAAACATCTTCAGAAATATGGAGGATATTTATTATGAAAGATACGATGGTATCTTAGAATTTATAATATCAGAGGATGATAGAAACTATTGTCTGCAAGAGTTTAGAGTAAGGAGCAAGATATTCACTAAAGACTTTAGCAGACATTGAATCATTTGGATTCTTTGAAGTCAAATTTATTCTTTGTGATTTGTCCACGGCTTTCTTCATAGTTTCGCATAATCTGCTTTTCGGTACTAAATTTTCTATTGAAGGTTTCCAATATAATGATACACAAGAAGCACAAAGAGGTATATAATTTCGGACAAGAATATTTATGAAAATATCCTCAGAAATATCGAAGATATTGATGATGATATTTTGGAATTTCTAAGTTCGATGGTTGATGGAGAAAGATTTTCCGCAAGATTTTAACATGACTTCGGAGCAATATATTCTCTAAAGATTTCAACGGATCCAGAATTACCTGAATCCTTTGAATATAGGGTTTTGTCCTTGTATTTGTCCTTGGTCTCCTTCATGGGTAGCTCAATCTGTTTTTCAATACCCAATTTTCTATCGAGCGTTCCTAACACTCCTTTTTTTATCATCAAACTTTTGGTCGTTTAGACCATCTACCATTTTTCTGTTTCCTCTGCATTTAATGCTATGATATCTGAATCATCGGTAATTAATCCGAGGTGGTTTCAGGAAAATTGTGTTTTTAGATGATTAAACGTTGATGGTAATATGGTGGAATATGAAAGGTTCCCTGGTAACAATAAAAGAGCACGCGTATATATCAACGTTATAATAAGGTTGTTTCGTACGAAAAGTCGAAGTTGACTTGTTGGAGCTGTGACAAAATTGGCTAATTTGAAAAGGGATCGCAAAGTTATTTTTGCTAATAAATGCCAAAGGATCTGATGCGGCTACGTGTTCAACTTTTACTCAGTTGCCGAGAGTTTCTCAGGTACATAACTATATGCATAAACCTTTCCTTCCGTAGATGAAGTGCGGTTGATTCATCCTATCGATTGAGGTGTTTTCAAGAATCATGAAAGGTTTGAACGCAGATTGTAATCGTCAAGATACAGATGAGGTTTAAGATGAGATCAAGTGGAAAACTTGAAGATATGTTTAGTTTCATATGTTATAATCAATATTTTAATTCATTTTAATTATCCAATGTCGACAGTCCATATTTGATAGTCCACAATTAACAGTCCGATAATACATATATAGCTTAATATATAATATCCGAATTAATTAATACGTATCGGGACCCGTGTACATATCTCAGACTCGATCACAACTCAAAGTATATATATTATTATAGAATCAACCTCAACCCTGTACAGAGAACTCGATCATTACTGCATATAGAGTGTCTATGGTGATTCCAAATAATATATATAGATGCATCGATATGATATGTCAAAACCTTGTATACGTGTCCCGATATTTAAAGTGCGTAAAATAAATAACAGGAATTAAATAACGATAACTAAAGTGCGTAAAATAAATAACAGAAATTAGATGACAATAAATAAAATTGCGGGAATGTAAATTGCGATAATTAAATTGCAATAAATAAAATGCGATAAATAGCATGGTTTCTTAACAAAATTCCATATTGTTAATTAGTCTGTTTCTAATCAATTTTTATTGTGTCCATTATTTCTTCATTATGCCACTTGTTGGATTCTGGTAAGTAAAAATCCAAATATGAAATTGAATTTGAATGAAAATGGTTATTCTGTGGTGAACGGATTCGTATATCGATAGATGTAGGTAGGATGGTAATCGACCGTTGAATCAGATTCGAAGACTGTACAATGTAACTTATTAATGTGAAATCTTAAATATTTCTCGGGTATTACCTACCCGTTAAAATATTTTTACCATTAACAGTTTGTACGAAAGAATTTTTAATCACAATCTTTATGAAAATATATTTACATATATATTTTCTTCAGATGTAATTATGGATTTAATGAGTCAATGTGATATTAAACTCATCAGATTTACGATTAGAACTATGATACATAATCTCTAAAACATTAGAGTTTACATAATCGTCATGTCGAACGAAGATAAATGATGTAGAATGATTTGTGGAACGATAATTATACTCGAGGTACAGAATGAGATGTTGAGGCATGGATTGTTGAAACTTGGGTTGTTGGTGGCACTGGTGCCATTGGTGCTAAGGCTGGTGATGTTACTGGTGTTGATTATACTGTTGATGATTGCAAATTGTATACCGTGCTCTCTAAAGTTAATACTCGAGCTCGGAGTTCTCTAACTTCTTCTACTAACCCGAGTTGTTTATCAATGTCAGGTAGAGGTAGGATATCTTCTCTAGTTCCATTAATGGTCGTTTCAAGACGAAAAATTCTTGCAAATAGGGTATAAACGGTATTGCGAACGGGTTCGCCGGTGAGCGGGTCAAGTACTCCAAGGTTAGGTGGTAGATTTGATTCATGATATGGAGTACCTTCTTCCTTTCTCCATAGGGTGAGTATGTCGCGAACCCATCCCCATTTTCTCCAGTAATCACGGTAGTTGATTGGTTGGTGTGCTCCTGTCACGCTGTCTTCGGAGTCAGAGGAACTTGGTCGATTCGTAGAGGCCATCTTAAACGATCTCAGGAAAGATTTTTGGTATGAAGAGTTTAGTGGCATCAATTGATAGTTAGATGGTATTCCCAATGCATAATTTGCATAGATATGTATAGTACCAGGATCCCTTAAATTAAGGAGAAATTTACGAGAGATATCAGGCAAGGTCTACAGTAACAGATACACTAAGATATGAATTGTCAGATACGCTAAGATATGAATTTTGTCTATACACTATTCATGCATTCAATGCAGTAAAATGTGTCTAGATTAAGAATAATGAGTAGGTAATTTCCTAAGAATGATAAGCAAATGTTTTCCGATAAAAATGATAAGCAAAACTTTTGACATGCAGACACGGTCGAAGTCCAGACTCACTAATGCATCCTAACGACTATCAGTTAGGCACGCTAATACAAGACCTGGTTCGCTAAGACCACCGCTCTGATACCAACTGTAGAGACCCGTCCTAATCCATCCGGACGAAGTCCATATCGATTATAAACGATTCACAATAGTTGATTACATCGCGAGGTACTTGACCTCTATATGATACATTTTACAAACATTGCATTCGTTTTTGAAAAGTCAATCTTTCATTACATCGAAAGTTGACGGAATGCATACCATTTCATAATATATCCAACTATAATTGGCTTAACAATAATCTTGATGAACTCAATGACTCGAATGCAACGTCTTTTGAAATATGTCATGAATGACTCCAAATAATATCTTTAAAATGAGCAATTGCACATCGGAAGATTTCTTTCGTACCTGAGAATAAACATGCTTTAAAGTGTCAACCAAAAGGTTGGTGAGTTCATTAGTTTAACATAAATAATCATTTCCATCATTTTAATAGACCACAAGATTTTCATTTTCAATTCTCATAAGTATATGTCCCATGCATAGAGACGAAATATCATTCATATGGATTGAACACCTGGTAACCGACATTAACAAGATGCATATAAGAATATCCCCATCATTCCGGGATCCTCCTTCGGACATGATATAAATTTCGAAGTACTAAAGCATCCGGTACTTTGGATGGGGCTTGTTGGGCCCTATAGATCTATCTTTAGGATTCGCGTCAATTAGGGTGTCTGTTCCCTAATTCTTAGATTACCAGACTTAATAAAAAGGGGCATATTCGATTTCGATAATTCAACCATAGAATGTAGTTTCATTTACTCGTGTCTATTTCGTAAAACAGTTATAAAAGCAGCGCATGTATTCTCAGCAAAAAAAATAAAGGGTAAAAAGGCAAATGAAACTCACAGTATTGTATTTTGTAGTAAAAATACATATGACGACATTGAACAAGAGTAGGGTTGCCCTCGGATTCACGAACCTATAATATTTATATATATATTAACACATATAATTAACATGTAATAATAATCAAACCCGTTTGTACTTATTAGTTATATATTACTTACTTAAAATAGTAATACAATATTTATATATTTATCATATATGTTGTTGTTGTTGTTTTATATAAATAACCTTTGGTTTGTTAAAATTATGATTTTAATAATACTAAAACAGTGTTGATAATAATAATATTTAGGTTTTATAATGAAATATTAATTTTTGATAATAATACTAGTTATCTTATTTGTAGTAATAATAATAGTGATAATAATAATATAATGATACTTATACTAATAATAATACTAGTAATAAAAATAATGATAATAATATTAGTAATAACATTATTAATAATAATTATAATTACTATAATCATAATCATAATAATGATAATAGGTGATAAATAATAATAATAACACTATAATACTAACTAAAAATAGTAATAATAAAATTAATAATAATAATAATAATGATAATAATAATAAATAACAATAGACTACCTCAACAGTATGAGTTCCAAAAAAAATTAGCCCATGCCCGGGCTCGAACCCATGACCTCCCGCTCACCAATCAAACACCCAAACCATCCAATCCAAACTATTTTTCCTGATTAAAACCCAACTCAATATATATTTAGCCTGTTTATTAGTCTTGTTCCAGCCCAAGCAAACTCTATATTTCGGCCTAACAACAACTCTCGGACCATGAATTAAATGACAAGCCCAATCATCATAAAATGCTAGGAATCTCTCGGCCCAAGCCCAACAGACCCAACAGCTCAAGACATCTATTAAAAAAAAATATATATGTGTATGTAGTCGCTTAGTTTCGAACTCAAGACCTCTTGTTCCTTGACCACATGCCTAACCATTACTCCATTCCTGTTTTTCTGAAATCATGTCTCCCTAAAATAAATATAACTCGATTTTTTAATAGTTTCTTTTTCTTCCACAAAAAAACCCATTTAAATTCTTTGTTATCATCATCTTCATTTCTCTATTACTTATTCGCTAAACAAGGGGAAAAAATAAATAATAAAAATACGCAGCACATAATTTATATTTATATATATATATATATATATATATATATATATATATATATATATATATATATATATATATATATATATATATATATATATATATATTTATCACCTTATGATCGTAACTCCATCCTTTTCATTAACATAAACCCGATCGTCATCATCGTCTTAACATCGACCAGTTCGTCATCATCTTCTTCATTGTACAACATCACCAAAACCATCATTATCATCATCACAGTGCTGTGTACTATCATCATTATAACTACTATTCTTCGTCATCCTCATCTTCATGCATCACTATTTTTTTTTACGCGGTTGCAGGTTAGTTCATGGTGGTTTGTTGTGATCGGTGAGCAAGCAAAACAGCGTGGGTTTGGTGAAAACATGAAACAAAAAGACTGTATTGGCTGTAGCAGCAAAACCGTGATGCAATCTCAAAAAAAATAAAATAAAATAAAATGGCGGTTGTGATGGTATTTTTAGGTGATGGTTTACGGTGGTAATGAGGGTGGTTGGTGGCGGATGGAGAAGAAGGGGTGTGGTGTGTGTTCAAGTATGGGTGTAATTTTCATTGTATGTATATGTTTATATATATATAATATAGAGATATAGATATGATATAGTTGGTGCAAGAAACAAAACTAAAACATTACTCTAAATTTAATTCACGTGAATATTATACAAGTGGGTTAGTGTGTTACAACAAAAAGGCAATCGAGCACAGTAATGAATTTGGTGATATTTGACCACTTGGAGTATATATGATAATAATAATAATTAATATTATAATTATAATAATTTACACAAATAATTAAAGTACGTAAAAATCTAGTCATCATTTTGTTTTGGCTACCACAGTTCTATTACAGATAGTCTTTTCGTACCCCGTTGTAAATCGGTGACGGATAAAAGTACTCAGAAAAATGCCAAATTTTTATAATAATTATCTTTATTTATTCCGGTCAATATGGTATAAAATTTGGTCATTAACTATTAAATAAAAATTACATTAATTATTCACTCCCAGCCCCTAAGTAAAATATAAAAAGTTTTAAAATTTGACAAACAACTTCTACATATATTATTATTAAGCCTAAAATTTATAAAACTCATTTTCGAATCACCATTTATTTTAAAATTACTTAAGTTTAAAATTAACTTGCTTAATATTCAACGAAACATCAAACGAGTATTACAAGCATTAAATATTTATTTTTAATATACTTTATTTATATATAGAGATATATTTTAAATAATAATTATTATAATATCTTATTTTTATTTTATTAATTTTTAATAACAACAACATATAATACTTCAGATTATATTTTTGGATTATTATTTATATACATATACACACATATCTATTTACATTTAATTGTTCGTGAATCGTCAAGAGTAGTCGAAGGTCAATTGAATATATGAAACAATTCAAATTTTTTTGAGATTCAGTTTAACAGACCTTGCTTATCGTGTCGAAATCATATTAATATTAAGTTTAAATTTGATCGGAAATTCCCGGGTCATCACAATGTTAACGCAGAACCTGTGAAGGTATGCGTAGCATACTTCACTTTGTCCTCTTCAGTACACTTACTTATGGCAAACACCGATTCGACCTTCTCGGTCCACCGTTTCAATCCGATCGGTCCTTCAGTTCCATCAAATTCCAAAGGTTTGCAGGCAGTAAATTCTTTGTAGGTGCATCCTACACGATTTCCTGTACTGCTAGATCCAAGGTTATTGTTGGTATGTAGCGCATCCTGTACTGCGGCTATGTTTGAAGCTAGAAAAGTACGGAATTCCTCTTCATTCATATTCACGGTGTGTCGAGTAGTCGGTGCCATTTCCTTCAAAATAGTCAAATGGAACAAGTTAATCATACAGAATATTAAGAGTAGTTAATAGTATTTCGTAGCATAATATGAACTCATTTATAAAAGCTTTTTCTTCATATTAGCGTTTTATAAGTTTAAATTCGGGTAGTACCTACCCGTTAAGTTCATACTTAGTAGCTAATATACAATTCAACTACTACAATTCTATATGAAAAACTGATTATAATAATATTTCGCGTTCAAACTTTTATACAATATTTTACAAACTTACAATACCGCTTATTTTACATAAATCATGAAATATAGCACACAATAACTTTGATACAAGATAGTTGTGAAGATAATTCTAGCTAGTACACAAGTCGTTCAGCAAAGGCAATAAAGACACGTAATTCATACGTCCAGAAACAAGTCATGCATTCTGGTTTTACTAGGACTACTTCCCATCCTTGGTCTTGTGGAACATAACCGTTATGGCCGTTGATAAGACAGCGTGTTGTAACGTCGTCAAAGGGACGAGGGTTACGTAATGTCCAACAGTCCCGTAATAACCTAAAAACCTCATTTCTTACCCCAATTACCGACTCCGTCACTTGTGGGAACGTTTTGTTTAATAGTTGTAGGCCGATGTTCTTGTTCTCACTTTGGTGAGAAGCGAACATTACTAATCCGTAAGCATAACATTCTTCTTTATGTTGCATGTTAGCCACTTTTTCTAAATCACGAAGTCCAATATTCGGATATATTGAGTCAAAATAATTTCTTAACCCGTTGCGTAAAATAGCATTTGGGTTCCCCGCAATATATGCGTCAAAGTAAACACATCGTAACTTATGGGTTTCCCAATGTGATATCCCCCATCTTTCAAACGAAAGTCTCTTATAAACCAAGACATTCTTGGAACGTTCTTCAAATGTCTTTCAAACTGATCTCGCCTTAAATAGTTGTGCCGAGAAATTCTGACCAACTCTAGACAAGATTTCATCAATCATGTCTCCGGGTAGGTCTCTTAAAATATTGGGTTGTCTATCCATTTTGTGTTATTAAACTGTAAAATAGACAAGAGTTAGATTCATAAAAAATACTTATTAATACAAGCAATTTTTACATATATCATAAAGCATAAGCACACTATATTACATATATTACACCACACGAATACAACTATCTTATTCCGACTCGCTCGTTTCTTCTTCTTCGGTTTTGGTTCGTTTTGCCAAGTTTCTAGGGATATATGATGTTCCCCTAATACTAACTGTCGTTTTCCACAACGGTTTAGAAAAACCTGGTGGTTTAGAGGTTCCCGGGTCATTGTTACAACTTAAGGACTTCGGGGGTTGACGATACATATAAAGTTCATCGGAGTTGGAATTAGATTTCTCTATTTTTATGCCCTTTCCCTTATTATTTTCTTTTGCATTTTTAAATTCAGTTGGGGTAATTTCTATAACATCATCGGAATTCTCGTCGGAATCCGATTCATCGGAGAATTGGTAATCCTCCCAATATTTTGCTTCCTTGGCGGAAACACCATTGACCATAATTAACCTTGCTCGGTTGGTTGAGGATTTTCTTTTACTTAACCGTTTTATTATTTCCCCCACCGGTTCTACTTCTTCATCCGGTTCCGATTCTTCTTCCGGTTCCGATTCTTCTTCCGGTTCCGACTCTTCTTCCGTTTCCTCTTCGGGAACTTGTGAATCAGTCCACGAATCATTCCAATTTACATTTGACTCTTCATTATTATTAGGTGAGTCAATGGGACTTGTTCTAGAGGTAGACATCTATCACATAATATCAAACGCGTTAAGAGATTAATATATCACATAATATTCACATGTTAAAAATATGTAGTTTCCAACAAAATTTGTTAAGCAATCATTTTTCAAGTAAACACGGTCGAAGTCCAGACTCACTAATGCATCCTAACAAACTCGATAAGACACACTAATGCAAAATTCTGGTTCTCTAAGACCAACGCTCGGATACCAACTGAAATGTCCCGTTCTTATTGATTAAAAACGTTCCATATTAATTGATTTCGTTGCGAGGTTTTGACCTCTATATGAGACGTTTTTCAAAGACTGCATTCATTTTAAAACAAACCATAACCTTTATTTCATCAATAAAGGTTTAAAAAGCTTTACGTAGATTATCAAATAATGATAATCTAAAATATCCTGTTTACACAAGACCATTACATAATGGTTTACAATACAAATATTTTACAACAAAATAAGTTTCTTGAATGCAGTTTTTACACAATATCATACAAACATGGACTCCAAATCTCGTCCTTATTTAAGTATGCGACAGCGAAAGCTCTTAATAATCACCTGAGAATAAACATGCTTAAAACGTCAACAAAAATGTTGGTGAGTTATAGGTTTAACCTATATATATCAAATCATAATAATAGACCACAAGATTTCATATTTCAATACACATCCCATACATAGAGATAAAAGTCATTCATATGGTGAACACCTGGTAACCAACATTAACAAGATGCATATATAAGAATATCCCCATCATTCCGGGACACGCTTCGGATATGATATAAATTTCGAAGTACTAAAGCATCCGGTACTTTGGATGGGGCTTGTTGGGCCCGATAGATCTATCTTTAGGATTCGCGTCAATTAGGGTGTTTGTTCCCTAATTCTTAGATTACCAGACTTAATAAAAAGGGGCATATTCGATTTCGATAATTCAACCATAGAATGTAGTTTCACGTACTTGTGTCTATTTTGTAAATCATTTATAAAACCTGCATGTATTCTCATCCCAAAAATATTAGATTTTAAAAGTGGGACTATAACTCACTTTCACAGATTTTTACTTCGTCGGGAAGTAAGACTTGGCCACTGGTTGATTCACGAACCTATAACAATATATACATATATATCAAAGTATGTTCAAAATATATTTACAACACTTTTAATATATTTTGATGTTTTAAGTTTATTAAGTCAGCTGTCCTCGTTAGTAACCTACAACTAGTTGTCCACAATTAGATGTACAGAAATAAATCGATAAATATTATCTTGAATCAATCCACGACCCAGTGTATACGTATCTCAGCATTGATCACAACTCAAACTATATATATTTTGGAATCAACCTCAACCCTGTATAGCTAACTCCAACATTCACATATAGAGTGTCTATGGTTGTTCCGAAATATATATAGATGTGTCGACATGATAGGTCGAAACATTGTATACGTGTCTATGGTATCTCAAGATTACATAATATACAATACAAGTTGATTAAGTTATGGTTGGAATAGATTTGTTACCAATTTTCACGTAGCTAAAATGAGAAAAATTATCCAATCTTGTTTTACCCATAACTTCTTCATTTTAAATCCGTTTTGGGTGAATCAAATTGCTATGGTTTCATATTGAACTCTATTTTATGAATCTAAATAGAAAAAGTATCGGTTTATAGTCGGAAAAATATGTTACAAGTCGTTTTTGGAAAGGTAGTAATTTCAGTCGAAAGAACGACGTCTAGATGACCATTTTAGAAAACATACTTCCACTTTGAGTTTAACCATAATTTTTGGATATAGTTTCATGTTCATAATAAAAATCATTTTCTCAGAATAACAACTTTTAAATCAAAGTTTATCATAGTTTTTAATTAACTAACCCAAAACAGCCCGCGGTGTTACTACGACGGCGTAAATCCGGTTTTACGGTGTTTTTCGTGTTTGCAGGTTTTAAATCATTAAGTTAGCATATCATATAGATATAGAACATGTGTTTAGTTGATTTTAAAAGTCAAGTTAGAAGGATTAACTTTTGTTTGCGAACAAGTTTAGATAAACCTACTGGAATGATGTTATGAACATCATTACTACCTTAAGTTCCTTGGATAAACCTACTGGAAAAGAGAAAAATGGATCTAGCTTCAACGGATCCTTGGATGGCTCGAAGTTCTTGAAGCAGAATCATGACACGAAAACAAGTTCAAGTAAGATCATCACTTGAAATAAGATTGTTATAGTTATAGAAATTGAACCAAAGTTTGAATATGATTATTACCTTGTATTAGAATGATAACCTACTGTAAGAAACAAAGATTTCTTGAGGTTGGATGATCACCTTACAAGATTGGAAGTGAGCTAGCAAACTTGAAAGTATTCTTGATTTTATGTAACTAGAACTTGTAAAATATATGAAGAACACTTAGAACTTGAAGATAGAACTTGAGAGAGATCAATTAGATGAAGAAAATTGAAGAATGAAAGTGTTTTTAGGTGTTTTTGGTTGTTGGTGTATGGATTAGATATAAAGGATATGTAATTTTATTTTCATGTAAATAAGTCATGAATGATTACTCATATTTTTGAAATTTTATGAGATATTTCATGCTAGTTGCCAAATGATGGTTCCCACATGTGTTAGGTGACTCACATGGGCTGCTAAGAGCTGATCATTGGAGTGTATATACCAATAGTACATGCATCTAAAAGCTGTGTATTGTACGAGTACGAATACGGGTGCATACGAGTAGAATTGTTGATGAAACTGAACGAGGATGTAATTGTAAGCATTTTTGTTAAGTAGAAATATTTTGATAAGTGTCTTGAAGTCTTTCAAAAGTGTATGAATACATATTAAAACACTACATGTATATACATTTTAACTGAGTCGTTAAGTCATCGTTAGTCGTTACATGTAAATGTTGTTTTGAAACCTTTAGGTTAACGATCTTGTTGAATGTTGTTAACCCATTGTTTATTATAACAAATGAGATGTTAAATTACTATATTATCATGATATTATGATATATAATATATCTTAGTATGATGTATATACAGTTAAATGTCGTTACAACGATAATCGTTACATATATGTCTCGTTTCGAAATCATTAAGTTAGTAGTCTTATTTTTACATATGTATTTCATTGTTAATACACTTAATAATATATTTACTTATCATTTAACATAATTAACCAAGTGTATCAATATCTTAATATGATTCATATGTACCTAGTAAGACGTTGTTATAACGATAATCGTTATATATATCGTTTTCGAGTTTCTTAAATTAATAGTCTCATTTTTATGTATATAACTCATTGTTAAAATACCTAATGAAATACATACTTATAATAAAAAAATGTTAACTATATATATAACCATATATATGTCATTGTATAGTTTTTACAAGTTTTAACGTTCGTGAATCACCGGTCAACTTGGGTGGTCAATTGTCTATATGAAACATATTTCAATTAATCAAGTCTTAACAAGTTTGATTGCTTAACATGTTGGAAACATTTAATCATGTAAATATCAATCTCAATTAATATATATAAACATGGAAAAGTTCGGGTCACTACATACTTCGGCCAACCTCGATGTTGTGAAGATAGTAATCTCGTGTGGGTTCGGATTACTAAGGCTCGTGTAGCTCGGCCAATCTTCATTGTGGCATTTGGTATTCTGTAATGGGTTAAGGGGTTAACCTTATTCGTTTTATATTGTTATATATATTAATGTAATGTTGTGTTGTAGCTAACCCTCCGGGTGTAGCTTATTGGCGTTGTTCACATCGTCGTTGGTGAACTTATACTTTGTTGATATCTTTAGCTTGTTGCTTAGAGATCGTACGGTATGCTTAGTGTAGTTGCCTTATACATGGATGCTTCGGTATGCGGTATTTGATATTTGTGTGGCGTGTCCATTTTATACATATATATGTATGTAGTATATTATCATTCACTAAGCGTTAGCTTACCCTCTCGTTGTTGATATTTTTATAGGTTCCTATGCTTGGCGGCTCGGGTAAGCTTGGGGATTAGAGATCTTGGCTAGGTTGCTTAGAAATCTTGCTTTTGTATTCGATTAGGATTTGGGTAGCGTAGTCCCAAATCACCATGCTCGGTTTTGGTTGGAAACTAAACTAATCGGGTCGTGTATGTCCGTTTGGACAATTAATCAATGTATTAAATGTTTTAAGGTTTATTAAACCTTCTATTGTATTAAAGATGTTTATGGAAACACAATTGGGACCTAAAGTGTTATTTAAAGCGTATTAAAAGGAAAAAAATTTATGAGCCGATTTTAATACGGGTTGGGTTGTTACAAGTGGTATCAGAGCATGGTCTAAGGGATTTAGGTGACTTGAGATATGTGCCTAGACTTAGACTTTTGTGTGTGCTTAATTTGTTGCAGAACTTGTAGGAGTACGGGTCGAAATAGGTTATAGTTAGTTCCTTGTTTGTAGGTGGACTAACGTTTATATTAGTAATGCGGATATTATTAATATATTATTGTGTTGTGATAATAATTCTCGCGTGTGTTTATATCGCATAGAATTTTGTTTGCGTTTGTTTATATCATTGAGCGAGGCGGTCGTTGTACTAATGAGTTGATACGGTGTGTGTGCGTAATAAGGACTTGCAAACCTTATTACGGGTGCAAATCATGTCTAACAAGTGACGTACGACGAGTGTTTAGCAAGATGGGGCGATGTTGTGTGTATAACTTTATACATTCGTGATCTAATCGCTTTGCATTCCTTAGAATGGCAACGGGAAATGGGATCGAGACGAACGACGTGGAGTTTAACTCTAGAGTTGCGGCCGCTGTTGTGGAGCAAATGAGTGCGTTTCGAGAAGAAATGGATAGGAAGTATTCCGAACTTCAAAGTAGTGGTGAAATGGAGCGTTGTCATAAGAGCTTCTTGAGGACTAAACCCCCTATGTATGATGGGAAACAGGATCCTTTGGTGAGTACAACTTGGATCTCGGATGTCGAAGGGTGTTTTCGTACTATTGATTGCCCTCCCGAGAAGAGGACAAGACTCGCTACTAGTTTGTTGCGAGGTAGGGCGAAGGATTGGTTGGATGGTAAGATTGATCTTGTTGGTGGTGAAACGTTTATGGCTTTATCGTGGAACGAATTTAAGAAGGAATCCTTCGAGGAGTTCCGGACTTCAGCTGATTTGTGGGAGTTGCGTAATGAGTTGCGAAATTTGCGACAAGGATCTATGAATTTGAATACTCTCAAGATGACCTTTATGGCGAAGGCTCGTTTTTGCCCGAAGTATTTGGAGAATGATCTTTTGTTAATGGGGGATTTCTATCGGACCTTGAATGATGACTTGAAGAGTAAAATTAGTCGAGGTCTAGCGAAATCGTTTGCGGAATTATTCGACTTGTCTAGAGGTTTCGAGTCGAATTCATGATCGAAGATGAGTGAACCTTCAAGTGAGAGAAGGGTTGTTTCTTATGGTGCTCCAAGTAAGAGGACTAAGGGTCTGAGTGTGAGCACGTGTGGTACGCGGACGGGTATAACGGATTCTAGTACATCTCGATATTACAATTGTGGGGTGAGGGGTCATAAGTTGTGGGAATGTTCGGTGCCAAAGGGTGATGGCATGGTGTGCTTCAATTGCCAAGAAGAAGGACATCGTAAGTCGGAATGTCCCAAGTTAGCGGGGACAGGTGCGGCAAGGAGACGTTAAGGTACGTTTCATTTTAATAAATATGTCCTTTGATTATTTATTAAGTGTCGTTGAGTTTGAGGTTGTTAAATGCATTGTGTTGCGTATATTATTGTTATGGGTGACGTTCCTAATGGAAGTACCCTATAGTGACATTTGATTATCGGGCGAAGGGCGTAAGACTTGGTGTAACCAAGCATTCCTTAGTATTTGGGAAATGTTTCTACCAAGCCATGTGGGTGGGCTTTGGTGTTCAGATGTTAGAGCGGGTTCGCTCTCGTGTTAAAGTTGATGAACCATGAGGTTCGTCGGGTGGATTCGAACCCTTGAGATCGAGTGTTTTGAATCTCGATGTATGTTGGTAATGGAGTCTATATGATGCGACATTAGGTACCTCTTTTATACCAACTAGTGTGATGTTCGACTCCTATTGTGTTGTGGTTACATTGTACTTAGGGTACCGAGGTGAAACCCTTAAGTACATGAGTGACTAGGTGGATGTTGACAAGCTATAGCAAGTGGATGATTGCGGGATTAAAGTTTGTGTAATTGGCGGTACACTTTTCTTTTGAAGTGTTTAAGGATAGGGTAAAATCCTTTGTATGCTCAAGGTTGGAGCAAGATATGGTGAAGGGTCGTGTGAACCCAATTGTTTGTAAAGTCAACCGTTGGTAGCATTGTACGGTTGTACGAGTTGTGGATATGGAACGTAATTCCAAGTGGGGGAGTTACACTCCCGTGCGAGGATGCCTTCGGGTGAGATTTCGGATGACGTTTTTAGTAGATCCGAAAATTGTGTTGGGACCTAGTTTTGGTCGATTTGTAGTAGAGTACAATTTCGGTTAAATTGTACTTATGATTTTGGATTTAAATTATTACCGAGGTGGTAATGTGGTAAATCTCGTTGAGAGATAATGGACGGGTTTGGCGAGCAAGGTGAAATCCCTCGGTTAAGGGGTGTGTGTGTGCATCAGATTCTCTTCTAGAGAATTATTGTTTTGTGCATATGTTTGATATAGGTGGCTCTTGCTCGATTGTATGGATGGTTAGTGGTATCCGTTAGGGTTCACTATAGTGTAGCAGAGCGCGATGTTGCACTACTCGTTGTTCCAGGCCAAAAGTGCGTATGTGATTGATGAAGCATGACCTTCGGGGTCCGCTGACTTCATCATGGGATTACTGATTGGTGGAGCATGACCTTTGGGGTCCGCTGACTTCATCATGAGGGTAGTGTTATAGTGGTGGAGCATGACCTTCGGGGTCCACTGAATTCATCATGAGGGTAGTGTTATAGTGGTGGAGCATGACCTTCGGGGTCCGCTGACTTCATCATGGGATTACTGATTGGTGGAGCATGACCTTTGGGGTCCGCTGACTTCATCATGAGGGTAGTGTTATAGTGGTGGAGCATGACCTTCGGGGTCCACTGAATTCATCATGAGGGTAGTGTTATAGTGGTGGAGCATGACCTTCGGGGTCCGCTGACTTCATCATGAGAGTACGCGATTGGTGGAGCATGACCTTCGGGGTCCGCTGACTTCATCATGGGCGTAGTGTTATATCGGTGAAGCATGACTTTCGGGGTCCGCTGACTCCATCCGATGTTGAGATTGGTGAAGCATGACCTTCAGGGTCCGCTGACTTCATCATGGTAGTGGATCGCGTGTGGTTTCGGATTCACGATGACGCGTGTGGTTTCGGTCATCTCATTGTGGAAGTGAGTCGCGTGTAGTTCGGATTCATAAATGACTCGTGTGGTTTCGGTCATTGTATTGAGGAGTGAGTCTCGTGTAGTACGGATTCACAAATGACTCGTATAGTTCGGTCATTCCTCAGGGATAGTGACTCTAGTGTAGTTCGGATTCACAAATGACTCGTATAGTTCGGTCATTCCTCAGGGATAGTGACTCTCGTGTAGTTCGGATTCCCTAAGGCGCGTGTGTTTTTGGCCAGCCTTCGTGTTGTGTGATCTGTCGGTTGTTTTATACACCGATGGTGGGGTCGTAAGGACCATGTTGTGGGAACTATCAGTTGTTTTATACGCCGATGGTGGGGTCGTGAGAACCATGTTGTATGAATAGTGATGCGATAGCCGTGTTTCGCTCACATGTTGTTACGGGTGTGACAATAGTCGATTTTGTACACCTTGGGATTTGCGTTGCCATAGTTATTTTGGGTGCTATCGGTTTTAGCCGTTTGAATATGATGTTGCGATAGTTGCGTATTGGTCGTGTTGCGCACTACAAGGGATGTTATGTGGTAAGTGTAAATCCGTAAGGATTCGTTTTGTTCGGTCTTCATCGTTCGGGTTGTTGACCTTAGGTTGAGACTTGGTTGTTTTTAGCATTGTACATGATAATGGTATGCTAGAGGGTTGATATATCGATAAGAAATTTGTTGGGTTTTCCCGATGTGAGCGATTGAGTTGGTGCTAGTGCTCGGAATTGTGGAATGTGATAAATCGCGGATGACGATTCAGTTGTTAAGGGTAACTCTTTGAGGAGAATTGTCTAAGGGATCGTTGTAGACTTCGGTTGTTGCGGGTATTGTACGTCTCGGGATGCGAGCAAGTGTGTGATATGTCATTGGATTAACCTTCGGGTTAGTGAAATTGTGGTAGAAGTTGGTTTGAAATGCATGTTCGAGGACCATTGAGTGTGGGTCAGTTTGGGTTCGTGACTAGGATCACGAGGACGTGATCGAATTTAAGTGGGGAGAGTTGTAACACCCCATTTTTCTCCGTACATGATATATAGGTGTATTGTGTAGGTACGACTAGAGTTTGAAGGAATTGAGACGTGTTCCGGTGTTAAAGTCTTGTACGCGGGAGAAGGGATCAGGTCGAGCTTTGGGTCGCGGCGCGACAAACGAGGCCACGGTGCGGCATTCTATTGAAATTTAGATCAGAAGTTAGTTATAAAATGATCCCAGACTTAGTCAAATGTCGCGGCGCGACATTTAAGGCCGCGGCGCGGCATACTGCACGAACTGGCACCAGATTCTTGTAATTTTAAATGAAGTTCAAGGGAATTTTATCTTTTCGCGTTTGAGCCAGATTTGAGGATTTAACCTCATCCATTCATTTCATTTCTTATTTTCTTTTCCTTTTTCTCTCATTTTCTCCCAAGAAACTCAAATACCCCAAGTGATTCAAGTGGGATTTTGGAAAGGAAGAAGTGGATTTTGATCTTTGGCGTAGTTGACAAGTTTGTTCTCCTCGTTCTTAGCTACACGGTGATACTAGTGGTAAGCTCTAATTCCGAAATTCATTTTTGTGTTCTTCATTCAAGTTTAGGGCTTTTGATTGTATGATTCATAGATAGAACCCATTTAGTTGTTAATTGAAGATTAACACCAAGATTCGGGTTGATTGTTGTTAATGTCGGGTTTTGGGTTGGGTGTGCAAGTTCATGCTTGTGAGACTTGCAATTGGGTGTAATCACTAGTATTTAGTGATTATTGAGGTGTTGGAAGAGATTAGGGTTCTCTTGGTTGACTAATTTTGACTAGAGTCAAAATTAGGGTTTTGGTGATGATTATGACCCGATTGTGAATTAATGAGGTTTATGAACTTAAAATGGATTAAGTTGAAGTATAAACCCGAGTTAAATGTGTTTTGGTGTCAAGACTTGTAAATGGTGAGATTTTGACTTAATGGGTCAAAATTAGGGTTTTGGTGTCAACATGGGCGAGACACATGTTTAACACTTGTGTTTGGGTTTAATTGGCATATTAGGACCATTGTCACTCGTGTTAGTGATGATTGGTTAATTTGGGCGCGGTTGTACTTGGAAGTGCATTTGGGTCGAATTTGCACTAAGTGTCGAATTGGGGTGGTTTGTTAATCCAATCTAAGTGTGTTGTTTAATTTGTGATAATGTAATAGGTACTTTCCATTGATGAGTTGCGGATTGCTTGAAAGCATTCTTCAAGACTTCAAGGTGAGTGTTAATATCCTATGTGCATATGTATGTGTAGGATGGGTGCGGGTCGGGTGAAGTGATTCTCGGTTATAGAGCTCACTTCACATATAGGTGGATTTGGTGGACTTGTGTATAGGTCCAATTGGCACGTTTGTGTGTTTTGGTTGACCACCTTTGGTGAGGTACACGCTTGTGTGTACGTTATCACACGTGGTTGTGATTTGGATGTTATATCCCCAATGGCGAAGGGTTGATATTGTTGTGAAGTGGATGACCCCGATGTGGTGGATTTTATAATCCCGTGATCGTGGGTTTTGATGTTGAGAAGTGAATCGCGTGTAGTTCGAATTCACGATGACTCGTGTAGTTCGGTCATCTTATTGAGGTAGTAATCTCGTGTGGTTTCGGATTACTAAGGCTCGTGTAGTTTGGCCAACCTCGATGTTGTGAAGATAGTAATCTAGTGTGGGTTCAGATTACTAAGGCTCGTGTAGCTCGGCCAATCTTCATTGTGGCGTTTGGTATTCGGTAATGGGTTAAGGGGTTAACCTTATTCGTTTTATATTGTTATATATATTAATGTAATATTGAGTTGTAGCTAACCCTCCGGGTGTAGCTTATTGGCGTTGTTCACATCGTCGTTGGTGAACTTATACTTTGTTGATATCTTTAGCTTGTTGCTTAGAGATCGTACGGTATGCTTAGTGTAGTTGCCTTATACATGGATGCTTCGGTATGCGGTATTTGATATTTGTGTGGTGTGTCCATTTTATACATATATATGTATGAAGTATATTATCATTCACTAAGCGTTAGCTTACCCTCTCGTTGTTGATATTTTTATAGGTTCGCATGCTTGGCGGCTCGGGTAAGCTTGGGGATTAGAGATCTTGGCTAGGTTGCTTAGAAGATCTTGCTTTTGTATTCGATTAGGATTTGGGTAGCGTAGTCCCAAATTACCATTCTCGGTTTTGGTTGGAAACTAAACTAGTCGGGTCGTGTATGTCCGTTTGGACAATTAATCAATGTATTAAATGTTTTAAGGTTTATTAAACCTTCTATTGTATTAAAGATGTTTATGGAAACACAATTGGGACCTAAAGTGTTATTTAAAGCGTATTAAAAGGAAAAAATTTTATGGGCAGGTGTTAATACGGGTTGGGTTGTTACAGGTGTGAAAAGTATCACTCGGAGTTTTGCACCAAATTTTGCAACAAGTGTAAAAGAAATGGTCATAGCACGGCGAAGTGTGAGGTCTACGGACCAGGGGTTAACAGAACAAAAGGAACAAATGGTGTCAGAACGAGTAATGGCGGAGCAAGTAGTGTCGGAGCAAGTTATGCCAATGTAGTTTGTTATAAATGTGAAAAACCGGGCCACATTATTAGAAATTGCCCAAACCAGGAGAACAAGAATGGACAAGGCCGCGGAAGAGTTTACAATATTAATGCGGCAGAGGCACATGAAGACCCGGAACTTGTTACGGGTACGTTTCTTATTGACAATAAATCTGCTTACGTTTTATTTGATTCGGGTGCGAATAGAATCTATATGAGTAGAGATTTTTGCGCTAAATTAAGTTGTCCATTGACGCCGTTGGATAGTAAATTTTTACTTGAATTAGCAAATGGTTGATTAATTTCAAGAGATTATATATGCCGGAATCGAGAAATTAAACTGGGTAGCGAAATATTTAAGATTGATTTGATACCAGTAGAGTTAGGGAGTTTTGATGTAATAGTTGGCATGGACTGGCTGAAGGAGATGAAAGCAGGGATAGTATGTTACAAAAATGCAATTCGCATTGTACGAGAAGAAGGAGAACCCTTATTGGTGTACAGAGAAAAGGGCAACACGAAGCTACATCTTATTATTAATTTGAAGGCACAAAAACTAATAAGAAAAGGTTGCTATGCTATTCTAGCACACGTCGAGAAAGTACAAACTGAAGAAAAGAGCATCAATGATGTTCCCGTCACAAAAGAATTTCCCAATGTATTTCCGAAAGAATTACCGGGACTACCTCCACATCGATCTGTTGAATTTCAAATAGATCTTGTACCAGGAGCTGCACCAATAGCTCGTACTCCTTACAGACTCGCACCCAGCAAAATGAAAGAACTGCAAAGCCAAATGCAAGAACTATTAGAACGTGGTTTCATTCGACCAAGCACATCACCATTGGGAGCTCCTGTTTTGTTTGTCAAGAAAAAGGATGGTACATTTAGGTTGTGTATTGACTACAGAGAGTTGAATAAACTTACCATCAAAAACCGTTATACACTGCCGAGAATTGATGACTTATTTGATCAACTACAAGGCTCGTCGGTTTATTCGAAAATCGATTTTCGTTCTGGATATCATCAAATGCGAGTAAAGGAGGATGATATTCCAAAAACAGCTTTTAGGACGCGTTATGGTCATTACGAGTTTATGGTTATGCCATTTGGATTGACTAACGCACCAGCTGTGCTCATGGACCTTATGAACCGAGTGTGTGGGCCATATCTTGACAAGTTTGTCATTGTTTTCATCGATGACATACTTATTTACTCAAAGAATGATCAAGAGCACGAAGAACATTTGAGAAAAGTGCTAGAAGTATTGAGGAAAGAAAAAATGTACGCTAAGTTTTCAAAGTGTGCATTTTGGTTGGAAGAAATTCAATTCCTCGGTCACATAGTGAACAAAGAAGGTATCCAGGTGGACTCGGCAAAGATCGAAACCGTTGAAAAGTGGGAAACCCCAAAAACTTCGAAGCATATACGTCAATTTTTAGGATTGGATGGTTACTACAGAAGATTCATCCAAGATTTCTCTAAAATAGCAAAACCCTTGACTGCATTAACGCATAAAGGGAAGAAATTTGAATGGAAGGATGAACAAGAGAAGGCGTTTCAGTTATTGAATAAAAAGCTAACTACAGCACCTATATTGTCATTGCCTGAAGGGAATGATGATTTTGTGATTTATTGTGACGCATCAAAGCAAGGTCACAGTTGTGTATTAATGCAACGGACGAAGGTGATTGCTTATGCGTCTAGATAATTGAAGATTCACGAACAAAATTATACAACTCACGATTTGGAATTGGGTGCTGTTATTTTTGTATTAAAGACTTAGAGGCATTATTTATATGGGGTCAAAAGTATTATATATACCGACCACAAAAGTCTCCAACATATATTTAATCAGAAGCAACTGAATATGAGACAACGTAGGTGGATTGAACTGTTGAATGATTATGATTTTGAGATTCGATACCACCCGGGGAAGGCGAATGTGGTAGCTAACGCTTTGAGTAGAAAGGACAGAGAACCTATACGGGTAAAAGCTATGAATATAATTATTCGTACTAACCTTACTACTCAAATAAAGGAGGCGCAACAGGGGGTTGTAAAAGAAGGAAAGTTGAAGAATGAGATACCCAAAGGATCAGAGAAACATCTTAATATTCGGGAAGACGGAACTCGATATAGGGCTGATAGAATTTGGGTACCAATGTTTGGAGATGTGAGAGAAATGGTACTTAAGGAAGCACATAAAACCAGATATTCAATACATCCCGGAGTGGGGAAGATGTATAAAGATCTCAAGAAACACTTATGGTGGTTGGGTATGAAAGCCGATATTGCTAAATATGTAGGAGAATGTTTGACATGTTCTAAGGTCAAAGCTGGACATCAGAAACCATAAGGTCTACTACAACAACCTGAAATCCCAGAATGGAAATGGGAAAACATTACCATGGATTTCATTACTAAATTGCCAAGGACTACAAGTGGTTATGATACTATTTGGGTAATAGTTGATCGTCTCACCAAGTCAGCACACTTCCTGCCAATGAGAGAAGATGACAAAATGGAGAAGTTGGCGCGATTGTATTTGAAGGAGGTTGTCTCCAGACATGGAATACCCGTCTCTATTATCTCTGATAGGGATGGTAGATTTGTTTCAAGGTTCTGGCAGACGTTGCAACAAGAATTGGGGACTCGTCTAGACATGAGTACTACCTATCATCCACAAACTGATGGGCATAGCGAAAGGACGATACAAATGCTTGAAGACATGCTACGAGTATGTGTTATTGATTTCAGAAACAGTTGGGATCGACACCTACCGTTAGCATAATTTTCCTACAACAACAGTTATCATTCTAGTATTGAGATGGCGCCGTTTGAGGCACTTTATGGTAGAAAGTGCAAGTCTCCGATTTGTTGGAATGAAGTGGGGGATAGACAGATTTCGGGTCCGGAGATAATACAAGAAACTACCGAGAAAATCATCCAAATTCAACAACGATTGAAAACCACCCAGAGTCGACAAAAGAGCTACGCGGACAGTAAAAGAAAAGATATAGAGTTTGAAATTGGAGAAATGGTCATGCTTAAGGTTTCACCTTGGAAAGACGTTGTTCGATTTGGTAAACGGGGGAACTAAATCCAAGGTACATTGGACCATTCAAGATTATATATCGTGTCAGACCAGTAGCTTACCAACTGGAGCTACCTCAACAACTCTCAGCTGTACATAACACTTTCCACGTCTTGAATTTGAAGAAATGTTTTGCTAAAGAAGATCTCACTATTCCGTTGGACGAAATCCAAATCAATGGAAAACTTCAATTCATTGAAGAACCCGTCGAAATAATGGATCGTGAGGTTAAGAGACTTAAGCAAAACAAGATACCAATTGTTAAGGTTCGATAGAATGCTCGTAGAGGACCTGAGTTCACCTGGGAGCGTGAAGATCAGATGAAGAAGAAATACCCGCATCTATTTCCAGAAGATTCGTCAACACCTTCAACAGCTTAAAATTTCAGGACGAAATTTATTTAACGGGTAGGTACTGTAGTGACCCGAACTTTTCCATGTTTATATATATTAATTGAGATTGATATTTAAATGACTAAATGTTTCCAACATGTTAAGCAATCAAACTTGTTAAGACTTGATTAAATGAAATAAGTTTCATATAGACAATTGATCACCCAAGTTGACCGGCGATTCACGAACGTTACAAATTTGTAAAAACTACATGTTGTGGTATATATAGACATATATATATTGTTTACATGAGATTATGATGAGTAATTATCTCACTAAGTATATTAACAATGTGTGATATACATAAGAAATGAGATTACTAAGTTAAGAAACTCGAAATGATATATATAACGATTATCGTTATTATAACGTCTACTAAATACATATGTATCATATTAAGATATTGATACACTATATTTAACATGATAAAATGATATTTAAATATATCATTAAGTGTGTTAACAATGAACTAAATATGGAAAAACAAGACTACTAACTCAAGAATTACGAAACGAGACTTATATGTAACGATTATCGCTGTAACGATATTTTAATGTATATATCATATTAAGAGATATTAATACATCATAATATCATGATAAAATAATAATTTAACATATCATTTGATATAATAAACATTGGGTTAACAACATTAATTGAGATCGTTAACTTAAAGGTTTCAAAACAACACTTACATGTAACGACTAACGAAGACTTAACGACTCCATTAGAATGTATATACATGTTGTGTTTTGATATGTATTCTTATACTTTTGAAAGACTTCAAGACACATATAAAAGTACTTCTACTTAACAAAAATGCTTACAATTACATCCTCATTCAGTTTCATTAACAATTATACTCGTATGCACCCGTATTCGTACTCGTACAATACACAGCTTTTAGATGTATGTACTATTGGTATATACACTCAAATGATCAGCTCTTAGTAGCTCATGTGAGTCACCTAACACATGTGGGAACCATCATTTGGCAACTAGCATGAAATATCTCATAAAATTACAAAAATATTAGTAATCATTCATGACTTATTTACATGAAAACAAAATTACATATCCTTTATATCTAATACATATACCAACGACCAAAAACACCTACAAACACTTTCATTCTTCAATTTTCTTCATCTAATAGATCTCTCTCAAGTTCCATCTTCAAGTTCTAAGTGTTCTTAATAAATTGCATAAGTATAGTTTCATAAAAATCAAGAATACTTCCAAGTTTGCAAGTCTACTTCCAAGCTTTCTAATCCATTCCAAATAATCATCTAAGATCAAGGAACCTTTGTTATTTATAGTAGGTTATTTTTCTAATTCAAGGTAATATTCATATTCAAACTTTGATTCAATTTCTACAACTATAACAATCTTATTTCGAGTGAAAATCTTACTTGAACTGTTTTCGTGTCATGATTCTGCTTCAAGAACTTTCAAGCCATCCAAGGATCCTTTGAAGCTAGATCCATTTTTCTCATTTCTAGTAGTTTTATCCAGAAAACTTGAGGTAGTAATGATGTTCATAACATCATTCGATTCATACATATAAAGCTATCTTATTCGAAGGTTTAAACTTTTAATCACTAGAACATAGTTTAGTTAATTCTAAACTTGTTCGCAAACAAAAGTTAATCCTTCTAACTTCACTTTTAAAATCAACTAAACACATGTTCTATATCTATATGATATGCTAACTTAATGATTTAAAACCTGGAAACACGATGAACACCATAATATCGGATATACGCCGTCGTAGTGAAACCGGGGGCTGTTTTGGTTTGGATAATTAAAAACTATGATAAACTTTGATTTAAAAGTTGTTCTTCTGGGAAAATAATTTTTCATATGAACATGAAACTATATCCAAAAATCTTGGTTAAACTCAAAGTGAAAGTATGTTTTTCAAAATGGTCATCAAGATGTTGTTCTTTCGACGGAAATGATTACCTCTTTAGTAATTGACATGTAACTTAAATTTCCGACTATAAATCTATACTTTGTCTATTTGGATTCTTAAATTAGAGTTCAATATGAAACCATAACAATTTTATTCACTCAAAACGGATTTAAAATGAAGAAGTTATGGGTAAAACAAAATTCGATATTTTTGATCTTTTTAGCTACGGGAAATGTTTAACAAATCTATACAAATCATATCCTAGCTAACTTATATTGTATTATACATGTATTCTAATATATTATGTAATCTTGGGATACCATAGACACGTATGCAAATGTTTTGACATATCATATCGCCCCATGTATATATATTATTTGGAACAACCATAGACACTCTATATGCAGTAATGTTGGAGTTAGCTATACAGGGTTGAGGTTGATTCCAAAAATGTATATACTTTGAGTTGTGATCTAGCCTGAGACGTGTATACACTGGGTCGTGGATTGATTCAAGATAATATATATCGATTTATTTTTGTACATCTAACTGTAGACAACTAGTTGTAGGTTATTAACGAGGACAGCTGACTTAATACACTCAAATCTTTAAAACATAATAAAAATGGTTGTAATTATATTTTGATCATACTTTGATATATATGTACATATTTGTATAGGTTCGTGAATCGATCCGTGGCCAAGTCTTATTTCCGAGGAAGGAAATATCTATGAAAGTGAGTTATAGTCCCACTTTTAAAATCTAATATTTTTGGGATGAGAATACATGCAGGTTTTATAAATGATTTACAAAATAGACACAAGTATGTGAAACTACATTCTATGGTTGAATTATCGAAATCGAATATGCCCCTTTTTATTAAGTCTGGTAATCTAAGAATTAGGGAACAGACACCCTATTTAACGCGAATCATAAAGATAGATCTATTGGGCCTAACAAACCCCATCCAAAGTATCGAATGCTTTAGTACTTCGAAATTTATATCATATCCGAAGGGTGTCCCGGAATGATGGGGATATTCTTATATATGCATCTTGTTAATGTTGGTTACCAGGTGTTCACCATATGAATGATTTTTATCTCTATGTATGGGATGTGTATTGAAATATGAAATCTTGTGGTCTATTGTTATGATTTGATATATATAGGTTAAACCTATAACTCACCAACATTTTTGTTGACGTTTAAAGCATATTTATTCTCAGGTGAATACTAAGAGCTTCCGCAGTTGCATACTAAAATAAGGACAAGATTTGGAGTCCATGTTTGTATGTTATTATGTAAAAACTGCATTCAAGAAACTTATTTTTGATGTAATATATTCTTATTGTAAACCATTATGTAATGGTCGTGTGTAAACGGTATATTTTAGATTATCATTATTTGATAATCTACGTAATTCTTTTTAAACCTTTATCGATAAAATAAAGGTTATGGTTGTTTTAAAAATGAATGCAGTCTTTGAAAAACGTCTCATATAGAGGTCAAAACCTCGCGACGAAATCAATTAATATGAAACATTTATAATCAATATGAACGGGACATTTCAAAGCTAGTGATTAAAGTCCCATAACACCGACTAACACAAATTAGGGTATTTTCATACCCATCCTACCCAACTAGGTCAACCGTTACCCATTTGACCCATTTTTACATCAAGACTCATAATTTGTTCGAACTTGAACCCATTAACAATCCTTTCACTAACACACAAGTGTATTAGTGTTTTAACAACACAATTAACACTTGCAAACACCAAATTACAAAACCAAACCACATATTACAAACCTTAGGGTTTCCCTACATCAAATTAACCCAAATTCACCCATTTAACCCCCAAATGGGTCTTATAAGTCTTAAATGGATAAACCCTAGCCATAATCTAAATTAAATTCAAAACACGGAGTTAAGACTTACCAACACTATCAAAACATAGCTAGTGACTAGATGAATAATTTAACACTCGCACTTTGACCCGACTCAAGCTTCTTCCTTTTTGATTTGAGCTTTCTCTCTCATAATTGGGTTTCTCTCTCTAAAAGTGGATGAGTGTGTTTGTGTAGGTGAAAGATGAGATGAAAAGTGAGATCTAGATCTGATCCAAGGCTTATATACAATCATAAGTGAAAAGACCAAAGTGCCCTTAACCTTTTTACATTTTAATTAAGAGACCCAATCTTTTCCCTGTCCAGGAGCGGCGCTCCTGAACATAGGAGCGGAGCTCTACTAGTGTTTTCTCAAAATATTTTTGGGTCGTTACATACATATTGGACACAAGTGGAATTTGATTTAAATTATTCATTCTGAGTCGAACAAAAATATTCACGGCTAACCGCAACACCCTCGTAAACATCAATCCTATGATTCTATACTTTGAGGTGCACGGAATCATTTTTGGAGATTCATCTCACCTAGAGTCGACTATTCTTTATAGTCCACGATTTATGTTTCTTTTCATCCGCACATTGATTGAAGAATAAGGATGAATCCTAGATTGACTCGCTCATTGTGCGAGGAGTACACTCTCGATGAAATATCACACCTTTCGTACATCTTCCTTTCGGAAATGTGATGAAAATTTACTTTGAAGTCCATGATCCTCGTTATCCCCTTTGAAGGAATTGCCATAAACATCTATATCACTAATGTGGCCACTCTATATAATGTTTTCTTTGTTAGTTGCACCTATATTTCATTCGTCCCTGTTCGTCCCCTTGGGGAGCTCCTGTTTGTTTGTTCCGAAGAAAGATAGTTCGTTCCGATGGTGTATTGATTGTCGCGAATTAAACAACCTTACTGTTAAGAATTGTTATCCTCCTCCAAGAATTAATAATCTGTTCGATCAGCTTCAAGGTTCGTCCATTCATTCTAAGATTGATCTCCGTTCTGTTTATCACCAATTACGCGTTAAAGAAACTGATATTCCGAAAACTGCTTTCCGTACCCGTTATGGTCACTACGAATTTCTTGTTATGACGTTCGGATTGACTGACGCACTTGCTCTGTTCATGGACCTCATGAACCGTGTGTGTGGACTTTATCTAGACAAGTTCGTTATCATTTTCATCGATGATATTCTCATCTACTCCAAGAGTGATCAAGAGCACGAAGAACATTTGAAGTTAGTGCTCGATTTGTTAAGAAAAGAAGAGATGTATGCTAAGTTTTTGAAATGTGCATTCTGGCTGAAAGAAGTTAAATTCCTTAGACACGTTGTTAGTAAGAAGGGAATTCAAGTTGATCCTGCTAAGATTGAGGCGATTGAGAAGTGGGAAATTCCGAAGACTCCTACTCAGATTCGTCAGTTTCTAGGGTTAGCAGGTTATTATAGAAGGTTCATTCAAGATTTCTCTCGAATAGCTAAATCTCTGATTGCGTTAACGCACAAGGGGAAAAAGTATGAGTGGAAGGATGAACAAGAGGCCACTTTTCAAACTCTGAAGAAGAGGTTAACCTCTGCTCCGATATTATCACTACCTGAGGGTAATGACGATTTTTTTTGTTTATTGTGATGCATCGCGTCAGGGCTTTGGTTGCGTTTTGATGCAATGAAAGAAAGTCACCGCTTACGAGTCGCGTCAGTTGAAGATCCATGAACAGAATTATAAAATCCATGATTTAGAGTTGGGAGCTATTGTGTTTGCGCTTAAGATTTGGAGACATTATCTTTATGGGGTCAAAAGTACAGTGTACACTGATCACAAAAGTTTTCAACATATTCTTGATCAAAAATAGCTAAATATGAGACAGCGAAGATGGGTTGAGACATTGAATGATTATGATTGTGAACTTTTATATCATTCGGGGAAGGCCAATGTGGTGGCCAATGCGTTAAGTCGTAAAGAGAGAGTTGAACCTCGCAGCTTTAGGGCTTTGAACATGACCATTCGAACAAACCTCGCAAGGCAGATTCTTGCAGCTGAACAAGAAGCCTTGAAGGAAGAGAATTTTGTGAACTAGAAGGTAAGAGGCATTGCTAAGAAATTTGAGGTACGAGCAGATGGTACACGGTATTTTGTGGGACGACTTTAAGTTCCGAAATTTGGTGATTTGCGACAAGTTGTGTTGGATGAAGCTCATAAGTCTAGGTACTCTATTCATCATGGTTCAGGAAACACGTATCATGATCTTAAGGAGCTATACTGGTGGCCTAACTTGAAAGCTGATGTGGCTACTTATGTGGCTAAGTATTTGACATGTGCTAAGGTTAAAATTCACCCTGAGATTCCCGAGTGGAAGTGGGAAGGGATTACGATAGACTTTATTACTAAGTTACCGAGAGTTTTGGGTAGATATGATACCATTTGGGTAATTGTAGATCGACTCACAAAGTCAGCTCACTTTTTGCCGATTAAAGAAACGGATTCGATGGAGAAACTTACTCGTTTGTATTTGAAGGAGATTGTTTCGAGACATGGTGTTCCCGTATCTATTATTTTAGACTGAAACAGTCGATTCACATCGAGGTTTTGGCAGTCCTTACAAGAAGCTTTGGGAACTAAGTTGGATATGAGCACCGCTTATCATCCACAGTCGGATGGTCAGAGTGAAAGGACCATCCAAACGTTGGAAAACATGCTGCGGGCATGCGTAATTAATTTTGGTAATGGTTGGGATCGATACTTGCCACTGGCTGATTTTTTTTCTTATAACAACATTTATCACGCAAGTATTAAAGCGGCACCGTTTGAAGCTCTGTATGGTAGAAAGTGTAGGTCTCCTATCTGTTAGAATGAGGTTGGGGATGCTTAACTCACAGGCCCAGAAATTATTCACGAGACTACATAGAAAATCGTACAGATTAAGGAGAGATTGAGAACCACTAGAAGTTGGAAAAAGATTTATGCCGGTATTAGAAGAAAGGATTTAGAATTTCAGGTCGGTGACCGTGTTATGTTGAAGGTACCACCATGGAAAGGTGTGATACGTTTTGGTAAAAGGGAAAAGTTGAATCCTCATTTTGTTGGACCGTTTGAGATTACCGAGAGAGTTGGACCCTTGGCTTATCGTTTGAAATTGCCACAAGAACTCAGTGCTGTTCATGATGTTTTCATGTATCGAATTTGAAGAAGTGTTTGGCCGAGGTCGATGAAACAATTCCTCTAGATGAACTTCATGTTGATAAACAACTCCATTTTATTGAGGAACCTGTTGAAATTATGGATCGAGAGGTTAAGACACTCAAGCAGAGTAGAATTTCTATCGTCCGAGTTAGATGGAATGCCAGACGCGGACCCGAGTTTACTTGGGAACGTGAAGATCAGATGAGGCAGAAATACCCGCATTTATTCCCAGATGACGAGTCAACCCCTGCACCTTCTTAAATTTTGGGACGAAATTTCCGTAACGGGAAGGTACTGTCACGACCCTATTTTTCCGTTATCTTTTACCGTTTATTATTTAATGCCCGTTAATTGTTATTTGTGCCACATCATTTCTATGACCTATATTATTATTTTTGTAATAATATATTATTTATTATGTGTTATGTGAATATTTGTATTCATATTTTAAATCGTACGTTTCTACGTGTCGTGGATTCTTATCCGGCGAATCTTTTCGGTTTTCAAACAAACGGTCAAACTTTTGGGATTTTTAAATCCAAATTATTTTAAATATGATATTTTGATGTCATATGATTATATATAGTGTTTATATATTTAATTTATCGAGTATATGTTATCTCTCCGAATAATTAATCGCGTAGTAGCGTTTTCGCGTTTCGGCATTCGATCGGGCGTTCGGGCTAAAAGAAAATCAACATTTAACAAAATTGGGCCATGGCGCCCACCCCCACACACCCTATTCGGCTGAACACTCCCAAGGGGAGGGATTATTCGCTCACATGATCCTCATTTCTCAATTTTCATTTTCATTTCATCAAAACCTAATTCCATATTTTTCTCTCAACCTCTCCTCTTCCTCCTCTCTTGTGGCCGTCGCCCAACACCAACCATCATCATCATTTCACCAAAAATTATTGCTTGGATCATAGGGCTTTCATCATCATCGCGTTCCTCTCGTTCTTCTCTACACAATCATACCACTTGATTATTGATTAGGGTTTAAATCCTAACCCTAACTTTTTAATTTTTACATTATTTTTCTGTTTTTTATGTTTAATATGATAGTATAGTACTTGTATGTTGTTGGATTATTGATTGTATGCTTAGAATCACTCGTTATTACATGTTTTCGATTTGATTGATTGTGGACAGAAGAATAATCGACCATTTCAGTACACTTTACTGATGTTTTTGTTAAATTAAAGTGTCTAGATGTGTTCCCCTCATCAAGTCATTGATTTTAGACTCCGGATTCATGTTATTTCGATTCTCGGAACTTAAGTTATGATTAAAATGGTGTTTTCATGGAATTAAAATATAAAAACGAATGTGTTCAAGTTTGGTCCGACTTTGTGACCACTTTTGGAGTCTTAGGGTGTACTAGTGTGTTAGGATTGATGATTGGATGAACATTCATGTTCGGGTCATCGAAATCCGAGCCACAGTTCACCCGGTATGACTAAAACAAGTTTTTGATCGGATTAAAGTCCCAAGTTGAATTATGGCTGTTGGTCACAACTTGGGGGGCTGTTCTTGGGGTGTTCTTGAGGATACTAATGTGTTGGGTAGATTTGGTTAGGCGAGGATATATATAAAACTCACCGAAAACTGACACCCGAGGCTCAAGTTATTACCAGATGAACTTTTAATTAAAACTTATGGTTATGAAATAAAACTTATGATATAAATAATGATTTTCATTATAATTAAATTACTTATGATATAAAAGTAATTAATTTAGTTTAAGACTTATGATATATATATATATATATATATATATATATATATATATATATATATATATATATATATATATATATATATATATATATATATAATATATCAATTATTAATTACATTATGATTTAGTTAAACATTTAATTAAACTTATGATTAATAATACTTTTATTATTAATGAAAAATACTTATGATAAGTATTAAACTTATGTTATGAGATTATTATTATAAGACTTATAATAAAGATTAATTAATTATTTAATTATTATAATGTGACGACCCAGAAATTTCTGACCAAATTGAAACTTAATCTTTATATGATTCTGACACGATAAGCAAAGCCTATAATATTGAGTCTCGAAAACTTTGAAACTATGTTCATGTATTCAATTACCATTCGACCAGTCCCGACGATTCACGAACATTAGTGTGTAAATAAATATGTAGATATAGATATATATGTATATATATGTAATTATAAACAAAAGTATATATAACAATTTGAAATTATAAAACATAATGTAAACATTAAAATTAAATATGCAAAATAAGCTACAGAATAATTAAGTGTAAATTAAAATAAATTTATATATAAATATATATGATTACAATGTATAATTAATATTATATGTATATTGTAATATATAAATATTCAAATATGTTACTATATAAAATAAGTAATACATAATGTAAGTCAATATATTATATGTAATTACAAGACAAAGTATAAGTGTTATATTAATAATATGATTATTACTTTCATGATTATTATTATTAATGTTAAAATTAATATTAATATTAATATTTGTATTATTAATATTATTATATTTTCTATTATAAAATATATATGCAGATTGATATGAATAAGTTGTTATATTATTATTAATGTTATTATTATCATTAATAATAATATCATCATAAGTAGAGTTATTTATAGCATTATTGTTATCATTTTATTTAGATTGTTTTTTTTTAAAATTTAATAAAATTATTTTTTTTGTTAATAATATATATTTATTATGATTATTATAATTATTATTAATATTATTATTATTATTATTATTATTAATTTTATTATCATTACTTATATAATTATTATTAGTATTAATATATACTTATTTATTTATTAATACAAATTATAACTAAACAGATAGATATTTTGAATCTTTTTTACGTCGTGATCAAACTATAACAACTTTTGTTTCTCTCTTTAAAAATGATTAACAAACGTATCCATCGTACAACCTATTGAAGAATCACAATCTGACTTTATTTTTTTATTAATTTCGTACTTATCAAATAATTTTTTATAAAATCAATTAAGCTACAAAACAAACTTTGATTGGGTCAGTTTAGCTATAAGGATATCCTTTATCCATTATATAACCCTCTGCTTATGACATTCGAATTAAAATAGAATAATTAAACTATAATTTTGAAGAAACAGTCGTGTTCCCCTGTTCTTGGACTCAACTTACAATAGCTCGATTTCGAAACCAATTTCAAATTCTATTAATGCAGTTCTGTAAGGAAAGATCTAAACAAACTATCTGTAAGTTTTCATGCTTCAATTCTTTATATTGAATTCAAATTTTTGAGTCAATGAAGTAATTCAAAAAGTCAAAGATTGTGTTCATCCTAAAATTTGAAATCTTTTTAGTGTTTCTGTTATAATTAATGATCCATAAAGTTTCTATGAATGATTTAAAACATAATTCATGTTGTAATTATACCCTAAAATGATCTGAAATTTAATATTTGATTTAGTGTTCATGTTGTTCGTGACAGTAATGAATAACAACTGGAATTCGAATGAATTTACAAAATGTAAAAATGTAGATACATTGGAAATCTTTTAGTGAAACTATCTGCAAAATATAAGATTTCAATTCTTTAAAATGAGTATGATTTTTAGAGTCAAAGATTCGAAATTTAAAAGTCAACAAAATGTTCATCAAGAAATTCGACCCTGTCTTTATGTTTTCGGTTTAATTGTACAACCTTTTTCATGTTATATGAATAGTCTAAAACATTCAAAAATTTCGAATTTGATCCCGAGTTCAAATGGGTATTAAAACGTGTTCTTCAAAACTTTGATTCAATTTAATTGTTTTAATTTTTGTTGTTATGTAATCTGATCAATAAATAATCATTTCTATATCAATTACTAATCCTAAAACTGAATATGTAATTAGGTATTAACATTAATAGATCCCTGTTCAATTATGTTGGAGGATTAGAAAGAAACAGATAGTTGAGTTAAATAAATAGAAATAAGAATAAAAACAGATAAACAGATCAGCTCAGCTGGTTTGGGCGAGTGTCGGGTGTGCAAGAGGTCACAGGTTCGAGTCCAGGTGGATGCATTTCTTTTTAGAAACCCTTTTAAAGGTAGATTCCATATTTAAAATTTATTATTATTATTATTATTATCATAATTATAATTATTAATAACATTGTTATTACTAATATTATTATTTTTGTATTGTTCTTAGGTATTAGTATTATTATTATGATTATAACTATGATTATCATCATTATTATTTTTATGAAGACAATAAAGTCTATTATTAGTTCATTAAAATTAAGACTTGTATCATTTTAAGACTATTAGTATTATTATTATTATGATTACTAGAATTATAATTAGTATTAATAAAATAATTATTATTATTATCATTTATCAGTATCATGACTATTAGTATTATTATCATCATAAGTATTAATATTATATAGTTATCAAAATCATTATCATAATTGTCATTAACAGTAAAAAGTAATATTTTTACAAGTATTATTATTAATAGCACTATTATTATCATTAACACTATTACCCTTATCAGTGATATTAATTACTATAATTAATATCATTTTTATTAATATTAATATGATTTTAGTATAACTATAATTACTATTTTTAACAAACAAATGATATATATATATATATATATATGTATATATATATATATATATATATATATATATATATATATGTATATATGTATATATACATTTAATACTTATAACATAATAAAATAAATATTTTCATATACAAAAAGAGTATATATAAGACATATATATATATATATATATATATATATATATATATATATATATATATATATATATTAATATAAATATGATATAATTAATAAATTAACTATATATAAACTTATTCGATTACAATTATGTGTATTAATAAATATACAAATGATATAGGTTCGTGAATCCAAGGCCAACCCTGCATTGTTCAGTTTCGTCGTATGAATATTTTCACTACAAAATATTGGATTGTGAGTTCATTTGATTCCCTTTTACTCTTTATATTTTTGGGATTGAGAATACATGCGCTATTTTTATAACTGTTTTATTAAATGCCTTTGAAATCTATATTTTTGAACTGAGAATACATGAGGTGCTTTTATAAATGTTTGACGAGATAGACACAAGCAAAACATTCCTTGAATGAATTATTATACAGACAGAAGTTCTGTGGATTATTATTGAATTAGTTGGACGTTATAATTGCCACTAATTGTTGCGAATATTTTCCCCTGATTATTATTGCTTGGTAACCTAAGAATCTGAAAACGGGTATGGCCCTAATTCACGCGAATCCTAAAGGTAGCTACCGGGTTTAACACCCCCACCCAGAATTTTCACTAGACGGAAGAGCTAGTGGGCGTGGTATTTAGTACTTCGAAGTTTATATATTATACAGACGAGATGTTCTATCTTGGGGATATTATTGATGCGCATTATATGTTAAGGTCGGTTACCATGTTGAGCAATGAAATCAAAGTGAATGTTATGTATCGAGAGAATGATTTTTATACACATGTTATGTGTATTATTTTTGTGCACGAGATATGTGTACGGTTATTAAAAATCGCGAGGCAACCTACGGGGGAGAAAAGGATACGAACCTACTCTGCCAAGCATTATAAAAAATGGTTTAGTACACGAGATATGTGTACTGTATTTAAATCTTGTGGTCTATCAAAATAATGAATTTTATTGTTTACGATAAACCTATGAACTCACCAACCTTTTGGTTGACAATTGAAAGCATGTTTATTCTCAGGTATGAAAGAAATCTTCCGCTGTGCATTTGCTCATTTTAGAGATATTACTTGGAGTCATTCATGACATATTTCAAAAGACGTTGCATTCGAGTCATTGAGTTCATCAAGATTATTATTAAGTCAATTATAGTTGGATATATTATGAAATGGTATGCATGCCGTCAACTTTCAATGTAATGAAAGTTTGTCTTTTTAAAAACGAATGCAATGTTTGTAAAATATATCATATAGAGGTCAAGTACCTCGCGATGTAACCAAATGTAATGTATTCATCCAGATGGATTAGGACGGGTCGTTAAAGTTGGTATCAGAGTGGTGGTCTTAGCGAACCAGGTCTTGCATTAGTGTGTCTAACTGATAGTTGCTTAGATGCATTAGTGAGTCTGGACTTCGACCGTGTCTGCATGTCAAAAGTTTTGCTTATCATTTCTTGTCGAAAATTACCTTCTTAACATCCTTAGGAAATTACCTGCTTATCATTCTTAATCTAGACACATCTTACTGCATTGATTGCATGAATAGTGTATAGATAAAATTCATATCTTAGCATATATGTTAATTCATATCTTAGCGTATATGTGATGTGTGTAGAGGTGTATACAAAATACTTATATATTTGCTACAAAATACTATTAAATACGATACAATTTTATACAAGTTATTTATTTATTTATAGAGTGGATATACCTAAACCTTGCTACAACACTTATAGGCAGTGTACCTAATCGTACAGTAGTGTAGTTTTTAGTAAGTCTGGTTCGTCCACAGGGAACTCTCCAAGCTTAACGCTATATTTTTAAAACAATATTTGTATAAATATAAATATATATATAAGTAGTAATATTATTATAAAAGAGGGTTTTTACCGTTTAATGACCGGTTTGTCGATTTTAAAACTTTAGTCGTAGTTAAAACCTAATGTAAAATATTAAATATATAAAAGACTTAATTTAAAGCGTAAAGTAAATAACGATAATGAAATTGCGATAAATAAAAGTGCGATAAAATAAAATTGCGATAATTAAAAAGTACGATAATTAAAAATGCAATTAAATAAAATGACAGTAAATAAAAGTACGATAATTAAAAGTGCAATTAAATATCAAATAAATGAATTATGCTTATTTAAACTTCCGTAATCATGATGTTTGACGTGTTTATTTTAGTTTATTCTCATGGGTTAATTGTCCTTTGTCCTGGATTATTCAATATGTCCGTCTGGTTTTTGTCCATAACAGTCCATCAGTCATAAATATAAAGTGCGAGTGTCCTCGTCAAATTATCCTTATATCCGAAGTCAAATATTCCAACTAATTGGGGACTTAAACTGTAACAAGTTTTTAATATTTTGTTTAATAATTACACCAGTATATCGACTGCGTGTAACCCAAGATTTTAATACTTTGTTAACAATTACGCCAAGTATCCTTGTACATAATTCACCCTTGTTTTAATAAGTCCATTAACTATTAATCCATTCCCATGTCCGGTTAAATGAACGATTATTTGTACTTATAAATATCTCGATCATCGTGTCCGATCGAGTGTATGTGGTTATTTATATGTACGTCTAATTGTAAATCTTTATATTAAATTAACAAACTATTATTTAATTAAACAAATATAAAGTCCATTAATAGCCCATAGTCTAATTTCCACAAGTGTCGTTCTTTTGTCCAAACCCCAATTATGGTACAAAGCCCAATTACCCAATTTTAATATTTTAGCCGAACATCATGATTACTTTGGCTTAAATAAGCATAATAATAACTTAGCTACGAGACATTAATTTAAAAAAGGTTGAACATAACTTACAATGATTAATAATAGCGTAGCGTTACACGGACAGAATTTCGACTTACACCCTTACAACATTCGCTAACATACCCTTATTATTAGAATTTAAAATTAAAATTAAAATTATAATATATATATATATTTATATATATTATATATATATATATATATATATATATATATATATATATATATATATATATATATATATATATACGTGAGATAGAGAGAATGAATTAGAAAAAGGTCTGTAAAATTTGTGCAGAATTCGATGGCTTTTATAGGCCCACGTTGTACTGTAGAGCTCCGCGAGTGCGGATGTATCCTTCATAAAAGTACCGCGAGTGCGGATTTCTGGAAACCAGCTCACATATTAGATCCAAAACGTGGGCTGCGTAAAATTATATTATATAATAATATATATAATTAATTATATATTATATTTTATTCTTATGCATAGTTGACTTGTAATTTTTGGTCCGTTGCGTCGCGCACTGAAAGTTGGTACATGTCTCGGTTCCGGATTTTCGAACTTCCTTGCGTACTATTTAATATCTTGTACTTTGCGTTTTGTGTCTTGTACTCTTGTAATTTTGAGACGTTTCTCATCAATAATTTGAACCACTTTGATTGTACTTTGTACTTTTTAGCTTTTTGGTCGTTTGCGTCTTCAAATCATCGAATCTGTCTTTTATCTTCACCTTTTATTATTTAAACGAATATCACTTGTAAATAGAACAATTGCAACTAAAAGCTTATCTTTCTTGAGGGATAATGCTATGAAATATATGTTCGTTTTTAGCATTATCAAATATTCCCACACTTGAGCGTTGCTTGTCCTCAAGCAATATAGTCTTGAAATAAAAATACTAGAATCACTTCTTTATTCTTCACACTTTGTACATCAGTGAATTCTATACGGCGGTATGAACAATGGTAATAACGTTGTGGTTTACAGTCTCATATGACTATGAAAATTTAGATCCTTAAGGAAATTAGATCTTTATGAAAACATTTGATCTTTTGAAAATTCAATCTAGTTTTTACCCTAGATAAGTTTTTCGGAATAACCTTTCACCGGTGTTTGCAAAATGTGTTTGTGGGTTTGGTGGGTTTCAGATTTGAAAATTTTAGCTCAAAACTTATGGTTTTGTGTCACCCACTTGCTAATCTTGTATTGGGAAAGCAACACGTCCAGTATACTTGCTCCGTATATTACCTTTCGGTAAACTACCGACCGGTTGTAAAGGAAAGCGTTGAACAAGCAACTGTTAAGGCAATGTCCCCTGACATGTTTTTAATTATGGTCTATATCGTGTCAGATGCAATTACTATCCTTTGTAGGAGCAAAATTAAAGATCACCCTATAGTTTTTCGGTCTGGCACAAGGTCCTGTCTTCGACCATGCTATGCAACCACCGTTGTTACGGTTGACACCCGATTTGGTTCAGGTGACCTAATGAATTCCAGATGAATTCCTAGGATTTTACGTTCAATGGTAATGAACGCATTAAAAATGGGTTTTTCATAAAACAAATCGGTTTGTAATTTTGATCAAAATATTTTCTCGTTCAAGCTCGAGTTTAGATATCATCAAATTCTATGAGTTTGAATTCTCAATCTTTAAGGTCAATCTCTAGGATTGAGTAATATCAGTCTTAAAAGCTGATTTTTGATCTTTAAGGAGATTATCCTTTCTGGGGATCTGATTCATTAGTCTTATCAAGAAAAATTGCACGACGCCCTCCCCATTTTACGAGACAGATCCTCTCATGGTTATGATAAGTTTGACCACTTGGCGACCCTGTTTGATGCTGAGGTCAGTGGATTTCCAGCTGATTTTCGAGAAAACTTTTCAATATTTTTCGTAGACTCTACATCTGGTCTGGATGATAACTTCTTGACCTAAATCAAGAAGCGCGTTTCTTTTTCGGAAGACTTTACTTCCTTTAAATGATGGAATTGATTCATCGTGTAGATCCATCTTTTCTTTCAAATATATTATAAGAAATTGGGTAAAACTGATAAAATTATCCAAAACAAAAGTATCTTCAATTATTTGTACAAAAATATGTTACATATGTTTTAAATAACTTGGTAAATTTTTCCCACACTTGGCTTTTATTTTCCTTTCTTTGCCTTTTTATTGTCCTCTATTCCATTTTTAAATGAATTCTAACATTTTGGTTGTTTCTCAATTTATGTCCTTTCCGAGGTAACAATAATTTCGGTATTAACACCTAGTTTTATCATTCATAAATATGTATAAACATGATTTTGAGTTCATTTAATTGAAAATTTTGAAAATTTTTACTAGAATTGGGTAGTCAGTATATAAGACTAGGGCTGTTCTTTATTATCAGAGAGCACTAGATTCTAATACAACTACTGCGTTACTAGTATTTTTAATGGTAACCAAGTGTATAAGTTAAAATTTAAAAAATCCGAAAGAATTTAATCCCTTCTCACACTTAAGATCTTGCAATGCCCTCATTTGCAAGAAAACAGTAACAATTTAAATTATCGAGGGTGATTATTGTAGAAAAATGATTAAATTTTACCAAAGTTTCTAAACATATTGGCGTTTGTTTGTTGAATGATAAATGGTGTACATCATTTGTTCATTCCGTCTTGTTGTTACATCACATTTGTTTTTCGTTTTGTCGTCAAAATTAGTAGCTTTTGGTGAACTTAATGCCAGTCTTTGAAAATGCGCTATTTTACCCTTTTTGTACATGAGATAAACTACAAACATATATATACATATTTTTGAAGTTGGGTATATCACCCCACATTCAAAAATTATTAAAAATCTAATAAGAAAAGTTAGAAAATTATAAAAACTATTAAAGTATCAAAAGAAATATTAAAAGTATAAAATTACAAGTTACCAAATAAATAAAAATAAGCATAAAGAAAATCAGGGTTAATAAGGATTGTGCCAGTAGGGATCCCATTCATAGCCGTATGTACTATAGAATGCTTGAGCTGGGTCATATGTAGGGTACGGTGGTCGGGTCTGTATAGTCCAGGGAGGAAATACGGGCATTAGAGTAGCAATGTAGTTTTCATTTATGTGTGCACGATGACTTATGATTTGGTTTTGATGATACTGCCAATCTTAAAATGCTCGTTGTCTAGCCATTTCATATTCATGATGAGCCATAAAAAGTTGCATTTCTGTCATCTCATTCCCCCCTCCCGCGTTACCTTGCTGCTGATCTCTTTCGACCTGTGGATGCGGGCCATCATATGGTGCTGCAGCGTTATGTCGTTTATTTAAAACCTTAGCACCATGATATACTTTCAAACCAATTGGATCACGGGGTTCTGGTGCTGCAATTATTAATCCCCCCCCCCCCCCCCGACACCAATATACTCAGCAATTAAAGTAACAAAGATACCACCTCCTATTATGCCATTAGGCCGTATACTCTTAACTATAGATGATAAATAATAACCCACACAATAAGATATACTCACAGTGCTCTGTGGGTCTCGAATACACATGAGATAAAATAAATCAATCTCATTTACTTTCTCTTTGTTTTTACCTCGCTGTGTAATCGAGTTTGCTAAGAACCTATGGATTACTCTTAGCTCAGCTCTATCAATATCAGTATAAGAGTTATTACCCCACGAAATCGGTTATGCCTAGTCATTCTACTCCATATTTCATTCATATCAAAATTTTCATCAATCCTCCTATCATTAAGTATCAACCCTTGGCAATCAGTAGATGCCAGTTCCTCAGGCGTATATATACACAAAGCCTGAGCCATGTCTAGTAGAGACATATGGCGCATCACACCTCCTAATAAAAATCTAATAAAACTACGATCGGTTAAGGTAGATACCCGATCATTTATTTTAACAGTACATAATAATTCCACACATTATTCTCTATATACATGCTTATGTATATTAAACAAACGTTCCCAATCAGTAAAAGTAGAATTACCATCCCTTTGTGTAAGTAATTCTCTGATTGGACCGGCCAATCTAACTATTTCTAACGGTTCCCAATCTATTACTCTAGGTACTTCAACAACATTAGACTGAAGTGTGTGCAAGTTCCTCTGGTATTTTGGATACTTTATCCAATGTCGATCAAACCTTAAATTAGGATGTAAATCTGCCAATTCTATATTTGAATATGAAATGAATTGATGCGGTAAATCTTGTCTATATTGGTCGTTAATCTCCTGTTCTTCTGCATTCTCAGGAGGAGCATTGTGAGCCTGAGATGCGGATGAAGATTCACCCCTTTCAGTCTACAAAACACATTAAACACAATTTTTGTGCATCCAAATATGCATTAGTGTTAGCAAAATCATAAACCAAAACAATCATAATGACATGTTTAATCCATATTAAACTTGCGGATGAAGATTCACCCCTTTCAGTCTGCAAAAAACATTAAACACAATTTTTGTGCATCCAAATATGCATTAGTGTTAGCAAAATCATAAACCAAAACAATCATAATGACATGTTTAATCCATATTAAACTTTATACGCATTTTCATAATATTAACAATTCTACACTTTTACAAATGAACAAATATGAGAATGTATACAATGTTCTTTAGCTTTTATCTCAAATAACATGTCAAAATAATCATTACTAGCAATTAAACAAGTTCCAAATGGCATTCATATCATTTAAATTGAGTTCTTTCATTTTTTTATTCAAAAAGTCTACTTTAATACTTGAAAATCATGTTTGGGATCAAAGTTTTGATCATTTAGCAACCTAAACATGTTACACTACTCAATTTAGTATAAACTAACAACAAAATTCGGCCATAACCCGTTTATATAAAAAATCCCCAATTTTACTCAAGAACACAAACCCTAGATTATGAAGGTATTTCGTATGCCCGAGAGACATATTAAATTAATGTGGCTGACGTGTTATGATCCAAGTCGGGTCATACCCAATAACAAACTTACCGACACCTTATTTGTATTTGATTTTAACGATTGGTTCATTGATCAAATACGCGACACTTGAACTTTAAGAAAAATGGTTTTCTTAAATACTACTTGATGTGTATTTATATAAATTATGGAATAATTTATATAATATGGATTTAATTATTTATAGGTTAAATAATTAGTTAATTTATATTACACTTTATATAAATTGGTTTTATATATATAATGTTTATATAAATTAAAGAATGTAAGTATTATGAAATAGTTTTATAAAAGATTAATCTTTTATAAAACTTATTTTAATTACATCTTGTGAGTGGCATTGGAGTCCATGTATGCATGCCATTTGACTACCCATTTGAATGGCTACTTGTATTTTCAAGAGGCATAAGTATCTAGGTACTCTTGGAGACTACACACACATGCAATACACATCAAAACTAGCAAGAAAAATTCTGCATACTCCCTCATTTGGAGCAGCTGCTGCCGTGACCTTTCCTAAGGGTAGGAGAGTTCATTTTTCTTTTTTGAAAGTCTATCTCAAGTGTAAATTAAATCCTAACCAAAGTACAAGGTGTTGGTTACAAGTTTGGGGTATAATCTCTTGAGGTTTCATCCATTTGAAGCTCCATTCAACATCATCATCTTCATCACTTACTACCTAGCTTGGAGAAGGTATAATCTCTTTACTTGCTTGTAGTTTGTAAGTATATATCACAACTTGATCCTAATTGGGATTTAACTTTAAAAGGTTAAAGATTAACAAGTTCAATCGGTAATATTTTCATGCTTCCGCTTTAATTTGATTCTTAAAAGGTTTTAAGTATTATGCAACTTGTTAAATCCCAACAATGGTATCTAGAGCCGAAGTTGATGAAATATGCTTCGAGATGATATGTTAAACCCACTATATTTTGCATTTTATGAACATGCATGATAGTAGAATGCAAAATTTTAGGGTTTGGGTGGGTTTGGTATTTAGGCCGAATTTAAGGAGACCCAAAATGGGTTTTTGGATTCTTCCATTTGGTCTAATTTTGGTTGTATGTAATGTTCACAATCCTAGCCTTGACCATGTGTTGCATGCATGTGTGTTTGGTTGATTTATGATTCATTTGGTATGTATTATCATTCATTCAAAAGGAATGTAATAATTATTCAATTGGTTTGTAATTATATTCATTTGGCTATGTAATTTATTTTATATTTGGTATGTAAAATAGATTAGGTTGTATTTCATTTTCTAGACAAAATGTATTAGGATATATTTTGTAAAATGATGAAGATGATGAAGACTTGAAGAACACATGAAGAAGCATTTGGATGCAAGATTAAGTGGGAGGTTAAAACCTCCTACTTTGTGTTATAACCCCTTAACCGGTGGCATTTGTTTTCGGCTAAACAAATGTCTACCTAAATGGCTTGATTGTGAACATATGATTTTGCATGCGTGGTTGTTTTGTATGATTATGTGGATTGTATGTTTGTATGCTACAAGTTAATCACACAAGTAAACAACAAACTAAAATGGCAATTTAAATTGGTTAAAATTGACATTATTAACGACATGCAAAACGTCAATTTAAATGGTTAAATTAAAAACGGCTAAAAGGACATTAATAATCGGTTATTAAGAACATGATAAGGATCATACATATGAAATGGTTTATAACTAGTAATTGGCTTACTAAAAGGACATGAAAATAGGTTTTTCATAAAACACTACACACCAAATGCATGTTGGTGTATAGCATTTTGTTTTCTAAAACTAGAATGTAGAAAACATAAAATCCCTTTAACTAATACAAGGTAAACAAGTTAAACACCATCCTTTTGTGGAAACACTTAGACATATTAGGAATCTCTTGATGGGATAAAGGTCACCTAACCGTCATAAGTGAACTAATATGAATAAGGTACACTTTGCATACATGTGGGATAAAGGTCACCTAACCACTTGTATGTTAAGTCTACATGTCTACACAAGTAGGACGACTTGATTTGGGAATCATGAACTTAGGGTCACCGAAGCATGAGGAACAAATAGGCGTTTGATGGGATTAATATGCCATGCAAAAGGATTGCATGATCCCATAAAATTAGAAGTTGCAAAAGGATTGCAATTGTCATTATGACTACCTAGCTAAATCAAATGACGGGATAAAGGTCACCTAACCGGAATTTGACTTACCGTTGGATTCTAATATTTAAATAAAACAAATTAAAAGGGTATTGTTTATTAAATCTAAAATCGATACTTAAACGAACCTTGTTAATTTTGTAGATGGCCGCCAATAACAACAACAACATTCCAAACGCACCTCTTAACCTAAACCACCTATCATTAAGGTCTCTCTTAGAGAAAGACAAACTCAACCATACAAACTTTATGGATTGGTTCCGCAATCTTCGGATTGTCCTCAAACAAGAGGATAAAATGTATGTGCTTGAGGACCCCATTCCCGATCAACCGGATGAGAATGATGTGGATGCAATGGCCTCTTACGATAAGTATTGCCACGACTCCCTCCAAGTCTCATGCTTAATGCTTGGGACTATGATACCCGAACTCCAAAAGGATTTCGAGCATCATAGTGCATACGACATGATAACGCAATTGAAGGAGATGTTCCTTCAACAAGCGCGTGTCGAGCGATTCGAAACGGTTCGGGCGCTACATGCTTGTCGTATGGACGATACCCAATCGGTTTCATCTTATGTACTTAAGATGAAAAGCCTTATCGATCGTGCTAACCGTCTTAACCTAAACATATCTAATGAGTTAGCCACCGATCTTATCCTTAATTCCCTATCAAAAAGGTTTGATCAATTTGTAATTAATTACAATATGAATGGGATGGATAAGAGCATAGGTGAGCTTCACGGTATGCTTAGAACGGCGGAAACTAGCATGGGTAAAAGGGCTTTACCCGTGTTAGCAATCGATCAAGGTGGGTCCAAAGGTAAGACCTCTAAGCCAAAGGTGGCTAAGAGAAAAGGACCCGCCTATCAAGGCAAAGGGAAGGGGAAGATGGTTACCCCAACCATCAACAAAGCCAAGAAGCAAAAGGTCACCGAGAAGGCAAACCCCAAGGAAGACCCATGTTTCGGTTGCGGTGAGATGGGTCATTGGAAACGAAACTGTCCGGTCTACCTTAAGGAGTTGAAGGACAAGAGGGATGCAGGGCAAACCTCAGGTAATATATATATGGTATATATAGAGCTAAGTATTACTTCTTCTAATACATGGGTATTAGACACTGGATGTGGAACTCATATTTGCAATTCTTTGCAGGGGTTCAAAAGAAGTGATCATAAGGCGGGAACATCAAGTCTCTATATGGGCAATGGTGCAAAGGTGCATGTTAAAGCTCAAGGAGATTTTATATTGAAGCTTCCAAGCGGATTGGAACTTATTTTAGAAAATGTTTTGTATGCTCCGGATTTGTGTAGAAACATTATTTCTATTTCTCGCTTAAAACAATGTGGTTACGTTGTTAATTTTATTGATGATGATATTCATGTTTCTAAAGATAATGTATTCTATTTCAAGGCTTCGCCTTCAAATGGAATTTATGAATTGGTTCATGATGACACATCATCTAGTAGCTCAATGTACCATACAAGCACCAAGAAACTCAAAAGGGATTTGAGTGATTCCTACTTATGGCATTGTCGCCTTGGTCACATAAACAAGAAGCGAATACATACACTTCAAAAGAATGGACTTTTGAAATCAAATGAAATGGATTCGTTTGAAGTATGTGAATCTTGTTTACAAGGCAAGATGACTAAAGCACCTTTCAAAGGGACCTATGAAAGGGCTAAAGATTTATTGGGATTAATACATTCGGATGTATGTGGACCCTTTAAACCCATGACTAGGAAAGGTGAAAGATACTTTGTTACTTTCATTGATGACTTTAGTCGTTTCGGATATGTCTACTTATTAAGACACAAGGACGAAACGTTTGAAGCATTCAAAGAATATCAAAACGAAGTACAAAATCAACTCAATAAGACAATTAAGGTACTACGTACCGATAGAGGAGGTGAATACCTAAGCGATGCCTTCCAAGATCATCTTAGGAGTTGTGGGATTATCTCACAACTTACTCCACCCGGAACACCCCAACTTAATGGAGTTTCCGAAAGGAGGAACCGAACCCTAATGGATATGGTTCGATCTATGATGGCAAGAAGCTCGTTACCTCTATCATTTTGGGGTTATTGTCTAAGCTCCGCGGCTCGTATTTTAAATATGGCCCCAACCAAGAAGGTGGAACGAACTCCTCATGAGATGTGGTTTGGAAAACCTCCTTCTCTTTCATACTTGAAAGTATGGGGATGTGAAGCTTATCCTAAGCGTTATGTAGCAAATAAGCTACTTGCTCGATCCACAAAGTGTATCTTCATAGGATATCCCAAAGATGACATGGGATATTACTTCTATGATCCATCCGAGCAAACCGTATTTGTTGCTCGGAAAGCGGAATTCCTTGAAACCAAGTTCCTTATGGAAGGTGATGGTGAAAGGAAGATAGATCTTGTAGAGGTACAAGATCAAGCCGATGATACACAATTGGTTAGCACTAGTACTCAACATGAGGATGTTGAAAATGATCAAGTGGATGATCAAGGTACACAAGACGTTCGAAGATCTAGTAGGATTAGTAATCCTCCCGAGAGATATGGGTTTCTCGTGGAAGGTTGCTATACGGTTGATTTGGATGAACCGACAAACTACAAAGATGCTTTATCAAGAATTGATAAAGATAAATGGCAGGAAGCCATGAACGCCGAGATGCAATCCATGTATGAAAACCAAGTTTGGGAACTTGTTGTGCAACCTCCTAGCTCCAAGCTAGTTGATTGCAAATGGCTTTTCAAGAAGAAAACCGACATACATGGAAACTTGGATACATACAAAGCTAGACTTGTAGCAAAAGGTTTCACTCAAACTCAAGGGGTTGATTATGATGAAACTTTCTCGCCATTGGCAATGCTAAAGTCTATTAGGATATTATTTGCCATTGCTGCTCACTACGACTATGAAATATGGCAAATGGATGTCAAAACCGCTTTCCTAAATGGATATCTTATGGAAGATGTCTATATGGTCCAGCCTGAAGGTTTTGTTGATCCAAAATATCCTAAAAAGGTATGCAAGTTAAAGAAGTCAATCTACGGATTGAAACAAGCATCTAGAATGTGGAATCATCGTTTTAATGAGGAAGCCGAGAAATTTGGCTTCATTAAAAATGGTGATGAAGCTTGTGTATATAAGAAAGCTAGTGGGAGCACTATCATGTTCCTTGTACTATATGTGGATGATATATTATTATTTGGGAATGATATTACCACAATGCAAGGAGTCAAAACTTGGCTAAAGAGTTGCTTCTCCATTAAGGATCTTGGAGATGCACAATACATATTGGGGATAGGGATCTATAGGAATAGATCCAAGAGATTGATAGGTTTAAGTCAAAGTACATACATTGATAAAATCTTGAAAAGGTTCAAGATGGAAAACTCTAAGAAAGGTTTGGTACCTATTCAAAGAGGAACCGTTCTCAGTTCATCTCAGTGTCCTACCACGAAAGATGAACAAGATAGAATGAAGAAAGTCCCATACGCATCTGCAATTGGGTCTATCATGTATGCGATGATATGTACTAGACCGGATGTGTCATGCGCTCTAAGCTTGACAAGTAGATACCAGAATAACCCAGGAAACAGTCATTGGATTGCTGTTAAAAGTATATTGAAATACCTTAGGAGAACTAAGGATATGTTTCTAATATATGGGTCTGGCGAGGAGGAACTCGCCGTAAAAGGTTACGTGGACGCGAGTTTCCAAACTGATCGAGATGACTCTCGATCACAATCCGGTTATGTCTTCATGTTAAATGGTGGTGCGGTCTCTTGGAAGAGTTCGAAACAGGAGGTTGTTGCGTTATCCACTACAGAGTCGGAGTACATTGCCGCCTCACTGGCAGCTCAGGAAGCTGCATGGATGAAGAAATTCATCGACGACTTAGGAGTGGTCCCTTCCATTCAGGACCCTCTTGAGATCTTTTGTGACAACGAGGGTGCGATTGCTCAAATCAAGGAACCTCGTGCCCATCAAAAGACTCGTCACATTGAGCGGAGATTCAACTACATAAGGGATGAAGTTGAAAAAGGAAAGATATGTATTCGCAAAGTTCACACAGATCATAATGTTGCGGATCCACTCACGAAGCTTTTACATGGGCCAAAACATGAGGGACATGTTTGTGCATTAGGGCTTCGATATTCTAGTGATTGGATATGATCTATTTTATGTATTGTACCGGAACGAAATTATTCAAACTCATTAATATAACTATGGTGTTAATTTATTTGAGTTATGTTCCTATTTAGCATATTTCATCCATGAATAAACTATTATTCTAAATTCCGTAGTCGATCACATTTGTGGGAACAAGTGTGAGGTCTAGACTATTATGAACCTGGATTGGTTAACATTCAAATGGTGAATGTGGGGCAAGGTTGCAACCAAGGTTCATAGATATTTGTGGGACACAAATATTGGAAGACCCGCTCTCAAGATTTACTATATGGAGCCTTTGTGGTTGATCACATGTAATCTTGAGTAAAGGAGAATATCATTGTATCCTCTGACCTGAGATACATATAGGGTTCAGATGTTCACCAAATATTGTGCCTTGATTCTTTCCTTCGCTATTCTGAAACATGGTAGTACATAAGGAAGAACTCAGGTATATTACAAAGTGTATATCTAGGACGTATGTAGTCAAGATGGAATTTGTCCCTCTTATTCGTTGAGAGTCAGATGTCTAAGGCCTGAAAAGTTAAATCTATAAGAGAGTGATCACTCTGTATCTCTTGGATTTAACATGACATCTAGGACGAAAGGAAATAATGAAAGATTCACCTAATCATATTCGAGATGGGAACTCGAAAGGGATGATGTTATTGAATGGCACAAAGTCATAACATATTAGGGGTGATGGACGGTGTGTTAGGCTGTATCCATCACTTGCATTAATTTCTTATGTTTCTCGTGCAAGTGGGAGACTGAAGGTATTTCGTATGCCCGAGAGACATATTAAATTAATGTGGCTGACGTGTTATGATCCAAGTCGGGTCATACCCAATAACAAACTTACCGACACCTTATTTGTATTTGATTTTAACGATTGGTTCATTGATCAAATACGCGACACTTGAACTTTAAGAAAAATGGTTTTCTTAAATACTACTTGATGTGTATTTATATAAATTATGGAATAATTTATATAATATGGATTTAATTATTTATAGGTTAAATAATTAGTTAATTTATATTACACTTTATATAAATTGGTTTTATATATATAATGTTTATATAAATTAAAGAATGTAAGTATTATGAAATAGTTTTATAAAAGATTAATCTTTTATAAAACTTATTTTAATTACATCTTGTGAGTGGCATTGGAGTCCATGTATGCATGCCATTTGACTACCCATTTGAATGGCTACTTGTATTTTCAAGAGGCATAAGTATCTAGGTACTCTTGGAGACTACACACACATGCAATACACATCAAAACTAGCAAGAAAAATTCTGCATACTCCCTCATTTGGAGCAGCTGCTGCCGTGACCTTTCCTAAGGGTAGGAGAGTTCATTTTTCTTTTTTGCAAGTCTATCTCAAGTGTAAATTAAATCCTAACCAAAGTACAAGGTGTTGGTTACAAGTTTGGGGTATAATCTCTTGAGGTTTCATCCATTTGAAGCTCCATTCAACATCATCATCTTCATCACTTACTACCTAGCTTGGAGAAGGTATAATCTCTTTACTTGCTTGTAGTTTGTAAGTATATATCACAACTTGATCCTAATTGGGATTTAACTTTAAAAGGTTAAAGATTAACAAGTTCAATCGGTAATATTTTCATGCTTCCGCTTTAATTTGATTCTTAAAAGGTTTTAAGTATTATGCAACTTGTTAAATCCCAACAGATTACTCAAAATTTGAAGTTTAAGCGTTCTAATCATGTTAAATAGCATCAATCTAGGTTATACAAGCATAATACACAAACAATTTGAGCATAATTAAACTAGAAATTATCAAAATCAAATTAGGTATAAATTTATTCAAGAACACTAAAAATCCTAATTAAAGGGTGTTTAGATGTAGAAATTACCGATTTCCTTGAGAAACTTCTTGGAAACAACCTTCTCAACATAATTTTAGCAAAAAAATTTGATGTTTAACGGTGAAAAATAGCGAATTTAAGAGTGTTTTGTGTGACGACCCGGGAATTTCCGACCAAATTTAAACTCAATCTTTATATAATTTCGACACGATAAGAAAAAATCTATAATGTTGAGTTTCGTAAGTTTTGAAATCTATATTCATGTAATCAATTACTCTTTGACTATGCTCGACGATTCACGAACAATTATGTATAATTAAATATGTAAAAAAATATATAAATGTATATATTAAATTGAATGAATATAATAACATTCAATCATCTGAATTAAAGGCGTAAAGTAATATACAAAATAATTAAGATGTTATTAAAATAAATATATATAGATATATATATATATGTATATGAATTATGTACACAATTAATATTATATGAATGTAGTAATATATATAATATATATAAATATTATATGTTCTAATATGTTGTCTTATAGAATATATATTATCTATGTAGTGATATGTAAAGTTAATTATATTATTTGAAATTACAAGTTAGAATATAAGTGATACATCAATATTACTTTCATTATTATTACTAAGGTTAATAATAATATTAATATTTGTATTATTAATATTATTAATTCTAATACGAGATATAAATATTTATATATATATATATATATAATTTGACATGCATAAGTTATATTATTATTCATATTATTATCATTATTAAAAATATTAATTAATAAGATTATTATTATCATTAGTATTAATTAAGTTATCAAATTTATCAATTATTATATTATTTATAATCTTTTATCAATAATATGATTATCATTAAAAAAATAGAAACATTATCCTATTTAATTTAGTATTATGATTATTATCATTAATTTTTTTATCATTATTATTATAATTACTAGAGAATAGTATAACCTATTATGTTATTATTACCATTATCATTCGTAATCATTATTATTACTATAGATATCAATATTAGTATTACTATAAAAATAATACAAGTTAAATATTAATGTAATGAAATATCATTATTATTATTAAAAGTATTAAAATTTATATAATTATTGGTATTATTATAAAACAACTTATTAATATTATCATCATTATTATTAACATTATTATTTATAATTTACTATTATCATTATTATTATTAGTTATTATAATATTATAATTAATATATTTTTTAATATATATATATATATATATATATATATATATATATATATATATATATATATATATATATATATAATTCTTAAAGACAAAATTATGCAGATTCAGTTTGACATCAACATCCAACTTATATTCTTTGCTCCCTAAAATACTGTATGACTATTTAAGAATCGAATAAGATCTTGCAAGATTACAAAAATCGTTTGAAATCATATTCAACCTTTATTTATTTTATTATTTTCCCTGTCCTTGATTAGGAAAATTGACATCACAAATTTGTATGTAATCGATCAATTCTTGTGTCAATTAATTCAGTAGACTTTTTGTCATCAAGTATAATTTACACAGTATATCAATCTACCTCAATTTTTCTTGAATTAAACCAAAAAGTTGAAGAACACCGATAAATAGCTCTGTTCTTGACTCCTTTTACAAAAACTCGATTTTGAAATAAATATTAAAAATGTAATAATGTAGTATTGTTAGGAATTCTCTGCTAAATCTTTCTGCAAAATTGGAGCTCTCAATTCATCATAACGAATCTTAATTTTTGAGTCAAACTCTTATTTTTAAAAAGTCAAACGTTTGTTCATCATTAAATTCGAATTTTTTTTGATGTTTTAAGTTGAATTGATGATTCCTAAGGTTTGTATATACAATTTGAAAACAAATTCATGTAGGAAATTTTATTCAAAACGATCTCCATATCGAATTCAAATTTTTTTTTATTTCATCACAGCGACGAGCTATGTTCTTCTTTTCTTTTATTTTATTTATTTTTTTTATTTATTTTTTTTATTTCTTTAACTGATAAAAGGCATCGCGTTTATAAATAATTTTTTTTCCTGTATTACATCAATACTCAATGATATTAGGAATTAAGTGGAGTAATCAAATAAAAATTAAGATTGAAGAAGAAGGAGAAGGAAACACAGGATTACGGGATAATTAAGTTGGGTTGGTTGATTATAACAGAAAAATACATATGGCGGAATGGTTTGATGTGTTAAGGGTTAGCCAGGGGGTCTCGGATTCGAACCCTGGCAGTGTCATTCTATTCTTTTTGGGCCGATTTCTGAGGTAGTTTAATTGTATTTATTATTATTATTATTATTATTATTATTATTATTATTATTATTATTATTATTATTATTATTATTATTATTATTATTATTATTATTATTATTATTATTATTATTATTGTTGTTATAATTATTATTATTGTTATCATAATTAAGTGTTATTATCCTTAATACTAATAACATGCCTTTTATTATCAATAGTATTAGGATTACTATCATTTTTTGTTATAAATATTAGTATCATTATTATTATTATCACGAATAACATAAATATTATTGTCGATAATATCATTACTATTATCTATATGATTATCATTAATAAGTAATGCAACTTATTATTATTTTTGTAAATATTAGTAATTGTACCATTCTTAGTACTATTATTATTAATATTATGAATATGTTTAGGATTATTATTATTGTTATAAAACAATATAGGTTATTATTACTCTCACTAATATTAGTATAAATATCATTTTCGTAATTATTAGTTTTACTATTATTATTATTAACAAATGTATCAATTTTAACAATATCGTTATTTATATTAGTATTATCAATATTAAGAAAGTTATTATTATTAGTAAATCATTATTATCAAAACTATCATTTCCGTTACAAATAAATATTTTGTACCTAAAATATACTTAATACATATATTATAATCATATTAATAGTTTATATATCACCTACCAATTATAATAACATTATTTATATAAATAATTATATATAACGAATTAAGAATATTTTCATATAATACTAACCATATATATATATATATATATATATATATATATATATATATATATATATATAACCAAATATATAGATATTAAACATTTAAAATATATATACAAACTAAATAAGTATAGTATATAATTCAAGTTATAATATATAAACTTGTGCCAATACGATTATACATTTTAATATATATACAAATGATATAGGTTCGTGAATCCGAGGCCAACCCTGCATTGTTCAGTTTGTCTAATGTTGTCATATGTATTTTTACTACAAAATACATTAGGTGAGTTTCATTTGCCTTTTTACCCTTTACGTTTTTGGGAAGAGAATACATGCAAATACTTTATTAAATGTTTTACAATATTTATATGTGTGAGTTTTATTAATCCCCTTTTAAATACTTTTGCAATATATATATTTTTGGGACTGAGAATACATGCGCTGTTTTATAACTGTTTTACGAAATAGACACAAGTAATCGAAACTACATTATATGGTTGAATGATCGAAATCGAATATGCCCCTTTATAGTCTGGTAATCTAAGAATTAGGGAACAGGCACCCTAATTGACACGAACTCTAAAGATAGATCTATCGGGCCCAACAAGCCCCATCCAAAGTACTGGATGCTTTAGTACTTCGAAATTTATATCATGTCTGAAGGAGGATCCCGAAATGATGGGGATATTCTTATATGCATATTGTGAATGTCGGTTACCAGGTGTTCAATCCATATGAATGATATTTGTCTCCATGTGTGGGATGTATATTTATGAGAACTGGAAATGAAAATCTTGTGGTCTATTAAAATGATAGAAATGATTATTTATGATAAACTAATGAACTCACCAACCTTTTGGTTGACACTTGAAAGCATGTTTATTCTCAGGTACGAAAGAAATCTTCCGCTATGCATTTGCTCATTTTAGGGATATTATTTGGAGTCATTCATGACATATTTCAAAAGACGTTGCATTCGAGTCGTTGAGTTCATCAAGATTAATATTAAGTCAATTATAGTTAGATATATTATGAAATGGTATGCATTCCGTCAACTTTCGATGTAATGAAATATTGTCTTTTCAAAAACGAATGCAATGTTTGTAAAATGTATCATATAGAGGTCAAATACCTCGCGATGTAATCAACTATTGTGAATCGATTATAATCGATACGGACTTCGTTCGGATGGATTAGGACGGGTCGTTAGAGTTGGTATCAGAACGGTGGTCTTAGCGAACCAAGTCTGCATTAGTGTGTCTAACTGATAAGTCATTAGGATGCATTAGTGAGTCTAGGATTCGACCGTGTCTGCATGTCAAAAGTTTTGCTTATCAATTCGTGTCGAAAATTACCTGCTTATCATTCTTAGGAAATTACTTGCTTATCATTCTTAATCTAGACATATCTTACTGCCTAGATTGCATGAATAGTGTATAGAAAAAATTCATATCTTAGCGTATCTGCTACTTCATATCTTAGCGTATCTATTATTGTTACTTTTGCCTGACAACTTTCGTAGATTCCTCCGTAATTTATGGGATTTTAGTATTATATATGCATATGTAAACTATGTATTGCAGGGTACTAATCTACATCCTATAATCTATTTCGTATCGAAAATACTTCATTTAATCGTACGAGATAAATCACTCAACCAGTTCGAGTCCCTCAGATTTCGATAGCTATTCCGATAATTATTCCGACAACTATTCCGCTGTGGATTTCCACTCGAGCTCCGAAAGCAATGTAACCGGAATGAGTCAACCAATTAGCCATTATTTATTCTGGATGAATTGGAGATGGGTTCATAGTCGACTTAATCAATGGAGACGCTAAGAAAGCGATCTTTTCCTTCAATCAAATTCACCTCTTGACGAATAACCCGAAGCACTTATCGGTGAATCAATCCGAAACACCATCTTCACCCTCATTTCTAGAGTAGCTCGACATGATTATATTCTATTCACAAATTGAAACCTTATTCATCTTCTCGTTCCTACCGACAAGTATCCTGGAGTAATACAAGAAGTCAACGAACTTCGCGATCGAGTAATCAATTTGGAGAATATGGTGCAAAACGTACCAACTTCAGCAACATCACCGATACCAATAGTACCATCAATAACAGCACCCGTACCATCAACAATCCATGCCTCAACATCTCATTTTGTACCTCGAGTATAATCATCGTTCTACGTATCGTTCTACATCAATTATCTTCGTTCTTCATGGCAATTATGTAATCTCTAATATTTTAGAGATTATGTATTCTAGCTCTAACGGTAAATCAAATGAGATTAATATTATATTAACTCATTAAATCTATAATTGCATCTTAAGAAAATATATATGTTTATATAATTTCATAAAGATTGTAAATTAAAAATTCTTTCGTACAAACTGTTAATGGTGAAAATATTTTAACGGGTAGGTAATACCCGAGGAATATTTAGATTTTACATTAATAAGTTACATTGTACATTCTTTGAATCTGATTCAACAGTCATTTACTATTCTACTTACATCCATCGATAAACGTATCCGTTCACCACAGAATAACCATTTTCATTAAATTTTATATTTGGATTTTGACCTATCAGAATCCAACAAGTGGCATAATGAAGAACACATTGGACAAAATAAAATTTGTTAGAAACAAACAATTTAACTATGAGAAAATTTTGTTAAGAATTCATGCTAACTGTTCCTAGCTAACTGGTTACATTTTATTTATCGCAATTTAATTATCCCAATTTATATTCTCGCAATCTACATTCTCGCAATTTTATTTATTGTCATTTAATTTCTGTATTTATTTTACGCACATTAAATATCGGGACACGTATACAAGGTTTTGACATATCATATCGACGCATATATATATATATATATATATATATATATATATATATATATATATATATATATATATATATATATATATATATATATATATATATATATATATATATATATATATATATATATTATTTGGAATAACCATAGACACTCTATATGCAGTAATGATTGAATTCTCTATACAGGGTTGAGATTAATTCTACAATAACATATATAATTTGAGTTGTGATCGAGTCTGAGACATGTACACGGGTCACGATACGTATTAATTAATTCGAATATTATATATTAAATTATATATGAATTGTTGAATTGCTAAATGTGGACTATCAATCGAGGACTACCAACATTGGACAATTAAAATGAATTAAAATATTGATTATAAACTAAACAAATCTTCAAGTTTGCCACTTGATTTCATCTTAAACCTCAATTGTATCTTGACGATTACAATCTGCATTCAAACCTTTCATGATTATTGAAATCACCTCAATCGATAGGATGAATCAACCGCACTTCATCTACGGAAGGAAAGATTTATGCATATAGTTATGCACCTGAGAAACTCTCGGCAACTGAGTAAAAGTTTAACACGTAGCCGTGTCAGATCCTTTGGCATTTATTAGCAAAAATAACTTTGCGATCCCTTTTCAAAGTAGCAAATTTTGTCACAGCTTCCGCAAATCAACTTCGACTTTTCGTTCGAAACAACATTATTATCACCTTGATTTATATGTATGCTCTTTTATTGTTACCGGGGAACCTTTTATATTCCACCATATTACCATCAGCGTTTAATCATCTAAAAACACAATTCTCTTGAAATCACCTCAGATCGATAACCAATGATTCAGATATGGTAGCAGTAATTGTAGAGGAATCGGCAATCAGTACTTTGAAAACTCACAGCATATCTACATCAACAGTTATATGTATAACATTTATCTCTTAGAATAATGATCTTCCATTCTGAAATTTTGAAAAGCACCCAGCCTACGAGTTAATACATTGAACTTTGAAAAAGCTGAATTAAGCAGCAGAAACTGTAGATAATCATAAACCACCTTAACCGTCGAAAGTTTGATGATAAAGAATGGAATATTAGAAACACTCAATAGAAAATTTAGAGTACCGAAAAGCGGATTATGCGAAACTATGAAATAAGCCGTGGACAACTCACAAAGAATAAGTTTGACTTCAATGAATCCAAATGAATCAATGTCTGCTGAAGTCTTTAGCGAATATCTTGCTCTTTACTCTAAACCCTTGCGGACAATAGTTTCCATCATCCTCTGATCTTAGATATTCAAAGATATTATCGTATCTTTCATTATAAATATCCTCCATATTTCTGAAGATATTTTCATAACTATTCTTATCTGAAATCATTAATCTCTTTGTGCTATCAGTGTTACATCATATAGAAACTGTTAGTTTCTATATTCTGTAAACTTTTGAGTTTAAATTATTAATGTTTTTGAAGTAGTGTTGGAAATTGATGCATGAGTTAGTATAATATAATGACACTTGATCAACGTGATTATATTACAATAAGTCATCCTGAGTTTCTAAATGGAATGTGATGATTCACAGATCATAACGTCATCATGTGCTATGTTACACAACTCTTACGTTCTGTCTAATCTATAAACATATCAAGAACATATTTTTCTTAATAGTTCTATCTTTCTTTAATTCTGGTAATTTGACAAGTCAAATTGTGCTATTACCATTTTTTCTTAGGACATTAACGATGTTCATTCTGAAACTTATATCTGCGAATTCTGGACCATTACAAGAGATGCCCAATCGCAAGAAGAAGAAACGAAAGGACAAAACTCCGAAATAGATATTGGAATATAAATCGCAGCAAATAGGGGGAGTATTAACTGGGAATGACAATGATTATTGAAAAATAGAAGCAAGGACTTCGAAGTATAAGAGAAAATATAAAGCCCAATGACAACACCGAAATTACAAACTGTGGATGTCAGTGCGTATAGCAATATAAAGACACTGGAGGATTATAAATACAATAATCCCTAAAGCATAGTAGAAATAGACAGATTCTTCCAGTGGGAGTTGGAAAAGAAGAACGATCATTGCGATAGTCAGAATAAGAACAAGGATTAGAACCGGATTAAGCATTATTATAATCTTTTGGATATATGAACTAAGAAAGATTGTATAGAAGTGGTGGAAACTAATGGAACGGGAAAAGGTAAATTTATAATGGAAATATCAGACAGAGTAATCGAGGCAGATCACCGTAATTAATTATAGAGATCTTAATTCCCTTATTCGCCGAAGAATCAAATCTTTTAGATTTCAAAAATTTTCTTTAATCCCTCAAATTCCGGAATTCAACCCTGACTCTGTCAAGAGTTAAGACGCACCTTATTTTTTTAAATTCAACCATGACTAGTCAAAAGTTATGATGAAACATGTCCTTCTTATTTCACTCTTCTGTGATAGCTTCATTCACACGCTTCTATTAATCGAATCATTTTATCCATATTACTCAATGATGATAAAACTCTATTTTTCAACTCATATTCGTCATAAAAACATTTTTATTGTTAATCATGACCGCCTCACTCAAATTTTGGGATGAAATTTCTTTAACGGGTAGGTACTGTGACGACCCGGGAATTTTCGACCAAATTTAAACTCAATCTTTATATAATTTCGACACGATAAGTAAAAATCTGTAATGTTGAGTTTCGTAAGTTTTGAAATCTATATTCATGTAATCAATTACTCTTTGACTATGCTCGACGATTCACGAACAATTATGTGTAATTAAATATGTAAAAAATATATATATAAATGTATATATTAAATTGAATGAATATAATAACATTCAATCATCTGAATTAAAGGCGTAAAGTAATATACAAAATAATTAAGATGTTATTAAAATAAATATATATAGATATATATGTATATGAATTATGTACACAATTAATATTATATGGATATAGTAATATATATAATATATATAACTATTAGATATTCTAATATGTTGTCTTATAGAATATATATTATCTATGTAGTAATATGTAAAGTTAATTATATTATTTGAAATTACAAGTTAGAATATAAGTGATACATCAATATTACTTTCATTATTATTACTAAGGTTAATAATAATATTAATATTTGTATTATTAATATTATTAATTCTAATACGAGATATAAATATTTATATATATATAAAATTTGACATGCATAAGTTATATTATTATTCATATTATTATCATTATTAAAAATATTAATTAATAAGATTATTATTATCATTAGTATTAATTAAGTTATGAAATTTATCAATTATTATATTATTTATAATCTTTTATCAATAATATGATTATCATTAAAAATAGAAACATTATCCTATTTAATTTAGTATTATGATTATTATCATTAATTTTTTTATCATTATTATTATAATTATTAGAGAATAGTATAACCTATTATGTTATTATTACCATTATCATTCGTAATCATTATTATTATTACTATAGATATCAATATTAGTATTACTATAAAAATAATACAAGTTATTTTTATTATCTTACTAATTATACTTAACATTAATATTAATGTAATGAAATATCATTATTATTATTAAAAGTATTAAATTTTATATAATTATTTGTATTATTATAAAAAAACTTATTAATATTATCATCATTATTAATATCATTATTATTAACATTATTATTTATAATTTACTATTATCATTATTATTATTAGTTATTATAATATTATAATTAATATATTTTTTAATATATATATATATATATATATATATATATATATATATATATATATATATATATATATATATATATATATATATATATATATATATATATATATATATATATATATATATATAATTCTTAAAGACAAAATTATGCAGATTCAGTTTGACATCAACATCCAACTTATATTCTTTGCTCCCTAAAATACTGTATGACTATTTAAGAATCGAATAAGATCTTGCAAGATTACAAAAATCGTTTGAAATCATATTCAACCTTTATTTATTTTATTATTTTCCCTGTCCTTGATTAAGAAAATTGACATCACAAATTTGTATGTAATCGATCAATTTCCTGTGTCAATTAATTCAGTAGACTTTCTGTCATCAAGTATAATTTACACAGTATATCAATCTACCTCAATTTTTCTTGAATTAAACTAAAAAGTTGAAGAACACCGATAAATACCTCTGTTCTTGACTCCTTTTACAAAAACTCGATTTTGAAATAAATCTTAAAAATGTAATAATGTAGTATTGTTAGGAATTCTCTGCTAAATCTTTCTGCAAAATTGGAGCTCTCAATTCATCATAACGAATCTTAATTTTTGAGTCAAACTCTTATTTTTAAAAAGTCAAACGTTTGTTCATCATTAAATTCGAAATTTTTTTGATGTTTTAAGTTGAATTGATGATTCCTAAGGTTTGTATATACAATTTGAAAACAAATTCATGTAGGAAATTTTATTCAAAACGATCTCCATATCGAATTCAATTTTTTTTTATTTCATCACAGCGACGAGCTGTGTTCTTCTTTTCTTTTCTTTTATTTATTTTTTATTTATTTCTTTAACTGATAAAAGGCATCGCGTTTATAAATAATTTTTTTTCCTGTATTACATCAATACTCAATGATATTAGGAATTAAGTGGAGTAATCAAATAAAAATTGAGATTGAAGAAGAAGGAGAAGGAAACACAGGATTACAGGATAATTAAGTTGGGTTGGTAGTTTATAATAGAAAAATACATATGGCGGAATGGTTTGATGTGTTAAGGGTTAGCCAGGGGGTCTCGGGTTCGAACCCTGGCAGTGTCATTCTATTCTTTTTGGGCCAATTTCTGAGGTAGTTTAATTGTATTTATTATTATTATTATTATTATTATTATTATTATTATTATTATTATTATTATTATTATTATTATTATTATTATTATTATTATTATTGTTATAATTATTATTGTTATAATTATTATTATTTTTATCATAATTAAGTGTTATTATCCTTAATACTAATAACATGCCTTTTATTATCAATAGTATTAGGATTACTATCATTTTTTTTATAAATATTAGTATCATTATTATTATTATTATCACGAATAACATAAATATTATTGTCGATAATATCATTACTATTATCTATGTGATTATCATTAATAAGTAATGCAACTTATTATTATTTTTGTAAATATTAGTAATTGTGCCATTCTTAGTACTATTATTATTAATATTATGAATATGTTTAGGATTATTATTATTGTTATAAAACAATACAGGTTATTATTACTCTCACTAATATTAGTATAAATATCATTTTCGTAATTATTAGTTTTACTATTATTATTATTAACAAATGTATCAATTTTAACAATATCGTTATTTATATTAGTATTATCAATATTAAGAAAGTTATTATTATTAGTAAATCATTATTATCAAAACTATCATTTCCGTTACAAATAAATATTTTGTACCTAAAATATACTTAATACATATATTATAATCATATTAATATTTTATATATCACCTACCAATTACAATAACATTATTTATATAAATAATTATATATAACGAATTAAGAATATTTTCATATAATACTAACCATATATATATATATATATATATATATATATATATATATATATATATATATATATATATATATATAGATATATTAATATAACCAAATATATAGATATTAAACATTTAAAATATATACACAAACTAAATAAGTATAATATATAAGTCAAGTTATAATATATAAACTTGTGCGAATACGATTATACATTTTAATATATATACAAATGATATAGGTTCGTGAATCCGAGGCCAACCCTGCATTGTTCAGTTTGTCTAATGTTGTCATATGTATTTTTATTACAAAATACATTAGGTGAGTTTCATTTGCCTTTTTACCCTTTACGTTTTTGGGCTGAGAATACATGCAAATACTTTATTAAATGTTTTACAATATTTATATGTGTGAGTTTCATTAATCCCTTTTTAAATGCTTTTGCAATATATATATTTTTGGGACTGAGAATACATGCGCTGTTTTATAACTGTTTTACGAAATAGACACAAGTAATCGAAACTACATTATATGGTTGAATGATCGAAATCGAATATGCCCCTTTATAGTCTGGTAATTTAAGAATTAGGGAACAGACACCCTAATTGACGGGAACTATAAAGATAGATCTATCGGGCCCAACAAGTCCCATCTAAAGTACCGGATGCTTTAGTACTTCGAAATTTATATCATCTCCGAAGGAAGATCCCGGAATGATGGGGATATTCTTATATGCATATTGTAAATGTCAGTTACCAGGTGTTCAATCCATATGAATGATTTTTGTCTCCATGTGTGGGATGTATATTTATGAGAACTGGAAATGAAAATCTTGTGGTCTATTAAAATGATAGAAATGATTATTTATGATAAACTAATGAACTCACCAAACTTTTGGTTGACACTTGAAAGCATGTTTATTCTCAGGTACGAAAGAAATCTTCCGCTGTGCATTTGCTCATTTTAGGGATATTATTTGGAGTCATTCATGACATATTTCAAAAGACGTTGCATTCGAGTCGTTGAGTTCATCAAGATTAATATTAAGTCAATTATAGTTAGATATATTATGAAATGGTATGCATGCCATCAACTTTCGATGTAATGAAATATTGTCTTTTCAAAAACGAATGCAATGTTTGTAAAATGTATCATATAGAGGTCAAATACCTCGCGATGTAATCAACTATTGTGAATCGTTTATAATCGATACGGACTTCGTCCGGATGGATTAGGACGGGTCGTTAGATTTTGTGTGTGTTTTTCGCAGAAAAAAATGGGTGTGGGTGTTGGGGACTGGTCTGTTCGACCAGTTAACCCAGCTGGGTTTTGCTACCTCCGCGAGTGCGGATGTGGGTACCTACAAAGTACCGCGAGTGCAGTTTTTCCCATTTTTTTTATATATAAAACCTTTATTAATAAAACAATTACTTGATTAATTTAAATTTTGTTTTCCTTTTTATTTAAGACGAGGTTGTTTCGGTACGTTGACCTAGTCCGTCCCTCGACAAATTTTTAAAAAATTCGTCATTTTAAAGCGTTGCTTTAAAAGCAAAGATTTTTGGGTTTTTTAATGTTTTTGGCATACTTTAAATCAATAAGATTAAAAATAATGATAATAAAATTTCTCGTCCCGCCCTCGGGTAAAGCAATTTCGGTTTAACGACCTAGTTTTCAACTCACGACGAATTTTAAAAATCATATTTTTAACTTAGTGAAATAAAGTAAATTTTTGTTTTTAAATTCACACCAAACTTAAATTTAAATGCAAAAAAAATTCATAGTATTAAAATTAAAAAATCACACCAAATTTATATTATATTTTTGTTTTTAAACATACAAACTTAGATCAAAAATACTAAATTTTTTTTTTAATATTTACAAACTTAAATATATTGATTTTAAAAAGTTTACAATAATAATTTAATATTAATTTTAAAAACATGGTAAAAATTAAAATTAAAAATCTTTTTGGTCTTTTATCCCCTTTAATCAATCAAATATTATCAAAAATATATGCCCCTCTTTTCGGTAAAGTAATTTTGGTTCCATAACCTAGTTTTACTCCTGATGAATTTTTGAAATATTTTAAGTTGATTGATTAAAGATATTTATACCTTAAGAATAAACGGTAAAGTTCGCAGTGATGTAATAAATTTTTGTATGATATCAATAATTTCGGTTGCAGAACTTAATTTTATTGAATACCAATTTAATACTTTATAGCGAACAATTTAGCGTTTAATATCAAAAGGTTAAAAGCAATAAAAATAAAAATAAAAACTGTACATACTTACCTGTGAGATAGAATTCTCAGTGACCTGCTTTAGCCCACTCATAAGATAGTCGGACTAATTGGTTTTCCATAGCTACATAGGCGTAACCTCGAGCATTCAACGATTTTTCTTCTAAACATATGAACGGTCCTTCTCTGCATAAAGTAACAAACTCGGTATTGGAATATGTCTGATTCGTCGAGCATTTTCCTTCGTGTGACCATTTTCTGCATTTGTGACATCATTCAAGGTGTCGTGCTCTTCTTTTCGCTGCGGATTTTGATTTTCCTTTACCAAAATGTAACTTATTATGATCGTTCCTGAGTTCTTTTCTTACTCCATCCAATTTGGCTCTTATTACTGACACTAGGTCACTCGGGAGTGTGTCATTATTACGTTTAGTAATCAAAGCGTGTAGCATTAGACCATGGTTCAGATCAAAGGAATTCTTCATCTCGTAAAACCTAAAAAAAATAAAAATTCAGAACGGGGGGAGAAGACTAGTTCTTTAGGGTCTCCTTGGGAAAGACCATTCGGATTCCATTCTCAGAAACTACACGAAAACAGAATATCTAACTCTAACAGAAATAAATATTTCCCTAAAAAGATTCGAACCTTTCCACACTTAATTAGCTGTGGTGTCGAAATTGTGATTAACTTCGTTGTCAACTTCCATCGGACTATCTATGTAATGTTTAACTCTGTGACCATTAACTTTAAATTCAATCCCATTTGAATTTATTAACTCTACTGTTCTGTACGGGAAAACTCTCTTGACTATGAATGTTCCAGACCATCATGATTTTAATTTTCCAGGAAATAGCTTGAATCGTGAATTGAAAAGAAGAACTATGTCTCCTTCTTTGAATTCTTTTGAACTTCTGATTCTTTTATCATGCCATTTCTTCGTTCTTTCTTTATATATTAACGAATTTTCATATGCTTCATGTCTTAATTCTTCTAATTCGTTTAATTGACTTAACCGTAGACGTCCGGCTTCATGTAAATCAAGATTACATGTCTTCAGAGCCCAAAATGCTTTGTGCTCTATTTCTACTGGAAGATGACATGCTTTTCCGTAAACGAGTCTAAAAGGTGTGGTTCCAATTGGAGTTTTGTAGGCTGTTCTAAAAGCCCAGAGTGCATCCTCTAATTTCATGGACCATTCCTTCGGATTTGATCCTACGATTTTTTCTAGAATACGTTTTAAAGCTCGGTTGGTATTTTCAACTTGTCCACTTGTTTGTGGATGATAAGCGGTTTAGATTTTATGAGTTACTCCATATCTTTTGAGAACTTTCTCAAGTTGATTATTACAGAAATGAGTACCCCGATCACTTATTAAAGCTTTCGGTGTTCCAAACCTTGCAAAAAGACGTTTTAAAAAGTTGTAGTCAACTCGTGCATCGTTAGTTGGGAGAGCTTGTGCTTCCGCCCATTTAGATACATAATCAATGGCAACGAGAATGTAGAGATTATTATGAGATTTTGGAAATGGACCCATAAAGTCAATACCCCAAATGTCAAATACTTCACATACTTGAATGACATTTTGTGGCATTTCATCACGTTGTCTTATTTTTTCGGCCCTTTGACATGCATCACAGGATTTGCAAAGAAGGTGTGCATCTTTGAAAATTGTAGGCCAATAGAATCTAGCATCGTAAATTTTTCTAGCTGTGAGTTGAGGCCCATAATGCCCTCCTGTTGGTCCTGTGTGACAATGGTTTAAGATTTAACTATCTTCATCTCCGAATACACATCAGCGTATTATTCCATCGGGACAACTTTTAAACAAAAGTGGATCTTCCCAGAAATAGTGTTTTATATCACTAAAGAATTTCTTTCGTTTTTGGTACGACAATCCTTTTTCAAGGAATCCACATACTAAGTAGTTTGCATAGTCTGCAAATCATGGAATTTCACTATAATCTATCTTCAAAAGATATTCATCAGGAAAGTTGTCTTGTATGGCCGATTCATTGAGAACTTCTAATTCAGGATTTTCAAGACGAGAAAGATGATCAGCGGCGAGATTTTCTGCTCCCTTTTTATCTCGGATTTCAATATCGAACTCTTGTAAGAGTAAGATCTAACGGATTAATCGTGGTTTAGCATCTTTTTTTGAAAATAGGTATCTTAGAGCAGAATGGTCGGTATAGACCACCGTTTTAGTTAGAACGAGATATGAACGAAATTTGTCAAAAGCAAAGACAATGGCAAGGAGTTCTTTTTCAGTAGTTGTGTAATTCGTTTGTGCTCCTTGTAACGTCTTACTAGCGTAATAAATAGGTTGAAAACGTTTTTCAATCATTTGTCCTAAAACGGCTCCCATTGCAAAATCACTTGCATCGCACATGAGTTCAAATGGTAGATTCCAATTTGGAGTTATCATGATCGGCGCATTAGTGAGTTTTTATTTAAGAATATTAAAAGATTTTATGCATTCATCTAAAAAGATGAATGGAGCATCCTTTTCTAGGAGTTTATTCATAGGAGTGGCAATTTTAGAAAAATCTTTTATGAAACGTCGGAAAAAACCGGCATGCCCTAGAAAACTCCTAACTCCTCTAACATTGGTGGGATGTGGAAGTTTAGCAATTACATCTACTTTAGCTCTATTCACTTCAATTCCTTCCTTTGAAATTCTATGACCGAGAACGATGCCTTCTTTAACCATGAAATGGCATTTCTCCCAATTATGTACTAGATTTGATTGTTCGCATCTAATAAGCATTCCTTCAAGATTAACTAGACATGATTCAAATGTATCACCGAAGATTGAAAAGTCATCCATGAAAACTTCCATGCATTCTTCTATCATGTCGTGAAAAATCGCCATCATGCACCTTTGAAAGGTTGCAGGGGCGTTGCAAAGTCCAAATGGCATGCGTTTGTAAGCAAAAGTACCATAAAGGCACGTGAATGTGGTTTTCTCTTGGTCCCCGAGTGCTATTGGGATTTGAAAATATCCGGAAAAACCATCAAGAAAATAATAGTAACTATTTCCGGCTAATCTTTCCAAAACATTTAATCAATGAAAGGTAAGGGAAAGTGATCTTTTCTGGTGGCGTCATTTAATTTTCTATAATCAATACAAACACGCCATCCTGTTACAGTCATAGTAGGAATAACCTCATTTTTCTCATTTGTGATGACAGTCATGCCACCCTTCTTAGGTACGCATTGAACTGGGCTTACACATGGACTATCAGAGATTGGATAAATTAAACCTGCATCTAGCAGTTTAATAATTTTTTTCTTAACAACATCTTGCATATTAGGATTTAGTCTTCGTTGGCGTTGCACATACGTTTTATGACCTTCTTCCATAAGGATTTTATGTGTGTAATACGAAGGACTTATTCCTTTAATGTCATGAATCTTCCATGCAATAGATGGTTTATGAGCTTTTAGCGCAGAAATGAGTTGAGATTTTTCATTTTCAGTAAGAGAAGACGATATTATTACAGGTAATTCAGATTCACCATGTAAATAAGCATATTCCAAATGGTTTGGAAGTAGTTTTAACTCTAATGTCGGTGGTTCTTCTATCGATGATTTGTATCGATATCTGTCTTCTTCTTTTAGCATTTGAATTTCTTCCGTTGTTGGTTCATATCCATTAGCCATAAGTGTAGCTAACATTTCAGTTTCATCAATTGGTTTAGTACCTTCTCCTAAAGAACATTCCCCTGTTCATTGTAATTCTAGAAATTCTTCTAACAATTCTGCATGTGAATCTATAGTTTGAATATAATAACATGTATCATCTGTAGATTGCGGTTGTTGCATGGCTCTATCCACAGAAAAGGTAACACTCTCGTCCTCTATACTTAGGGTCAGTTTCTTACCAAACACGTCTATTATTGTTTTATCCGTGTTTAAGAATAGTCTTCCTAATATGAGAGGAACTCGAGAATCTTCTTCCATGTCCAGAATAACAAAATCTACTGGAAATACTAAAGTACCAACTTTAACTAGCATGTTTTCTATTATCCCTCTAGGATATTTTACTGACCGATCGGCTAGTTGTATGCTTATTCGTGTTGGTTTCAATTCTCCAAGGTCTAGTTTAGCGTATAGTGAATACGGCATTAGATTTATACTAGCACCTAAGTCTACCAATGCTTCTATTGAACTAAGACTACCCAGAAAACATGGAATTGTGAAACTTCCTGGATCTGATAATGTTTCTGGTATCTTATTCAACAGCACTGCAGAACAATTAGCATTCATAGTAACAGCCGAGAGTTCTTCCATTTTCTTTCTATTTGTAATTAGATCTTTCAAGAATTTAGCATATCTAGGCATTCCTGAAATCACATCAATGAAAGGAAGATTTACATTTATTTGTTTAAACATATCCAAGAATTTGGATTGCTCGGCTTCAAGTCTTTCTTTTCTCATTTTACTTGGGTAAAGAAGTGGTGGTTGGTATGGTTTAACATAAGGTTTAGCCTTAACTGTATTATCTTCATTAACCTTTTCAACTAACCGGTTCTTTTTCCTTATCTTGATCAGACTGTGGTTCTTGTGGATTAGGAATAGAGTCATCAGAAATTATAGGTATTTCAGGTGGTTTAAGTGTAATATCACTTCTTGTGGTAATGGCTTTAGCTGTTTCATTCCGGGGGTTAGCATTTGTATCACTAGGTAGACTTCCCAGTTTTCTTTCACCTATCAACCTTGCTAGGTTACTTACTTCTTGTTCTAAATTTTGAATAGAAGCTTGTTGATTTCTAAATGCTTGAGCATTTTGTTCATTGGTTTGTTTCTGAGATGTGAAAAACTGCGTTTGAGATTCAACTAGCTTCGACATCATATCTTCTAAATTTGGCTTTTTATCATCGGTTTGTGGTGGTTTGTTTTGAAAAATAGGTCTTTGCTGATTGTAAGTATTGTTGGATACTTGCTGATTGCTAGGACCTTGTTAGTTGTTGTATAGAACATTTCGGTTATAATTCTGATTTTGATTGTAGATTGGTCTTGGCGGTTGATAATTATTCTGATAATTATTTCCAGGCCTTTGGTTCATGTATGAAACATTCTCTCTTTGTTCCATTGTTTGTTCAATACTGAGACAATCTTTTGTTAAATGTGGTCCTCCACACTGCTCACAACTATTTCGTATTGAGTGAATATCTTTAGTCATTTTTTTCATTCGTCTCTCAACAACATCTATCTTTGCAGAAATGGAATCAAAGTCATTGCTAGAATCGGCTCTAACTGCTTTAGATGATCTAACGATATCTTTTTATTAATGCCACTCATGTGAGTGGGAAGCAGTGTTATCAATAATTTTGTAAGCGTCAGTTGCTGTTTTCTTCGTAATGGAACCACCAGCTGCTATATCGATGTCTTTTCTTGTAGTTATGTCGCATCCTTGGTAGAATATTTGTACTATTTGACAAGTGTCTAAATCATGTTGCGGACATCCTCTCAATAACTTTCCAAATCTTGTCCACGCTTCATGTAGAGTTTCATTTGGCTTCTGCGTAAACGTAACAATTTCTCCTTGAAGTCTCACGGCTTTAGATGCCGAAAAGAATTGTTTAAGAAATTTTTCAACTAAAACATCCCATGTATCAATCGCCCCTTCAGGTAACAATTCTAACCAATCTTTGGCTTCTCCCTTTAAAGTCCAGGGAAATAACATGAGATATATTTGTTCATCCTCAACTTCTCTTATTTTAAATAGAGTGCAGATCCTATTAAATGTACGAAGATGTTCGTTTGGATCTTCTTTCGGCGCATCACTAAATTGCCATTGATTAGTTACCATGTGTAGGATTTGTCCTTTGATTTCATAATCTAGCGCATTAATGTCTGGTTGAGTAATTGCGTGACCTTGGCCAGTGCGTTTAGCTCGCATTCGATCTTCCATGCTTAGAGGTTCCAGATTATCCATGATTGAATTTGTTGAATCTGAATCACTAGAGGATTCTGATTTAATGGTTGGTTCCTCGACAATTTCTGTTTGAATAATTGGTGGTTCCGGAGGAAAGATTAGTGGTTCAAGATCTCTGAATTGTCCCTGAATATCCTCCGGATTCTCAATTGTGAGGTCTGGTTCAAAAAATAGATTATCAGAAATTTGAATTGGAGTACTTGGTCGACTGGATGACGATTCTAAAGAAAAATCAACGCCGACAATATTGGCTAGATGTCTTGATCGCGTTACAGGTGGTGAACGTACGAAAGGTGGTGAACGTTTTGCTCGGTGCATTCACTGAATATCCTATTAGTTATAAAATATAAAAATTATATAAGTTATCAAATTAATAGACTTTTCTGATTTTGCCCACGTTTCGAATAGCCAATAGATGCAGCAGGTAGCCAGGACCCTTTAAATCGGAAGCCCACAACTCGCCACTAACAAATCCAACTATTACTACGAACCAGAAAATTTTGGATGTCTATCAAATTAACCACTTAAAATAATTTTTCGTTGAAATTTAAAGAAATTTTAGAGAAGAAATAGAAAATTCTATGTCCTAAAAACTAGAGCGGCGAGAAATAAGAAAGAAAAAGAGCGCGTCGAAAAACGTCGAAAAATAAAAGGTCAAAAAATAATAAAAAGAACGTAAAAGTCTAAAAACTAAGAATTAAAAGTTGCGTCTAAAAGTATTAAAGCTTAAAAGAAATTCTATATCCAAAACGGTATAAACTTAAAAATTACTAAAATTTATAAAACGGCGTCGTAAAATTCTAAAGCACCTAAATCTTAGTCTAAAGAAAAAGTACTTAAGGGATTTTACGGTAAATCCTAAAAATCTAGAAATAAAAATAACTACGGAAAAAACGATAACTTAAAACTAGTTACGAACGAAAAATATAAATATCACGAATAAACGATTAAAAAGGTACGAAATTTTAAAAATAAAACTTAAAGTTGTAAAAATATAATTTTTATAAAAATATAATTTTTATATTATTATTTTATAAAAGTATTAATTCTATAAGTAATAAAACTAATTAATAATTAAAAATACAAATTTAATTAAACTAAAACTAATTAATATTAAACATAAACCCTAATTAGGTTAATTAATAATAATAATAATAATAATAATAATAATTAAATTTATACCCTAATACGTAATTAATGCTGTCTGAGGTTGCAGTTGTCAGAGACCTCCGCGAGTGCAGATCCAAGCTGGTAAAACATACCGCGAGTGCGGATGATACAGATTTAGCTGAGGTACAGGTCGAATTCTATGAAGGTTCAGTTTTTTTTTAATTTTTAATTTTTCTGTTTTTAATATATATAAAATATAAATATAACTTATTAATTTTTTTTATAACTTTTTTTCACAATAAATAAAAAATATAAACTTTTTAAATTAACTAAACTTAAAAATGTAGATATATTTTTCTTTTTCTTGTATTTTTAAAATTTAAAATGTATATTTTTACAGAAATATATTACGACTTAATAAAAATCTTTTTTTTATAGCGTTGCGCTTTCAGCGTTTAGGATTCCCCGGCAGCAGTGCCAAAAATACTTGATGTGCGTAGAGGTGTATACAAAATAGTTATATATTTGCTACAAAATACTATTAAATATGATACAATTTTATACAAGTTATTTATTTATTTATAGAGTGAATATACCTAAACCTTGCTACAACACTTATAGGCAGTGTACCTAATCGTACAGTAGTGTAGTTTTTAGTAAGTTCGGTTCATCCACAGGGAACTCGCCAAGCTTAACGCTATATTTTTAAAACTATATTTGTATAAATATAAATATATATAAGTAGTATTATTATTATAAAAGGGAGTTTTTACGGTTTAATGACCAGTTTGTCGATTTTAAAACTTTAGTCGCAGTTAAAACCTAATATAAAATATTAAATATATAAAAGACTTAATTTAAAGAGTAAAGTAAATAACGATAATGAAATTGTGATAAATAAAAGTGCGATAAAATAAAATTGCGATAATTAAAAATTACGATAATTAAAAATGCAATTAAATAAAATGACAGTAAATAAAAGTGCGATAATTAAAAGTGAAATTAAATATGAAATAAAGGAATTATGCTTATTTAAACTTCCGTAATCATGATGTTTGACGTGTTGATTTTAGTTTATTCTCATGGGTTAATTTTCCTTTGTCCTGGATTATTCAATATGTCCGTCTGGTTTTTGTCCATAACAGTCCATCAGTCATAAATATAAAGTGCGAGTGTCCTCGTCAAATTATCCTTATATCCGAAGTCAAATATTCCAACTAATTGGGGACTTAAACTATAACAAGGTTTTAATATTTTGTTTAATAATTACACCAGGATATCGACTGCGTGTAACCCAAGATTTTAATACTTTGTTAACAATTATGCCAAGTGTCCTTATACATAATTCACCCTTGTTTTAATAAGTCCATTAACTATTAATCAATTCCCGTGTCTGGTTAAATGAACGATTATTTGTACTTATAAATATCCGACCCATCGTGTCCGATCGAGTGTATGTGGTTATTTATAGGTACGTCCAATTGTAAATCTTTATATTAAATTAACAAACTATCATTTAATTAAACAAATATAAAGCCCATTAATAGCCCATAGTCTAATTTCCACAAGTGTCGTTCTTTTGTCCAAACCCTAATTATGGTACAAAGCCCAATTACCCAATTTTAATATTTTAGCCCAACATCATGATTACTTTGGCTTAAATAAGCATAATAATAACTTAGCTACGAGACATTAATTTAAAAAGGTTGAACATAACTTACAATGATTAATAATAGCGTAGTGTTACACGGACAGAATTTCGACTTACACCCTTACAACATTCGCTAACATACCCTTATTATTAGAATTTAAAATTAAAATTAAAATTAAAATTATAATATATATATATATATATGTGAGATAGAGAGAATGAATTAGAAAAAGATCTGTAAAATTCGTGCAGAATTCGATGGCTTTTATAGGCCCGCATTGTACTGTAGAGCCCCGCCAGTGCGGATGTATCCTTCACAAATGTACCGCGAGTGCGGATGTCTAGAAACCAGCTCACATATTAGATCCAAAACGTGGGCTGCGTAAAATTATATTATATAATAATATATATAATTAATTATATATTATATTTTATTCTTATGCATAGTTGGCTTGTAATTTTTGGTCCGTTGCGTCGCGCACTGAAAGTTGGTTCATGTATCGGTTCCGGATTTTCGAACGTCCTTGCGTACTATTTAATATCTTGTACTTTGCGTTTTGCGTCTTGTACTCTTCTAATTTTGAGACGTTTCTCATCAATAATTTGAACCACTTTGATTGTACTTTGTACTTTTTAGCTTTTTGGTCGTTTGCGTCTTCAAATCGTCGAATCTGTCTTTTGTCTTCACCTTTTATTATTTAAACGAATATCACTTCTAAATAGAACAATTGCAACTAAAAGCTTGTCTTTCTTGAGGGATAATGCTATGAAATATATGTTCATTTTTAGCATTATCAATATGTTACTGTAAACTTTGCCTGACATATTCTACAAATTCCTCGGTAATCTACAAAATCTTTTGTTCTATATATAAGGATATTCTATATAATTAGAATACCATCCGATAGCCGGGAATCATTTTATATCAAAAAATCCTTTATTCAACCGTACAAAATGGAACTCACCACTAGTTCAAGTTCCTTGGATTCCGACAACTATTTCGATATGAATTTCCACTCGAGCTCCGAAAGCAGTGTAACCGGAATGGATCAACCGATCAGTCATCATCAATTCTGAATGAATTGGGGATGGATTCGTAGTCAACTTAATTAATGAAAATGCGAAGAAGGAGATCCTTTCCACCAACCGAATTCACCTCTTGGCAAAGAACCTAAAGCACTTACCGGCGAACCAGTTCGAAACACCATTTTCACCCTCATTGCCGGGATATCCTGCAACGATTACATAATATCTACAATTCAAAACCTTATGCATCCGCTCGTTCCAACCGCCAATCATCCTGGAGTAATAGGAGAAGTTAACGAGATTCGCGTAATCAATTTCGAAAGTATGGTGTAAAACTTACCAGCTTCAGCAACATCACCAACACCAACAGTACCACCAACAACCCAAGTTTCAACATCACATGCCTCAACATCTCATTCTGTATCTCGAGTATAATCATCGTTCTACATGACGTTCTACATTATTTATCTTCGTTCGACATAGCGACTATGTAATCTCTAATGTTTTAGAGATTATAGATCCTTGTTCTAACTGTAAATCAAATGAGTTTAATATCATATTAACTCATTAAATCCATGATTACATCTGAAGAAAATATATATGTATATATGTTTTCATAAAGATTGTAATTAAAAATTCTTTTGTAAAAACTGTTAATGGTGAAAATATTTTAACGGGTAGGTAATACCCGAGGAATATTTATATTTCACATTAATAAGTTACACTGTACATTCTTCGAATCTGATTCAACAGTCATTTATTATCCTACTTACATCTACAGATATATGAATCCGTTCACTACAGAATAACCATTTTCATTCAAATTCATATTTATATTTTGATTTATCAGAATCCAACAAGTGTCATAATGAAGAAAACATTGGACAAAAATAAAATTTGTTAGAAACAAACAAATTAACTATGAGAAATTTTGTTAAGAATCCACGCTAACAAAATCCTAGCTAACTGTTCCTAGCTAACTACTAATTCCTTATTATAGTTTAATTATCGCAATTTTAATTATCGCAACTTAATTATCGCAATTTATTTATCGCAATTTTAATTCTCGCAATTTTATTTATCGTCATTTAATTTCTGTTATTTATTTTATGCACTTTAAATATCATCGGGACACGTATACAATGTTTTGACATATCATATCGTCGTCATCTATATATATTATTTGGAATAACCATAGACACTCTATATGCGGTAATGCTCGAGTTAGCTATACAGGGTTGAGGTTAATTCTAAAATAATATATATACCTTGAGTTGTGATCGAGTCTGAGACATGTATACAATGGGTCACGATACGTATTAATTAATTCCAATATTATATATTAAACTATTTATGAATTATTGACTTACTAACTGTGGACTACTAACTGTGAATTACTAACATTGGACAATTAAAATGAATTAAAATATTGATTATAACATATGAAACTAAACATTTCTTCAAGTTTTCCACTTGATTTCATCTTAAACCTCATTTGTATCTTGACGATTCCAATCTGCGTTCAAATCTTTCATGATTCTTGAAAACACCCCAATCGAGATGATGAACCAACCGTACTTCATCTACGGAAGAAAAGATTGATGCATATAGTTATGCACCTGAAAACACTCGGAACCTGAGTAAACATTTAACACGTATATGTACTAGCTCCTTTGGCGTTGTTATTACCGAAAATAACTTTTCAATCCCTTTCCAAAGTAGTCAATTTTGTCACAGCTTCAACAAATCAATTTCAATTTTTCATTCGAATAAGTCTTATTATAACTTTGATATATACGTTTGCCTCTTCATCATCGTTACCGGAGAACCGTTTATGTCCCATTACATTAGCAGTAAACTTATCGACAACTTTGTTGATCCTTAAGTTTCTGAAAAATCATTATCTTTATCGAAACCTTATCATATACTCATCCACATCTTATAACGAGAATTACCATACCAATTATCGGGAATCAGCAATCAGTATTTTGAATCTCGCAACGTTTCTACATCAACAGTTATATGTATACATATAACATTTATCTCTTAGAATTATGATCTTCCATTCTGAAATTCTGAAAAGCACCCAGTCTACGAATCAATACTCTGAATTCTGAAAAAGCTGAATGAAGCAACAAAAAAAAAAAAAAAAAAAAAAAACTATATGTTGGCACGACCTTAACAGTCGAAGGTATAAAGATAAAGAATAAGTGTGTTGGCAATGCTCAGAAAAGTTGGAACTGGAAAACGGATTAAGCAAACCATGAAGGAGGCTGTGAATAAATCACAAAGACTAAATCTGCCTTCAAATAATCCAAATGATTCCGTATATGTTGAAGTCTTTAGCAAACACCTTGCTCCTGACTCTAACCCTTTACGAACAAATCTTCTTCATCATCCTTCGATATTGGAAATTCTAAGATATCATCGTATCTTCCATTATAAATATCCTCAATATTTCTGAAGATATTTTCATAACTATTCTTATCTGAAATTATTTATTTCTTCGCGCTATCTGTATTACATTATAAAGCAAACTGCTTAATTTCTATATTCTGTAAAACCTTCAAGATTAAATTATGAATGTTTTTGAAGTAGTGTTAGGAACTGAAGCATGAGTTAGTATAATATAATGACACTTGATCAACGTGATTATATTACAGTAAGTCATGCTGAGTTTCTAAATGAAACGTGTTGATTCACAGACCATAACGTCATCATGTACCATGTTACATGACTCTTAGATTCTATCTAATATATAAACATATCAAGAACATAATTTCTTAATAGTTCTATCTTTTCTCTTGAATTCTAATAATTTAAATAATCTAGATCGTGCTATTACAATTTCTCTCTTAGAACGTTAGTCATGTTCATTCGGAACTTCATACCTACGAATTCTGGATCATCATTCGTTTGACTTAAAGTCGGGAAGAGAAAAACAAAAGTATGGATCTCCAAACTATAAAGGAAACGAAGGGAGTAGATTTATAGTGAAATATCCGACAGAGCAATCGAAACAGATTATTGCATTTAATCAAAGAAGATTCTAATTTCCTTAATTATCAAAGTGTCAAATCTTATTACGAAGATTTCCTCTAAATCCCTTGAATTCCAGAAATCAACCGTGACTACGTCACCGGTTAAGACGAACCTTCAATTACTCATTTCACTCTTTTGTGATAACTTCATTTGTACTCTTAGAATAATCGAATTGTCTTATCCATATTACTCAATGATGATAAAACTCCATTTATCATCTCATATGAGTCATGAAAACATACATATTGTCAACCATGACCATCTCGATCAAATTTCGGGACGAAATTTCTTTAACGGGTAGGTACTGTGATGACCTGAAAATTTTCAACCAAATTGAAACTTAATCTTTATATGATTCTGACACGATAAGCAAAGCCTATAATGCTGAGTCTCAAAAACTTTGAAACTATGTTCATGTATTCAATTACCATTCGACCAGTCCCGACGATTCACGAACATTAGTGTGTAAATAAAAATGTAGATATAGATATATATGTATATATATGTAATTATAAACAAAAGTATATATAACAATTTGAAATTATAAAACATAATGTAAACATTAAAATTAAATATGTAAAATAAGCTACAGAATAATTAAATGTAAATTAAAATGAATATATATATATATATATATATATATATATATATATATATATATATATATATATATATATATATGTTTACAATGTATAATTAATATTATACGTATATTGTAATATATAAATATTCAAATATGTTACTATATAAAATAAGTAATACATAATGTAAGTCAATATATTATATGTAATTACAAGACAAAGTATAAGTGTTATATTAATAATATGATTATTACTTTCATGATTATTATTATTATTGTTAAAATTAATATTAATATTAATATTTGTATTATTAATATTATATATTTTCTATTATAAAATATATATGAAATTTGATATGAATAAGTTGTTATATTATTATTAATGTTATTATTATCATTAATAATAATATCATCATAAGTAGAGTTATTTATAGCATTATTGTTATCATTTTATTTAGAATGTTTTTTTTTTAAATTTAATAAAATTATTTTATTTTATTTTTGTTAATAATATATATTTATTATGATTATTAGAATTATTAATATTATTATTATTATTATTAATTTTATTATCATTACTTATATAATTATTATTAGTATTAATATATACTTATTTATTTATTAATACAAATTATAACTAATCAGATAGATATTTAGAATCTGTTTTACATCGTGATCAAACTATAACAACCTTTGTTTCTGTCTCTAAAAACGATTAACAAACGAATCCATCGTACAACCTATTGAAGAATCACAATCTGACTTTATTTTTTTTATTAATTTTGTACTGATCAAATAATTTTTTATAAAGTCAATTAAGCTACAAAAAAACTTTGATTGGGTCAGTTTAGCTATAATGATATCCTTTATCCATTATATAACCCTCTTCTTATGACATTTGAATTAAAACAGAATAATTAAACTATAATTTTGAAGAAACAGTCGTGTTCCCTTGTTCTTGGACTCAACTTACAATAGCTCAATTTCAAAACCAATTTCAAATTCTAATAATGCAGTTCTGTTAGGAATGATCTAAACAAACTATCTGTAAGTTTTCATGCTTCAATTCTTTATATTGAATTCAAATTTTTGAGTCAAATAAGTAATTCAAAAAGTCAAAGATTGTGTTCATCCTAAAATTCGAAATCTTTTTAGTGTTTATGTTATAATTAATGATCCATAAAGTTTCTATGAATGATTTAAAACATAATTCATGTTGTAATTATACCCTAAAATGACCTGAAATTTAATTTTTGATTTAGTGTTCATGTTGTTCGTGACAGTGATGAACAACAACTGGAATTCGAATGAATTTACAAAATGTAAAAATGCAGATACATTGGAAATCTTTTAGTGAAACTATCTGCAAAATATAAGATTTCAATTCTTTAAAATGAGTATGATTTTTAGAGTCAAAGATTCGAAATTTAAAAGTCAACAAAATATTCATCAAGAAATTCGAACCTGTCTTTATGTTTTCGGTTTAATTATTGATTCAGAAAGTTTACATGGATGAATTAGAACCTTTTTCATGTTATATGAATAGTATAAAACATTCAAAAATTTCGAATTTGATCGTGAGTTCAAATGGGTATTAAAACGTTTTCTTCAAAACTGTGATTCAATTTAATTGTTTTAATTTCTGTTGTTATATAATATGATCAATAAATAATCATTTCTATATCAATTACTAATCCTAAAATTGAATATGTAATTAGGTATTAACATTAATCGATCCCTGGTCAATTATGTTGGAGGAATAGAAAGAAACAGATAGTTGAGTTAAATAAATAGAAATAAAAATAAAAACAGATAAACAGATCAGCTCAGCTGGTTTGGGCGAGTGTCGGGTGTACAAGAGGTCACGGGTTCGAGTCCAGGTGGATGCATTTCTTTTTAGAAACCCTTTTAAAGGTAGATTCCATTTTTAAAATTTATTATTATTATTATTATTATTATTATTATTATTATTATTATTATTATTATTATTATTATTATTATTATTATATTATTATTATCATAATTATAATTATTAATAACATTGTCATTACTAATATTATTATTTTTGTATTGTTCTTAGGTATTAGTATTATTATTATGATTATAACTATTATTATCATCATTATTATTTTTATGAAGACAATAAAGTCTATTATTAGTTCATTAAAATTAAGACTTGTATCATTTTAAGATTATTAGTATTATTATTATTATTATTATTATTATTATTATTATTATTATTATTATTATTATTATTATTATTATTATTATTATTATTATTATTATTATTATTACTAGAATTATAATAATTATTAGTAAAATAATTATTATTATTATTATTATTATTATCAATTATCAGTATCATGACTATTAGTATTATTATTATCATCATAAATATTAATATTATATAGTTATTAAAATCATTATCATAATTATCATTAACAGTAAAAAGTAATATTTTTACAAGTATTATTATTAATATCACTATTATTATCATTAACACTATTACCCTTATCAGTGATATTAATTACTATAATTAATATCATTTTTATTAATATTAATATGATTTTAGTATCATTATAATTACTATTTTTAACAAACAAATGATATATATATATATAAATACATTTAATACTTATAACATAATAAAATCAATATTTTCATATACAAAAAGAGTATATATAAGACATATACATATTAACATAAATATGATATAATTAATAAATTAACTATATATAAACTTATTCGATTACAATTAGGTGTATTAATAAATATACAAATGATATAGGTTCGTGAATCCAAGGCCAACATTGCATTGTTCAGTTTCGTCGTATGAATATTTTCACTACAAAATATTGGATTGTGAGTTCATTTGATTCCCTTTTACTCTTTATATTTTTGGGACTAAGAATACATGCGCTGTTTTTATAACTATTTTTTTTAAATGCCTTTGAAATCTATATTTTTGAACTGAGAATACTTGAGATGCTTTTATAAATGTTTGACGAGATAGACACAAGCAAAACATTCCTCGAATGAATTATTATGCAGACAGAAGTTCTGTGAATTATTATTGAATTAGTTGGACGTTATAATTGCCACTAATTGTTGTGAAAATTTTCCCCTGATTATTATTGCTTGGTAACCTAAGAATTAGAAAACGGGTATGGCCCTAATTCACGCGAATCCTGAAGGTAGTTACCGGGTTTAACACCCCCACCCAGAATGTTCACTAGACAGAAGAGCTAGTGGGCGTGGTGTTTAGTACTTCGAAGTTTATATATTATACATACGAGATGTTCTGTTTTGGGGATATTATTGATGCGCATTATATGTTAAGGTCGGTTTCCATGTTGAGCAATGAAATCAAAGTGAATGTTGTGTATCGAGAGAATGATTTTTATACACAGGTTATGTGTATTATTTTTGTGCACGAGATATGTGTACGGTTATTAAAAATTGCGAGGCAACCTACGGGGGAGAAAAGGATACGAACCTACTCTGCCAAGCATTATGAAAAATGGTTTAGTACATGAGATATGTGTACTGTATTTAAATCTTGTGGTCTATTAAAATGATGAATTTTATTGTTTACGATAAACATATGAACTCACCAACGTAAAGACCCGTCCTAATCCATAAGAACGAATACAATAACATATGATTACATCGCGAGGTACTTGACTTATATATGGTACATTTTACAAACATTGCATTCGTTTTTAAAAGACAAACTTTCTTCACATCGAATGTTGACGGCATGCATACCATTTCATAATATATCCAACTATAATTGACTTAATAATAATCTTGATGAACTCGACGAATCGAATGCAACGTCTTTTGAAATATGTCATGAATGACTCCAAGTAATATCTCTAATATGTGCAAATGCACAGCGGAAGATTCCTTTCATACCTGAGAATAAACATGCTTTAAAGTGTCAACCAAAAGGGTTGGTGAGTTCATTAGTTTAACATAAATAATCATTTTCATCATTTTAATAGACCACAAGATTTTCATTTTTGGTTCTCATAAATATACGTCCCATGCATAGAGACAAAAATATCATTCATATGGATTGAACACCTGGTAACCGACATTTACAAGATGCATATAAGAATATCCCCTATCATTCCGGGAAATCCATTGGACATGATAAAAATGAATTCGAAGTACTAAAGCATCCGGTACTTTGGATGGGGTTCGTTAGGCCCAATAGATCTATCTTTAGGATTCGCGTCAATTAGTAGATCGGTTTACTAATTCTTAGGCTACCAAGCAAAGGGGGCATATTCGGCTTCGATCATTCAACCATATAATGTAGTTTCGATTACTTGTGTCTATTTCGTAAAACAGTTATAAAAGGGCATGTATTCTCAGTCCCAAAAATATATATTGCAAAAGCATTTAAAAAGGGAGCAAAAATGAAACTCACAATACTGTATTTTGTAGTAAAATACATATGACAGCAATGAACAATGCAGGGTTGGCCTCGAATTCACGAACCTATATCAAATATATATATTAACACATTGTAATATTTATCAATTAAACTTATATATATTTCATAATATATATATATATATATATATATATATATATATATATATATATATATATATATATATATATATATATATATAGTTATATTAATCTTTATGATTTATTATAATACTTATATGTTATATATTCTTTAATAAATGTTATATTAATATAAATTGTATTAGTTAATATATTAAAATCTAATATTAGTATACTTGTGATATGTATATATTTTATACAAATATTGTAAAAATAATAATTATAATAATAATAAATTAATGATAATAATAATAATAATAATTAGATTTGAAAATAATAATAATAGTAATACTAATAATATTAATAATATTTTTAATGATAATTCTAATAATAATAAAAATGATAATTTTAATAAGAATGAATAAATAATAATGATAATATTAATAATAATAATGGTAGTTTTAAATAATAATAATGAAAATAATACTTTTAATAATACTAATAATATTAATAGTCATAATAATCTTCATATTTAATTCATAACTTATAATTATGAACTCCACAATTCTAATTCATAATAATAATCTTAATCGTACATGTTTTAATATAATTATAATCTTTTTCCATAATTCTAACCATATCATCTTTTATTAACTTTGTAAAATAATTATGTTATATTATTCACATGTTCATAATCATACTAATCTTGACAACAACAACAACAACAATAATAATAATAATAATAATAATAATAATAATAATAATAATAATAATAATAATAATAATAAAAATAATAATAATAATAATAATAATAATAATAATAATAATAATAATAATAATAATAATAATAATAATAATAATAATAATAATAATAATAATAATAATAATAATAATAATAATAATAATAGTAGAAGAGGACTACCTTTAAAACAGCATAAAAATAATGCCAAAGCCTAGACTCGAACCCGCGACCTCCCGTTAACCCAACACACTACAAACCATTGCTTCGGTTATTTCGTTCTTGAATTACTTCGCACACTTAATCATTTAACCCATATTAATCGTTTATCATCTTCCTAGTATCATCATCTTAATCTAATCATCTAATCATCATATGACATGACATCTTTGTCATCATTTAACATTGCCATAACATCATGATCATAATCATTTCATCTTCGTCTAACCTATTCACCGTTAACATTTTCGATCATTATTATCTTAACAACCATTAACAGCATTCCTATTGTGTAGTCATATCGTTGCCATATGATTGTACATAGAATAGCATTACAGCACCTTATGCAGTTGTTCGAACATCAGGAATTAAAACAGAAAAGGAAAAGAATGCGCTGCATGTGTGTATCATTCATTTGAGAACTCTTGGAAGCCCAAGACCCAATAATTATTCACAGCCCAATTAAATAAACAAGTCCAGTCCATTGTCTGATCTTGGCCATAATCGGTGTAAATACTTTTAGTGGAAACCCACGTAACTAAGCTAAAAGGAAAAGAAATTGGCACGTCCCTTATTGAAGGACCAATTTATCGGCCAAGATAATGCCATTTTGTCCCACTTGATAACCATATTATACCATTTTCTTTTCATTAGTATGCTCCATAGAAGAAAACGAAGTAGCAGGAGGGTGGGTGATCATTTGTAACAGAAAAACAAGAAAAGAAACGTGAGGTACTGCTATTATTTGAGGTTGAGAGGTGACGGTTTTATATATTATGGGTGGTGTGTAAATGGGTTTGTTGAAGATGTGATCAAAGAGGATGGTGATCGAATCGAAACAGAAAAATAGAGCATAGCAGCAGCTTCGAATGAAGCTGAAACAGAAAAAAACAAAAAAAATGCTGCAGTGGTATCAACAGATGTAGCAGTTCATAAATATTTGGCTTGCTTTTGGGTTGGGGTTTGGTTTTTAATGAGAATACAGAGAGTAAAACTGTAGTCTTGGTGTGTTTACAAGTAATAGTAAATGGGTTTAGTTTGAAGGGTATTCGAAGGTGGGTTTGGTTACACATATATGGGTTGAAGATGGTGATGGGGTTTCAAGGTACTCGATTAAACAGAATCCATGGCAAGGATGGTGATGATTTTTAAATGGCAGTTTTAATGGTGGTTATCAAATAGATGGAGAGTGACAAGGGTGGTGATTGTGGTGGGTCATGTTGATAAACCACAGTTAAATGATGAATTGGGTGGTAGTTGGTTCCAATGGAAAGGTACGCATAATAGCAACAAAATAAAAGATGGTTTACCATGGTTGAAGGTGGTGGTTTGGAAACGTACCCAGAAACAGTGAGTATTAGTGTAAACATAGCAGCAAGGTAAACATATCGAATTGGTGGTGTCTGGGAGATGTGGCCTTCGGTGATAGCAACAAAGATGTGTAGCAGTAAACAATCACGATGATGGTGTGATGTTTTTGGTTCAAAACAGAAACGTATGTCAATAGCTTACAGCAGCAGTTTGACGTGAGTTTGGATTTGGTTCTCGAATTAAGTAGTAGAAGTAAAAGAATATTAATGAAGGTGGTTCATGATGGAATCATGGTTGTTCATGCTTGATGGGAGATTCGGTAAGGATGAGGGTTTGATGAGAGTGAAATTGGATGTAAGAGAGAATGAGGGAGTTATTGGGGATATTTAAGATATCTCAATTGTGTATGTTCATTTATAGATATAATAATATATGGCCAAACAGTATTCTTCAATCATGAATCAAATTATCACGGATATATATATATATATATATATATATATATATATATATATATATATATATATATATATATATATATATATATATACTTCAATTTAAATGAAACGTGTAAGGATTTTTAGCTGCCGGAATTATTGTTGTAACTATTCCTTCACGGACTGAATTTCGTGCTCCTTTGATACTCAATGGTGGATAAAAGTCTTCGGAAAAATCCCAATATTATATATTAAGTTTCTTTAATTATTTCAGTCATTAAAATGTTAAAAAATTGTTCCTTAACTAATTAAAATTTTATTAAATAAAATTTAAATCACTATCCACGCTCGATCTTAAGTAAAATATAAAAGGTGTTAAAATTTAATAATTAGATCCTAAATACATTTATAATAAGTCTATAATTTATATTACTCATTTTCGGATCACCATTTATTCTTAAAATCATATAAATTTGAATTTAGACTTGTCTAATATCAATCGGAACACTCAATAAGTATTACAATTATTTATTATTTATTTTTAACATACTTTATATATATATATATATATATATATATATATATATATATATATATATATATATATATATATATATATATATATATATATATATATATATATATATATATATATATATATATATATATATATATATATATATATATATATATATATATATATATATATATATATTTTAATAATAATATTATCATAGTTTATTTTTTTATTTTTTTTACATTTTTAATTAAGCATGTGATATTTTAAATTATATTTCAAATGTATATATATTTATACATATAAAATATATATGTATTTATTTACAAATAGTTGTCCGTGAATCGTCGGAGATAGTTGAAGGGTAGTTGCATATATGAAAACAGTTCAAAATTTTTGAGACTCAACATTACAAACTTTGCTTATCATATCGAAATCATATAAAATTAAGTTTAAATTTGGTCTGAAATTTCCGGGTCGTCACAGTACCTACCCGTTAAAGAAATTTCGTCCCGAAATTTGAGTAAGATGGTCATGGCTGACAATAAGTATGTTTTCATGACGCATACGAGCTGAAAATTATAGTTTTATAATCAACGAGTAATATGGATAAAATAATTCTATTATTCGAAGAGTACGAATGAAGCTATCACAAAAGAGTGAAATGAAAAATAAAGATTCATCTTGACATTTGATTTAGTCACCGTTGAATTCCGGAATTCAAGGAATTTTAAGAAAATCTTCGAATCTATAAAGGATCTTATTCTTCGGTAATTCAAGAAATTAGGATTCTCTTTAATTTAATGTGATCATCTGCCTCGATCGCTGTAGTGACCCGAACTTTTCCATGTTTATATATATTAATTTAGATTGATATTTACATGATTAAATGTTTCCAACATGTTAAGCAATCAAACTTGTTAAGACTTGATTAATTGAAATATGTTTCATATAGACAATTGACCACCCAAGTTGACCGGTGATTCACGAACGTTAAAACTTGTAAAAACTATATGATGACATATATATGGATATATATATATAGTTAACATGATACTATGATAAGTAAACATATCATTAAGTATATTAACAATGAACTACATATGTAAAAACAAGACTACTAACTTAATGATTTTTAAACGAGACATATATGTAACGTTTATCGTTGTAAAGACATTTAATGTATATATATATATCATATTAAGAGATATTCATACATGATAATATCATGATAATATAATAATTTAAAATCTCATTTGATATTATAAACATTGGGTTAACAACATTTAACAAGATCGTTAACCTAAAGGTTTCAAAACAACACTTACATGTAACGACTAACGATGACTTAACGACTCAGTTAAAATGTATATACATGTAGTGTTTTAATATGTATTTATACACTTTTGAAAGACTTCAATACACTTATCAAAATACTTCTACTTAACAAAAATGCTTACAATTACATCCTCGTTCAGTTTCATCAACAATTCTACTCGTATGCACCCGTATTCGTACTCGTACAATACACAGCTTTTAGATGTATGTACTATTGGTATATACACTCTAATGATCAGCTCTTAGCAGCCCATACACCAACGAACAACGAACAAAAACAAAAACACCAACGAATAAAAACACCTACAAACACTTTCATTCTTCAATTTTCTTCATCTAATTGATCTCTCTCAAGTTCTATCTTCAAGTTTTAAGTGTTCTTCATATATTCTACAAGTTCTAGTTACATAAAATCAAGAATACTTTCAAGTTTGCTAGCTCACTTCCAATCTTGTAAGGTGATCATCCAACCTCAAGAAATCTTTGTTTCTTACAGTAGGTTATCATTCTAATACAAGGTAATAATCATATTCAAACTTTGGTTCAATTTCTATAACTATAACAATCTTATTTCAAGTGATGATCTTACTTGAACTTGTTTTCGTGTCATGATTCTGCTTCAAGAACTTCGATCCATCCAAGGATCCGTTGAAGCTAGATCCATTTTTCTCTTTTACATTAGGTTTATCCAAGGAACTTAAGGTAGTAATGATGTTCATAACATCATTCGATTCATACATATAAAGCTATCTTATTCGAAGGTTTAAACTTGTAATCACTAGAACATAGTTTAGTTAATTCTAAACTTGTTCGCAAACAAAAGTTAATCCTTCTAACTTGACTTTTAAAATCAACTAAACACATGTTCTATATCTATATGATATGCTAACTTAATGATTTAAAACCTGGAAACACGAAAAACACCGTAAAACCGGATTTACGCCGTCGTAGTAACACCGCGGGCTGTTTTGGGTTAGTTAATTAAAAACTATGATAAACTTTGATTTAAAAGTTGTTATTCTGAGAAAATGATTTTTATTATGAACATGAAACTATATCCAAAAATTATGGTTAAACTCAAAGTGGAAGTATGTTTTCTAAAATGGTCATCTAGACGTCGTTCTTTCGACTGAAATGACTACCTTTACAAAAACGACTTGTAACATATTTTTCCGACTATAAACCTATACTTTTTCTGTTTAGATTCATAAAATAGAGTTCAATATGAAACCATAGCAATTTGATTCACTCAAAACGGATTTAAAATGAAGAAGTTATGGGTAAAACAAGATTGGATAATTTTTCTCATTTTAGCTACGTGAAAATTGGTAACAAATCTATTCCAACCATAACTTAATCAACTTGTATTGTATATTATGTAATCTTGAGATACCATATACACGTATACAATGTTTCGACCTATCATGTCGACACATCTATATATATTTCGGAACAACCATAGACACTCTATATGTGAATGTTGGAGTTAGCTATACAGGGTTGAGGTTGATTCCAAAATATATATAGTTTGAGTTGTGATCAATACTGAGATACGTATACACGGGGTCGTGGATTGATTCAAGATAATATTTATCGATTTATTTCTGTACATCTAACTGTGGACAACTAGTTGTAGGTTACTAACGAGGACAGCTGACTTAATAAACTTAAAACATCAAAATGTATTAAAAGTGTTGTAAATATATTTTGAACATACTTTGATATATATGTACATATTTGTTATAGGTTCGTGAATCGACCAGTGGCCAAGTCTTACTTCCCGACGAAGTAAAAATCTGTGAAAGTGAGTTATAGTCCCACTTTTAAAATCTAATATTTTTGGGATGAGAATACATGCAGGTTTTATAAATGATTTATAAAATAGACACAAGTACGTGAAACTACATTCTATGATTGAATTATTGAAATCGAATATGCCCCTTTTTATTAAGTCTGGTAATCTAAGAATTAGGGAACAGACACCCTAATTGACGCGAATCCTAAAGATAGATCTATTGGGCCTAACAAACCCCATCCAAAGTACCGGATGCTTTAGTACTTCGAAATTTATATCATATCCGAAGGGTGTCCCGGAATGATGGGGATATTCTTATATATGCATCTTGTTAATGTCGTTTACCAGGTGTTCACCATATGAATGATTTTTATCTCTATGTATGGGATGTGTATTGAAATATGAAATCTTGTGGTCTATTGTTACGATTTGATATATATAGGTTAAACCTATAACTCACCAACATTTTTGTTGACGTTTAAAGCATGTTTATTCTCAGGTGAATACTAAGAGCTTCCGCTGTTGCATACTAAAATAAGGACAAGATTTGGAGTCCATGTTTGTATGATATTGTGTAAAAACTGCATTCAAGAAACTGATTTCGATGTAACATATTTGTATTGTAAACCATTATGTAATGGTCGTGTGTAAACAGGATATTTTAGATTATCATTATTTGATAATCTACATAAAGCTTTTTAAACCTTTATTTATGAAATAAAGGTTATGGTTTGTTTTAAAATGAATGCAGTCTTTGAAAAACGTCTCATATAGAGGTCAAAACCTCGCAACGAAATCAATTAATATGGAACGTTTTTAATCAATAAGAACGGGACATTTCAGTTGGTATCCGAGCGTTGGTCTTAGAGAACCAGAATTTTGCATTAGTGTGTCTTATCGAGTTTGTTAGGATGCATTAGTGAGTCTGGACTTCGACCGTGTTTACTTGAAAAATGATTGCTTAACAAATTTTGTTTGAAACTATATATTTTTAACATGTGAATATTATGTGATATATTAATCTCTTAACGCGTTTGATATTATGTGATAGATGTCTACCTCTAGAACAAGTCCCATTGACTCACCTAATAATAATGAAGAGTCAAATGTAAATTGGAATGATTCGTGGACTGATTCACAAGTTCCCGAAGAGGAACCGGAAGAAGAGTCGGAACCGGAAGAAGAATCGGAACCGGAAGAAGAATCGGAACCGGATGAAGAAATAGAACCGGTGGGGGAAATAATAAAACGGTTACTTAAAAGAAAATCCTCAACCAACCGACCAAGGTTAGTTATGGTCAATGGTGTTTCCGCCAAGGAAGCAAAATATTGGGAGGATTACCAATTCTCCGATGAATCGGATTCCGACGAGAATTCCGATGATGTTATAGAAATTACCCCAACTGAATTTAAAAAAACAAAAGAAAATAATAAGGGAAAGGGCATAAAAATAGAGAAATCTAATTCCAACCCCGATGAACTTTATATGTATCGTCAACCCCCGAAGTCCTTAAGTTGTAACAATGACCCGGGAACCTCTAAACCACCAGGTTTTTCTAAACCAATGTGGAAAACGACGGCTCGTATTAGGGGAACATCATATATCCCTAGAAACTTGGCAAAACGAACCAAAACCGAAGAAGAAGAAACAAGCGAGTCGGAATAAGATAGTTGTATTCGTGTGGTGTAATATATGTAATATAGTGTGCTTATGCTTTATGATATATGTAAAAATTGCTTGTATTAATAAGTATTTTTTTTTTATGAATCTAACTCTTGTCTATTTTACAGTATAAAAATACAAAATGGATAGACAACCCAATATTTTAAGAGACCTACCCGGAGACATGATTGATGAAATCTTGTCTAGAGTCGGTCAGAATTCTTCGGCACAACTATTTAAGGCGAGATCAGTTTGTAAGACATTCGAAGAACGTTCCAAGAATGCCTTGGTTTATAAAAGGCTTTCGTTCGAAAGATGGGGGATATCACATTGGGAAATCCATAAGTTACGATGTGTTTACTTTGACGCATATATTGCGGGGAACCCAAATGCTATTTTACGCAATGGATTAAGAAATTATTTTGACTCAATATATCCGAATATTGGACTTCGTGATTTAGAAAAAGCGACTAACATGCAACATAAAGAAGCATGTTATGCTTACGGATTAGTAATGTTCGCTTATCACCAAAGTGAGAACAAGAACATCGGGCTACAACTATTAAACAAAACGTTCCCACAAGTGACGGAGTCGGTAATTGGGGTAAGAAATGAGGTTTTTAGATTGTTACGGGACTGTTGGACATTACGTAAACCTCGTCCCTTTGACGATGTTACAACACGATGTCTTATCAACGGCCATAACGGTTATGTTCCACAAGACCAAGGATGGGAAGTAATCCTAGTAAAACCAGAATGCATGACTTGTTTCTGGACGTATGAATTACGTGTCTTTATTGCCTTTGCTGAACGACTTGTGTACTAGCTACAATTATCTTCACAACCATCTTGTATCAAATTTATTGTGTGCTATATTTCATGCTATATGTAAAATAAGCGGTATTGTAAGTTTGTAAAATATTGTGTAAAAGTTTGAACGCGAAATATTATTATAATCAGTTTTTCATATAGAATTGTAGTAGTTGAATTGTATATTAGCTACTAAGTATGAACTTAACGGGTAGGTACTACCCGAATTTAAACTTATAAAACGCTAATATGAAGAAAAAGCTTTTATAAATGAGTTCATATTATGCTACGAAATACTATTAACTACTCTTAATATTCTGTATGATTAACTTGTTCCATTTGACTATTTTGAAGGAAATGGCACCGACTACTCGACACACCGTGAATATGAATGAAGAGGAATTCCGTACTTTTCTAGCTTCAAACATAGCCGCAGTACAGGCTGCGCTACATACCAAAAATAACCTTGGATCTAGCAGTACAGGAAATCTTGTAGGATGCACCTACAAAGAATTCACTGCCTGCAAACCTTTGGAATTTGATGGAACCGAAGGACCGATCGGATTGAAATGGTGGACCGAGAAGGTCGAATCGGTGTTTGCCATAAGTAAGTGTACTGAAGAGGACAAAGTGAAGTACGCTACGCATACCTTCACAGGTTCTGCGTTAACATGGTGGAATACCTATCTAGAGCAAGTGGGACAAGATGATGCGTACGCACTACCGTGGTCAGCATTCAAGCACTTGATGAACGAGAAGTACCGTCCCAGAACCGAGGTCAATAAGCTCAAGACAGAACTTAGAGGGTTATGAACCCAAGGATTTGATATTACCACGTACGAAAGACGATTCACAGAATTGTGCCTATTGTGTCCGGGAGCATTCGAAGATGAGGAAGAGAAGATCGACGCGTTTGTGAAAGGATTACCGGAAAGAATCCAAGAAGATATAAGTTCACACAAGCCCGCCTCCATACAACAGGCATGTAGAATGGCTCACAAACTAGTGAACCAGATTGAAGAAAGAATTAAAGAACAGACTGCTGAAGAGGCCAATGTGAAGCAAGTCAAAAGAAAGTGGGAGGAAAACGGTGATAAGAATCACCAATACAACAACAACAGCAATTACAACAATAATCGCAACAATTATCCCAACAATCGCAACATCAATCGCAACTACAACAAACGGCCCAACAACAACAACAACAACAACAACAACAACAACAACAGCAACTACAACAATCATCCCAACAACAATAACAACCGCAACAACAACAACAATCAGAAGCAGCTATGCCAAAGGTGTGAAAAGTATCACTCGGGGTTCTGCACCAAATTTTGCAACAAGTGTAAAAGAAATGGTCATAGCGCGGCGAAGTGTGAGGTCTACGGACCAGGGGTTAATAGAACGAAAGGAACAAATGGTGTCGGAACGAGTAATGGCGGAGCAAGTAGTGTCGGAGCAAGTTATGCCAATGTAGTTTGTTATAAATGTGGAAAACCGGGCCACATTATTAGAAATTGCCCGAACCAGGAGAACACGAATGGACAAGGTCGCGGAAGAGTTTTCAATATTAATGAGGCAGAGGCACAGGAAGACCCGGAGCTTGTTACGGGTACGTTTCTTATTGACAATAAATCTGCTTACGTTTTATTTGATTCGGGTACGGATAGAAGCTATATGAGTAGAGATTTTTGTGCTAAATTAAGTTGTCCATTGACGCCTTTGGATAGTAAATTTTTACTCGAATTAGCAAATGGTAAATTAATTTCAGCAGATAATATATGTCGGAATCGAGAAATTAAACTGGTTAGCGAAACATTTAAGATTGATTTGATACCAGTAGAGTTAGGGAGTTTTGATGTGATAATCGGTATGGACTGGTTGAAAGAAGTGAAAGCAGAGATCGTTTGTTACAAAAATGCAATTCGCATTATACGAGAAAAAGGAAAACCCTTAATGGTGTACGGAGAAAAGGGCAACACGAAGCTACATCTTATTAGTAATTTGAAGGCACAAAAACTAATAAGGAAAGGTTGCTATGCTGTTCTAGCACACGTCGAGAAAGTACAAACTGAAGAAAAGAGCATCAATGATGTTCCCATTGCAAAAGAATTTCCCGATGTATTTCCGAAAGAATTACCGGGATTACCCCCACATCGATCCGTTGAATTTCAAATAGATCTTGTACCAGGAGCTGCACCAATAGCTCGTGCTCCTTACAGACTCGCACCCAGCGAGATGAAAGAACTGCAAAGCTAATTACAAGAACTTTTAGAGCGTGGTTTCATTCGACCAAGCACATCACCGTGGGGAGCTCCTGTTTTGTTTGTCAAGAAGAAAGATGGTACATTCAGGTTGTGTATCGACTACCGAGAGTTGAACAAACTTACCATCAAGAACCGCTACCCACTACCGAGAATCGACGACTTATTTGATCAACTACAAGGCTCGTCTGTTTATTCAAAGATTGACTTACGTTCCGGGTATCATCAAATGCGGGTGAAAGAAGATGATATTCCAAAGACTGCTTTCAGAACACGTTACGGTCATTACGGGTTTATGGTCATGCCGTTTGGTTTAACTAATGCACCAGCTGTGTTCATGGACCTTATGAACCGAGTGTGTGGACCATACCTTGACAAGTTTGTCATTGTTTTCATTGATGACATACTTATTTACTCAAAGAATGACCAAGAACACGGTGAACATTTGAGAAAGGTGTTAGAAATATTGAGGAAGGAAGAATTGTATGCTAAGTTTTCAAAGTGTGCATTTTGGTTGGAAGAAGTTCAATTCCTCGGTCACATAGTGAACAAAGAAGGTATTAAGGTGGATCCGGCAAAGATAGAAACTGTTGAAAAGTGGGAGACCCCGAAAACTCCGAAACACATACGCCAGTTTTTAGGACTAGCTGGTTACTACAGAAGGTTCATCCAAGACTTTTCTAGAATAGCAAAACCCTTGACTGCATTAACGCATAAAGGGAAGAAATTTGAATGGAATGATGAACAAGAGAAAGCGTTTCAGTTATTGAAGAAAAAGCTAACTACGACACCTATATTGTCATTGCCTGAAGGGAATGATGATTTTGTGATTTATTGTGACGCATCAAAGCAAGGTCTTGGTTGTGTATTAATGAAACGAACTAAGGTGATTGCTTATGCGTCTAGACAATTGAAGATTCACGAACAAAATTATACGACGCATGATTTGGAATTAGGCGCGGTTGTTTTTGCATTAAAGACTTGGAGGCACTACTTATATGGGGTCAAAAGTATTATATATACCGACCACAAAAGTCTTCAACACATATTTAATCAGAAACAACTGAATATGAGGCAGCGTAGGTGGATTGAATTATTGAATGATTACGACTTTGAGATTCGTTACCACCCGGGGAAGGCAAATGTGGTAGCCGATGCCTTGAGCAGGAAGGACAGAGAACCCATTCGAGTAAAATCTATGAATATAATGATTCATAATAACCTTACTACTCAAATAAAGGAGGCGCAACAAGGAGTTTTAAAAGAGGGAAATTTAAAGGATGAAATACCCAAAGGATCGGAGAAGCATCTTAATATTCGAGAAGACGGAACCCGGTATAGGGCTGAAAGGATTTGGGTACCAAAATTTGGAGATATGAGAGAAATGGTACTTAGAGAAGCTTATAAAACCAGATACTCAATACATCCTGGAACGGGGAAGATGTACAAGGATCTCAAGAAACATTTTTGGTGGCCGGGTATGAAAGCCGATGTTGCTAAATACGTAGGAGAATGTTTGACGTGTTCTAAGGTCAAAGCTGAGCATCAGAAACCATCAGGTCTACTTCAACAACCCGAAATCCCGGAATGGAAATGGGAAAACATTACCATGGATTTCATCACTAAATTGCCAAGGACTGCAAGTGGTTTTGATACTATTTGGGTAATAGTTGATCGTCTCACCAAATCAGCACACTTCCTGCCAATAAGAGAAGATGACAAGATGGAGAAGTTAGCACGACTGTATTTGAAGGAAGTCGTCTCCAGACATGTAATACTAATCTCTATTATCTCTGATAGGGATGGCAGATTTATTTCAAGATTCTGGCAGACATTACAGCAAGCATTAGGAATTCGTCTAGACATGAGTACTGCCTATCATCCACAAACTGATGGGCAGAGCGAAAGGACGATACAAACGCTTGAAGACATGCTACGAGCATGTGTTATTGATTTCGGAAACAGTTGGGATCGACATCTACCATTAGCAGAATTTTCCTACAACAACAGCTACCATTCAAGCATTGAGATGGCGCCGTTTGAAGCACTTTATGGTAGAAAGTGCAGGTCTCCGATTTGTTGGAGTGAAGTGGGGGATAGACAGATTACGGGTCCGGAGATTATACAAGAAACTACCGAGAAGATCATCCAAATTCAACAACGGTTGAAAACCGCCCAAAGTCGAACAAAAGAGCTACGCTGACATTAAAAGAAAAGATATAGAATTTGAAATTGGAGAGATGGTCATACTTAAAGTTGCACCTTGGAAAGGCGTTGTTCGATTTGGTAAACGAGGGAAATTAAATCCAAGGTATATTGGACCATTCAAGATTATTGATCGTGTCGGACCAGTAGCTTACCGACTTGAGTTACCTCAATAACTCGTGGCTGTACATAACACTTTCCACGTCTCGAATTTGAAGAAATGTTTTGCTAAAGAAGATCTCACTATTCCGTTAGATGAAATCCAAATCAACGAAAAACTCCAATTCATCGAAGAACCCGTCGAAATAATGGATCGTGAGGTTAAAAGACTTAAGCAAAACAAGATACCAATTGTTAAGGTTCGATGGAATGCTCGTAGAGGACTTGAGTTCACCTGGGAGTGTGAAGATCATATGAAGAAGAAATACCCGCATCTATTTCCAGAAGATTCGTCAACATATAGACAATTGACCACCCAAGTTGACCGGTGATTCACGAACGTTAAAACTTGTAAAAACTATATGATGACATATATATGGATATATATATATATAGTTAACATGATACTATGATAAGTAAACATATCATTAAGTATATTAACAATGAACTACATATGTAAAAACAAGACTACTAACTTAATGATTTTTAAACGAGACATATATGTAACGTTTATCGTTGTAAAGACATTTAATGTATATATATCATATTAAGAGATATTCATACATGATAATATCATGATAATATAATAATTTAAAATCTCATTTGATATTATAAACATTGGGTTAACAACATTTAACAAGATCGTTAACCTAAAGGTTTCAAAACAACACTTACATCTAACGACTAACGATGACTTAACGACTCAGTTAAAATGTATATACATGTAGTGTTTTAATATGTATTTATACACTTTTGAAAGACTTCAATACACTTATCAAAATACTTCTACTTAACAAAAATGCTTACAATTACATTCTCGTTCAGTTTCATCAACAATTCTACTCGTATGCACCCGTATTCGTACTCGTACAATACACAGCTTTTAGATGTATGTACTATTGGTATATACACTCTAATGATCAGCTCTTAGCAGCCCATGTAAGTCACCTAACACATGTGGGAACCATCATTTGGCAACTAGCATGAAATATCTCATAAAATTACAAAAATATGAGTAATCATTCATGACTTATTTACATGAAAACAAAATTACATATCCTTTATATCTAATCCATACACCAACGACCAAAAACACCTACAAACACTTTCATTCTTCAATTTTATTCATCTAATTGATCTCTCTCAAGTTCTATCTTCAAGTTCTAAGTGTTCTTCATATATTCTATAAGTTCTAGTTACATAAAATCAAGAATACTTTCAAGTTTGCTAGCTCACTTCCAATCTTGTAAGGTGATCATCCAACCTCAAGAAATCTTTGTTTCTTACAGTAGGTTATCATTCTAATACAAGGTAATAATCATATTCAAACTTTGGTTCAATTTCTATAACTATAACAATCTTATTTCAAGTGATGATCTTACTTGAACTTGTTTTCGTGTCATGATTCTGCTTCAAGAACTTCGAGCCATCCAAGGATCCGTTGAAGCTAGATCCATTTTTCTCTTTTCCAGTAGGTTTATCCAAGGAACTTAAGGTAGTAATGATGTTCATAACATCATTCGATTCATACATATAAAGCTATCTTATTCGAAGGTTTAAACTTGTAATCACTAGAACATAGTTTAGTTAATTCTAAACTTGTTCGCAAACAAAAGTTAATCCTTCTAACTTGACTTTTAAAATCAACTAAACACATGTTCTATATCTATATGATATGCTAACTTAATGATTTAAAACCTGGAAACACGAAAAACACCGTAAAACTGGATTTACGCCGTCGTAGTAACACCGCGGGCTGTTTTGGGTTAGTTAATTAAAAACTATGATAAACTTTGATTTAAAAGTTGTTATTCTGAGAAAATGATTTTTATTATGAACATGAAACTATATCCAAAAATTATGGTTAAACTCAAAGTGGAAGTATGTTTTCTAAAATGGTCATCTAGACGTCGTTCTTTCGACTGAAATGACTACCTTTACAAAAACGACTTGTAACTTATTTTTCCAACTATAAACCTATACTTTTTCTGTTTAGATTCATAAAATAGAGTTCAATATGAAAACATAGCAATTTGATTCACTCAAAACGGATTTAAAATGAAGAAGTTATGGGTAAAACAAGATTGGATAATTTTTCTCATTTTAGCTACGTGAAAATTGGTAACAAATCTATTCCAACCATAACTTAATCAACTTGTATTGTATATTATTTAATCTTGAGATACCATAGACACGTATACAATGTTTCGACCTATCATGTCGACACATCTATATATATTTCGGAACAACCATAGACACTCTATATGTGAATGTTGGAGTTAGCTATACAGGGTTGAGGTTGATTCCAAAATATATATAGTTTGAGTTGTGATCAATACTGAGATACGTATACACTGGGTCGTGGATTGATTCAAGATAATATTTATCGATTTATTTCTGTACATCTAACTGTGGACAACTAGTTGTAGGTTACTAACGAGGACAGCTGACTTAATAAACTTAAAACATCAAAATGTATTAAAAGTGTTGTAAATATATTTTGAACATACTTTGATATATATGTACATATTTGTTATAGGTTCGTGAATCGACCAGTGGCCAAGTCTTACTTCCCGACGAAGTAAAAATCTGTGAAAGTGAGTTATAGTCCCACTTTTAAAATCTAATATTTTTGGGATGAGAATACATGCAGGTTTTATAAATGATTTACAAAATAGACACAAGTACGTGAAACTACATTCTATGGTTGAATTATTGAAATCGAATATGCCCCTTTTTATTAAGTCTGGTAATCTAAGAATTAGGGAATAGACACCCTAATTGACGCGAATCCTAAAGATAGATCTATTGGGCCTAACAAACCCCATCCAAAGTACCGGATGCTTTAGTACTTCGAAATTTATATCATATCCGAAGGGTGTCCCGGAATGATGGGGATATTCTTATATATGCATCTTGTTAATGTCGGTTACCAGGTGTTCACCATATGAATGATTTTTATCTCTATGTATGGGATGTGTATTGAAATATGAAATCTTGTCGTCTATTGTTACGATTTGATATATATAGGTTAAACCTATAACTCACCAACATTTTTGTTGACGTTTAAAGCATGTTTATTCTCAGGTGAATACTAAGAGCTTCCGCTGTTGCATACTAAAATAAGGACAAGATTTGGAGTCCATGTTTGTATGATATTGTGTAAAAACTGCATTCAAGAAACTGATTTCGATGTAACATATTTGTATTGTAAACCATTATGTAATGGTCGTGTGTAAACAGGATATTTTAGATTATCATTATTTGATAATCTACATAAAGCTTTTTAAACCTTTATTTATGAAATAAAGGTTATGGTTTGTTTTAAAATGAATGCAGTCTTTGAAAAACGTCTCATATAGAGGTCAAAACCTCGCAACGAAATCAATTAATATGGAACGTTTTTAATCAATAAGAACGGGACATTTCAATCGCTACGTCTGATATTTTGCTATAACCCACCCTCTTTGTTTCCTTCATATTTTGGAGTTCCATCCTTTTTGTTTTCTCTTCCCGACTTTAAGTCTAGCGAAAAATGGTCCAGAATTCATAGGTATGAAGTTTGGAATGAACATAATAATACTTATGATATGATTAATAATTCATTATTAATTAATAATACTTATGATATGATTAAAAATTATTATTAATTAATAATACTTATGTGATGATTAATATTTAATTAATAAATTATGTACTTATGTTATATTAATTATATCATTTAAACTTATGTTAACTTTATTAATTCAATTTAATTTAATTAAACTTATGTTATGACATAATTATACATATATGACTTTAAATAACATTATAACTTATATTATTAATATAATTTACACCTTAAAATTTTAGGTTGACTAAGTTTGACCAAGGTTGACTTTTGAGTTGACTTTTGGTTGACTTTGACTTTCAGTTGACTTTTGTTGACTTTCTAATTAAGAAAACTTTCCTAAGTTATAAACTTTCTAAAAATAGAAACCTTCTAATTATAGAAACTTTCCTAATATAGTAACTTTCTAAATATGGAAACTTTCTAAAAATAGAAACTTTTCAAAAATAGAAAATTTTCAAAAATGGAAACCTGCTAAAAATAGAAACTTTCTAAAAATAGAAAGTAGGTGTTATACGCTGTCCTGATCATACCGAAACATACTGAGTGTTGTTCTATGTTTACTTGCAACAAGTACTATAACTATCATACTAAGACTTGGCCTAAGTTAGTTATTCATATAGACCTACTTTATTTATAGGTCGGCGTTGTGATCATTCTTGATCACTTTACTTAGTGCAGTTCACATCTTTCTGTGTTACTACTTCATTTACGTTAAGGTGAGTTATAGTCCCATTTTTCTATTTTAAATCTTTTGGGATGAGAATACATGCAATTTATTTTACATATTGGACACAAGTGGAATTTGATTTAAATTATTCATTGTGAGTCGAACGAAAATATTCCCTAATCTGGTAATTTTAATCACTTGTTTCTACTGGTGAACGCGAATCCTATGGATAGATCTATCGGGCCTGACAGCCCCATTTCGTGCTAGTCGCGCTAGCATTTACAGGCGGAATGTATTAGTACTTCGTATTTTTGGAAGATACACATGTTCATTGTATATTGTTATATTAGTTTTGTTAAGGGTAAGGAGTTGTTAAGTGAATTACCAGGTGGCTCACGGGTTAATGGAATAATATTTTTATATGTTTTCGAGCATATAATTTTGTGGTCCAAAATGGGTCTTTATGTTTTCAAGCATACATTTTTATGGTTTAAATTAAATATTGTTTGCAATATTAAACCTATAATTCACTCAACATTTTTGTTGACAGTTACTCGCATGTTTTATTCTCAAGTTCATGATTGATTGCTTCCGCTGTGCTTAGAGAGTCTGCATATTTATGATGGCAGCTTTTTTTAAACATTAACTTGCGTTCTATTTTGATACATTAAATTGTGGGTGTTTGTTGACTTTGTTTTGGTCAAATTTTGATTAAGTATTTATGTATGATTTTTCAAAACTTACATATTTTGATAGATTTCCTTTATAGGAAATCATTTTTAAATAAAGAATACAAGTTTATTTATTAAATTCATTTAGAGTTATGATCAAGCTGTGGGGCCAAGATAACGATGGTCATCAAGTGTACTTTGACGGGTCGTTAAAATATTAGTTTTCGAGGATAAATAGATACGACCATTGTTTTGAAAGATGTTTTAGGTCAGATTTGATTAGTTGACCTGAGTTTATTGTTAAGTTGACTTTGTTGACCATACGGTCTACTTTTAATCAAACGCGTACGAGTTTATATTATATAAATATAATATATTTTTTCATTAGAAGTGTTAACATTATAAAATGAAAAGATTTTCAAAATCCAAGAAAACTATCAAAGGTTTTAACTTTTATTTTAGAATTTATAAACGTTGACCTTCTCGGAAGCATTGACTTTTAGGTTGAGTCTCCGGGTTGACTTTTTATAAAATGTATGAAACTTTAATATTATTAAACAAGCCTAAAACTTTATACAAAACACTAAATAAAGAAGGTAACCTTGGCCTGTTTATGTGTTCAAAGTTGACCGGTTTACTAAAAGTTAAACAAACTTACGCAACAATTTCAAAGAATAGAAACTTTGCAAATTACATTCCATTTGAGATGAAATGGGTTGACTTTTAGTCTAAACTTGAGCACTTAGAACTATATTCAAAACATGACATAATTTAGTCTTACTAGGAATAGTATGTTGACCAACACATATCTTTAGGTTGACTGCTGGTCACCACATTCATTTCGAGTTTGCGAACTTGATACACTTGCACTCTGATGTGTCAAAAGTGTGTGCAGTAGCGCGTGTCTTTTTAATTTAACTTAATTTACGGTTTACTTTTAACACCCTAATGAGTAACAAAACCCGAACATATGTAGTTTAGTATTTAGTAAGTTAAAGTTCGTCCCATGAGAACGAGTGGAATTAGAATATAAAACTTTGATTTTAAGATTTGGTTGTTTTAAGTAATAATAAAATAAAGAACAAATAATTTTCAAGTAAATAAACTGATGAAGTAAACAATATTAAATAAAACACATGCTTGAACATTTCACACCTTGCTCATAATTGCCTTTTTAATTTAAACACAACTCAAATTTATTCATGACCTAAGAATATCTAATCCAAGACTAGTTGATCTGGTTAATCCTAGAATAGATGTCTAGCTTGAATGCTTGCTTAAGACTGGATAATAAATTTAGTATGATTAACCAAACCCTAATTATAGTTACTAGCTATAATCCTCACTATTATAATGATCCAATTTTATTTTATTTAAGTTTACTAAGTTTTAAGCCTAGTGTTGTTCTAGTTAAAACATAATAGTGATTGACTAATGTAAATCAGACTAATCAAACAGTGGTATTTTAATCAGACATAAGACATAACGTAAAACCCAGAGATTCTGCCAAATTTAACTGTTTCTATAATTATATGGTAAAGCTGGCGGCTTGGTCAACGAAGCCGGCAGCTTCGTTGGCTCAGTTGAATATTTTCACCGAATACTGTTTTATTTTATCTGAGTCTAAATCGTAACCAATTAGCATAAAAAATATGATGAAGCCGGCGGCTTCATATCCCAAATTCAATTTTGTTTTCTTTTATACAGTATGAATAATTAAGCAATGTTCACATGGTGTTAAATGATTCAAGCATATGTACGGCTATTAGCCCATAACTAAAGTAAAAACAAATAAAAGACAAGAATTAACGGAAGAAATCATACCGACATAAAAGGAATTGAAAAACAAATGCTTGATTGATTAACTTGAATGTTTGAAATAAGCAAACCCCCACCAACTAAATCATGTTTTGACCCTGAATGCAGAGTAAACCATTCTGGACTGAATAAAACTGACCATAAGGTTTCTATTTATAATTTCTGAAACCGCCAACCCAAGCTGGCAGCTTGGATGGAAAGCCGACAGCTTCCCTTGACTTGGATTGGGGCCAACGTAAAACTTGATCTTAAAGCATACGTCATATATTTCCGTATAACTTAAGCCGACGGCTTCAGTGTAAAGACGGCAGCTTGACTTCTTTCGAATCTCAGTGAAAATCTCTTCCAAATTTAACTTGAACTTGGTTGACAAGTAGGTTAAACCGTGTGATTTAGGCCAGCGGCTTCAGTGTGAAGCCGGCAGCTTGGATGTATTTTGCTTGGTCGCCAAGTTCTTCAATTCCTGCGATCAAATCTGAAACATTCTGGAATTCTGCATGGAAGCTGGCGGCTTCAGTACCTTCAGGCCATCGGCTTTTTTGAATTTTTTGCATTTTTGACTGTTTTTGTTCTTGTTTGATGCATAACTTCCAAGGAATATTAAAAATACATATTTTCCCATTTTTACCCGTTTTAGCGTGTTTTAGAATAAAAATGACTTTAAAATGCCAAGATAACTCTTCAAAATGTTATCAAAATACTATATAATTTAGGAGTTATCAGATACTCCACACTTGAGCTTTTACTTGCCCTCATGTAAACTATTAAATCATATCAATTTAGATGGGTATATAAAGGTGAAGCAAAATGCAAAGTCAAAAATATGTCTGATTATTTTGAAAGTTAGCTTTTATTATTATAAGAACTAGTCTGAACTAGACCAAGGAGTACAAGTGGTCCTAATGTTTCTTAATCCAGATTTATACAAGTTGGTCATCATTGAACTCTTTTGTTTTCTAACTATAATTTTTATAAGCGTGCGGTTCTCATTGGAACTCTTTTCTTTCGCTTTCATCACTTTTAATGGCCTTCATTGGGCTATTTTAACTTTTCATTTCTTTTGCTTTCATGTTTAGCATTAGCTTTACATTTGACAATTTTTTCTAAGTTAGCCCTTATTGGGACTCTTTTGCTACCTCAGTGGTCCATGCTTATTATGTCATATGGTAATGGCTATAAGTTTGCAATCGTTTCACAATATTTGACATTTACTTCCTATTTTAAACAAGTAGTCCGATCTCGAAGTTGAGAGTGGTTCTATTATTAGATTAAAATTAAGTTAATAAAAAGACATAAGTTTGACTAAGAATTTATACTTCCTAAAAAAAAATTCCCATTTTTGCAATTATTTAAAAAGAAATAAACTTAAAACCATTTTAAACATCTCCCACCCCACACTTAGAAAGTTACAATGCCCTCATTGCATAATAATATATAAAAAGAGATAATAAGTATAAGTGAGAAAACCAAATCTACCCTTTTCGAGCTTGAATGTAATTAAGAAGCATCTTTAATTGCTTCATCATCTATCCTTCCTTTAAGTATCATCATATACTTATAACAAAATAAACAACCATAACAAAATATATATAATAATCATAATAAGTTCCATGCATACGATAATCAAACATAACCAAAGTTATTACAGACCAGTAGTTCAAATCATCAGAATAAAAGTAATAATAATAATAATGTCATAACATAATCGTAGCATAACATAACCAACAACCATCATCACGGGAACCTTCTCATTCCCTACTCCTCATCATCCTCATCAACTTCAACAGTAGGCTGAATCTGGGCCAAGGCATAAGCACGGTCATAACGCGCTGGTGGGATTGCAGCATCTGGAGCATAAGGTGGTGGTGGCTCATAATAGGTAGGGTCAGAAGGGCCGGTATCGGGGTAATGACTATAAAACCTCTCATCATTATGAACTCCCCACTGAATCGAGTAGTCCATACGTCCAATCTCATACCTAGAATCCCTCTTAAATGCATCAAACTCAGTCATGTCCTCTTGGCATTTAGCCATCAACTCCTCATGACGAGTCCCATCATAGCTGACATAACACCCTCGTTAGTGTTCAGGGCAGTCATCATCTCAATCACCCGTACCAGGTCATCCACACCACCACGACCACCCCTACGACTACATTTAGATCGGCTGCTCGAAGCTTCAGTATGAGGCACCTCTTGATGCTGCCCAACATCCATCAACTGACCAACCGGCGAATTATACGGAACAAAACTCTCACACGGCCCTCTCTTAACAACCTTATTATTCAACCAAATCCTTTCATTAACAACACCAATCTCAGTCTGAAGAGTACCCAAACCAACAACCAGAATCCCTAACCACCTAGTAATCAACGTCACAAAATGACCACCACAAACAGCACTCACATGTGTCCTACCCCTAGCTGCTTCAAATAATGGCCTACACAATAAGGAATGTTAACTGGCAGATGGTTAAACATCTGAGATAAATACCAACAATCGGGCTGAGTCAACTTCTCTGTATTCTCCTTTCGCAAGGAGATGGTGTGGGAAAGCAAGACTTGAAAGCATCGCATGTAGGGAAAGGCAATGTGTTTCCTCCTTACATCATTATTAAGAAAATCAAGAGTAGGAATACCAAACTGACTCCAAGCAGCATTATAATCAAAACCCTGATTAGGACCCGAATGGCCCTGTATAGCAGTACTAGTAAGAAAATCCTCAAACCAAGTCGCTCGAACAGAATCCCCATAACTCCATAAAGCCTGACCAATATTAAGCATACTCATCGACTGCTCACGCCCACCCAGTCAAAACCTAAAGAATGAAACATCTGTCACAATTTGAGCGTGAAGGGAACAAGCAGCAGTTGCCAATAACTCATAAATGATATTAGGATAGATCGGCACACGAATATTTAACAAGTTAAACCACTCATCCATAACCACACTCATCCCTCCCCCATTTGCCAACGGAACCAAGTAATTAGTTTGCATCATCTCTTTATAAGCAATAGTCAATCCAGCAGAGTTTAAAGCTGACCAATCATCTCTTTATTCATGATTAAATATGGACGAAATTTATCGAGAGCAAAGACTATAGCGAGCAATTCCTTTTCCGTGGTTGTATAATTTAATTGAGCACTTGATAGCGTTTTACTAGCATAGTAGATTGGATGAAAATGTTTTTCTTTTCGATGCCCTAAAATAGCTCCTATTGCATAATCACTAGCGTCACACATAAGTTGGAATCGGGTGATATAATAATAGGTGCTTTAGTGAGTTTTTCCTTTAAAATAGATAAAGCTTTTTGACAATCTTCATTAAATTCAAAAGGGGCGTCTTTTTATAAGAGTTTAGTCAATGGTCGAGCAATTTTGGAGAAATCTTGAATGAGACGTCTATAAAATCCAGCATGTCCTAGGAAACTTCTAATTGATTTAACATTAGTGGGTTCGGGAAGGTTAGAAATTATATTGATTTTTGCTTTATTAACTTCAATTGCCTTATTAGAAATTTTATGGCAAGGACAATGCCTTCTCTTACCATGAAATGACATTTTTTCCAATTAAGAACAAGATTCATCTTTTCACAACGAGCAAGCATTTTATCAAGATTAGAAAGACAGGAGTCAAAAGATATTCCAAAGATGGAAAAGTCTAAAGGTATTTCGTATGCCCGAGAGACATATTAAATTAACGTGGCTAATATGTTTTGATCCAAGTCGGGTCATATCCAATAACAAGCTTACCGACACCTTATTCGTATTTGATCTTAACGATTGGATCATTGATCAAATACGCGACACTTGAATTTTAAGAAAAATAGTTTTCTAAGATATTACTTGATGTGTATATATAAATTATGGAATAATTTATATAACAAGAGTTCAAATTATTTATGGGTTAAATAATTGATTTTGTTATGTTACATTTTATAAAGTTTTGGTTTTATAAAAAAAAATAAATGTACATAACAAATATATATATATATATATATATATATATATATATATATATATATATATATGGAAGTATTATAAAGAGTTTTATAAAATATATTCCTTTTATTTTATAAAACTTATTTTATAACATGAAAGGGAAGTGGCATTGGAAGTGCACACACATGCTAAAGACTTAGATTCTTTGATCCATGCTTTCCCATTTCCATATACAAGTATCTTGACTCTTGGAAAAACACATACATGCAAATATACTTCAAAAGAAACTGCACTAAACTCACTCAAAGCTGCTGTCCAGGTCGTGGGGGTTTAGGGAAGAAAAGGGATTTCTAATTTGGTTTTTGCAAGTTTAATTCAAGTGTTAGTAAATCCTAACCAAAGTACAAGGTGTTGGTGCAAAGTTTGGGGTATAACAACTTGAGGTTTCATACTTTTGGAGCTCCATTCATCATCATCATCATCATCATCTTCATCACTTACCAACAAGCTTGGAGTAGATATAAACTCTTTTCTTGCTTGTAGTTTGTAAGTATATTTCATAACTTGATCCTAATTGGGATTTAACTTTAAATGGTTAAAGATTAACAAGTTACAAAATGGTATTTTACATGCTTCCGCTTTGAATGATTCTTAAATGGTTTTAAGTATAATGAAACTTGTTAAATCCCAACAATGGTATCTAGAGCCGAAGTTGATGGAATATGCTTCGAGATGGTTATTATACTCACTATATATTTTGTATTTTATGTACATGCATGAAAGTAAAATGCAAAAATTAATTATTTGGGTGGGTTCCTTTGTTTGGCCGAATTATTGGAGTCCCAAAAGTGGGTTTTGGGCTCTTCAATTTGGTTCATATTTGATTGTATGATAATGTTCACAATCTAAACCTTGACCTTGTATTTGATTGAATGTTTGGTTGATTTATTATTCATTCATTTGGTTTGTAATATTAATTATTCATTTAGTATGTAATATTAATTTTGGTTATGTAATTTATTTTATATTTGGCATGTAAAATAGATTAGGTTGTATTTTCATTTTTTAGAGAAAAATGTATTAGGATATATTTTGTAAAAATGAAGATTCAAGAAGGTGACAATGAAGAACACAAGGAAGGATGCAAGATTAAGTGGGAGATTTAAAATCTCCTACTTTGTGTTATAACCCCTTAACCGGTGGCATTTGTTTTCGGCTAAACAAATGCCTACCAAAATGGCTTGATTGTGAACATATTTGTTTTGCATGCATGGTTGTTTATTGTATGATTGTGGATTGTATGTTTGTATGCTACAAGTTAATCACACAAGTTAACAACAAGAAAAATGGAAATTTAATTGGTTAAATTAGACATTAATAACGACATGCAAAACGACAATTTAATTGGTTAAATTATAAATGGCTAAATGGATTATAATAATTGGTTATTAAAACACATATAAAATGGTTTATATCAATGTAATGAAATTGGTTTTATTACATAACATGAAAAATGGATTTTCAAATAAACCATACACTAAATGCATGTTGGTGTATGGTACAATTGTTATCTTAAACTAGAAATAATGAAAACTTAAAATCCCTTATTAAAGGTCACCTAACCATTATGAACAAACTAATATAATTAAGGTGAATTTCGCACACTTGTGGGATAAAGGTCACCTAACCACTTGTATGTTAAATTTACACGTTTACACAAGTAGGACGACTTGATTTGGAAATCATGAACTTAGGGTCACCGAAGCATGAGGAACAAATAGGCGTTGATGGGATAAATATACCATGCAAAAGGATTGCATGATCCCATAACTAAGAAGTTGCAAAAGGATTGCAATTGTCATATAATGACTACCTAGCTAAATCAAATGACAGGATAAAGGTCACCTAACCGAAATTTGGTTTACCGTTGGATTCTAAAATTTAATCAATTGGATTTAAAGGGTATTGATTGTTAAATTAAAATTGATACTTAAATAACTTTGTTAAATTTTGTAGATGGCCGCCAATAACAACAACATTCCAAACGCACCTATCAACTTTAACAACCTATCGTTGAGGTCAATCCTCGAAAAGGAAAAACTCAACCATACGAACTTCATGGATTGGCTTCGCAATCTAAGAATTGTATTCAAACTAGAGGATAGGGCGTATGTGTTGGAAGACCCCATTCCCGATCAACCGGACGAGGATGATTCGGAAGGCATGGCTTATTGGGAGAAATATTGCACCGATTCGGTGCAAGTTTCTTGCCTCATGCTTGGGACTATGATACCAGAATTCCAAAAGGATTTCGAGTATCATAGTGCATATGACATGATCACACAATTGAAGGAGATGTTCCTTCAACAAGCTCGTGTCGAGCGCTTCGAAATGGTTCGAACGCTTCATGCATGTCGGATGGACGACTCCCAATCCGTTTCATTTTATGTCCTTAAGATGAAAAGCCTAATTGATCGAGCGAACCATCTAAACTGCAACGTGTCTAATGAATTAGCCACAGACCTTATCCTTAATACCTTGTCAAAGAGGTTTGACACATTTGTAATGAATTACAATATGAATGGTTGGGATAAGAGCATTGGCGAATTACATTGCATGCTTAAGATGGCCGAAAAAAGCATGGGTAAAAGGGCTTCACCCATGTTTATGATCAATGAAGGCGGGTCCAAAAACAATAACACTTCTAAGCCAAAGGTGGCTATGAGGAAAGGACCTGCCTACCAAGGCAAGGGCAAGGGAAAGGGGAAGATGGTTACCCCAACCAATAAGAACAAAAAGCAAAAGGTTGCCGGTCAAGGTAACCCCAAGGAAGATCCGTGCTTTGGTTGCGGTGAAATGGGTCACTGGAAACGCAACTGCCCGATCTATCTAAAGGAGTTGAAAGAAAAGAGGGATGCAGGGCAAATCTCAGGTAATGTATATATGGTATACGTTGAGATTAGTATTATTTCTTCTAATACATGGGTATTAGACACAGGATGTGGAACTCATATTTGCAATTCTTTGCAGGGGTTCAAAAGAAGTAATCAAGATGCGAGAACAATAAGTCTCTTCATGGGAAATGGAGCAAGGGTGCAAGTGAAAGCTCAAGGAGACTATGTTTTAAAGCTTCCAAGTGGTTTAGAGCTTATTTTGAATAATGTTTTGTATGCACCCGATTTATCACGAAACATTATTTCTGTATCCCATTTGAAACAATATGGTTTTAATCTTAATTTCATTAATGATGATATCCATGTTTCTTTAAATAATGTGTTCTATTTTAAGGCTTCGCCTTTGAATGGTATTTATGAATTGGTTCATAATGACACATCATACAATAGCTCAATGTTCCATGCAAACACTAAGAAACTCAAAAGGGATTTGAGTGATTCCTACTTATGACATTGTCGCCTTGGTCACATAAACAAGAATCGAATGCATACACTTCAAAAGAATGGACTTTTGAAATCAAATGAACTAGAATCGTTTGATGTATGTGAATCTTGTTTACAAGGCAAAATGACTAAAGCACCTTTCAAAGGGACCTATGAAAGGGCTAAGGACTTATTGGGATTAATACATTCAGATGTATGTAGACCCTTTAAGCCCATGACTAGGAAAGGTGAAAGATACTTCGTCACTTTCATTGATGACTTCAGTCGTTTCGGATATGTCTACTTGTTAAGACACAAGGATGAAACTTTTGAAGCATTCAAGGAATATCAAAACGAAGTACAAAATCAACTCAATAAGACAATCAAGGTACTTCGTACCAATAGAGGAGGTGAATACTAAGCGATGCTTTCCAAGATCATCTTAAAAGTTGTAGGATTATCTCGCAACTCACTCCTCCATGAACACCCCAACTAAATGGAGTTTCCGAAAGGAGGAACCGAACCCTAATGGATATGGTTCGATCTATGATGGCTAGAAGCTCGTTGCCTCTATCATTTTGGGGTTATTGTCTATGCTCCACAGCTCGTATTCTAAATATTGCCCCAACCAAGAAAGTGGAACGAACTCCTCATGAGATGTGGTTTGAAAAACCTCCATCTCTATCATACTTAAAGGTATGGGGATGTGAAGCTTATCCTAAGCGTTACGTCCCTAATAAGTTGAATGCTCGATCCACGAAGTGTATCTTCATAGGATATCCCAAGGATGATATGGGATACTATTTCTATGATCCAACCGAGCAAAATGTATTTGTTGCTCAAAAGGCTGAATTCCTTGAAACTAAGTTCCTAATAGAAGGACATAGTGAAAGGAAGATAGATCTTGAAGAGGTTCAAGATAAAGTAGATGATACACAATTTGTTGACACTAGCACTCAACATGAAAATGTTAAGAATGATCAAATGGATGATCAAAGTATACAAGACGTTCGCAGATCTAGTAGGATTAGTAATCCTCCTGAGAGATATGGGTTTCTCATGGATGGTTGCTATGTGGTTGATTTGGATGAACTAACAAACTACCAAGATGCTTTATCAAGGATTGATAAAGATAAATGGCAGGAACCCATGAACGCCGAGATGCAATCCATGTATGACAACCAAGTTTGGGAACTGGTTGTACAACCTACTGGCTCCAGGCTAGTTGATTGTAAATGGCTTTTCAAAATGAAAACTGACATACATCGAAACTTGGATACATATAAAGCTAGACTTGTAGCAAAAGGTTTCACTCAAACTCAAGGGGTTGACTATGATGAAACTTTTTCGCCTGTGGCAATGCTAACGTCTATTAGGATATTGCTTGCCATTGCTGCTCATTATGATTATGAAATATGGCAAATGGATGTCAAGACCGCTTTCCTAAATGGACATCTTGAGGAAGATGTCTATATGGTTCAGCCTGAAGGTTTTTTTGATTCGAAATATCCTAAAAAGGTATGCAAGTTAAAAAAGTCAATCTACGGATTGAAACAAGCATCTAGAATGTGGAATCATCGTTTTAATGAGGAGGCCAAGAAATTTGGCTTCATTAAAAATGGTGATGAAGCTTGTGTATACAAGAAAGCTAGTGGGAGCACTATCATGTTCCTTGTACTATATGTGGATGATATATTGTTATTTGGAAATGATATTCTGGAAATGCAAGGTGTTAAAACTTGACTAAGTAAATGCTTCTCCATTAAGGATCTTGGAGAAGCACAATACGTTTTGGGGATTGGGATCTACAGGGATAGATCCAAGAAACTGATAGGTTTGAATCAAAGTGCATACATTGAAAAGATCTTAAAAAGGTTCAAGATGGACAACTCTAAGAAAGGTTTGGTACCTATTTAAAGAGGAACGCTTCTCAGTTCATCTCAGTGCCCTACCACGAAAGATGAACAAGAGAGAATGAAGAAAGTCCCGTACACATCTGCTATTGGGTCAATCATGTATGCAATGATATGCACTAGACCGGATGTGTCATGTGCTCTTAGCTTGAAAAGTAGATACCAGAATAACCCAGGAAACAGTCATTGGATTGTGGTTAAAAGTATATTGAAATACCTTAGGAGGACTAAGGATATGTTTCTAATATATGGGTCTGGTGAGGAAGAACTCGCTGTAAAAGGTTACGTGGACGCGAGTTTCCAAACTGATCGAGATGATTCTCGATCACAATCCGGTTATGTCTTCACGTTAAATGAAGGTGCGGTCTCTTGGAAGAGTTCAAAACAGGATGTTGTTGCTTTATCCACTACAGAGTCGGAGTACATCGCCGCTGCATTAGCAGCTCAGGAAGCTGCATGGATGAAGAAATTCATCGACGACTTAGGAGTAGTCCCTTCCATTCAGGACCCTCTTGAGATCTTTTGTGACAACGAGGGTGCGATTGCTCAAATCAAAGAACCTCGTGCTCACCAAAAGACCCGTCACATTGAGCAGAGATTCAACTACATAAGGGATGAAGTTTAAAAGGGAAAGATATGTATTCGCAAAATTCACACAGATCTTAATATAGCGGATCCTCTCACGAAGCTCTTACATGGAGCAAAACACGCAGGACATGTTTGTGCATTAGGGCTTCGATATTCATGTGATTGGTCATGATCTGTTTTAAGTATTGTAACGGAATGAAATTGTTCAAACTCATTAATATAATTATGGTATTAATTTATTTTGAGTTATGTTCCTATTTTGCATATTTTATCCATGAATAAGTAATTATTCTAAATTCTGTAGTCGATCACATTTGTGGAAACAAGTGTGAGGTTTAGACTATTATGAACTTGGATTGGTATACATTCACGGGATGAATGTGGGGCAAGGTTGCAATCAAGGTTCATAGATATTTGTGGGATACAAATATTGGAAGACCCGCCCTCAAGATTTACTAAATGGTGCCTTTGTGGTTGATCACATGTAGTCTTGAGTAAAGGCGAATATCATTGTATCCTCTGACCTGAGATACATATTGGGTTCAGATATTTACCAAGTATTGTGCCTTGATTCTTTCCTTCACTATTCTGAAATATGGTAGTTCATAAGGAAGAGCTCAGGTATAATGCAAGGTATATATCTAGGACGTATGTAGTCAAGATGGAATTTATCCCTCTTATTCGTTGAGAGTCAGATGTCTAAGGCCTAATAAAGTTAAATCTAGAAGAGAGTGATCACTCTGTGTCTCTTGGATTTAACATGACATCTAGGATGAAAGGAAATAATGAAAGATTCACCTATTCATATTCGAGATGGGAACTCAAAAGGGATGACGTTATTGAATGGCACAAAGTCATAACATATTGGGGGTGATGGATGGTCGTTAGGTGGTATCCATCACTTGCATTAATTTCTTATGTTTCTCGTGCAAGTGGGAGATTGAAGGTATTTCGTATGCCCGAGAGACATATTAAATTAACGTGACTAATATGTTTTGATCCAAGTCGGGTCATAACCAATAACAAGCTTACCGACACCTTATTCGTATTTGATCTTAACGATTGGATCATTGATCAAATACGCGACACTTGAATTTTAAGAAAAATGGTTTTCTGAGATATTACTTGGTGTGTATATATAAATTATGGAATAATTTATATAACAAGAGTTCAAATTATTTATGGGTTAAATAATTGATTTTCTTATGTTACATTTTATAAATTTTTGGTTTTATAAAAAAAAATGTACATAACAAATAAATATATATATATATATATATATATATATATATATATATATATATATATATATATATATATATATATATATATATATATATATATATATATATATATATATGGAAGTATTATAAAGAGTTTTATAAAATCTATTCCTTTTATTTTATAAAACTTATTTTATAACATGAAAGGGAAGTGGCATTGGAAGTGCACACACATGCTAAAGACTTAGATTCTTTGACCCATGCTTTCCCATTTCCATATACAAGTATCTTGACTCTTGGAAAAACACATACATGCAAATATACTTAAAAAAAAACTGCACTAAACTCTCTCAAAGCTGATGTCCAGGCCGTGGGTGTTTAGGGAAGAAAAGGGATTTCTAATTTGGTTTTTGCAAGTTTAATTCAAGTGTTAGTAAATCCTAACCAAAGTACAAGGTGTTAGTGCAAAATTTGGGGTATAACAACTTGAGGTTTCATACTTTTGGAGCTCCATTCATCATCATCATCATCTTCATCACTTACCAACAAGCTTGGAGTAGGTATAAACTCTTTTCTTGCTTGTAGTTTGTAAGTATATTTCATAACTTGATCCTAATTGGTATTTAACTTTAAATGGTTAAAGATTAACAAGTTACAAAATGGTATTTTACATGCTTCCGCTTTGAATGATTCTTAAATGGTTTTAAGTATAATGAAGCTTGTTAAATCCCAACAAAGTCATCCATATAGAATTCCATAAAATCTTCCACCATGTCATGAAAGATAGCTGTCATGCACCTTTGGAAAGTGCCAGGGGCATTGCATAACCCAAACGGCATTCTTCAATAAGCGAAAGTACAAAAGGACAAGTGAAAGTGGTTTTCTCTTGATCCCGAGGGCAATTGGAATTTGGAAATATCCAGAGAAACCATCCAAGAAACAATAATATTCTTTTCTGGCTAATCTTTCGATCATTTGATCAATAAACGGAAGTGGAAAATGATCTTTTCGGTTGATTGAACATAGATCTGTCGTAGAGGACTGATCATATATTGAGTGCCATGTGGGAGTGTTTAAGAACATTATAGTGTTAATCTTCGGTCAATGGTTACCGTGAATAACCCTTATTGAGATGTTGATCTACTAAAGGGTGATTAATGACTTAGTTCACCATTAATGGCTTAGCCGCAATAATGGCCACTTGGGTGGTTTCGTAGGGTTACAGTTCATAATGAACATACCTGTTACCGTAAAGTGTTTTCTGGATGCAATCACTAATTGAGTAACACAGAAAACGGTAATTGTTATTCGATAATCCTGAGCTAGGTTTAGGGTTATATTTATAGCTGAACCCTAACCCTAGATGTATCCTTAAACGACTCTAGATCCTCCCATATCAATCCCATAAATATAGGTATTATAGTTAGGAACGAGATTTCAGTTATTTTAGGATAAGATATGCTTCGTTGGCCGTCTTACTTATTTGCTAAGCAAGAGTTTACCAAATACGCGCAATAGACACAATGCGGGACATGTTATACGTGCAACTAGCATGTAATACGCACGATACACTAGGCACAGAGGTACGCGTATCTTTAAGTCCCCTTAATGTGATACACGTTTCCCAAAAAAAGTGTTGATCGTTACCAAAAATTAGCACAAAATATATTGGAAATTATCAAAATAATCCAAAGATTGCATGCCTGTAAACATTAAATGCAGCCTCCTTGCTGTCAATCAAACGTCTACTAATGATGACTCTGCATCGGCGGGAGTCAGCTAATTATGACAGGCTATCAAATCCTAACTGCAAGAGTTTTACTATCGTACACTTATAATAAGCAAGCCAATGGGTTTTTTATCGTGCACCACGTTCTTTTATTGTAACCCGTTAGGATTGCGACACGTGTACGACCAGCTATACGCCTTACGAGTTTTTTTTCCATTTTTAGGCCCTAGCCGTTTATGCTATAAATAGGGCGATGATTTTACCACATTTGGTAAAAATTCAAAAAATTCATCTCTTCTCTCCTTAGCAACTCCGATCTTGTTTCGGCTAGTTTCTCGTTTCTTAACCCAGGTCAGTGCAATCTTCCATCTTCATCCCCTTTTTTAATTTGTAAATATGTCGTCTTCATCTTCAACCACTTTCCAAGTCCATTCCATCTCCTCCACCCTAGATGATGAATCTATACCGGCTATTATCGACTGGTATCCACTGATTGCCGAATACACCCCTACCCTTCCACTCACAAATCAACGAGCCCACAAACCCCCAACCAACATGGTTGCAGTCTACTATGCAACCCTAGAAGTCGGAAACACTCGCATTCCTCCGACTAACTTTTTCATGGAGGTTTTGTCATCATATAACATTGGCCTAGGGCAATTACATCCCTATGGTGCTGCTAGTTTATCATTATTTGAGATGTGGTGTAGGGAGAACAACCAGGAACCGTCGATTAATGCCTTAAAAAACATCTTTCGCTACCAAGTTAATGAGCACGATTGGTATAGTTTAACCGATCAGGTAGCTTTTACATCCGGTATGAAGAAGGGTTTAAATACCTCCTGGAAATATTCTTTTTACTATGTCGATAGCATGTTCGTCCCTCAACAATTCGCTAACTTTAAGTATAAGCGCTCCGACTGAAGAAGATGAACAGCCTCTTAAGCGCAAAAGCTCTGTGCGTTTGAACCCTCCAGTGAAGAAGAAGAATTCTGACGCCTCATCATCTGAAGGTATTACATTGTGTAGCGTACAGTGTTCATTATATCATACCTTTATTTCTTGCTTAGAAACTAACATATATGATTCTGCATTGCCAATTGTGAACCTTGATGAAGATGCACCTCCAATAGTGAGTCTTACCCAGACTAACATCAGTGTGCCCATGTCTACACCTGAGCCCTCTGCAACATCTGCGCCATTTGACTCAACCATTTGGATGCCTGCGACCTATTCTAATCCGGTCCCACTCGCTATTATCGTGCCCTTGCTCACCAATCCTGCCACTCCTGCTACTACTGGTCCCTCAATTGCTTCTGTCTCAGGTTCCAAACTGAACATCAACCCTTATGTGCCCATCCGCATTGATAACTTGGAGGCGATTCTAAATGTTTCCAAGCGTGGTGCATCGGAATAGCACATGTATATGCAAGGATATGCTCCTGCTGACATAAGGCGTGAGTTAAAGAAGATGACTCCAGACCAAAAGGTATGCTTTGATACGCAGCTATCGTTTCTTACTTGGGCAAGGGATTGTGATAGTTTAAATAGTGAGCGTTCTCACAGGGCAGGGGTGAATCTTTTTGGGAAGTTACAGAGGAGGTTGATTGATGTAGAGTCGAAGCTTAAAGTGGCCGATGAAGCAATGAAAATAGTGGAGGCCACTGTTGAAGTGTTAAAGAAGGAGAAGGTTGAGCTTCTTGACGCACAGGTTGATCTAGTGGAGGAAAACAATTTGCTCAAGGATGAACTTGCTACCGCTAATTCCAACCTTGATTTGTTAACCTTCAAAAAACAGGACATCTCCACGCACCTTGACCGAGTGGCCACTGACCGTGATTCAGCTATAAACATCTTCACCGCACTGAAAGTTGCTCTTCCGCATATTGCATCGAAGGTTCTCAGCTCTTCCACCATTGGAAACTTTTACTCAGATGCAATCAGGGTCGTCAAGGCATTGGAGCGGGTAAACTTTTGGAAGCTCATTTCAGATAACATAGAGGTTCCAACAGATCTGCCCAAAGTTGTTGCTAATCAGCTTGAGAGTGATGCTTTAGCTAAGGCACTCGAGTCTAGTCGTGCGATGGAGAACATTCAGATTCAATTATTGATTCAAGCTAGTGTTAACCCTGCGACCTCAGTGCAGGATTTGTTGGAGCTCGTGATGTAAGGAAGTGAGCCAGAAAGCTCGGACACTGTTATGGCGTGCTTTGTGAGGCGTATAGTAGTTTTTTTAAGTGACGGGCGTACAGGTGAGCGGTAGCCATATAACGTCTTCGGCCCTGTGTGCTCGCACTTTGGGGGGTACATCCTGCAACATGGATGTGCTCCCCGCCTTTCTGTACAGGACTACATATAGGTCAAACTTTTTTTTCTTTTTTCATGGGGTGATCCGCCTGATCGCTGTGGGCGAGGGTTCGAAGGATCATTCCCATTAGTGTAGGGCAGCGTTCCAAATAATGCCACGTAGTTTAGATTTTCCTTTCTTTCTTTTCTTTTTTTTATTACTAGGCATGCGTGCCAATTGTTAAAGCTTATAGATGCATGCCATATTTTGCGTATTGGGCCTGCGTGCCCCTAGTACTCTTACGTTTAATGTTTTCTCTTGGCACTATTATAACTTAGTGCAACATTAATGAAATTTCTTTTGCTAACTCTATTGTTTCAAGTCTTTATTACTCTTAACAAATATCGTAATTGTGATGCATACAAACTAATGTATACTTTGTTTATACTTAAAGTTTAGTAATGCTAACCGACGAAAACTATTATGCACATAGCCAGCGCTTTTCATTGCATTACTAAGTAAAGTACTTAGAGTCTTCCAACTGAACCAACACTTAGGTTGGTGTGCAAGCAACCCCAATGCTTGTCGTTTATAGTCATGACTTGCAGTCTTCTAGTCTACGAGAGTGTGTTGGTCTAGACAAACCAATGTCTGTTACCCACCCTAAAATCAAGCCTTGTAACCAAACAGGCTTCTGCCACGCGGGAGCTATATATCATCCCTTAAAAGGCAGGATGCACGTAACTACTATCAAAATGTGCGTTGAAACATAACCATATGTTTTCATACAGAAATTAAATTTATTCATGACAAAATAAATAAAATCCAAAAGTCATAACCAAATTACAAACCATTACAACCAAAAAGAAATACTAATTGTCTTTGGAAATAAAGCAACATTTTAAGTAAACTAAAAAAATGTAAGTGCTCATAGTGCGGGGTGATCAATCCCATCTGATGCAGCCTGACAATTATATATAGCATCTTTTCAAATTACTTGCATGCCAAGTACAAGGTACTCGTCTTCCAGTTACTTCAGCTAGGATATAAGATCCTGTAGCACTTGTGCCAATTATTTCATAGGGACCTTCTCAGTTGGGCCCAAGCCTTCCAGTATCCTTCGCTTGGCTTGTTTCATTATTGCGCCACACATACTCTCTCACTTTGAATGACAATGGCTTGACGCGCTTATCATAATACTTGTAGATTTTCTGCTTGTTCATGGCTTCTCGTATAGCTGCAATTTCTCTGCGCTCCACTAGCATGTATAGGTTAGCGCGCAAGCCTTCACCATTACTTGACTCATCAAAGCTTTGAACTCTCTTCGTGGGTACCAGTATTTCTGCAGGGATAATAGCTTGAGTCCCATAAACTAAGCTGAAAGGAGTTTCACCTGTGCTATTCTTATGCGTAGTTCGATGCGCCCACAATACACTTGGGAGTTCATCGACCCATTCATTTCCATATAAGTCCAAGCGTGCCCTTATCCCCTTTACAATATCCCAGTTGGTTACTTCACATTGCCCATTCTCCTAGGGGCGTGCTACCGACATGAAAGATTTCTTAATATTCAAGTCTTGGCACCAGGACCAGAATGGTTCTCCTTCAAACTGGGTTCTGTTATCGCTGACGATTTCATTGGGAATACCAAACCTGCACACAGTATCTTCCTAAAAGAAGTTGCGAAAGCGCTTGCTAGTAATCGTTACCAATGCCTTCGCCTCCACCCATTTAGTGAAGTAATCAATTGCTACCACCAAGAATTTGATTCCCCCTGAGTAAAAAATGATTGCATTAATACCGTGAAAGCGCATAATTAGCGAAGTATTATTCATATAAGCGTACTTGAGCACGCGGTAATAGGGCCGAAAATGTCGATGGCCCACTTGCAGAATGGCCAAGCCACCGTTATTGGTATCATAGGATGTCGCGGTGCTCTGCTGATGGGTGCGTGCTGTTGGCATGAATGACACATTCTCACGACCTCAGCTGCATCTTTGTGAATGGTGGGCCAGTATGTAACAACCCGACTTTTTCCGTTTACTTTCGTTACTTGTCTGTTAAGTATTTAACGTTGTTTACTTAGACTTGTGTGTTTAATAGAATTAATTACATGCTTATTAGAGAGATTCTTGAATTAATATGTTATATTAATTTATGAACTTATTTCAGATAGCGAAATAACTAGGAAATGTTACAATTAAGAAAATCGCCTAGAAAGCTTTTCAGTTTACGGAACTCAGAAAAACGACGAAATAATTATTTTCAATAATTATTGACTTTAAGAAAAACTTATTTAATTTATCATTTATTTAATGAATTAAATCCGGTGATTGCGTTTCAACGACTAGTTAACGTTCCGGAGACCTGGTACGGTTAACGACACTCGAAACGGACCACGCGCGTACCAAGATCTAAGCAAAAACGAGCCCGAGACCCCATTAAAGGGCCATTCGGCTGAAAACCCCCATGGACACCCCTTTTGGACTTTTAATTTCTTATTTGGGCTATGTGATTAATTAATAGTTTAGATTAAGGCCCTAAACTAGAGTATAAAAGAAAAAGGAAACTTGTAAACCCTCACAACTCACAATTAGAAGTTGACATTCATCCCCTCCCCCCTCTCTTTAGCCATCGGCCTTCAAACACACACACACACACATTAAAACCTCAAAATTGAAAGAAAGCTTGTATACGAACGTTGATCCCCTTGTCGTTCTCTACGCGATTGTGTGAACAATTTGTGATTTTAAGGTATAACTAGTAACCCTAATTTTATTAATTCAGATTTTTATGCAATTACATAGTGTAATCAAGTCTAGTACTTAATTGATGGTGTTTAGCGTTGTAATTTATCGTTTGATTGCTTGATTAACATTGTTGGCATGAAAAACTAATTTTTTTCTTGTAAATATGATACAATTGACATGAGAAATGATATTGTAATATGTTTAGATGGATAGATATCGAAAAGTTATTAATTTTAGACTTTGATTTTGCGTGATTTCATTATCGTATGCTCAAGATATGCTTAATCGAAGTTTTCGTTGGGGTTTACATGATATACGAATTTTCTGAGTTGAATGCTTTGTGTTTTAGTTTATAAAAAGTGTGCTACTGTATTCCTTATGAAAAGTTATGCAATTTGAACTTAAGATTTGCGTTAAAAGGTTTCGTAATGCTTCCGTTATGACAAAACAAAGATTTGGTTCTTAAAGTGAGCTGAATCAGTTTTCAAAGTTACATAAAAACTGCTAGAGTGAACTAGGGGTTGATTGAGACTTTGATCTTCTGGAATATGTTAGTTTATATGTTACTTGACATATTTCATTTGTATGCAAACTTTCAAAAACATGATTTTCCATGAGATATATGCTCCTCTAAGTGATATGTCTGTTTGATGAACAAAACCGAAAGGTCTGTAAAGATTGATTAAACTGTACAAATTGGCTAAAGAGATGTCTTTGATTATTTTACCACCAAAATTTTGGAATGTTTTTAGATGACTCCAATTAGCCGTTAGTCAAAATATATTTTCTATATTTTCTAAGAAATATTTCAAAACTGATGCGCGTGCTGAAATTGATTTAGTAAACCGTAACTAGACCCCTTCTGACTTCTGACTTTTATATATCGTATGAAGCTTTAGCTGGACTTTTTGGAATCAATTTTAAGTATAGTTATAATCTGGAGTTGGTCATAATTTTATGAGTTATGTGCTATGAGTAATGGTTGTTTCTTTCTACGACGTACAAATTTCTAAGGCATGCTTTAAAATGCAAAAGTGCAATTTGATTTACTATGAGTTGTAAAATGATATTTGACCTAGGTCCGACTTGTTGACCATGATTGCATGACCTACTGAGATGTTTGACTTTAGTTTACCACTTTGACCAAGTTGACTTTTAGTTTGACTTTGGTTGACTTTTGTTGACTTGCTTGGATTAGTTGACTTTTACTTTTTCGTTGAGTCAGTCTCAGCATTAGGACTTTGTGTACACTATGGATTGATGCAATTTGACCTATAAGTGTATACTTAAGATGATTTACTTGTTTAGGTTGCGTTGTTCTGTCGACATTGTTCGACAACTGTACGTTTTGCTAAGATATTTACAAGTGCTTTTGCTAAGTTGAGTCTACAGTCCCTACTACTTTTTTACAGGGATGAGATGCATGCTTTTTACAAATATTTTACATATTAGGCACAAGTAACTTAAACATATACATATGAGTTCAGATCAAAAATCCCTTAGCTTGATTATATTAGTTACTTTCTAAGCTCGACTTATAGTTACAGTATCATTAGGTTTGACAAACTTCACCGCAATATAACTGGTGCTTATATAGTTGCTACTCGTACACTTGATCTGTGTATCACTTAGATAGGGTAAACTGAAGACGCGTAGCTCGGCTATCCGCAAAGGTTAAAGCTTTATAATCAAGTGTTCATGATAATGTATACTTTTCTTACGATGTTTTCCAGAAAATCTTATGGCCTAACTTACGAAATGATTTACTAAACCTGTAGATTCACTCAACGTTTTTCGTGGATGTTTTGCATGTTTTATCTTAGGTTCATAGAGGTAGTGCTTCCGGTTAACAGAAGTTATTATGCTGTTTGCTGCTAGAACTGAACGGCATCCAGCATATTTTATCATTTTCATTTCATGAAAAAATATTCGCATTTAAACTATTTTCTTCGAGATGTTTTGGGTTCATTTACATTAGTCATTTATGTCAAATATTTTCCAGTTACATTTTCTTTAATAAATGACTTTGCTATGTTAATTAATGCGAATACTTTTCGGAAACGTCTCATATAGAGGGCGTAGCCGCTAAAGTGCGGGATTGGAGTTAATATTCCGTTAGTGGATTCTGACGGGGTATTACATTTGGTATCAGAGCAGATCGGTTACCTAGAACTAGGCTGCATTAGAGAGTCGAATGTTAGTACATCTATTGAGTCTAGACTGTAACCATAGACTAGTTGAGTTACGTAGGCCATAGTTACACTACTTGCTATGTCTGCTTAGTGTATATATATATATATATATATATATATATATATATATATATATATATATATATATATATATATATGTGTGTGTGTGTGTGTGCCTACTATTTTCGTATAATAGGGGTTCTAATGCGAGCATACTCCTATGATGTAACCAGATGAAGTTTCTTCATGATATTTACTTAAGTGCTTGGGATGCGGATACCGAGTCCAATACTTCCTTGAGTGCTCGAGGTACTCTTACACCCTGTACTAATGAAGAGGTATCGTCTGAAACTGTTGGGCAACCTGAGCCCAAAGAGGACGAGGACAATTCCAATGCTGAGGATAACCCTTTGTTTGATTTTTTCGACCGAGAGGATTCCGATGAAGAAGAGGAATACGTGGATGAAGAAGATTCTGATGAAGAAAAGGGATCCGAGAAGGAAAAGGATTCCGAAGATGAAGAACAGTCTAAGGAACTACTCACTACTGAATCAAACCCCCAAGATCCGATTCTACCTATTACTCCACCTGCTACACTTACCGAACCTCGTGTATTGCCACCCCCTAAGAATCCCCGTAAGTGTAAGCGATTACATTTATTTCTCATGACAATGATGCTACGCGTTACTATGGTTCAAGTACTCCTCTACCTCGTGTTGTTCGTCACCGTTCTATTATACCAACTATTAGTGCTGCAAAGCCTTCATCATCCCCTACCGATGAAGTCCGAGAATTAAAGGAGATTTTTAGGAGTTTGGTAGCCAGAGTTTTTGTGTTAGAAGAAGAGCGAAATGCCACATCAGCTATCCAAGAAGACTATGAATGCCTTAGCGAATAGTATGCTAACCTACATGACGAGTTGGCCGCTTTTAAAGAGCATGTCGAACAGAGTTTTCTCCATTTAAAGCGAAAATTTCTAGATGAAGATGACTCCGAGTGATACAGAGTTTATCTTATCGTGCATTACCTATGATATCTTGTTTCGTGTTATGACTAGCAGACGTGTTTTGTTATTTGTGTTGTGAGACATACTCTACAACTTCGAGATCTTATATTGTACTTTCATATTTTGAATGCTATTCCTTTCTTATTCTATTGATGCATGAGTTGTTGAAAGTTGTTCTTACCACTACTACTATTTATTTACACTAAAGTTATGTCATGTGAACATTTACACCAACGTTGATCTAAACTAAAACACGTGTTTCATACACTTTCCTTACATGTTGGTATAGTATAGCGTATAGTCAACTCTAGAATTTTTATAAAAATAAGTACAGCTCTGAAATACACATCAAAGGTTTTGTAATGAAGTCATTTATAACTTATCTGTAGTGACCCTAAATTTTCCATGATTATATATTAAATGAAAACTATATTTGCATGATTAAATATTTCCAACATGTTAAGCAATCTAACTTGTTAAGACTTGATTAATTGAAATGAGTTTATGTAGACAATTGACCACCCCGTTTGCCTGATGATTCACGAACGTCATAACTTGTGATAATTATATAATCGTTTTATTTTTTTATGATGTAAGTTTTTATTTTATATATATATATAAGAAGAAATACAATTAAATCAAAGATGTACAACTAAAACACTATTTGCTACAGTAAAACACTATTTACTACAGTAAAATACTATTTGCTACAGTAAATTTTCGCTTTGCTACAGTAAAATACTATTCGCTGCAGTATAAAACTATTTGCTACAGTAAAATACTATTTGCTGAAGCAAAAAACTATTTGCTACAGTAACACTATTTACTACAGTACACTATTTACTCGTATTCAATCCGTATTCGTACTCGTATAATACATAACTTCTAAATGTATATACTATTGGTATATACACTTCAATGATTAGCTCTTAGCAGCCTTAATGAGTCACCTAAACATGTGGTAACTATCATTTGGCAACTTGCATGAAATATCTAACAAAAATACAAACTAATGGAACCTTATATTCAAGGGTAGGATCACGTTTTTCTTCACCAACCATAACACTTTCATTTTTTCAACTTTCATGCATCAAACTTATCTCTCTCAAGTTCTCTCTTGGTGTTCTAAGTGTTCTTCATCATCTTCAACAAAATCTAGCTCAATCTAGTTCATAAATCCTAACCTAGATCAACTTTCAAAACAACTACTCAAGTAAACTTCAAGAACACTTTCAAGTTTACAAGTCTACTTTCAAGCTTTCTAATCCATTCTAAGTAATCATCTAAGATCAAGAAACCTCTGTCATTTACAGTAGGTTATCATTCTAATTCAAGGTAATACTCATATTTCAACTTTGATTTAATTTCTATAACTATAACAATCTTAATTTGAGTAGGAATCTTACTTGAATTTGTTTTCGTGTCATGATTCTACTTCAAGAACTTTGAGCCATCCAAGATGCTTTGAAGCTAAATCATTTTTTGTCACTTCCAGTAGGTTTACCTACTAAACTTGAGGTAGTAATGATGTTCATAACATCATTCGATTCATATATATATAACTAACTTATTCGAAGATTTAAACTTGTAATAACTAGAACATAGTTTAATTCTAAACTTGTTCGCAAACAAAGTTAATCCTTCTAACTTGACTTTTAAAATCAACTAAACACATGTTCTATATCTATATGATATGCTAACTTAATGATTTAAAACCCGGAAACACGAATAACACCGTAAAACCAGACATATGTCGTCGTAGTAAAACTGGGGGCTGTTTTGGGTTAGATAATTAAAAACTATGATAAACTTTGATGTAAAATTTGTCCTTCTAGGAAAATTATTTTTCTTATGAACATGAAACTATATCCAAAAATCATGGTTAAACTCAAAGTGGAAGTATGATTTTCAAAATGGTCATCAAGACGTCGTTATTTCGACTGAAATGACTACCTCTTACAAAAATGACTTGTAACCTGTATTTCTGACTATAAACTTATACTTTTTCTGTTTATTTTCATAAATTTTAGTTCATTATGAAACCATAGCAACTTGAATCACTCAAAACGGATTTAAAACGAAGAAATTATGGGTAAAACAAAATTGGATATTTTTGCTTGTTGTAGCTACGTCAAATTTGTAACAAATCTATTCTAACCATAACTTAACTAACTTATATTGTATTATACATGTACTCAAACATATTATGTAATCTTGATAGACCATAGACACGTATACAATGTTTTGACATAGCATATCGACGTTATCTATATATATTATTTGGAACAACCATAGACACTCTATATGCTGTAATGCTAGAGTTCGCTATACAGGGTTGAGGTTGATTCCAAAATATATCTACTTTGAGTTGTGATCTAAAATATCCCATTCATATTGATTATAAACATTCCATATTAATTGATTTCGTTGCGAGGTTTTGACCTCTATATGAGACGTTTTTGAAAGACTGCATTCATTTTTAAAACAACCATAACCTTTATTTTATCAATAAAGGTTTTAAAAACATTACGTAGATTATTAAATAATGATAATCTAAAATATACTGTTTACACACGACCATTATATAATGGTTTACAATAGAAATATATTACATCGACATATGTTTCTTGAATGCAGTTTTTACACAATATCATATAAACATGGACTCCAAATCTTGTCCTTATTTTAGTATGCAATAGCGGAAGATCTTAGTATTCACCTGAGAATAAACATGCTTTAAACGTCAACAAAAATGTTGGTGAGTTATAGGTTTAACCTATATATATCAAATCGTAACAATAGACCACAAGATTTCATATTTCAATACACATCCCATAAATAGAGATAAAAATCATTCATATGGTGAGCACCTAGTAACCTACATTAACAAGATGCATATATAAGAATATCCCCATCATTCCGGGACACCCTTCGGATATGATATAAATTTCAAAGTACTAAAGCATCCGGTACTTTGGATGGCGTTTGTTAGGCCCAATAGATCTATCTTTAGGATTCGCGTCAATTAGGGTGTCTGTTCCCTAATTCTTAGATTACCAGACTTAATAAAAAGGGGCATATTCAATTTCGATAATTCAACCATAGAATGTAGTTTCACGTACTTGTGTCTTTATTGTAAATCATTTATAAAACCTGCATGTATTCTCATCCCAAAAATATTAGATTTTAAAAGTGGGACTATAACTCACTTTCACAGATATTTCCTTCCTCGAAAATAAGACTTGGCCACGGATCGATTCACGAACCTATACAAATATGTACATATATATCAAAGTATGATCAAAATATAATTACAACCATTTTTATTATGTTTTAAAGATTTGAGTGTATTAAGTCAGCTGTCCTCGTTAGTAACCTACAACTAGTTGTCCACAGTTAGATGTACAGAAATAAATCGATATATATTATCTTGAATCAATCCATGACCCAGTGTATACATGTCTCAGGCTAGATCATAATTCAAAGTATATATATTTCTGGAATCAACCTCAACCCTGTATAGCTAACTCCAACATTACTGCATATAGAGTGTCTATGGTTGTTCCAAATAATATATATACATGGATCGATATGATATGTCAAAACATTTGCATACGTGTCTATGGTATCCCAAGATTACATAATATATTAGAATACATGTATAATACAATATAAGTTAGCTAGGATATGATTTGTATAGATTTGTTAAACATTTCCCGTAGTTAAAAAGATCAAAAATATCCAATCTTGTTTTACCCATAACTTCTTCATTTTAAATCCGTTTTGAGTGAATCAAATTGCTATGGTTTCATATTGAACTATAATTTAAGAATCTAAACAGAAAAAGTATAGGTTTATAGTCAGAAATTTAAGTTACATGTCAATTACTAAAGAGGTAGTCATTTCCGTCGAAAGAACGACATCTTGATGACCATTTTGAAAAACATACTTTCACTTTGAGTTTAACCAAGATTTTTGGATATAGTTTCATGTTCATATGAAAAATAATTTTCCCAGAAGAACAACTTTTAAATCAAAGTTTATCATAGTTTTTAATTATCCAAACCAAAACATCCCCCGGTTTCACTACGACGGCGTATATTCGATTTTATGGTGTTCATCGTGTTTCCAGGTTTTAAATCATTAAGTTAGCATATCATATAGATATATAACATGTATTTAGTTAATTTTAAAAGTCAAATTAGAAGGATTAACTTTTGTTTGCGAACAAGTTTAGAATTAACTAAACTATGTTCTAGTGATTACAAGTTTAAACCTTCGAATAAGATAGCTTTATATGTATGAATTGAATAATGTTATGAACATCATTACTACCTCAAGTTTTCTAGATAAAACCACTGGAAATGAGAAAAATGGATCTAGCTTCAAAGGATCCTTGAATGGCTTGAAAGTTCTTGAAACAGAATCATGACACGAAAACAGTTCAAGTAAGATTTTCACTCGAAATAAGATTTTTATAGTTGTAGAAATTGAATCAAAGTTTGAATATGAATATTACCTTGAATTAGAAAGATAACCTACTATAAATAAAAAAGGTTCCTTGATCTTAGATGATTACTTGGAATGGATTAGAAAGCTTGGAAGTAGACTTGCAAACTTGGAGGTATTCTTGATTTTTATGAAACTATACTTATGGAATTTATGAAGAACACTTAGAACTTGAAGATGGAACTTGAGAGAGATCAATTAGATGAAGAAAATTGAAGAATGAAAGTGTTTGTAGGTGTTTTTGGTCGTTGGTATATGGATTAGATATAAAGGATATGTAATTTTGTTTTCATGTAAATAAGTCATGAATGATTACTAATATTTTTGTAATTTTATAAGATATTTCATGCTGGTTGCCAAATTATGGTTGCCACATGTGTTAGTTGACTCACATGGTCTGCTAAGAGCTGATCACTGGAGTGTATATACCAATAGTACATACATCTAAAAGCTGTGTATTGTACGAGTACGAATACATGTGCATACGAGTAAAATTGTTGATGAAACTGAATGAGGATGTAATTTTAAGCATTTTTGTTAAGTAGAAGTACTTTATTATATGTCTTGAAGTCTTTCAAAAGTGTAAGAATACATATCAAAACACAACATGTATATACATTTTAATGGAGTCGTTAAGTCTTCGTTAGTCGTTACATGTAAGTGTTTTTTGAAACCTTTAAGTTAACGATCTCAAATAATGTTGTTAACCCAATATTTATTATATCAAATGAGATGTTAAATTATTATATTATCATGATATTATGATGTATGAATATCTCTTAATATGATATATACATTAAAATATCGTTACAACGATAATAGTTACATATAAGTCTCGTTTCGTAATTCTTGGGTTAGTAGTCTTGTTTTTACATATGTAGTTCATTGTTAACACACTTAATGATATATTTAAATATCATTTTATCATGTTAAATATAGTGTATCAATATCTTAATATGATACATATGAATTTAGTAGACGTTATCATAACGATAATCGTTATATATATCATTTCGAGTTTCTTAACTTAGTAATCTCATTTCTTATGTATATCACACATTGTTAATATACTTAGTGCGATACTTACTCATCATAATCTTATACAACCATATATATATATATATATATATATATATATATATATATATATATATATATATATATATATATATATATATATATATATATATATATATATATATATATATATGTCTATATATACCACAACATGTAGTTTTTACAATTTTGTAACGTTCGTTAATCGCCGGTCAACATGGGTGATCAATTGTCTATATGAACCTTATTTCATTTAATCAAGTCTTAACAAGTTTGATTGTTTAACACTTTGAAAACATTTATTCATGTAAATATCAATCTCAATTAATATATATAAACATGGAAAAGTTCGGGTCACTACAGTACCTACCCGTTAAATAAATTTTGTCCCGAAATTTTATGTTGTTGAAGGTGTTGACGAATATTCTAGAAATAGATGCGGGTATTTCTTCTTCATCTGATCTTCATGCTCCCAGGTGAACTCGGGTCCTCTAAAAAGCATTCCATCGAATCTTAACAATCGGTATCTTGTTTTGCTTAAGTCTCTTAACTTCACGATCCATTATTTCGACGGGTTCTTCAATGAATTGAAGTTTTTCATTGATCTGGATTTCGTCCAACGGAATAGTGAGATCTTCTTTAGCAAAACATTTCTTCAAATTCGAGACGTGGAAAGTGTTATGTACAGCCGCGAGTTGTTGAGGTAGCTCCAGTTGGTAAGCTACTGGTCCGACACAATATATAATCTTGAATGGTCCAATGTACCTTGGATTTAATTTCCCCCGTTTACCAAATCAAACAACGCCTTTCCAAGGTGAAACCTTAAGCATGACCATTTCTCCAATTTCAAACTCTATATCTTTTCTTTTACTGTCCGCGTAGCTCTTTTGTCGACTCTGGGCTGTTTTCAATCGATGTTGAATTTGGATGATTTTCTTGGTAGTTTCTTGTATTATCTCCGGACCCGTAATCTGTCTATCCCCCACTTCATTCCAACAAATCGGAGACCTGCACTTTCTACCATAAAGTTCCTCAAACGGCGCCATCTCAATACTAGAATGATAGCTGTTGTTGTAGGAAAATTCTGCTAACGGTAGGTGTCGATCCCAACTGTTTCCGAAATCAATAACACATGCTCGTAGCATGTCTTCAAGCGTTTGTATCGTCCTTTTGCTCTGTCCATCAGTTTGTGGATGATAGGAAGTACTCATGTCTAGACGAGTCCCCAATGCTTGTTGCAACGTCTGCCAGAATCTTGAAACAAATCTACCATCCCTATCAGAGATAATAGAGACGGGTATTCCATGTCTGGAGACAACCTCCTTCAAATACAATCGCGCCAACTTCTCCATTTTGTCATCTCCTCTCATTGGCAGGAAGTGTGCTGACTTGGTGAGACGATCAACTATTACCCAAATAGTATCATAACTACTTGCAGTCCTTGCCTATTTAGTAATGAAATCCATGGTAATGTTTTCTAAATAGTATCAGGTTGTTGTAGTAGACCTGATGGTTTCTGATATTCAGCTTTGACCTTAGAACACGTCAAACATTCTCCTACATATATAGCAATATCGGCTTTCATACCCGGACACCAAAAGTGTTTCCTGAGATCTTTATACATCTTCCCCGCTCCGGGATGTATTGAATATCTGGTTTTATGTGCTTATTTAAGTACCATTTCTCTCACATCTCCAAACCTTGGTACCCAAATTCTATCAGCCCTATATCGAGTTCCGTCTTCCCGAATATTAAGATGTTTCTCTGATCCTTTGGGTATCTCATTCTTCAACTTTCCTTCTTTTACAACCCCCTGTTGCACCTCCTTTATTTGAGTAGTAAGGTTAGTACGAATAATTATATTCATAGCTTATACCCGTATAGGTTCTCTGTCCTTTCTACTCAAAGCGTCAGCTACCACATTCGCCTTCCCCGGGTGGTATCGAATCTCAAAATCATAATCATTCAACAGTTCAATCCACCTGCGTTGTCTCATATTCAGTTGCTTCTGATTAAATATATGTTGGAGACTTTTGTGGTCGGTATAAATAATACTTTTGACCCCATATAAATAATGCCTCCAAGTCTTTAATGCAAAAACAACAGCACCCAATTCCAAATCGTGAGTTGTATAATTTTGCTAGTGAATCTTCAATTGTCTAGACGCATAAGCAATCACCTTCGTTCGTTGCATTAATACACAACCGAGACCTTGCTTTGATGCGTCACAATAAATTACAAAATCATCATTCCCTTCAGGCAATGAAAATATATGTGTCGTAGTTAGCTTTTTCTTCAATAACTGAAACGCCTTCTCTTGTTCATCCTTCCATTCAAATTTCTTCCCTTTATGCGTTAATGCAGTCAAGGGTTTTTCTATTTTGGAGAAATCTTGGATGAATCTTCTGTAGTAACCAGCCAATCCTAAAAATTAACGTATATGCTTTGGAGTTTTTGGGGTTTCCCACTTTTTAACGGTTTCGATCTTTGCCGGGTCCACCTGGATACCTTCTTTGTTCACTATGTGATCGAGGAATTGAACTTCTTCCAACCAAAATGCACACTTTGAAAACATAGCGTATAGTTTTTCTTTCCTCAATACTTCTAGCACTTTTCTCAAATGTTCTTTGTGCTCTTGATCATTCTTTGAGTAAATAAGTATGTCATCGATGAAAACAATGACAAACTTGTCAAGATATAGCCCACACACTTGGTTCATAAGGTCTATGAACATAGCTGGTGCGTTAGTCAATCCAAACGGCATAACCATAAACTCGTAATGACCATAACGCGTCCTAAAAGCAATTTTTTGGAACATAATCCTCCTTTACTCGCATTTGATGATATCCAGAACATAAATCGATTTTCGAATAAACCGACGAGCCTTGTAGTTGATCAAATAAGTCGCCAATTCTCGACAGTGGATAATGGTTTTTGATGGTAAGTTTATTCAACTCTCTGTAGTTAATACATAACCTAAATGTACCATCCTTCTTCTTGACAAACAAAACAGGAGCTCCCCATGGTGATGTGCTTGGTCGAATGAAACCACGTTCTAATAGTTCTTGTAGTTGGATTTGCAGTTCTTTCATCTCGCTGGGTGCGAGTCTGTAAGGAGCACGAGCTATTGGTGCAGCTCCTGGTACAAGATCTATTTGAAATTCAACATATCGATGTGGAGGTACTCACGGTAATTCTTTCGAAAATACATCGGGAAATTCTTTTGCGACGGGAACATCATTGATGCTCTTTTCTTCAGTTTGTACTTTCTCGATGTGTGCTAGAATATCATAGCAACCTTTTCTTATTAGTTTTTGTGACGACCCAAAAATTTCGACCAAATTTAAACTTAACCTTTATATGTTTCCGACACGATAAGCAGAATTTGTAATGTAGAATCTTAAAAAGTTTGAAACTACATTCATGTAATCAATTACCATTTGACCGTGTTCGACGATTCACGAACAATTATGAGTATATAGATATGTATATATAATATATAATATTAACTGAAAACATTAACAAAGTATTAGATATATGATACTTTACATGAACGTATTTGTTTCGATATATTTATCGACAGAATTAAGAGATAATATCAAATGATTGAATTATCAGATACATTATGATATGATTACGGGCCTATGTTATGAGGTTCACTGTGATTTAAGAAATCTATTCTTTTTGACAACATTCGGAAAATGGTAAAGTGATTTATAAATAAGAACAAATGTGTCAATTAACGGGAACTAGACAAGGGTTAGTGGAAATTCCTGTTTAATTTCCAAGGCATGTTTTATATTATTTTCCTCGTGACCTTGATAAGATAACTATGTTAACTTTCATTTTATTTAATATGAAAATAAGAACATGGAGTGTAAATAACTTAGATGTTGGATATCGACAAGTTAAGTAACTCGACATTTTTCATTAAGATGATTTCATACTTTTATTTAACCTTTGGACTTTATCCCATGCTTCACCAATAGACTGTAATTTAAAAATTTGAATCCTATTATGAATATATATAATTCTACTTTTCTAAAATGTTTTATGATATAACGATTTCCATTATTTTAACCTTTTAACAAAATGATTCTTAAATATATTTAGTTTTGGAAAACAAAATTATCATATTTATTTGATTTAGTTTCAAAAGTACAAAAAAAATGTTTTCAGTTTAAAAAGAACTTTATTATTAAAACGTATATATCTTTTATAAATATCTAGAACCACTTTTGACAACTCATTACTTAACCAGTATGATAAAGATAACGATATTTATATTTTATTTTATTAAATATATATAATGATTTAAATAAATATTATATATATTTATACGCATATTATACGTATATAGTTTTATACTTTTACTATACTTTAACTTTATCTTTACTTTACTTTTACTTTACTTTAACTTTAATAATTCATACTTTAATAATTCACTTTAATAATTCATACTTTAATAATTCATACTTTAATAATTCACTTTAATAATTCATACTTTAATAATCCACTTTAATAATTCATACTTTAATAATTCACTTTAATAATTCATACTTTAATAATTCACTTTAATAATTCATACTTTAATAATTCACTTTAATAATTCAAAAATCTATTATAAATAGAATTGAATAGGTTTCATTATTTCATATAAACTTGAAAATATATTTCTCTAAACTCTCTCAATCGAATTACATATATATATTTTCTTTGTATTATTTCAAGATATTATTAGTATACATAAAATACTACGACGGAGTTATACTCAGACGATTTCAAAATAAGTTTTCAAACGGGATAGAGCTAAGGAAATTATGGGTTATAGCTATGGAGGTTATGGGTATTGATCGAGGGTATTGCTCGTGAGGTCAACCTAACATTTATCATTTTCGTTGCGTCTACGTACTTTCCTGCAATATTGAATCACAATATTGATACGTTCGTGAATCCGAGACAAACCCTGCACTTGTTCAGTGTCGTCATATACATAATTGCTACGAAATACAGTATTGTGAGTTTCATTTGCTCCCTTTTTAATTGCTTTTGCAATATATATTTTTGGGCTGAGAATACATGCGCTGTTTTATAAATGTTTTACGAAGTAGGCACAAGTACTAAAACTAATTCTATGTGGGTTTAAACCAGAAATATACCCTTAGCTTGGTAACATTAAACTACTTGTCTATGTACGGTAGGCGCGAATCCTAAAGATAGATCTATTGGGCCTGACAAACCCCATCCTGACTATGGGATGCTTTAGTACTTCGAGGTTATTTTAAACACACCTGATCTGGTGTACTTCAGAGGGTAAAACATGAATGTTAAGGCTTGTTACCGGGTGCCTACAACTTATAGAATACTTTTATACACTTGCGAGTGTACATATATTTATAAACGGAAATCTTGTGGTCTATTAATATATTGAAATGATTGTTATGATAAACCTATGAACTCACCAACCTTTTGGTTGATACTTTAAAGCATGTTTATTCTCAGGTATTAAAGAAATCTTCCGCTGTGCATTAGCTCATTTTAAGGATATTACTTGGAGTCATTCATGGCATATTTTGAAAGACGTTGCATTCGAGTCATTAAGTTCATCAAGATTATTGTTTAGCCAATTATAGTTGGATGTATTATGAAATGGTGTGCATGCCGTCAACTTTCGTTGTAAAGAAAGTTTGTCTTTTAAAAACGAATGCAATGTTTCTAAAATATATCATATAGAGGTCAAATACCTCGTGATGTAATCAACTATTGTGAATCATTTATAATGTATATGAACGGGTCCTTTCAGTTGATATCAGAGCGGTGGTCTTAGCGAACCAGGTCTTGCATTAGTGTGTCTAACTAATAGTTGTTAAGATGCATTAGTGAGTCTGGACTTCGACCGTGTCTGCATGTCAAAAGTTTTGTTTATCATTTTTAGTCGGAAATCATCTACTTACCATCCTTAGGAAATTACCTGCTTATCATTCTTAGTCTAGACACGTCTTGCTGCATTGATTGCATGAATAGTGTATAGACAAAATTCATATCTTAGCGTATCTACTAAATCATATCTTATCGTATCTATTACCGTAAACTTTGCCTGACATATTCCGTAAATTCCTCCGTAATCTATGAAATCTTTTGATCTATATATATAGATATTCTATGTAGTTAGAATACCACCCGATAGCTGGAAAATCATTTCGTATCGAAAAATCCTTTATCAAATCGTACGAAATGGAATTCATCATCAGTTCAAGTTTCTCGGATTCCGAAATGGAATCCCACTCAAGCTCCGAAAGCAGTGTGACTGGAATGGATCAACCAATCAGCCATCATCTATTCTGGATGAATTGGGGATGGGTTCGTAGCTTCCTTAATCATAGGAGACAAGAAGAAGGCGATCCTTTCCATCCACCACATTGCCCTCTTGGCAATGAACCTGAAGCACTTACCGGTGAACCTGTCCGAATGTGAGGACCCGTCCTAATCCTCCTGGACGAAGTCATCAACATTTGGTCCCATTGCGATGATCGACTCCAAGTAATGTCCTTTACATGAGCTAATGCACAGCGGAAGACTTAATTCGTACCTGAGAATAACATGCTTTAAAACGTCAACATAAAGTTGGTGAGATATAGGTTTGATGCTAGCAGCGTTATAACTATGGACCACAAGATTTCATATAGATAAAGATAATTATAAAAAAAAATATTCTAAGTTGTTGAGCACTTGATAACCATACTTAACATTTAATCAACGTCGCATATTCCCTTTATTATAAAATCTTACTACACCGTACCAAGTGTAGTCACTGAAACGAAGTACTGTGCAACCGTTGAATACTGGTCGTCCAGTCCGGTTGGGGTTGTCAGGCCCGATAGATCTATCAACAGGATTCGCGTTTACAATACCTCATGTAAATATTAGTTACCAAGTTACAGGGAAGTATGCCAGTGGTACAACTCAACGTAGAATATATATTTTAATCACTTGTGTCCATAACGTAAATCATAAAATGCATGTATTCTCATCCCGAAATATTTAGAGTTTAAAAGTGGGACTATATACTCACCATACTGTATTTTGTAGTAAAAATACATATAACATCATTGATCAAGTTTAAGGTTGGCCTCGGATTCACGAACCTATAGCAAGTATATATATATTAACACATATGACCACATAATTTCTTCTATGTAATATTTATATATTAAAAGTTGTATTAATATGATGATTATAGTATATATGTGATAAGTATATTTTTATATACGAAATGTTTATCTGTTAAAAATGATTGTTTTAATAATATTGATTCCTTTGATAATACTAATAATAATACCTTTATTAATAATGATATACTAATAATAAAATGATCATGTTAAAAATAATAATCCTAATAGTAATAAAATGATAATTTTACTAAAAGTGTTGTTTTTAATAATATTGATAATAATATAAGTGATTTTAATGATAGTAATAATAATTAAATTAGTAATGATTAATAAAAATAATACTAATATTAATAATTATAATAATTAGAATACTACCTTAAGAGGAAAAGGCTTCAAAAAGAGCATAACTGCCTTAGCCCGGGTTTGAACCCACGACCTCTCGTTCCCCTCACATACTCCTAAACCATCTGAGCTAACTGCTTTTATGTTATTTTTCATATGTTAAATCTTTTTAACCTAAACTCGCAGTTTATCAATTCTCCTTTTTAAACCATCATTAACATAGGGTCATCGTGATCACCATTAATATCTCTGTTAACCTCCTGATTACTATCACTAATTATCACCCATTTCACAATTTAATCATCGTTATCATATCCTTTCACCATAATCTTTATTCATTATCGTTATTTTCATACGGTTATTATTATATCTATCATCATCTCCATATCACTCCATCATCATTCATATATAACATAAAATCACAATCGTTCACATCATGATCATCGTTTCCTTCATCATCACAACATCACCCAATTACCAAAACATCTAATTATTTTAAATTATCATACCTAATCATCATCAACAATGGAATAATGTGAGTGTTTGTTAGTTTGTCGAGTAAAAACCAGAAAAGCATCACGATGGCTTTGCAATTGTGATAGAAACAGATAGTAACCGATTGTAACAAGTAATTTGGCGCAACAGATAAATGACAGCCCATTAATCGATTTATTGGGCTTGGACTTTATTTAAACAACCCAAACCTAGCTACGGCCCAATTCATGTAATCTGTTTCATGGATTAATAATTACTCGTAGATTGGCAGCCACGACAGGAAAAACAGCAGTGGGGTCTTTGTTCCACTCATCATCATTCCTTATCATTGTTGTCGCTGTTATATTATCACAGTAATATGCTTGTATCATTCTCATCATTGCTAAAAAAAAATAATAATAGCACTAACAGTAGCACTTATGTGATTGTTGGGTTTCGAATTACAACAGAATCCCATAGCAATCAATGAGTATTTGATGATGGTTTAGTCTTGATCAAGTAGAGAAACAAAGGTTGCGGAGACATAAAACAATTAAATGGTGCCGGCTAGTATAAGGGTGTCTTTACGAAGAAGAAGGAAGGAGAGAGAGGAAAAAAAATGGTGGTGGCTCGTTAATTATGGTGGCGGATGAGTGATGGGTTAGGGTGGTAGTTCGTGGTTGAGAAAGATGGAGGTCACGGTGGTGTGTGGTGATGATGGAAGATCGAGTAGCAGGAAAAACAAGTTAAGGTGATGGTTTACGAGGGTACAACAAAACGAGAAACATATATATAAAGGTGGGTATTCTAGAGGTGGTTCCATGGTGAGGTTGTAGTGATGGGTGACGGTTTTAGTGAGTGAGCCATAGATGGTGGTACGTTGTGGGTGTAAACGGTTCAACGGTTTGAAGTGGGTGGTGATGGAGAGGTGATGATTTTTGAACAAGGATGAGAGAGATATAGATGAGAGAGAATGGTGTTGTGTTGAAGATTGAAGAAACATAAGTGATAATACATGGTGGTGATGAAGTTTAGATAAAAATTGAAAGTAGACAGATTATTCGTTCCATAGGGTATCAAACAAACATTATAAAGCAGATTGTGACAGAAGCAAGTTAATTCAACGATTTAAACAGTCTGATTGTGATTTGATCTTAATTACGTACTTATCTGTATTTACACATGAACACACAGTTTCTTATAAAAATATATCTGTACATGTATTAATTATATAATTATAATTAAACTTATAGTTCCATTTAATCATTTTAACATTGATATTAATTTTAATAGCAAAACTAATAATATAGATGATAGTAATATCATAATAATAATACAAATAATAATAATGATAATTTTAGTACTAATAATAAATAACAATACTGCTGATAATAATAATTAAAAATACCGATAATAATATTAATGTAGTTTTTAATATTGTTTATGATAAAAATAATTAATAATATTAATATTAACTTTAGAGGTAACACTCATAATAATTTAATATGATAATTGTTATTAATCAAGTTAATATTGCTAATAGTAATAACAATATTGATATTTACATATCTAATACTGTGTTAATCGTTATCAATTAATAAGTATATATCATATATACACATAAATGTTCGTAAATCGTCAGGCTTGGTCAAAGGGTAACTGATAATCCGAATATAGATTTCAAACTTTCTAGACTCAACATTACAGATTTTGCTTATCGTGTCGGAATCATATAGACATTAGGGTTTAAATTTGGTCGGAAATTTCCGGGTCGTTACAGTACCCACCCGTTAAAGAAATTTCGTCCCTGAAATTTAGTAGAGGTTGTCATAGAAACAATAGGAGTGTTTTCATGACAAATATGAGGTATTAATGGAGTTTTATCAGTATTGAAAGATATAGATAAAATAATTCGATCATGTGAAGCGCACGAGTGAAGCTATCACAAAAGAGTGAAATGAATAAATATGGAATTGTTTTTAATCGATGACGTGATTAGAATTGATTTTTCGAAATTTATGGAATTAAAGAAAATCTTACGTAATAAGATTTGGTTCTTTAGGGATCAGAATCTTCTTTGATTTAATGTGGCAATCTGTTTTGATTTCACTGTCGGATATTTCACTATAAATTTACCTCCTCCGTTTCATTATTCTCCACAACTTCTATTCTTTCTTCCTCTACTTATTCCTTAATATGCTTCATCCAATCCTGATTCTTATTATACTTTTAACTTTCATATCTTTCATTCTTCTCTTTCATCTGCCGCCAAAAGAATCTATTCACTTTTATGATTTTCTTGGAATTATAATGTTTCTAATTCTCCCGTATCTTTACGTTGCAATATGTATTGATATACACGGTTTGTAATTTTCGGAGTGGTTGTTGGGTTTTATATCTTCCCTTATACTTCAATGTCCTTGCTTTTGTTTTCTATAATCATTGTCATCCACAGTTAATGCTCTTTCCTATTTGCTGCGATTTCTACTACAATTTCTATTTCGGAGCTTCATTCTTTTTCTTTTCCTCCTTTTCAATTAAACATCTCTTGTAATGGTCCGGAATTTGTAGGTATGAAATTTGGAATGAACATAGCTAATGCTCTCAGAAAGAAATGGTAATGGCACGGTTTTGATTTGTCAAATTACCAGATTATCCTTGAAAAGTTAGAACTATCAAGATGATATGTTTCTAATATGTTTGGGAATTGGATAGAATGTATGAGCCGTGTAACATGGCACATGATGACGGTACTGTGAATCATCACATTCCATTAGAAACTTAACATGACTTACTGTAATATAATGAAGTTGATCAAGTTTCATTATATTATACTAATTCATGTATCAGTTCCCAACACTGCTTCAAAACATTCGTATTTTAAACTCGGAGGTTTCAGATTTTAGAAACTAACACAGTTTCTTTTATATTGTAATGCAGATATTACGGAGAGATAAATGATCCCAGATAAGAATAGTTGTGAAAATATCTCCAGAAATATGGAGAATTTGTATAACAGAAGATTTGAAGATATCTTATAATATCTAAGATAAGATGATGATGAAGAATATCAGCTGGAAAGGTTTAGAATAAGGAGTAGCGTTCTTACTAACGGTTTCAGCAGGCACTGAATCATTTGGATTCTTTGAAAGTAGGTTCAGTCCTTGTATTTGTTCTTTGTTTCCTTCACGGTTAACTCAATCCATTTTTCAGTACCAAATTTTCTATCGAGCGTTCCTAACACTCCCTTCTTTATCATCAAACTTTTGGCCATTTAGGTCATCTACAATTTTACTGTTTCCTCTGCATTTAATGCAGCCATATCTGAATCGTCGGTTATCAATCCAAGGTGTTTTCGGGCGAATTGTGTTTTTAGATGATTAAACGCTTATGATAGTATGGTGGAATATAAAAGGTTTTCCGATAACGACGGCGCAAGGACAAGGTGTATATATCGAGATTATAATAAGACTGGTCTTACTGAGAAGTCGAAGTTAATTTGCTGGAGCTGTGACAAAATTGGCTAATTTGGAAAGGGATTGTAAAGTTATTTTAAGTAATAATAACACTAAAGGAATTAACACTGCTACGTTGACTCAGTTTCCGAGAGTTTTTAGGTGCATAACTATATGCAAAAGTCTTTTCTTCCGTAGATAAAGTGCGATTAGTTCAATTTCTCGATTGAGGGATTTTCAAAAATCATGAAAGATTTAAACGCAAATTGTAACTGTCGAGGTATAAATGAGATTTAAGATGAAATCAAGTGGCAAACTTGAAGAATTGTTTAGTTTCATATGTTATAATCAATATTTTAATTCATTTTAATTGTCCAAAGTTAGCAGTCCAATAGTCCAGTTGTCTACTAGTCCAATATATTCATATATAATTTAATATATATAATATTCGAATTAATTAATACGTATCGTGACCCGTGTACCGGTCTCAGTATTGATCACAACTCAAACCATATATATATTTTGAAATCAACCTCAACCCTGTATAGCCAACTCCAACATTCACATATAGAGTGTCTATGGTTGTTCCGAAATATATATATAGATGGGTCGATATGATAGATCGAAACCTTGTATACGTGTCCCGTTATTTAAAGTGCGTAAAATAAATAACAGAACTTAAATGACAATAAATTAAATTGCGTTAAAATGTAATACAGAATTAGCAGTTAGCTGGGAACAGTTAACTAGGAATAGTTAGCGTGGATTCCTAACAAAATTTCTCATAATTAATTTGTTTGTTTCTAACACTTTTTATTTTGTCCAATGTTTTCTTCATTATGCCACTTGTTGGATTCTGATAGATAAAAATCCAAATATGAAATTTGAATAAAAATGGTTATTCGGTGGTGAACAGATACGAATATCGGTGGTTGTAAGTAGAATAGCAAATGACCGTTGAATCAGATTCGAAGAATATACACTGTAACTTATTAATGTGAGATCTAAATATTCCTCGGGTACTACCTACCCGTTAAAATATTTTCATCATTAACAGTTTGTACGAAAGAATTTTTAATTACAATCTTTATGAAAATATACTTGTATATATATTTTCTTCAGATGTAATCATGGATCTAATGAGTCAATAAGATATTAAATTTTTTTGATTTATCGTTAATACTTGATTACATGATCTCTAAAACATTAAAGATTACATAATTACCATGTCGAACGAAGATAAATGAGATAGAACGATAAGTAAAGCGAAGATAATCGAAGATCATACTCGAAGTACAGATAGTGATATTGAGTTGTGTGATGTTGATATCCGAGGTACAAATTGTGATGTTGAGGTTTACGACGTAGTTGTGGTTGAGGGTGATATGGGTACTGTCGGTGTTGATGATGGTGGTACGGATTATGCTGCTGGTGCTGCTGCTGGTGTTTGTAACCTTCGCACCATATTCTCTAAAGCCGTCACGCGAGCGCGAAGTTCGTTAACTTCTGCTAGTACACCGGGATGATTGGTGGTTGTAGTGAGCGAATGAACAAGATCTGAAATATGGGATAGTATATAATCGTGACGAGATACTCTAGAAATGAGAGAGAAAATGGTTTCTCGAACAGGTTCGCCGGTAAGTGCTTCAGGTTCATCGCCAAGAGGGCAATTTGGTGGATGGAAGGGATCACCCTCTTCATGTCTCCAATGACTTAGTATATTACGAACCCACCCCCAATTCATCCAGAATAGATGATGGGAGATTGGTTGATCCATTCCGGTGATGCTGCCTTCGAAGCTTGAATGAAAATCCATATCGGCATAGCTGTCATAATCTGAGGAATTCGAACTAGATGCGGAATCCATCTTGTATAATCGGAAAAATGAATTTTTGGTATGAAATAGATTATAGAAGTTAGATTTGGTACTCTTCAATACATACTTTACATATGTATATATAATACCAAAATCTCGTAAATTACGGAGAATCTTTGAAAAGATGTCAACTAAAGTCCAAAGTAACAGATATGCTAAGATATAAATTTTGTCTATACACTATCGATGCACTAAATGCAGTAAGACGTGTCTAGACTTAAGAATGATAAGCAGGCAATTTCCTAAGGATGATAAGCAGATGTTTTCTGACTAAAAATGATAAGCAAAACTTTTTGACATGTAGACACGGTCAAAGTCCAGACTCGCTAATGTATCCTAACAACTACTAGTTAGAAACACTAATGCAAGGCCTGGTTCACTAAGACCAACGCTCTGATACCACCTGTGAGGACCCGTCCTAATCCTCCTGGACGAAGTCATCAACATTTGGTCCCATTGCGATGATCGACTCCAAGTAATGTCCTTTACATGAGCTAATGCACAGCGGAAGACTTAATTCGTACCTGAGAATAACATGCTTTAAAACGTCAACATAAAGTTGGTGAGATATAGGTTTGATGCTAGTAGCGTTATAACTATGGACCACAAGATTTCATATAGATAAAGATAATTATAAAAAAAAATATTCTAAGTTGTTGAGCACTTGATAACCATACTTAACATTTAATCAACGTCGCATATTCCCTTTATTATGAAATCTTACTACACCGTATCAAGTGTAGTCACCGAAACGAAGTACTGTGCAACCGTTGAATACTGGTCGTCCAGTCCGGTTGGGGTTGTCAGGCCCGATAGATCTATCAACAGGATTCGCGTTTACAATACCTCATGTAAATATTAGTTACCAAGTTACAGGGAAGTATGCCAGTGGTACAACTCAACGTAGAATATATATTTTAATCACTTGTGTCCATAACGTAAATCATAAAATGCATGTATTCTCATCCCAAAATATTTAGAGTTTAAAAGTGGGACTATATAATCACCATACTGTATTTTGTAGTAAAAATACATATAACATCATTGATCAAGTTTAAGGTTGGCCTCGGATTCACGAACCTATAGCAAGTATATATATATTAACACATATAACCACATAATTTCTTCTATGTAATATTTATATATTAAAAGTTGTATTAATATGATGATTATAGTATATATGTAATAAGTATATTTTTATATACGAAATGTTTATCTGTTAAAAATGATTGTTTTAATAATATTGATTCCTTTGATAATACTAATAATAATACGTTTATTAATAATGATATACTAATAATAAAATGATCATGTTAAAAATAATAATCCTAATAGTAATAAAATGATAATTTTACTAAAAGTGTTGTTTTTAATAATATTGATAATAATATAAGTGATTTTAATGATAGTAATAATAATTAAATTAGTAATGATTAATAAAAATAATACTAATATTAATAATTATAATAATTAGAATACTACCTTAAGAGGAAAAGGCTTCAAAAAGAGCATAACTGCCTTAGCCCGGGTTTGAACCCACGACCTCTCGTTCCCCTCACATACTCCTAAACCATCTGAGCTAACTGCTTTTATGTTATTTTTCATATGTTAAATCTTTTTAACCTAAACTCGCAGTTTATCAATTCTCCTTTTTAAACCATCATTAACATAGTGTCATCGTGATCACCATTAATATCTCTGTTAACCTCCTGATTACTATCACTAATTATCACCCATTTCACAATTTAATCATCGTTATCATATCCTTTCACCATAATCTTTATTCATTATCCTTATTTTCATACGGTTATTATTATATCTATCATCATCTCCATATCACTCCATCATCATTCATATATAACATAAAATCACAATCGTTCACATCATGATCATCGTTTCCTTCATCATCACAACATCACCCAATTACCAAAACATCTAATTATTTTAAATTATCATACCTAATCATCATCAACAATGGAATAATGTGAGTGTTTGTTAGTTTGTCGAGTAAAAACCAGAAAAGCATCACGATGGCTTTGCAATTATGATAGAAACAGATAGTAACCGATTGTAACAAGTAATTTGGCGCAACAGATAAATGACAGCCCATTAATCGATTTATTGGGCTTGGCCTTTATTTAAACAACCCAAACCTAGCTACGGCCCAATTCATGTAATCTGTTTCATGGATTAATAATTACTCGTAGATTGGCAGCCACGACAGGAAAAACAGCGGTGGGGTCTTTGTTCCACTCATCATCATTCCTTATCATTGTTGTCGCTGTTATATTATCACAGTAATATGCTTGTATCATTCTCATCATTGCTAAAAAAAATAATAATAGCACTAACAGTAGCACTTATGTGATTGTTGGGTTTCGAATTACAACAGAATCCCATAGCAATCAATGAGTATTTGATGATGGTTTAGTCTTGATCAAGTAGAGAAACAAAGGTTGCGGAGACATAAAACAATTAAATGGTGCCGGCTAGTATAAGGGTGTCTTTACTAAGAAGAAGGAAGGAGAGAGAGGAAAAAAAAAATGGTGGTGGCTCGTTAATTATGGTGGCGGATGAGTGATGGGTTAGGGTGGTAGTTCGTGGTTGAGAAAGATGGAGGTCACGGTGGTGTGTGGTGATGATGGAAGATCGAGTAGCAGGAAAAACAAGTTAAGGTGATGGTTTACGAGGGTACAACAAAACGAGAAACATATATATAAAGGTGGGTATTCTAGAGGTGGTTCCATGGTGAGGTTGTAGTGATGGGTGACGGTTTTAGTGAGTGAGCCATAGATGGTGGTACGTTGTGGGTGTAAACGGTTCAACGGTTTGAAGTGGGTGGTGATGGAGAGGTGATGATTTTCGAACAAGGATGAGAGAGATATAGATGAGAGAGAATGGTGTTGTGTTGAAGATTGAAGAAACATAAGTGATAATACATGGTGGTGATGAAGTTTAAATAAAAATTGAAAGTAGACAGATTATTCGTTCCATAGGGTATCAAACAAACATTATAAAGCAGATTGTGACAGAAGCAAGTTAATTCAACGATTTAAACAGTCTGATTGTGATTTGATCTTAATTACGTACTTATCTGTATTTACACACGAACACACAGTTTCTTATAAAAATATATCTGTACATGTATTAATTATATAATTATAATTAAACTTATAGTTCCATTTAATCATTTTAACATTGATATTAATTTTAATAGCAAAACTAATAATATAGATGATAGTAATATCATAATAATAATACAAATAATAATAATGATAATTTTAGTACTAATAATAAATAACAATACTGCTGATAATAATAATTAAAAATACCGATAATAATATTAATATAGTTTTTAATATTGTTTATGATAAAAATAATTAATAATATTAATATTAACTTTAGAGGTAACACTCATAATAATTTAATATGATAATTGTTATTAATCAAGTTAATATTGCTAATAGTAATAACAATATTGATATTTACATATCTAATACTGTGTTAATCGTTATCAATTAATAAGTATATATCATATATACACATAAATGTTCGTAAATCGTCAGGCTTGGTCAAAGGGTAACTGATAATCCGAATATAGATTTCAAACTTTCTAGACTCAACATTACAGATTTTGCTTATCGTGTCGGAATCATATAGAGATTAGGGTTTAAATTTGGTCGGAAATTTCTGGGTCGTTACACCGAAACACCATTTTCTCTCTCATTTCCAGAGTATCTCGTCATGATTATATACTACACCAAATTCTAGATCTTATTTATCCGCTCTTCCGAACCGACAATCACACCGGTGTAATAGAAGAAGTCAACGAGCTTCGCGCTCGGGTAGTCGCTTTGGAGAATATGGTGCAAAGGTTACAAACACCAGCAGCAGCACCAGCAACATAACCAGTACCACCATCAACAACATCAACAATACCATTACCACCACCAACAACAACCGCATCGCAAACCTCAACTTCACAATCTGTCCCATGAACATCGACGTCATACGCCCTGTAGATACTAAGGAATACCACAACGATGAAGTATTGATTCATAACTTCATTGGGAAAACATTCTACGACGATTATGTAATTTCTAAAGTTTAGAAATTATCTATCCTAGACTTAACCATAAATCAAGTGAGTTTAATTTAATATTAACTCATTAAATCTATATTACATCTGAAGAAATATTCACATATATTTCCATAAAGAGTGTAATAAAATTCTTTTGTACAAAATATTAATTGTGACATTTTTTTAATGGGTAGGTAATACCCGAGAGATATATAAATTCACAATTAATATGTTACATTCTTCGAATCTGATTCAGCAAATCATCCATTATACTCCCTACTTTCACAACAATATACATTCTTTTATAGAAATCAAAACAACCATACTCATTCAAAAATCTAATTACATATTCTGATTTTGAAATCACCGAATTCAATTCAAGTTATAACCGGTATCATCACTCTTAGATTCTTGCATCTTTCAAAGATATACTTTAACTTCAAAACTGTGTTAGAACATCGTATGTATATTAACGATTATAATCTGTGTTCAAGCCCTTCGAAATACCTGAAGACACTTCAAATAATGAACAATTGAGATGATGATCCAACCACATGTTATCCACAGTTACGTACCTGAAAAACTCTTGAAACCAAAGTCATAATTTAACATGTATCCATGTAAGACCTTTTGGCATTTACTAGCTAAAATAACTTTTCAATCCCTTCTAAAAATAGACGGTTTTGTCACAGCTCCAGCAAACCAACTGCAATTGTTCATTCGAATAAGCCTTATTATAATGATTACCCCTTCATCATTATTACCCGGGAACCTTTCATATCTCGCCACATTAGCAGTAAACTTATTAACAACTTCATTGATCTTTGACTTTCCAAAAAATCTTTATATTTATCAAAACCCCATCATTTACTCATCTGCATCTTGTAACGAGAATTGCCATACGAATCATCGGAAATTAGCAATCAGTATTTTGAAATCTCGCAGCATGTCTACGCCAACAATTATATGTGTATATCTTCTGGACTTATATACTTTGAATGTGAAGTTTCTGAAAAACACCCTAAACTGCGAACTAGTTCTCGAAATACTGATGAAGCAGCAAAAACTATAAACGACCTTAACAGTAAAAAGTTTGATGATAAAGTGTAGTGTGTTGGCAAAGCTCAGAAAAAGAGAAGATTTGGTACTGAAAAATACGGATTGAGCAAACCATGAAGAAGGCTGTGGATAAATCACAAGGATGAAATCTACCTTCAAAGAATCCAAATGATTTCGTGTCTGCTGAAGTCATTATCGAATACCTTGCTCCTGACTCTAAACCCTTACGGAGAATTTTCTTCATCATCCTCTGATATTAGAAATTTTAAGATATCATCGTATCTTTCATTATAAATATCCTCCATATTTCTGAAGATATTTCCATAATTATTCTTATCTGAAATCATTTACCTCTTCGTGCTGTCTGTATTACATCATAAAAGAAACTATTTTAGTTTCTAAATTCTGAAACTTTCGAATTTAAAATAGGAATATTTTTGAAGTAGTGTTGGGAACTGAAGCATGAACTAGTATAATATAATGACACTTGATCAACGTGATTATATTACAGTAAGTCATGCTGAGTTTCTAAATGGAACGTGATGATTCGCAGATCATAACGTCATCATGTGCTATGTTACACAACTCTTGTATTCTCTTTAACCTCTAAAATATCAAGAAAATATTTCTTGATGATTCGGCCTTTTCTGAGGTATTCTAGTAATTTGACAAGTCAAGATCGTGCCATTACAATTTCCTTCTTAGAACATTAACAATGTTCATTCCAAAATTCATATATGCGAATTCTGGACCATTACAAGCGGTGCTTAATCGCAAGAAGAAGAAACGAAAGGACAAAACTCCGAAATAGAAATTGGGGTATAAATCGCAGCAAATAAAAGAGAGCATTAATTGGGGATGACAATGATTATAGAAGACAGAAGCAGGGACATCGAAATATAAGGGAAGATATAAAACCCAACAACAACCCAGAAACTATAAACCGTATATATCGATGCATATAGCAATATAAAGACACGTGAGAACTAAAAACACTATAAAACCAAGAGTATAGTAGAAGTAAATAGATTCTTCTGGAGGTAGATGAAAAAGAAGAACGACAGATATGAAAGTAAGGAGTATATCGATAATCAGCACTGGATGAAGCATATTAATGAATAATTTTAAAGTAAGAATTGAGGTATAAAGAATAGAAGGTGTGAATTAAAAGGAAACGAAGGAGGTGGATTTATAGTTAAATATCCGACAGAAAAATCGAGATGAATTATCGCATTAAATCGAAGAGGATCATAATTTCCTTAATCACCAAAGAATCAAATCCTATATAGATTACAAAGATTTTCTTTAATCCGGAGATCAACCGTGATGACGTCAAAAGATAAGATGAATCCCTATTTTCTCATTTCACTCTTTTACGATAGCTTCACTCATACGTTTCGAGTAATCGAATTATTTTATCCATATTTCTCAATCAAGATAAAACCCTATGAATCAACTTATATTCGTCATAATAACATTCTTATTGTTAGCCATGAAGACCTCGATCAAATTTCGGGACGAAATTTCTTTAACGGGTAGGTACTGTGACGACCCGAAAATTTTCGACCAAATTTAAACTTAACCTTTATATGTTTCCGACACGATAAGCAGAATTTGTAACGTTGAATCTTAAAAAGTTTGAAACTACATTCATGTAATCAATTACCATTTGACCGAGTTCGACGATTCACGAACAATTATGAGTATATAGATATGTATATATAATATATAATATTAACTGAAAACATTAACAAAGTATTAGATATATGATACTTTACATGAACGTATTTGTTTCGATATATTTATCGACAGAATTAAGAGATAATATCAAATGATTGAATTATCAGATACATTATGATATGATTACGGGCCTATGTTATGAGGTTTACTGTGATTTAAGAAATCTATTCTTTTTGACAACATTCGGAAAATGGTAAAGTGATTTATAAATAAGAACAAATGTGTCAATTAACGGGAACTAGACAAGGGTTAGTGGAAATTCCTGTTTAATTTCCAAGGCATGTTTTATAATATTTTCCTCGTGACCTTGATAAGATAACTATGTTAACTTTCATTTTATTTAATATGAAAATAAGAACATGGAGTGTAAATAACTTAGATGTTGGATATCGACAAGTTAAGTAACTCGACATTTTTCATTAAGATGATTTCATACTTTTATTTAACCTTTGGACTTTATCCCATGCTTCACCAATAGACTGTAATTTAAAAACTTGAAACCTATTATGAATATATATAATTCTACTTTTCTAAAATGTTTTATGATATAACGATTTCCATTATTTTAACCTTTTAACAAAATGATTCTTAAATATATTTAGTTTTGGAAAACAAAATTATCATATTTATTTGATTTAGTTTCAAAAGTACAAAAAAAAACGTTTTCAGTTTAAAAAGAACTTTATTATTAAAACGTATATATCTTTTATAAATATCTAGAACCACTTTTGACAACTCATTACTTAACCAGTATGATAAAGATAACGATATTTATATTTTATTTTATTAAATATATATAATGATTTAAATAAATATTATATATATTTATACGCGTATTATACGTATATAGTTTTATACTTTTACTATACTTTAACTTTATCTTTACTTTACTTTTACTTTACTTTAACTTTAATAATTCATACTTTAATAATTCACTTTAATAATTCATACTTTAATAATTCACTTTAATAATTCATACTTTAATAATTCACTTTAATAATTCACTTTAATAATTCATACTTTAATAATTCACTTTAATAATTCACTTTAATAATTCATACTTTAATAATTCACTTTAATAATTCATACTTTAATAATTCACTTTAATAATTCATACTTTAATAATTCACTTTAATAATTCATACTTTAATAATTCACTTTAATAATTCAAAAATCTATTATAAATAGAATTAAATAGGTTTCATTATTTCATATAAACTTGAAAATATATTTCTCTAATCTCTCTCAATCGAATTACATATATATATTTTCTTTGTATTATTTCAAGATATTATTAGTATACATAAAATACTACGATGGAGTTATACTCAGACGATTTCAAAATAAGTTTTCAAACGGGATAGAGCTAAGGAAATTATGGGTTATAGCTATGGAGGTTATGGGTATTGATCGAGGGTATTGCTCGTGAGGTCAACCTAATGTTTATCATTTTCGTTGCGTCTACGTACTTTCCTGCAATATTGAATCACAATATTGATACGTTCGTGAATCCGAGACAAACCCTGCACTTGTTCAGTGCCGTCATATACATAATTGCTACGAAATACAGTATTGTGAGTTTCATTTGCTCCCTTTTTAATTGCTTTTGCAATATATATTTTTGGGCTGAGAATACATGCGCTGTTTTATAAATGTTTTACGAAGTAGGCACAAGTACTAAAACTAATTCTATGTGGGTTTAAACCAGAAATATACCCTTAGCTTGGTAACATTAAACTACTTGTCTATGTACGGTAGGCGCGAATCCTAAAGATAGATCTATTGGGACTGACAAACCCCATCCTGACTATGGGATGCTTTAGTACTTCGAGGTTATTTTAAACACACCTGATATGGTGTACTTCAGAGGGTAAAACATGAATGTTAAGTCTTGTTACCGGGTGCCTACAACTTATAGAATACTTTTATACACTTGCGAGTGTACATATATTTATAAACGGAAATCTTGTGGTCTATTAATATATTGAAATGATTGTTATGATAAACCTATGAACTCACCAACCTTTTGGTTGATACTTTAAAGCATGTTTATTCTCAGGTATTAAAGAAATCTTCCGCTGTGCATTAGCTCATTTTAAGGATATTACTTGGAGTCATTCATGGCATATTTTGAAAGACGTTGCATTCGAGTCATTAAGTTCATCAAGATTATTGTTTAGCCAATTATAGTTGGATGTATTATGAAATGGTGTGCATGCCGTCAACTTTCGTTGTAAAGAAAGTTTGTCTTTTAAAAACGAATGCAATGTTTCTAAAATGTATCATATAGAGGTCAAATACCTCGTGATGTAATCAACTATTGTGAATCGTTTATAATGTATATGAACGGGTCCTTTCAGTTTTTGTGCCTTCAAATTACTAATAAGATGTAGCTTCGTGTTGCCCTTTTCTCCGTACACCATTAAGGGTTCTCCTTCTTCTCGTATAATGCGAATTGCATTTTTGTAACATACGATCTCTGCTTTCATCTCCTTCAGCCAGTCCATGCCAACTATTACATCAAAACTCCCTAACTCTACTGGTATCAAATCAATCTTAAATATTTCGCTACCCAGTTTAATTTCTCGATTCCGGCATATATAATCCGCTAAAACTAATTTACCGTTCGCTATTTCGAGTAAAAATTTACTATCCAACGGCGTCAATAGACAACTTAATTTAGCATAAAAATCTCTACTCATATAGCTTCTATCCGCACCCGAATCAAATAAAACGTAAGCAGATTTATTGTCAATAAGAAACGTACCTGTAACAAGCTCCGGGTCTTCCTGTGCCTCTGCCGCATTAATATTAAAAACTCTTCTGCGGCCTTGTCCATTCGTGTTCTCCTGGTTAGGGCAATTTCTAATAATGTGGCCCGGTTTTCCACATTTATAACAAACTACATTGGCATAACTTGCTCCGACGCTACTTGCTCCGCCATTACTCGTTCCGACACCATTTGTTCCTGTCGTTCTGTTAACCCCTGGTCCGTAGACCTCACACTTCGCCGCGCTATGACCATTTCTTTTACACTTGTTTCAAAATTTGGTGCAAAACGCCGAGTGATACTTTTCACACCTTTGGCATAGCTGCTTCTGATTGTTGTTGTTGTTGCGGTTGTTATTGTTGTTGGGATGATTGTTGTAGTTGTTGTTGTTGTCGTGCCGTTTGTTGTAGTTGCGATTGATGTTGCGATTGTTCGGATAGTTGTTGTTGTTTTGGTGACTCTTATCACCGTTTTCCTCCCACTTTCTTTTGACTAACTTCACGTTGGCCTCTTCGGCCGCCTGTTCTTTATTTCTTCCCTTAATCTGGTTCACTAGTTTGTGAGCCATTCTACATGCCTTTTGTATGGAGGAAGGCTCGTGTGAACTTATATCTTCTTGGATTCTCTCCGGTAACCCTTTCACAAATGCGTCGATCTTTTCTTCCTTATCTTCGAACGCTCTCGAACACAATAGGTATAACTCTGTGAATCGTCTTTTGTACGAAGTAATATTGAATCCCTGTGTTCGTAACCCTCTAAGTTCTGACTTGAGCTTATTGACCTCAGTTCTGGGACGGTACTTCTCGTTCATCAAGTGCTTGAATGCTGACCACGGTAGCGCATAAGCAGCATCTTGTCCCACTTACTCTAGATAGGTATTCCACCATGTTAACGCAATACCTGTGAAGGTATGCGTAGCGTACTTCACTTTGTCTCCTTCAGCACACTTACTTATGGCAAACACCGATTCAACTTTCTCGGTCCATCGTTTTAATCCGATTGGTCCTTCGGTCCCATCAAATTCTGAAGGTTTGCAGGCAGTGAATTCCTTGTAGGAGCATCCTACACAATTTCTTGCGTCGTTAGCTGTATTGCTAGATTCAGAGTTATTGTTGGTATGTAGCGCGGCCTGTACTGCGGCTATGTTTGAAGCAAGAAAGGTACGAAATTCTTCTTCGCTCATATTCAAGGTGTGTCGAGTAGTCGGTGCCATTTCCTTCAAGATAGTCAAATGAAACAATTTAATCATACAGAATATTAAGAGTAGTCAATAGTATCTTGTAGCATAATATGAACTCATTTATAAAAGCTTTTTCTTCATATTAGCGTTTTATAATTTTAAATTCAGGTACTATCTACCCGTTAAGTTCATACTTAGTAGCTAATATACAATTCAACTACTACAATTTCATATGAAAAACTGATTATAATAATATATCACATACAAATATTATTCAAACTTACAACTTCGCTATATTACATATAACATGAAATATAGTACACTATGACACAGGACAGTTTTGAAGATAAATCTAGTTAATACGCAAGTTGTTCAGCAAAGGAAATAAAGACACGTAATTCATAAGTCCAGAAACAAGTCATGCATTCTGGTTTTACTAAGACGACTTCCCATCCTTGGTCTGGTGGAAAATAACCGTTATGACCATTAGCTAGGCAGCATGTTGTAATGTCATCAAAAGGACAAGGGTTTCGTAATGTCCAACAGCCTTGTAATAATCTAAAAACCTTGTTTCTCACCCCAACTACTGAATCCGTCACTTGTGGGAAAGTTTTATTTAAAAGCTGCAATCCGATGTTTTTTTTTCTCACTTTGGTAAGAAGCGAACATCACTAACCCGTAATCATAACATGCTTCTTTATGTTGCATGTTAGAAGATCTTTCTAATTCACGAAATCCTATGTTGGGATATGTTGAGTCAAAATAGGTTCTTAACCCGTAGTGTAAAATTGCATTTGGGTTCTCCGCATTTAACGCTTTAAAGAAAACACGGCGTAACATAAAGTCTCCCCAATGTGATATACCCCACCTATCAAAGGAAAGCCTTTTATAACTAAGGCATTTCTGGAAAGTCTTTCAAATGTTTGACAAGTTAATTTCGCCATAACTAAATGTGCTGATGAATTCTGACCGACTCTAGACAAGATTTCCTCAATCATATCCTCTGGTAGGTCTTCTAAAATATTCGGTTGTTTACCCTTAACGTCCATTTTGTTTTTATACTGTAAAATAGACAAGGATTAGATTCGTAATAACAAACAATACAAGCAATTTTTACATAGAACATAAAAGTACAAGTACACTACAATACATTTATTACACAACATGCTCACACCCCTTTAATCTGAATCACTGGTTTCTTCTTCTTCGGACTTGGTTCTTTTTCCTAATCTTCTAGGGATATATGATGTTCCTCTAATACGAGTCGTCGTTTTCCACATTGGTTTAGAAAAACCTGGTGGTTTAGAGGTTCCCGGGTTATTGTCACGATATTGAAAATACGGGTGTTGACGGTACATATAAAGTTCATCGGGGTCAGAATCAGATTTCTCTATTTTGATGCCTTTTCCCTTATTATTTTCTTTTGCCTCATTAAATTAGGTCGGGGTAATTTCTATAACATCATCAGAATCCTCATCAGGATCCGATTCATCGAAAAATTGGTAATTTTCCCAATATTTTGCTTACTTAGCGGAAACACCATTGACCATTATTAACTTTGGTCCATTGGTTGAGGATTTTCTTTTATTTGACCGGTTTTCTGTGGTTCCTACTATTCCCCCTCCGGAACCTCTTCTTCTGGTTCCTCTTTTTCCGGTTTCGTTTCCTCTTCTTCCGGTTCTTTGGGATCTTGTGAATCTTGCCAATATATATTCGACTCTTCGTTATTATTAGGTGAGTCAATGGGATTTGTGCTAGAGGTAGACATCTATCATACAATATCAAACATGTTAAGAGATTAATATATCACATAATATTTACATGTTAATAATATATAGTTTCCAACAAAAATGTTAAGCAATCCTTTTTAAAGAAAACACGGTCGAAGTCCAGACTCACTAATGCATCCTAACAAACTCGATAAGACACACTAATGCAAATTTTCTGGTTCTCTAAGACCAACGCTCTGATACCAACTGAAATGTCCCGTTCATATTGATTATAAACATTCCATATTAATTGATTTCGTTGCGAGGTTTTGACCTCTATATGAGACGTTTTTCAAAGACTGCATTCATTTTTAAAACAACCATAACCTTTATTTTATCAATAAAGGTTTTAAAAACATTACGTAGATTATCAAATAATGATAATCTAAAATATACTGTTTACACACGACCATTATATAATGGTTTACAATTTAAATATATTACATCTACATATGTTTCTTGAATGCAGTTTTTACACAATATCATACAAACATGGACTCCAAATATTGTCGTTATTTTAGTATGCAACAGCGGAAGCTCTTAGTATTCACCTGAGAATAAACATGCTTTAAATGTCAACAAAAATGTTGGTGAGTTATAGGTTTAACCTATATATATCAAATCGTAACAATAGACCACAAGATTTCATATTTCAATACACATCCCATACATAGAGATAAATATCATTCATATGGTGAACACCTGGTAACCGACATTAACAAGATGCATATATAAGAATATCCCCATCATTCCGGGATACCCTTCGGATATGATATAAATTTTGAAGTACTAAAGCATCCGGTACTTTGGATGGGGTTTGTTAGGCCCAATAGATCTATCTTTAGGATTCGCGTCAATTAGGGTGTCTGTTCCCTAATTCTTAGATTACAAGACTTAATAAAAAGAGGCATATTCGATTTTAATAATTCAACCATAGAATGTAATTTCACGTACTTGTGTCTATTTTGTAAATCATTTATAAAACCTGCATGTATTCTCATCCAAAAAATATTAGATTTTAAAAGTGGGACTATAACTCACTTTCACAGATATTTCCTTCCTCAGAAATAAGACTTGGCCACGGATCGATTCACGAACCTATACAAATATGTACATATATATCAAAGTATGATCAAAATATAATTACAACCATTTTTATTATTTTTTAAAGATTTGAGTGTATTAAGTCAGCTGTCCTCGTTAGTAACCTACAACTAGTTGTCCACGGTTAGATGTACAGAAATAAATCGATATATATTATCTTGAATCAATCCACGACCTAGTATATACACATCTTAGGCTAGATCACAACTCAAAGTATATATATTTTTGGAATCAACCTCAACCCTGTATAGCTAACTCCAACATTACTGCATATAGAGTGTCTATGGTTGTTCCAAATAATATATATACATGGGTCGATATGATATGTCAAAACATTTGCATACGTGTGTATGGTATCCCAAGATTACATAATATATTAGAATACATGTATAATACAATATAAGTTAGCTAGGATATGATTTGTATAGATTTGTTAAACATTTCCCGTAGCTAAAAAGATCAAAAATATCCAATCTTGTTTTACCCATAACTTCTTCATTTTAAATCCGTTTTGAGTGAATCAAATTGCTATGGTTTCATATTGAACTCTAATTTAAGAATCTAAACAGAAAAATTATAGGTTTATAGTCGGAAATTTAAGTTACATGTCAATTACTAAAGAGGTAGTCATTTCCATCGAAAGAACGACATCTTGATGACCATTTTGAAAAACATACTTTCACTTTGAGTTTAACCAAGATTTTTGGATATAGTTTCATGTTCATATGAAAAATCATTTTCCCAGAAGAACAACTTTTAAATCAAAGTTTATCATAGTTTTCAATTATCCAAACCAAAACATCCCCCGGTTTCACTACGACGGCGTATATCCGATTTTATGGTGTTCATCATGTTTCCAGGTTTTAAATCATTAAGTTAGCATATCATATAGATATAGAACATGTGTTTAGTTGATTTTAAAAGTCAAATTAGAAGGATTAACTTTTGTTTGCGAACAAGTTTAGAATTAACTAAACTATGTTCTAGTGATTACAAGTTTAAACCTTTGAATAAGATAGCTTTATATGTATGAATCGAATGATGTTATGAACATAATTACTACCTTAAGTTTTCTGGATAAAACCACTGGAAATGAGAAAAACAGTTCAAGTAAGATTTTCACTCGAAATAAGATTGTAATAGTTGTAGAAATTGAATCAAAGTTTGAATATGAATATTACCTTGAATTAGAAAGATAACCTACTGTAAATAACAAAGGTTCCTTGATCTTAGATGATTACTTGGAATGGTTTAGAAAGCTTGGAAGTAGACTTGCAAACTTGGAAGTATTCTTGATTTTTATGAAACTATACTAATGGAATTTATGAAGAACACTTAGAACTTGAAGATGGAACTTGAGAGAGATCAATTAGATGAAGAAAATTGAAGAATGAAAGTGTTTGTAGGTGTTTTCAGTTGTTGGTATATGGATTAGATATAAAGGATATGTAATTTTGTTTTCATGTAAATAAGTCATGAATGATTACTAATATTTTTGTAATTTTATGAGATATTTCATGCTAGTTGCTAAATGATGGTTCCCACATGTGTTAGGTGACTCACATGGACTGCTAAGAGCTGATCATTGGAATGTATATACCAATAGTACATACATTTAAAAGCTGTGTATTGTACGAGTACGGATACGTGTGCATACGAGTAGAATTGTTGATGAAACTGAACGAGGATGTAATTGTAAGCATTTTTGTTAAGTAGAAGTACTTTGATATGTGTCTTGAAGTCTTTCAAAAGTGTAAGAATACATATCAAAACACAACATGTATATACATTCTAATGGAGTCGTTAAGTCTTCGTTAGTCGTTACATGTAAGTGTTTTTTGAAACCTTTAAGTTAACGATCTCAAATAATGTTGTTAACCCAATGTTTATTATATCAAATGAGATGTTAAATTATTATATTATCATGATATTATGATGTATGAATATCTCTTAATATGATATATACATTAAAATATCGTTACAACGATAATCGTTACATATAAGTCTCGTTTCGTAATTCTTGGGTTAGTAGTCTTATTTTTACATATGTAGTTCATTGTTAACACACTTAATGATATATTTAAATATCATTTTATCATGTCAAATATAGTGTATCAATATCTTAATATGTTACATATGTATTTAGTAGACGTTATCATAACGATAATCGTTATATATATCATTTCGAGTTTCTTAACTTAGTAATCTCATTTCTTATGTATATCACACATTGTTAATATACTTAGTGCGATACTTACTCATCATAATCTTATGTCAACCATATTTATATGTCTATATATACCACAACATGTAGTTTTTACAATTTTGTAACGTTCGTGAATCGCCGGTCAACATGGGTGATCAATTGTCTATATGAAACTTATTTCATTTAATCAAGTCTTAACAAGTTTGATTGCTTAACACATTGAAAACATTTAGTCATGTAAATATCAATCTCAATTAATATATATAAACATGGAAAAGTTCGGGTCACTACATGATCTAGCCTGAGACTTGTATACACTGGGTCGTGGATTGATTCGAGATAATATATATATTGATTTATTTCAGTACTATTAGCTATGGACAATTAGTTGTAGATTACGAACGATGGACTGCTAACTTAACAAACTTAAATCATTAAAACGTAATAAAAATGTTGTGAATATATTTCGATCATACTTTGATATATATGTATATATTTGTTATAGGTTCGTGAATCGACCAGTGGCCAAGTCTTATTTACGGCAAAGTAAAAATCCGTGAAAGTGAGTTATAGTCCCATTTTTTAAAATCTAATATTTCTGGGATGAGAATACATGCAGTTTTATAAATGTTTTACGAAATAGACACAAGTAATCGAAACTACATTCTATGGTTGGATTATCTAAATCGAATATGCCCCTTTTAGCTTGGTAGCCTAAGAATTAGGGAACAATACCCCTAATTGACGTGAATCCTAAAGATAGATCTATGGGCCTAACAAACCCCATTCGAGGTACGGATGCTTTAGTACTTCAATTTATTATTATACAGACGAGAGGATTCTGTTTTGGGGATATTCTATATGCATCTTGTTAATGTTGGTTACCAGGTGTTCACCATATGAATGATTTTTATCTCTATGCAGTTTGCGAAATGCCTGATATGAGATGGATGTTTATGAAAAGTGAAATCTTGTGGTCTATTATTACAAATTGATATACATATAGGCTAAACCTATAACTCACCAACATTTCTGTTGATGTTTTAAGCATGTTTATTCTCAGGTGATTATTAAGAGTTTCCGTTATTGCATGCTAAATTAAGGACAAGATTTGGAGTCAGCATGCTTGTATGATAATGTTTAAAGAAAAACTGCATTCGGAAAATAAATTGTTGTAATATATTATCGTAACCCATTATGTAATGTGATGGAATTCAACATAATAACAAGTTTCTTAATGTTAATAAAATCATGAAACCAATTCATATTAAGTTATAACAAGCGGAAGCATAATTACTAAGAAAACAAGTTAATATGCATAACCATTTTAGTTGAATTCCATATAGTTATCAAGTTATGAAATAATGCTTACATATAACAAAGAAGGAAGAAGATTATACCTCCTCTAAGATGAGTTAGGAGCTGAATTTGGACAGCAAGTTTATGAAGAAGATGATGGAGAATATAGCTTCTAACTTGAAGCCTCAAGCAAGTGATACTCCAAGCAATCAATCACCAACACCTACCTTTGTTTAGTTAGGATTTTAGAACACTCAATCACTTGATTTAGCAACTAAAATGCTCTCTTTTCTCACTCAAATAAATCGGCCAGCAGCCCCAAGAGAGAGCAGAATTTTTGTTGTTCTTATGTGTGTGTTACTTGCATTCAAAATGAGTCAAAACCTTGGAATACTTGTAAAGCATCAGCATGGGGTTTGAGACCACACAAGTACCAAAGGAATAAGCATGGGAGGTGGTCATGGGGCTCCTCAAAACTGCCACCCCCATGTCTTATAATAATCACACTAATTTTTTTTATAAACATGTAATAAAACTATGTAATTATTAATAATACTTGCAAGTTTTATAAACCCTTTTATAAAATTTAACACACACTATAATTATTTAACCTTATAAATAATTAAATGTAAATTATCCAAATAATTTATCTCAAGTGATTATATTTTAGAAAACCCATTTTCTAAAATTCAAGTGTCGTGTATATATATTTAACTACCCAATCGTTAAAATTAAATACATATAAAGTGTCGGTAAGCTTGTTATTGGGTATGACCCGACTTGGATCATAACACATTAGCCACATTAATTTAATATGTCTCTCGGGCATACGAAATACCATCAATCTCCCACTTGCACGAGTAACATAAGAAATTAATGCAAGTGACGGATACCACCTAACGACCGTCCATCACCCCCAATATGTTATGACTTTTGCCATTCAATAACATCATCCCTTTCGAGTTCCATCTCGAATATGAATAGGCGAACCTTTTCATTACATCCTTTCATCCTAGATGTCATGTTAAATCCAAGAGACACAGAGTGATGACTCTCTTTTAGATTTAACTTTATCAGGCCTTAGACATCTGACTCTCAATGAATAAGAGGGATAAATTCCATCTTGACTACATACGTCTTAAATATATACCTTGCATTGTACCTGAGCTCTTCCTTATGAACTACCATATTTCAGAATAGCGAAGGAAAGAATCAAGGCACAATACTTGGTAAATATTCGAGCCCAATACGTATCTCAGGTCAGAGGATACAATGATATTCGCCTTTACTCAAGATTACCTGTGATCAACCACAAAGGCTCCATTTAGTAAATCTTGAGGGCGGGTCTTCCAATATTTGTATCCTACAAATATCTATGAACCTTGGTTGCAACCTTGCCCCACATTCATCCCGTGAATGCATACCAATCCAAGTTCATAATAGTCTAAACCTCACATTCGCTCCCACAAATGTGATCGACTACGGAATTTAGAATAATTACTTATTCATGGATAAAATATGCAAAATAGGAACATAACTCAAAATAAATTAATGCCATAATTATATAAATGAGTTTGAACAATTTCGTTCCGTTACAATACTTAAACAGATCATGACCAATCACTAGAATATCGAAGCCCTAATGCACAAACATGTCCTACAAGTTTTGGTCCATGTAAGAGCTTCGTGAGAGGATCCGCTATATTAAGATCTGTGTGAACTTTGCGAATACATATCTTTCCCTTTTCAACTTCATCCCTTATGTAGTTGAATCTCCGCTCAATGTGACGGGTCTTTTGGTGAGCACGAGGTTCTTTGATTTGAGCAATCGCACCCTCGTTGTCACAAAAGATCTCAAGAGGGTCCTGAATGGAAGGGACTACTCCTAAGTCGTCGATGAATTTCCTCATCCATGCAGCTTCCTGAGCTGCCAATGATGCGGCGATGTACTCCGACTCTGTAGTGGATAATGCAACAACATCCTGTTTTGAACTCTTCCAAGAGACTGCACCTCCATTTAACGTGAAGACATAACCGGATTGTGATCGAGAATCATCTCGATCAGTTTGGAAACTCGCGTCCACGTAACCTTTTACAGCGAGTTCCTCCTCACCAGACCCGTATATAAGAAACATATCCTTAGTCCTCCTAAGGTATTTCAATATACTTTTAACAACAATCCAATGACTGTTTCCTGGGTTATTCTGGTATCTACTTGTCAGGCTAAGAGCGCATGACACATCCGGAACAGTGCATATCATTGCATACATGATTGACCCAATAGCAGATGCATAAGGGACCTTCTTCATTCTCTCTTGTTCATCTTTTGTGGTAGGACACTGAGATGAACTGAGAGGCGTTCCTCTTTGAATAGGTACCAAACCTTTCTTAGAGTTGTCCATCTTGAACCTTTTCAAGATCTTTTCAATGTATGCACTTTGATTCAAACCTATTAGTTTCTTGGATCTATTCCTGTAGATCCCAATCCCCAAAACATATTGTGCTTCTCCAAGATCCTTAATGGAGAAGCATTTACTTAGCCAAGTTTTAACTCCTTGCATTGCCGGAATTTCATTTCCAAATAACAATATATCATCCACATATAGTACAAGGAACATGATAGTGCTCCCACTAGCTTTCTTATATACACAAGCTTCATCTCCATTTTTAATGAAGCCAAATTTCTCGGCTTCCTCATTAAAACGATGATTCCACATTCTAGATGCTTGTTTCAATCCGTAGATTGACTTCTTTAACTTGCATACCTTTTTAGGATATTTCGGATCAACAAAACCTTCAGGCTGAACCATATAGACATCTTCCACAAGATATCCATTTATTAAAGCGGTCTTGACATCCATTTGCCATATTTCATAATCATAATGAGCAGCAATGGCAAACAATATCCTAATAGACTTTAGCATTGCCACAGGCAAAAAAGTTTCATCATAGTCAACCCCTTGAGTTTGAGTGAAACCTTTTGCTACAAGTCTTGCTTTATATGTATCCAAGTTTCCATGTATGTCTGTTTTCATTTTGAAAAGCCATTTGCAATCAACTAGCCTTGAGCCAGTAGGTTGTACAACCAATTCCCAAACTTGGTTGTCATACATAGATTACATCTCAGCGTTCATGGCTTCCTGCCATTTATCCTTATCAGTCCTTGACAAAGCATCTTGGTAGTTTGTTGGTTCATCCAAATCAACCACATAGCAACCATCCATGAGAAACCCATATCTCTTAGGAGGATTACTAATCCTACTAGATTTGCGAATGTCTTGTGTATTTTGATCATCCATCTGATCACTTTCAACATTTTCATGTTGAGTGCTAGTGTCAGCCAATTGTGTATCATCTACTTGATCTTGAACCTCTTCAAGATCTATCTTTCTTTCACTATTTCCTTCCATTAGGAACTTAGTTTCAAGGAATTCAGCCTTTCGAGCAACAAATACATTTTGCTCGGTTGGATCATAGAAATAGTATCCCATATCATCCTTGGGATATCCTATGAAGATACACTTCGTGGATCGAGCATTCAACTTATTAGGGACGTAACGCTTAGGATAAGCTTCACATCCCCATACCTTTAAGTATGATAGAGATGGAGGTTTTCCAAACCACATCTCATGAGGTGTTCGTTCCACTTTCTTGGTTGGGGACATATTTAAAATACAAGCCGCAGAGCATAGACAATAACCCCAAAATGATAGAGGTAACGAGCTTCTAGCCATCATAGATCGAACCATATCCATTAGGGTTCGGTTCCTCCTTTCGGAAACTCCATTAAGTTGTGGTGTCCCGGGTGGAGTAAGTTGCGAGATAATCCCACAACTTCTAAGATGATCTTGGAAAGCATCACTTAGGTATTCACCTCCTCTATCTGTACGAAGTACCTTGATTGTCTTATTGAGTTGATTTTGTACTTCGTTTTGATATTCCTTGAATGCCTCAAAAGTTTCGTCCTTGTGTCTTAATAAGTAGACATATCCGAAACGACTGAAGTCATCAATGAAAGTAACGAAGTATCTTTCACCATTCCTAGTTATGGGCTTAAAGGGTCCACATACATCCGAGTGTATTAATCCCAATAAGTCCTTAGCCCTTTCATAGGTCCCTTTGAAAGGTGCTTTAGTCATTTTGCCTTATAAGCAAGACTCACATACATCAAACGAGTCTAGTTCATTTGATTTCAAAAGTCCATTCTTTTGAAGTGTATGCATTCGGTTCTTGTTTATGTGACCAAGGCGACAATTCCATAAGTAGGAATCACTCAAATCCCTTTTGAGTTTCTTGGTGTTCGTATGGAACATTGAGCTACTGCATGAAGTGTCATTATGAACCAATTCATAAATACCATTCGAAGGCGAAGCCTTAAAAAAGAACACATTATCTAAAGAAACATGGATATCATCATTAATGAAATTAAGATTAAAACCATATTATTTCAAACGGGATACAGAAATAATGTTTCGAGATAAATCGGGTGCATAAAAAACATTTTTCAAAGTAAGCTCCAAACCACTTGGTAGCTTTAAAACAAAGTCTCCTTAAGCTTTCACTTGCACCCTTGCTCCATTTCCCATGAAGAGACTTGTCGTTCCCGCTTCTCGATCACTTCTTTTGAACCCCTGCAAAGAATTGCAAATATGAGTTCCACATCCTGTGTCTAATACCCATGTATTAGAAGAAGTAATACTAAGCTCAATGTATACCATATATACATTACCTGAGGTTTGCCCTGCATCCCTCTTTTCCTTCAACTCCTTAAGGTAGACCGGGCAGTTTTGTTTCCAGTGACCCATTTCACCGCAACCGAAGCACGGATCTTCCTTGGGGTTAGCTTTACCAGCAACCTTTTGCTTCTTGTTGTTGGTTGGGGTAACCATCTTCCCCTTTCCCTTGCCCTTGCCTTGGTAGGCGGGTCCTTTCCTCTTAGCCGCCTTTGGCTTAGAAGTGTTATGGTTTTTGGACCCGCCTTCATTGATCGTAAACACGAGTGAAGCCCTTTTTCCCATGCTTGCTTCTGCCGTCTTAAGCATGGCATGTAATTCGCCAATTCTTTTATCCCAACCATTCATGTTATAGTTTAACACGAATGTGTCAAACCTCTTTGACAATGAGTTAAGGATAAGGTCCGTGGCTAATTCATTAGACACGTTGCAATTTAGAAGGTTTGCTCGATCAATGAGGCTTTTCATCTTAAGGACATAAGATGAAACGGATTGGGTGTCGTCCATCCGACATGCATGAAGCGCTCGGACCGTTTCAAAGCGCTCAAAATGATCTTGTTGAAGGAACATCTCCTTCAATTGTGTGATCATGTCATATGCACTATGATGCTCAAAATCCTTTAGGAGTTCGGGTATCATAGTCCCAAGCATGAGGCAAGAAACTTGCAACGAATCGGTGCAATATTTCTCCCAATAAGCCATGGCTTCCGTATCATCCTCGTCCAGTTGATCGGGAATGGGGTCTTCCAACACATACGCCCTGTCCTCAAGTTTGAGGACTATTCTTAGATTGTGGAACCAATCCATGAAGTTCGTATGGTTGAGTTTTTCCTTTTCGAGGATTGACCTCAACGATAGGTTGTTAAAGTTGATAGGTGCGTTTGGAATGTTGTTGTTGTTATTGGCGGCCATCTACAAAATTTAACAAAGTTGTTTAAGTATTAATTTTAATTTAACAATCAATATCCTTTAAATCCAATTGATATTTATTAAATTTTAGAATCCAACGGTAAACCAAATTTCAGTTAGGTGACCTTTATCCCGTCATTTGATTTAGCTAGGTAGTCATTATATGACAATTGCAATCCTTTTGCAACTTCTAAGTTATGGGATCATGCAATCCTTTTGCATGGCATATTATCCCATCAACGCCTATTTGTTCATCATGCTTCGGTGACCCTAAGTTCATGATTCCCAAATCAAGTCGTCCTACTTGTGCTAACGTGTAAATTCAACATACTAGTGGTTAGGTGACCTTTATCCCACAAGTGTGCGAAATTCACCTCAATCATATTAGTTTGCTCATAACGGTTAGGTGACCTTTATCCCATTAAGAGTTCCCTAATATTTTTAAGTGTTTGCACAAAAGGATGGCGTTTAACTTGTTTGCCTTGTTGGTTAAAGGGATTTTAAGTTTTCATTATTTCTAGTTTGAGAAAACTTTTATGCCATACACCAACATGCATTTAGTGTATGGTTCATTTGAAATCCATTTTCAAGTCTTGTAATTTTAGCCAATTACTTGATATAAACCATTTTATATATATGATCCTTATCATGTTCTTAATAACCGATTATTAATGTCCTTTTAGTCATTTTTAAATTAACCATTTAAATTGACGTCTTGCATGTCGTTAATAATGTTTTAATTTAACCAATTAAATTGCCAATTTCAAGTTGTTGACTTGTGTGATAAACTTGTAGCATACAAACATACAATCCACATAATCATACAAAACAACCATTCATACAAAATCATATGTTCATAATCAAGCCATTTTGGTGGACATTTGTTTAGCCGAAAACAAATGCCACTGGTAAAGGGGTTATAACACAAAGTAGGAGATTTTAAATCTCCCACTTAATCTTGCATTCAAATGCTTCTTCATGCGTTCTTCAAGTCTTCATCATCTTCATCATGTTACAAAATATATATCCTAATACATTTTGTCTAGAAAATGAAAATACATCCTAATCTATTTTACATGCCAAATATAAAATAAATTACATAACCAAAATTAATATTATATACCAAATGAATAATTAATTTTACAAACCAAATTGAACGAATATTACAACCATTCAACCAAATAAATATCCATTCAAACACACATGCATACATCATAGGGTCAAGGCATTGATTCTGAACTACAATATACAACAAATATGACCAATTTGCAAGTTCCAAACCCACTTTTGGAACCCTTAAAATTCGGCCAAAATCATGAACCCACCCAAACCCGAATATTTTTACATTCTACTTTCATGCATGTACATAGAATCTAAAGTTGGTGGGTTTTAAAGACCATATATAAGAAGCATATTTCATTGACTTCGGCTCTAGATACCATTGATGGAATTCAACATAATAACAAGTTTCTTAATGTTAATAAAATCATGAAACCAATTCATATTAAGTTATAACAAGCGGAAGCATAATTACTAAGAAAACAAGTTAATATGCATAACCATTTTAGTTGAATTCCATATAGTTATCAAGTTATGAAATAATGCTTACATATAACAAAGAAGGAAGAAGATTATACCTCCTCTAAGATGAGTTAGGAGCTGAATTTGGACAGCAAGTTTATGAAGAAGATGATGGAGAATATAGCTTCTAACTTGAAGCCTCAAGCAAGTGATACCCCAAGCAATCAATCACCAACACCTACCTTTGTTTAGTTAGGATTTTAGAACACTCAATCACTTGTTTTAGCAACTAAAATGCTCTCTTTTCTCACTCAAATAAATCGGCCAGCAGCCCCAAGAGAGAGCAGAATTTTTTGTTGTTCTTATGTGTGTGTTACTTGCATTCAAAATGAGTCAAAACCTTGGAATACTTGTAAAGCATGAGCATGGGGTTTGAGACCACACAAGTACCAAAGGAATAAGCATGGGAGGTGGTCATGGGGCTCCTCAAAACCGCCACCCCCATGTCTTATAATAATCACACTAATTTTTTTTATAAACATGTAATAAAACTATGTAATTATTAATAATACTTGCAAGTTTTATAAACCCTTTTATAAAATTTAACACACACTATAATTATTTAACCTTATAAATAATTAAATGTAAATTATCCAAATAATTTATCTCAAGTGATTATATTTTAGACAACCCATTTTCTAAAATTCAAGTGTCGCGTATATATATTTAACGACCCAATCATTAAAATTAAATACATATAAAGTGTCGGTAAGCTTGTTATTGGGTATGACCCGACTTGGATCATAACACATTAGCCACATTAATTTAATATGTCTCTCGGGCATACGAAATACCATCATAATGGTCGTATGTAAACATTGTACTTTAGATTACCATTATTTGGTAATATACGCTATGTCTTTTAAACCTTTATCGATAAAGTAAAGGTTATGGTTTGTTTTAAAAATCGAATGCAGTCTTTGAAAAACGTCTCATATAGAGGTCAAAACCTCGCAACGAAACCAATTAATATGAGACGTTTATAATCGATATAAACGGGACATTTCAGTTGGTATCCGACCGTTGGTCTTAGAGAACTAAAAATTTGCATTAGTGTGTCTTATCGAGTTCGTTAGGATGCATTAGTGAGTCTGGACTTCGATCATGTTTACTTGAAAAATGATTGCTTAACATTTTTTTGTTGGAAACTATATATTGTTAACATGTAAATATTATGGAATATATTAATCTCTTAACGTGTTTGATATTGTGTGATAGATGTCTACCTCTAGTACAAATCCCATAGACTCACCTAATAATAATGAAGAGTCGAATATATATTGGGAAGAATTACAAATTCCCGAAGAGGAACCGGAAGAGGAGGAACCGGAAGAAGAGGAACCGGAAGAGGAGGAACCGGAAGAGGAGGAACTGGAAGAAGAGGAACCAGAAGAAGAGATTACGGAGGGGGAAATATTAGGAACCACAGAAAAACAGATAAATAAAAGAAAATCCTCAACCAATGGACCAAAGTTAAAAATGGTCAATGGTGTTTCCGCCAAGGAAGCAAAATATTGGGAAAATTACCAGTTTTTTGATGAATCGGATCCCGATGAGGATTCCGATGATATTATAGAAATTACCTCAACCCAATTTGAAAAAGCAAAAGAAAACAATAAGGAAAAAGGCATCAAAATAGAAAAACTCGAGCACAAAACCAATGAACTTTATGTTAACATGAAGTACCCTGATGGGGTATACCGTAAACACTCGTATTTCTTAAACGTTCACTATAACCCGGGAACATCTAAGCCACCAGGTTTTCTAGACCATTTGAGAAAAGAACGGCTCGTATTAGGGGAGCACCATATATCCCAAGTCCGAAGAGGAAGAAACGAGTGAGTCGGAATAAAGAGTTGTAATCATGTTGTGTAATATATGTATTGTAGTGTGCTTGTATTTTCATGTTATATGTAAAAATTGCTTGTATTGTTTGTTAATTATCTTTTACGAATCTAATCCTCGTCTATTTTACAGTATAAAAACACACAATGGATGTTAAGGATAGACAACAAAATATTTTAGAAGACCTACCGGGGGACATGATTGATGAAATCTTGTCTAGAGTCGGTCAGAGTTCCTTGGCACAATTATTTATGGCGAAATTAGTTTGTCAAATATTTGAAAGATGTTCTAGGCATGCCTTAGTTTATAAAAGACTCTCCTTTAATAGATGGGGTATATCACATTGGGGAGACCATAAGTTATGCCGTGTTTTCTTTAAAGCATTGAATGCGGGGAACCCAGATGTAATTTTACGCTACGGGTTGAGAGCCTATTTTGACTCTACCTATCCCAACATAGGACTTCGTTCTTTAAAAAGAGCTTCAAACATGTAACATAAAGAAGCATGTTATGTCTACAGGTTAGTAATGTTCGCTTCTCACCAAAACGAGAAAAAGAACATATGATTGCAACTACTAAATAAAACATTCCCACAAGTGACGGATTCAGTAGTTGGGGTGAGAAATAAGATTTTTAGATTATTATGGGGCTGTTGGGCATTACGTAACCCTCGTCCTTTTGAAAACATTACAACATGCTGCCTAGCCAACAGTCACAACGGTTATTTTCTACAAGACCAAGGATGGGAAATAATACTAGTAAAACCCGAATGCATGACTTGTTTCTGGACTTATGAATTACGTGTCTTTATTGCCTTTGCTGAATGACTTGCGTATTAACTAAAATTGTCTTCACAACTGCCTTGTATCAAAGTTATTGTGTACTATATTTCATGCTATATGTAAAATAGCAGTATTGTAAGTTTATAAAATATTGTATAAAAGTTTGAATGCGAAATATTAATGTAATCAGTTTTCATATAGAATTGTAGTAGTTGAATTGTATGTTAGCTACTAAGTATGAACTTAACGGGTAGGTACTACCCGAATGAAAAATTATAAAAGGCTAATATGACGATAAAGCTTTTATAAATAAGTTCATATTATGCTACGAAATACTATTGACGACTCTTAAAAATTCTATGTGATTAACTCAATCCTTTTGGCTATTTTTGAAGGAAATGGCACCGACGACTCGTCAGAACTTGAACATGAGCGAGGAAGACTTCCGTGCTTTCCTTGCAGCAAACATAGCCGCAGTACAGGCTGCAATGCAAAACAACAACAATAACCCAGGGTCTAGCAGTGGAGTTAACTCCACAGGAAACCGTATAGGATGCTCCTACAAGGCTTTCACTGCCTGTAAACCTCTGGAATTCGATGGAACTGAAGGACCAGTCAGACTAAAATGATGGACAGAGAAGGTCGAATCTGTGTTTGCTATAAGCAAATGTGCTGAAGAAGACAAGATAAAGTACGCCACGCATACCTTCACAGGTACCGCGTTAACATGGTGGACAACCTATCTCGAACAAATGGGACAAGATGCTGCTTACGCACTATCGTGGTCAGCATTCAAACACTTGATGAATGAGTAGTACCGTCCCAGAAATGAAGTCAATAAGCTCAAGACAGAGCTTAGGAAATTACGAACACAAGGATTGGATATTACCACGTACGAAAGACGATTCACCGAGTTGTGTTTATTGTGTCCAAGAGTGTTCGAAGATGAAGAAGAGCAGATCGATGCATTTGTAAAGGGGTTACCAGAGAGGGTTCAGGAGGATGTGAGTGCGAGCACACCCACCTCAATGCAAAAGGCAAACCGAATGGCTCACAAACTTATAAACCAGATCGAGGGAAGGATTAAAGAGCAGGCGGCCGAGGAGGCCAAAATGAAACAAGTCAAGAGAAAGTGGAAAGAAAATAATGACAATGGTCACCAAAACAATAACAGTAACTATCACTTCAACAGTTAACACAACAATTACAATTTCATTCACACCATTTTTCGCAACAACAAACGCAACAACAACCATCACAACAACAACAACTACAACAACCATCCCAATAATAATAACAACCGTAACAACAACAAGAATCAGAAAAAGTCATGCCAAAGGTGTGAAGAGTACCATCCGACTGGGTTCTGCACGACAACTTGCACCAAGTGTAAGAGAACTGGTCATGGTGCAACGAAGTGTGAAGTCTACGGACCAATGACCAACAGAATTGAAGGAACAAATAATGTCGGAACAAATAATGTCGGAACAAAGAATGCCGCCATTATTTGTTATGGATGTGGGAAACCGGGCCACTTCAGGACTAATTTGTGATGACCCGGGAATTTCTGACTAAATTTAAACTTAATCTTTATATGATTTCGACACGATAAGCAAAGTCTATAATGTTGAGTCTCGAAAACTTTGAACTATGTTCATGTATGCATTTGCCCTTCTGACCATTCCCGGCGATTCACGAACCAATGTGTATATAATTATGTAAAATTACATATATATGTATATATATATGTATATATATATATATATATATATATATATATATATATGTATATATATAAGAGAACTGGTCATGGTGCAACGAAGTGTGAAGTCTACGGACTAATGACCAACAGAATTGAAGGAACAAATAATGTCGGAACAAATAATGTCGGAACAAAGAATGCCGCCATTATTTGTTATGGATGTGGGAAACCGGGCCACTTCAGGACTAATTTGTGATGACCCGGGAATTTCCAACTAAATTTAAACTTAATCTTTATATGATTTCGACACGATAACCAAAGTCTATAATGTTGAGTCTCGAAAACTTTGAACTATGTTCATTTATGCATTTGCCCTTCTGACCATTCCCGGCGATTCACGAACCAATGTGTATATAATTATGTAAAATTACATATATATGTATATATATATGTATATATATATATATGTATATATATATATATGTGTATATATATATATATATATATATATATATATACATAGGTGTATATACATAAGGGTATATATAATAATTTAAATTAATAAGTATACATAAATCAATTGGAATTAAAAATGTAAGATAACAAACAAAATAATTAAGTTATTATTACCATAAATATATATAAATAGATATATAATATATGAATCTATATAATTTCTATTAATAATTAATATATTGTAACATATCTTAAATATATAAATATTAAATATTCAATGATGATATTATATAATATAAGTATTACATAATTAACAACATATTAGATTCAATCATATAAATTGTTATTATAATAATATTGTCATTACTAAAAATTGTGTAATTATGGTTATTATAAAAGCAATTAGTTATTATTAGCATTAATTCTATTATTATCAATATCATTATTAACATTATCATTAGTAACTATTAATACTACTAGATATTAATATTATTTTTAGTAATATTAATAATTTTAAAAGTATAATATTTATTAATGTATTTTTAATAAAAAATTATTAATATCAAGTACATACAAGAATCGGATTTAGGAAACAAATTTTTGCTAACATCTTTGTCCCATTTTTTTTCGTTTTTTTGTGTTTGTCTCCCAAATATTCAATAGCATTTTCAATAAATTGTACAATCTATTACCTGTAGCTTTCGAACTATAGATTAATTTGTCTATGTCCTTAATTTGATTTAAGAATCGAATATCATGCTAATACTACCAAAATTTATTAGCAGTTGTTTTCTCCTTTTTATTTTTTTCTAATATTTCTGTACTAAAAGAAAGATCCTTGTCAATATTCTTTTTCCATTATAAATCAATTGATGTTTGAGAGGATATATACGACCACTATTATAAATCACGAAATTCATCCATTACAATGTTCATCATCTGCAGATGGGAATTAAAACTGCAACACGTTTTATTTTTATTTTTATTTTTATTTTTTTCTCTGTTCTTCATCCTTACAGCTAATTCTCGATTTCTTATTTAATTTAAAAATCTTTAAATGCAGATACGTTGGGAATCTCCATTCCAAACTAACTGCAAAGTTTCCAATCTAAATTCTTCAAAACAAAGCCGAATTCATGAGTCAAAGTTTTGTTTCATAAAAGTCAAACTTTGTCTATCAATCGAATTCGTGTTATCTGATTCAATTCAAGTTAAATTGATGATTTGAAATGTTTCAACGAATGTTTCCTAACCTATTTTATGTTATAACCTTTATCTAAAACGTTATAAAAATGCAAAAATCAATATTTTTTTTATAGTTCTAACAGCGACGAACATGGGCTGTTTTCCCTTTACATTTTTTTTGTGTGAGCTATTGAGTTAATCTCCAAGTACACGCTGTTTTAATTATATATCAAGTCTTAAGTCTTGTTTGGAAAACCGTTTAATGAAAATTATGCTGGTCGACTGGTTATGTTTAGAAGAAGAAGAAGAGAAATACAGTTAGACGGATGGTTAAATAAAAAAGAATCCAGTAATATTTCGGAAATAGGGCAATAGCCCAACTGGTTTGTGTGTGTATCAGGTTTGCGAGAGGTCTCGAGTTCGATCCCTGCAGATGGCAACTATTTTTTTTAAAAGCAATATTGAGGTAGTTCTTTACACTAAAAATTATTATTATTATTATTATTATTATTATTATTATTATTATTATTATTATTATTATTATTATTATTATTATTATTATTATTATTATTATTATTATTGTTATTAGTTATTGTTACCATGTTATGTGTTATTAGTGCAATCAATAATAAAATAATTATTAATATCATTAATCAAATTAATAATAATATCATTATTGTTATTATTAGTATTATCATTTAGTATTATAATTATTATTATTAATACTAAGATAAATATTAGATATCAGTTATTATTAGTATCATGATTAAAATTACAATTAGGATTATTATTCTTGTTATTATTAATACTATTAGCATGATTATCACTAGCAGGAAAATTATCACCTTAGTTAAATTATTGATACTTTGATAAATATTAATATTATTATCATGTTATGAATAATAGAACTGTTAATATTCACATAAGTATTATTATTTACCTGAGTAATATTTATGTAATTACTAAAATCATTATCATAATAATCATTAACAGTAAAAATAATATTATTATCATTAATGCCATTATTATTATTATCATTAATAGAATTATTAACATTACTACTTTTATTAATAAAATTATGTATTATAATTATTATTATTTTTACCATATTTTAGTATGGTTGTAATTACTATTAATTTTTTTTAAACAAATGATATGTATATATATATATATATATATATATATATATATATATATATATATATATATATATATATATATATATATATATATGCATACATATATATAAAGATACTTAATAAATATGACATAATAAAATTACTATTTTCATATACAAAATGAATATATGAAACATATATATATATATATATATATATATATATATATATATATATATATATATTACTAATATGAATATGAAATAACTAAGAAATTCACATATAAATAATTATTACAAATTATATAGGTTCGTGAATCCGAGGCCAACCCTGCATTGTTCAATATAATCATATGTATTTTTACTACAAAATACATTAGGTGAGTTTCATTTTCTCCCTTTTAGTCATTACATTTTTGGGCTGAGAATACATGCAGTGTTTTAATAACTGTTTTACAATATTTATATGCGTGAGTTTCATTTGCCTTTTTACCCTTTATATTTTTGGGCTGAGAATACATGCGCAACTTTTATAACTGTTTTATGAAATAGACACAAGTAATCGAAATTACGTTCTATGATTGAATGATCGAAACTGAATATGCCCCCTTTTAGTCTGGTAATCTAAGAATTAGGGAATAGACACCCTAATTGACGCGAACTCTAAAGATAGATTTATCGGGCCCAACAATCCCCATCCAAAGTACCAGATGCTTTAGTACTTCGAAATTTATATCATGTCCGAAGGAGGATCCCGGAATGATGGGGATATTCTTATATGCATATTGTGAATGTCGGTTATCAGGTTTTCAATCCATATGAATGATTATTTTTGTCTCTATGCATGGGACGTATATTTATGAGAACTGAAAATGAAATCTTGTGGTCTATTAAAATGATAGAATTGATTATTTATGATAAACTAATGAACTCACCAACCTTTTGGTTGACACTTTAAAGCATGTTTATTCTCAGTTATGAAAGAAATCTTCCGCTGTGTATTTGTTCATCTTAGAGATATTACTTGGAGTCATTCATGACATATTTCAAAAGACGTTGAATTCGAGTCGTTGAGTTCATCAAGATTATTATTAAGTCAATTATAGTTAGATATATTAGGAAATGGTATGTATGCCGTCAACTTTTGATGTAATGAAAGATTGTCCTTTCAAAAACGAATGCAATGTTTGTAAAATGTATCATATAGAGGTTAAGTACCTCGCGATGTAATCAACTATTGTGAATCGTTTATAATCGATATGGACTTCGTCCGGATGGATATGAACGGGTCCTTTCAGTTGGTATCATAGCGATGGTCTTAGCGAACGATGTCTGCATTAGTGTGTCTAACTGATAAGTCGTTAGGATGCATTTGTGAGTCTGGACTTCGACCGTGTCTGCATGTCAAAAGTTTTGCTTATTATTTCGTGTCAAAAATTATCTGCTTATCATTCTTAGAGAATCACTTGCTTATCATTCTTAGCCTAGACACGTTTTACTGCATTGATTGCATGAATAGTGTATAGACAAAATTCATATCTTAACGTATCTGCTACTTCATATCTTAGCGTATATTACTGTAACTTTGCCTGATATATTCCATAGATTCCTCCATAACTTATGGGATTTTAGTATTATATATGCATATGTAAATTATGTATTGCAGGGTACTAATCTACATCCTATAATCTATTTCTTATCGAAAATCCTTCATCTAATCGTACGAGATGAATCCCTCAACCAGTTCGTATTCCTCGGATTCCGATAGCTATTCCGATAGTTATTCTGGCAGGTATCCCGACATGAATATTCACCTAAGCTCCGAAAGCAGTGTCACCCGAATGAATCAACCAATCATCCATCCTCAATTCATCTGATAGGTTCGTAGTCTACTTAATCAATGGAGACGCGAAGAAGGCGATCCCTTCCACCAACCGAATTCACCTCTTGGTGAAGAACCCGAAGCACTTTTCGACGAACCTATCCGAAACACCATTTTTAGCCTCATTTCCAGAATAGCTCGACACGATTATATTCTATCCACAATTCTAAACCTTATTCATCTGCTCGTTCCGACCGACAAAATCATCCAGGAGTAATACAAGAAGTCAGTGAACTTCGTGCTCGAGTAATAGTTTTGGAAAATATGGTGCAAACTTACCAGCTTCAGCAACATCACCGACATCAACAGTACCATCAACAATCCATACCTCAACATCTCATTCTGTACCTCGAGTATAATCTTAGTTCTACGTATCGTTATACATCATTCTAAATGTTAATCATGTAATCTCTAATGTTTTAGAGATTATGTATTCTAGTTATAATGATAAATTAAATGAGTTTAATATAATTTTGACTCATTAAATCCATAATTATATCTAAAGAAAATATATATGTATATATGTTTTCATAAAGATTGTAATTAAAAATTCTTTTGTACAAACCGTTAATGGTGAAAATATTTTAACGGGTAGGTAATACCCGAGGAAATATTTAGCTTTCATATTAACATGTTATACTGTACAATCTTCCAACCTGATTCAACAGTCATTTACTATCCTATTTACATCCACAGAGATACGAATCCGTTCACTGCAGAATAACTATTTTTATTCAATTTCATATTTGGATTTTGATTTATCATAATCCAACAAGTGGCATAATGAAGAAAACATTGGACAAAATAAAATTTGTTAGAAACAAACGAATTAACTAATTGAAATGTTGTTAAGATCCACGCTAACAAAATCCTAGCTAACTGTTCCTAGCTAACTGATTACATTTTATTTATCGCAATTTATTTATCGTCATTTAAATTCTGTTATTTACTTTACGCACTTTATTTATCGTCATTTAATTTCTGTTAATTATTTTACGCACTTTAAATATCAGGACATGTATACAAGGTTTTGACATATCATATCGACCCATCTATATATATAATTTGGAATAACCATTGACACTCTATATGCAGTAATGCATGAGTTAGCTATACAGGGTTGAGGTTGATTCTAAAATAATATATATAGTTTGAGTTGTGATCGAGTCTGAAATGTATACGGGTCACGATACGTATTAATTAATTCGAATATTATATATTAAACTATATATGAATTATTGGACTGTCAACCATGGACTATCGACTGTGGACTACCAACATTGGACAATTAAAATGAATTAAAATATTGATTATAACATACGAAACTAAACAAATCTTCAAGTTTTCCACTTGATTTCATCTTAAACCTCATTTGTATCTTGACGATTACAATCTGCGTTCAAACCTTTCATGATTCTTGAAAACACCTCAATCGAGAGGATGAACCAACCGCACTTCATCTACGAAAGAAAAGATCGATGCATATAGTTATGCACCTAAAAACTCTCAAAAACTGAGTAATCGTTTAACGCGTATCTGTACTAGCTCCTTTGGTGTTGTTATTACCGAAAATAACTTTACAATCCTTTTTCAAATTAGCCAATTTTGTCACAGCTCCAACAAATCAACTTTAACTTCCATTCAGATTAGCCTTATTATAACCTCGATATATACGTTGTTATTTCATCATCGTTACCGGAGAACCGTTTATATTTCACCACATTAGCAGTAAAATTACCAGCAACTTCAATGAATTTGGACTTTCTAAAAAATCATTATATTCACTGAACCCCACCTTGTATTCATCTATACCCTGTAACAATAAATGCCATACCAATTATCGGGAATCAGCAATCAGTATTTCGAACCTCGTAGCATTTCTACATCAATAGTTATATGTATACATATAACAATTATCTCCTAGAATTACGATCTTCAATTCTGAAATTTTGAAAAGGCACCCAGTTTACGAATCGATACTCTGAATGTTGAAAAAGCTGAATGAAGCAGCAGAAACTGTAGGCAACCGTAAACGACCTTAGTCGTTGGAAGTTTGATGATAAAGAATAATATGTTAGAAAAGCTCAGAAACGTTGGAACTGGAAAACGGATAGAGTTAACCATGAAGGAGACCAAGGACAAATACAAGGACCATACCCTATATTCAAAGAATCTAGATAATTCTGGATTCGTTGAAATCTTTAGAGAATATCTTGCTCCGAAGTCATGTTAAAATCTTGCAGAAAATCTTTCTCCATCAACCATCGAACTTAGAAATTCCAAAATATCATCATCAATATCTTCGATACTTCTGAGGATATTTTCATAAATATTCTCGTCCGAAATTATATACCTCTTCGTGCTTCCTGTGTATCATTATATTGGAAACATTCAATAGAAAATTTAGTACCGAAAAGCAGATTATGCGAAACTATGAAGAAAGCCGTGGACAAATCACAAAGAATAAGTTTGACTTCAAAGAATCCAAATGATTCAATGTCTTCTAAAGTATTTAGTGAATATCTTGCTCCTTACTCTAAACCCTTGCAGACAATAGTTTCTATCATCCTCTGATCTTAGATATTCCGAGATATTATCATATCTTTCATTATAAATATCATCGATATTTCTGAATATATTTTCATAACCAATCTTATCTGAAATCATTAATCTCTTCGTGATATCAGTGTTACATCATATAGAAACTGTTAGTTTCTATATTTTGTAAACTTTTGAGCTTAAAATATGAATGTTATTGAAGTAATGTTGGGAACTGATGCATGAGTTAGTATAACATAATGACACCTGATCAACGTGATTATATTACAGTAAGTCATGCCGAGTTTCTAAATGGGACATGATGATTCACAGATTATAACATCATCATGTGCCATGTTACACGACTCTTACATTTTATCTGATATATAAACATATCAAGAACATATTTTCTTGATAGTTCTATCTTTCCCGGATATTCTGGTAATTTGATGAATCAAGATCGTGTTGTTACCATTTCTTTCTTAGAACATTAACTATGTTCATTTCGAAATTCATATCTATGAATTCTGGACCGTTGTTCGCTTTAATAGAGGTCGAGAGGATAATAAAAAGGCAAAGAGATCCAAAATATAAGAGAAAATATAAAGCTCAATAACAACACAAAAGTTACAAACCGTGGGTATTAATAGGAATAGCAATATAAAGACACGGCATAATTAAGAATAGTATCACCCCAAGGTTATATTAAAAGTTAACAGATTTTTTCTGGTAGAAGATTGAAAAGAAGGATGACAGAAATGATAATTAGAAAAATATCAAGGATTAAAACTGGATTAAGCATTTTCACAATCTTTTGGATGTATGAACTAAGAAAGAAAGTATAGGAATGGTGAGAATAATGGAACGGAAGAGCTTAATTTATAGTAGAAATATCAGACAAGAGTAATCAAGGCAGATCACCATATTTAATTATAGAGATCTTAATTTCCTTACTCGTCGAAGAATCAAATCTTTCAGATTTCGAAGATTTTTCTTTAAATCCCTTGAATTCCGGAATTCAACCCCGACTCTGTCAAAAGTTAAGATGAATCTTTACTTTCCTATTTCACTCTTTAGTGATAATTTCATTCGTACTCTTCGAATAATCGAATTATTTTTATCCATATTACTCAATAATGATAAAACTCAATTTATCAACTCATATTCGTCATGAAAACATTTTTATTGTTAGCCATGACCACCTCACTCAAATTTTGGGACGAAATTTCTTTAACGGGTAGGTACTGTGATGACCCGGGAATTTCCGACTAAATTTAAACTTAATCTTTATATAATTTCGACACTATAAGCAAAGTCTATAATGTTGAGTCTCGAAAACTTTGAACTATGTTCATGTATGCATTTGCCCTTCTGACCATTCCCGGCGATTCACGAACCAATGTGTAAATAATTATGTAAAATTACATGCATACATATATATATATATATATATATATATATATATATATATATATATATATATATACACACACACATATATACATAGGTGTATATACATAAGGGTATATATAATAATTTAAATTAATAAGTATACATAAATCAATTGGAATTAAAAATGTAAGATAACAAACAAAATAATTAAGTTATTATTACCATAAATATATATAAATAGATATATAATATATGAATCTATATAATTTCTATTAATAATTAATATATTGTAACATATCTTAAATATATAAATATTAAATATTCAATGATGATATTATATAATATAAGTATTACATAATTAACAACATATTAGATTCAATCATATAAATTGTTATTATAATAATATTGTCATTACTAAAATTACTAAAAATTGTGTAATTATGGTTATTATAAAAGCAATTAGTTATTATTAGCATTAATTCTATTATTATCAATATCATTAGTAACTATTAATACTACTAGATATTAATATTATTTTTAGTAATAATAATAATATTAAAAGTATAATATTTATTAATGTATTTTTAATTAAAAATTATTAATATCAAGTACATACAAGAATCAGATTCAGGAAACAAATTTTTGCTAACATCTTTGTCCCATTTTTTTTTTCGTTTTTTTGTGTTTGTCTCCCAAATATTCGATAGCATTTTCAATAAATTGTACGATCTATTACCTGTAGCTTTTGAACTGTAGATTAATTTTTCTATGTCCTTAATTTGATTTAAGAATCGAATATCATGCAAATACAACCAAAATTTATTAGTTGTTGTTTTCTCCTTTTTATTTTTTTCTAATATTTCTGTACTAAAAGAAAGATCCTTGTCAATATTCTTTTTCCATTATAAATCAATTGATGTTTGAGAGGATATATAAGAAGACTATTATAAATCACGAAATTCGTCCATTACAGTGTTCATCATCTGCAGATGGGAATTAAAACTGCAACACATTTTATTTTTATTTTAATTTTTATTTTTTTCTCTGTTTTTCATCCTTACAGCTAATTCTCGATTTCTTATTTAATTTAAAAATCTTTAAATGCAGATACGTTGGGAATCTCCATTCCAAACTAACTGCAAAGTTTCCAATCTAAATTCTTCAAAACAAAGCCAAATTCGTGAGTCAAAGTTTTGTTTCATAAAAGTCAAACTTTGTCTATCAATCGAATTCGTGTTATCTGATTCGATTCAAGTAAAATTGATGATTTGAAATGTTTCAACGAATGTTTCCTAACCTATTTTATGTTATAACCTTTATCTAAAACGTTATAAAAATGCAAAATCAATATTTTTTTTTTAGTTCTAACAGCGACGAACATGGGCTGTTTTCCCTTTAAATTTTTTTTTGTGCGAGCTGTTGAGTTAATATCCAAGTACACGATGTTTTAATTATATATCAAGTCTTAAGTCTTGTTTGGAAAATCATTTAATGAAAATTATGCTAGTCGACTGGTTATGTTTAGAAGAAGAAGAAGAGAAATACAGTTAGACGGATGGTTAAATAAAAAGGAATCCAGTAATATTTCGGAAATAGGCAATAGCCCAACTGGTTTGTGTGTGTATCGGGTTTGCGAGAGGTCTCGGGTTCGATCCCTGCAGATGGCAACTATTTTTTTTAAAAGCAATATTGAGGTAGTTCTTTACACAAAAAATTATTATTATTATTATTATTATTATTATTATTATTATTATTATTATTATTATTATTATTATTATTATTATTATAATTATTATTATTATTATTATTGTTATTAGTTATTGTTACCATGTTATATGTTATTAGTGCAATCAATAATAAAATAATTATTAATATCATTAATCAAATTAATAATAATATCATTATTGTTATTATTAGTATTATCATTTAGTATTATAATTATTATTATTAATACTAAGATAAATATTAGATATCAGTTATTATTAGTATCATGATTAAAATTACAATTAGGATTATTAGTCTTGTTATTATTAATACTATTAGCATGATTATCACTAGCAGGAAAATTATCACCTTAGTTAAATTATTGATACTTTGATAAATATTGATATTATTATTATGTTATGAATAATAGAACTGTTAATATTCACATAAGTATTATTATTCACCTGAGTAATATTTATGTAATTACTAAAATCATTATCATAATAATCATTAACAGTAAAAATAATATTATTATCATTAATGCCATTATTATTATTATCATTAAAAGAATTATAAACATTACTACTTTTATTAATAAAATTATGTATTATAATTATTATTATTTTTAACATATTTTAGTATGGTTGTAATTACTATTATTATTTTTTTTTTAAACAAATGATATGTATATATATATATATGTATATATATATATATATATATATATATATATATATATATATATATATATATATATATATATATATATATATATATATATATATATATATATATATATATATATATGCATACATATATATAAATATATATATGCATACATATATATAAAGATACTTAATAAATATGACATAACAAAATTACTATTTTCATATACAAAATGAATATATGAAACATATATATATTACTAATATGAATATGAAATAACTAAGAAATTCACATATAAATAATTATTCGATTGCAAAAAATGTATATTAATATATATACAAATGATATAGGTTCGTGAATCCGAGGCCAACCCTGCATTGTTCAATATAATCATATGTATTTTTACTACAAAATACATTAGGTGAGTTTCATTTGCTCCCTTTTACTTATTACATTTTTGGGCTGAGAATACATGCAGTGTTTTAATAACTGTTTTACAATATTTATATGCGTGAGTTTCATTTGCCTTTTTACCCTTTATATTTTGGGCTGAGAATACTTGCGCAACTTTTATAACTGTTTTACGAAATAGACACAAGTAATCGAAATTACGTTCTATGATTGAATGATCGAAACTGAATATGCTCCCTTTTAGTATGGTAATCTAAGAATTAGGGAACAGGCACCCTAATTGACGCGAACTCTAAAGATAGATCTATCGGGCCCAACAAGCCCCATCCAAAGTACCGGATGCTTTAGTACTTTGAAATTTATATCATGTCCGAAGGAGGATCTCGGAATGATGGGGATATTCTTATATGCATATTGTGAATGTCGGTTACCAGGTGTTCAATCTATATGAATGATTATTTTTGTCTCTATGCATGGGACGTATATTTATGAGAACTGAAAATGAAATCTTGTGGTCTATTAAAATGATGGAATTGATTATTTATGTTAAACTAATGAACTCATCAACCTTTTGGTTGACACTTTAAAACATGTTTATTCTTAGGTATGAAAGAAATCTTCCGCTGTGTATTTGTTCATCTTAGAGATATTACTTGGAGTCATTCATGACATATTTCAAAAGACGTTGAATTCGAGTCGTTGAGTTCATCAAGATTATTATTAAGTCAATTATAGTTAGATATATTAGGAAATGGGATGCATGCCGTCAACTTTTGATGTAATGAAAGATTGTCCTTTCAAAAACGAATGCAATGTTTGTAAAATGTATCATATAGAGGTCAAGTACCTCGCGATGTAATCAACTATTGTGAATCGTTTATAATCGATATGGACTTCGTCCGGATGGATATGAACGGGTCCTTTCAGTTGGTATCATAGCGATGGTCTTAGCGAACGATGTCTGCATTAGTGTGTCTAACTGAACTAAGGGAATACTAATGGACAAGGCCACGGAAGAGTTTTCAATATTAATGCGGCAGAAGCACAGGAAGACCCGGAGCTTGTTACGAGTACGTTTGTTATTGACGATAAACATGCTTATATTTTATTTGATTCGGGTGCGGATAGAAGCTATATGAGTAGAGATTTTTGTGCTAAATTAAGTGGTCCATTGACGCCTATGAATAATAAATTTTTACCCGAATTAGCAAACGGTAAATTAATTTCAGCAGATAAAATATGCCGGAATCGAGAAATTAAACTGGTTAGCGAAACGTTTAAGAATGATTTCATACCAGTAGAGTTAGAGAGTTTTGATGTGATAATTGGCATGGACTGGTTGAAAAAGGAGAGAGCAGAGATCGTATGTTACAAAATGCAATTCGCATTGTACGAGAAAAAGGAAAACCATTAATGGTGTACGGAGAAAAGAGCAACGCGAAGCTAAATCTTATTAGTAATTTGAAGGCACAAAAGCTAATTAGAAAAGGTTGCTATGCATTTCTAGCACATGTCGAGAAAGTACAAATCGAAGAAAAGAACATCAATGATGTTCCCGTCGTAAAAGAATTTCCCGATGTATTTCCGAAAGAATTAACGGGACTACCTCCACACCGATCCGTTGAATTTCAAATAGATCTTGTACCAGGAGCTGCACCAATAGCTCGTGCTCTATACAGACTCACGCCTAGTGAAATGAAGGAACTTCAGAGTCAATTACAAGAACTTTTAGAGCGTGGTTTCATACGACCAAGTACATCACCTTGAGGAGCTCCTTTTTTGTTTGTCAAAAAGAAGGATGGTACATTCAAGTTGTGTATCGACTACCGAGAGTTGAACAAACTTACCATCAAGAACCGTTACCCACTACTGAGAATCGACGACTTATTTGATCAACTACAAGCCTCGTCAGTTTATTCGAAGATCGATTTACGTTGCGGGTATCATCAAATGCAGGTGAAGGAGGATGATATTCCAAAGACTGCTTTCAGGACGCGTTACTATCATTATGAGTTTATGGTTATGCCGTTTGGGTTGACTAACGCACCAGCTTTATTCATGGACCTCATGAACCGAGTGTGTGGACCATACCTTGACAAGTTTGTCATTGTTTTCATCGATGACATACTCATTTACTCAAAGAATGATCCAGAGCACGAAGAACATTTGAGAAAAGTGCTAGAGTTGCTGAGGAAAGAAAAACTGTACGCTAAGTTTTCAAACTGTGCATTTTGGTTGGAAGAAGTTCAATTCCTCGGTCGCATAGTAAACAAAGAGGGTATTCAGGTGGATCCGGTAAAGATTGAAACCGTTGAAAAGTGGGAAACCCTGAAAACTCCAAAGCATATACGCCAATTTTTAGGACTGGCTGGTTACTACAGAAGGTTCATCCAAGATTTTTCCAAAATAACAAAACCCTTGACTGCATTAATGCATAAAGGGAAGAAATTTGAATGGAAAGATGAACAGGAGAAAGCGTTTCAATTGTTGAAGAAAAAGTTAACTACGGCACCTATATTGTCTTTTCTTGAAGGGAATGATGATTTTGTGATATATTGTGATGCCTCAAAGCAAGGCCTCGGTTGCGTATTAATGCAACGAACGAAGGTAATTGCTTATGCGTCCAGACAATTGAAGATTCATGAGCAAAATTATACGACTCACGATTTGGAATTAGGCGCTGTTGTTTTTGCATTAAAGACTTGGAGGCACTACTTATATGGGGTCAAAAGTATTATATATACCGACCACAAAAGTCTCCAACATATATTTAATCAGAAACAACTGAACATGAGGCAGCGTAGGTGGATTGAATTGTTAAATGTTATGATTTTGAGATTCGTTACCACCCGGGAAAAGCGAATGTGGTAGCCGACGCTTTGAGTAGAAAAGACAGAGAACCTATGCGGGTAAAAGCTATGAATATAATTATTCGTACTAACCTTACTACTCAAATAAAGGAGGCGCAACAGCGAGTTTTAAAAGAGGGAAATTTGAAGAATGAAATACCAAAAAGATCAGAAAAACATCTTAATATTCGGGAAGACGGGACCCGGTATAGGGCTGAAAGAATTTGGGTACCAAAATTTGGAGATGTGAGAGAAATGGTACTTAAGGAAGCACATAAAACCAGATATTTGATACATCCCGGAGCGAGGAAGATGTACAAAGATCTCAAGAAACACTTTTGGTGGCCGGGTATGAAAGCCGATATTGCTAAATACGTAGGAGAATGTTTGACGTGTTCTAAGGTCAAAGCTGAACATCAGAAACCATCAGGTCTACTTCAACAACCTGAAATCCCGAAATGGAAATGGGAAAACATTACCATGGATTTCATTACTAAATTGCCAAGGACTGCAAGTGGTTATGATACTATTTGGATAATAGTCGATCGTCTCACCAAGTCAGCACACTTTCTGCCAATGAGAGAAGATGAAAAAATGGAGAAGTTAGCACGACTATACTTGAAGGAAATTGTCTCCAGAAATGGAATACCAATCTCTATTATCTCTGATAGGGATGGTGAGACGACCCGTCCTAATCCAAAAGGACGAATACAATAACATATGATTACATTGTAAGGTATTTGACATCTATACGATACATTTTACAAACATTGCATTCATTTTAAAAGACAAACTTTCATTTCATTGAAAGTTGACAGGCATGCATGCCATTTCATAATATTCAACAATAAATGACCTAATCTGTCATTTGATTAATCCTAGTCTTTATTGAACTCAACGACTTGAATGCAACGTCTTTTGAAATATGCCATGAATGACTCCAAGTAATATCTCTAAAATGAACAAATGCAGCGGAAGATTTCTTTCAAACCTGAGAATAAACATGCTTAAAAGTGTCAACCAAAAGGTTGGTGAGTTCATTAGTTTATCATAATCGATCATTTCCATAATTTTAATAGACCACAAGATTTCGTTTTTTATAAACATAATCCTCAAGCAGAATCCTCTCGTCTGCATTAAGGTAAAATCATTCATATGGTGAACACCTGGTAACCGACATTAACAAGATACATATAGAATATCCCCAAAACAGAATCCTTTCGTCTGTATAATAATAAGTCGAAGTACTAAAGCATCCGTACCTCGGATGGCGTTTGTTAGGCCCATAGATCTATCTTTAGGATTCGCGTCAATTAGGGGTACTGTTCCCTAATTCTTAGGTTACCAAGCGAAAAAGGGGCATATTCGATTCGATAATCCAACCATAGAATGTCGTTTCGATTACTTGTGTCTATTTCGTAAAACATTTATAAAAGCAGCGCATGTATTCTCAGTCCCAAAAATATATATTGTAAAAGCATTTAAAAAGGGAGCAAATGAAACTCACAATACTGTATTTCGTAGTAACATTGCATATGTCGTCATTGAATAAGTGTAAGGTTGGCCTCAGATTCACGAACCTAAATTAAGTATATATATATTTGTATGTTGGTCAATATCTGATTAACAATTTAGGTTAAACCGTAGTGTATCACAATCCTAATGCTCGAGACTAATATGCAAAAGTCAACAAAGGTCAACTCGACCAAAATGACTTCCAAGATCTATTCATGATTATTATATAATATAAATATAGTCGTTTTATATATTTAAATATTTTTAACAGATTTTATTAGAGTAAAATATAATTCATTTATTAATAAATAAAATTTTATATAAAAAAAATGCTTTTATATATCTTAAGTAATAAAATTTATAAAGTTCATTTAATATCATAAAAATAATATGATATGTATTATTAATGTAATTATTTTACATGTACAAAAATATCTTTGTATCACATATTTATTTGATAAAATAATATCGATAATAATAATAGTAAATAAAAGTTGTATTATTTTGTAATAATAATTATTATTATTCTACTAATAATAATAACAATATTTATATTTACGGAAAATGGTATTATGATAAAATGATAATTCTTATTAATAATAATAATGAAATTTTATATTAACAATGATATTCCTATTAAAAATAATAATTTTTGTAAAAATGATAGTTTTAATATTAATAATACTTTACTTTTAATAATAATAATAGTAATAAAAATAATGAAAAACGGTAATTTTATCTAAGTCAATATCTTACGATATTTTAAATTTCATCATGATACCATACTCATTATTTCCAAATCGATTCGTTTAATAGCTTTTAATCGTCTTTTATATCGCGTTCATATTAATGATAATAATAGTAATCATAATAATTAGGTGTTACTAATATTAGTTTTAATTATAATAATTCTAATAATAATAAATATTATGATAATATTAATAATAATACTAATTATAACTTTAACGATAATAACGATAGAAAAAGTAGTAATAATAATAATAACGATAATAACGATAGAAAAAGTAATAACGATAATAACGATAGAAAAAGTAATTATTAATAATAATATTATGATAATATTAATAATAATACCTTTTATTGATAATGATAATAATAATAATAATAATAATAATAATAATAATAATAATAATAATAATAATAATAATAATAATAATAATAATAATAATAATAATAATAATAATAATAATAATAATAATAATAATAATAATAATAATAATAATAATAATAATAATAATAATTAGATAAAAACTATAACGACGATAATAACGACGATAATAATAATAATCATTTTTTAATAATAATACAAAAATTCAATTGACTATAACTTCTAATCCGTTCATCGAAACCATTCGAAATCTAAATGAAAAGTTCTTAATTTTTCGCTAGCTTTCCAACAACATGCATATCTTATACCTTATCTCAACCGCATATGTAACTAGCTCATAATCTATCGTCAACTATTTAACGATAATATTAAATATACAAGCATACATAATCCTATATACTCGAGCACTAGTCAGGGATACACTATTAATATATAAAAGTTAAGTTATGAGTGCTCACATATCAATATTGAGATTCAATATTGCAGGAAAGGTACGTAGACGCAACGAAGACGATAAATACTAGGTTAACCTCACGAGCATACCCTCGAACCATACCCATAACCTCCGTTGTTATAACCCATAATTTCCTTAGTCCTATCCCACTCGCAAAACATGTTTTGAAATAGCTCGCTCATGACCTCGTCGTAGTATTTTATGTATAATAATACTAATAATAATACTCCTAACCATAAGATTAATAATAATAATAATCTTAATACTAATAATAATAATTTAAATAAAATACATATCATACCGAGTAATATAGATTAGAAAGAAAAGAATTGTGAATTAGAAACTGAGAACGATCGAGCTTATAAGCATACTTGCCCACCTAACCACCTCATGCGATTGCATGAGGCTTGTGTGTTATGCTCATGCAATCGCATGAGCCTTCATGTGCAGCTCAATCACATTGTTTCTTATGCCGACACTTTCTTAAATATTATTATATATAAATTAATATTTTATCTATATAATTAATTATATATTAAATTTTATTTACGTGCATGGTAAAAATGTAATTTTTGTAACATCCCGATTTTTTCCGTTTACTTTTCATTTAACTATTTTAAAGTCCGTTATATAATTATAACATATCCCGTTAACACGCATTTTAAAATATCTCGTTTAGGTAATTCACGCACCCGTTTCAAATTTGAGGGACTAAACTTGCCATGAGGCAAAAGACTTGACTAGGTCAACTAGTCAACCAAGCCTTCTCCTCCATTCATTCTCCTCTCTCTCTTTTACTACTTTAACTTTTCTCTCAACCTTCAAACAAAGATTCATCATCCATTTTCAAGTTAGCAATCAAACATCAAAACAAATTACATATTTGGAATCCTTGCATCGTCCTCTTCAATTCCATACCGATTTCATCAAGTTTTGGTAACTTTCTAAAATCACTAGATTTTGTGTTCTTGCTAATTTTGACTTATAAGAGTGTTAATTAGTGTCTATGGCTCAAGTCTAACATGAGTATGTGTTTGGTTTGCTCGATTTGTTGTTTTGAGTAACTAGCTTGAATATGAAAAATGGGTGTGCTTAATCTTGAATTTTGAGTGATTAAATGTTGATTAAATGTTTAAGTTCATGTTTTAATTGTGTTACTAGTATCACTAGCTTCAATTTGATGTGTAGATTGCTTTAGAAAACCTCATAAACTTGATTATTGATTTTGGTGATATTGGTTAGGGTTTGATAGACCTAAATGTGAACATTTGATACATTGAATGCCATGAATTATTGTTGGTAAGTGTTTAGTCCAATTGTATGCTTGATTACCTAAAAACGGCATATCATATGTGTACATTAAATTCCCGAATCATCTAAGTGTATTTATGAACTTGAAAACATTTATGGTGAGCATTTAATGAGCATTCAATTTGATTTTAATTATTGTAAGTGATGATTTTGGTTAATGGAATGTGGTTAGTTGTGTTCCTTGTCAAAATACCTTTCCAACGATATAAGATACATGTTTTAGATGTTTACGGATCATAAATTGCGTTAAATTGAAGTTTGGTTCGAGACTTGTTATGTTTTAAGGCAGTTTCACTGAAACAGATACAGATGCAGTACATCTGCCTTGGATGCGGCGCATCTACTACAGATGCGGCGCATCACATGCAGATGAGGCGCATCTGATGGCTGCTGTCCGAAATTTTTATTTTTTTCGTTTAATTCCCGCTATGCTATACATGTCCGATTAACATGAAACTTGGCCAACATACTTATATATGCTTATCTTTCATAGAAAAATTGTCGGATGCCCGATCCGACCCCGTTGACTTTGACTTTGACCAAGTTTGACCAAGTTTGACTTTTAATCAAATTTAACCGAATACTAATGCGATCGTTTCTAACATACTTTTATACTTGAATCTTGCATGAAACTTCACAATTTGATTCACATGCTACATTAATCGAGTCGTAACGAGCCATAGGACTAATTGAACATCTTTGACCAACTGTGTTTACCGTTATTGATACAACCTACTTGTTTAGGTCAAGACTAGCATTCGTTCTTGCACATGTTACTTTGCGAAGTACCTTTTTTACTCGTGCACTCAAGGTGAGATCATAGTCCTACCTTTTCAACAACTTTTACGCTTTAAACTATGAGATGAGAAACATACGTATCATACTTTTAATACTTTGAACACAAGTACGAAAACAAACATTTCACGTGCGAGTTTGAACAAAAAGCCTCAATTCAATTATCATTAGTTACACTTGCAGGGTGTAAACTAGAACTAATATTATGTGATCACATGGGCTTGACGAGCCTCATTCGGATGGTTCACTACCGTTAGCAGATGAAATATATTTTCGAGAATAGTGTATGTACTAACACTACGTAACAGGGTACAAAACAGTTAAGTCTTGATAATTGGATGCTCGCGATACAAACAATAACTTTGGAATGCAAACGATTTGGATAATCAACTATATTAAATCTTGTGGTTCAAATACAACGTTTACTAATACACCTATGATTTCACCAACATTTTCGTTGACAGGTTTCTATATATTTTCTCAGGTCCTTGAACGCTATGTGATACATGCTTCCGCGCTCTTTTTGATACTTACTTGGATGTCGAGTATATATATGCATACATGGAGTATCTTTTGGCTTATTTTTCAAAATTATGTCGCATAGGTTTCATTTGTTCATTAAACATGGTAATGTAACAAGTCGTGGAACTACCTTTGTAAACTTGGAACACTTTTACATTTGAAATGAATGCGACATATTTTGGTCAAATGTCATTTTAAAGACCTATAACCAACGGGACCTAAGTAGACGGCACCGTCAATGACAATTTTGTCGGGTCGCTACAGATGGTATCAGAGCATTGGTTGTAGGGATTTAGAGTTCATTGGTGTCAACCCCGAGTCATTGGGTACATTAGTGAGTCTAGACTACAACCGGCATATAGACTTGAAGTAGGAATTGTTTGACTACTTGTGCATTATACTCGAACTCTTCAATCATATCTAACTCTTATTCAATCTTAATCTCACGTTGCTTAATTTAATTGACACACCACCTTGACTTTATGAAATCATGTTGAATGCACATATGAATTAGGATAATATAATTGCCGCGATTATATTACGGTGACTCATATAAACGTTCCGACATTATGGCATAAAGAATTTAATGCGAGTCAAGGAAAATTTTCTCTCTATCCTTATTCCATGTCACGGTTAGTATTATTAAGAATACTAATCAACGATATTCTTGTGTTTTGAAGGAACAATGCCTCCTCGCCGTGTACCACGCCATGAAACACCCGAACAAGCTCTACAATGAATGATAGCTACCGCCTTGGATGCGGCCATGGCCGGTCACTCATCCAACAACAATAACAATAACAACAACCACAACAACAACAACAATGGAGCCGGAAATTCAAACAAGGGATGCTCCTATAAAGCTTTCATGGGGTGCAAACCTCACACTTTTGATGGAACCGGGGGACCAGTTGTGCTCACCCGATGGTTTGAGCAAACGGAAGCCGTCTTTAGCATAAGCGGTTGTCGGGACCAAGACAAGGTCAAGTACTCCACTCACACTTTTGCCGGTGTCGCTCTCACTTGGTGGAACACCTATGTACAATCGGTGGGTACCGATAAAGCCCACGCGCTCTCTTGGGCCAATTTAAGGGAAAAGATGATCATCGAATATTTCCCTCGTGAAGAAACCCGAAAGCTCGAACAAGAGCTAAGAACTTTAAAAGCAGTCGGAAATGATCTCAAGGCTTATAATCAATGATTTTCCGAATTAGCCTTCATGTGCCTAAACCTTGTGAACCCCGAGTCTTCATGGGTTGAACTTTACATGGATGGTCTTCCAAAGAGCATCAAACATGGGGTAATGTCATCCAAACCCACTAATCATCAAGAAGCTTTGAATATGGCCCGCAAATTGATAGAAATGGTGGACAAGATCGTAGTACCGGCACCTAAAGTCGAGGATAAGTCGGGTAGCAACAATAGAAAATGGGAAGCCACTCCATCAAGCAACTACAACAACAACTTCATCAAAAAGCCTTTCACCTCCGACGCTAAGAAAAGTTATGGCGAAAATAAACCTTTTTGCAAAAAATTCCACAAACATCACTATGGTGAATGTGACAAATCATTTTGCCACCGGTGTCAAAGGAGTGGCCATGTGGCCAATGATTGTAGAAGTGCCGCCCCCGTCGCTCAAAAGGGGCACAATGCACCAAAACCGGGTGCTTGTTTTGAATGTGGCCAAACGGGGGTCATTTTAGAAATGCATGTCCGAAGAAGAAAGCCAACCCTAACACACGCGGCCGAGCATTCAACATTAACGCCCAAGAGGCCCGAGATGACAATGAACTAGTCACGGGTACGTTTCTTCTCAACAAATCTTATGTTTCTTGCTTATTCGATTCGGGTGCCGATAAATGTTTTATATCCAAGACTTTGGTTCATACTCTTAGCACTCCATCACTACCCCTAGATACTACTTATGCCATTGAGGTGGCCAACGGGGACCTATTGAGTGCCGACACATATAACCGGGGATGTACGTTAAACATTTTGGGAAATGAGTTTGAAATTAACTTGATACCCATGGAACTAGGGAGCTTCGCTGAAATAATTGGTATGAATTAGTTAGTCAAAATGAAATCTCACATTCTTTGCAATCTTAATGTAATACGGATTCCTATCGAGAACGGTGAACCCTTAATTGTCTATTGCGATAAGAGTTGCACCGGACTCAACCTCGTCTCGTGCCTTAAAGTTAGAAAACTACTTCGTAAGGGTTGTTTTGGGATCCTTGCCCACGTTAAGAAAGTCGAGTCCGATAAGAAGCATATCGATGATGTGCCAATTGTTAGTGACTTTTTCGATGTAATTCCCGACGAATTGCCAGGTCTTCCACCTCATCGACCGGTTGAATTCCAAATCCATATTATTCCAGGAGCCGCACCCGTAGCACGTGCACCATATAGACTTGCTCCATCTGAAATGCAAGAATTGCAAAGTCAAATCCAAGAACTGCTTGACCGTGGTTTTATCTAACCTAGCCATTCACCATGGGGCACTCCGATTTTATTCGTTAAGAAGAAAGATAGATCCCTACAAATGTGTATCGACTATCGTGAACTAAACAAATTGACGGTTAAAAACCGATATCCTCTTCCACGTATCGATGACCTCTTTGATCAATTACAAGGATCTCGTGTATATTCGAATCGATCTCCGTTCGGGTTATCATCAATTAAGGGTTAAGGGGGAAGATGTCTCCAAAACCTCTTTCCAGATTCGTTATGGTAGTTATGAATTTCTTGTAATGCCATTTGGTCTCACTAACGCACCGACAGTGTTCATGGACCTTATGAACCGCGTGTGCAAACCGTATCTCGATAAATTCATTATTGTGTTCATCGATGACATCTTGGTCTATTCTAAAAGCAAAGAAGAACACGAACAACACCTTCGAATCGTGCTCGAACTCTTGAGACAAGAACGACACTATGCCAAATTCTCTAAGTGCGAATTTTGGTTGAAGAAAGTTCAATTTCTTAGTCATGTTGTAAGTGATCAAGGTATTAAAATCGATCCCGTAAAAATCGAAGCCATTAGCAAATGGGAGACTCCTACTACTCCTACTCACATTCGTCAATTTTTTGGGTCTCGCCGGGTACAATCGTAGATTCATCGAAAACTTCTCTTTGGTTGCACGTCCTCTAACCGCGTTAACTCACAAGGGAAAAAAATTCATTTAGGCGACCGAGCAAGAATCCGCGTTTCAAATCTTGAAAACGAAGCTAACCACCGCTCCTATCTTGTCACATCCTGAAGGCAATGATGATTTTGTTGTATATTTCGATGCCTCGAAACATGGTTTTGGGTGTGTATTGATGCAACGAAAGAAAGTCATTGCTTATGCCTCTCGACAATTAAAAATTCATGAACGGAACTATACGACACATGATCTTAAACTCTGAGCCGTTGTCTTTGCACTTAAAATGTGGAGAGACTATCTTTATGGAACCAAGAGTACTATCTTCACCGATCACAAAAGCCTCCAACACATCTTCGATCAAAAGCAACTAAACATGAGACAACGACGGTGGATTGAAACCTTAAACGACTACGATTGCGAGCTTCGTTACCATCCCGGGAAGGCAAATGTAGTAGCCGATGCCTTAAGTCAAAAAGAAAGAACGGTGCCTCTTCGTGTCCGAGTTTTAAACATCACCATCCATACCAATCTTAATAGTAAAATTCTTGTAGCCGAAGATGAGGCTCTCAAGGATGAAAACATCTCTCTCGAACACTTGAACGTCCTCACCTCTCGATTTAAAGTTAAGGAGACCGGACTCCGATATTTCACCGGAAGAATTTGGGTTCCTAGTTATGGGGACTTGCGAAGCCTTATTCTAGATGAAGCCCATAAGTCAAGATATTCGATTCACCCCGGTGCCAATAAGATGTACCACGACCTCAAAGAACAATATTGGTGGCTGAACATTAAAAGGGACGTTGATACTTATGTTGGAAGGTGCCTAACTTGCTCCAAAGTCAAATTCGAACATCAAAGACCTTCCGGACTACTTCAACAACCTGAAATCCCGCAATGGAAGTGGGAAAGGATAACGATGGATTTTATCACCAAACTACCGAAGACGGTGGGCGGTTATGATACTATTTGGGTTATTGTTGACCGTCTTACCAAATCCGCACATTTCATCGCCATGAAGGAAACCGACAACATGGAAAATCTTACACAACTTTACATTGAAGAGATCGTTGCCCGTCACGGTGAGCCTTTATCGATTATTTCCGACCGAGATGGCCGTTTTGTTTCTAGATTTTGGTGTACTTTACAAGAAGTGTTGGGAACGCGTTTAGATATGAGCACCGCATATCATCCACAAATCGACGGACAAAGCGAATGCACAATCCAAACATTGGAAGATATGTTACGAGCTTACGTTGTTGATTTCGGAAAGGCTTGGGAAAAGCATTTGCCACTAGCCGAGTTCTCTTACAACAATAGTTATCACGCGAGTATTAACGCCGCACCATTCAAAGCGTTATATGGCCGAAAATGTCGTTCTCCTCTTTGTTGGGCCGAAGTAGGCGACACACAAATCACTGGACCCGAACTCATTCATGAAACAACCGAGAAGATCGTTCAAATCCGACATAGGCTTCGGACGGCTCGTAGTCGTCAAAAGAAATATACCGACAAAAGACGCAATGACCTTGAAATTCAAGTCGGTGATCACGTAATGTTAAAATTCGCACCTTGGAAAGGTGTAATCTGTTTTGGGAAATGCGGGAAGTTAAATCCGCGGTATATTGGTCCTTTCAAAATCTTGGAGCGTGTTGGAACCGTTGCTTACCGTTTAGATCTTCTGCCTCAATTGAGCTCCGTTCATCCTACTTTCCATGTATCCAACTTGAAAAAGTGCCTTGCCGAACCCGATGTCGTCATCCCTCTCACAGAGCTTACTATTGATGACAAACTTCATTTTGTGGAGGAACCGGTTGAAATTGTGGACACCTTCGTCAAGACGTTAAAACAAAGTAGAATCCTGATCGTTAAGGTCCGTTGGAATGCCAAGAGGGGACCCGAGTTTACTTGGGAAAGGCAAGATCAAATGCAAAGGAAATACCCGCATTTATTCGTGGTTTCAGAAATGCAAGATCTCGAGGGAGAAACAACGACTACTACGCCTACTTAAATTTCGGGACGAAATTTCTTTTAAGGAGTAGGTAATGTAACATCCCGCTTTTTTTCCATTTACTTTCCGTTTAACTATTTTAAAGTCCGTTATATAATTATAACATCACCCGTTAATACGCGTTTTAAAATATCTCGTTTAGGTAATTCACGCACCCGATTCAAATTTGAGGGACTAAACTTGCCATGAGGCAAAAGACTTGACTAGGTCAACTAGTCAACCAAGTCTTCTCCTCCATTCATTCTCCTCTTTCTCTCTTTTACTACTTCAACTTTTCTCACAACCTTCAAACAAAGATTCATCATCCATTTTCAAGTTAGCAATCAAATATCAAAACAAATTACATATTTGGAATCCTTGCATCTTCCTCTTCAATTTCATACCGATTTCATCAAGTTTGGGTAACTTTCTAAAATCACTAGATTTTGTGTTCTTACTAATTTTGACTTATAAGAGTGTTAATTAGTGTCTATGGCTCAAGTCTAACATGAATATGTGTTTGGTTTGCTCTATTTGTTGTTTTGAGTAACTAGTTTGAATATGAAAAATGGGTGTGCTTAATCTTGAATTTTGTATGATTAAATGTTGATTAAATGTTTAAGTTCATGTTTTAATTGTGTTACTAGTATCACTAGCTTCAAATTGATGTGTAGGTTGCTTTAGAAAACTTCATAAACTTGATTATTGATTTTGGTGATATTGGTTAGGGTTTGATAGACCTAAATGTGGACATTTGATGCATTGAATGCCATGAATTGTTGTTGGTAAGTGTTTAGTCAAATTGTATGCTTGATTACCTATAAAACGGCATATCATATGTGTACATTAAATTCCCGAATCATCTAAGTGTATTTATGAACTTGAAAACATTTATGGTGAGCATTTAATGAGCTTTCAATTTGATTTTGATTATTTTAAGTGATGATTTTGGTTGATGGAATGTGGTTAGTTGTGTTCCTTGTCAAAATACCTTTTCAACGATATAAGATACATGTTTTAGATGTTTACAGATCATAAATTGCGTTAAATTGAAGTTTGGTTCGAGACTTGTTATGTTTTAAGGCAGTTTCACTGAAACAGATACAGATGCGGCGCATCTGCCTTGGATGCAGCGCATCTGCTGCAGATGCGGCGCATCACATGCAGATGCGGCGCATCTGATGGCTGCTGTCCGAAATTTTTATTTTTTTTCGTTTAATTCCCGCTATGCTATACATGTCCGATTAACATGAAACTTGGCCAACATACTTATATATGCTTATCTTTCATAGAAAAATTGTCGGATACCCGATCCGACCCTGTTGACTTTGACTTTGACTTTGACCAAGTTTGACCAAGTTTGACTTTTAATCAAATTTAACCGAATACTTATGCGATCGTTTCTAACATACTTTTATATTTGAATCTTGCATGAAACTTGACAATTTGATTCACATGCAACATTAATCGAGTCGTAACGAGCCATAAGACTAATTGAACATCTTTGACCAACAGTGTTTACCGTTATTGATACAACGTATTTGTTTAGGTCAAAACTAGCATTCGTTCTTGCACACGTTACTTTGCGAAGTACCTTTTTTATTCGTGCACTCAAGGTGAGATCATAGTCCCACCTTTTCAACAACTTTTACGCTTTAAACTATGGGATGAGAAACATACGTATCATACTTTTTATACTTTGAACACAAGTACGAAAATAAACATTCCACGTGCGAGTTTGAACAAAAAGCCTCAATTCAATTATCATTGGTTAAACTTGCAGGGTGTAAACAAGAACTTATATTATGTGATCACATGGGCTTTACGAGCCTCATTCAGACGGTTCGCTACCGTTAGCGGATGAAATATATTTTCAAAAATAGTATATGTTCTAACACTACGTAACAGGGTACAAAACAGTTAAGTCTTGATAATTGGGTGCTTGCGATACAAACAATAACTTTGGAATGCAAACAATTTGGATAATCAACTATATTAAATCTTGTGGTTCAAATACAACATTTACTAATACACCTATGATTTCACCAACGTTTTCGTTGACAGTTTTCTATATGTTTTCTCAGGTCCTTGAATGCTATGTGATACATGCTTCCGCACTCTTTTTGATACTTGCTTGGATGTCGAGTATATATATGCATACATGGAGCATCTTTTGGCTTATTTTTCAAAATTGTGTCGCATAGGTTTCATTTGTTCATTAAACATTGTAATGTAACTAGTCATGGAACTACCTTTGTAAACTTGGAACACTTTTACATTTGAAATGAATGCGACATATTTTGGTCAAACATCATTTTAAAGATTTATGACCACGTAACGGGACCTAAGTAGATGGCGCCGACAATGACGATTTTATCGGGTCGCTACAATTTTTGTTCCAAAGTCTCGTACGTTGTCACTCGACTAGTGTCTCGGTTTCGATTTCTCGAGCGCATGTTCGTACGTTTAGAAACCTAGCACTTTACGTTACGCGACATGTACCTTTAACAATAATTAGACTTTAATCAATAAAAAACAATCCCATTCAAAGTGTAACTTATTCATTTGAGTGTTTTGGTCATTTGCTTCTATAAATCCTCGTCTCGTTGTATATACATATTATGGAAACGTTTTATGACTAAGTTAAAATATATATATATATATATATATATATATATATATATATATATATATATATATATATATATATATATATATATATATATATATTTTCATTTCGAAATATATATTTAGAGTATTTATTTAACAATATATAATATATAGTTTTTCAAAAATAATGATACTCAAAACTTATATATCCTGAAATCGTTTAAATAATAAGAAATATTATTTCGTAACATTTGTATTTTTTTTTTTAAGTTTATAATTGATATACTTCATTTATATACAAACGTTTACAAAGACATTTTAATAATCAAATTATTTTATATTCAAAATCATTTTAAGGTAAAACGTCGATTTACTCCATTTGTCGATATCCATTTTCTAAGTTATTTATATTCCCTAATTTCTCTTTCACATTAAATAATATAAAAACTAAATTGTTATTTTAACAAAAGCCACGAGTGAAATGTAGTAGAACATGTATTGGAAATTGATGTCAAAGCTAAGGGGTATAAAATACTATTAATTTTAGCAGAAAAATACTATTAAATACGATACAATTTTACACAAGATATTTATTTATTTATAGAATGGATATACTTAAACCTTGCTACAACACTTATAGGCAGTGTACCTAATCGTACAGTAGTGTAGTTTTTAGTAAGTCCGGTTCGTTCCACAGGGAATCTTTTTAAACAAAGCTTAACGCTATATTAGTTTACTTTTATAAAAATACAAATATATATATATAAGTAATATTATTATTATAAAGGGGGGTTTTTACCGTTTAATGACCGGTTTGTCGATTTTAAAACTTTAGTCGCAGTTAAAACCAAATGTAAAATAATAAATATAAATACAAGACTTAAATTAAAGCATAAAGTAAATAACGATAATGAAATTGCGAATAATAAAAGTGCGATAAAATAAACTTGCGATAATTAAAAAGTACGATAATTAAAAGTGTAATTAAATACAATAATAATAAAAATGCGATAATTAGAAGTGCAATTAAATATAAAATAAAGGAAATCAAATATGAAATAAAAGAATTATGCTTATTTAAACTTTCGTAATCATGATGTTTGACGTGTTGATTTTAGTTTTATGCCCATGGGTTAATTGTCCTTTGTCCTGGATTATTTAATATGTCCGTCTGGTTTTTGTCCATAACAGTCCATCAGTCATAAATATAAAGTGCGAGTGTCCTCGTCAAATTATCCTTATACCCGAAGTTAAATATTCCAACTAATTAGGGACTTAAACTGTAACAAGATTTTAATACTTTGTTTAATAATTACACCAGGATGTCGACTGAGTGTAACCCAAGATTTTAATATTTTGTTATCAATTATACCAAGTGTCCTTGTACATAATTTCACCCCTCTTTTAATTATTCTAGTGGCTATTAATCCATTCCCGTGTCCGGTTAAATGAACGATTATTCGTACATATAAATACCCCACCCATCGTGTCCGATTGAGTGTATATGGTAAATTATAGGGACGCCCAATTGTAAATCTTTATATTAACATTAACAAACTATCATTTAGTTAAACAAATATAAAGCCCATTAATAGCCCATAGTCTAATTTCCACAAGTGTCGTTCTTTTGTCCAAACCCCAATTATGATACAAAGCCCAATTACCCAATTTTAGTAATTAGCCCAACATCATGATTACTTCGGATTAAATAAGCATAATAATAACTTAGCTACGAGACATTAATGTAAAAAGGTTGAACATAACTTACAATGATTAAAAATAGCGTAGCGTTACACGGACAGAATTTCGACTTACACCCTTACAACATTCGCTAACATACCCTTATTATTAGAATTATAATTAAAATTAAAATATAAATTATAAATATATATATATATATTTTACGTATGAATGAGAAAAGAGAAAGATAGATTGATATTTTTGGTGCACCAAAGCTCGATTTTTATAGGCATGTGGGCTGGAACTGGGGCTCATGCGATCGCATGGATTTATGCCTTCCAGGCCATGCGATCGCATGGCCAGCTGGGGAGGCTCATTTTTGGTTGTTTTCTTCTGCCGACGGTTTTATAAATAATATAATATATTAAATAATTATAAGAATTATTTAAATATTATATTATATTTATGTGCATAGTTGACTTGTAATTTTTAGTCCGTTGCGTCGAGCGTTGAGAGTTGACTCTGGTCCCTGTTCCGGATTTTCGAACGTCCTTGCGTATAATTTAATATCTTGTACTTTGCGTTTTGAATCTTGTACTCTTGTAATTTCGAGACGTTTCTTATCAATAATTGGAACCTCTTTGATTGTATTTTGTACTTTTGAGCTTTTTGGTCGTTTGCGTCTTCAATTCGTCAAATCTGTCTTTTGTCTTCACCTTTTATTATTTAAACGAATATCACTTGTAAATAGAACAATTGCAACTAAAAGCTTGTCTTTCTTGAGGAATAATGCTATGAAATATATGTTCGTTTTTAGCATTATCAAATATTCCCACACTTGAGCGTTGCTTGTCCTCAAGCAATATCGTCTTGAAATACTAGAATCACTTCTTTATTCTTCACACTTTGTACATCAGTGATTTCTATACGGTGGTATAAACAATGATAGTAACGATAGAACCATGGTTAAAGGTGGGTGTGTCATCCACAGTTGCCTCGGGTTTAGGTCAACGACCAGTTGCCTCGGGTTTAGGTCAACGACACTTGCAATCAAATAGCCGATTTACTTTCGGTTTCCAAAGCAAAGTGCACATTTGAAAGGCGGTTTACAGTCCCACATGACTATGAAAATGTAGATCCTTAAGGAAATTGGATCTTTATGAAAATATTTGATCTTTTGAAAATTCAATCTAGCTTTTACCCTAGATAAGTTTTTCGGAATAACCCTTTACCGGTGTTTGCAAAATATTTTTGTGGGTTTGGTGGATTTTAGATTTGAAAATTTTAGCTCAAAACTTGCGGTTTTGTGTCACCCACTTGCTAACCTTGTATTTGGAAAGCAACACGTCCAGTTTACTTGTCCCGTATATTACCTTTCGATAAACTACCGTCCGGTTGTAAAGGAAAGCGTTGAACAAGCAACCGTTAAGGCAATGTCCCCTGACATGCTTTTAATTATGGTCTATAACGTGTCGGATGCAATTACTATCCTTGGAAGGAGCAATAGTAAAGCTCACCCTTATGATTTTTCGGTCTGGCACAAGGTCCTGTCTTTGACCACTATGCAACCACCGTTCTTACGGTTGACACCCGATTTGGTTCAGGTGACCTAATGAATTCCAGGTGAATTCCTAGGATTTTACGTTCAATGGTAATGAACGCATTGAAAATGGGTTTTCAGAAAACAAATCGGTTTTAATTTGATCAAAATATTTTCTCGTTCAAGCTCGAGTTTAGATATCATCGAATTCCATGAGTTTGTAATTCTCAATCTTTAAAGTCAATCTCAAGGATTGAGTAATATCAGTCTTAAAAGCTGATTTTTGATCTTTTAAGGAGATTATCCTTTCTGGAGATCTGATTCATTAGTCTTATCAAGCTAATTTGCACGGTGCCCCCCCATTGTACGAGATAAATCCTTCTCATGGTTAGGATAAATCTGACCACTTGGCGACCCTGTTTGATACTGAGGTCCGTGGATTTCCTGCTGATTTTAGAGATGACTTTTCTAGATTTTTCGTCAACCTACAGCTGGTCTGGACGACAACTTCATGACTAAATCAAGAAGCGCGTGTCTTTTTCGGAAGACTTTACTTCCTTTTAATGATGGAATTGATTCATCGTGTAGATCCATCTCTTCTTTTCTTTCATCGGGTAAAATGGTTTAGTTTAGTCCAAAGCAAAAGTATTTTCAGTTATTTGTTACAGATATATGTGACATATGTTTAAGATAACTTGGTAAATTTTCCCACACTTGGCTTTTATTTTCCTTTTTATCGTCCTCTATTCCATTTTAAATGAATTTCAACATTTTGGTTTGTTTCTCAATTTATGTCCTTTCCGAGGTTACAATAATTTCGGTGTTAACACCTAGTTTTATCGTTCATAAATATGTATAAACATGATTTTGAGTTCATTTAATTGAAAATTTTGAAAAATTTTACTAGAATTGGGTAGTCAGTATATAAGACTAGGGCTGTTCTTTATTATAAGAGAGCACTAGATTCTAATACAACTACTACGTTACTAGTATTTTTAATGGTAACCAAGTGTATAAAGATAAAAATTTTAAAAATCCGAAAGAATTTAACCCCTTCCCACACTTAAGATCTTGCAATGCCCTCATTTACAAGAAATCAGTACAATTTAAATTATTGAGGGTGATTAGCGTAGAAATGATTAAATTTTACCAAAGTTTCCAAATATATTGACGTTTGTTTGCTGAATGATAAATGGTGCATAGCATTTGTTCATTTCGTCTATTGTTACATCACATTTATTTGTCATCTTGTCGTCAAAATTAGTAGCTTTTGCTGAACTTAATGCCAGTCTTTGAAAATGTGCTGTTTTACCCTGTTTTGAACAATCGACAATATACATACATACAAGTATAATCATGCATGGCAATTTGAAATGGGACTTAATATCCCACTTTCAAATTCTAAATATGAAATATTAGTACACAATAATAATAAAATAATAAAAATTACACAAATTTATCCAATAACATAAGTTTAAACATGAAAAAGTCAAAAGATAAAAACATAATAATCATAAAAATAACCAAATGGAACTAAATCAGTCTGGATAGGGGTTCCAGTTCATCTCATCGGGTGGGTTCCATTGTTGGTTATAGGTGTTCTGATAGGCTTGGTTATAGTCATACCGGTTAAAGGGTGGTCGGATATCGGGGCTATGTGGCGGAAAATGAGCAGGTCGAGTAGGTACATAGTTATTTGGTACCTGATATGATAGCTGGCTCATGATTTGGTGCTGATGAACTAACCAGCTATCGTGTTGGCGTCGCCTATAATCCTCGTATACTCGCTCAGAGTTCCACTGCTCATACATACTATATCTTGCCGCGTTCGTCATTGCTTCCTCATCTATACGAACGTGGACGTCAAGAATAGCATCTCGAAAGACATCCCTAATGTATTCCGCCTCCTCCATTTCCTCGTCTGAGCCTCTCTCTACCTGAGGATGAGATCCCTCATAGGGTACTGCCTGGTTACGTCTACTTTTCAATACCTTAGCACCCACATAAACTTTCAATCCTAAGGGCTCAACCTGTTCTCTACAAATCTGTAATGGACCCCCTTGGTTCCTATCAACACCTAAATACTCTCCAATGAGAGTAACAAAAATACCTCCTCCTATTATACTCTCGTCCTGCATTCCCTCTACCATTTTAGATAAATAAAAAGCAACACAGTAAGGGATATTGACAAAGCTTCTAGGATCCCGAATACACTTTAGGTAGAATAAATCATATAAGGTAATTTTTTCTTTATTATGACCTCTTTGAGTAATCGAGTTAGCCAAAAATCTATGAATAATACGAAGCTCGGCTCTGTCAATATGTGTATAGGAGTGTCCTCCTGCTCGTGTAAAAACATCAAAATGTGACATACGCCTCCAAATGGCGTCAGCGTCAAAGTTACTATCTACCCGTTCACCATAATGAATCAAGTTTGTACAATCGGGTAATAGCAACTCACCAGGAGTATATATCTGTAAGGCCCTGGCCATGTCCAGCATGGACATTCTGTACATCCTACCGCCAAGGATAAACCTAAGAAATCTTCTATCATCTATCCTAACTATATTTGTATCAAGTGATACAGTACTCATCAACTCAACACACCATTCCTTATATACAGGTCTACGAATGGTGAAAAGACGTTCCCAATCTGTAAAAGAAGAACTTCCATACCGTTGAACTAAAAGCTGTCTAACACGATCAGCTAGATGGACCGTTTCCAAAGGGGCCCAATCAATTACCCTTGGCACCTCTACATTTTTTGTTACCAATTTGAATTTGTTCCTTTGATATGTCTCATAATCTCTCCATCTTCTATCAAATCTCAGATTAGGATGTAGAGTGTGCTCAGGAATCATTGGGAATTCTACTGGCGGCCTCATTGGGAATACTATGAATTCATCAACAAACTGTACTGGATCATAATAAGGTATGTGCTGATCAGGCTGTTGTTGTTCCTGTTGTGGTTCTTGTTCGTGTTGCATTTCTAGTTCTGGTTCTGGTGCTGGTGCTGGTCGTCTAGATGATGATGCTCCTGAACCTCCAGTATCGGCTCTCTGTAAAACACATTAAAATATGCATTAGTGTTAGCAAAATAACAACTTAAAACAATCACTATAACATGTTAAATTAAAATTAAACTTATACACATTTTCACAATTTTTCACAATTCTACACTTTTCAAATAAGCACATATGAAAATGTATACAAAATTCATAAGCATTTAACTCAAATAATATGTCAAAATATTCATTATTAATAATTAAACAAGTCTCAAATGGCAAATATATCAAATTAATCAAATTCATGAATTTTGGACTTAAAAAGTCCACTTTAATCTCCAAAAATCATGTTTAGGATCATTGTTTGGATCATTTAACTATCTAAACATGTTACACTACTCAATTTAGCAATAATTCGTGACAAAAATCGGCCATAACCTGTTTATATCAAAAAGCCCCAAATTGCTCAAGAACACAAACCCTAGATTTCTAAAAATTTTGAAGTTTTTGGCTTCAAATCATGTTAAATAGCATCAATCTAGGTTATACATGCATAAAATACTAACAATTTAACACTAATTACACTAGAAATTAACAAAATTGCATTAGGTAAAAAATTGGTAATTATCACAAAAACTAGGAATTTATAGAGTTTAGGGGTGTAATTTTTACCAATTTGCGGAAGAATGAGAATTTAGGCATGATTAGAGCAAGAAAAATGACGAATTACGGTGGAAAAATGGCGAAAATTGGTGAATTTTTGGGTGAGTTTCGTGAATGTGTGTGTGTTGTGGTGAGGAAGACAGAACAGGCTGCTGTTTGTATCAGGTCTGATTTTTGCCTCCATGCGATCGCATGGAGGTATAGTGAAAATACCATGCGATCGCATGGGGGTCCGGGTACAGTGTTTTCAGCTTTTTTTTTTTTTTTTAACTTATACTTTATAAAACTTATAATTAATTAAATTTTTAAAAATTTTGTTTTCCTTTAGGAGCGAGGGCGTTTCGGATCGTTGTCCTAGTCTGTCCCTCGACAAAATTTTAAAATTTGTCAAATCAAAGCGCGGTTTTTAAAAGTAAAGATTTTTGGGTTTTTTAATGTTTTTGGCATACTTTAATTCAATAAGATTAAAAATAATGATAATAAAAGTTCTCGTCCCTTCCTCGGGTAAAGCAATTTCGGTTCAAAGACCTAGTCTTCAACTTACGAAGAATTTTAAAAATCCTATTTTTAACTTAATGAGATAAAGTAAATTTTTGTTTTTAAATTCACACAACTTAAATATAAATTCAAAATTAATATTAAAAATTCACACCAAACTTAAAATTTGAAATGCATAAAATTAAAAATTCATATTTTAAAAATTAAAAATTCACACCAAACTTAATTTAAAAATTCAAATATTTACAATTTTAAAAATATTGTTTTTACAAAGTTTACAATATTAATTTAAGATTTAAATATTAATTTTAAAAACATGGTAAAAATAAAATTAAAAATCTTTTTGGCTTTTTATCCCACTTTAATCAATCAAATATTATCAAAAATATGCGCACCTCTTTTCGGTAAAGTAATTTCGGTTCCAAGACCTAATTTAACTCATGACGAATTTTTGAAATATTTTGGGTTAATTGATTAAAGATATTTATACCTTAAGAATAAACGTTAAATTTCGCAGTGATGTAATAAATTTTTGAATGATATCAATAATTTCGGTCGCCAAACCTAATTTTATTCAATACCAATTTAATACTTTTTAGCGAACAAATTAGCGTTTATTATCAAAAGGTTAAAAATAAAATAAAAATAAAATAAAAACTGTACAGACATACCTGTGAAATAGATTTCTTAGTTATATGATCTATCCCATTCATAAGATAGTTGGTTTAATTGGTTTTCCATAGCTACATAGGCTTAACCTCGAGCATTCAGTGTCTTTTCTTCTAAACATATGAACGGTCCGTCTCTGCATAAAGTAACAAATTCGGTATTTGAATAGGTTTGATTATTTGAACATTTACCTCCATGTGACCATTTTCCGCATTTGTGACATCTTTCTAGGTGTCGTGCTCTTCTTTTCGCTGCGGATTTTGATTTTCCTTTACCAAATTGTAACTTATTATCTTCGCATCTAGATTCTTTTCTAACTCTGTCCATTCTTTCTCTGATTACTGATACTAATTCACTCGGTAGTATGTCATTATTACGTTTAGTGATCAAAGCGTGTAGCATTAGACCATGGTTTAGTTCACAGGCAGTCTTCATTTCCTAAAAACCTAAAAAAAAAATAAAAATTCAGAATGGGGGGAGAAGACTAGTTCTTTAGGGTCTGCTAGGGAAAGACCATTCGGGTTCCATTTTCGAGAACTACACGAAAACAGACAATCTAACTCTAACAGAAATACATATTATCTTTTAAAGACTTGATTCTCCCCACACTTAGTTAGCTGTGGTGTCGAAATTGTGATTAACTTCGTTGTCGACTTCCATCGGACTATCTATATAATGTTTAACTCTGTGTCCATTAACTTTAAATTCAATCCCATTTGAATTTATTAATTCTATCGTTCCGTATGGGAAAATTCTTTTGACTATGAATGGTCCAGACCATCTTGATTTCAATTTTCCAGGAAATAGCTTGAATCGCGAATTGAAAAGAAGAACTCTGTCTCCTTCTTTAAATTCTTTTGAACTTCTGATTCTTTTATCATGCCATTTCTTCGTTCTTTCTTTATAGATTAACGAATTTTCGTATGCTTCATGTCTTAATTCTTCTAATTCGTTTAGTTGACTTAATCGTAGACGTCCGGCTTCATGTAAATCAAGATTACATGTCTTCAAAGCCCAAAACGCTTTGTGTTCAATTTCTACTGGAAGATGACATGCTTTTCCATAAACAAGTCTAAAAGGTGTGGTTCCAATTGGAGTTTTGTAGGCTGTTCTAAAAGCCCAGAGTGCATCCTCCAATTTAATGGACCATTCCTTCGGATTTGATCCTACGGTTTTCTCTAGAATACGTTTTAAAGCTCGGTTGGTATTTTCAACTTGTCCACTTGTTTGTGGATGATATGCGGTGGAGATTTTATGAGTTACTCCATATCTTTTAAGAACTTTCTCAAGTTGATTATTACAGAAATGAGTACCCCGATCACTTATCAAAGCTTTCGGTGTTCTAAACCTTGCAAAAAGACGTTTTAAAAAGTTGACTACAACTCGTGCATCGTTAGTTGGGAGAGCTTGTGCTTCCGCCCATTTAGATACATAATCAATGGCTACGAGTATATATAGATTATTATGAGATTTTGGAAATGGACCCATAAAGTCAATACCCCAAATGCCAAATACTTCACATACTTGGATGACATTTTGTGGCATTTTATCATGTTGACTTATTTTTCCGGCTCTTTGACAAGCATCACAGGATTTGCAAAGAAGGTGTGCATCTTTGTAAATTGTAGGCCAATAGAATCCAGCATCATAAACTTTTCTTGCTGTTAGTTGAGGCCCATAATGCCCTCCTGTTGGTCCTGTGTGACAATGGTTTAATATTTTACTAGCTTCATCTCCAAATACACATCGGCGTATTATTCCATCGGGACAACTTTTAAACAGATGTGGATCTTCCCAGAAATAGTGTTTTATATCACTGAAGAATTTCTTTCGTCTTTGGTACGATAATCCTTTTTCAAGGAATCCACATACTAAATAATTTGCATAGTCTGCAAACCATGGGATTTCTTTATAATCTATCTTCAATAGATATTCATCAGGTAAGTTGTCTTGTATGGCTGATTCATTTAGAACTTCTAATTCGGGATTTTCAAGACTAGAAAGATGATCAGCGGCGAGATTTTCTGCTCCTCTTTTATCTCGGATTTCAATATCAAACTCTTGTAAGAGTAAGATCCAACAGATTAATCTTGGTTTAGCATCTTGTTTTGAAAATAGGTATCTAAGAGCAGAATGGTCGGTATAGACCACCGTTTTTGCTAGAACGAGATATGATCGAAATTTGTCAAAAGCAAAGACAATAGCAAGGAGTTCTTTTTCAGTAGTTGTATAGTTCGTTTGTGCTCCTTGTAACGTCTTACTAGCATAATATATAGGTTGAAATCGTTTTTCAATCATTTGTCCTAAAACGGCTCCCATTGCAAAATCACTTGCATCGCACATTAGTTCAAATGGTAGATTCCAATTTGGTGTTATCATGATCGGTGCATTAGTGAGTTTTTCTTTAAGAATATTAAAAGATTTGATACACTCATCTGAAAAGATGAATGGAGCATCCTTTTCTAGGAGTTTATTCATAGGAGTGGCAATTTTAGAAAAATCTTTTATGAAACGTCGGTAAAAACCGGCATGCTCTAGAAAACTCCTAACTCCTCTAACATTGGTGGGATGTGGAAGTTTAGCAATTACATCTACTTTAGCTCTATCCACTTCAATTCCTTCTTTTGAAATTTTATGTCCAAGAACGATGCCTTCTTTAACCATGAAATGGCATTTCTCCCAATTAAGTACTAGATTTGATTGTTCACATCTAATAAGCATTCGTTCAAGATTAACTAGACACGATTCAAATGTATCACCGAAGACTGAAAAGTCATCCATGAAAACTTCCATGCATTCTTCTATCATGTCGTGAAAAATCGCCATCATACACCTTTGAAAGGTTGCAGGGGCGTTGCAAAGTCCAAATGGCATGCGTTTGTAAGCAAAAGTACCATAAGGGCACGTGAATGTGGTTTTCTCTTGATCTTCGGGTGCTATTGGAATTTGAAAATATCCGGAAAATCCATCTAGAAAACAATAATAACTATTTCCGGCTAATCTTTCCAACATTTGATCTATGAAAGGTAAGGGAAAGTGATCTTTTCTGGTGGCGTCATTTAATTTTCTATAATCAATACACACACGCCATCCTGTTACAGTCCTAGTAGGAATAAGCTCATTTTTCTCATTTGTAATGACAGTCATGCCACCCTTCTTAGACACGCATTGAACTGGGCTTACCCATGGACTATCAGAGATTGGATAAATTAGACCTGCGTCTAGCAGTTTAATAATCTCTTTCTTAACTACATCTTGCATATTAGGATTTAGTCTTCGTTGGCGTTGCACATACGTTTTATGACCTTCTTCCATAAGGATTTTATGTGTGCAATACGAAGGACTTATTCCTTTAATATCATGAATCTTCCATGCAATGGCTGGTTTATGAGCTTTCAACACAGAAATGAGTTGTGATTTCTCATTTTTAGTAAGAGAAGACGATATTATTACAGGTAATTCAGATTCACCATGTAAATAAGCGTATTCCAAATGGTTTGGAAGTGGCTTTAACTCTAATTTCGGAGGTTCTTCTATCGATGATTTATATCGATATCTGTCTTCTTCTTTTAGCATTTGAATTTCTTCTGTTGTTGGTTCATATCCATTAGCTATAAGTGTAGCTAACATTTCAGCTTCATCAATTGGTTCATTACCTTCTCCTAAAGAACATTCTCCTGTTCCTTGTAATTCTGGAAATTCTTCTAATAATTCTGCATGTGCATCTATAGTTTGAATATAATAACATGTATCATCTGCAGATTGTGGTTGTTGCATTGCTCTATCAACTGAAAAGGTAACACTCTCGTCCTCTATACTTAGGGTCAGTTTCTTACCGAACACGTCTATCATTGCTTTAGCCGTGTTTAAGAATGGTCTTCCTAATATGAGAGGAACTTGAGAATCTTCTTCCATGTCCAAAACAACAAAATCTACTGGAAATACTAAAGTACCAACTTTAACTGGCATGTTCTCCATTATCCCTCTAGGATATTTTATTGATCTATCGGCTAGTTGTATGCTTATTCTGGTTGGTTTCAATTCTCCAAGGTCTAGTTTAGTGTATAGTGAATACGGCATTAAATTTATACTTGCACCTAAATCTGCCAATGCTTCTATTGAACTAAGACTACCCAGAAAACATGGAATTGTGAAACTTCCTGGATCAGATAGTTTTTCTGGTATCTTATTCAACAGCACTGCTGAACAATTAGCATTCATAGTAACAGCCGAGAGTTCTTCCATTTTCTTTCTATTTGAGATTAGATCTTTCAAGAATTTAGCATATCTAGGCATTCCTGAAATCACATCAATGAAAGGAAGATTTACATTTATCTGTTTAAACATATCCAAGAATTTGGATTGCTCGGCTTCAAGTTTCTCTTTCTTCATTTTACTCGGGTAAGGAAGTGGTGGTTGGTATGGTTTAACATAAGGTTTATCCTTAGCTGTGTTATCTTCATTAACCTTTTCAACTACCGGTTCTTTTTCCTTATCTTGATCAGGTTGTGGTTCTTGTGGAGTAGGAATAGTTTCATCAGAAGTTACAGGTATTTCCGGTAGTTTAAGTGTTGTACCACTTCTTGTGGTAATGGCTTTAGCTATTTCATTCCGGGGGTTAGCATTTGTATCACTAGGTAGACTTCCCGGTTTTCTTTCACCTATTAACCTTGCTAGGTTACTTACTTCTTGTTCCAGATTTTGAATAGAAGCTTGTTGATTTCTAAATGCTTGAGCATTTTGTTCATTGGTTTGTTTCTGAGATGTGAAAAACTGCGTTTGAGTTTCAACTAGCTTCGTCATCATATCTTCTAAATTCGACTTTTTATCATCGGTTTGTTGTGGTGGTTTGTTTTGAAAATTCGGTCTTTGCTGATTGTAATTATTATTGGATACTTGTTGATTGCTAGGACCTTGTTGGTTGTTGTATGGAATATTTTGGTTATAATTCTGGTTTTGATTGTAAATCGGTCTTGGCGGTTGATAATTATTCTGATAATTATTTCCAGGCCTTTGGTTTATGTATGAAATATTCTCTCTTTGTTCCATTGTTAATTCAATACTGAGACAATCTTTTGTCAAATGTGGTCCTCCACACTCCTCACAACTAATTCGTATTGAGTGAATATCCTTAGTCATCTTTTCCATTCGTCTCTCCACAGCATCTATCTTTGCGGAAATGGAATCTAGGTCATGGCTAGAATCGGCTCTAGCTGCTTTAGATGATCTAATGATATCTTTTTCTTGGTGCCATTCATGTGAGTGGGAAGCAGTGTTATCAATAATTTTGTAAGCATCAGTTTCGGTTTTCTTCATAATAGAACCACCAGCTGCTATATCTATGTCTTTTCTTGTAGTGATGTCGCATCCTTGGTAGAATATTTATACTATTTGACAGGTGTCTAAACCATGTTGCGGACATCCTCTTAATAACTTTCCATATCTAGTCCACGCCTCATATAGAGTTTCATTTGGTTTCTGTGTAAACGTAACAATTTCTGCCTGAAGTCTTACGGCTTTAGATGCAGGAAAAAATTGTTTAAGAAATTTTTCAACTAAAACGTCCCATGTATCAATCGCCCCTTCAGGTAATGATTCCAACGAATCTTTGGCTTCTCCCTTTAAAGTCCAGGGAAATAACATGAGATATATCTGTTCATCCTCCACTTCTCGGATTTTAAATAGTGTGCAGATCCTATTAAAGGTACGTAAATGTTCATTTAGATCTTCCTTCGGCGCACCACTAAATTGGCATTGATTAGTCACCATGTGTAGAATTTGTCCTTTGATTTCATAATCTGGCGCATTAATGTCTGGATGAGTAATTGCGTGACCTTGGCCAGTGCGTTTAGCTCTCATTCGGTCTTCCATACTTAAAGGTTCCAGATTCTCCATAATTGAATTTGTTGAATCGAAATCACTAGAGGATTCTGATTTAATGGTTCGTTCCTCAACAATCTCTGTTTGAATGATTGGTGGTTCCGGGGGAAAGTTTAGTGGTTCAGGATCTACGAACCGTTCCTGAATATTCTCCGGATTCTCAATTGTGAGGTCGGGTTCAAAAAATGGATTATCGGAAATTTGAACTGAAGTACTTGGTCGACTGGATGACGATTCTAAAGAGGAATCAACGGCGGTTATATTTGCTAAATGTCTTGATCTAGTTACAGGTGGTGAACGTACAAAAGGTGGTGAACGTCTTGCTCGGTGCATTCACTGAATATCCTATTAGTTTTAAAAAGGAAAGAAAAATTATAATAAGTTATCCAATCAATAGACTTTTCTGATTTTGCCCACGTTTCGAATAGCCAAAAGATGCAGCAGAGGGGCAGGATTCGTTTGGTCTCAATATAATTGAGGACTGTTTGGCTCCAATAACCCGGTCCACGTACAAATCCAACTATTACTACGAACCAGAAAATTTTGATGTCGATCAATTTAACCACTTAAAATAAATTTTCGTAATTTTAAGAAAATTAGATAAGAAGTAGAATAAAAATCTATGTCCTAAAAACTAGAATAGCGAGAAATAAGAAAGAAAAAGAGTTCGTCGAAAAAGATCGGAAAAGAAAAATGGTTGAAAAATAAAAGGTGACGGAAAAATTAAAGAAACTTATAAAACTTAAAAATACTTGACTAACCTAACCTTATTACTACAACTAACTTAAAATTATAATCGCAAATTGAAATTACTAATTGGAATGATAATTGATACATAGTAAAAGGTGTCTAAAAATATTAAAGCTTACAGGAAAAACTAAATTCCAAATGGAATTAACTTAAAAAGAAACTAAAACTTAAAAAGGCGTCGCAAAATTCTAAAGCACTTAAATCTTAGTCTAAAGAAAAAGCACTTAAGGAATTCTACGGCAAAGCCAAAAAATCTAGAAGTAAAAATAACTATGGCAAAAACTATATTTAAAACTAAGTATGAGCTAAAAATACAAATATTACGCTAAAACGATTAAAAAGGGACAAAATATAAAATATACAAAAAGTTGTAAAAAGTACAATTTTTATAAAAATATTATTTTTATATTATTTATTTTATTAAACTATTAATTTTGTAATTTATAAAAACTAATTAAAATTTTAAATACAAATTAATTAAAACTAATTTAAATAATAAAATAACCTAAACCCTAATCAGGGTTATAATTAATTATAATTAATAATTATACTCCGTAATGATTGCTGGCTGCAGTCTAATCTGGCGTGTCAGATGGGCTCATGCGATCGCATGAGTCCTCAGTTTCCCAGCCATGCGATCGCATGGGCTAGGGTTTCGGGCCAAGAGCTGGGCTGCTACAGTGTTCGGGCCGAATTAATTTTTATTATTTTTTTTTTGCTGTAAAATATAAAATATATTTATAAATTAAATAAAACTTAAATTTTTACAAACTAAAAAAAATAGAAATAAAGAAACTTTATAAAACTTAAATATTTACCAAACTCTTTAAAAAAAATATTTATATATTTTGTTTTTCTTTTAATATTTTCGAATATTTAAAACGTATTTTTACAAAAGCGTACTAAAAATAATTTTTTTTTTTTTTTTATATTAGCGTTGCGCTTCCGGCTTTTAAGCTAGAATGATGTTCCCCGGCAGCGGCGCCAAAAATACTTGATGTCAAAGCTAAGGGGTATAAAATACTATTAATTTTAGCAGAAAAATACTATTAAATACGATACAATTTTACACAAGATATTTATTTATTTATAGAATGGATATACTTAAACCTTGCTACAACACTTATAGGCAGTGTACCTAATCGTACAGTAGTGTAGTTTTTAGTAAGTCCGGTTCGTTCCACAGGGAATCTTTTTAAACAAAGCTTAACGCTATATTAGTTTACTTTTATAAAAATACAAATATATATATATATATATATATAAGTAATATTATTATTATAAAGGGGGATTTTTACCGTTTAATGACCGGTTTGTCGATTTTAAAACTTTAGTCGCAGTTAAAACCAAATGTAAAATAATAAATAAATATAAATACAAGACTTAAATTAAAGCATAAAGTAAATAACGATAATGAAATTGCGAATAATAAAAGTGCGATAAAATAAAATTGCGATAATTAAAAAGTACGATAATTAAAAGTGCAATTAAATACAATAATAATAAAAATGCGATAATTAGAACTGCAATTAAATATAAAATAAAGGAAATCAAATATGAAATAAAAGAATTATGCTTATTTAAACTTCCGTAATCATGATGTTTGACGTGTTGATTTTAGTTATATGCCCATGGGTTAATTGTCCTTTGTCCTGGATTATTTAATATGTCCATCTGGTTTTTGTCCATAACAGTCCATCAGTCATAAATATAAAGTGCGAGTGTCCTCGTCAAATTATCCTTATACCCGAAGTTAAATATTCCAACTAATTGGGGACTTAAACTGTAACAAGATTTTAATACTTTGTTTAATAATTACACCAGGATGTCGACTGAGTGTAACCCAAGATTTTAATATTTTGTTATCAATTATACCAAGTGTCCTTGTACATAATTTCACCCATGTTTTAATTATTCTAGTAGCTATTAATCCATTCCCGTGTCCGGTTAAATGAACGATTATTCGTACATATAAATACCCCGCCCATCGTGTCCGATTGAGTGTATATGGTAAATTATAGGGACGCCCAATTGTAAATATTTATATTAACATTAACAAACTATCATTTAGTTAAACAAATATAAAGCCCATTAATAGCCCATAGTCTAATTTCCACAAGTGTCGTTCTTTAGTCCAAACCCCAATTATGATACAAAGCCCAATTACCCAATTTTAGTAATTAGCCCAACATCATGATTACTTCGGATTAAATAAGCATAATAATAACTTAGCTACGAGACATTAATGTAAAAAGGTTGAACATAACTTACAATGATTAAAAATAGCGTAGCGTTACACGGACAGAATTTTGACTTACACCCTTACAACATTCGCTAACATACCCTTATTATTAGAATTATAATTATAATTAAAATATAAATTATAAATATATATATATTTTACGTATGAATGAGAAAAGAGAAAGATAGATTGATATTTTTAGTGCACCAAAGCTCGATTTTTATAGGCATGTGGGCTGGAACTAGGGCTCATGCGATCGCATGGATTTATGCCTTCCAGGCCATGCGATCGCATGGCCAGCTGGGGAGGCTCATTTTTGGTTGTTTTCTTCTGCCGACGGTTTTATAAATAATATAATATATTAAATAATTATAAGAATTATTTAAATATTATATTATATTTATGTGCATAGTTGACTTGTAATTTTTAGTCCGTTGCGTCGAGCGTTGAGAGTTGACTCTGGTCCCGGTTCCGGATTTTCGAACGTCCTTGCGTATAATTTAATATCTTGTACTTTGCGTTTTGAATCTTGTACTCTTGTAATTTCGAGACGTTTCTTATCAATAATTGGAACCTCTTTGATTGTATTTTGTACTTTTGAGCTTTTTGGTCGTTTGCGTCTTCAATTCGTCGAATCTGTCTTTTGTCTTCACCTTTTATTATTTAAACGAATATCACTTGTAAATAGAACAATTGCAACTAAAAGCTTGTCTTTCTTGAGGAATAATGCTATGAAATATATGTTCGTTTTTAGCATTATCAAATATTCCCACACTTGAGCGTTGCTTGTCCTCAAGCAATATCGTCTTGAAATACTAGAATCACTTCTTTATTCTTCACACTTTGTACATCAGTGATTTCTATACGGCGGTATAAACAATGATAGTAACGATAGAACCATGGTTAAAGGTGGGTGTGTCATCCACAGTTGCCTCGGGTTTAGGTCAACGACACTTGCAATCAAATAGCCGATTTACTTTCGGTTTCCAAAGCAAAGTGCACATTTGAAAGGCGGTTTACAGTCCCACATGACTATGAAAATGTAGATCCTTAAGGAAATTGGATCTTTATGAAAATATTTGATCTTTTGAAAATTCAATCTAGCTTTTACCCTAGATAAGTTTTCCGGAATAACCCTTTACCGGTGTTTGCAAAATATTTTTGTGGGTTTGGTGGGTTTTAGATTTGAAAATTTTAGCTCAAAACTTGCGGTTTTGTGTCACCCACTTGCTAACCTTGTATTTGAAAAGCAACACGTCCAGTTTACTTGTCCCGTATATTACCTTTCGATAAACTACCGTCCGGTTGTAAAGGAAAGCGTTGAACAAGCAACCGTTAAGGCAATGTCCCCTGACATGCTTTTAATTATGGTCTATAACGTGTCGGATGCAATTACTATCCTTGGTAGGAGCAATAGTAAAGCTCACCCTTAATTATATATTATATTATATTTATATACATAGTTAACTTGTAATTTTTAGTCCGTTGCGTCGAGCGTTGAGAGTTGACTCTGGTCCCGGTTCCGGATTTTCGAACGTCCTTGCGTATAATTTAATATCTTGTACTTTGCGTTTTGAATCTTGTACTCTTGTAATTTCGAGACGTTTCTTATCAATAATTGGAACCTCTTTGATTGTATTTTGTACTTTTGAGCTTTTTGGTCGTTTGCGTCTTCAATTCGTCGAATCTGTCTTTTGTCTTCACCTTTTATTATTTAAACGAATATCACTTGTAAATAGAACAATTGCAACTAAAATCTTGTCTTTCTTGAGGAATAATGCTATGAAATATATGTTCGTTTTTAGCATTATCAGAAATCAAACAAGAATCCGTACTAACTTTTGTCTAATTCTTGTTAAGTGACACTTTGTTCTTACTTGTAATCAATTTACCATTTATTCCGGATACCGTTAAAAAAGAAAGGGTTTCCTAAATCAAAGTGGACCTCTCAACAAAGACTCGTAATTATATCACAATGTAACTTGGTAAACCAATCATTTGATATTATCTTTTAATTTCCGTCGATAAACATATATTGAAACTAATACGTTTATGTAAAGTATTATTTATCAAATACTTTGTTAATGTTTTCAAGTCATATAATAATTTCATAACTTATTTTCATATCAACCAAAACGTTAAATGTTTTATTAATATTTCTCAATTTAATAATCACACATATGTATATATTCATACATATCTATTTACACATAATTGTTCGTGAATCATCGAGAGCAGTCGAAGGGTAAATGAATATATGAACACAGTTCAAAGATTTTGAGATTTCAACATTACAGACTTTTCTTATCGTGTTGGAAACATATAAAGATCAAGTTTAAATTTGTTCGGAAATTTCCGGGTTATCACAGTACCTACCCGTTAAAGAAATTTCGTCCCGAAATTTGATTAGGATGGTCATGGCTGACAATAAGTATGTTTTCATAACTCATACGAGATGAAAATTAGAGTTCTATCATTAACGAGTAATATGGATAAAACAATTTGCTTAAGTGAAGCGTACAAGCGAAGTTATCACAAAAGAGTGAAATGAGTAAGTGTAGATTCGTCATATCTTTTTACGTAGATAGGATTGATTTCCGGATTAATAAAAATCTTTGTAATCTATATAGGATTTGATTGTTCGGCAATTAAGGATATTATGATCCCCTTCGATTTAATGCGATAATTCAAATCGATTTCTCTGTCGGATATTCCACTATAAATCCACCTCCTTCGTTTCCTTACAACTCACACCTTCTATTCTTTCTCCCCCAACTCATACTTTAAAGCATTCATCAGTATGCTTCATCCAGTTCTAATTCTTGATATACTCCTAACTTTTATATCTGTCGTTCTTCTTTTTCATCTACCACCGGAAGAATTTATTTACTTTTACTATACACTTGGGTTTATAGTGTTTTTAGTTCTCCAGTGTCTTTATATTGCTATATGCATTGATATATACGGTTTATAATTTCTGGGTTATTGTTGGGTTTTATATCTTCCCTTATATTTCGATGTCTCTGCTTCTGTCTTTCCATAAATATTGACATCCACAGTTAATACTCTCTCCAATTTACTGTGCTTTATACTCCCATTGATATTTTGAAGCTTCATGCTTTTGTTTTATCTTCCCGATTTTAAATCAAGCGAATAATGGTCCAGAATTCGTAGGTATGAATTTCAGGATGAACATAATTAATGTTTTAAGAAGAAAATGGTAATGGTACGATCTTGATTTGTCAAATTACCAGAATACCTCGGAAAAGACCGAATCATCAAGAAAATATTTTCTTGATATTTTTAGAGATTAAATAGAATACAAGAGTCGTGTAACATGGCACATGATGACGTTATGATCTGTGATTCATCATGTTCCATTTAGAAACTCAACATGAATTACTGTAATATAATCACGTTGATCAAGTGTCATTATATTATACTAACTCATGCTTCAGTTCACAACACTACTTCAAAAACATTCATACTTCAAACTCGAAGGTTTTAGATTTTTAGTAATTAAAATAATTTCTTTTATGATGTAATGCAAATAGTGCTAAGAGGTAAATGATTTCAGATAAAAATAATTATGGAAATATCTTCAGAAATATGGAGGATATTTATAATGAAAGATACGATAATATCTTAGAATTTCTAATATCAGAGGATGGTGAAGAATATTGTCCGCAGGGGTTTAGAGTCAGGAGCAAGGTATTCATTAATGACTTCAGCAGATACTGAATCATTTGAATTCTTTAAAGATAGGTTTAGTCTTTGTGATTTTATTCACAGCCTTATTCATACTTTGCTCAATCCGTTTTTCATTTCCAAACCTTCTCTTTTTCTGAGCTTTGCCAACCCACTATCTTTTATCATCAAACTTTTTACTGTTAAGATCGTTTACAGTTTTTTTGCTGCTTCATCAGCATTCTTTCAAAATTTCGAGAACTAGTTCGTAGTTTAGGGTGTTTTTCAGAAACTTCACATTCAAAGTATGTAAGTCCAAGAGATAGACGTTATATGTACACATATAATTGTTGGTATAGACATGCTACAATATTTCAAAATACTGATTATTAATTCTCGATGATTTGTATGACAATTCTCATTACAAGATGCAGATGAGTAAATGATGGGGTTTTGATAAATATAATGATTTTTCAGAAAGTCAAAGATCAGTGAAGTTGTTGGTAACTTTATTGCTAATGTGATGGAACATAAACGGTTCCCCAGTAACGATGGTGAAAGGGCAACGTATATATCAAGGTTATAATAAGGCTATTTCGACTGAAGAATCGAAGTTGACTTGCTGGAGCTGTGACAAAACTGACCTACTTTTGTAAAGGGATTGCAAAGTTATTTTAGCTAATAAATGTCAAAGGGTATAACACGGATACGTGTTAGACTTTGACTTTGGTTTCGAGGGTTTTTCAGGTACAAGACTGCGGTAACATATGGTTGGATCATCATCTCGATTGTTCATTATTTGAAGTATCTTCAGGAATTTCGAAGGGTTTGAACACAGATTATAATCGTTAATATACATATGATGTTCTAGCACAATTTTGAAGTCAAAGTATAACTTTGAAAGATGTAGAGATTTAAGAGTGATGTCTCCTATTAAGTCTCGACTTGGATTTTGATTAGAATATGAAATTGAATTTGAATGAGAACGGTTATTTTGATTTCTATGACGGAATGTATATTGTTATGAAAATAGTGAGTATAGTTGATGATTGCTGGATCAGATTCGAAGAATGTAACATATTAATTATGAATTTATATATCTCTCGGGTATTACCTACCCGTAAAAAAAAAAATTCACAAGTAACATTTTTGTACAAATGAATTTTATTACAGTCTCTATGAAAATATATATGTATGTATATTTTCTTCAGATGTAATGTAGATTTAATGAGTTAATATTAAATTAAACTCATTTGATTTTCGGCTGGAGCTAGAAATGAATAATCTCTATCATTAGAGATTACATAATCTTCACAGAGTATTTCACTATTGTGATCAATATTTCATTATTTATTCTTATTGATATTTCCTCAGTGAATTAGGTTGATGCTTATAGAACTCTTGCTAACCTCGCAAGGTACGAATGATGTTATTTGAAAAGTTTCGAGTACATCGATGATGAAAGTGTAAAATTAAACATATATTTGAACAATACACTTGATTTATTATGAATTTGAATTTATTGTATTGAGACAGAGATTACAGTTAACGATGGTTATGTTGTGGACGAAGGACATACATCATTGCATATTAATAATATGAATCAACCGAGTAGTTAAGATTCACACATAATAGCTTAGTACGGAAAGATTTATTATGGTTTCAAAATTTGTATATATAAGATATACATGTAAATTTTTTAGAGGAATGGGTTAATAATTCATAACTCGTTGATACAATATATGTGTTGTTGATTAGTGATATGTCTACGGTGATTCTTGAACTGGCGGTACTCGTGATGTTATAGGTGCTGCTAATGCTGATGATGCTGACAGTACAGACTGTGCTGGTGATGCTGACGGTACTGTTGATGTTGCTGGTTAAACAAGTCTAGCTTGTAAATCACACACCATTCTTGTCAGGGTTGCTACTCTTCCTTCTATCATTTTGGTTCATTCATCTGATTTATGGTTAGGGCTAGAATATATAATCTCTAAGACTTTAGAGATTACATAATCTCCGTAGAATATTTCTCCGATGAAGTTATGAATTTATATTTCATTGTTGTGGTATTCCTTGGTATCTACAGTGTGTATGATGTCGATGCTCGTAGGACAGATTATGAAGTTGAGGTTTGCAAAGCGGTTATTGTTGGTGGTGGTAATGGTACTGTTGGCGTTGATGATGGTGGTACCGTTTATGCTGCTGGTGCTGCAGGTGTTTGTAACCTTTGCACCATATTTTCCAAAGCCACTACCCGAGCGCGAAGCTCCTTGACTTCTTCTATTACACTGGGGTGATTGTCGGTTCGGAGGAGCGGATAAATAAAATCTAGAATTTGATGTAGTATATAATCATGACGAGATACTCTGGAAATGAGAGAGAAAATGGTGTTTCGGACAGGTTCGCCGGTAAGTGCTTCCGGTTCTTCGTCAAGAGGGCAATGTGGTGGATGGAAGGGATCACCTTCTTCTTATCTCCAATGATTGAGGAGGCTATAAATCCATCCCCAATTCATTCAGAATAGATGATGGCTGATTAGTTGATCCATTCCGGTCACACTGCTTTCGGAGCTTGAGTGGGATTCCATTTCGGAATTCGAGGGACTTGAACTGATGACGAACTCCATTTCGTACGATTGAATAAAGGATTTTTCGATATGAAATGATTTTCTGGCTATCGGATGGTATCCTAATTACATAGAATATCTATATATATAGCAAAAGATTTCATAGATTACGGAGGAATTTACGGGATATGTCAGGCAAAATTTACAGTAACAGATACGCTAAGATATGAATTAGCAGATACGCTAAGATATGAATTTTGTCTGTACACTATTCATGCAATCAATGCAATAAGATGTGTCTAGACTAAGAATGATAAGCAGGCAATTCCCGACAAAAATGATAAGCAAAACTTTTGACATGCAGAACGGTCGAAGTCCAAACTCACTAATGCATCCTAACAACTATCAGTTAGACACACTAATGCAGACCTGGTTCGCTAAGACCACCGCTCTGATACCACATGAGCCAACCCGTCCTAATCCAAAAGGACAAATACAATAACATATGATTACATTGCGAGGTATTTGACCTCTATATGATACATTTTACAAACATTGCATTCATTTTAAAAGAAAAACTTTCATTTCATCGAAAGTTGACAGGCATGCATACCATTTCATAATATCCAACTATAAATGACCTAATCTGTCATTTGATTAATCATAATCTTTATTGAACTCAATGACTTGAATGCAACGTCTTTTGAAATATGCCATGAATGACTCCAAGTAATATCTCTAAAATGAGCAAATGCACAGCGGAAGACTTCTTTCCAACCTGAGAATAAACATGCTTAAAAGTGTCAACCAAAAGGTTGGTGAGTTCATTAGTTTATCATAATCAATCATTTCCATAATTTTAATAGACCACAAGATTTCATTTTTTATAAACATAATCCTCAAGCAGAATCCTCTCATCTGCATTAAGGTAAAATCATTCATATGGTGAACACCTGGTAACCGACATTAACAAGATGCATATAGAATATCCCCAAAATAGAATCCTCTCGTCTGTATAATAATAAGTCGAAGTACTAAAGCATCCGTACCTCAGATGGGGTTTGTTAGGCCCATAGATCTATATTTTAGATTCGCGTCAATTAGGGGTACTGTTCCCTAATTCTTAGGTTACCAAGCTAAAAAGGGGCATATTCGATTCGATAATCCAACCATAGAAAGTAGTTTCGATTACTTGTATCTATTTTTTAAAACATTTATAAAAGCAGCGCATGTATTCTCAGTCTCAAAAATATATATTGCAAAAGCATTTAAAAAGGGAGCAAATGAAACTCACAATATTGCATTTCGTAGTAACAATGCATATGTCATCATTGAACAAGTGTAAGGTTGGCCTCGGATTCACGAACCAAAATTAAGTATATATATATTTGTATGTTGGTCAATATCTGATTAACAATTTAGGTTAAACCATAGTGTATCACAATCCTAATGCTCGAGACTAATATGCAAAAGTCAACAAAAGTCAACTCGACCAAAATGACTTCCAAGATCTATTCATGATTATTATATAACTTACATATAGTCGTTTTATATATTTAAATATTTTTAACAGATTTTATTAGAGTAAAATATAATTCATTTATTAATAAATAAAATTTTATATAAAAAATGCCTTTATATATCTTAAGTAATAAAATTTATAAAGTTCATTTAATATCATAAAAATAATATGATAAGTATTATTAATGTAATTATTTTACATGTAGAAAAATATCTTTGTATCACATATTTATTTGATAAAATAATATCGATAATAATAATAGTAAATAAAAGTTGTATTATTTTGTAATAATAATTATTATTATTCTACTAATAATAATAACAATATTTATATTTATGAAAAATGGTATTATGATAAAATGATAATTCTTATTAATAATAATAATGAAATTTTATATTAACAATGATATTCCTATTAAAAATAATAATTTTTGTAAAAATGATAGTTTTAATATTAATAATACTTTTAATAATAATAATAGTGATAAAAATAATGAAAAACGATAATTTTATCTAAGTCAATACCTTACGATATTTTAAATTTCATCATGATACCCATACTCATTATTTCCAAATCGATTTGTTTAATAGCTTTTAATCGTCTTTTATATCGCGTTCATATTAATGATAATAATAGTAATCATAATAATTAGGTGTTACTAATATTAGTTTTAATTATAATAATACTAATAATAATAAATATTATGATAATATTAATAATAATACTAATTATAACTTTAACGAAATTAACGATAGTAAAAGTAACAATTTTTAATGATAATACCTTTTATTGATAATAATAATAATAATAATAATAATAATAATAATAATAATAATAATAATAATAATAATTAAATAAAAACTATAACGACGATAATAACGACGATAATAATAATCATTTTTTTAATAATAATACAAAAATTCAATTGACTATAACTTCAAATCCGTTCATCGAAACCATTCGATATCTAAATGAAAAGTTCTTAATTTTTCGCTAGATTTTCAACGACATGCATATCTTATACCTTATTTCAACTGCATATATAACTAGTTCATAATCTATCGTCAACTATTTAATGACAATATTAAATATACAAGCATGCATAATTCTATATACTCGAGCACTAGTCAGGGATGCACTATTAATATATAAAAGTTGAGTTATGAGTGCTCACATATCAATATTGAGATTCAATATTGCAGGAAAGGTACGTAGACGCAATGGAGACGATAAACACTAGGTTGACCTCACGAGCATACCCTCGAACCATACCTATAACCTCCATTGTTATAACCTATAATTTTCTTAGTCCTATCCCGCTCGCAAAACATGTTTTGAAATAGCTCGCTCATGACCTCGTCGTAGTATTTTATGTATAATAATACTAATAATAATACTCCTAACCATAAGATTAATAATAATATTAATCTTAATACTAATAATAATAATATTAATAATTTAAATAAAATACATATCATACGGAGTAATATAGATTAGAAAGAAAAGAATTGTGAATTAGAAACTGAGAACGATCGAGCTTATAAGCATCCTTGCCCACCTAACCACCTCATGCAATCGCATGAGGCTTGTATGTTATGCTCTTGCAATCGCATGAGCCTTCATGTGCAGCTCAATCACATTGTTTCTTATGCCGACACTTTTTTAAATATTATTATATATAAATTAATATTTAATCTATATAATTAATTATATATTATATTTAATTTACGTGCATGGTAAAAATGTAATTTTTGTTCCAAAGTCTCGTACGTTGTCACTCGACTAGTGTCTCGGTTTCGGTTTCTCGAGCGCATGTTCGTACGTTTAGAAAACTAGCACTTTACGTTACGCGACGTGTACCTTTAATAATAATTAGACTTTAATCAATGAAATCCAATCCCATTCAAAGTGTAACTTATTCATTTGAGTGTTTGGGTCATTTGCTTCTATAAATCCTCATCTCGTTATATATACATATTATCGAAACGTTTTTTGACTAAGTTAAAATAAATAAATAAATAAATATATATATATATATATATATATATATATATATATATATATATATATATATATATATTCATTTCGAAATATAAATTTGGAGTATTTATTTAACAATATATAATATATAGTTTTTCAAAACTAATGATACTCAAAACATATATATCCTAAAATTGTTTAAATAACAAGAAATATTATTTCGTAACATTTGTATTTTTTTTTTAAAGTTTATAATTGATATACTTCATTTATATACAAACGTTTACAAAGACATTTTAATAATCAAATTATTTATATTCAAAATCATTTTAAGGTAAAACATCGATTTACTCCACTTGTCGATATCCATTTTCTAAGTTATTTATATTCCCTAATTTCACTTTCACATTAAATAATATAAAAACTAAATTGTTATTTTAACAAAATTCACGAGTGAAATGTAGTAGAACATGTATTGGAAATCAAACAAGAATCCCTACTAACTTTTGTCTAATTCTTGTTAAGTGACACTTTGTTCTTACCTGTAATCACTTTACCATTTATTCCGGATACCGTTAAAAAAGAAAGGGTTTCCTAAATCAAAGTGGACCTCTCAACAAAGACTCGTAATCGTATCCCAATGTAACTTGGTAAACTAATCATTTAATATTATCTTTTAATTTCCATCGATAAACATATATTGAAACTAATACGTTTATGTAAAGTATTATTTATCAAATACTTTGTTAACGTTTTCAAGTCATATAATAATTTCATAACTAATTTTCATATCAACCAAACCATTAAATGTTTTATTAATATTTATCAATTTAATAATCACACATATGTATATATTCATGCATATCTATTTGCACATAATTGTTCATGAATCATCGAGAGCAGTTGAAGGGTAAATGAATATATGAACACAGTTCAAAGTTTTAGAGATTTCAACATTACTGACTTTGCTTATGGTGTTGAAAACATATAAAGATCAAGTTTAAATTTGTTCGAAAATTTTCGGGTTGTCACAGATGGCAGATTTGTCTCAAGGTTTTGGGAAATGTTACAACAAGCATTGGGGAGTCGTGTAGACATGAGTACTGGCTATCGTCCACAAACTGATGGGTAAAGTGAAAGGATAATACAGACCCTTGAAGACATGCTACGAGCATGTGTTATTGATTTTGGAAACAGTTGGGATCGACATCTACCGTTAGCAGAATTTTCCTACAACAACAGTTACCACTCGAGTATCGAGATGGCACTGTATGAGGCACTTTATGGTAGAAAGAGCAGGTATCTGATCTGTTGAAGTGAAGTTAGGGATAGACAAATTACGGGTCCAGAGATAATACAAGAAACTACCGAGAAAATCATTCAAATTCAACAACGATTGAAAACCGCCCAAAGTCGACAAAAGAGCTACGCGGACATTAAAAGAAAAGATATAGAATTTGAAGTTGGAGAGATGGTCATGCTTAAGGTTTCACCTTGGAAAGGCGTTGTTCAATTTGGTAAACGGGGGAAACTAAATCCAAGGTACATTGGACCATTCAAGATTATTGATCGTGTCGGACCAGTAGCTTACCGACATGAGTTACCACAACAACTCGCGGGTGTACATAACACCTTCTACGTCTCGAATTTGAAGAAATGCTTTGCTAAAGAAGTTCTCACCATTCCATTAGCTGAGATTACAATTAACAAAAAACTACAATTCATTGAAGAACCCGTCGAAATAATGGATCGTGAGGTTAAAAGACTTAAGCAAAACAAGATACCAATTGTTAAGGTTCGAAGGAATGCTCGTAGAGGACCCGAGTTCACCTGGGAGCGTGAAGATCATTTGAAGCTGAAATACCCGAACCTATTTGCAGAAGATGCGTCACGACCTTCAACTTCTTAAAATTTCGGGACGAAATTTATTTAACGGGTAGGTATTGTAGTGTCCCTAAATTTTCCATGATTATATATTAAATAAAAACTATATTTGCATGATTAAATGTTTCCAACATGTTAAGCAATCAAACTTGTTAAGACTTGATTAATTGAAATGAGTTTATGTAGACAATTGACCACCCCGTTTGCATGATGATTCACGAACGTCATAACTTGTGATAATTATATAATCGTTTTATTTTTTATATGATGTAAGTTTTTATTATATATATATATATATATATATATATATATATATATATATATATATATATATATATATATATATATATATATATATATATATATATATATATAAAGAAATACAATTAAATCAAAGATGTACAACTAAAACACTATTTGCTACAGTAAAACACTATTTGCTACAGTAAAACACTATTTGCTACAGTAAATTTTCGCTTTACTACAGCAAAATACTATTCACTACAATGAAATACTATTTGCTACAGTAAACACTATTTACTACAGTACACTATTTACTCGTATTCAATTCGTATTCGTACTCGTACAATACATAACTTCTAAATGTATATACTATTGGAATATACACTTCAATGATCAGCTCTTAGCAGCCTTAATGAGTCACCTAAACATGTGGGAATCATCATTTGGCAACTAGCATGAAATATGTAACAAAAATATAAACTAATGTAACCTTATATTCAAGGGTAGGATCACGTTTTTCTTCACCAACCATAACTTCATGACCCATCCTAATCCATCTGGACGAATACATTACACTTGGTTACATCGCGAGACACTTGACCTCTATATGAAACATTTTACAAACATTGCATTCATTTTTAAAAGACAAACTTTCATTACATCAAAAGTTGACGGCATGCATACCATTTCATAATATATCCAATTTATAAATGACTTAGTAATAATCTTGATGAACTTGACGACTCGAATGCAACGTCTTTTGAAATATGTCATGAATGACTCCAAGTAATATCTCTAATATGAGCAAATGCACAGCTAAAGATTTCTTTCGTACCTGAGAATAAAAATACTTTCAAGTTTCAACCAAAAGGTTAGTGAGTTCATTAGTTTATCATAAACAATCAATTTCAAAAATATAATAGACCACAAGATTTTCATTTCCATTTCTCATAAACATAATCTCATATCAGGCATTTCGCACGGCATAGAGATAAAAATCATTCATATGGTGAACGCTTGATAACCAAACTAACAGGATGCATATAGAATATCCCCATCATTCTGGGACTCTCATCGGACATGATAATCGAAGTACTAAAGCATTCCTAACCCGAATGGGACATGTCAAGGTCCATAGATCTATCTTTAGGATTCGCGTCAATTAGGGGCCATTTCCCTAATTCTTAGGCTACCAAGCTAAAAAGGGGCATATTCGATTTCGATAATCCAACCATAGAATGTAGTTTCGATTACTTGTGTCTATTTCGTAAAACATTTATAAAAGCAGCGCATGTATTCTCAGTCCCAAAAATATATATTGCAAAAGCATTTAAAAAGGGAGCAAATGAAACTCACTATACTGTATTTTGTAGTAAAAATACATATAACGGTATTGAACAACTGAACAATGCAGGGTTGACCTCGGATTCACGAACCTATATCATCCATATATGTATTAATACATATACTTGTGATCGAATAAATACATATATATAAATTTATTAATTATATCCTTTTTATATTAATAACATATATATGTTTCTTATATATTCATTTTGTATATGAAAATATTGATTTTAGTTATGTTATATGTATTAAATATATTTTATATATATATATATATTATTTGTTTGTTACTAATAGTAATTATAATGATACAAAAGTTATATTACCATTGATAAAAATAATAATAATACTTGATATTACTAAACAAAGTAATAATGTTAATAATAATTATATTAATAATAAATATAGTAATATTAATAATAATACTTGTAAAAATATCAATTTTTCTGTTACCGATAGTTATGATAATAATAATAATAACTATAATCATGATAGTAATTATAATATATCTATATATTTTAGTTATAATGATAATAATAATGATACTTCGTTTAAAAGTTCTTAACCATGATTATTCTTATATCATAATTATTTTCATGTTCAATTTCGAGTTCAAATTATATCCTATGATATGATTATTGATCATCTTCTTATGAAAAGCATCTTCGTAACACATCTATTAACCTTATAATCATGTTCTAATTTTTACACATTTTATAATCTTTTATGACATGACACATAGTTTTTAATTATATTCGTAACCATTTCCTAATATTTATAATAGTAGTAATAATAACCTTAACATTAATATTAATGATGATAGTAATTATAATAATAATAACAATAATAATAATAATAATAATAATAATAATAATAATAATAATAATAATAATAATAATAATAATAATAATAATAATAATAATAATAATAATAATAATAATAATAATAATAATAATACTTATGATAATAATTTTTGGTAATAACAATAATAATATCATCATTGTAATTATAATTACGATAATAATCATAAATGGTAATTACTACTTTTATTAGAAAAAATAATAATACTAATAACTATAATACTAGTAACAATATTAATAACAATAATAATAACAATAATAATAATAATAATAATAATAATAATAATAATAATAATAATAATAATAATAATAATAATAATAATAATAATAATGAAATTGAAAATTTAAAAGTGTATACCCTCTTTTAAAGCTTTTTCAAAAATATTTGTCCATGACGGGACTCGAACCCGCGACCACTCGCCCACTCGCAACACCCTCTACCATTCATCCAATCCTGTTTTTTTCCTGAATTTCTATCTCCCTTTATAACTTAAATCGTTTCTTTTTCTGTTATCCTTCCCCTTCACCAAAAAAACTAGTCGGCCAAAATTATCATTTTCATCAGATGAATTTCTAATCAAGATTCAATCCATGAAATTGGTTTATAAATAACCTGACTTTCATACATTTGCTAAATTCAACAATAAAAAAAAATAAACAGAAAGACAGCATACGCTGTTCATCGTGGTATAAAAAAAATTTTATTTTTGAAATACAAAACATTTTACAAAATTGTTACAACATAAAATAAGTTTCAACTGATCTATAATAACTTTTTAAAACATTAATTTTGATAGAAACTATCTGTAACATTTCAATTTAATTGATGAACACTGGTTTGACTTTTAGAAAAATAAAGTTTGACTTCGAAATTAGAACTCAATTTGAATAATTAGAGTTTGAAACCTTGCAGAAAGATTCATTATTGGATTCCTAAACTATCTGCATTTTTAGATTTTGACAAAAATTTCGAATTCGCATATTGACTGAAAAAGTAAGCGTACAGAGGTGTTTAAGGGTTTCTTGGATTTTTGGGTTTGATTTTCTTTAGCAAACACTAATGATACAATATAATATGTATGTAAAAGTGATAGTAATGTTCTTAATCGACTATCTGGTATAGAAATATAATGAAATCGAATTTGTAGTGTTGTGAGGGTGGTCGACAAGATTATACAGGAAACAAGGAAATTGCAGAAAAAAAATAAAAAGACACGATTGTGATGGGTACAGAATTCGATTCAGTATTTGTTTAATATCTATCTATTTACTTTTAACTGGAATTATAAAATCAGATGTTGATTTTTATTGAATGATGAACGTTTTTATATTTTATTTATAAGATTAATAATTATTGATAAACTTAAATAATAATAACAATACAATTAATAATATTATAAATAATAAAAATACTAATAATAACGATAGAAATAATAATAATATTAATTATCAGACTAATGCTAATAGTAAGAATGATATCAATTTTAAGGATACTTATTACTAATATAAATAACAAGAATAAAGATATTTAATTAAAATAAAGTTAATAATAATATTAATAATGATAATAATAACATTAATGATAATAACTTGTATTATTTTATAATAATAATCACAAGGATAACTATAGTAATAATAATTGTTAATGATAAAGTAATAATAATCTTATTATAACAAATATATTTTTATTTATATAATATTAATTATGTAATATCATGTAATATAATATATAGTAACTTTTATTGATTCTTTATTATTTACTTTTATACATATTATGATATGTATAATAATTATACATAGATCTCATATGTCTTTATATATAGACTCTTTTTAAATTGTTCATAATTATTTTGTATCTTATTTTACATGTCTAATTCTATTGTTTAAATTATATTTTATAATTTCAAATTATTACATATATTTATATTTATATATATATATATATATATATATATATATATATATACATATTTATTTACAAACAATTGATCGTGAATCATCGAAAATGGTCGAAGGTCAAATGGTTTCATAAAATAGTTCAAAAATTTTGAAATTCAATTTAATATCCTTTGCTTATCGTGTCGAAAACATATTAAGATTAAGTTTAAATTTGGTCGGAAATTTCTGGGTCGTCACAGTACCTACCCATTAAAGAAATTTCGTCCCGAAATTTGCGTGAGGTGGTCATGGATAATAATAAAAATATTTTCATGACGAATATTAGTTGATAAATAGAGTTTTATCATTATTGACTAATATAGATAAAACAATTCAATTATGTGAAGTATACGAGGGAAGCTGTCATAAAAGATTGAGATAGAGATTTAACTTTTGACGTAGTCACGGTGGATTTCCAGAATTTAAGGTATTTAAAAGAAAATCTTTGGAAATCTATAAGATTTGATTCTTCGGCGAGTAAGGAAATTAAGATTACTATAATTAAATACGTTGATCTGCCACTCTGTCTGATATTCCCATTATAGATTAAACTTTTTCCATTCCATTATCTTCACCATTCCTATACTTTCTTTCTTAGTTCATACATCCAAAAGATTGTGAAAAATGCTTAATCCAGTTCTAATCCTTGATATTTTCCTAATTATCATTTCTGTCATCCTTCTTTTCAATCTTCCACCAGAAAATCTGTTTACTTTTACTATTACCTTAGGGTGATACTATTCTTAATTCTACCGTGTCTTTATATTGCTATTCATATTAATATCCACGGTTTGAAATTTTTAGGTTGTTATTGGGTTTTATATCTTCCCTTATATTTCGATGTCCCTGCTCCTGTCTCCTATAATCATTGTCATCCACAGTTAATGCTCTCTCCTATTTGCTGCGATTTATACCTCCATTTACACCTCGAAGCTTTATGCTATGTTTTCTCTTCTATCCATTAAGCACCGCATGTAATGATCCAGAATTCGCAGATATGAATTTTGGAATAAACATAGTTAATGTTCTAAGAAGGAAATTGTAATGACACGATCTGATTGGTTATATTACCAAAATTCAAGAGAAAAGATAGAACTGTCAAGAAAATATGTTCTTGATGTATTTATAGATTAGATAGAATGTAAGAGTCGTGTAACATGGAACATGATGACGTTATGGTCTGTGAATCATCCCATTTCATTAGAACTCAGCATGACTTACTGTAATATAATCACGTTGATCAAGTGTCATTATATTATACTAACTCATGCATCAGTTTCCAACACTACTTCAAAACATTTATAATTCAAATTCGAAGATTTACAGAATAAAGAAACTAAAACAGTTTCCTTTTATGAGATAACACAGATAGCGTGGAGAGATAATTAATATCGGACGAGAATATTTATGAAGATATCTTTAGAAATATTAAGGATATTTATAAAGAGAGATACAATAATATCTTATAATTCTACAATCAAAATGTGATGAAGAAATTCATTCACAATGATTTAGAACATTTACGGAACAGGGTATTCGCTAAAGATTTCATCAGAAATAGAATCATCCAGATTCTTTGAAGGTAGATTTAGTCTTTGTGATTTGTCCACAGCCTCCTTCATGGTTTGCTCAATCTGTTTTTTTTTCCAGTACAAATTTTCCATTGAGTGTTTCCAACACTCCATTCTTTATCATTAAACTTTTGACTGTTAAGGCAGTCTTCAGTTTTTACTGCTTCATCAGCTTTTCAAAGTTCAATGTATTGATTCATAGGTTGGGTGCTTTTCAGAAATTTCAGAATGGAAGATCATAATTCTAGGAGATAAATGTTATATGTATACATATAATTGTTGATGTAGAAATGCTGCTAGATTCAAAATACTAATTATTGGTTTCTAGTAATTGGTATGACAATTCTCATTACAATATGCGGATGGGTACATGATGAGGTTCCGATAAATGTAATGATTTTTCGGAAAGTCAAAGATCAATGAAGCTGATGGTAAGTTTACTGCTAATGTGGTGGGATATAAACGATTCCCCGGTAACGATAACGAAAGGCGACTTATATAACAAGGTTATAATAAGGCTAATTCGACTGAAAAGTCGAAGTTGACTTCCTAAAGCTGTGACAAAATCAGGTACTTTGGAAAGGAATTGCAAAGTTATTTTCGGTAATAACATCGCCAAAGGAGCTAGCACAGATACGTGTTAAACGTTTATTCAGGTTTCGAGTGTTTTCAGGTGCACAACTTATATGCATCAATCTTTTTTCTTCCATAGATGAAGTGCGATTGGTTCATCCTCTCGATTGAGAGGTTTTCAAGAATTATGAAAAGTTTGTATACAGATTTGAATTGTCAAGATACAAATGAGGTTTAAGATGAAATCAAGTGGCAAACTTGAAGAATTGTTTAGTTTCATATGTTATAGTAAATATTTTAATTCATTTTAATTGTCCAATGTTGGTAGTCCATAGTTGATAGTCCACAGTTAGAAGTTTAATAATTTAATATATAATATTCGAATTAATTAATATGTATCGTGACCCGTTGTAACATCCTCCCAATAGGGTCTGGAAGGAACGTCACTATTATCAAAACATACCAACATATTATAATAAACGAGAACAATACTAAATGATGAATTTAACTTTAATGAGTACGCAGCGGAAAATGAAATGTCGTTACAATGACAGGAATAACAATATCGTAAATGTTCACATGCAGAAGTAATAAATGCGATATCTCTTGATCCTATGTCCAAGTAGCATCATATAAGCAGTAAGTATAAGAGCTTGAATCAAACAGCACCTGAGACAAAACATGCTAAAGTGTCAACCAAAAAGGTTGAGTGAAGTTCATAGGTTTAACAAAAAGTTTGTCGTTGTTTTAGACCACAAGATTTAGTTTGTAAAGTTGATCTCCCGCAGGATCAAAAAGTTATGCCAATGCGTGATATTTAGACTAAACGTTCAAGTTTGCCCCATGACAAGTTGTGTCTGTCCTTGTCAGTTTAATTTCATTATTAAGTAATACAATGACTTGGTTAAATGTATCGGGGACGTTACTCCTGATAGGCCTACCCCAATAATTAAGCATGCTGCAGCAATTAAAAATATTTCTGTAGGGACTTAGTCAGACATAGCCGGGTATAGCATAGTTTAACAGTTTGGTACTTGTGTCTAAAGTGTAAAAAGTAAAAATAGCATGTGTCTCACCCCAAGTAAAAGTAAGTAAGTTTGCTAGCAATTAAAGAGGGGCTATGAATTCACCTTAGTAAGTAGAGAGAGAGTTATTCCTCGGAATCAAGAGTTGAACGAGTGAGCAGGAAAGTCAACCTATTGACATTTAAGAGTAGTTAAGTGTTTTGCCCATGTTTAAGTTTAAGTATGTGTTTAAGTATAGTTTGTTTTACTAAGTTTCTATTCCTAGTAAGTTACTATTTTTATAAAGTTTCAATTTTTAGAAAGTTTCTTATTTTACTAAGTTTCTATGACTAGAGAGTTTCTACTTTTATCAGTGTTTTCCATTTTAGGATACTTGTCGTATTAGATAAGCTTCCAATCATCCCTTTCCCTTCGAATGCCTAATTTAGATCTAGGGGCTTGAGCCATAGGACCCTTTAAATCGGAAATCCAAACCCTCTGCCTAGAATCTCATAGAAACCATTCGTCAAGAAAGTTCGAAGATCTATACATCTCTAATACATATCCCAAAATGTTTTTATGTTACAATATAAGTAGTAGGTTATAGGTGCTAGTAATAGTAATAGTGTATACATGTTATTTATTTTATTTTTAATTACATATAATTTATAACATTATTTACATATTTCGGTAAAAATAATAACCGAAGTAAAAAGTAAAAAGTAAAAAGTAAAAAGTAAAAAGTAAAAAAAATAAAAAGTAAGAAAAGAATACTTACTAGTAGTAATTCTTCAAAGAGAGAATGAGAGAAATTTTGGTATGAGTTTGAATGAAAAATGAGGGGTATTTATACTTGAAAAAATTAGGTAAAAAGAATAAAATAATTAAAAGAAAAAGAAATATTTAATTCTTAATGGGATTTTAAAATTAAAAAGTATTAAATGTTAGGTCATGGGATAATGCACAAAAGAAAATAATAAAAGTAGTTTTTTCATTACAATTTTTAATTAAAAATTAATTAATTAATTTATTTATTTATTTTTTGTATTTTTTTTATGTAAATAAACAAATTTATTTAATGTTTTTCCAAGAATATTTGTCAATAATATTTTATTTTATTTATTTTTATTTTTATTTAATTAATAAATACAAATTTTGCATAAAAATAATAAATAATTCGGTATTTTGTATTTTTAATAATAATTTTGATTTTAATTATTAAACTATAGCTTTAGTAAGTTTGTAAATATTATTACATTTATATATAATTGGATTTATTATATAGTTAAATATATAATACATTAACTAAATAATAAAAGTGATACAAAGTTTATATACTTAGTTAAATTATGTCAAATTATATAAATTAATAATATATTATTTATTTAAGCGTACATTGTTGACTAAAAATTACTATTCGGTCAATATTTAATTGTATATAACAACCCTTAATACATATAGTCAGACATATAACCCTAGGGTTAATTCAGAAATTTAGAAGTCGAAAAGTGAGGGTTGTTACAGTACCTCCACGTTAATAAAAACTTCGTCCCGAAGTTTTAGATAGACTTCTCGGATGCATCAGCGGTTGAGAAGAGATGGGGATATTTCTATTTCATTTGGTCTTCACGTTCCCAGGTATACTCGGGGCCACGTCGTGAATTCCAACGGATCTTAACAATAGGTATGGTGCTTTGTTTTAAGCGTTTAGCAGATCGGTCCATGACTTCTACGGGTTCCTCTATGAAGTGTATTTTATCATCAATGCGAATGTCATCTAAAGGAATAACGAGAGTGTCATCAGCGAGACACTTTTTAAGATTCGAGACATGAAATACGTCGTGTACGCTGCTAAGTTCAGCAGGTAATTCTAATCGATAAGCCACGGGTCCGATCCTTTCAGTAATTTTGAAGGGTCCAACAAAACGCGGACTTAGTTTGCTTCGTTTACCAAAACGAACGACGCCTTTCCAAGGGGATACTTTCAACATGACTTTGTCACCAACTTGGAATTCGAAATCTTTCCGACCTTTATTAGCATAGCTCTTCGGTTGACTGCGGGCAGTTTCTATTCGTTTCTTAATCTGAACTATCTTTTCGGTTGTCTCGTGTATGATTTCAGGACCAGTTAACTGTCTGTCCTCTAATTCATCCCAACACAGTGGGGATCTACATTTTCGTCCGTATAAGGCCTCAAAAGGTGCAGCCTTAATACTTGAGTGGTAACTATTATTGTAAGAGAATTCAACCAAAGGCAAATGTCTATCCCAGCCTTTGCCGAAGTCGATAACACAAGCGCGAAGCATATCTTCCAATGTTTGAATGGTTCGTTCACTTTGACCATCGGTTTGCTGATGATAAGCAGTACTCATGTCGAGTTGAGTTCCAAGAGCAGATTGTAAGGATTTCCAGAATCTAGAAGTGAATCTACTGTCGCGATCGGATATGATTGATATAGGAACACCATGACGAGAGACAATTTCTTTGATATACAGTTGTGACAATCTCTCCATCTTGTCGGTCTCCTTGATCGGTAAAAAATGAGTAGATTTAGTAAGACGATCTACTATGACCCATATAGTATCATTGCCACTAGAAGTCTTGGGTAATTTAGTAATATAGTCCATAGCGATACATTCCCACTTCCACTTCGGAATATCGGGTTGTGTCAACAGACCAGAAGGCTTTTGATGTTCAGCCTTGACTTTCAAACAAGTGAGACACTTACTAACATAAGTAGCAATGTCGGCTTTCATATTAGGCCACAAGTAGAATTCCTTCACATCATGGTACATCTTACTGGAACCCGTATGAATAGAATACCTAGTCTTATGCGCTTCATCCAAGACTAGTTCACGGAGATTACCGAAGCGAGGAATCCAAATTCTGTTGCCAAAGTACCGTGTACCATTAGCTTTCACTTGGAGTTGGTTCTCGAAACCGATAGGTCCTTCACCTTCGATAAAGTGTTGGTTTAATAGCTTCCAGTTGAGCTTCGCATATTCGTGATATAAGATTTTATTTGATTTTCAGGTTTAAGGAACGAACACGTTTAACATCGTCTTTTCAACTAAGGGCATCGGCAACTGAAATGTCCCGTTCTTATTGATTAAAAACGTTCCATATTAATTGATTTCGTTGCGAGGTTTTGACCTCTATATGAGACGTTTTTCAAAGACTGCATTCATTTTAAAACAAACCATAACCTTTATTTCATCAATAAAGGTTTAAAAAGCTTTACGTAGATTATCAAATAATGATAATCTAAAATATCCTGTTTACACACGACCATTACATAATGGTTTACAATACAAATATGTTACAACAAAATAAGTTTCTTGAATGCAGTTTTTACACAATATCATACAAGCATGGACTCCAAATCTCGTCCTTATTTAAGTATGCGACAGCGGAAGCTCTTAATAATCACCTGAGAATAAACATGCTTAAAACGTCAACAAAAATGTTGGTGAGTTATAGGTTTAGCCTATATATATCAAATCATAATAATAGACCACAAGATTTCATATTTCAATACACATCCCATACATAGAGATAAAAATCATTCATATGGTGAACACCTGGTAACCGACATTAACAAGATGCATATATATAAGAATATCCCCATCATTCCGGGACACCCTTCGGATATGATATAAATTTCGAAGTACTAAAGCATCCGGTACTTTGGATGGGGTTTGTTAGACCCAATAGATCTATCTTTAGGATTCGCGTCAATTAGGGTGTCTGTTCCCTAATTCTTAGATTACCAGACTTAATAAAAAGGGGCATATTCGATTTCAATAATTCAACCATAGAATGTAGTTTCACGTACTTGTGTCTATTTTGTAAATCATTTATAAAACCTGCATGTATTCTCATCCCAAAAATATTAGATTTTAAAAGTGGGACTATAACTCACTTTCACAGATTTTTACTTCGTCGGGAAGTAAGACTTGGCCACTGGTTGATTCACGAACCTATAACAATATATACATATATATCAAAGTATGTTTAAAATATATTTACAACACTTTTAATATATTTTGATGTTTTAAGTTTATTAAGTCAGCTGTCCTCGTTAGTAACCTACAACTAGTTGTCCACAGTTAGATGTAAAGAAATAAATCGATAAATATTATCTTGAATCAATCCACGACCCAGTGTATACGTATCTCAGTATTGATCACAACTCAAACTATATATATTTTGGAATCAACCTCAACCCTGTATAGCTAACTCCAACATTCACATATAGAGTGTCTATGGTTGTTCCGAAATATATATAGATGTGTCGACATGATAGGTCGAAACATTGTATACGTGTCTATGGTATCTCAAGATTACATAATATACAATACAAGTTGATTAAGTTATGGTTGGAATAGATTTGTTACCAATTTTCACGTAGCTAAAATGAGAAAAATTATCCAATCTTGTTTTACCCATAACTTCTTCATTTTAAATCCGTTTTGAGTGAATCAAATTGCTATGGTTTCATATTGAACTCTATTTTATGAATATAAACAGAAAAGTATAGGTTTATAGTCGGAAAAATAAGTTACAAGTCGTTTTTGTAAAGGTAGTCATTTCAGTCGAAAGAACGACGTCTAGATGACCATTTTAGAAAACATACTTCCACTTTGAGTTTAACCATAATTTTTGGATATAGTTTCATGTTCATAATAAAAATCATTTTCTCAGAATAACAACTTTTAAATCAAAGTTTATCATAGTTTTTAATTAACTAACCCAAAACAGCCCGCGGTGTTACTACGACGGCGTAAATCCGGTTTTACGGTGTTTTTCGTGTTTCCAGGTTTTAAATCATTAAGTTAGCATATCATATAGATATTGAACATGTGTTTAGTTAATTTTAAAAGTCAAGTTAGAAGGATTAACTTTTATTTGCGAACAAGTTTAGAATTAACTAAACTATGTTCTAGTGATTACGAGTTTAAACCTTCGAATAAGATAGTTTTATATATATGAATCGAATGATGTTATGAACATCATTACTACCTCAAGTTTAGTAGGTAAACCTACTGGAAGTGACAAGAAATGATCTAGCTTCAAAGGATCTTGGATGGCTTGAAAGTTCTTGAAGTAGGATCATGACACAAAAACAAGTTCAAGTAAGATTTTTACTCGAATTAAGATAGTTTATAGTTATAGAAATTGAATCAAAGTTTGAATATGAATATTACCTTGAATAAGAAAGATAACCTACTGTATATAACAAAGGTTTCTTGATCTTAGATGATTACTTGGAATGGATTAGAAAGCTTGGAAGTAAATTAGTAAACTTGAAGGGATTTTTGAAGTGTTCTTGAAGTGTTCTTCCTATGATGATTATAGCTTGATTCTTGAAGTGATTTTTGATGAAGATGATGATTAACTACTGGAAAAATACGTTCATAATAGTGTGGGTGTGTTGAGAGAGAATTAGAAAGAGAATTGGAAGTGAAATGGAGTGAATGATGAGTGGTAATTGGTGAGTGGTGAGTGGGGTTAAAAGGAGTTCTAGTTAGTTGACTAGCTCATGGTAGAAGTTAAAATTGATTAGTCATACATGACATAATCAAGAGTGGAATCCCATGCTAGTTCTTATTGGTATATACTCATAGTAAGTACGTTTTGAAGCTGTGTATAATACGGGTAAGAATACGACTAGAATTCTTGATGAAAGAAAAGAATGGAAAAGTAACTGTAACCATTTTCGTTAAGTATGAGTGTTTTGATATATGTCTTGAAGTCTTCCAAAAGTATTTTAATACATCTAAATACACTACATGTATATACATTTTAACTGAGTCGTTAAGTCATCGTTAGTCGTTACATGTAAGTGTTGTTTTGAAACCTTTAAGTTAACGATCTCAATTAATGTTGTTAACCCATTGTTTATTATATCTAATGAGATGTTAAATTATTATATTATCATGATATTATGATATATTAATATATCTTAATATGATATATATACATTTAAATGTCGTTACAACGATAATCGTTACATATATGTCTCGTTTCGAAATCCTTAAGTTAGTAGTCTTGTTTATATGTATATAACTCATTATTAATATACTTATGGAGATACTTACTTATCATAATATCATGTTAACCATATGTATATCCATATATATATCGTCATATCGTTTTTACAAGTTTTAACGTTCGTGAATCGCCGGTCAACTTGGGTGGTCAATTGTCTATATGAAACATATTTCAATTAATCAAGTCTTAACAAGTTTGATTGCTTAACATGTTGGAAACATTTAATCATGTAAATATCAATCTCAATTAATATATATAAACATGGAAAAGTTCGGGTCACTACAGTACCTACCCGTTAAATAAATTTCGTCCCGAAATTTTAAGCTGTTGAAGGTGTTGACGAATCTTCTGGAAATAGATGCGGGTATTTCTTCTTCATCTGATCTTCACGCTCCCAGGTGAACTCGGGTCCTCTACCAGCATTCCATCGAACCTTAACAATTGGTATCTTGTTTTGCTTAAGTCTTTTATCCTCACGATCCATTATTTCGATGGGTTCTTCGATGAATTGGAGTTTTTCGTTGATTTGGATTTCATCTAACGGAATAGTGAGATCTTCTTTAGCAAAAAATTTCTTCAAATTCGATACGTGGAAAGTGTTATGTACAGCCGCGAGTTGTTGAGGTAACTCAAGTCGGTAAGCTACTGGTCCGACACGATCAATAATCTTGAATGGTCCAATATACCTTGGATTTAATTTCCCTCGTTTACCAAATCGAACAACGCCTTTCCAAGGTGCAACTTTAAGCATGACCATCTCTCCAATTTCAAATTCTATATCTTTTCTTTTAATGTCAGCGTAGCTCTTTTGTCGACTTTGGGCGGTTTTCAACCGTTGTTGAATTTGGATGATCTTCTCGGTAGTTTCTTGTATAATCTCCGGACCCGTAATCTGTCTATCCCCCACTTCACTCCAACAAATCGGAGACCTGCACTTTCTACCATAAAGTGCTTCAAACGGCGCCATCTCAATGCTTGAATGGTAGCTGTTGTTGTAGGAAAATTCTGCTAATGGTAGATGTCGATCCCAACTGTTTCCGAAATCAATAACACATGCTCGTAGCATGTCTTCAAGCGTTTGTATCGTCCTTTCGCTCTGCCCATCTGTTTGTGGATGATAGGCAGTACTCATGTCTAGACGAGTTCCTAATGCTTGCTGTAAAGTCTGCCAGAATCTTGAAATAAATCTGCCATCCCTATCAGAGATAATAGAGATTGGTATTCCATGTCTGGAGACGACTTCCTTCAGATACAGTCGTGCTAACTTCTCCATCTTGTCATCTTCTCTTATTGGCAGGAAGTGTGCTGATTTGGTGAGACGATCAACTATTACCCAAATAGTATCAAAACCACTTGCAGTCCTTGGCAATTTAGTGATGAAATCCATGGTAATGTTTTCCCATTTCCATTCTGGGATTTCGGGTTGTTGAAGTAGACCTGATGGTTTCTGATGCTCAGCTTTGACCTTAGAACACGTCAAACATTCTCCTACGTATTTAGCAACATCGGCTTTCATACCCGGCCACCAAAAATGTTTCTTGAGATCCTTGTACATCTTCCCCGTTCCAGGATGTATTGAGTATCTGGTTTTATGAGCTTCTCTAAGTACCATTTCTCTCATATCTCCAAATTTTGGTACCCAAATCCTTTCAGCCCTATACCGGGTTCCGTCTTCCTGAATATTAAGATGCTGTTCTGATCCTTTGGGTATTTCATCCTTTAAATTTCCTTCTTTTAAAACTCCTTGTTGCGCCTCCTTTATTTGAGTAGTAAGGTTATTATGAATCATTATATTCATAGATTTTACTCGAATGGGTTCTCTGTCCTTCCTGCTCAAGGCATCGGCTACCACATTTGCCTTCCCCGGATGGTAACGAATCTCAAAGTCGTAATCATTCAACAATTCAATCCACCTACGCTGCCTCATATTCAGTTGTTTCTGATTAAATATGTGTTGAAGACTTTTGTGGTCGGTATATATAATACGTTTAACCCCATATAAGTAGTGCCTCCAAGTCTTTAATGCAAAAACAACCGCGCCTAATTCCAAATCATGCGTCGTATAATTTTGCTCGTGAATCTTCAATTGTCTAGACGCATAAGCAATCACCTTCGTTCGTTGCATTAATACACAACCGAGACCTTGCTTTGATGCGTCACAATAAATCACAAAATCATCATTCCCTTCAGGCAATGACAATATAGGTGCCGTAGTTAGCTTTTTCTTCAATAACTGAAACGCTTTCTCTTGTTCATCCTTCCATTCAAATTTCTTCCCTTTATGCGTTAATGCAGTCAAGGGTTTTGCTATTCTGGAAAAGTCTTGGATGAACCTTCTGTAGTAACCAGCTAGTCCTAAAAATTGGCGTATGTGTTTCGGAGTTTTCGGGGTTTCCCACTTTTCAACAGTTTCTATCTTTGCCGGATCCACTTTAATACCTTCTTTGTTCACTATGTGACCGAGGAATTGAAATTCTTCCAACTAAAATGCACACTTTGAAAACTTAGCATACAATTCTTCCTTCCTCAATACTTCTAACACCTTTCTCAAATGTTCACCGTGTTCTTGGTCATTCTTTGAGTAAATAAGTATGTCATCAATGAAAACAATGACAAACTTGTCAAGGTATGGTCCACACACTCGGTTCATAAGGTCCATGAACACAGCTGGTGCATTAGTTAAACCAAACGGCATGACCATAAACTCGTAATGACCGTAACATGTTCTGAAAGCAGTCTTTGGAATATCATCTTCTTTCACCCGCATTTGATAATACCCGGAACGTAAGTCAATCTTTGAATAAACAGACGAGCCTTGTACTTGATCAAATAAGTCATCGATTCTCGGTAGTGGGTAGCGGTTCTTGATGGTAAGTTTGTTCAACTCTCGGTAGTCGATACACAACCTGAATGTACCATCTTTCTTCTTGACAAACAAAACAGGAGCTCCCCACGGTGATGTGCTTGGTCGAATGAAACCACGCTCTAAAAGTTCTTGTAATTGGCTTTGCAGTTCTTTCATCTCGCTGGGTGCGAGTCTGTAAGGAGCACGAGCTATTGGTGCAGCTCCTGGTACAAGATATATTTGAAATTCAACAGATCGATGTGGGGGTAATCCCGATAATTCTTTCGGAAATACATCGGGAAATTCTTTTGCAATGGGAACATCATTGATGCTCTTTTCTTCAGTTTGTACTTTCTCGACGTGTGCTAGAACAGCATAGCAACCTTTTCTTATTAGTTTTTGTGCCTTCAAATTACTAATAAGATGTAGCTTCGTGTTGCCCTTTTCTCCGTACACCATTAAGGGTTTTCCTTTTTCTCGTATAATGCGAATTGCATTTTTGTAACAGACGATCTCTGCTTTCACTTCTTTCAACCAGTTCATACCGATTATCACATCAAAACTCCCTAACTCTACTGGTATCAAATCAATCTTAAATGTTTCGCTAACCAGTTTAATTTCTCGATTCCGACATATATTATCTGCTGAAATTAATTTACCATTTGCTAATTCGAGTAAAAATTTACTATCCAAAGGCGTCAATGGACAACTTAATTTAGCACAAAAATCTCTACTCATATAGCTTCTATCCGCACCCGAATCAAATAAAACGTAAGCAGATTTATTGTCAATAAGAAACGTACCCGTAACAAGCTCCGGGTCTTCCTGTGCCTCTGCCGCATTAATATTGAAAACTCTTCCGCGACCTTGTCCATTCGTGTTCTCCTGGTTCGGGCAATTTCTAATAATGTGGCCCGGTTTTCCACATTTATAACAAACTACATTGGCATAACTTGCTCCGACACTACTTGCTCCGCCATTACTCGTTCCGACACCATTTGTTCCTTTCGTTCTATTAACCCCTGGTCCGTAGACCTCACACTTCGCCGCGCTATGACCATTTCTTTTACACTTGTTGCAAAATTTGGTGCAGAACCCCGAGTGATACTTTTCACACCTTTGGCATAGCTGCTTCTGATTGTTGTTGTTGTTGCGGTTATTATTGTTGTTGGGATGATTGTTGTAGTTGCTGTTGTTGTTGTTGTTGTTGTTGTTGGGCCGTTTGTTGTAGTTGCGATTGATGTTGCGATTGTTGGGATAATTGTTGCGATTATTGTTGTAATTGCTGTTGTTGTTGTATTGGTGATTCTTATCACCGTTTTCCTCCCACTTTCTTTTGACTTGCTTCACATTGGCCTCTTCAGCAGTCTGTTCTTTAATTCTTTCTTCAATCTGGTTCACTAGTTTGTGAGCCATTCTACATGCCTGTTGTATGGAGGCGGGCTCGTGTGAACTTATATCTTCTTGGATTCTTTCCGGTAATCCTTTCACAAACGCGTCGATCTTCTCTTCCTCATCTTCGAATGCTCCCGGACACAATAGGCACAATTCTGTGAATCGTCTTTCGTACGTGGTAATATCAAATCCTTGGGTTCGTAACCCTCTAAGTTATGTCTTGAGCTTATTGACCTCGGTTCTGGGACGGTACTTCTCGTTCATCAAGTGCTTCAATGCTGACCACGGTAGTGCGTACGCATCATCTTGTCCCACTTGCTCTAGATAGGTATTCCACCATGTTAACGCAGAACCTGTGAAGGTATGCGTAGCGTACTTCACTTTGTCCTCTTCAGTACACTTACTTATGGCAAACACCGATTCGACCTTCTCGGTCCACCGTTTCAATCCGATCGGTCCTTCGGTTCCATCAAATTCCAAAGGTTTGCAGGCAGTGAATTCTTTGTAGGTGCATCCTACACGAGTTCCTGTACTGCTAGATCCAAGGTTATTGTTGGTATGTAGCGCAGCCTGTACTGCGGCTATGTTTGAAGCTAGAAAAGTACGGAATTCCTCTTCATTCATATTCACGGTGTGTCGAGTAGTCGGTGCCATTTCCTTCAAAATAGTCAAATGGAACAAGTTAATCATACAGAATATCAAGAGTAGTTAATAGTATTTCGTAGCATAATATGAACTCATTTATAAAAGCTTTTCTTCATATTAGCGTTTTATAAGTTTAAATTCGGGTAGTACCTACCCGTTAAGTTCATACTTAGTAGCTAATATACAATTCAACTACTACAATTCTATATGAAAAACTGATTATAATAATATTTCGCGTTCAAACTTTTATACAATATTTTACAAACTTACAATACCGCTTATTTTACATAAAGCATGAAATATAGCACACAATAACTTTGATACAAGATAGTTGTGAAGATAATTCTAGCTAGTACACAAGTCGTTCAGCAAAGGCAATAAAGACACGTAATTCATACGTCCAGAAACAAGTCATGCATTCTGGTTTTACTAGGACTACTTCCCATCCTTGGTCTTGTGGAACATAACCGTTATGGCCGTTGATAAGACAGCGTGTTGTAACGTCGTCAAAGGGACGAGGGTTACTTAATGTCCAACAGTCTCGTAATAACCTAAAAACCTCATTTCTTACCCCAATTACCGACTCCGTCACTTGTGGGAACGTTTTGTTTAATTGTTGTAGGCCGATGTTCTTGTTCTCACTTTGATGAGAAGCGAACATTACTAATCCGTAAGCATAACATGCTTCTTTATGTTGCATGTTAGCCGCTTTTTCTAAATCACGAAGTCCAATATTCGGATATATTGAGTCAAAATAATTTCTTAACCCATTGCGTAAAATAGCATTTGGGTTCCCCGCAATATATGCGTCAAAGTAAACACATCGTAACTTATGGATTTCCCAATGTGATATCCCCCATCTTTCGAACGAAAGCCTTTTATAAACCAAGGCATTCTTGGAACATTCTTCGAATGTCTTACAAACTGATCTCGCCTTAAATAGTTGTGCCGAAGAATTCTGACCGACTTTAGACAAGATTTCATCAATCATGTCTCCGGGTAGGTCTCTTAAAATAATGGGTTGTCTATCCATTTTGTGTTTTTATACTGTAAAATAGACAAGAGTTAGATTCATAAAAAAAAAACTTATTAGTACAAGTAATTTTTACATATATCATAAAGCATAAGCACACTATATTACATATATTACACCACACGAATACAACTATCTTATTCCGACTCGCTTGTTTCTTCTTCTTCGGTTTTGGTTCGTTTTGCCAAGTTTCTAGGGATATATGATGTTCCCCTAATACGAGCCGTAATTTTCCACATTGGTTTAGAAAAACCTGGTGGTTTAGAGGTTCCCGGGTCATTGTTACAACTTAAGGACTTCGGGGGTTGACGATACATATAAAGTTCATCGGGGTTGGAATTAGATTTCTCTATTTTTATGCCCTTTCCCTTATTATTTTCTTTTGCCTTTTTAAATTCAGTTGGGGTAATTTCTATAACATCATCGGAATTCTCGTCGGAATCCGATTCATCGGAGAATTGGTAATCCTCCCAATATTTTGCTTCCTTGTCGGAAACCCATCTTTCCCCCACCGGTTCTATTTCTTCTTCCGGTTCCGATTCTTCTTCCGGTTCCGATTCTTCTTCCGGTTCCGACTCTTCTTCCGGTTCCTCTTCGGGAACTTGTGAATCAGTCCACGAATCATTCCAATTTACATTTGACTCTTCATTATTATTAGGTGAGTCAATGGGACTTGTTCTAGAGGTAGACATCTATCACATAATATCAAACACGTTAAGAGATTATTATATCACATAATATTCATATGTTAAAAATATATAGTTTCCAACAAAAATGTTAAGCAATCATTTTTAAAGAAAACACGGTCGAAGTCCAGACTCACTAATGCATCCTAACAAACTCGATAAGACACACTAATGCAAATTTTCTGGTTCTCTAAGACCAACGCTCGGATACCAACTGAAATGTCCCGTTCTTATTGATTAAAAACGTTCCATATTAATTGATTTCGTTGCGAGGTTTTGACCTCTATATGAGACGTTTTTCAAAGACCGCATTCATTTTAAAACAAACCATAACCTTTATTTCATCAATAAAGGTTTAAAAAGCTTTACGTAGATTATCAAATAATGATAATCTAAAATATCCTGTTTACACACGACCATTACATAATGGTTTACAATACAAATATGTTACAACAAAATAAGTTTCTTGAATGCAGTTTTTACACAATATCATACAAGCATGGACTCCAAATCTCGTCCTTATTTAAGTATGCGACAGCGGAAGCTCTTAATAATCACCTGAGAATAAACATGCTTAAAACGTCAACAAAAATGTTGGTGAGTTATAGGTTTAGCCTATATATATCAAATCATAATAATAGACCACAAGATTTCATATTTCAATACACATCCCATACATAGAGATAAAAATCATTCATATGGTGAACACCTGGTAACCGACATTAACAAGATGCATATATATAAGAATATCCCCATCATTCCGGGACACCCTTCGGATATGATATAAATTTCGAAGTACTAAAGCATCCGGTACTTTGGATGGGGTTTGTTAGACCCAATAGATCTATCTTTAGGATTCGCGTCAATTAGGGTGTCTGTTCCCTAATTCTTAGATTACCAGACTTAATAAAAAGGGGCATATTCAATTTCGATAATTCAACCATAGAATGTAGTTTCACGTACTTGTGTCTATTTTGTAAATCATTTATAAAACCTGCATGTATTCTCATCCCAAAAATATTAGATTTTAAAAGTGGGACTATAACTCACTTTCACAGATTTTTACTTCGTCGGGAAGTAAGACTTGGCCACTGGTTGATTCACGAACCTATAATAATATATACATATATATCAAAGTATGTTTAAAATATATTTACAACACTTTTAATATATTTTGATGTTTTAAGTTTATTAAGTCAGCTGTCCTCGTTAGTAACCTACAACTAGTTGTCCACAGTTAGATGTACAGAAATAAATCGATAAATATTATCTTGAATCAATCCACGACCCAGTTTATACGTATCTCAGTATTGATCACAACTCAAACTATATATATTTTGGAATCAACCTCAACCCTGTATAGCTAACTCCAACATTCACATATAGAGTGTCTATGGTTGTTCCGAAATATATATAGATGTGTCGACATGATAGGTCGAAACATTGTATACGTGTCTATGGTATCTCAAGATTACATAATATACAATACAAGTTGATTAAGTTATGGTTGGAATAGATTTGTTACCAATTTTCACGTAGCTAAAATGAGAAAAATTATTCAATCTTGTTTTACCCATAACTTCTTCATTTTAAATCCGTTTTGAGTGAATCAAATTGCTATGGTTTCATATTGAACTCTATTTTATGAATCTAAACAGAAAAGTATAGGTTTATTGTCGGAAAAATAAGTTACAAGTCGTTTTTGTAAAGGTAGTCATTTCAGTCGAAAGAACGACGTCTAGATGACCATTTTAGAAAACATACTTCCACTTTGAGTTTAACCATAATTTTTGGATATAGTTTCATGTTCATAATAAAAATCATTTTCTCAGAATAACAACTTTTAAATCAAAGTTTATCATAGTTTTTAATTAACTAACCCAAAACAGCCCGCGGTGTTACTACGACGGCGTAAATCCGGTTTTACGGTGTTTTTCTTGTTTCCAGGTTTTAAATCATTAAGTTAGCATATCATATTGATATAGAACATGTGTTTAGTTAATTTTAAAAGTCAAGTTAGAAGGATTAACTTTTATTTGCGAACAAGTTTAGAATTAACTAAACTATGTTCTAGTGATTACGAGTTTAAACCTTCGAATAAGATAGTTTTATATATATGAATCGAATGATGTTATGAACATCATTACTACCTCAAGTTTAGTAGGTAAACCTACTGGAAGTGACAAGAAATGATCTAGCTTCAAAGGATCTTGGATGGCTTGAAAGTTCTTGAAGTAGGATCATGACACAAAAACAAGTTCAAGTAAGATTTTTACTCGAATTAAGATAGTTTATAGTTATAGAAATTGAATCAAAGTTTGAATATGAATATTACCTTGAATAAGAAAGATAACCTACTGTATATAACAAAGGTTTCTTGATCTTAGATGATTACTTGGAATGGATTAGAAAGCTTGGAAGTAAATTAGTAAACTTGAAGGGATTTTTGAAGTGTTCTTGAAGTGTTCTTCCTATGATGATTATAGCTTGATTCTTGAAGTGATTTTTGATGAAGATGATGATTAACTACTGGAAAAATACATTCATAATAGTGTGGGTGTGTTGAGAGAGAATTAGAAAGAGAATTGGAAGTGAAATGGAGTGAATGATGAGTGGTAATTGGTGAGTGGTGAGTGGGGTTAAAAGGAGTTCTAGTTAGTTGACTAGCTCATGGTAGAAGTTAAAATTGATTAGTCATACATGACATAATCAAGAGTGGAATCCCATTCTAGTTCCTATTGGTATATACTCATAGTAAGTACGTTTTGAAGCTGTGTATAATACGGGTAAGAATACGACTAGAATTCTTGATGAAAGAAAAGAATGGAAAAGTAACTGTAACCATTTTCGTTAAGCATGAGTGTTTTGATATATGTCTTGAAGTCTTCCAAAAGTATTTTAATACATCTAAATACACTACATGTATATACATTTTAACTGAGTCGTTAAGTCATCGTTAGTCGTTACATGTAAGTGTTGTTTTGAAACCTTTAAGTTAACGATCTCAATTAATGTTGTTAACCCATTGTTTATTATATTTAATGAGATGTTAAATTATTATATTATCATGATATTATGATATATTAATATATCTTAATATGATATATATACATTTAAATATCGTTACAACGATAATCGTTACATATATGTCTCGTTTCGAAATCCTTAAGTTAGTAGTCTTGTTTATATGTATATAACTCATTATTAATATACTTATGGAGATACTTACTTATCATAATCTCATGTTTACCATATGTATATCCATATATATATCATCATATCATTTTTACAAGTTTTAACGTTCATGAATCGCCGGTCAACTTGGGTGGTCAATTGTCTATATGAAACATATTTCAATTAATCAAGTCTTAACAAGTTTGATTGCTTAACATGTTGGAAACATTTAATCATGTAAATATCAATCTCAATTAATATATATAAACATGGAAAAGTTCGGGTCACTACAGCAACTACGTTTGCCTTGCCAGGATGATATTCCATCTTACAGTCATAATCGTTCAATAACTCGAGCCATCGGCTTTGCCTCATATTCAGCTGTTTTTGATCAAAGATGTGTCGAAGACTTTTATGGTCAGTGTACACCGTAAACTGGGTACCATATAGATAATGTCTCCATATCTTTAATGCAAATACCACGGCACCTAACTCAAGGTCATGTGTGGTATAGTTCTCCTCGTGTTTCTTCAAATGTCTAGATGCGTAGACAATAACCTTTTCACGTTGCATTAAAACATGACCAAATCCTTGCTTTGAGGCATCGCAGTAAACAACAAAATCGTCAGTACCTTCAGGTAAAGATAGAATCGGGGCTGTGGTCAACTTCTCTTTCAGAATCTTGAAAGCAGATTCCTGTTCTTCGGACCACTCAAACTTCTTCCCTTTTTGAGTTAGCTTCGTAAGAGGTTTGGCAAGAAGGGAAAAATCTTTTATGAATCTCCGATAGTAACCAGAAAGTCCCAAAAATTGACGAATATGCTTCGCAGTTTTTGGTATCTACTAATATCAAGATGATCTTTTTTCTTCTTGCATTTGGGTTTTTGAACAGATAGCTTGAGAGTTTTCTTTAAATCACTTTCTATTCCATACGTCATGATATTGGAATTTTTCTATGAATTACCGTAATATAATCACGTTGGCCACCGTCATTATATTTCACTAATTCATATTTTCATTCCAAGGTCACTCCATAAGGTCAGGATATGATAAATGATGATTTCTAATATAGTGTATTAAGGATAGTAGTAATCTTAGCTGGATCGACAACATGTCAGTTTTAAGCCAAAACTTTCACTTGGAAAAGTTTGCGTAGAGTTGTTCTTCTTCTTAAGAATGAATTTGCAAATGTTGCTCATGTTCTTTCTCACCCTTGGAGCAGATCAAAACGTCATCCATGAAAATAGTTACGAACTTGTCGAGTCATGGTTGGCTAGTTTTAAGTTGCAGTCTTTATAGACTTGGTCAACTTTCATACCTTTGAAAGTTATGGAAGTTGTGAAAGTTATGAAATGGACGTGGTCAAACGAGAAAGTTATGAGACATCGTGGTAAGAGTTGGTGCAGTTGGACGAACCATGATTCTCCACTACATAAGGGTGTATAGAAGTTTGATAAATCTGATAGGTCATAAGTTTGAAGACTTATTAAGCGGGATAAAGATGAATATGATATGAACGAAACACTTTATATTATTAAGAACGAGGCATTAAACAAGCCTTTATTACACGATTCAGAAATAGAAATAGTTTAAGGCATAGCCTTTACATAGATAAGAAATTAGGAAATATTAAGATTGAAGTAGTCTTCATATCTCTTCTTCTCGTCCTCAACCTTCTTCATAAACTTCTCAACTTTTTCATTCTTCGCCTTTTGTTTCTCATGCAGGAATTCGAGATTATCATAAAGATTAGAAACACCATTGTTGATTACATGGTACTTGTGGTCCCTCATAGAAAGTTGATTATTCACGCGGTTTTCCTCCATCTTCAATCTAAAGTCAACATCTTCTCTTAGGAAGGAGAGAGATTGCTTCCCCCATCGGGCATTTCTTGTAAGGGTGCAAACCAAAGTCCACATCGGTCATGGGATAAAACAAATGTATGTATATAATCTCTTTATTTAGCTCGGCATTTTCCTCCATGAGCTTCTTGATCGCTAGGTCTTTTTCCTTCATTTGAGCATCGATCCTTTCAATATGGCGAATAAGGTCATCGGTAGTTTTTCACAGATTCATGAGCTTGTACTTGGCATCAACTCCATCGTAGGAAGGAGATCGGGATCTTTTCTTTGACGGCCCAGTTTCTTCAAGACATTTCCTCTTGTCTTTATTCCTCGGGGTTGGATAGTATTCAGGAGACCCATATAACTTTAGAGTAGTATTTGGGCTATAATTTGGTGAGGGAGGACCACCAAAGCCATAAGGTGGACTTTGGACTGGTCTTTCTGTGGAAGACCTTTCAGTATCTTTTTCGGTTAGCTTGAAAAGATTCATTTTGGTCGTTTGATGATAATTAGATATCCTAACATTAGGAAGGAGATTTTGATCAGTTTTAGGATAGGATTGTAAGGCATATGTTTTAAGATTACAAGGCAAATCCTAAGTGCTTTAAAGTCTAAGGCAGGAAAAGTTATAGTTTCCTAGATTGCTAAAGCACCCTAGCTAACAAGTAAGGCACACATAAAAATGCAATCCTGGTTCTCTATAACAGCCTGGTTATGCTCTGATACCAATCTGTAACATCCTCCCAATAGGGTCTGGAAGGAACGTCACTATTATCAAAACATACCAACATATTATAATAAACGAGAACAATACTAAATGATGAATTTAACTTTAATGAGTACGCAACGGAAAATGAAATGTCGTTACAATGACAGGAATAACAATATCGTAAATGTTCACATGCAGAAGTAATAAATGCGATATCTCTTGATCCTATGTCCAAGTAGCATCACATAAGCAGTAAGTATAAGAGCTTGAATCAAACAGCACCTGAGACAAAACATGCTAAAGTCTCAACCAAAAAGGTTGAGTGAAGTTCATAGGTTTAACAAAAAGTTTGTCGTTGTTTTAGACCACAAGATTTAGTTTGTAATGTTGATCTCCCGCAGGATCAAAAAGTTATGCCAATGCGTGATATTTAGACTAAACGTTCAAGTTTGCCCCATGACAAGTTGTGTCTGTCCTTGTTGGTTTAATTTCATTATTAAGTAATACAATGACTTGGTCAAATGTATCGGGGACGTTACTCCCGATAGGCCTACCCCCAATAATTAAGCATGCCGCAGCAATTAAAAATATCACTGTAGGGACTTAGTCGGACATAGCCTGGTATAGCATAGTTTAATAGTTTGGTACTTGTGTCTAAAGTGTAAAAAGTAAAAACAGCATGTTTCTCACCCTAAGTAAAAGTAAGTAAGTTTGCTAGCAATTAAAGAGGGGCTATGAATTCACATTAGTAAGTAGAGAGAGAGTTATTCCTCGGAATAAAGAGTTGAACGAGTGAGCAGGAAAGACAACATATTCACATTTAAGAGTAGTTAAGTGTTTTGCCCATGTTTAAGTTTAAGTATGTGTTTAAGTATAGTTTGTTTTACTAAGTTTCTATTCCTAGTAAGTTACTATTTTTATAAAGTTTCCATTTTTAGAAAGTTTCTTATTTTACTAAGTAACTATGACTAGAGAGTTTCTACTTTTATCAGTGTTTTCCATTTTAGGATAATTGTCATATTAGATAAGCTTCTAATCACCCATTTCCCTTCGAATGGCTAATTTAGATCTAGGGACTTGAGCCATAGGACCCTTTAAATCGAAAATCCAAACCCTCTGCCTAGAATCTCATAGAAACCATTCGTCAAGAAAGTTCGAAGATCTATACATCTCTAATACATATCCCAAAATATTTTTATGTTACAATATAAGTAGTAGGTTATAGGTGCTAGTAATAGTAATAGTGTATACATGTTATTTATTTTATTTTTAATTACATATAATTTATAACATTATTTACATATTTCGGTAAAAATAATAACCGAAGTAAAAAGTAAAAAGTAAAAAAATAAAAAGTAAGAAAAAAATACTTACTAGTAGTAATTCTTTAAAGAGAGAATGAGAGAAATTTTGGTGTGAGTTTGAATGAGAAATGAGGGGTATTTATATTTGAAAAAATTAGGTAAAAAGAAAAAAATAATTAAAAGAAAAAGAAATATTTAATTCTTAATGGGATTTTAAAATTAAGAAGTATTAAATGTTAGGTCATGGGATAATGCACAAAATAAAATAATAAAAGTAGTTTTTTCATTACAATTTTTAATTAAAAAGTAATTTATTTATTTATTTTTTATTTATTTTAAGGATTTTTTTATGTAAATAAACAAATTTATTTAATGTTTTTCCAAGAATATTTGTCAATAATATTTTATTTTATTTTATTTTATTTAATTAATAAATACAAATTTTGCATAAAAATAATAAATAATTCGGTATTTTGTATTTTTAATAATAATTATGATTTTAATTATTAAACTATAGCTTTAGTAAGTTTGTAAATATTATTACATTTATATATAATTGGATTTATTATATAGTTAAATATATAATACATTAACTAAATAATAAAAGTGATACAAAGTTTATATACTTAGTTAAATTATGTCAAATTATATAAATTAATAATATATTATTTATTTAAGCGTACATTGTTGACTAAAAATTACTATTCGGTCAATATTTAATTGTATATAATAACCCTTAATACATATAGTCAGACATATAACCCTAGGGTTAATTCAGAAATTTAGAAGTCGAAAAGTGAGGGTTGTTACACCCGTGTACATGTCTCAAACTCGATCACAACTTAAATTATATATATATATTATAGAATCAACCTCAACCTCAACCCTGTATAGCTAACTCGATCATTACTTTATATAGATTGTCTATGGTTATTCCAAATAATGTATATAGATGCGTCGATATGATATGTCAAAACCTTGTATACGTGTCCCCATATTTAAAGTGCGTAAAATAAATAACAGAAATTAAATGACGATAAATAAAATTGTGAGAATATAAATTGCGATAATTAAATTGCGATAAATAAAATGTAATCAGTTAGCTAGGAACAGTTAGCGTGGATTCTTAACAAAATTTCTCATAGTTAATTTGTTTGTTTCTAACAAATTTTATTTTGTCCAATGTTTTCTTCATTATGCCACTTGTTGAATTCTGGTAAATCAAAATCCAAATATGAAATTGGATGAAAATGGTTATTCTGCGGTGAATGGATACGTATATCGGTGGTTGTAAGTAGGATAGTGAATGATTGTTGAATCAGATTCGCAGAATGTACCGTGTAACTGATTAATGTGAAATTTAAATATTCCTCGGGTATTACCTACCCGTTAAAATATTTTTACCATTAACAGTTTGTACAAAAGAATTTTTAATTACAATCTTTATGAAAACATATATACATGCATATTTTCTTCAGATGTAATCATGGATTTATGAGTTAATATGATATTAATCTCATTTGCTTTTTGGTTTGAGCTAAAATAAATAATCTCTAAGACTTTAGAGATTACATAATCGTCGCCTAATAGTTCTCCAATGAAGTTATGAATCAATACTTCATCGTTGATTCTTATTAGTGCTCCTTGGTATCTATGGTAAGTACGATGTTGATGCTCGAGGTACAGATTGTGATGTCGAGGTGTGGGATGTGGATGTTGCTATTGGTGGTGGTGATGGTACTGTTGGTGTTGTTGCTGGTGGTACGGTTGCTGCCGGTGCTGTTGTTGGTGCTTGTAACCTTTGCACCATATTCTCCAAAAATACTACCCGGGCGTGAAGCTCGTTGACTTCTTCTATTACACTTGGGTGATTGTCAGTTCGAACGAGTGGATAAATCAGATCTAGATTTTAGTATAGTATATAATCGTGACGAGATACTCTGGAAATGAGACTAAAAATGGTGTTTCGGATAGGTTCGCCGGTAAGTGCTTCAGGTTCCTCGTTGAGAGGGCAATAAGGTGGGTGGAAAGGATCACCTTCTTCTTGTCTCCAGTGATTAAGTAGACTACGAACCCATCCCCAATTTATCCAGAATAGATGATGGCTGATTGGTTGGTCCATTCCGGTCACACTGCTTTCGGAGCTTGAGTGGGACTACATGTCGGAATCCGAGGAATTCGAACTGATTGAGGGATCCATCTCGTACGATCAGATGAAAGATTTTCGATATGAAATAGATTATAGGATGTAAATTAGTACCCTGCAATACATGATTTACATATGCATATATAATACTAAAATCCCATAAGTTACGGAGGAAATCTATGGAAGCTGTAAGGAAAAGTCTACAGTAATAGATACGCTAAGTTATGAATTTTATCTATACACTATCGATGCATTAAATGCAGTAAGACGTGTCTAGACTTTAAGGATGATAAGCAGTTGATTTTCGACTAGAAATGATAAGCAAAACTTTTGACATGCAGACACGGTCGAAGTCCAGACTCACTAATGCATCCTAACAATTATCAGTTAGACACACTAATACAAGACCTGGTTCGCTAAGACCACTGCTCTGATACCAACTATAATACAGTTGGGGACAACCACCGTCCCACCCAGTGCCTTCCCAGCTAACCGCCTGGTGACCACTGAGTGTACCTCAGATGCTGATTTAGGGCCTGCCTCTCGGCTACCGCCAACCCTCGTAAGGGATCGCAAGGAGTAAGAGCCAATGCTTCGTCACAGGTAACACTGTGAGAACCTCCTTTACGACTAACCCGCCACACATGGACGGCGTTATACCAGCTCTGATACCAACTTTCATGACCCGTCCTAATCCATCTGGACGAATACATTACACTTAGTTTCATCGTGAGGTACTTGACCTCTATATGAAACATTTATAAACATTGCATTCGTTTTTAAAAGACAAACTTTCATTACATCGAAAGTTGACGGCATGCATACGATTTCATAATATATCCAATTTATAAATGACTTAGTAATAATCTTGATGAACTCGACGACTCGAATGCAACGTCTTTTGAAATATGTCATGAATGACTCCAAGTAATATCTCTAATATGAGCAAATGCACAGCGGAAGATTTCTTTCGTACCTGAGAATAAATATGCTTTCAAGTGTCAACCAAAATGTTGGTGAGTTCATTAGTTTATCATAAACAATAATTTTCAATAATATAATAGACCACCAGATTTTCATTTCCATTTCTCATAAACATAATCTCATATCAGGCATTTCGCACGACATAGAGATAAAAATCATTCATATGGTAAACGCTTGATAACCGAACTAACAGGATGCATATAGAATATCCCCATCATTCCGGGACTCTCATCGGACATGATAATCGAAGTACTAAAGCATTCGTAACCCGAATGGGCCATGTCAAGGTCCATAGATCTATCTTTAGGATTCTCGTCAATTAGGGGCCATTTCTCTAATTCTTAGGCTACCAAGCTAAAAAGGGGCATATTCGATTTCGATAATCCAACCATAGAATGTAGTTTCGATTACTTGTGTCTATTTCGTAAAACATTTATAAAAGCAGCGCATGTATTCTCAGTCCCAAAAATATATATTGCAAAAGCATTTAAAAAGGGAGCAAATGAAACTCACTATACTGTATTTTGTAGTAAAAATACATATAACGGTATTGAACAACTCAACAATGCAGGGTTGACCTCGGATTCACGAACCTATATCATCCATATATGTATTAATACATATACTTGTGATCGAATAAATACATATATATAAATTTATTAATTATATCCTTTTTATATTAATAACATATATATGTTTCTTATATATTCATTTTGTATATGAAAAGATTGATTTTAGTTATGTTATATGTATTAAATATATTTTATATATATATATATATATATATATATATATATATATATATATATATATATATATATATATATATATATATATATATATATATATATTACTTGTTTGTTACTAATAGTAATTATAATGATACAAAAGTTATATTACCATTGATAAAAATAATAATAATAATAATTATACTTGATATTACTATACAAAGTAATAATGTTAATAATAATTATATTAATAATAAATATAGTAATATTAATAATAATACTTGTAAAAATATCAATTTTTCTGTTACCGATAGTTATGATAATAATAATAATTATTATAATCATGATAGTAATTATAATATATCTATATATTTTAGTTATAATGATAATAATAATGATACTTCATTTAAAAGTTCATAACCATGATTATTCTTATATCATAATTATTTTCATGTTCAATTTCGAGTTCAAATTATATCCTATGATATGATTATTGATCATCTTTTTATGAAAAGCATCTTCGTAACACATCTATTAACCTTACATTCATGTTCTAGTTCTTACACATTTTATAATCTTTTATGACATGACACATAGTTTTTAATTATATTCGTAACCATTTCCTAATATTTATAATAGTAGTAATAATAACCTTAACATTAATATTAATGATGATAGTAATTATAATAATAATACTTATGATAATAATTTTTAGTTATACCAATAATAATATCATCATTGTAATTATAATTACGATAATAATCATAAATGATAATTACTACTTTTATTAGAAAAATAATAATAATACTAATAACTATAATGCTAGTAACAATAATAATAATAATAATAATAATAATAATAATAATAATAATAATGAAATTGAACATTTAAAAGTGTATACCCTCTTTTAAAGCTTTTCCAAAAATATTTGTCCATGACGGGACTCGAACCCGCACCACTCGCCTACTCGCAACACCCTCTACCATTCATCCAATCCTGTTTTTTTCCTGAATTTCTATCTCCCTTTATAACTTAAACCATTTCTTTTTTCTGTTATCCTTCTCCTTCACCAAAAAAACTAGTCGACCAAAATTATCATTTTCATCAGACGAATTTCTAATCAAGATTCAATCCATGAAATTGGTTTATAAATAACCTGACTTCCATACATTTGCTAAATTCAACAATAAAAAAATAAATAAATAAACAGAAAGACATCATACGCTGTTCGTCGTGGTATAAAAATTTTTTGATTTTTGAAATACAAAACGTTTTACAAAATTGTTACAACATAAAATAATTTTCAACTGATCCATAATAACTTTTTAAAACATTAATTTCGATAGAAACTATCTGTAACATTTCAATTTGATTGATGAACACTGTTTTGACTTTTAGAAAAACAAAGTTTGACTTCGAAATTAGAACTCAATTTGAAGAATTAGAGTTTGAAACCTTAAAGAAAGATTCATTAATGGATTCCTAAACTATCTGCATTTATAGATTTTGACAAAAATTTCGAATTCACGTTTTGACTGAAAAAGTAAGCGTACAGAGGTGTTCAAGGGTTTCTTGGATTTTTGGGTTTGATTTTCTTTAGCAGACACTAATGATACAATATAATATGTATGTAAAAGTGATATTAATGTTCTTAGTCGACTATCTAGTACAGAAATATGATGAAATCGAATTTGTAGTGTTGTGTTGGTGGTCGACAAGATTATACAGGAAACAATGAAATTGCATAAAAAAATAAAAAGACACGATTGTGGTGGGTACAGAATTGGATTCAGTATTTGTTTAATATCTAACTATTTACTTTTAACTGGAATTATAAAATCAGATGTTGATTTTTATTGAATGATGCACGTTTTTATATTTTATTTATAAGATTAATAATTATTGATAAACTTAAATAATAATAACAATACAATTAATAATATTATAAATAATAAAAATACTAATAATAATGATAGAAATAATAATAATATTAATTATCAGAGTAATGCTAATAGTAAGTATGATATCAATTTTAAGGATACTTATTACTAATATAAATAACAAGAATAAAGATATTTAATTAAAATAAAGTTAATAATAATATTAATAATGATAATAATAAGATTAATGATAATAACTTGTATTATTTTATAATAATAATCACAAGGATAACTATAGTAATAATAATTGTTAATGATAAAGTAATAATAATCTTATTATAACAACTATATTTTTATTTATATAATATTAATTATGTAATATCATGTAATATAATATATAGCAACTTTTATTGATTCTTTATTATTTACTTTTACATATATTATGATATGTATAATAATTATACGTAGATCTCATATGTCTTTATATATATACTCTTTTTAAATTGTTCATAATTATTTTGTATCTTATTTTACATGTCTAATTCTATTGTTTAAATTATATTTTATAATTTCAAATTACTACATATATTTACATTTATATATATATATATATATATATATATATATATATATATATATATATATATATATATAGGGGCAGGTTCAAACGAGAACCTCTAAAAAGGTGAGAACTGCGAGAACTATTTAATTTAATAGTTTTTATGCGTTTAAATGCAACAAATTATATGCAAATGTTAATTAATGCACATATCATTAACAAACATATGTTCATTAGCTTAAATTACATGTTAAATTGTTAATTATATGAAACTGTTCACATGTTCGGAAACAAATATGCACATGTGAACGAGAAACTATATTTTTAATTATATAGGTAAAATATAAGTGTTTTTCAACTATTTTATGTTCATTCATACTCTTCATCAAAGTTTATGTGTGATTCAATCTAGTTACATGTGAAAATCTTTATAAATTAAGAGGTTCTCGCAGTTCTCGCCATTTTAATGGTTCTCGTTTGAACTTTTGGCTATATATATATATATATATATATATATATATATATATATATATATATATATATATATATATATATATATATATATATATATATATATATATATATATATATATATATACATATACATATACATATTTATATTACAAACAATTGATCGTGAATCGTCAGAAATGGTCGAAGGTCAAATGGTTTCATAAAATAGTTCAAAAATTTTGAAATTCAATTTAATAGCCTTTGCTTATCGTGTCGAAAACATATTAAGATTAAGTTTAAATTTGGTCGGAAATTTTCGGGTCGTCACAATAACACTTTCATTTTTTCAACTTTCATGCATCAAACTTATCTCTCTCAAGTTCTTTCTTGCTGTTTGAAATGTTCTTCATCATCTTCAACAAAATCTAGCTCAATCTAGTTCATAAATCCTAACCTAGATCAACTTTCAAAACAACTACTCAAGTAAACTTCAAGAACACTTTCAAGTTTGCAAGTCTACTTTCAAGCTTTCTAATCCATTCTAAGTAATCATCTAAGATCAAGAAACCTCTGTCATTTATAGTAGTTTATCATTCTAATTCAAGGTAATACTCATATTCCAACTTTGATTCAATTTCTATAACTATAACAATCTTAATTCGAGTAGGAATCTTACTTGAATTTGTTTTCGTGTCATGATTATACTTCAAGAACTTTCAAGCAATCCAAGATCCTTTGAAGCTAAATCATTTCTTGTCACTTCCAGTAGGTTTACCTACTAAACTTGAGGTAGTAATGATGTTCATAATATCATTCGATTCATATATATATATATAACTATCTAATTCGAAGATTTAAACTTGTAATAACTATAACATAGTTTAATTCTAAACACATGTTATATATCTATATGATATGCTAACTTAATGATTTAAAACCTTGAAACACAAAGAACACCGTAAAATCGGACATACGCCGTCATAGTAAAACCGGGGGCTGTTTTGGGTTAGATAATTAAAAACTATGATAAACTTTGATTTAAAAGTTGTCCTTTTGGGAAAATGATTTTTCTTATGAACATGAAACTATATCCAAAAATCATGGTTAAACTCAAAGTTGAAGTATGTTTTTCAAAATGGTCATCAAGACATCGTTCTTTCGACTGAAATAACTACCTCTTACAAAAATGACTTGTAACCTGTATTTCCGACTATAAACTTATACTTTTTATGTTTATTTTCATAAATTTTAGTTTATTATGAAACCATAGCAACTTGAATCACTCAAAACGGATTTAAAACGAAGAAGTTATGGGTAAAACAAAATTGGATATTTTTGCTTGTTGTAGCTACGTGAAATTTGTAACAAATCTATTCTAACCATAACTTAACTAACTTATATTGTATTATACATGTACTATAACATATTATGTAATCATGATAGACCATATACACATATACAATGTTTTGACATATCATATCGACGTCATCTATATATATTATTTGGAACAACCATAAACACTCTATATGCTGTAATGCTAGAGTTCGCTATACAGGGTTGAGGTTGATTCCAATATATATCTACTTTGAGTTGTGATCTAGTCTGAGACTTGTATACACTGGGTCGTGGATTGATTCGAGATAATATATATTGATTTATTTCTGTACTATTAGCTATGGACAATTAGTTGTAGATTACTAACGATGGACTGCTAACTTAACAAACTTAAATCATTAAAACGTAATAAAAATGTTGTGAATATATTTCGATCATACTTTGATATATATGTATATATTTGTTATAGGTTCGTGAATCGACCAGTGGCCATGTCTTATTTCTCGCAAAGTAAAAATCCGTGAAAGTGAGTTATAGTCCAATTTTTTAAAATCTAATATTTCTGGGATGAGAATTCCTGCAGTTTTATAAAATGTTTTACAAAATAGACATATGTAATCGAAACTACATTCTATGGTTGGATTATCTAAATCGAATATGCCCCTTTTAGATTGACGTGAATCCTAAAGATAGATCTATGGCCTAACAAACCCCATCCGAGGTACGGTTGCTTTAGTACTTCGATTTATTATTATACATACGAGAGGATTCTGTTTTGGGGATATTCTATATGCATCTTGTTAATGTTGGTTACCAGGTGTTCACCATATGAATGATTTTTATCTCTATGCAGTTTGCGAAATGCCTGATATGAGATGGATGTTTATGAAAAGTGAAATCTTGTGGTCTATTATTACAAATTGATATACATATAGGCTAAACCTATAACTCACCAACATTTTTGTTGACGTTTTAAGCATGTTTATTCTCAGGTGATTATTAAGAGCTTCCGCTGTTGCATGCTAAATTAAGGACAAGATTTGGAGTCAGCATGCTTGTATGATAATGTTTAAAGAAAAATTGCATTCGGAAAATAAATTGTTGTAATATATTATCGTAACCCATTATGTAATGGTCGTATGTAAACGTTGTACTTTAGATTACCATTATTTGGTAATCTACGCTATGTCTTTTAAACCTTTATCGATAAAGTAAAGGTTATGGTTTGTTTTAAAAATCGAATGCAGTCTTTGAAAAACGTCTCATATAGAGGTCAAAACCTCGTAACGAAACCAATTAATATGAAACATTTATAATCGATATGAACGGGACATTTCTGTGACGACCCGGAAATTTCCGATCAAATTTAAACTAAATCTTTAGATGTTTCCGACTTGATAAGCAAAGTCTATTTAATCAAATCTTAAATTTTTGAACCATTTTATGAAATCATTTGACCATCGACCAGTTCCGACGATTCAAGAACAATTGATTGTAACTTGATATGTGTATATATATGTAAATAATAATTGGAAGTATAATTTGAAATATTATATGTTATTGCTATTAAAATTTAATTATCTAAAAAAATAGGATATTATAATAATTATTATTTAAAATATATCTCTATATATAAATAAAGTATATTAAAAATAAATATTAAATGATTGTAATACTCGTTTGATGTTCCGATTGATATTAAGCAAGTTAAATTGAAACTTACGTAATTTTAAAATAAACGGTGATCCGAAAATGAGTTACATAAACTATAGGCTTATTAAAAATACAATTAGGAATTATTTGTTTAATTTTAAAATTTTTTATAGTTTACTTAGGGGTTGGGAGTAAATAATTAATGAAATTTTTATTTAATAATTAATGATTGAATTTTATACCATAATGACCAGAATAAATACATGGTTTCAATTTTAAAAATTTGGGATTTTTTGGAACACATTATATTCTAACTGTTTAGCAATGGACACGATAGTACTACACAATTTAAACTGTCGGCAGAGTGACTTTTCCTCACACGTTTTCTTATTCTCATTTAATATTAAAATCATTATTATATTATTACTTTAATTTATTATTATGTTAAATATGTATTATATATTCATACTTGTGCAGAGAAATCAAACCACCACATCCCATCATATTTTTTTTTGTTGATTTGTTGATCCCTCACTCTCACCAGCTCACACCACTTGCTAAACATGGCCCAACATATCATTTTTTTTATTATTATTATTTCTACAATGATTCCAATTTTTTTTTTAAAACCTCGTGAGTAACACCAACCTTATTGAATTGAAATTATGTTGATGAAGGATTACATAAACACAATGGCCAACAATTTCATGTCTCAGATCAACCATCATCTCAACCTTCTACTACGTACCTTGAGACACCCACGTCAACCACCACTTTCACCTTCCTTCCATCACTACCGAAGACCACCTTCTCCCTCGACTAACCATCACCGAAACCATCCAACACCAAAGAACCGCCACTACTCTCGGCCGGTATCACCTTCACAACCTAACCAAGAGCCAGCACCATGTTCAAACTACCATCACCACTACAACAACGACCATCACTACAAACCGTCACCTAACCCCATCGTGCACCCACCATCACAACCCATCGCTACCATAACCATACCACCTTCACCTCCTACTTCTCTCTCTCATTCCCTCTCTTTAATATTTCTGTTAGATCGAACCCTCCACCGCACATCGATTTCTTTTATTTTCTGTTTTAAATCGACAAACCACCACCATATTAATCATCGAAAAACCATTAAAAATTCCAACAGCCGCTGTTACATTTTTCCTGTTTTAAATCGACACCACCGCCATGATTTACCATATTGCTACTATTATGTCACGCTTTTCTGTTCCTATTAGTTAGCGAGAAAGATGAGGGTTTATTGATGTTAAGAAACGAAGATGATGAAAGATGATATGCGTGACATGATGATAACGTTATGATATGATGATGTTGATACACGTTGATGATGATGTACGATTATGATATTGATGTTGATAATGAAGTATAATAAAGATGATGATGAGGATTAAATGATACGGGGGACGTGAATGACGATGATGATGAAGTTTTTTTTTTTTTTTTAACTGCTCGTATATAATAAATCTATAAATACGTATATTATAACAAGATTTCACGAGTACTTCAGTGGTTTGGACGTATGGTTGTCAAACAAGAGGTGCTGTGTTCGATTCTCACATACATCAGTTTTTTTTATTTAAATAGCAGGCTTAATTAATTCATGCTTTGGGCCGTGAATTCTTGCTATTGGGCTGTCGAAATCTTCTATTATTGCTTTGGGCCGTGAGTTTCTAATTGGGTTACCAAATGAGTCTGTTGGGCCAAATGTGTTTGGGGCTTTTCGGATTGAAAACAGAAAATAGCTTATATATATCTGGGTCATGATAATAATAAGAAAAACAGATATGAATTGACGGTTAGGAGCATTTGTGTGGAATGAGAGGTCTCGAGTTCGAGCCCGGGCGGTGGCAATTATTTTTTTTATAAAGCTATTTGGAAGGTAGCAAATCTAATTTCTATTTATTATCATTGTTATTGTTATTATTACTAATACAAGATTTAGGAACATTTATTATTATTGTTATTATTAAGGTTATAATTATTATCATTATTATTACTATAGGTATTATTAATGTTATTATCATTATTAATATAATATATCATTGTAGTACTATTATTATTATTATGATTCTGATTAGAATTGTTATTATTGTTATTATAAAAATAATACACGTTATTATTATTTCCACTAATATTAGTAGTAATATCATTTTTATAATTATTAGTATTATTATTATTATTATCAACAAAAATATTATTGATACTATCATTATTAGTATTAGTATGATTATCATTAATAGTATTGTTATTATTAAAAAAACTATTATCATTATTATCATTCTTACAAAAATTATTATTTTGTTATCATTAAAACTGTTACTATTATTATTATTATCAAGTATTATCTATATCACTATTATTAAGATAATATTATTTATGAAAATAAAAGTTTAAATGACGTTGTTAAGATTATAAGTATTAGAATAAAGAGTATAGGGATAAAAATATATTTAAATTACATAACTTAATTATATTAATAATTATATATATATAAAATGAAAATATGTAAATAATTAATAAAACTTATAAATTATTAAATATAACAAGTACATCACTAATAATAATATATAAACTTATTCGATTACAATTATGTGTATTAATAAATATACAAATGATATAGGTTCGTGAATCCGAGGCCAACCCTGCATTTTTCAGTTTCGTCGTATGAATATTTTTACTACAAAATATTGGATCGTGAGTTTCATTTGCTCCCTTTTTAAATGCTTTTGCAATATATATTTTTGGGACTGAGAATACATGCGCTGCTTTTATAAATGCTTTACGAAATAGACACAAGTGATCGAAACTACATTCTATGGTTGGATTATTAAATAGAATATGCCCCTTTTTAGTCTAGTAATCTAAGAATTAGGGAACAGACACCCTAATTGACGCGAATCCTAAAGATAGATCTATCGAGCCCAACAAGCCCTATCCAAAGTACCGGATGCTTTAGTACTTCGAAATTAATATCATGTCCGAAGGAGAATCCCGGAATGATGGGGATATTCTTATATACATATTGTGAATGTCGATTACCAGGTGTTCAATCCATATGAATGATATTTTGTCTCTATGCATGGGACGTATATTTATGAAAAATGAAAATCTTGTGGTCTATTAAAATGATGGAAACGATTATTTATGTTAAACTAATGAACTCACCAACCTTTTGGTTGACAATTGAAAGCATGTTTATTCTCAGGTATGAAAGAAATCTTCCGATGTGCATTTGCTCATTTTAGAGATATTACTTGGAGTCATTCATGACATATTTCAAAAGACGTTGCATTCGAGTCGTCACGTTCATCAAGATTATTATTAAGTCAATTATAGTTAGATATATTATGAAATGGTATGCATGTCGTCAACTTTTGATGTAATGAAAGATTGTCTTTTCAAAAATGAATGCAATGTTCGTAAAATGTATCATATAGAGGTCAAGTACCTCGCGATGTAATCAACTGTTGTGAATCATTTATAATCGATATGGACTTCGTCCGGATGGATTAGGACGGGTCTTTACAGTTGGTATCAGAGCGGTGGTCTTAGCGAACTAGGTCTTGCATTAGTATGTCTAACTAGTAGTTGTTAGGATGCATTAATGAGTCTGGACTTCGACCGTGTCTGCATGTCAAAAGTTTTGCTTATCATTTCGTGTCGAAAATCATATGCTTATATCCTTAGGAAGTTACCTGCTTATCATTCTTAGTCTAGACATGTCTTACTGCCTCTATTGCATAGACAGTGTATAGATAAATTCATATCTTAGCGTATCTGTTATAGTTACCTTTGCCTGACAGCTTTCGTTGATTCCTCCGTAACTTATGGGATTTTAGTACTATATGCATATGTAAATTATGTATTGCAAGGTACTAATCTACATCATATAATCGATTTCTTATCGAAAATCCTTCATCTGATTGTACGAGATGAAACCCTCAACCAGTTCGAGTCCTTTAGATTTCGATAGCTATTCCGATAGTTATTCCGACAGCTATTCCGATATGGATTTTCACCTAAGCTCCGAAAGTAGCGTCACCAGAATGAATCAACCAATCATCCATCCTCAATTCATCTGATGGATTCGTAGTCGATTTAATTAATGGAAATGCAAAGAAGGCGATCCTTTCCACCAACCGAATTCATCTCTGGACGGAGAACCTGAAGCACTACCAGCGAACCACTTCGATACACTATATTCACTCTCATTTCCAGGATATCTCGCCATGATTATATGATATCCAAAATTCTCAACCTTATTCATCCGCTCGTTCCGACCGACAATCATCCTGGAATAATAGAAGAAGTTAGCGAACTTCGCGCTCGAGTAATCAATCTGGAGAATATGGTGCAAAATGTACCAGCTTCAGCAATATCACCGGCACCAACAGTACCACCAGTAACAACACCAGTACCATCAACAATCCATGCCTCAACATCTCATCCTATATCTCGAGCATAATCATCGTTCTATATGACGTTCTATATCATTTATCTTCGTTCTATATGACGATTATGTAATCTCTAATGTTTTAGAGATTATATATTCTTGTTCTAACGGTAAATTAAATGAGTTTAACATCATATTCACTCATTAAATCCATGATTACATCTGAAGAAAATATATATGTATATATTTTTATAAAGATTATAATTAAAAATTCTTTTGTACAAACTGTTAATGGTGAAAATATTTTAACGGGTAGGTAATACCCGAGGAATATTTAGATTTCACATTAATAAGTTACATTGTACAATCTTCGAATCTGATTCAACAGTCATTCACTATCCTACTTACATCCATAGATATACGAATCCGTTCACCGCAGAATAACCATTTTCATCCAATTTCATATTTGGATTTTGATGTATCAGAATTCAACAAGTGGCGTAATGAAGAAAACATTTGACAAAATAAAATTTGTTAGAAACAAACAAATTAACAATGAGAAATTTTGTTAAGAATCCATGCTAACTGTTCCTAGATAATTGTTCCTAGCTAACTGTTTACATTTTATTTATCACAATTTAATTATCGCAATTTACTTTCTCGCAATTTTATTTATCGTTATTTAATTTCTGTTATTTATTTTACGCACTTTAAATATCGGGACACGTATACAAGGTTTTGACATATCATATCGACGCATCTATATATATTATTTGGAATCACCATAGACACTCTATATGCAGTAATGATCGAGTTCTCTATACAGGGTTGAGGTTGATTCTATAATAATATATATACTTTGAGTTGTGATCGAGTCTGAGACGAATACGGGTCACGATACGTATTAATTAATTCGAATATTATATATTAAACTATATATGAAGTATTGAATTGCTAACTGTGGACTATCAACTGTGGACTATCAACATTGGACAATTAAAATGAATTAAATATTGACTATAACATATGAAACTAAACAATTCTTCAAGTTTGCCACTTGATTTCATCTTAAACTTCATTTGTATCTTGACGATTACCATCTGCGTTCAAATCTTTCATGATTCTTGAAAACACCTCAATCGATAGGATGAATCAATCGGACTTCATCTACGGAAGGAAAGATTTATGCATATAGTTATGCGCTTGAAAAACTCTCGGTAACTGAGTAAAAGTTTAACACGTAGCCGTGTCAGATCCTTTGGCATTTATTAGCAAAAATAACTTTGCGATTCCTTTTCAAAGTAGCCAATTTTTTCACAGCTCCAGCAAGTGAACTTTGACTTTTTATTCAAACTAGCCTTACTATAATCCTGATATGTACGATTACCCTTTTGATACCGGAGAATTCTTTTATATTCCACCATATTACCAGCAGACGTACCAGTAACCTCGTTGCTTCTTGGCTTAAATCTCTCTGACAAATCATTATATTTATTCATTGAAACCCTATCATATACTCATCCGCATCTTGTAATGAGAACTGCCATACCAATTACCGAGAATCAGCAATCAGTACTTTGAAAACTCACAGCATACCTACATCAACAATTATATGTATAACATTTATCTCTTAGAATTATGATCTTTCATTCTGAAATTCTGAAAAACACTCAGTCTATAAATCAATACTCTGAATGTTAAAAAAGCTGAATGAAGCAGCAGAAACCGTAGACAACCATAAACGACCTTAATCATCGAAAGTTTGATGATAAAGAATAGTATGTTGGAAAAGCTCAGAAAAGTTGGAACTGGAAAACGGATTGAGCTAACCACGAAGGAGACCAAGGATAAATACAAGGACCATACCATATATTCAAAGAATCCAGGTAATTCTGGATACAATGAAACCTTCAACGTATATCTTGCTCCGAACTCATGTTAGAATCTTGCGGAAAATCTTTCTTCATCAACCATCGATATTAGAAATTCCAAGATATCATCGTATCTTTCATTATAAATACCCTCCATATTTCTGAAGATATTTTTACAATTATTCTTATCTGAAATCATTAATCCCTTCGTGTTATCAGTGTTACATCATATAGAAACTGTTAGTTTCTATATTCTGTAAACTTTCGAGATTAAAATATGAATGTTATTGAAGTAATGTTGGGAACCGATGCATGAGTTAGTATAATATAATGACACTTGATCAACGTGATTATATTACAGTAAGTCATGCTGAGTTTCTAAATGGAACATGATGATTCACAGATTATAACTTCAACATGTGTCATGTTACATAACTCTTTCATTCTGCTTAACTTCTGAACATATCAAGAAAATATATTCTTGATAGTTCTATTCTCAGTGATTCTGGTAATTTGACAAATCCAATCGTGCTACTACCTTTCCTTTCTACTTTGGATATTATGATAATTCGAAACTCCATACTTATGAATTCTGTACCATTACTCATTTTACTAGAGGTCGAGAAGAGAATAAAAAGACAAAGAGCTCCGAAACATAAGGGAAAATATAAAACTCGACAACAACACTGAAATCACAAACCGTGTACATTAATACGAATAGCAATATAAAGACACGGGAGTATGATAACCACAATTACCCCAAAAGCGAAGTAGAAGTAAACAGATTCCTCTGGTGGTAATTGAAAAAGAAAAGTGATTGATACGATAATCAAGAAAATATCAACGATTAGAACTCGATTAAGCATTTTCACAATTCTTGGAATTATAAACTAAGAAAGAAAGTATTGAAGTAATGAAAGTAATGAAACGGAAGAGGTCAATTTATAATGAAATTATCAGACAGAGTAATAGAGGCAGATCATCGCATTTAATTAAAAATCTTAATTTCCTTAAATTTTGAAGAAACAGATCTTATAGATTTCCAAGATTTTCTTTTAAATCCCTTGAATTCTGGAATTCAAACGTGACTACGTCAAAGGCTAAGGCAAATCTTTATTTTCTCATTTCACTCTTTTGTGATAGCTTCACTTGTACTCTTCAAATAAGCGAATTATTTATTCCTTATTACTCGATGGTAATAAAACTCTATTTATCAACTCATATTCGTCATAAAAACATTTTTATTGTTAACCATGACAACCTCACTCAAATTTCGGGACGAAATTTCTTTAACGGGTAGGTACTGTGACGACCCGAAAATTTCCGATCAAATTTAAACTAAATCTTTAGATGTTTCCGACTTGATAAGCAAAGTCTATTTAATCAAATCTTAAATTTTTGAACCATTTTATGAAATTATTTGACCATCGACCAGTTCCGACGATTCAAGAACAATTGATTGTAACTTGATATGTGTATATATATGTAAATAATAATTGGAAGTATAATTTGAAATATTATATGTTATTGCTATTAAAATTTAATTATCTAAAAAAATAGGATATTATAATAATTATTATTTAAAATATATCTCTATATATAAATAAAGTATATTAAAAATAAATATTAAATGATTGTAATACTCGTTCGATGTTCCGATTGATATTAAGCAAGTTAAATTGAAACTTACGTAATTTTAAAATAAACGGTGATCCGAAAATGATTTACATAAACTATAGGCTTATTAAAAATACAATTAGGAATTATTTGTTTAATTTTAAAATTTTTTATATTTTACTTAGGGGTTGGGAGTAAATAATTAATGAAATTTTTATTTAATAATTAATGATTAAATTTTATACCATAATGACCAGAATAAATAAATGGTTTCAATTTTAAAAATTTGGGATTTTTAGGAACACATTATATTCTAACTGTTTAGCAATGGACACGATAGTACTACGCAATTTAAACTGTTGGCAGAGTGACTTTTCCTCACACGTTTTCTTATTCTCATTTAATATTAAAATCATTATTATATTATTACTTTAATTTATTATTATGTTAAATCTGTATTATATATTCATACTTGTGCAGAGAAATCAAACCACCACATCCCATCATATTTTTTTTTGTTGATTTGTTGATCCCTCACTTTCACCAGCTCACACCACTTGCTAAACATGACCCAACATATCATTTTTTTTATTATTATTATTTCTACAATGATTCCAATTTTTTTTTTAAAACCTCGTGAGTAACACCAACCTTATTGAATTGAAATTATGTTGATGAAGGATTACATAAACACAATGGCCAACAATTTCATGTCTCAGATCAACCATCATCTCAACCTTCTACTACGTACCTTGAGACACCCACGTCAACCACCACTTTCACCTTCCTTCCATCACTACTGAAGACCACCTTCTCCATCGACTAACCATCACCGAAACCATCCAACACCAAAGAACCGCCACTACTCTCGGCCGGTATCACCTTCACAGCCTAACCAAGAGCCACCACCATGTTCAAACTACCATCACCACTACAACAACGACCATCACTACAAACCGTCACCTAACCCCATCGTGCACCCACCATCACAACCCATCGCTACCATAACCATACCACCTTCACCTCCTACTTCTCTCTCTCATTCCCTCTCTTTAATATTTCTATTAGATCGAACCCTCCACCGCACATCGATTTCTTTTATTTTCTGTTTTAAATCGACAAACCACCACCATATTAATCATCGAAAAACCATTAAAAATTCCAATAGCCGCTGTTACATTTTTCCTGTTTTAAATCGACACCACCGCCATGATTTACCGTATTGCTACTATTATGTCACGCTTTTCTGTTCCTATTAGTTAGCGAGAAAGATGAGGGTTTATTGATGTTAAGAAACGAAGATGATGAAAGATGATATGTGTGACATGATGATAACGTTATGATATGATGATGTTGATACACGTTGATGATGATGTACGATTATGAAATTGATGTTGATAATGAAGTATAATAAAGATGATGATGAGGATTAAATGATACGGGGGACGTGAATGACGATGATGATGAAGTTTTTTTTTTTTAACTGCTCGTATATAATAAATCTATAAATACGTATATTATAACAAGATTTCACGAGTACTTCAGTGGTTTGGACGTATGGTTGTCAAACAAGAGGTGCTGTGTTCGATTCTCACATACATCAGTTTTTTTTATTTAAATAGCAGGCTTAATTAATTCATGCTTTGGGCCGTGAATTTTTGCTATTGGGCTGTCGAAATCTTCTATTATTACTTTGGGCCGTGAGTTTCTAATTGGGTTACCAAATTAGTCTGTTGGGCCAAATGTGTTTGGGGCTTTTCGGATTGAAAACAGAAAATAGCTTATATATATCTGGGTCATGATAATAATAAGAAAAACGGATATGGATTGACGGTTAGGAGCGTTTGTGTGGAATGAGAGGTCTCGAGTTCGAGCCCGGGCGGTGGCGATTATTTTTTTTATAAAGCTATTTGGAAGGTAGCAAATCTAATTTCTATTTCTTATCATTGTTATTGTTATTATTACTAATACAAGATTTAGGAACATTTATTATTATTGTTATTATTAAGGTTATAATTATTATCATTATTATTACTATAGGTATTATTAATGTTATTATCATTATTAATATAATATATCATTGTAGTACTATTATTATTATTATGATTCTGATTAGAATTGTTATTATTGTTATTATAAAAATAATACACGTTATTATTATTTCCACTAATATTAGTAGTAATATCATTTTTATAATTATTAGTATTATTATCAACAAAAATATTATTGATACTATCATTATTAGTATTAGTATGATTATCATTAATAGTATTGTTATTATTAAAAAAACTATTATCATTATTATCATTCTTACAAAAATTATTATTTTGTTATCATTAAAACTGTTACTATTCTTATTATTATCAAGTATTATCTATATCACTATTATTAAGATAATATTATTTATGAAAATAAAAGTTTAAATGACGTTGTTAAGATTATAAGTATTAGAATAAAGAGTATAGGGATAAAAATATATTTAAATTACATAACTTAACTATATTAATAATTATATATATATAAAATGAAAATATGTAAATAATTAATAAAACTTATAAATTATTAAATATAACAAGTACATCACTAATAATAATATATAAACTTATTCGATTACAATTATGTGTATTAATAAATATACAAATGATATAGGTTCGTGAATCCGAGGCCAACCCTGTATTGTTCAGTTTCGTCGTATGAATATTTTTACTACAAAATATTGGATCGTGAGTTTCATTTGCTCCCTTTTTAAATGCTTTTGCAATATATATTTTTGGGACTGAGAATACATGCGCTGCTTTTATAAATGCTTTACGAAATAGACACAAGTGATCGAAACTACATTCTATGGTTGGATTATTAAATCGAATATGCCCCTTTTTAGTCTGGTAATCTAAGAATTAGGGAACAGACACCCTAATTGACGCGAATCCTAAAGATAGATCTATCGGGCCCAACAAGCCCCATCCAAAGTACCGGATGCTTTAGTACTTCGAAATTAATATCATGTCCGAAGGAGGATCCCGAAATGATGGGGATATTCTTATATACATATTGTGAATGTCGATTACCAGGTGTTCAATCCATATGAATGATATTTTGTCTCTATGCATGGGACGTATATTTATGAAAAATGAAAATCTTGTGGTCTATTAAAATGATGGAAACGATTATTTATGTTAAACTAATGAACTCACCAACCTTTTGGTTGACAATTGAAAGCATGTTTATTCTCAGGTATGAAAGAAATCTTCCGCTGTGCATTTGCTCATTTTAGAGATATTACATGGAGTCATTCATGACATATTTCAAAAGACATTGCATTCGAGTCGTCACGTTCATCAAGATTATTATTAAGTCAATTATAGTTAGATATATTATGAAATGGTATGCATGTCGTCAACTTTTGATGTAATGAAAGATTGTCTTTTCAAAAACGAATGCAATGTTCGTAAAATGTATCATATAGAGGTCAAGTACCTCGCGATGTAATCAACTGTTGTGAATCGTTTATAATCGATATGGACTTCGTCCGGATGGATTAGGACGGGTCTTTACAATTTCATTATCCAAATACCCATCCCTAACGTTTTGTAGAAAAGTCGCAGTGATTTAAAACGCACCTGACTGTATTTATGGAATATCTCAGCATTTATTTAAAGTATAAGGAACTTTAACAATTTTTATAAAATCATAGAAAAATCGTATGAATGCGAATTTTGGATATAAATTCAGTAGTTTTCCGAGGTAGATAATGCTATAATCTCAGATTTTTAGTTTAGTATTGAAGCGACCCGTCCTAATCCACCAGGACGAATACATTACATTTGATCTCATTGCGAGGTTCTGACCTCTATATGATACATTTTACAAACATTGCATTCGTTTTTAAACAACAAACTTTCATAACTTCGAAAGTTGACAGCATGCATACCATTTCATAATATATCCAAACTCTAAATGACTTAATAATAATCTTGATGAACTCGACGACTCGAATGCAACGTCTTTTGAAATATGTCATGAATCACTCCAAGTAATATCTCTAAAATGAGCAAATGCACAGCGAAAGATTTCTTTCATACCTGAGAATAAACATGCTTTCAAGTGTCAACCAAAAGGTTGGTGAGTTCATTAGTTTATCATAAGCATTCATTTCCATCATTTTAATAGACCACAAGATTTTCATTTTTCATAAATAACCTTACACTCGCAAGTGTATAAAAATCATTCGTATGATGAACACCTGGTAACCGACATTAACATAATGCATATAGAATATCCCCCGCATACTCGCAAGTATGCCATAAATATTGGCAATCGCAATCACCATTTAAATCGAAGTACTAAAGCATTCTAAATTCCAGAATGTGGTTTGTTAGACCCATAGATCTATCTTTAGGATTCGCATCAATTAGGGGCCATTTCCCTAATTCTTAGGTTATCAGACTTGAAGGGGAGATATTCGGTATAGTAATCCAACCATACAATGTAGTTTAACCACCATCTCTATGAAACAGTATGTTGAGATACAAGAATCATTTTTGGAGATTCTTTTCACTCGGAGTAAACCGTTCCTTAGGACCAAGAGTTCACTCTCGTTCAAAGATCACACCCTTCGTGCGATTCTCTTTCGCAAATGTAATGTAAGATGCTTTGAGAATCTATGAATCTTGTTATCCTCTTGGAAGGGGACTGCTTAAAACATCTACGATACTGATGTGGTTACTCTACATATTCCTTCCTTCGTTGGTTGCAACTATCTGTTATCCTAGTTAATGTTAACCTTAACTTCAACATGTAACTGAAAGGATGAAGTTACATTATGGAACTGTGCTTTCATTTCATCCAAGGATAAGTTCACCTGCAGTATGGTAAACTGGGTGATATCCTTCATTTTTCCTTCAGACCTTCCTGAAGACACTATAAATGATTACGGATTGCACTGCATATAAGTCCGACTAGTCACTTCCAGCTAAAATTTCAACTCAAATATTCAAATGAAACGTTCTTAAATATCGAGTTCTTTATGCCTATGGCCTCCTTCCAAAATCAAGGGATTAGTACAATCCGTGGCTAACAATATCCAGACATCAAATCGCATGGTTGTGATCACCATGTTTTCCATTCTACCTGTCAGCTTTGTATTGCGACATAAGCGCTCAATGTTTTAGATGAGTTTAGAAAGATTCATGATTCATTTCACGCATCCAACTTACTGAAGATGCATGTAAGGCTAAAAACACCATTTTTCCTTTTGTGGATATATATTCAGATGACATACTCATGTTAAATAGAAACGAAATCAATCTGTCGATCTCTTAGGACAAGAGACTTAATTAATGGCATATACCCATTCTTACTTTCATACGCCAAAGTACCTTTCAAGGTAATAACTCACTTCGGAACCCACGAATCTCACGGAATTTTGATATGCTCTTTCTTATTCAAATACGGTACCATTGTTAGTCACTCCTCAAACTTTTGGGATGAAATTTTCTTTAATAGGTGGGTAATATAACGACCCAGCTTTTTCGACTTGCTTTTGTGCTTTGTGCTTTCACGAAACTGCATATTTGTGCGTACTGAGCTAGCTTATGCTCTAGGATCTTTAATCATGATAAATTACTTTCGTTAATATCTTACAACGTGCTATTAAGTGTGTAATCACTTAACTTGATCCCCGAATGTTTTTACGACCGTTGGTGTCACTTATCGTCTTAAACGAGATACGTACTTGGTACACGTTAAACTTTTGTCGTAATTGGAATATTATGACTGCGTAAACTTGATTGTTAATTATTATAACAATTACTTGGATTAAGGGCTTATTTAATTAAGCTTAGTGTTTACTAATGCTTACTAGTTACCTTAATGGACTTAACACCTTAATGGACTTTCCATGTCCCGACTTGTCTTTGTGACACACGCTTTTCACGTATAATATTTCGAATATTATTTACATTCATGATTAATTATTATTAATCATTTTTAATTAACTAGTGCAAGTAGTTAATTACTTGGGCTTTATTTATTTAATTGTTGCATACTTACATGGACTCATGTTAATGGACTTGGAAGCCCACCCTACACTACTTAATGGACTAGTGAGCCTACTTTTATTACTAGTGATTTATTAAGGAAAAGCAAGGTTAATTAACTTAAGTTGGAGACAAAAATGTTCAAGCATGCTAGCACCTCTTTCCCATTCATTTAACTTATACACATTCTTAGCAAACAACACTCTCCAACACTTGAAAGTGAGCACTTGACTTTCCTCTTTGGAGTCCTCCAAACCGTCGGTTTTGAATGGGAGGGAGGGAGTTCATTTTTCAATCTTTTTTTTTTTTTGCTACTTATTCACTAGTCTTAACTTCATTTTACACACACACATTTCTCTACTTTCTTATTCTAAGTGTTCTCTCTAGTGGTGAGTTCTTACAAGATATTTTCCTCTTCTTTTTCTTGTTCCAAAACCGCCATCATCATCATCACTTTACTTTTTCTTTTTGTTGTTATTTACTTACTAGTTGTTAAGAATCAAACTTCTAGTTTATTCTTCATATTATCTTGTTTATACAAGAACATACAAGAACCAAGGAAGATCAAGTTTATAGTTTGATTCCTCCATAAAACTTGTTAAAAAGAAAAGTTCATTAACTCGAAAACCTTATTTTGTTGGTTGTGTTCATGTTTTGTTAACTTAAGGTTTACTTTCTTAAAGATCCAAGCCTTGGCTTGAATCTTCTTAAGTTAGAAACAAACATGAACTTGTTACTTGTAGATATAATTTATTTCATTCTTTTGTGTGTATATATATTTCGTGATGTATTATTCTTGGTCAAGTATTACTAGTTAATCTTGATCTCTTTACTCTTGAAACTAAAGTTAAACTTTGTAAGTTCAAGAACATGGAAGTATAACTTTCTAGTTATAACTTCATACACTTATGTTGGATCTAAGTTTCTATAGCTTATGGTCTTCCAATTTTATTGTAAACAAGAGCTTACAAGCTTATATACATTTTACAAGACAAAAATCTAAGTTTCATAACTTATGGTTTTATTAAAGTAAAGATTCAAGTTTTATAACTTGGGATCTAACTTAAGAACACTAGATCTAGACTTTCTAGTCTAGGATCTTTAAGATCTAGCTAAGATATAATTTCTACAACTTAAGATCTTATTTATTTATTTTACTTTCAATTTTATAGCTTAATATTACTATTAGAACTCATGTATGTGTCGGATCTAAGATCTTGATGTAACTTTGGTTCATCAACCTACTTACAACCCTTAAATGAGTTGTGCTACTTATCTTAGACATACACTAGTGTTACGATGGTCAAACCTTGGTTAAGATGATGCAAACACATCAACGAGTTGTACACTTGAAGCTACAAGCATCAAGGATGAGAACCATGATGAGCATCAAGCACCAAGAACCTACCGGAACACCTTTCTCACTATGTTTAGGAACTGATCATTAACCTGGGCTACTGGAAAAGTTAATTTCCTGATTGTTGGGTTTGAGTAGATTACTTTTTGTTTAAGACTCGTCCTAATCCGATTTACGGTTTAGGAATTATAGCCTACCGAAAGTCCCTACATCCTTTTAACGTTGTGCTGAAATTTCTGACCTACTCGCACTTAAACCATCGCCATGGTCAAATGAAGAAGAGTTTGGATCTGAATTTTGGCCATCAACTAGTGGACTCACATACGGAGCTATAGCCACTGATTACGCATCTTTTCGATTTATGTAGAGGTCGTAGCAGCTGATCAAAGTCAGCCCCTGCTTCGGTCTCTATTCTTGAATGAAACTTACTTTACCCTTTTTGACTGATGATGAATAATGATGATACTTAAGACCTAATTTACATACTTTTAAACCTTTGGGAACAATTTACTGACTTAGTAACTTTTGACTTAGGTTGAGGACTTTTCGGACCAACTACTTGCTTACTTATCTCGAATCAACTTAACTACTTTTCACTGTGAGTTATAGCATCCCTTTTTACTTTAACTATTTTGGGACTGAGAATACATGCGCATTTTACGTTTTACATACTAGGCACGAGTACTTAAACTTTATATATGTGTGGGTTATACAACGGCATAAACTTTCCCCTTAGCTCGGTAACATTTAGTCATTGGTCTTTGAACCGGTGAAAGCGAATCTTAGATATGGATCCATAGGGTTTGACATCCCCACTCGAGCTAGTCGCGCTAGCATTTAACAGGTGTTTAATACTTCGTAAACTTACACACTCACCAAGTGTACTTTTAGGGGTGTTATTTACGTTAAGTTAGTTACCAAGTGCCCACGGTTGAACATATACTTTATCATACTGATTTGAATTACTGATTTAAACTGCTGGTTGAAGCACTGAAATCTCGTGGCCTACATTACATTACTGAATACAAACAAACTATAGCTCACCAACATTCGTGTTGACTTTTTAAGCATGTGCTTAGACGTTGTTGCTTCCGCTGTTAGACTTGTTGTCTTGGTGTTACAGACTTGCTGTGTTAGACTTCCACTGCATTACTTAGAGATGTCTCAATCATGGAACTTTTATTTTGCATTCGTAACTTACGTTATTTTCAAACAATGGCTTTGTAACGACCTATGGATCACGTACTTATGTTTATGCTTCTATTCATAGGAAGCACTTTATCCTTTGTAAAACAATATATTTTCATGAATGCAAAACTGGTTTTCAAACAGCATATAGTGTTTGACCTTGTAATGATCCTGTTGTTGATGATCCGTAGACGAAGGTTTTGTACGGGGCGTCACATTTGGTATCAGAGCATTGGTTGTAGGGAATTAGATTGCATTAGTGAGTCTAGACCGGACCGAGTAGGATTCACTAATAGGACTAATCTACAACTTGCTAGTTTACTTGTTTCTGCGAAACCTACTGCATGCTACTGTGTAATATTACTACATGTTACTGCTTACTACTATGGCATGCCACTACCTACTTCTACTGCTGTATGAACTTGTTGCATGCTACCGTTACCTTTTACTGCTACGTAAACTTGATGTATGCTTCTGCTTATTCTCGCTACTGCATGCAACTATCTACTTTTAGCATGTTACCTCGGTATGATACTGTCACTATTGCCATGCTACGTACTGCTGTAGATGATCTAGGCTACTGTAGTTACTATGCCTGACTGCGTGCTTGCTACATGTCCAATATTCGCTGTACCGACTTGGAGAATTTATCTTTCCTAGTTCAGACATTTTTCTGAACCCTTTCCCACTCGTCTAACCCTAAGGACTAGTATTGTAATCCACTTGTTACTACCATTCCACTGTTCCAGAGATCAAAACATTACTTCACGCAATTTACGAAGAGTACCCCTCGAATTACACGCTCACTAAGGTTGATCCTCAGAGGAGGAGATATTGGAGGACTTGTCGGAGTCACCGCACCCCGAGCTCACCCTAATTAGCCATGTACATCATATGAACATTAGAAGGATGTTCAGTTTCCTCAAGTTGACTTATATCCCGTACGCATTCATGACCGTCACTTATCTCTTTCATTCTTCACCACTACTCGACGACCTAAACGACACATTGTACTTAGGCCTTGGAAAAGTCGGGAAGGCATCTCCTTTCACAAGCTCATAGTGCCTTCCGCTGATGCTCAGCCATACCCAAAGTCTTGGGAGTCGCCTCAAGACATATCGTATTACTACTTGTTACACGTATGGCTCGACACGAGACTCAGATTGAATTTCTAGCAAGGAACCTAACGACATTACCTGAACCCGAACATTTTGAAGAAATTTTGGACATTTAGGCATTGATGCATGACCTACGGAACCTACGTGCCCGCACCAAGAAATCATGAGATTAATTATGTGGATTATGTTTTGAGATAGCATAGATAATGCACCGTTAGGTGGAATTGAGTAGAACTGGAAGTGATCACGTTACGTTGACCATATGGAATGATAATGGAATGAACGTGTTTAGTACAATATAATGACGCCAGGCCAGCGTGATTATATTGAGGTAAATCATGCAGAAGTTCCAATGTTACTACATGAGGAATATGAGGTGATCCAGGGAAAATTTTGGCAGGGATCACTTGAGTACACGCATTATGGTCTGTTAGAGGTAAGAAAAGAATAACCACTTAGCCCAGGTACTATACAAGAAGGGCCTTGATTTCAGAATTGATAACCCGAAAACCTATTATAGATATAGACACCTGGACACTTAAGGAAAAAGTTCTCAAATAGGAAAACTTTGGACTTACTTGCGGTAGAGCAATCGTTATTTCATCTATGGAGACTTGCATAAATCCTGATTTCAGTTAGGGTACATTTCGTCACAATGTTTTATTGTCCCGAAGTTGTTTAATACTAGAACGATAGAAACCTTATATCTAAGAACCTTAGTGTTATGACTAATAAGCCATTAACAACCATAAGGGTTAAGTATTCTATAGGACAAGTAAATGGTAAGCTGGTAGAGATAGAGGAATGATTTAAGGTAGTACCATAAACTTAACAGGTGGGTCATTTGGAAATGACCTCATGTCAATAAAACTTGGAAGTTCTAAAGTAATAGTTGGAAAGGATTAGTTACCTACGCACAAGCAGATGTTATTTGAGAAGATTGATAGAATTTTTCACGGTAGTATAATATGATTGGATTGGAATGAACCTTAAGAATTACCTAACACCCATCAAGTTAGGAAGCTTTGATGACATAGTTGGAACGAACTGGCTTTCAAGGATGAAAGCAAAAATTATTTATAGTGAGAAGATTATTCGTATACCTCGCGAGGATGGTGAGCCAAAAGCCATCCGGGTCACTTCAACAACCCTATATCCCACAATGGAAATGGGAAGGAATAACAATGGATTTCATCACGAAGCTACCGAAAATGGTAGGCAGTTAGAACATTATCTGGGTTAATATTGACCATCTCACCAAATCTGCTCACTTTCTAGCCATGAGAGAAACCGATACAATGGACAAACTTGCACAACGATACATGAAAGAAATTGTATCCCGTCACTTCAGCGATTCAGATTATATATTAAAGACTACCCAAGAATCTTATTTGGTACTTATTCTTACGCGACTCAGAATCCTAACTTATTCCGAGAGATTTCTCAATCGATAATAATCACACCATCACCCTTCTTACTTCGATATTAGTCATAACAGTTCAAAATTTCCAAAAGTAATGGGTAGTTAATTCCCATCATCATACTCTCCCATTCGTACCTCACTTATAAGCAACAGCTTCACACTTAAGCATTTTTAGTTGAAGGACTTATGCCCTACTAATAGTCATCAACCATACTTAAATTCGACAGTTTTCATTACCTCGTGACATTGTTACTCAATTATCACCCGAAATTTTCAAAAATCTTTTACTTGATCCTCATCAATCTTTTTCCAACTTGTAACCTCCAAAATATGGAAATTTTTGTTTGCCAAAATTCTTCACACACTATTTTACTGTACGATCCTCTCAAAGTTTTATAAAAATAAATTTATTTTTATTGTCATTTGTACAAATTTTAGAAATCATATATGTTATATATGATAAATTAAATAATTACTTATTTTTGACTAGTGTATATGAGATTTTACTTTCACTCTTACAAGCCAATTCTTTTATTCAAAGGATATTTTACTTAGAATAGTACATGTTGTACATAACTGTAGTTTACAAAGATTTTCGTTTCTTTCCTTACATCATCACCTTAAACAATTTCTCTAAAAAATTTCGTTGCTTGTTATATAAAATTTTTCGTTCCTTATTCGTATCCAAGTCATCATGAAGACTTGACAACTGTCAAAAACCGAGAGATTCGTGTGTGAGTGTGTATGTGTTGAAGGCACTTACTGCCACGTCATGCAGAGCCTTTGGGCATCCACTAACACTTAAACCATTCAGAATCATTGCGTTACCCCAAGGATACTATTTGTCACACCCGTTGGAACAATGCTCTTTCTTACATAACTCTAAGTCCTGACTTATTCCAAGGGATTCTCATTTAGTGATATCAACACCATCAGTACTCCGACTTTAATATTAGTCATAACCTGTTTGGCATTTTGCAAAGTCAAGAAGCGATTAACTTCTCGTCCTCATGCTCTATCCTACATACCACACTTTTTAGCAATGGCTTCGCACGTGAATATTTTTGGCCCAAGGACTTATGTCCTGATGATTATCAAAACTACATTTAATTCATTAGTTTTCATTACCTAATGACTTGTAACCCGATGATTCAAAGATTTTCCACTCAATCTTTTTCAAATCGCGACCTCTGAAATGCGAAAAGCTATGTTTATCAAATTTTTTTTTACACGTTGATTTTTACACGTTGATTATACATGCGGTCCTCACGATATTTATGGACGAATGAAAGTAATAAAATTTTTCTGTCACTTATGCGATTTTCAAAATCATATATGTATGTATATAATTAAGTTAATAAATTTACCCTTACTTATTTTGGTTAGTACATACTAAACTATATCTTCAAATTATTTAAAAATCGCTCCTTTATCGAGTTATTTAACTTAAGTCAAATAGTTTGTGTTAAATGGTACACGTTCTACCTACTTCTAAATTTACTAGGAACTTCGTTCCGTTCATGTTTTTGCATCAAATGTTTAAAGGTTTTTTAAAACATTCATGGTTGATTTTATTAAAGGTTTTCGTACTAGACTACACCATGTATGGATCACATTTCTTCTCGCCCTCCGTTAGAGATGAAGCTTGCTATTTAGATCTTTGTTAAAAACTCTTGAGCCACTTTGGATGGCAGTTTTTATAAAATTTGTTAGAAAATCTTTGCACCCATAAAATGTTCCTTGTAAGGTTAAACATGGAAAAAACACGGGCTGATAAATCCATCTTCTGAGGTACACCTAGTGGTCATCCCATCGTAGGAAAGGCACTAGACGGGTTTCTACTCTCAATGTTTCATGGCTAATCGCAACACCCTCGTAACCACCATCTCTATGAAACAGTATGTTGAGATACAAGAATCATTTTTGGAGATTCTTTTCACTCGGAGTAAACCGTTCCTTAGGGCTAAGAGTTCACTCTCGTTCAAAGATCACACCCTTCGTGCGATTCTCTTTCGGAAATGTAATGTAAGATGCTTTGAGAATCTATGAATCTTGTTATCCTCTTGGAATGGGACTGCTTAAAACATCTACGATACTGATGTGGTTACTCTACATATTCCTTCCTTCGTTGGTTGCAACTATTTTTTGTCCTAGTTAATGTTAACCCTAACTTCAACATGTAACTGAAAGGATGAAGTTACATTACGGAACTGTGCTTTCATTTCATCCAAGGATAAGTTCACCTGCAGTATGGTAAACTGGGTGATATCCTTCATTTTTCGTTCAGACCGTCCTGAAGACACTATAAATGATTACGGCTTGCACTGCATATAAGTCCGACTAGTCACTTCCATCTAAAATTTCAACTCAATTATTCAAATGAAATGTTCTTAAATATCGGGTTCTTTATGCCTATGGCCTCCTTCCGAAATCAAGGGATTAGTACAATCTGTGGTTAACACTATCCAGACATCAAATTGCATGGTTGTGATCACCATGTTTTCCATTCTACCTGTCAGCTTTGTATTGCGATATAAGCGCTCAATGTTTTAGATGAGTTTAGAAACATTCATGATTCATTTCACGCATCCAGCTTACTGAAGATGCCTGTAAGGCGAAAAACACCATTTTTCCTTTTGTGGATATATATTCAGATGACATACTCATGTTAGACAGAAACGAAATCAATCTGTCATTCTCTTAGGACAAGAGACTTAATTAATGGCATATACCCATTCTTACTTTCATACACCAAAGTACCTTTCAAGGTAAATAACGCACTTCTGAACCCACGGGTCTCACAAAACTTTGATATGCTCCTTCTTATTCAAATACGGTACCATTGTTGGTCACTCCTTAAACTTTCGAAAAAAAAATTTTCTTTAACAGGTGGGTAATGTAACGACCCGGCTTTTTCGACTTGCTTTTGTGCTTTGTGCTTTCACGAAACTGCGTATTTGTGCCTACTGAGCTAGCTTATGCTCTGGGATCTTTAATCATGATAAATTACTTTCATTAATATCTTACAACGTGCTATTAAGTGTGTAATCACTTGATCCCCGAATGCTTTTACGGCCGTTGGTGTCACTTATCGTCTTAAACGAGATACGTACTTGGTACACGTTAAACTTTTGTCGTAATTGGAATATTATGACTGCGTAAACTTGATTGTTAATTATTATAACAATTACTTGGCTTAAGGGCTTATTTAATTAAGCTCAGTGTTTACTAATGCTTACTGGTTACCTTAATGGACTTAACACCTTAATGGACTTTCCATGTCCCGACTTGTCTTTGTGACACACGCTTTTCACGAATAATATTTTGAATATTATTTATGTTCATAATTAATTATTATTAATCATTTCTAATTAACTAGTGCAAGTAGTTAATTAATTGGGCTTTATTTATTTAATTATTGCATACTTACATGAACTCATGTTAATGGACTTGGAAGCCCACCCTACACCACTTAATGGACTAGTAAGCCCACTTTTATTACTAGTGATTTATTAAGGAAAAGCAAGGTTAATTAACTTAAGTTGGAGACAAAAATGTTCAAGCATGCTAGCACCTATTTCCCATGCATTTAACTTATACACATTCTTAGCAAACAACACTCTCCAACACTTGAAAGTGAGCACTTGACTTTCCTCTTTGGAGACCACCAAACCGTCGATTTTGAATGGGAGGGAGGGAGTTCATTTTTCAATTTTTTTTTTTTTTTGCTACTTATTCACTAGTCTTTACTTCATTTTACACACACACATTTCTCTACTTTCTTACTCTAAGTTTTCTCTCTAGTGGTGAGTTCTTACAAGACATTTTCCTCTTCTTTTCTTGTTCCAAAACCGCCATCATCATCATCACTTTACTTTTTCTTTTTGTTGTTATTTACTTACTAATTGTTAAGAATCAAACTTCTAGTTTATTCTTCATATTATCTTGTTTATATAAGAACATACAAGAACCAAGGAGGATCAAGTTTATAGTTTGATTCCTCCATAAAACTTGTTAAAAAGAAAATTTCATTAACTCAAAAACCTTGTTTTGTTGGTTGTGTTCATGTTTTGTTAAGTTAAGGTTTACTTTCTTAAAGATCCAAGCCTTGGCTTGAATCTTCTGAAGTTAGAAACAAACATGAACTTGTTACTTGTAGATTTAATTTATTTCATTCTTTTGTATGTATATATATTTCATGATGTATTATCTTGGTCAAGTATTACTAGTTAATCTTGATCTCATTACTCTTGAAACTAAAGTTAAACTTTGTAAGTTCAAGAATATGGAAGTATAACTTTCTAGTAATAACTTCATACACTTATGTTGGATATAAGTTTCTATAGCTTATGGTCTTCCAATTTTGTTATAAACAAGAGCTTACAAGCTTATATACATTTTACAAGACAAAAATCTAAGTTTCATAACTTATGGTTTTATTAAAGTAAAGATCCAAGTTTTATAACTTGGGATCTAACTTAAGAACACTAGATCTAGACTTTCTAGTCTAGGATCTTTAAGATCTATCTAAGATATAAGTTCTACAACTTAAGATCTTGTTTATTTATTTTACTTTCGAGTTTATAGCTTAATATTACTATTAGAACTCATGTATGTGTCGGATCTAAGATCTTGATGTAACTTTGGTTCATCAACCTACTTACAACCCTTAAATGAGTTGTGCTACTTATCTTAGACATACACTAGTGTTATGATGGTCAAACCTTGGTTAAGATGATGCAAACACATTAAAGATTTGTACACTTGAAGCTACAAGCATCAAGGATGAGAACCGTGATGAGCATCAAGCACCAAGAACCCACCGGAACACCTTTCTCACAGTTTTTGCTAACTGATCAATAACCTGGGCTACTGGAAAAGTTAATTTCCAGATATTTGGGTTCGAGTAGATGACTTTTCGTTTAAGACTCGTCTTAATCCAATTTACGGTTTAGGAATTATAGCCTTCCGAAAGTCACTACACCCTTTTAACGCTGTGCTGAAATTTCTGACCTACTCGCACTTAAACCGTCGCCACGGTCAAACAAAGACGAGCTTGGATCTGAATTTTGGTCAGCAACTAGTGGACTCACATACGGAGTCATAGCCACTGATTACGCGTCTTTTCAATTTACGTAGAGGTCGTAGCAGCTGATCAAAATCAGCCCTTGCTTCAGTCTCTATTCTTGAATGAAACTTACTTTACCCTTTTTGACTGATGATGAATAATGATGATACTTAAGACCTAATTTACATACTTTTAAACCTTTGGGAACGATTTAATGACTTAGTAAATTTTGACTTAGATTGAGGACTTTTCGGACCAACTACTTGCTTACTTATCTCGAATCAACTTAACTACTTTTCACTGTGAGTTATAGCATCCCTTTTTACTTTAACTATTTTGGGACTGAGAATACATGCGCATTTTACGTTTTACATACTAGGCACGAGTACTTAAACTTTATATATGTGTGAGTTATACAACGGCATAAACTTTCCCCTTAGCTCGGTAACGTTTAGTCATTGATCTTTGAACCGGTGAACGCGAATCTTAGATATGGATCCATAGGGTTTAACATCCCCACTCGGGCTAGTTGCGCTAGCATTTAATGGGTGTTTAATACTTCGTAAACTTACGCACTCGCCAAGTGTACTTTTAGGGGGTGTTATTTACGTTAAGTTAGTTACCAAGTGCCCACGGTTGAACATATACTTTATCATACTGATTTGAATTACTGATTTAAACTACTGGTTGAAGCACTGAAATCTCATGGCCTACACTACATTACTGAATACAAACAAACTATAGCTCACCAACATCCGTGTTGACTTTTTAAGCATGTGTTTCTCAGGTGATTAGACGTTGTTGCTTTCGCTGTTAGACTTGCTGTCTTGGTGTTACAGACTTGCTGTGTTAGACTTCCGTTGCATTACTTAGAGATGGCTCAATCATGGAACTTTTATTTTGCATTCGTAACTTACGTTATTTTCAAACAATGGCTTTGTAACGACCTTTGGATCACGTACTGATGTTTATGCTTCTATTCATAGGAAGCACGTTATCTTTTGTAAAACGCTATATTTTCATGAATGCAAAACTAGTTTTCAAACAGCATATAGTGTTTAACCTTGTAATGATCTTGTTGTTGATGATCCGTACACGATGGTTTTGTATGGGGCGTCACACCGTTTCCCAGTAATAAACCTTCTATTTTTCAGAGCTTTGCCAATATACTATTCTTTATCATCAAACTTCTGACTGTTAAAGTTGTTTACAGTTTTTGTTGCTTCATTCAGCTTTTTCAACATTCATAGTATTGATTCGTAGACTGGGTGCTTTTCATAATTTCAGAATGGAAGATCATAATTCTGAGAGATAAATGTTATATGTATACATATAATTTTTGATGTAGAAACGTTGCGAGATTTCAAAATACTGATTGCTGATTCCCGGTAATCGGTATGGCAGTTCTCGTTACAAGATGCGGATGAGTATATGATAAGGTTTTAATGAACAAATATTTTTTTTGGAGAAACTTAAATCAATAAGTAATGAAGTTGTTGGTAAGTTTGTTGCTAATGTGGTGGGATATAAAAGGATCTCCGGTAATGATGACGAAGGGAAACTTATATAACAAGGTTTTAAAAAGGCTAATCCGAATGAAAAGTCGAAGTTGACTTGCTGAAGCTGCGACAAAATTGGCTACTTTGAAAAGGGATTGCAAAGTTATTTTCGGTAATAACAACGCCAAAGGAACTAGTACAGATACGTGTTACACGTTTACTCAGGTTTCGAGTGTTTTCAGGTGCATAACTATATGCATCAATCTTTTCTTCCGTAGACGAAGTGCGGTTGGTTTATCCTCTCGATTGAGGTGTTTTCAAGAATCATGAAAGGTTTGAACGCAGATGATAATGCTAAAAACGAACATATATTTCATAGCATTATTCCCCAAGAAAGACAAGCTTTTAGTTGCAATTGTTCTATTTACAAGTGATATTCGTTTAAATAATAAAAGGTGAAGACAAAAGACAGATTCGACGAATTGAAGACGCAAACGACCAAAAAGCTCAAAAGTACAAAATACAATCAAAGAGGTTCCAATTATTGATAAGAAACGTCTCGAAATTACAAGAGTACAAGATTCAAAACGCAAAGTACAAGATATTAAATTGTACGCAAGGACGTTCGAAAATCCGGAACCGGGACCAGAGTCAACTCTCAACGCTCGACGCAACGGACTAAAAATTACAAGTTAACTATGTATATAAATATAATATAATATATAATTAATTATATAAATTATATATATATTATATTTATATAATAAACCGTCGGTAAACAAAGAGCCAAAATGGAGTGAGCTGTAATTACAAACTCCGCGACTCGCGGAGTTTGAAGAGCAAAAAGGGCGCGAGTCGCGGAGCTCCCCTGGACTCAATTCCCTATAAAAGCAAACGCAGTTTGATCGTAAAAATCATAATATATATCAATCTCTCTATCTATATACGTAATATTTATATTTATAATTTATATTTTAATTTTAATTTTAATTTTAATCCTAATAATAAGGGTATGTTAGCGAATGTTGTAAGGGTGTAAGTCGAAATTCTGTCCGTGTAACGCTACGCTATTTTTAATCATTGTAAGTTATGTTCAACCTTTTTACACTAATGTCTCGTAGCTAAATTATTATTATGCTTATTTAATCCGAAGTAATCATGATGTTGGGCTAATTACTAAAATTGGGTAATTGGGCTTTGTACCATAATTGGGGTTTGGATAAAAGAACGACACTTGTGGAAATTAGACTATGGGCTATTAATGGGTTTTATATTAACTAAACAATACCTTGTTAATTTAATATACAAACTTATAATTCGACGTATTTATATATAACCACATACGCTTGACTGGGTACGGTGGGCGGGATATCTATAAATACCAATAATTATTCATTTTACTGGACACGGAACTTGATTAATAGTTAATAGACTTGTTGAAACAGGGGTGAATTACATTCAAGGGTAATTGGTGTAATTGTTAACAAAGTAGTAAAACATTGGTTTACACGCAGTCGATAACCTGGTGTATTCATTAAACAAAGTATTAAAACCTTGTTACAATTCGAATCCCCAATTAGTTGGAATATTTAACTTCGGGTATAAGAATAATTTGACGAGGACACTCGCACTTTATATTTATGACTGATGGACTGTTATGGACAAAAACCAGACGGACATATTAAATAATCCAGGACAAAGGACAATTAACCCATGGGCATAAAACTAAAATCAACACGTCAAACATCATGATTATGGAAGTTTAAATAAGCATAATTCTTTTATTTCATATTTAATTTCCTTTATTTTATATTTAATTGCTCTTCTAATTATAGCACATTTATTTATTGTTATTGTATTTAATTGCACTTTTAATTATCGTACTTTTTAATTATCGCAAGTTTATTTTATCGCACTTTTATTATTCGTAATTTCATTATCGTTATTTACTTTACGCTTTAAATTAAGTCTTTTATTTAATATTTTACATTTGGTTTTAACTGCGACTAAAATTTTAAAATCGACAAACCGGTCATTAAACGGTAAAAACCCCCCTTTATAATAATAATATTACTTATATATATATTTGTATTTTTATAAATTTAAACTAATATAGCGTTAAGCTTTGTGAAAAAGATTCCCTGTGGAACGAACCGGACTTACTAAAAACTACACTACTCTACGATTAGGTACACTACCTATAAGTGTTGTAGCAAGGTTTAAGTATATCCATTTAATAAATAAATAAATATCTTGTGTAAAATTGTATCGTATTTAATAGTATTTCCTGCTAAAATTTAATAGTATTTTATACCCCTTAGCTTTGACATCAAGTTATTTTTGGCGCCGCTGCCGGGGAATCTTAAACGCCGAAAGCGCAACGCTAAATATAAAAAAAAAAACGTCGAATTAAAAAAAAAAGTACCTGAGTTGAAAATTGGAACCCCGCGACTCGCGGAGTTTGCTGCCTCGAATACCGCAACTCGCAGAGCCGCCCTGACAGGCCAGACCAGAACCCTAATCTCGCATTTAATACGGAGTAATTAATTAATTATTATTATTTAAGCCCTAATTAGGGTATTATTAGTATAATATTTAGTTTTAATTTTCTTATTTTATTTAGTTTTAATTAGTTTTATATATATAAAATTAATAGTTTTATAAAATAAATAATATAAAAATAATATTTTTATAAAAATTGTACTTTTTACAACTTTTAGTATATTTTTATATTTTGTCCCTTTTTAATTGTTTTAGCGTAATATTTGTATTTTTCGCTCGTATTTAATACATAGTTTTTGCCATAGTTATTTTTTTTTACTTCTAGATTTTTAGGCTTTGCCGTAAAATCCCTTAAGTGCCTTTTCTTTAGACTAAGATTTAGGTACTTTAGAATTTTGCGACGCCTTTTTAAGTTTTAGTTTCTTTTTAAGATATTGCCATTTGGGATATAGTTTTTCTTGTAAGCTTTAATATTTTTAGACACCTTTTACCTATGTATCAATTATCATTCCAATTAGTAATCTCAATTTGCGATTATAATTTTAAGTTAGTGATAGTAATAAGGTTGGGTTAGTCTAGTGTTTTTAAGTTTTATAAGTCACTCTTTTTATTTCTTATTTTTCGACGCCTTTTATTTTTTCGATCTTTTCTTTTTCGACCTTTTCCGACGCGCTCTTTTTCTTTCTTATTTCTCGTCATTCTAGTTTTTAGGACTTAGAATTTTTTCAACTTCTTATCTAAATTTCTTAAAATTACGAAAATTTATTTTAAGTGGTTAAATTGATAGACATCAAAATTTTCTGGTTCGTAGTAATAGTTGGATTTGTACGTGGACCGGGTTATTGGAGCCAAACAGTCCTCAATTATATTGAGACCAAACGAATCCTGCCCCTCTGCTGCATCTTTTGGCTATTCGAAACGTGGGCAAAATCAGAAAAGTCTATTAATTGGATAACTTATATAATTTTTCTTTCCTTTTAAAAACTAATAGGATATTCAGTGAATGCACCGAGCAAGACGTTCACCACCTTTTGTACGTTCACCACCTGTAACTAGATCAAGACATTTAGCAAATATTACCGCCGTTGATTTTTCTTTAGAATCGTCACCCAGTCAACCAAGTACTCCAGTTCAAATTTCCGATAATCCATTTTTTGAACCCGACCTCACAATTGAGAATCCGGAGAATATTCAGGGACGATTCATAGATCCTGAACCATTAAATTTTCCTCCGGAACCACCAATCATTCAAACAGAGATTGTTGAGGAACGAACCATTAAATCAGAATCCTCTAGTGATTCCGATTCAACAAATTCAATTATGGAGAATCTGGAACCTTTAAGTATGGAAGACCGAATGAGAGCTAAACGCACTGGCCAAGGTCACGCAATTACTCATCCTGACATTAATGCGCCAGATTATGAAATCAAAGGACAAATTCTACACATGGTGACTAATCAATGCCAATTTAGTGGTGCATCGAAGGAAGATCCAAATGAACATCTACGTACCTTTAATAGGATCTGCACACTATTTAAAATCCGAGAAGTAGAGGATGAACAGATATATCTCATGTTATTTCCCTGGACTTTAAAGGGATAAGCCAAAGATTGGTTGGAATCGTTACCTGAAGGGGCGATTGATACATGGGACATTTTAGTTGAAAAATTTCTTAAACAATTCTTTCCTGCATCTAAAGCCATAAGACTTCAAGGAGAAATTGTTACGTTTACACAGAAACCGAATGAAACTCTATATGAGGCGTGGACAAGATTTGGAAAGTTGTTGAGAGGATGTCCGCAACATGGTTTAGACACCTGTCAAATAGTACAAATATTCTACCAAGGATGCGACATCACTACAAGGAAAGACATAGATATAGCAGCTGGTGGTTCTATTATGAAGAAAACAGAAACTGATGCTTACAAAATTATTGATAACACTGCTTCCCACTCACATGAGTGGCACCAAGAAAAAGATATCGTTAGATCATCTAAAGCAGCTAGATCCGATTCTAGCCATGACTTAGATTCCATTTCCGCAAAGATAGATGATGTCGAGAGACGAATGGAAAAGATGACTAAAGATATTCACTCAATACGAATTAGTTGTGAGCAGTGTGGAGGACCACATTTGACAAAAGATTGTCTCAGTATTAAATTAACAATGGAACAAAGAGAGAATATTTCATACATAAACCAAAGGCCTGGAAATAATTATCAGAATAATTATCAACCGCCAAGACCGATTTACAATCAAAACCAGAATTATAATTGAAATAGTCCATACAACAACCAACAAGGTCCTAGCAATCAACAAGTATCCAATAATACTTACAACCAGCAAAGACCTAATTTTCAAAACAAACCACCACAACAAACCGATGATAAAAAGCCGAATTTTGAAGATATGATGAAGAAGCTAGTTGAAACTCAAACGCAGTTTTTCACATCTCAAAAACAGACCAATGAACAAAATGCTCAAGCATTTAGAAATCAACAAGCTTCTATTCAAAATCTGGAACAAGAAGTAAGTAACCTAGCAAGGTTAATAGGTGAAAGAAAACCGGGAGGTTTACCTAGTGATACAAATGCAAACCCCCAGAATGAAACAGCTAAATCCATTACCACAAGAAGTGGTACAACACTTAAACCACCTGAAATACCTGTAACTTCTGATGAAGCTATTCCTATTCCACAAGAACCACAACCTGATCAAGATAAGGAAAAAGAACCGGTAGTTGAGAAGGTTAATAAAGATAACATAGTTAAGGCTAAACCTTATGTTAAACCATACCAACCACCACTTTCTTACCCGAGTAAAATGAAGAAAGAGAAACTTGAAGCCGAGCAATCCAAATTCTTGGATATGTTTAAACAGATAAATGTAAATCTTCCTTTCATTGATGTGATTTCAGGAATGCCTAGATATGCTAAATTCTTGAAAGATCTAATCTCAAATAGAAAGAAAATGGAAGAACCCTCGGCTGTTACTATGAATGCTAATTGTTCAGCAGTGCTGTTGAATAAGATACCATAAAAACTATCTGATCCAGGAAGTTTCACAATTCCATGTTTTCTGGGTAGTCTTAGTTCAATAGAAGCATTAGCAGACTTAGGTGCTAGTATAAATTTAATGCCGTATTCACTATACGCTAAACTAGACCTTGGAGAATTGAAACCAACCAGAATAAGTATACAACTAGCCGATCGATCAATAAAATATCGTAGAGGGATAATGGAGAACATGCTAGTTAAAGTTGGTACTTTAGTATTTCCAGTAGATTTTGTTGTTCTGGACATGGAAGAAGATTCTCAAGTTCCTCTCATATTAGGAAGACCATTCTTAAACACGGCTAAAGCAATGATAGACGTGTTCGGTAAGAAATTGACCCTAAATATAGAGGATGAGAGTGTTACCTTTTCAGTTGATAGAGCAATGCAACAACCGCAATCTGCAGATGATACATGTTATTATATTCAAACTATAGATTCACATGCAGAATTGTTAGAAGAATTTCCAGAATTACAAGGAACAGGAGAATGTTCTTTAGGAGAAGGAACTGAACCAATTGATGAAGTTGAAATGTTAGCTACACTAATAACTAATGGATATGAACCAACAACAGAAGAAATTCAAATGCTAAAAGAAGAAGACAGATATCGATATAAATCATCAATAGAAGAACCTCCGAAATTAGAGTTAAAGCTACTTCCAAACCATTTGGAATACGCTTATTTACATGGTGAATCTGAATTACCTATAATAATATCGTCTTCTCTTACTAAAAATGAGAAATCACAACTCATTTCTGTGTTGAAAGCTCATAAATCAGCCATTACATGAAAGATTCATGATATTAAAGGAATAAGTCCTTCGTATTGCACACATAAAATCCTTATGGAAGAAGGTCATAAAACGTATGTGCAACGCCAACGAAGACTAAATCCTAATATGCAAGATGTAGTTAAGAAAGAAATTATTAAACTGCTAGACGCAGGTCTAATTTATCCAATTTCTGATAGTCCATGGGTAAGCCCAGTTCAATGCGTGCCTAAGAAGGGTGGCATGACTGTCATTACAAATGAGAAAAATGAGCTTATTCCTACTAGGACTGTAACAGGATGGCGTGTGTGTATTGATTATAGAAAATTAAATTACGCCACCAGAAAAGATCACTTTCACTTACCTTTCATTGATCAAATGTTGGAAAGATTAGCCGGAAATAGTTACTATTGTTTTCTAGATGGATTTTCCGGATATTTTCAAATTCCAATAGCACCCGAAGATCAAGAGAAAACCATATTCACGTGCCCTTATGGTACTTTTGCTTACAAACGCATGCCATTTGGACTTTGCAACACCCCTGCAACCTTTCAAAGGTGCATGATGGCGATTTTTCACGACATGATAGAAGAATGCCTGGAAGTTTTCATGGATGACTTTTCAGTCTTCGGTGATACATTTGAATCATGTCTAGTTAATCTGGAACGAATGCTTATTAGATGCGAACAATCAAATCTAGTTCTTAATTGGGAGAAATGCCATTTCATGGTCAAAGAAGGCATCGTTCTTGGACATAAAATTTCAAAAGAAGGAATTGAAGTGGATAGAGCTAAAGTAGATGTAATTGCTAAACTTCCACATCCCACCAATGTTAGAGGAGTTAGGAGTTTTCTAGGGCATGCCGGTTTTTACCGACGTTTCATAAAAGATTTTTCTAAAATTGCCACTCCTATGAATAAACTCCTAGAAAAGGATGCTCCATTCATCTTTTCAGATGAATGTATCAAATCTTTTAATATTCTTAAAGAGAAACTCACTAATGCGCCGATCATGATAACACCAAATTGGAATCTACCATTTGAACTAATGTGCGATGCAAGTGATTTTGCAATGGGAGCCGTTTTAGGACAAAGGATTGAAAAACGATTTCAACCTATATATTATGCTAGTAAGACGTTACAATGAGCACAAACGAACTATACAACTACTGAAAAAGAACTCCTTGCTATTGTCTTTGCTTTTGACAAATTTTGATCATATCTCGTTCTAGCGAAAACGGTGGTCTATACCGACCATTCTGCTCTTAGATACCTATTTTCGAAACAAGATGCTAAACCAAGATTAATCCGCTGGATCTTACTCTTACAAGAGTTCGATATTGAAATCCGAGATAAAAGAGGAGCAGAAAATCTCCCGCTGATCATCTTTCTCGTCTTGAAAATCCCGAATTAGAAGTTCTAAATGAATCGGCCATACAAGACAACTTTCCTGATGAATATCTATTGAAGATAGATTATAATGAAATTCCATGGTTTGCAGACTATGCAAACTACTTAGTTTGTGGATTCCTTAAAAAAGGATTATCGTACCAAAAACGAAAGAAATTCTTTAGTAATATAAAACACTATTTTTGGGAAGACCCACATCTGTTTAAAAGTTGTCCAGATGGAATAATACGCCGATGTGTATTCGGAGATGAAGCTAGTAAAATTTTAAACCATTGTCACACAGGACCAACAGGAGGGCATTATGGGCCTCAACTAACAGCAAGAAAAGTTTATGATGCTGGATTCTATTGGCCTACAATTTACAAAGACGCACACCTTCTTTGCAAATCCTGTGATGCTTGTCAAAGAGCCGGAAAAATAAGTCAACGTGAAGTATTTGACATTTGGGGTATTGACTTTATGGGTCCATTTCCAAAATCTCATAATAATCTATATATTCTCGCAGCCATTGATTATGTATCTAAATGGGCAGAAGCACAAGCTCTCCCAACTAATGATGCACGAGTTGTAGTCAACTTTTTAAAACGTCTTTTTGCAAGGTTTGGAACACCGAAAGCTTTAATAAGTGATCGGGGAACTCATTTCTGTAATAATCAACTTGAGAAAGTTCTTAAAAGATATGGAGTAACTCATAAAATCTCTACTGCTTATCATCCACAAACTAGTGGACAAGTTGAAAATACAAACCGAGCTTTAAAACGTATTCTAGAGAAAACCGTAGGATCAAATTCGAAGGAATGGTCCATTAAATTGGAAGATGCACTCTGGGCTTTTAGAACAGCCTACAAAACTCCAATTGGAACCACACCTTTTAGACTTGTTTATGGAAAAGCATGTCATCTTCCAGTAGAAATTGAACACAAAGCATTTTGGGTTTTGAAGACATGTAATCTTGATATACATGAAGCTGGACGTCTACGATTAAGTCAACTAAACGAATTAGAAGAATTAAGACATGAAGCATACGAAAATTCGTTAATCTATAAAGAAAGAATGAAGAAATGGCATGATAAAAGAATCAGAAGTTCAAAAGAATTTAAAGAAGGAGAAATAGTTCTTCTTTTCAATTCACGATTCAAGCTATTTCCTGGAAAATTGAAATCAAGATGGTCTGGACCATTCATAGTCAAAAGATTTTTCCAATACGGAACGATAGAATTAATAAATTCAAATGGAATTGAATTTAAAGTTAATGGTCACAGAGTTAAACATTACATACATGGTCCGATGGAAGTTGACAATGAAGTTAATCAAAATTTCGATACCACAGCTAACTAAGTGTGGGGAGAATCAAGTCTTTAAAGGATAATATGTATTTCTGTTAGAGATAGATTGTCTGTTTTCGTGTAGTTCTCGAAAATGGAACCCGAATGGTCTTTCCCTAGCAGACCCTGAAGAACTAGTCTTCTCCCCCCATTCTGAATTTTTATTTTTTTAGGTTTTTACGAAATGAAGACTGCCTGTGAACTAAACCATGGTCTAATGCTACACGCTTTGATCACTAAACGTAATAATGACACACTACCGAGTGAAATAGTATCAGTAATCAGAGAAAGATTGGACGGAGTAAGAAAAGAATCCAGATGCGAAGATAATAAGTTACAATTTGGTAAAGAAAAATCAAAATTCGCAGCAAAAAGAAGAGCACGACACCTAGAAAGACGTCACAAATGCAGAAAATGGTCACATGGAGGTAAATGTTCAAATAATCAATCCTATTCAAATACCGAATTTGTTACTTTATGCAGAGACGGACCGTTCATATGTTTAGAAGAAAAAACACTGAATGCTCGAGGTTACGCCTATGTAGCCATGGAAAACCAATTAAACCGACTATCTTATGAATAGGATAGATCATATAACTAAGAATACTATCTCACAGGTAAGTCTGTACAGTTTTTATTTTTATTTTTATTTTTAACCTTTTGATAATAAACGCTAATTTGTTCGCTATAAAGTATTAAATTGGTATTGAATAAAATTAGGTTTGGCGACCGAAATTATTGATATCATTCAAAAATTTATTACATCACTGCGAAATTTAACGTTTATTCTTAAGGTACAAATATCTTTAATCAATCAACCCAAAATATTTCAAAAATTCGTCATGAGTTAAATTAGGTCTTGGAACCGAAATTACTTTACCGAAAAGAGGGGCGCATATTTTTGATAATATTTGATTGATAAAAGTGGGATAAAAAGCCAAAAAGATTTTTAATTTTATTTTTACCATGTTTTTAAAATTAATATATAAATCTTAAATTAATATTGTAAACTTTGTAAAAACAATATATTTAAAATTGTAAATATTTGAAAAATATAATATAAGTTTGGTGTGATTTTATAATATGAATTTTTAAATTAAGTTTGGTATGAATTTTTAATTTTTAAAATATGAATTTTATTTTTATGCATTTTAAATTGTAAGTTTGGTGTGAATTTTTAATATTAATTTTGAATTTTATATTTAAGTTGTGTGAATTTAAAAACAAAAATTTACTTTATTTCGTTAAGTTAAAAATATGATTTTTAAAATTCATCGTAAGTTGAAGACTAGGTCTTTAAACCGAAATTGCTTTACCCGAGGGAGGGACGAGAACTTTTATTATCATTATTTTTAATCTTACTGAATTAAAATATGCCAAAAACATTAAAAAAAAAAAAAAAAAAAAAAAACTCCGCGACTCGCGGAATTTGAAGGGTCAAAAATCGCGACTCGCGGAGGGACCGAATTACAGAAAAAAAATAAAGGAGCTGGAACAGCTTAGTCCACACAATACCCACAAAACATACTGCGAAAAAACCCGAAAATATCACACAAAAATCGAATTTTTTCACCGTTAATCATCAAATCTTTTACTAAAATCATGTTGAGAAGGATGCTATCAAGGAATTACTCAAGAAAAACGGTAAATTTATACACCTAAACACCATTTAATCCGAAAATTAGTGTTCTTGAGCAATTTTATACCCAATTTGATTTTGATGCTTTTTAGTGTAATTATGCTTAAATTGTTTATGTATTATGCTTGTATAACCTAGATTGATGATATTTAACATGATTAGAAGCCTTAAACTTCAAATTTTGAGTAATCTCGGGTTTGTGTTCTTGAGCAAATTTGGGGCTTTTTGATATAAACAGGTTATGACCAATTTTTGTCATGAATTGTTGCTAAATTAAGTAGTGTAACATGTTTAAGTAGTTAAATGATCCAAACTTTGAGCCTAAACATGATTTTGAGAATTAAAGTGGACTTTTTCAAGTCTAAAATTCATGAACTTGATTTTTGAGAGATAATACCATTTGAAACTTGTTTAATTGCTAGTAATGATTATTTAGACATGTTATTTGAGTTGAATGCTTATGAACTTGGAGAACATTTTCTTATATGCTTATTTGAAAAAGTGTAGATTTGATGAAAATATGAAAATGAGCTTAAGTTTGATATAAATTGATCATGTCATTGTAATTATTTTGATTGTTGATTTTGCTGACACTAATACATATTTGGATGCACAAAAATTGTGTTTGATGTGTTTTGCAGACTGAAAGGGGTGAATCTTCATCCCATGCTCGCAATGCTCCTACTGAGAATACGAAACAACAGGAGGTGGATAACTACTACAAACAAGATATAACTCATCCAGTCATGACATTCTCTGATATGCACTTGGAAGATTTGCACCCGAACCTGAGATTTGACAGACTTTGGATAGATTATCCAAAAATACCAAAGGGGTTTGCATACTCTTCATTCTAAAGCTGTTGAGGTACCTAGGGTCATAGAATGGGGACCATTAGAAGCTGTAGAATTGGTCGGGCCAATAAGGGAATTACTTGCACAGAGGTATGGTAATTCTACTTTTAACGATTGGGTACGGTTATTCAACATGCGTAGACCTGTATATAAAGTATGGTGTGAAGAATTGTTATGTAGTATAGAATTAAATGATCGGGTAGCTAGTTTAACCGATCAATCTTTTATTAGATTTTTGTTAGGAGGTTCGATGCGCCACATGTCTTTACTAGACATGGCTCAGGCTTTACGTATATATACGCCTGAGGAGTTAGCATCTGCCGATTGTAGAGGGTTGATATTGAACGGTAGGAAGATAGACGAAAATTTTGATACGCATGGTGTATGGAGTCAAATGACTAGCCATCACCGATTTAAATGGGGAAATTACTCTTATTTGGATATAGATAGAGCAGAGTTAAGAGTAATTCATAGGTTTTTAGCTAATTCGATTACACAAAGAGGTAAGAATAAGGAAAAGGTAAATGAACAGCATTTGTTTTACCATATGTGTATTCGAGACCCACAAAGCGCTGTAACTATACCTTATTGTGTGGGTTATTATCTATCAGCTATGGTTAGGGGGATGAAACCGCATAGCATAATAGGAGGTGGTATATTTATTACTTTGATTGCTGAATATCTCGGTGTGGATATAAGTCGGGGGGGGGGGGGGGATTACTAATCGAAGAACCAGAACCCCACGATACAATAGGTTTAAATTTATACCATGGTGCGAAAGTTTTGAAGAGGCGAAATAACGCCGCAGCACGATATAATGGTAGACATCCACAGGTTGAGAGAAACCAACAGCAAGGTAATGTAGGAGGGGGGAATGAAATGGCAGAAATGCAAAGGTTTATAGCTTCATAAGAGTATGAAAATGCTAGACATAGAGCATTTGAAGATTGGCAAGTTCATCAAAACCAAATCATAGCTTATTGCCAACATATAGGTAGAATCTATATTCCTACTCCATCGCCCATATTTCCTCCCTGGTCTATAGAGATTCAACCACCGTATCCTACGTATAACCCAGCCGAAGCATTTTATAGCACCTATGGTTATGCATGGAACCCCTTCTGGTATCAGTATCATCCCTAGTCTACTTAGTTTTTTATTTATTTTATTATTTGTAATGTTAATACATTTAATACTTAGTTTGGATTTGTAATAGTTTTATAATTTTCTAAATTTTATTATTAGATTGTAATAATTTTTGAATGTGGGGTAATATACCAAACTTCAAAAATATGTATATATGTTTGCAGTTTATCTTATGTACACAACAGGGTAAAACAACGCATTTTCAAAGACTGGGATTAAGTTCAGCAAAAGCAACTAATTTTGATGACAAGATGCAAAATATATGTGAAATAACAACAAGACGGAATGAACAAATGATATGCACCATTTATCATTCAGCAAGTAAACACAAATATGTTTGGAAACTTTGGTAAAATTTAATCATTTTCACACAAATCACCCTCAATAATTTAAATTGTTACTGATCTCTTGCAAATGAGGGCATTGCAAGATCTTAAGTGTGGGAAGGGGTTAAATTCTTTCGGATTTTAAAATTTTTATCTTAAACACTTGGTTACCATTAAAAATACTAGTAAAGCGGTAGTTGTATTAGAACTTAGTGCTCTCTGATAATAAAGAACAGCCCTAGTCTTATATACTGACTACCCAATTCTAGTAAAATTTTTCAAAATTTTCAACTAAATGAACTCAAAATCATGTTTATACATATTTATGAACGATAAAACTAGGTTTTAACACCAAAATTATTGTAACCTCGGAAAGGACATAAATTGAGAAACAAACCAAAATGCAAAAATTCATTTAAAATGGAATAGAGGATAATAAAAAGGAAAATAAAAAGCCAAGTGTGGGAAAATTTACCAAGATATTTTAAACATATGTCACATATTTCTGTACAAATAACTGAAAATACTTTTGCTTTGGACTAAACTAAAAAGTTTTACCTGATTTACTGTAAGAAAGATGGATCTACACGATGAATCAATTTCATCATTAAAAGGAAGTAAAGTCTTCCGAAAAAGAAACGCGCTTCTTGATTTAGGTCAGGAAGTTGTCGTCCAGACCAGCTGTAGGTTGACGAAAAATCTAGAAAAGTCATCACTAAAATCAGCAGGAAATCCACGGACCTCAGCATTAAACAGGGTCGCCAAGTGGTCAGATTTATCCTAACCATGAGAAGGATTTATCTCGTACAATGGGGGGGCACCGTGCAAATTAGCTGGATAAGACTAATGAATCAGATCCCTAGATAGGATAATCTCCTTAAAGATTAAAAATCAGCTTTTAAGCCTGATATTACTCAATCCTAGAGATTGACCTTAAAGATTGAGAATTCAAACTCATGGAATTCAATGATATCTAAACTCGAGCCTGAACGAGAAAATATTTTGATCAAAATTACAAACCGATTTGTTTTCTGAAAACCCATTTTCAATGCGTTCATTACCATTGAACGTAAAATCCTAGGAATTCACCTGGAATTCATTAGGTCACCTGAACTAAATCGAGTGTCAACCGTTAGAACGGTGGTTGCATAGCATGGTCAAAGACAGGACCTTGTGCCAGACCGACAAAATTAAAAGGGTGAGCTTTACTATTGCTCCTACAAAGGATAGTAATTGCGTCCGACACGTTTATAGACCATAATCAAAAGCATGTCAGGGGACATTGCCTTAACAGTTGCTTGTTCAACGCTTTCGTTTACAACCGGACAATAGTTTACCGAAAGGTAATATACGGGACAAGTAAACTGGACGTGTTGCTTTCCAAATACAAGGTTAGCAAGTGGGTGACACAAAACCATAAGTTTTGAGCTAATATTTTCAAATCTGAAACCCACCAAACCCACAAAAATAATTTGCAAACACCAGTGAAGGGTTATTCCGGAAAACTTATCTAGGGTAAAAACTAGATTTAATTTTCAAAAGATCAAATGTTTTCATAAAGATCCAATTTCCTTAATGGATCTAAATTTTTATAGTCATGTGGGACTGTAAACCATATCGTTACTACCATTGTTTATACCGCCGTATAGAAATCACTGATGTACAAAGTGTGAAGAATAAAGAAGTGATTCTAGTATTTCAACACTATATTGCTTGAGGACAAGCAACGCTCAAGTGTGAGAATATTTGATAATGCTAAAAACGAACATATATTTCATAGCATTATTCCCCAAGAAAGACAAGCTTTTAGTTGCAATTGTTCTATTTACAAGTGATATTCGTTTAAATAATAAAAGGTGAAGACAAAAGACAGATTCGATGAACTGAAGACGCAAACGACCAAAAAGCTCAAAAGTACAAAATACAATCAAAGAGGTTCTAATTATTGATAAGAAACGTCTCGAAATTACAAGAGTACAAGATTCAAAATGCAAAGTACAAGATATTAAATTGTACGCAAGGACGTTCGAAAATCCGGAACCGGGACCAGAGTCAACTCTCAACGCTCGATGCAACGGACTAAAAATTACAAGTTAACTATGTATATAAATATAATATAATATATAATTAATTACAAAATTATATATATATTATATTTGTATAATAAACCGTCGGTAAACAAAGAGCCAAAATGGAGTGAGCTGTAATTACAAACTCCGCGACTCGCGGAGTTTGAAGAGCAAAAAGGGCGCGAGTCGCGGAGCTCCCCTGGACTCAATTCCCTGTAAAAGCAAACGCAGTTTGATCTCAAAAATCATAATATATATCAATCTCTCTATCTATATACGTAATATTTATATTTATAATTTATATATTAATTTTAATCCTAATAATAAGGGTATGTTAGCGAATGTTGTAAGGGTGTAAGTCGAAATTCTGTCCGTATAACGCTACGCTATTTTTAATCATTGTAAGTTATGTTCAACCTTTTTACATTAATGTCTCGTAGCTAAATTATTATTATGCTTATTTAATCCGAAGTAATCATGATGTTGGGCTAATTACTAAAATTGGGTAATTGGGCTTTGTACCATAATTGGGGTTTGGATAAAAGAACGACACTTGTGGAAATTAGACTATGGGCTATTAATGGGTTTTATATTAACTAAACAATACCTTGTTAATTTAATATACAAACTTATAATTCGACTTATTTATATATAACCACATACGCTTGACTGGGTACGGTGGGCGGGATATCTATAAATACCAATAATTATTCATTTTACCGGACACGGAACTGGATTAATAGTTAATAGACTTGTTGAAACAGGGGTGAATTACATTCAAGGGTAATTGGTGTAATTGTTAACAAAGTAGTAAAACCTTGGTTTACACGCAGTCGATAACCTGGTGTATTCATTAAACAAAGTATTAAAACCTTGTTACAATTCGAATCCCCAATTAGTTGGAATATTTAACTTCGGGTATAAGAATAATTTGACGAGGACACTCGCATTTTATATTTATGACTGATGGACTGTTATGGACAAAAACCAGACGGACATATTAAATAATCCAGGACAAAGGACACTTAACCCATGGGCATAAAACTAAAATCAACACGTCAAACATCATGATTATGGAAGTTTAAATAAGCATAATTCTTTTATTTCATATTTAATTTCCTTTATTTTATATTTAATTGCACTTCTAATTATAGCACTTTTATTTATTGTTATTGTATTTAATTGCACTTTTAATTATCGTACTTTTTAATTATCGCAAGTTTATTTTATCGCACTTTTATTATTCGTAATTTCATTATCGTTATTTACTTTACGCTTTAAATTAAGTCTTTTATTTAATATTTTACATTTGGTTTTAACTGCGACTAAAATTTTAAAATCAACAAACCGGTCATTAAACGGTAAAAACCCCCCTTTATAATAATAATATTGCTTATATATATATTTTTATTTTTATAAATTTAAACTAATATAGCGTTAAGCTTTGTGAAAAAGATTCCCTGTGGAATGAACCGGACTTACTAAAAACTACACTACTCTACGATTAGGTACACTGCCTATAAGTGTTGTAGCAAGGTTTAAGTATATCCATTCAATAAATAAATAAATATCTTGTGTAAAATTGTATCGTATTTAATAGTATTTCCTGCTAAAATTTAATAGTATTTTATACCCCTTAGCTTTGACATCAGCAGATCGTAATTGTCCAATGTTGGCAGTCCATATGTTGGCAGATAGTATTTTATACCCCTTAGATGGACTCAAGTGGCAAACTTGAAGAAATGTTTAGTTTCATATGCTATAATCAATATTTTATTTCATTTTAATTGTCCAATGTTGGCAGTCCACAGTTAGCAGTCCACAATTAGTAATTCAATAATTCATATATAGTTTAATATATAATATTCAAATTAATTAATACATATCGTGACCCATTGTATACATGTCTCAGACTCGATCACAACTCAAAGTATATATATTATTATAGAATCAACATCAACCCTGTATAGCTAACTCGATCATTACTGCATATAGAGTGTCTATGGTTATTCCAAATAATATATATAGATGCGTTGATATGATATGTCAAAACATTGTATACGTGTCCCGATATTTAAAATGGGTAAATAACAGTATTTAAATGATGATAAATAAAATTGCAAGAATATAAATTGCGATAAATAAACTGCGATAAATAAATTGCGATAATAAAATGTAATAAGGAATTAACAGTTAGCTAGGAACAATTAGCTAGGATTTTGTTAGCGTGGATTCTCAACAAAATTTTCTCATGGTTAATTTGTTTGTTTCTAACAAATTTTTTTTTGTCCAATGTTTCTTCATTATGCTACTTGTGGGATTCTGATACGTCAAAATCCAAATATGAAATTGAATGAAAATGGTTATTCTGTGGTAAGCGGATTTCGTATATCTATGGATGTAAGTAGGATAGTAAATGACTATTGAATCAGATTCGAAAAATGTACAGTGTAACTTATTAATGTGAAATCTAACTATTCCTCGGGTATTACCTACCCGTTAAAATATTTTCATCATTAACAGTTTGTACAAAAGAATTTTTAGTTACAATCTTCATGAAAACATATATACATATATATTTTTTTCAGATGTAATCATGGATTTAAATGAGTTAATATGATATTAAACTCAACTTGCTTTTCAGTTTGAGCTAGAATAAAATCTCTTAAGACTTTTAGAAACCACATATTCTTCGCAGAATATTTCTTCAATGAAGTTATGGATCAATACTTCATCGTTCATTGTTGTTGGTATTCCTTGGTATCTATGGTGCGTATGACGTTGATGCTCGTGGGACAGATTGGGAGGTGGAGGTTTGGATTGTTGAGGGTACTGGTGTTGTTATTGATGGTACTGTTGGTGCCGGTGATATTGCTGAAGCTGGTAAATTTTGCACCATATTCTCCAAATTGATTACTCGAGCGCAAAGTTCGTTGACTTCTTCTATTATTCCGGGATGATTGTCGGTTGGAACGAGCGGATGAATAAGGTTTAGAATTTTAGATAGAATATAATTGTGGCTAGATATTCGGGAAATGAAAGTGAAAATGGTGTTTCGGATTGTTCGCCGGTGAATGCTTCAGGTTCTTCGCCCAGAGGACAATATGGTGGATGAAAGGGATTGCTTCTTCTTGTCTCCAATGATTAAGTAGACTACGAACCCATCCCCAATTCATCCAGAATTGAAGATGACTAGTTGGTTGATCTATTTCGTTTACACTGCTTTCAGAGCTTATGTGATGCCCCGTACTAAATCATCATGTACGGACCATCAACAACAGGATCATTACAAGGTTAAGTACTATATGCGATTTCAAAAGAAGTTTGCATTCATATAAATAGTGATGTCATAACCAACATCGAATGTTTTACAACCCAAAAGCATGCTTCACTAAGTAGAAGCAAATAATAATTGTAATAAAGTTTGTATGCAAAAGTAAACGTTCATGCGGGACATCTCTAAAGCAGCGGGTTGTCTACAGCAAGACTAGTACAACAGCGGAAGCAACCTTAAGCACCTGAGAAAAACATGCTTAAAAACGTCAACACAAAGGTTGGTGAGCTATAGTTTAAGTATAACAGTAATGTAAGTAGGCCACGAGATTTCAGTGCTACAACGAGCGTTTCAAAATAGTAATCCAAATCAGTATGTTTAAGTATATGCTAAACCGTGGGCACTCGGTAACTAACTTAACGTTTAAATAATATATCACCCCCTGAAAGTACACTTGGCAAGTGCGTATGTTTACGAAGTATTAAACACTCGTTAAATGCTAGCGCGACTAGCCCGAGTGGGGATGTCAAACCCTATGGATCCATATCTAAGATTCGCGTTCACCGGTTCAAAAACCAATGACTAAACGTTACCGAGCTAAAGGGAATATTTCTGCCGTTATATAACCCACACATATATAAGTTTAAGTACTCGTGCCTAGTATGTAAAACATAAAATCCGCATGTATTCTCAGTTCCCAAAATAAGTTAAAGTAAAAAGGGAATGCTATAACTCACAGTGATAAAAGCGGTAAAGTCGGTAATGAAAGTACGCAAGTAGTAAGTCGGTCCGAAAGGTCGTCAACAAGCAATACTAGAAAGAAAAGAAAGAAAGAACAAGAGTGTGTGAAAACCAAAATGAGCAAGTGATTTGAATGAGAGGTAAATGGCTAGTATTTATAAGCAAGGAATTTGACAAGGATTGATGACATGGACAAGGGCTAGTATTTATAAGCAAGGAATTTGACAAGGATTGATGACATGGACAAGGGCTAGTATTTATAAGCAAGGAATTTGACAAGGATTGATGACATGGACAAGGGCTAGTATTTATAAGCAAGGAATTTGACAAGGATTGATGACATGGACAAGGGCTAATTAATTGGGTCACTAGCTAGAGTAGAGTGGGCTTGAGCCCAACAAGGTAGAAAGTCCAACAAGACTAACTATTGTGCATAATTAAATTACTACGCGTAATTAAGCATCCAAAAACCCGTGTAATTATTATTATAAAATAATAATTAATATTTTACAGTCATAATATTCCGATTATGACAAAAGTTAAACGTGCGCGCAAGTTCGCGGTTTATTCGAAATGTCAAATAACACTAACGGTTATAAAGGCTTCCAATGATCAAGTTATGTATCCTACGTACTCTAAGGCACGTTTTAACATATAAATGGAAGTAAACCACGTAAATCAAGTTTCCAGAGTATAAAGTAACACAGTACGCACAAATACGCAGTTTCGCAAAAACACAAGGCACAAAAGCAAGTCGAAAAAGCCGGGTCGTTACATTACCCACCTGTTAATGGAAATTTCGTCCCGAAATTTGAGGAGTGAAAAAAAAATGGTACCGTAATCGATTAAGAGGGATGTATCAAAGTTCCGTGAGACCCGTGGGCTCAGAAGTAAGTTATTTACCCTGAAAGGTATTTCGGTGTATGAAAGTAAGAATGGGTACATGCGATTAATTAAGTCTCTTGTCCTAAGAGATCAACAAATCGATTTCGTTTCCGATTAACCTGAGTATGTCATCTGAATGTATATCTACAAAAAGAAAGATGGTGTGTCTAGGCTTACAGGCATCTTCGGTAAGTTGGATGCGTGAAATGCATCATGAATGATTCTAAGCTCATCTAAAACATTGAGCGTGAATGTCGTAATATAAGCTGACGGTAGAATGGAAAACATAGTGATTACAACCATGCGATTTGATGTCAGGATAGCGTTAGCCTCGGATTTTACCAATCTCTTGGTTTCGGAAGGAGGCCATAGGCATAGGAACTCGATATTTAAGAACGTTTCATTTGAATAAGTGAATTGAGATTTTAGCTAAAAGTGATCAATCGGACTTGCAAGCCATAATTATTCATAGTGCCTTCAGAACGGTCTGAACGAACAATGAGGAATATCACCTAGTTTACCATACTGCAGGTGAACCTACCCTTGGATGAAATGAAAGCACAGTTCTGTAATGTAACTTCATCCTTTCAGTTACATGTTGAAGTAGGGTTAACGTTAACTAGAGCAACATACAGTTGCAACCAATGAAGGAAGGAACATATAGAGTATCCACATCAGTGTCGTAAATGTTTTAAGCAGTCCCATCCCAAGGGATAACAAGATTCATAGGTTCTCAAAGTATCTTATATTACATTTCCGAAGGAAAGTCGCACGAAAGGTGTGGTCTTTGAATCGAGAGTGAACTCTTCAAGTGGTTTGTTCCGAATTTATCCGTGTACTTAAGGGGTTGTGCGGATGAGAAGATACGTGAACCCTTGGTTCTAACGAATGGTTTACTCCGAGTGAAAAGAATCTCCAAATATGATTCTTGTGCCTCAACATACTGATTCATAGAGATGAGGTTTAAGAGGGCGTTGTGATTTGCCGTGAAGTATTGAGAACAGTAACCCACCTAGTACCTTTCCTACAATAGGGTGGCCAATGAGTGTACCTAAAAAAAATTGATTTATTGGCCCGCGTTTTTGTCATGTTTATCTTTTAAAAGAACATTTTATGGGCGCAAAGATTTTCTCACAAATTTTATAAAACCGCCATCCAAAGTGGGTCAAGGTTTTTTTTTTTTTTTTTTTTAACAAAGATCTTAATAGTAAGTTTCATCTCTAACGGAGGGCGAGAAAAGTGTGATCCATACATGGTGTAGTCTAATATGAAAACCTTTAATAAAATCAACTAAGGGGGTTTTGAAAAACAAAACCTTTAAACGCTTGTTGTGACAACGTAGACGGAACGAAGTTCCTAGTAAATTCAGGAGTAGGTACAACGTGTACCATTTTGCTTAAAACTATTTGACTTAAGTTGAATAACTCGGTAAAGGAGCGGTTTTTAAATATTTTAAAGATATAACTTAGTATCAAAATAAGTAAGTATAAATTTATACATATATGATTTTATAAATCGTTTAAGTGACCGAAAAGTTTTTAGTACTTTCATTGTCTGTAAATCTTGTGACCGAAAAGTTTTTAGCACAAATAAACAACGTGTAATAAAAAAATTGATAAACATAGTTTTTCGTATTTCAAAGGTTACGAGTTGAAAAATATTGAGTGAAAAAAAAAAGCTTGGAATCCTCGGGTGACCAGTTACTAGGTAATGAAAACTAATGACATAAATGTAGTTTTGGTAATTATCCGGACACAAGTCTTTGGGCCAAAAATATTTACGTGCGAAGCCGTTGCTAAAAGTGAGGTACGAAGGATAAAGCAAGAGGATGAGAAGTTAATTGCTTCTTGAATTTGCAAAGTACCAAACAGGTTATGACTAGTACTAAAGCCGGAATAATGATGGTATTAATACCACTAAATGATAATTCCTTGGAATGAGTCAGGACTTAGAGCCATGTAAGAAAGAGCATTGTTCCAACACGTGTGGTGAAATAAATACATGGGGTAACGTAATAGTTTTGAATGGTTTAAGTGTTAGCGGATGCCCGAAGGCCTTGCATGACGTGGTAGTCAGTGCCTTTATCACATATACATGAATCTTTCGATTTCGACGGTTATAAAGCTTTTAGGATGACTTGGATACGAATAACACGAAAAGTTTTGTATAATACGCAACGAAAGTTTTATAGAAATTGTTTATGGTGACAATGCAAGAGAAGAAACGAAGTTCTTAGTAAATTAAGGTTATGTACAACACGTACCGTTAAAGTATAATATCTTCTAAATAAAAGATTTGATTTGTAAAAGTGAAAGTAAAGTTTCATATGTATTTGTCAAAAATAAGTAATCATTTACTTTATTTTACATAACGGATACGATTTCAAAAATTTGCATGAATGGCAGATAAAATAAATTTATTTTTATAAAGCTTTGAGAGGATAGCACAGTAAAATAATGTGTGTAAAATTTTGGCAAACAAAATTTTTCATATTTCGGAGGTTACAAGTTGGAAAAGATTGATGTGAATCGAGTAAAAGACTTTTGAAAATTTCGAGTGATATTTGAGGTAATAAAAACCATTAAATTTAGATGAGATTGACAACTATTAGTAGGGCATAAGTTCCTTGACCAAAAATGCCTAAGTGTGAAGCTGTTGCTTATGAGTGAGGTACGAATGGGACAGTATGAGGATGAGGGTTAACCACTCATTGATTTTAGGAAAATTTTGAACTGGTATGACTAATATTGAAGTGAGAAGGATGAGGTTGTGGTTATCATCGAATAAGAAATTTCTCGTAATAAATTAGGATTTAGAGTTGCGTAAGAATGAGTATCAAATGAGATTCTTGGGTAATCCTCAATATAGAATTTGAATTGCTGAAGTGGCGGAATACAATTTCCTTTAAGTATCGCTGTGCAAGTTTGTCCATTGTATCGGTTTCTTTCATGGCTAGAAAGTGAGCAGTTTTGGCGAGATGGTCAATAATAACCGAGATGATGTCCTATCCGCATACCGTCTCTGGTAGTTAATGATGAATTTCTTCCCATTTCCATTGTGGGATTTCGGGGTGTTGTCATGTAACTAATAAGGTTCCGTTTTCGGGCTACATCTCTCCCCATAATAGTTTCACCATTCTTGCGAGGTATACAAATAAATTTTTCCCATTATAAATAATTCCGCTTTCCTCCTTGAAAGTCAGTTCGTTCCAATTATTTCATCAAAGCTTCCTGGCTCGATGAGTATTAGGTTAAGCTTAAAGTTCATCCCAAATCAAATCTTACTGTACTACTGTGAAAAATTCTATCAATCTTTTCGAATAGCGTATGCCTGTACATAGGTAACTAATCCCTTTTCAACTACTACATTAAAACTTCCAAGTTTGGTTAATACGAGGTCATCTCCAATGACCCACCTGTTAATCTTAAAGTACTACCTTAAATTATTCCTCTATATTCCTTAGTTTACCATTTGCTTGTGTCCTATAGAATACTTAATTCCCATTGTGGTTGATGGTTTACTATTCATGATAATGCTAAGGTTCTTAGATGTAAGGTTTCTATCATTCTAGTATTAAACAACTCCGAAACAATAAAACGTTGTGCCGAAATGTACCCTAACAAGAATCAGGATCCATGCAAGTTTCCATAATGATTTCTTTACCGCAGGTAAGTTTAAAGTTTTTCCTATATGAGAACTTTTTCATTAAATGCCCAGGGTGTCGATATCTATAACAAATTTTCGGGTTATCAATTCTGTAATCAAGGCCCCTCTTGTACAGTATCTGGGCTACGTGGTTATTCCTTCCCTACCCTTAACAGACTATAATGCGTATGCTCAAGTGATCCCTGCCAAAATTTTCCCTGGACCACCTCATATTCCTCATGTAGTAACATTGGAACTTCTGCATGATTTACTTCAATATAATCACGCTGGCCTGGCGTCATTATATTGTACTAAATCGTACGTTCATTTCAATATCACTTCATATTGTCAATGTGACGTGATCACTTCAAGTTCTACTCAATTTTATCTAACGGTGCTTTACATGTGTTGTCTTAAAATAAAATCTACATAATCAATCTCACGGTTTCTCGGTGTGGATGCGTAAGCTCCATAGGTCATGCATCAATGCCTAAGTGCTCCGAAATTTCTTCAAAATATTCGGGTTCAAGTAACATCGTTAGATTCCTTTCTAGAAATTCAATCTGGGTCTCGTGCCGAGTTGTACGTGTAGCAAGTAGTGATACGATATGTCTCGAGGCAACTCCCAAGTCCGTGGGTATGGCTGAGCATCAGTAGAAGACACTATGACCTCGTTAAAGGGAATGCCTTCCCGACTTCTTCAATGCCTAAATATAGAAGTGTTAGGGACCTAAGTCCAGAAGTGTCGTTAGAACGTCGAGCTGTGGTAAGGAATGAAAGAGTTAAGTGACGGTCACAAAAGCGTACAGGGTATGTGTCAACTGTACAATCTTCTAGATCGCGTGAAGTAATGTTTCGATCTCTGGAACGGTGGAGCAGTAGTAACAGGTCGATTACACTATTAGTTCTTATGGTTAGACGAGTGGGAAAGTAGTTCGGGAAAACATCTGAACTCGGAAGGATGAGTTCTCCAAGTCGGTATAGCGAACAATAGGCATGTAGCAAGAGTGTAATCAGGCATATCAACTACAGCAGCCTAGATCGTTTACGACAGCACTTAACATGGCAATAGTAACAGTATCATACCGCGGTAACATGTTAAAAGCAGATAGTAGTTTGCAGTAGCGAGAGTAAACGAAGGCATACAGCGAGTTTACATAGCAGTAAAAGGAAACGGTAGCATGCAGTAAGTTCATACAGCAGTAGAAGTAAGCAGTGACAGGCAGTAGTAGTAAACGGTAACATGCAGTAATATAACACAGTTGCATGCAATCAAAAGTAGATAATATCATGCAGTAGTGAAAACAGGTAGTAGCATACGGCATATAGCAGTAAAAGTAAGCAGCAGCATGCAGTAAGTTCAGCGGAAACAAGTAAACTAACAAGTTGTAGATTAGTCCTATTAGTGAATCCTACTCGGGTCGGTCTTAGACTCACTAATGCAACCTAATTCCCTACAACCAATGCTCTGATACCAAATGTGATGCCCCGTACTAAATCATCATGTACGGACCATCAACAACAGGATCATTACAAGGTTAAGTACTATATGCGATTTCAAAAGAAGTTTGCATTCATATAAATAGTGATGTCATAACCAACATCGAATGTTTTACAACCCAAAAGCATGCTTCACTAAGTAGAAGCAAATAATAATTGTAATAAAGTTTGTATGCAAAAGTAAACGTTCATGCGGGACATCTCTAAAGCAGCGGGTTGTCTACAGCAAGACTAGTACAACAGCGGAAGCAACCTTAAGCACCTGAGAAAAACATGCTTAAAAACGTCAACACAAAGGTTGGTGAGCTATAGTTTAAGTATAACAGTAATGTAAGTAGGCCACGAGATTTCAGTGCTACAACGAGCGTTTCAAAATAGTAATCCAAATCAGTATGTTTAAGTATATGCTAAACCGTGGGCACTCGGTAACTAACTTAACGTTTAAATAATATATCACCCCCTGAAAGTACACTTGGCAAGTGCGTATGTTTACGAAGTATTAAACACTCGTTAAATGCTAGCGCGACTAGCCCGAGTGGGGATGTCAAACCCTATGGATCCATATCTAAGATTCGCGTTCACCGGTTCAAAAACCAATGACTAAACGTTACCGAGCTAAAGGGAATATTTCTGCCGTTATATAACCCACACATATATAAGTTTAAGTACTCGTGCCTAGTATGTAAAACATAAAATCCGCATGTATTCTCAGTTCCCAAAATAAGTTAAAGTAAAAAGGGAATGCTATAACTCACAGTGATAAAAGCGGTAAAGTCGGTAATGAAAGTACGCAAGTAGTAAGTCGGTCCGAAAGGTCGTCAACAAGCAATACTAGAAAGAAAAGAAAGAAAGAACAAGAGTGTGTGAAAACCAAAATGAGCAAGTGATTTGAATGAGAGGTAAATGGCTAGTATTTATAAGCAAGGAATTTGACAATGATTGATGACATGGACAAGGGCTAGTATTTATAAGCAAGGAATTTGACAAGGATTGATGACATGGACAAGGGCTAGTATTTATAAGCAAGGAATTTGACAAGGATTGATGACATGGACAAGGGCTAGTATTTATAAGCAAGGAATTTGACAAGGATTGATGACATGGACAAGGGCTAATTAATTGGGTCACTAGCTAGAGTAGAGTGGGCTTGAGCCCAACAAGGTAGAAAGTCCAACAAGACTAACTATTGTGCATAATTAAATTACTACGCGTAATTAAGCATCCAAAAACCCGTGTAATTATTATTATAAAATAATAATTAATATTTTACAGTCATAATATTCCGATTATGACAAAAGTTAAACGTGCGCGCAAGTTCGCGGTTTATTCGAAATGTCAAATAACACTAACGGTTATAAAGGCTTCCAATGATCAAGTTATGTATCCTACGTACTCTAAGGCACGTTTTAACATATAAATGGAAGTAAACCACGTAAATCAAGTTTCCAGAGTATAAAGTAACACAGTACGCACAAATACGCAGTTTCGCAAAAACACAAGGCACAAAAGCAAGTCGAAAAAGCCGGGTCGTTACAGCTTAGGTGAATATCCATGTCTGAATAGCTGTCGGAATAACTATCGGAATAGCAATCGAAATCTGAGGGCCTCGAACTGGTTGAGGGATTCATCTTGTAAGATCAGATAAAATATTTTCGATAAGAAATAGATTATAGGATGTATATTAGTACCCTGCAATACATAATTTACATATGCATATATAATACTAAAATCTCATAAGTTACGGAGGAATTTAAGGAAGCTGTCAGGCAAAGGTAACAATAACCGATACGCTAAGATATGAATTTATCTATACACTGTCTATGCAGTAGAGGCAGTAAGACGTGTAAGACGTGTCTAGACCTTAATGATGATAAGCAAATATTTTTTGACACTAAATGATAAGAAAAACTTTTGACATGCAGACACGGTCGAAGTCCAGACCCACTAATGCATCTAAACAACTATTAGTTAGACACACTAATGCAAGACCTGATTCGCTAAGACCACCACTCTGATTCCAACTGAAGCGACCCGTCCTAATCTACCAGGACGAATACATTACATTTGATCTCATTGCGAGGTTCTGACCTCTATATGATACATTTTACAAACATTGCATTCATTTTTAAAAGACAAACTTTCATAACTTCAAAAGTTGACGGCATGCATACCATTTCATAATATATCTAAACTCCAAATGACTTAATAATAATCTTGATGAACTCGACGACTCGAATGCAACGTCTTTGAAATATGTCATGAATGACTCCAAGTAATATCTCTAAAATGAGCAAATGCACAGCGGAAGATTTCTTTCATACCTTTGAATAAACATGCTTTCAAGTGTCAACCAAAAGGTTGGTGAGTTCATTTGTTTATCATACACATTCATTTCCATCATTTTAATAGACCACAAGATTTTCATTTTTCATAAATAACCTTACACTCGCAAGTGTATAAAAATCATTCGTATGATGAACACCTGGTAATCGATATTAACATAATGCATATATAATATCCCCCGCATACTCGCAAGTATGCCAAAAATATTGGCAATCACAATCACCATTTAAATCGAAGTACTAAAGCATTCCAAATTCCAGAATGGGGTTTGTTAGGCCCATAGATCTATCTTTAGGATTTGCGTCAATTAGGGGCTATTTCCCTAATTCTTAGGTTACCAGACTTGAAGGGGCGATATTCGGTATAGTAATCTAACCATACAATGTAGTTTAAATACTTGTATCTATTTCGTCAAACATTTATAAAATACCGCATGTGTTCTCAGTCCCAAAAATATATATTGCAAAAGTATTTAAAAAAGGAGTAATGAAACTCACTATCCAATATTTTATTGTAAAAATATTCATACGACGATACTGACCCATGCAGGGTTGACCTCAGATTCACGAACATATATCATGTATATATATTAACACATATAATCACATAATTCCTTCAATATAATCTTTATGTATTTTAATTGTTGTACTTATATAAATATATATATCTTTTATTTATGTTTTATATCTTCAGTTATATTTTATATATGGTTATTTTGTAAAATAATCAATATTCATACATATAGTTATATATATATATATATATATATATATATATATATATATATATATATATATATATATATATATATATATATATATATATATATATATATATATATATATATATATTTGTAATTGGTATTATATCGAAAATCAATATTTTGTTATAAAAACAATACTAATAATAATTATAATAATAATAATAATAATAATAATAATAATGATTCTATTAATAAGAAAAATGATAATAATAATAATAATAATAATAATAATAATAATAATAATAATAATAATAATAATAATAATAATAATAATAATAATATTAATAATAATAATAATAATAATAATAATGATAATAATAATGATAATAATGATAATACTAATTATAATGATAATAATTTTAATAATAATAATAATAATACTATCATTTAATAATAATAATAGTTATATGTTAATATTGAAAATAATGATTTTAGTAATCTTAATGATGATGATGATAATAATAATAATAATAATAATAATAATAATAATAATAATAATAATAATAATAATAATAATAATAATAATAATAATAATAATAATAATAATAATAATAATAATAATAATAATAATAATAATAATAATAATGAATAATAAGTAAACTACCTCAATAAGTAGCCCTTAAAAATATACCCAAGTCCAGGTTTGAACCCGCGACGTCCCGCTAACCCGATAACATCCTTAACCATTGCTATGTGTTTCAATTCTGAAATAACACTCATCTTAAATTATTTTTTTAACCTTTACTTTTGTCTCCTTCTACTTCTTTTTCTAAAAAAAAAATTCCTGAGCCCAGGCTCGAACCCCCAACCTCTCGTTACACATAAACACCCCTAACCATTTGTCCATTACTGTTTTCCTGAATTAAATCGTAACCCATTTATATATATCCGGTTCTATTTGTCTCAGCCCAATAATACAACTTACGGTCCAATATAATTTAGCCAACTAGAATAGATGATGATTGGGTCTTGCACATCCTAAATGGGCTGCTTCAATGGCTTTGTAATAAATAAATAAAATTTGTAGCTGCCATGTGTGATGCCCCATACAAAACCATCGTGTATGAATCATCAACAACAGGATCATTACAAGGTCAAACACTATATGCTATTTCAAAATACGTTTGCATTCACGATAAAAGGTGACGTCATAACGAACATCAAGTGTTTTACACCAACAGTATGCTTCTACGAATAGCAAGCATGAATAAATGTATGTGACCCTTAGGGCGTTACAAAACATAGTTTTAAATGTATTAAAGTTTGAATGCAAGATAAACAGTTCATGCAGTGATAACACTAGAGCAGCGGGTGTCTACGGCAAGACTAGCATGACAGCGGAAGCAAATAACCTTAAGCACCTGAGAAAAACATGCTTAAAAACGTCAACACAAAGGTTGGTGAGCTATAGTTTAAGTATAACAGTATGTAAGGTAGGCCACGAGATTTCAGTGCTACAAAGAGCGTTTCAAAACAGTATGATAAAGTATATGTTAACCGTGGGCACTTGGTAACTAACTTAACGTTTATACCCCCTGAAAGTACACTTGGCAAGTGCGTATGTTTACAAAGTATTAAACATTCGTTAAATGCTAGCGCTACTAGCCCGAGTAGGGATGTCAAACCCTATGGATCCATATCTAAGATTCGCGTTCACCGGTTCAAAAACCAATGACTAAACGTTACCGAGCTAAAGGGAATGTTTCTACCGTTATATAACTCACACATATATAAAGTTTAAGTACTCGTGCCTAGTATGTAAAACATAAAATCCGCATGTATTCTCAGTTCCCAAAATAGTTAAAGTAAAAAGGGAATGCTATAACTCACAATGATAAAGTGGCGGTAAAGTCGAGTCGGGAAAAGTGTGCAAGTAATCGGTCCAAAAGGTCCAACGAGTCCTCAACCTAAGTCAAATAGTTCTAAGTCAGTAAATCATCCGAATAAGTTTAAAAGTATGTAAATAAGGTCTTAAGGGTCATCATCATTCATCATCAAACAAAAGGCGTAAAGTAAATTTCGTTCATGAAAGTAGTTTAAAACAAAAGCTGACTTCGATCAGTCACCACGGCCTCTACCCTTACTGAATTAAGGTGAGACCAGTGGCCATGGCTCCGTATATGAGTCCTTTAAGTGTGGTAAAATTTACAGAAGCAAACTCGTCTTCGTTTGACCGTGGCGACGGTCTAAGTGCGAGTGGATCAGAAATTTCTGCACAACGTTAAAAGGACATAGTGACGATCGGAGGGCCATAAATCCTAAACCATAACTCGGATTAAGACGAGTCCTATATGAAAAATTATCTAATCGAAAAGATATATCTGAAAATTAGGGTTACAGTATCCCAGGTGTACTGGTTTGTTACAGAACCCAGAAAACAGTAGGCAGAAGACAGAAAACAGAAAAATAGTGGGTTCCGGTGGTCTTGGTGCTCGATGCTTATCACGGTTCTCATCCTTGATGCATATAGCTTCAAGTGTACAACTCGTTGATGTGTTTGCATCATTTTCACCAAGGTTTGACCATCATAACCCTAGTGTAAGTCTAAGACATGAAGCACAACTCACTTAAGTGTTGCAAGTAAATGAAGTAGTAAACTAAATGAACAAGAAACAAATTCTTGGGTTGTTCATACTTTAAAGATTCAAACCAAAGTTTGATCTTTAGAAAGTAAACTTTAAAGTTTACTAACATGACTTACAAGTATGATTTGCAACACATGAACTCTAAATCTTTTGAAACAATAAATGTAGAACATAAACTAGTAAGTTTAGTTCTTGTGTGTTCTTGAAATTACAAGATAGAATGAAGAATCAAACTAGAAAGTTTGGTTCTTAGTAACTAGTAAAGAATAACAACAACAAAGTAAGTACTCAACAACAACATGAAACAAGTAACAAACGACAAATGATGATGATTAAGGGTGTGTGTAATTCGGTTTTTGTAAGAAAAGAAGAAGAGAAAAGAAGTTCCATTTACTTACAAGAAAGAAAGAAACCTTGAGAGAAAAGAGAGTAAAAATGAAAGCAAGTAAAAGTTTGTTTGTGAGAAATGAGAATTCAAGTAACAAGTAATACAAAAAAAAGAATTTGAACTCCCTTTGTGCCCATCTAGGCCACGGTTACAGCAGAAAAAAAAGAGGGAGGGAGAAGTTCAAAGGGTCTTTGCATGTTAAAGTTTAAAAGTGTGGGTAATAGAGGTGGTTACATGGGGATCATGTGCAAACTAGATTCCTAATGTCTTAACTAACTAGTTTCATGATCTAAATAATACTTACAAGTGTTAGTGGGCTAACTAAGTCCATTAATATGGGTAGGGTGGGCTTCTAAGCCCATGTACAATTAAAAGGCCCAAGTTTGTAAGTATTTTAACAAGTAATCCAATAAAAGCCCATGTAATTAACTAATAACCTTAGTTAAATAAAATGATTAATAAAACTTAATCATGAATGTAAATAATACTTGAAAATATTATTCGTGCAAGTTTCGTGTGTCACAAAGACGTTTCGGACAATTAAAGACAAGTACAGGCAATCATGGCAACGTGTAAATGTAATAACATACATTTGTTTAATCACACGTATTAATAATAATAATTATTAATAAATAAACGTTGGAAAATCCAGGGTCGTTACATTACCCACCTGTTAAAGAAAATTTCTTCCCGAAATTTTAAGCTGAGGTAGATGGAGGAGTCGGGAAAAGGTGAGGATACTTCCGCATCATTTGATCCTCTCGCTCCCAAGTAAACTCAGGTCCTTGTTTGGCATTCCATCGTACTCAGACGATCGGAATCTTGTTGCGTTTCAAAGTTTTGATCTCACGATCCATAATTTCAACAGGTTCTTCCACAAAGTGAAGTTTGTCGTCAATCGTAAGTTCCTCGAGTGGAATGATAAGTTCAGGTGCAGCAAGACACTTCTTCAAGTTTGATACGTGGAAGGTAGGATGAACTGAGCTCAATTGTGTTGGTAGATCCAAACGATAAGCAACGAGTCTAACACGTTCCAAAATTTTAAAAGGACCAATGTATCGTGGGTTTAACTTTCCACGTTTTCCAAAATGGATCACACCTTTCCAAGGTGGAACCTTCAACATTACACGATCACCAATGTTGAATTCAAAGTCTTTACGTTTGAGGTCTGCATAACTCTTTTGACGATCGCGGGCAGTCTTAAGTCTAGTTTGAATCTGAGCAATCTTCTCCGTCATTTCGTGGACTACCTCGGGTCCGGTGATTTGCTTTTCACCTACTTCGGCCCAACAAATAAGAGATCGGCACTTACGGCCATACAATGCTTCAAAAGGTGCAGCATTAATGCTCGAGTGATAACTGTTGTTGAAGAAAATTCGGCGAGTGGCAAATGCCTTTCCCAGGCCTTTCCGAAATCGATAACACATGCACGCAACATGTCTTCCAAGGTCTGAATCGTTCGTTCACTTTGCCCGTCAGTCTGAGGGTGATAAGCAGTACTAATGTCAAGACGAGTTCCCATGGCTTCATGCAAAGAACGCCAAAATCTAGAAGCAAAACGGGGATCGCGATCCGAGATGATTGAGAAAGGTACACCATGACGAGATACAACCTCTTTGATGTATAATTGAGCAAGTCTCTCCATTGTATCCGTTTCCTTCATCGCTAGAAAGTGTGCAGATTTAGTAAGGCGGTCAACAATAACCCAAATGGTATCGTATCCACCCACCCTCTTTGGTAGCTTAGTAATGAAATCCATTGTGATCCTTTCCCACTTCCATTGTGGGATTTTCGGTTGTTGAAGTAAACTAGAAGGTCTCTGATGCTCGGCTTTAACCTTCAAGCAAGTCAAACACTTACCAACATAAGTCGTAACGTCCTTCTTAAGATTCAGCCACCAATACTGTTCCTTAAGATCATGGTACATCTTGCCTGCTCTAGGGTGAATCGAATACCTCGATTTATGTGCTTCATCAAGTATAAGGTTTTGTAGATCTCCATAAAGTGGTACCCAAATTCTTCCGGCATAACATCGAAGTCCAGACTCCCTAACCTCGAATCGAGAGACAAGTATGTTCAAATGTTCGTGAGATATGTTCTCCTCCTTGAGAGCCTCATCTTGGGCTACTCTGATCTGGCTGTTGAGGTTCGAATGGATGGTGATGTTTAGAGCCCTAACACGAAGAGGTGCCGTCCTCTCCTTTCGGCTTAAAGCGTCAGTTACAACATTTGCCTTGCCAGGGTGATAACGGAGTTCATAATCGTAGTCGTTGAGCATCTCGATCCATCGACGCTGTCTCATATTCAGTTGCTTCTGATCAAAGATGTGCTGGAGGCTCTTGTGGTCGGTGAAAATAGTGCTCTTAGTTCCATACAAATAGTGTCTCCACAATTTGAGTGCAAAGACAACGGCTCCAAGTTCAAGATCATGAGTAGTGTATTTCCGCTCGTGAATCTTCAATTGGCGGAAGGCATAAGTGATAACCTTTGAGCGTTGCATCAGTACACAACTAAAACTACTTTTCGAAGCATCGCAATAAACAATAAAGTCGTCACTGCCCTCAGGAACTGATAGGATAGGTGTGGTGGTTAACTTCTTCTTCAAAGTTTGAAATGCTGATTCGTGTGTGGGTTCCCAAATGAACTTCTTGCCCTTGTGAGTCAGCGCGGTCAAAGGACGCACAATTAGAGAAAATCCTTCAATGAACCTTCGGTAGTAACCAACGAGACCTAGGAATTGGCGAATATGAGTCGGAGTAGTGGGGGTCTCCCACTTGCTGATAGCTTCAATCTTGGCGGGGTCAACTTTGATACCCTGATCGCTCACAACATGACGCAGAAATTGTACTTCCTTCAACCAAAATTCACACTTGGAGAATTTGGCGTAAAGTTGCTCTTGTCTCAAGAGTTCAAGTACTAGTCAGAGGTGTTGCTCATGCTCTTCTTTGCTCTTAGAGTAGATGAGGATGTCATCTATGAAGACGATAACAAACATATCCAAGTACGGCTTGCAGACACGATTCATGAGGTCCATGAACACGGCAGGTGCATTTGTTAAACCGAATGGCATCATGAGAAACTCATAATGATCATAACGGGTCCTGAATGCGGTTTTCATCATGTCACTTTCCTTCACCCTCAACTGGTGATACCCAGATCGCAAATCGATCTTAGAGTAAACTCTCGATCCTTGTAGTTATTCAAAAAGATCGTCAATTCGTGGAAGAGGATACCGATTCTTGATTGTCAATTTGTTGAGTTCACGGTAGTTGATACACATATGGAAGGATCCATCCTTCTTTTTCACAAACAACACAGGTGCGCCCCAAGGCAAGAAACTTTGTTAGATAAACCCTCGGTCTAACAGCTCTTGTAGTTGACTCTGTAATTCTTGCATCTTGGAAGGTGCGAGTCTATAAGGTGCGCGAGCTACAGGTGCAGCTCCTGGCACTAATTCGATCTGAAACTCTACGGATCTCAGCGGCGGTAATCCAGGCAATTCCTCTGGGAAGACATCGGAAAATTCGTTCACAATTCGAACGTCGTTCACGCTCTTCACCTCAGTTTCTACTGTTTTCACATGCGCTAGGACAGCAAGACGTCCCTTCTTCATAATCTTTTGTGCTTTCACACAACTAATGAGGTTCAACTTCGAGGTACATCTCTCTCCATAGATAACTAGTGGCTCGCCATCTCCTTGTGGTATATGAAGTGCTTTATCTCCACAGATAATATCGGCCCTTATCTTGCTCAACCAATCTATACCAACGATCATGTCAAAACTTCCCAGTTTGATGGGTATCAAATCAATTTCGAAATCTGCACCAGCTATGTTGATAATAGCTCCACGACTAATATGGTCAACCTTTTCAAGTTTTCCATTGGCGACCTCGAGAAGCATACTCTCTTTTAACGGGACTAATGACCTATTAATCTTATCGCAAAAATGTCTAGATACATAACTTCTATCCGCACCAGTATCAAACAAGACAGAAGCTAAAAGATTGTTGATTTTGAATATACCTGTCACCAAGTAGGGGTTTTTGCGTGCGTCCCTTGCATTAACATTGAAAGCTCTAGCGCGGGGTTGTCCGCCATCTTTTCTTTTGTTTGGACACGCGTTTCTAAAATGGCCTGTCTGCCCGCATTCGTAACACTTCCTTGGCCCTGTGGGGTTCGGCTTCCCATTCAAAGTGGTGACCTTGCAGTCTTTTCCAACATGCCCAGACCGTTGGCACTTCTCGCAGACAACATTGCAATACCCAGTGTGGTGTTTGTAACACCTCTTGCATTGAGGTAGGGTTCCCTTGTAGTTCGGGTTAGAGCTGGTGTTGTTGTTGGGGTTGGGGTTTCTACCGTTGTTGTTTCCTCTGAAACCCTCATGTCATTTCGCCGGGTTCTGTTCATAGATCCTTCCCCTGTTGCTGTTGTTTTTGTTGTTGTGGTTATCCCATTTGCGCTTCTCGCTAGTACCCGCTTTAGACTTAGTTTTCTCCGGTTCATCGATGGTTATTTGATTCATTAAAGTATGCGCCATGCTCATCGCTTCGGGAACATTTGGTGGCTTAGACGAGGTGACGTTTCCCTTAATGCTCTTAGGGAGTCCCCAGAAGTACCTTTCCATTCGCTTGAATTCCGGGGTGACCATTGTCGGACACATCAGGGCTAGTTCCAAAAATCTCCTGTTGTAACCATCAAGGTCGTTCCCAACGGCCTTTAACTGCATGAATTCCATTTCCATATTTTGGATTTCGGTTCTCGGATAATACTCCTCAATCATGGCACACTTAAATGCTTCCCATGGCGTAGCATACGCCTCATCAATGCCTTGTTCCTGTGCCATTGTGTTCCACCACGTGAGCGCGCCGTCAGATAGCGTGCAAGAAGCAAATTTGGTTTTGTTGTCCTCCGAATAGTTGCTAACTCGGAATACTGATTCAAGCTTCTCGAACCATCTCGTGAGACCAACCGGTCCCTCAGTGCCACTGAAGTTATGTGGTTTACAGCTCTGGAATTCCTTGTAAGTACACCCATTTCGAATGGGTTGAATAACCGGTGGTGGTGGCGGTGGAGCTTGGGGTTGCATTTCCGCAATGGCTGCGGCTACACGTTCTTGGATCATCTCTTCAATTTGAGCAGCAGTAGGTGTGGATCGACCGTTAGCCATGGTGTTCTATACAAACATTTTGACTCAAGTCAAAATCCAGAATTCAATATATAATAATATAGTATATAACAACCAACATGTAAACAGCACAACACATGTTAATTAAGTAACGCAAGTTGATACAAGTACCGCAAAACACCGTACAGTAACGTAAATAGAACACTTGTGCAAAAAGTAACATCACAAAGTTTCCAATCATTAATAATAAGTTTCATACATCATGATAGATTCGTACAATACATAAGTGAAATATGAAACTACAACTAGATTACATCATGAAATCTAATACAAAAGGTCCTACGGTGAAGGTGGGTGTAGGATGTCTAAAACCTGAGCCAACTGCTTCTCGAGCTCAGTAACCCGAGCCCGGAGGATTCCCACCTCCCTCCTCAGTTCCTCGTTAGAGGGAGATAGTAGGGCAGGCGGTGCAGGTGGTGCGGGTGGTGCGGGTGGTGCAGACCGCACGAAACGGGGTGCAGACGTTCCGGCTTCAGAAATAGTCAGCACGTAACGGGGTGCCTTACGCACTTGTGGGTCGGCAGGGTACGGCACAAGCGGCTTACGAGCAGTAACCTACGATGCCGACCAAACGCGTCAGTGAAGGCACGTCCTCCGTTGATCCCCGGAATGATGGTACCGCCGAAGCGATACCGATTCTTCGGCGGGGTGGAGGGTGGCTGAATAGGTACATCAGCAGGGTCCTCATCATCACTGGAGTCGTCTGAGGAAGAGTCATCTGATGAAGAATCGGCGGATGATGAGTCATCCGAATCATGTGGTGGTGGCACTGGTGGCTGAACTGGCAGTCCGTGGGCGGCCATCATCTGTCTGTATCTGCCTGGCGGAATCGGCACTAAACGTCCATTAGGAGCGCGTCGGCACGGCATGCGCATATGGTTACGGAATGGCCCTTCCCCGAACTCCGCGGGAATCACAACGCCACCGATGCGGGGCTATGGCTCCGAGGGTCCGGGAGCAGACGGAGCTGGAATCTACGTAGGGTCCACGTGTCCGTCAATAGTAGCCACTGGTGCCGGCGCACTACTACTAGCTCCGAAAGACGAAGCGCCGGGGTTACTCGTGGGTAGCGGGATCGGTGTGTCGGCAGCAGCAGCAGGTGGGGTGGAAGACGAGTCTAAACTGCCCAAAACGATAGCAGGAGGAACATCCGACATCTGAACAAGGAAAAATAAATTTTCCATGTCAGTAAGTCATAAAGCAAGCACGTATTAGGCCAACAGCTTAAATCATGTATAACAATAAGTAGCATGGGAATAATAACCAATCGTACAGAAGTAGCATGCAATCGAAAGTAAGTAATATCATACAGTAGTGAAATCATGTAGTAGCATACGGCATATAACAGTAAAAGTAAGCAGCAGCATGCAGTAAGTCAGCGGAAACAAGTAAACTAGCAAGTTGTAGATTAGTCCTATTAGTGAATCCTAATCGGGTCGGTCTTAGACTCACTAATGCAACCTAATTCCCTACAACCAATACTCTGATACCAAATGTGATGCCCCGTACAAAACCATCGTGTACTAATCATCAACAACAGGATCATTAAAAGGTCAAACACTATATGCTATTTCAAAATACGTTTGCATTCACGATAAAAGGTGACGTCATAACGAACGTCAAGTGTTTTACACCAACAGTATGCTTCTACGAACAGAAAGCATGAATAAATGTATGTGACCCTTAGGTCGTTACAAAACATAGTTTCAAATGTATTAAAGTTTGAATGCAAGATAAACAGTTCATGCGGTGATAACACTAGAGCAGCGGGTGTCTACGGCAAGACTAGCACGACAGCGGAAGCAAATAACCTTAAGCACCTGAGAAAAACATGCTTAAAAACGTCAACACAAAGGTTGTTGAGCTATAGTTTAAGTATAACAGTATATAAGGTAGGCCACGAGATTTCAGTGCTACAAAGAGCGTTTCAAAACAATATGATAAAGTATATGTTAACCGTGGGCACTTGGTAACTAACTTAACGTTTATACCCCCTGAAAGTACACTTGGCAAGTGCGTATGTTTACGAAGTATTAAACACTCATTAAATGCTAGCGCTACTAGCCCGAGTGGGGATGTCAAACCCTATGGATCCATATCTAAGATTCGCGTTCACCGGTTCAAAAACCAATGACTAAACGTTACCGAGCTAAAGGGAATGTTTCTGCCGTTATATAACCCACACATATATAAAGTTTAAGTTCTCCTACCTAGTATGTAAAACATAAAATCCGCATGTATTCTCAGTTTCCAAAATAGTTAAAGTAAAAAGGGAATGCTATAAGTCACAATGATAAAGTGGCGGTAAAGTCGAGTCGGGAAAAGTGTGCAAGTAATCGGTCCGAAAGGTCCAACGAGTCCTCAACCTAAGTCAAATAGTACTAAGTCAGTAAATCGTCCGAATAGGTTTAAAATTATGTAAATAAGGTCTTAAGGTTCATCATCATTCATCATCAAACAAAAGGCGTAAAGTAAATTTCGTTCATGAAAGTAGTTTAAAACAAAAGCTAAATTCGATCAGTCACCACGGCCTCTACCCTTACTGAATTAAGGTGAGACCAGTGGACATGGCTCCGTATATGAGTCCTTTAAGTGTGGTAAAATTTACAGAAGTAAACTCGTCTTCGTTTGACCGTGGCGACGGTCTAAGTGCGAGTGGGTCAGAAATTTCTGCACAAGGTTAAAAGGACATAGTGACGATCGGAGGGCCATAAATCCTAAACCGTAACTCGGATTAAGATGAGTCCTATATGAAAAATTATCTACTCGAAAAGATCTATCTGAAAATCACAGTTACAGTAGCCAGGTTTACTGGTCTGATACAGAACCCAGAAAACAGTAGGCAGAAGACAGAAAATAGAAAAATAGTGGGTTCCGGTGGTCTTGGGGCTCGATGCTTATCACGGTTCTCATCCTTGATGCATATAGCTTCAAGTGTACAACTCGTTGATGTGTTTGCATCATTTTCACCAAGGTTTGACCATCATAACCCAAGTGTAAGTCTAAGACATGAAGCACAACTCACTTAAGTGTTGCAAGTAAATGAAGTAGTAAACTAAATGAACAAGAAACAAATTCATGGGTTGTTCATACTTTAACGATTCAAACCAAAGTTTGATCTTTAGAAAGTAAACTTTAAAGTTTACTAACAGGACTTACAAGTATGATTTGCAACACATGAACTCTAGATCTTTTGAAACAATAAATGTAGAACATAAACTAGTAAGTTTAGTTCTTGTGTGTTCTTGAAATTACAAGATAAAATGAAGAATCAAACTAGAAAGTTTGGTTCTTAGTAACTAGTAAAGAATAACAACAACAAAGTAAGTACTCAACAACAACATGAAACAAGTAACAAACAAAAAATGATGATGATTAAGGGTGTGTGTAATTCGGTTTTTGTAAGAAAAGAAGAAGAGAAAAGAAGTTCCATTTACTTACAAGAAAGAAAGAAACCTTGAGAGAAAAGAGAGTAAAAATGAAAGCAAGTAAAAGTTTGTTTGTGAGAAATGAGGATTCAAGTAACAAGTAATACAAAAAAAAGAATTTGAACTGCCTTTGTGCTCATCTAGGCCACGGTTACAGCAGAAAAAAAAGAGGGAGGGAGAAGTTCAAAGGGTCTTTGCATGTTAAAGTTTAAAAGTGTGGGTAATAGAGGTGGTTACATGGGGATCATGTGCAAACTAGATTCCTAATGCCTTAACTAACTAGTTTCATGATCTAAATAATACTTACAAGTGTTAGTGGGCTAACTAAGTCCATTAATATGGGTAGGGTGGGCTTCTAAGCCCATGTACAATTAAAAGGCCCAAGTTTGTAAGTATTTTAACAAGTAATCCAATAAAAGCCCATGTAATTAACTAATAACCTTAGTTAAATAAAATGATTAATAAAACTTAATCATGAATGTAAATAATACTTGAAAATATTATTCGTGCAAGTTTCGTGTGCCACAAAGACGTTTCGGGCAATTAAAGTCAAGTACGCGCAATCATGGCAACATGTAAATGTTATAACGTACATTCGTTTAAACACACGTATTAATAATAATAATTATTAATAAATAAATGTTGGAAAATCCAGGGTCGTTACACCATGTATCGAACCCTCGACCTCCTGCTTAACAACCACACCCAACAAACCAATGAACCACTCGATGCATTCTTGAAGTTCCTCGTTTATTTAACTATTTAACCTATGCTAAACTGTTTATCATCTTCAATCGTACGCATCATCATCTATAAATATTGATCGTGAATCATCATCACTTATCTATATCATCATCTTCTTATTCTAATCGTCATTTAAATTTCGTCACTCACCAACATAAGTTACCCATTTTCATGTATCTTCATAATATCATACTCCTTATAATCATAATACAAGTGGGTTTGAGTGGGAGACACAAAGTGGGGTTTTATGTTTATTGTATGTCGGCTTCAATGAAAGACAAAGGGTCATGCTAAAGCACTTTTTAATTGCTAAAATTATTTGTGTGTACATGTCTGCAGCGAAAAAAAATTATAGCAGCCAAACATGAAATGGGTTTTGATACATGATAGTGTTCGCCTATAAACAGACACAGACACGATGTAGCAGCAGTTTACTATGGCGTATATGATGGTTTTAAAGGTGCTCATCAAAAAAAGAATGGAATTCGGAGGGTGGTGATTGTTATGTTTTAAAATGGGTAGTGAAGGTGGCGTGTGGTGTAGGCGAAGGGTGGTAATTGCTTGGACTGCAAAACAGGAAGACAGAAATAACGCAAGTAGTTCTTGAAGGGTCTTGATCAAATAATAATAACAACAAAAGGTTCATTTTGGGGTGGTAGCTGATGGTCATTCATGACAGTAACAGGAACACAGAATATGAAGCAACGATGGTGGTGATTGGTTCTTGGTGAAGAAGGTGGTAGTGATTTAAAAGTGACGGGTGGTATTTGAGGATCGGTTAATAAGTATAAGTTTGATTGTTTTTGGGTGGGATTTGATCTTTTTGGTTAGTAACACAACTGGGTCTCTTGGTTTGGTGAAGATCAAATAGCAAGAAGAGAAAGAAGGTAATGTAAAGGTGCAAGTAGGTTTCAAAGTAGTCGGTTGTATGGTGGTAATTGTAGTGGTTCTCCGGCGATTGGTAGTGGAGGTTAGAGTTGGTAGAGGTGATAGATGAAGGAGAAGATGTTGGGTTAATATCTACTATCTTCAACTCTGAGCCTACACATATATATATATCTACATAGATTATATAATTATAATATTAATAATAATTAATAATAATAATTGTTAGTAATCCTAATCAAGTTGAAAGGAAGTTTGAAAGAAACATGTAACGTAAATGATTCCTTCACACAGTAATGCCATCGATTGAATTGTCATTTTATTACCGACAGTTTTCACGGACTGGGTATCACACGAAATCAGTGGCGGATAAAAGTGTTCAGAAAAATTCCATATTTTTAAATTAACTATATTTATTTATTTTGGTCATTATGGTATAAAATTCGATCACTAATTTGTTAAATAAAAATTACATCAATTGTCCCTCTCATTCCAGGGTAAAATATAAAAAGTTCTAAAATTTGATAACTAAATCCTAAATACATTTTTAGTAAGCCAAAAATTTATAGAACTCATTTTCGAATCACCGTTTATTCTAAAATCATATAAGTTCCTTCTTAACTCATTTATTATTCATTTAATAACAATTGAGCGTTACCATCGTTTACGAAATAAATTCGAAATCACAAAATATATATTTAATATACTTTATTTATATACATAGATATTAATTATCATAATATCATATTTTTATTTTATTTTATATACTTAGCTTTAATAACAACAACATATAATATTTCAAATTATATTTCAAATTGTTATTATATATATTCATATGTTTAAATATTTATGTATCTATTTACAAATAATGGTTCGTGAATCGTCAAGAATGGTCGAAGGTCAATTGAATATACGAAACAGTTCAAAAATTTTGAGATTCAACTTTACAGACTTTGCTTATCGTGTCGAGATCATATAAGTTTTAAGTTTAAATTTGGTCGAAAATTTCCAGGTCGTCACAAGTATTTCTTTCCATTGGTAAAAGTACCCATAGATTCTCGTTACATACAATGGATTAACCGTGCGTGTTTTGCTAATTTGAACTTGTGAAATAATGTCGAAATGAAAGTATGAGTCAGTGTAATGTAATGACCGGGATTACATTACGGTGACTTATATGGAAGTTTCGACAGCATGACATAAGGAATGGGAGGATAGTCAAAGAAAATTTTTCTAATATACACTGCTCATAAAATGAACATAATAGTCTCCTATAATCTATCGATAATATATATACATAATGCTAATGACCCCACTCGCTACTATGTATCATTAGTTGACATAATTTGAACATACCCATCATCTCATGCCACAATTCCTTACTATATATCATTACTAACCACTATTCAACATCATTCCTCACTCCTGGTCGATATCAATCACTACTCGTTGCCGCTTGTCATTACTAGTTATTGCTTGATTCCACTTACTTTTACTTACCATTACTAAGCACTGTTCATCGCTATGGGAATCCCTACGATTCACTACTCGTTACTATACACCACTACTCGTTGTTAGTCTATTTCTATAACATTGTTTTACCGACACTCGCACGTTGTGCTTTTCTATGCTGAAGAACTCCCCAAATGGTGAAGAACATCAGGGCCATAATGTGCGACCTATGGATTGTGCAAGAAGGCAACCACATGGCCAAATACATTAGAGTTGGAGCTCCAGTACTATTTGTGAAGAAGAAGGATAGATCTATGAGATTATGTATTGATTACAGGGAGTTGAATAAGTTAACTATCAAGAATAGATATTCGTTTCCAAGGATTGATAATTTGTTTGATCAATTGCAAGGATCGACATATTACTCTAAGATCGATCTGAGATCAGGTTATCATCAGATGAGAGTAAATGAGGCAGATATATCGAAGACAGCGTTTAGAACACGATATGGTCATCATGAATTTACCGTAATGCCGTTTGGATTGACGAATGCACCGGCTGTGTTCATGGATCTCATGAATCGTGTGTGTAAGCCATATGTAGACAAGTTTGTTATTGTGTTTATCAATGATATTCTAGTATACTATAGGAATGAAAAGGAACATGAACAACATCTCCGTTTGTTACTAGAGATGCTCAGGAAGGAGCAGTTGTATGCGAAATTTTCGAAATGTGAATTTTGACTACAAGAAGTGCAATTTTTGGGTCATATCGTAGGTGTCAATGGTATCCAAAAGACAGAGCCGGTTAAGAAATGGGAGACTCCTAAGTCACCAACGCAGATACGACAATTCTTAGGTCTCGCTGGTTATTATAGAAGATTCATTGAGGGATTTTCTACTATTGCCCGACCGTTAACAGCATTGACTCACAAGGGTAAGAAGTATGAATGGACAGAGTTGCATGAAGCTGCATTTCAGTTGTTAAAAGAGAAATTAATGACTGCACTGATTTTGTCTTTACCCGAAGGAACTGAGGATTTCATGGTTTACTGCGATGCTTCACGACAGGGTTTTGGTTGCGTGTTGATGCAACGTAAGAAAGTAATTGCGTATGGATCACGACAATTGAAGATACATGAGTTGAATTATACGACTCACGATTTAGAACTTGGTGCTATGGTTTTTGCACTGAAGATGTGGAGACACTATCTATATGGTTCAAAGTTCACTGTGTTCACGGATCACAAGAGTTTGCAACATATTTTTGATCAGAAACATCTTAATATGAGACAGAGACGTTGGATCGAACTATTGAGTTAGAACATTGAACTTGACTATTCGAAGGAACCATACTTCTCTGATACATGACGCACGGTTAGAGGCGTTGAAAGAAGAGAACGTTGCTACCGAATCACTTCGAGGAATCGATAAGAAGTTCATTACTCGAGACGATGGAACCCGGTATTTTATCGACAGAATTTGGGTACCGAAGTTTGGCGGATTAATGGAATTAGTGCTAGAAGAGGCACACAAGACGAGGTATTCTATTCACCCTGGATGCGACAAGATGTACCAAGATCTTAAGGCACTGTATTGGTGGCCTAATATGAAAGCTGATATCGCTACTTATATTGGTAATTGCTTGGCTTGTACTAAAGTTAAGGCGGAGCATCAGAAACCGTCAGGATTGCTGACACAGCCAGAGATTCCCCAATGGAAGTGGGAGAATATTACAATGGATTTTATCACTAAGTTACCTAAAACTGTAGGAGGGTATGATACAATTTGGGTTATCGTTGATCATCTTACAAAGTCTGCTCATTTTCTACCAATTAAGGAAACGGATAAGATGGAGAGGTTGGCGCAGATCTACATAAAGGAAGTAGTTTCCCGACATGGAGTGCCGATATCTATTATTTCCGACAGAGACAGTAGATTTACATCTAGATTCTGGTAAGCTTTGCAAGATGCCATGGGAACCCGTTTAGACATGAGTACAGCATACCATCCACAGACTGATGGTCAAAGTGAGAGAACTATCCAGACATTAAAAGATATGTTAAGAGCGTATGTTACTGATTTTGGAATTGGATGGGATATACATCTACCATTAGTAGAGTTTTCTTATAACAATAGTTATCAAGCAAGTATAAAGGCAGCGCCTTTTGAAGCACTGTATGGCAGAAAGTGCAGATCACCTATATGTTGGACTGAGTTAGGAGATAGTCAGTTAACTGGTCCTGAGATTGTACACGAAATGCCAGAGAAGATCGCGCAGATACGAGAAAGAATGAAAATAGCACGAGATCGTCAAAAGAGTTATGCCGATATTAGAAGGAAAGATTTGGAATTTCAAGTTGGAGACAAAGTTATGCTCAAAGTGTCACCCTGGAAGGGTGTAGTACATTTCGGTAAAAGAGGAAAGTTAAGTCCGAGATATATTGGACCGTTTGAGATTACCGAAAGAATTGGACCGGTAGCGTTTAGACTAAAATTACCGCAGGAACTTAGTGAGATTCACGATACTTTTCATGATTCCAATTTGAAGAAATGTTTATCAGACGAAAGCTTGGTAATTCCTTTAGACGAAGTACAAGTTGATCCTAAGCTTAATTTCATTGAAGAGCCTGTTGAGATTATGGGTCACGAGGTTAAGCAACTAAAGCAAAGCAGAATTCCGATCATTAAGGTTAGATGGAATGCCCGTAGAGGACCAGAATTCACATGGGAACGTGAAGATCAGATGAGACTGAAGTATCCACAACTGTTTCCCGAGGAGACGACTATGACGGATGAGCATTAAAATTTCGGGACGAAATTTTTCATAACAGGTGGGTAATGTAACAACCCGACTTTTTCCGTTTACTTTCGTTACTTGTCCGTTAAGTATTTAACGGTGTTTACTTAGACTTGTGTGTTTAATAGAATTAAATACATGCTTATTAGAGAGATTCTTAAATTAATATGTTATATTAATTTATGAACTTATTTCGGATAGCAAAATAACTAGGAAACGTTACGATTAAGAAAACCGCCTAGAAAGCTTTTCAGTTTACGGAACTCAGAAAAACGACGAAATAATTATTTTCAATAATTATTGACTTTAAGAAAAACTTATTTAATTTATTATTTATTTAATGAATTAAATCCGGTGATTGCGTTTCAACGACTAGTTAACGTTCCGGAGACCCGGTACGGTTAACGGTACTGGAAACGGACCACACGCGTGCCAAGAGTTAAGCAAAAACGAGCCCGAGACCCCATTAAAGGGCCATTCGGCCGAATACCCCCATGGACACCCCTTTTGGACTTTTAATTTCTTATTTGGGCTATGTGATTAATTAGTGGTTTAGATTAAGGCCCTAAACTAAAGTATAAAAGAAAAAGGAAACTTGTAAACCCTCACAACTCACAATTAGAAGTCGACATTCATCCCCTCCCCCCTCTCTTTGGCTGTTGGCCTTCAAACACACACACACATTCAAAACTCAAAATTAGAAGAAAGCTTGTATATGAACGTTGATCCCCATGTCGTTCTCTACGCGATTGTGTGAACAATTTGTGATTTTAAGGTATAACTAGTAACCCTAATTTTATTAATTCAGATTTTTATGCAATTACATAGTATAATCAAGTCTAGTGCGTAATTGATGGTGTTTAGTGTTGTAATTTATCGTTTGATTGCTTGATTAACGTTGTTTGCATGAAAAATGAATTTGTTTCTTGTAGATCTGATAAAATTGACATGAGAACTGATCTTGTAATATTTTTAGATGCATAGATATTGAATTAATTTTAGACTTTGATTTTGCGTGATTTCGTTATCGTATGCTCAAGATATGCTTAATCGAAGTTTTCGTTAGGTTTTACATGATATACGAATTTTCGAAGTTGCATGCTTTGTGTTTTAGTTTATAAAAAGTATGATACTGTATTCCTTATGAAACTTTATGGAATTTGGACTTAAGAATATTTGGTTATGACAAAACGAATATTTGGTTCTTAAAGTGAGCTGAATCAGTTTTCAGAGTTACATACAAATTGCTAGAGTGAACTAGGTGTTGATTAAAACTTTGATATTCTGGAATATGTTATTTTATATGCTACTTGACATATTTCATTTGTATGTGAACTTACAAAAACATGATTTTACATGAGATATATGCTCTTCTATGTGATGTCTGTTTGATGAACAAGACTAGAAGGTCTGTAAAGATTGATTAAACTATAAGAATTGGCTAAAGATATGTCTTTTATTATTTTACCACTAACATTTTAGAATGTTTTTAGATGACTCCAATTAGCCGTTTGTCAAAATCTATTTTCTATATTTTCTGAGAAATATTTCAAAACTGATGCGCGTGCTGAAACTGATTTAGTAAACCATAACTAGACCCCTTCTGACTTCTAACTTTTATATATCGTATGAGGCTTTTGCTGGACTTTTTGGAATTGATTTTAAGTATAGTTATGATCTGGAGTTGGTCATAATTTTATGAGTTATGTGCTATGAGTAATGGTTGTTTCTTTCTACGACGTACGAATTTCTAAGGCATGCTTTAAAATGCAAAAGTGCAATTTGCTTTACTATGAGTTGTAAAATGATATTTGACATAGGTTTGACTTGTTGACCATGATTGCATGACCTACTAAGATGTTTAAATTTTGTTGACCACTTTGACCGAGTTGACTTTTGGTTTGACTTTTATTGACTTGCTTGGATTAGTTGACTTTTACTTTTTCATTGAGTCAGTCTGACTTTTACTTTTAGCGCCGTTCAGTTTAACTAAGGCTCTGTCCATATTCAAGGATCTTAAGAATCGCGTATGCAAGCTTATCTAGACAAATCTGTTATCGTATTCATAGATGGTGACATAATCTATTCAAAAAGCGAAGAAGAAAACGAACAACGTCCCCGTCTTACGCTCGAACTCTTGAGAAAAGAGCAACTCTATGCCAAATTCTCCAAGTGCGAATTTTAGTTAAATGAAGTCTAATTCCTAAGCCATGTTGTTAGTAGTTAAGGTAATAAAGTCGATCTCGCAATCGAAGCCACACGTAATCGGGAGACCCTCACGACTCCGACTTATATTCGTAAGATTTTGGATCTCGCCGATTATTGCCGAAGATTCATTTCTGACTTTTCCCGTATTGCTCGTTCTTTAACCTGGTTAACTCACGAAGGGAAGAATTAAACCTCTCCGTGTCCGAATCTTGAATGTGACTATTCACACTAACCTTACTAGTGTTGATGCATTTTCTGTAAGTCCCTAGACATCTACCTTACATTTGTGAACAAGTACTTCAGTTTATGGGCTACCATGATCGCTCGTTATTATCCTATATGTGTTTATATGTGGTTACCGGTACTGCAGGAACGCGATAAGGATGTCTGACATTACTAGACTTTGTCAGACGTACGAGTGAAGTCTCACTCGTACAGCTGACAAGCTCATACGCACGGTTGAGCTGAGCTGAGTCACAAATCTAATCTGAGTATACATACATGAGTGAGTGATGACCCGCACGGCTGAGACAGATCACTCGTACGAGTGACAGCTGACTCGCGCGGTTGACTCAATAGCAGGGGTATTAAAGTGTTATGCTCTTCATTTTAGGTTAAGCCTCTCATTACACACACATCACTCAGATCTGGTGGCCTAATCCGATTCTCTCTCAACCCAAATCACTCAAGAGGTGAATAATAGCTCTAGGTGTTAATCTAATCACACAATCCATTGTTGTGGTTTGACTAAATTAATCCCAAAAAGCACAATATTCACTAGAATGGTTTGATTCACTAATTCCACCTTTGTGTGAATAAAACCTGTTGATTTTGAAGTTCCTAGTCATGTTTCATCATTGGTAACAGAGCGTTGGTTGTGATTTCAACATCATCTAGTGATTTTTGGTGATTAAAGAGTTTGTTATTTTGGGTTTTTGAGTTTTAGAGTGATTTTGATCAAAAAAGAATCATGTTTACGTGTGTAATTGTGATTATAGAGTGTGTTTATGTTAGTTTAGTGCTAATCCAGCTTGTAGACGAAGAAATTGAGGTTTAACATCAATTTCTAGGGTTTTTGAGTGAATTAGGGTGAACAGCAGCTCACACAAGTGGGTCAAAAAATTTGATCACTCGTGCGGTTGACCAGACGGTTGACATCACTCGTGAACTCACATGCAAGATTTAGCATAACCTCGTTAGGTTAAGTGACTAGTCTGATTGCACAAGTGATCAAGCGGTTGACAGTGACACGTACGAGTAATCACACGGGTGATCCTTACTCGCATGTCTGAGACTTTGTAATTGGTTCTTTGTTTAAGTAGTGACACGTACGCTTGAGTTGTGACACGTACGATTGAGATTGTCACACGTACGGTTGATATCCTGATCCGCACGTTTTACATTTGGTAAAATTTTCAAGATGTTTAATTCAAATGATTATGCTTTAGCTGCACCGTTAGTTCAGAGTATTACGAATATGACTCAACGATTACTCCATGCTGAGAGTGAATCCGGAAGTGGTACGAAATGTCCGAGGTTAATGAATATGGATAACTATTCCACTTGGAAGTCGATATTTAAGATTTGGTCTGACGGTCGGGACACAAAGCTTTGGAAGTACATTGAAATCGAATTTCAATGACCACATTCACCTGTTACAAATGAATTGTATACGTTGCATAATATGCCTTCGGAAGAACGTGAAGAGTATAACTTGTAAAAGAAGATGTACAGTAACTTGACAAGTGCTCTTGATGGTCAAATTTTCCATCAATTTCTGTGTCATGACAACTCATTCAAGATATGAGAAGGACTTCGTACTTTTAATGAAGGAAATACATCTTACAGAACTAGAAAAGGCTTAGAGTTGAAAGCTGAGTATGATCGTTTTCACTGGCAAGTTAGAGAATCTATTACAGAATTGGTTGAAAGATACCGTCATTTGCTAGCTGAACTACACAAGCATGATGTGACCATTGCTGAGAAAGACAAAGTAACATGTCTAGCTGGAGCATTACCTTTAGAATGGAATGGTTTCGTATTAACTATGAAAACCAATGGAGAACTTGCTACTGCTACAGTGAATTCGTTTATTGCAAGACTTCAGGAAGAAGAATTAGAGTTGTTAAACAAAGTCAAGAGGTCTAAACAAGTTCAAGACATGAAAATGTATTGTCCAAATGGTTACACATCGCCTAAGTTAGCTCATGCACCATTTCAAACAGCTTTAGCTACGAACAATCAGAATATGTATGGTTTGAATGTTAGCAGTGCACCTATTCAACAACCTTCGTATCCACCACAAGTTTCACCATGTTCTCTCAATACTCAATCACAGCCTACTTCCAATAATACAGAGTCATCTACACCGACTGCATCAGATGTTCTTTCTGCACTTAAGATTGAAAACATAAGGAAAGTTGGAAAAGAAAAGATTAGTGAAGATATAGCTTTACTATCAAGCCTTGTTAATTCTTATGATAGTTATCTTGATGGTCGTGTGAGCAACATTCATCTAACAACAGAAGATTATCATCAACTTGATAGAGATGAAGCAGAAAAGATGGATATTATGTGGGGTATGGCAAATCTTGTAAGAAGAGCAAGAGATTACGAAGAGCGAACTGAAAAACTGATCAGTCTGACCAAAGATACAAAACTGGGATTTGATATGAATACTGTTACTTGTTACAACTGTGGAGAATTAGATCATTTTTCAAGACAGTGCACAAAAACAGAAGAAGCAGGGTAATCGTAATCCGTTCAAGAATCAGAACTACAGTTCTCAGAGTCAAACTACTAAGCGTGAGATCTACATTACTGATAAAGTAAATAAATTAGAAACAGCTGAGACTCCTAACAAAGCTTTGGTTGTCATTCATGGAGATGATGATGATTGGTCTATCAAATTGAATGTAGATGATCAACAACCTAAAGCTAACATAGTAAAGATCACGGAATCTGAAGCAGATTGTGTTACTGATCAGAATTTAGTTGAGAAGCTGACTGCTCGTACTGTAAGAGCTGAAAGATTGTCTCGAATAATTCAGAAAGAGAAGATTCAGAAACAAGTTAAAGACAAATTCAAGAAGGCACGTGATTCAGTTCCTTGTACACCTGAATCTGGAAGTGTTTCACCAACATCGTCAGAGGACTACTACTTCAACAGTTGGAGGATAAATATGGTAATACATCAGTGTTTGGAGAAAGTCTAGAAGCTGATCAAAGTGAAGAAACATTGGTTGATGCTGATAAAGAACTAAATGAATGAGGTAAAATGATTGCCGAAGAGTTGGAAATGTTAGTTCTTATGGGTGAAGGTTCAGATCTTGAGAGTGTAAATTCAGAAGATGATGATTTCGACAAAATTTCAGATTCAGAAATTGAAGATAAAGCTGACCTTACTGGAGTTAACCAAACTGATTTTGAAGCTTTGAACAAGCAAGCAGTAGACTTACTAAGGATGTGCTTATAAAAAAGTGATCTTGAGAAGGTCTACGGGTTAACTAGAGCAAAAGATTTTTGGGACAGGCTTGAATAGATTCATTTGGGTAAAGATGCTGATACATCAGAGTTCCTTACAGACTCGTCAGAATCAGAAGATGAGCTTGATGATGGGAAGAAGACTAATTACTTTGCATTTATGGCTGAGAATTCTTCATCAAATAATGCTCAACAGGTATCTTCTGATCCATCTACCGTTATTGAATGTGTTAAATGCGCTGAATCTAAGATTACAATAGATAATTTAACAAAGGCATATGCGGAGATAAAAGAAAAATGGCATGCAGACCATGTGACCACTAAGGTTGAAAACGAGTTGAAAGAGAAAATCAAAGTATATAAAAAGCAACTTCACGATCTTAAATGTTATAACTTTGATAGAAATCATGCTTTAATTAAACATGTTGACACAATTAATGAACTAAAGAAAGAAAATGAATTCATTAAAGCTGATTTAGAAGCAATTGCAATTAAAATGAAGTGTTGGGCAAGTGCGTCGCAATGGAATGCATTAATGGTGGAACTTAATGACCCCAAGGGCAAGGGTATTGGATATAAGTCTACATCCCCTCCTTTTCAGAACACATTTGGTAATGCAAACGTAGTTGACGGTCGACCAGAAGATTGTATCCCTCCTAGTTATGAAGATTATCTTGAAAAGAATAAAAAATGTAGCTCAACTAAGAATACAACTTCTGATGATACTGCTGAAGGTGCTCTAGATCTTGAGGAAGATAGGAAAACTGGGTTAGGAGATAACTCTAAGATAAGTAGATTTAGAACACCGAAAGGTCCTGTTAAAATTTTAAGAAATCCTAGATTTGCTAACAGACCAGTTCCTCCTGTTACACCTAAGACTGTTCCAAGAAATAAAACAAATGATTCTCCTATGTTTGTAAGAACACAAGATCCGTGATCTTCAAACTCTAATAACGTGTATGAATTTAGAGGACATAGGGAGTTTCGTCAATGTTTTAATTGCGCAATTTATGAACATATTGCTGCTAATTGTCCTAGATGATATAGATCACCCGTACAGAAGATTGACCTCACATATGATGATCACAGGTCATCTTATGCTCATAAAACAGGTTCACCTGTTAATGATGAAGTTCGTGTTAAAAATCATACGACAAATGTTGTCTATGGTGAGTATAAGAGAAAGAACTTCAATAGATCAATTTCTCCTGTGAAGATTAAGGTTCCTAAATAGGATAATGAGGCAACAGTTGCCAAATCAAGTGATTATAGTAGAGCTTTTGAACTAAAGGCATGATCGCCTTCGCAAAAGGCTAGTCGTCGAAAATACTTTTCTCGTACCAGACCACGAGTGAATCACTCTAAAAATGAGAAAAATGTGAAAAACTAGAAGAGCAATATTGCTACTTCTAAACTGTCTAAGTTTACGGTTTCTAATGATGAGATTCCACCGGACTCAAATGGGAAATGGATGGAATTTCAAGCTATGGGTGTTAATGGACAACCTACTGCCGTCAGGGCGTGGGTTCCCATTATCAATTAATTCTCTTAATGTGATGTGCAGGGAACCAGGGTACCTGTAAACAACACCTGGATAGTGGATAGTGGCGCTTCAAAACATATGACTGGACAGGTATCTCTTCTTTTGGATGTACACCCAATTAAGGGAGGTTATGTAGCATTTGCTGGAGATAAAAGAGGTCACATTTCAGCTCAAGGTTTATTGAAGAATGAGAAAGTCAGTTTTGACAAAGTAAACTATTGTCAAGAGCTTGCAAACAATTTGTTATCGGTTTCACAAATCTGTGAAAAATCTTTCAAGGTAGCATTTGATGACGAATTTAGCTACATTTTGAAGACAGAGTTTGTGATTCCTCCAGAAATGATTTTGATGAAAGCTCCTAGACAAGCCGACTTATACATGCTAGATATGAATGTTGCTACTTCAACTGCTGAACATCATCAAGCTTTTATTTCTAAAGTGACTGAACAAGATTCTATTACATGGCACAAAAGCATGGGTCATTTAAGTTTTCAGAAAATGAATCACCTTGTCCACAACAATCTTGTAGAAGGTGTTGATGTTCGATCTTTTTAGATTCTAGGAACACGTGTTCCGTGTAAGAAGGGTAAGCAGAGCAAGAAAGCTCATAAGCTGGTGAAGTATAATCCAATCTCTGCTCCACTTGAATTGTTACATATAGATCTTTTCGGTCCAATTTGTTTCGAAAGCATTGATGGAAGTAAGTATTGTCTGGTTGTAACTGATGATTATTCAAGATATTCTTGGGTAATGTTTTTGAAAGAGAAGTCCGATACGTTTGAGAATTTGATAGTGCTAATCAATCGATTAGAGACAGGTTTTAATTTAAAGGTAAGAAAGATTCGTTGCGACAACGGTACATAATTCAAGAATCAGTATCTTGCAGGTTTCTGTATTGAAAAAGGTATCAATATGCAGTTCAGTTCTGCATACGCTCGTCAGATGAATGGTGTTGCTGAAAGAAAGAATAGAGTATTGATCGAGACAGCTAGAACAAAACTAGCAGATTCATCGTTACCTGTTCATTTTTGAAGTGAAGCTGTTGCAAATGTGTGTTACACTATGAATCGAGTTCTGACTGTTAAACGACTGGGTAAAACTTGCTATGAGCTATTGCATGGGAGAAAACCATCTTTGAAGCATCTAGAACCATTTGGTGCACCGTGTACCATCTTGAAAAGAAAACCAGGAAGTAAGTTTGATTTAAAAGTGGTTACTGGAGTATTTCTAGGGTATAGTTCTCCTAACAAGCGAGTTTTCAACAATGAGACAAGATGTGTTGAAGAATGGTCTGAAGTTGATGTCCAAAGAAATCATATGAAGAGTGCTTCTAAGAGTCATCCTTGGATTTATAACTATGATGAGCTGATTGACTCATTCAATCTTGCTCCAGATCAGACGAAGAATGAAGTTGAGTTACAAATGCTGTTTGATTTACAAAATGAACCAGAAGTATCTACACCTGCTCCAACTCCAACTCCATTACCCACTGTCGACGAGCCAGTTCAAGATTCAGATCAAGACGTTGATCCAGTGTACGATACCTACGGATCTAATATTTCAAGTGAGAGTTCTGATAATCATGAAGATATTGGTGATACTACGAATCTACAACCTGAGATACATGTTCTTGCACAACCAGTTCCCAGAACTACAGCAGATCATCATAGAGAGAATGTTATTGCAGATCCAAATACATGTGTTAGAATAAGAAGGCAAGTTCAGTTTGATGGTCAAGTTGATACTCATATGACAGCTGCTACTGCATACTACAAGTACTCATGTCATATTTCTAGAATAGAGCCAAAGACAACAAAAGAAGCCTTGAAACATGTTGACTGGGTTATGGCTATGCAGGAAGAGATTCAGCAATTCTACCGTTTAGATATTTGGAAGCTAGTTATTAAGCCGCATGGTGCGAAAGTAATTGATCTCAAATGGGTTTGAAAGTGAAAATTTGACGAAGATGGCAATGTTATCCGTAACAAAGCAAGATTAGTTGCTAAAGGTTATCAGCAAGATCCTGAATTGGATTATGATGAAGTTTTTGCTCCTGTTGCCAGATTGGAAGCTATTCGCATTTTCTTGACTTTTGCTTCATTTATGAAGTTCAAAGTGTTTCAAATGGATGTCAAGAGTGCATTTCTTTATGGCAAGCTAAATGAAAGAGTATATGTTAATCAACCACCGGGTTTGAAGATCATCTTCATCCTGACAAAGTTTACCATTTACAAAGAGCCCTATATGGTTTACATCAAGCCCCGAGAGCTTGGTATGGACGTTTGTCAAGTTATCTGATCGAAAAAGGTTATCAAATGGGCACGGTAGATTGTACTCTGTTCACGAAGGTTAAAGATGATGATATTATTTTGGTCCTGATCTATGTAGAAGACATTATTTTCGGTTCTACTAAGCAGGACTCGTCGATGAGTTCGAGCAGGTTATGAAGGACTAATTAGAAATGAGCAAATTGGTCTCTTACACTACTTTCTTGGTTTGTATGTCGAATAGACTGATAATGGAATTTTTCTTCATCAAGCAAAGTATGTAAATGATATACTCGAACGTGTCGGTATGACTCAAGAACGTCCTGTATCAACTAGCTGTGAATCATGGTATTTCGTTAGACTGTGAAGGGGAGCCTGTTGATCCTACATACTATCAAGCAATCATCGGATCGCTCATGTATCTCACTACATCTAGGCCAGATATTATGTTCGCAACATACCTGTGTGCTCGTTATCAACTTAATCCGAATACAGTTAATCTTACAGCTGCCAAAAGAATTCTTCGTTATCCGTTACATTCTCCAAATCTCGACACCTGGTATTCGAACGAAGACAAGTTTGATCTTGTAGCAAACAGTGATTTAGACTATGCAGGTTGTAAAATCACCAACAAATCTACATCAGGAGGATATCAATTTTTAGGTGAAAGGCTGGTGACCTCGCAGTGCAAGAAACAAACTGCAGTTGCGCTTTCCACGTGTGAAGCTGAATATATCACTGCTGCTAGTTGTTGTTCGCAAGTTGTTTGGATTCAACAACAACTTCGCGATTACGGACTAAGAATCTCTTTCTCTCCTCTTTATATTGATAATACTGCTGCTATTGCAATTACTAAGAATCCTGTGCAACATTCTAAGACTAAACACATAGGTGTTAAGTATCATTTTCTTAGGGATTTCCATGAGAAAAAGATAATTGAGGTTAAGAGAATAGGTACTAAGGACCAGAGGGCTAACCTTTTTACTAAGGCTTTCGATAAACCTAGGTTCTTGCTACTTTTAGAGATGAATGGCATTATTGATCGAGACAAAGTAATTTCAGATGTTGTTTATGAGGGTTAATCAAACTTTTAGACGTTGCATGTAGGATGCATGACATATAGATTTTAGTTTCTTATTATCTGTACTGCGTATGTTTGCTTTCTGTCTGCATTTTCTTGCATTATTTCTTTCATGTTTGCATTCTAGTCTGTAGCTATTTTCTGTTTCCTTTGTTTAAAATGCTAAAAGACAAAAAGATTTTAAGTTTATTATTTTAGGGGGAGTATATGCTTCAACAGAAAATACCTAAAAAGTGTAAAATGCGTCATCAAAAAAAATTTGAAAATTCAAAAATGAGCTTATTTTGATTAATATGTTGGAGATGAAGAAATTACTGTAATGAGAATTGAAATATTTGATTAGTAAGGACTGATTTGAATGTTTATGTTTATCTGTTGTGTGATGTACTACTAGATGTGACTTATGAATTCCTGGCATTAGACAATCATAATAAGAATAACGATCATCTAAGATTCAGAAGTCATGAATGATCGGTAGCGTTTGAAGGTAGTCACCTAATTATCTCCGAACTGTATCTAATGATAATTTTTGAGGAACTCAACAGTCGATTGAGGGTATCCCCTATCATAAGTGATAATCACTAGAAAAGGTTGGGGTGGATTTAAGGTTGAGGATTATCTGTTTGGCTGGTGCATACCACGTTGTCACGGGCCTAAGACTTTATAATCGAAACTAAACCCCGAAAATATCAGAGAAAATTAGTTTATGTCGAAGTAAGTGTCCCTTCTCGCTTAAGGTTGAAAAGCATAATTCCTTATTGCGGACCGTTCAAGCATTTAAGGGAGAACACCTTCGAGTGATCTGAGCACACAACAAAGAAACATGAGTACATGCATAACAATGGAAAATCCATTCATGATGGCGTTCAAAATCAATATATCAAAAGACAGTGATATGCTGAAAAAGAAATATCAAAAGAAAATCAAAGTCAAAAATAATTGGCGTATCAAGGTGTCAAAGTTCTGAAAGTATGAAGAATGCTGATCCATGATGTGCTCATAAAGAAATCAGATCATTCTTAGTGTGACGCCCCCGCGCAGCTTGAATTGTTTAATCACGATGTTCTCACTGAACTATCAAGATTCTTGTCGTCTGCAATATAGAGTTATACCTATTAAGACCGTAAGTTGGAAAGATACTTACCTAGATATACTTTAAATAACATATATATGAAAGTTTAACTTTTGATTCCGTTTTCTATGTCAACTTGAACATAAAGAAGTTAAGGGCCTTGAGATTTATTTAGTGTGACAACTGGTCATCAGCCAAGTCTGCTTTAACTGTAGACCAATCCCCGCGGTAAATAATGTGCCTATTCGGATAATCAAATATATCTCAAGATCTTTCGAACCAACTAGATTGAAGATTGTCAACATATTGGTAGAAGCCAAAGGCTGACAGGGTTATTCAAAATGCCGTGAGAACCATCCTGTTCAATTTGAATGAAGTACATGGAAAGAGATAACTGAAAGTTACGCGTAATGAATTGACAACCTAATAAAGACGCACAATCATAAGTGATGAAAGAATCAAGGATCAATGAACTTAGCGTGATCTCAAAAATCACTTCTTTATATTGTTCAAGTAATTAATTCCAACATGATTGTCGAAGTGTCTGGAATGAATATGTTCATGTTTAATGAGGATTGATATCAGTAATTGCATGACAATAGACACAGACTGGATAATTAGGAATGAACAACAGAAGTTGATTCAATATGTCAGTTCTGATCCATTTTTAAATTATTAATCATCTTGCTCACAAAAAGAATGTGGATTTGTATATCTTGGTTATCTGTTTATTAAAAAGCTTGCATTGAAAAATGTAAAACAACAAAAAGATTTTGGTTTTGCATATTATTGCACTTCATGGTAGAATGTCTTTTATTTGCATATTTTTAGTTGCATGACATTATATCTCAGAAAATTTATAAAGTTTTTTTTTCGTTCTTTTGTTTTCTGATTATCCTCTTAATGTACAATGACATCTGAAAGAACCTTGTCAAGATCAAGATATTTTTTGCCACCAAATCCACAAGATAGAAGTTTGTAGAGCTTGTGAATATTTGAAGGATTTTAATGATTTAAGGTGTTAGTGAACTTAAGATGACATTACACTGTAGGACTTACTCATGTGAAACAGAATGTTTAGAGTAATAACCTTGTTGTGGTTAAGATTTTTGATATACCTAAGTGTTAATGATCATTTCTTGATGAATTAGTGATTTATGACTCAAATTGAAAGTGCAAGTCAGCTCTAAGATTGCCAAACGAGTCGAAATCCTAAGTTTGTGAAAATTTGAAAATTTAAAATTGCCTAAGTGGCTCATTCGCACGACTGATGTGTGAACCGTACGAGTAACCACACGTGTGAGGTTAAACGTACGGATGACCCTATTCTAGAATTTTCCTAAGATATCTGGGTCACACGCACGAGTGATTATGTGAGACGCGCGGTTGATGATGGATCGTGTGATCAACCGTACGGTTGATCACGATAGTATAAATAGAGAGTGCTGAGCACAGTCGCTCACTCTTGTACACTCTGCCCACTTTTCTCTAAAAATTCAATTATCACCAATTTAGTTTTCCACCACAACGTTTGTTAAGAAAGTTAATCCGACCACAGCGCCATCATCTAGGTATAATTTCATCAAGTTTTAATGTCTTAATTCGTTGTTTGAAAGTTTCGAAACCATAAGGGTTTGTATGTCAAATTTCATGAAATTAAAGCTTGTTTTGATGCATATCTGTTATTGTTTTGTGTTAAACGATACCTAATGTTGCTATTGTGATGTAAATCGGCCCCTAAAACGATCAATCATGTAATCTCGTCGATTTAAATATAGCATTTAATATCGGTTTCATTAGACATGCACGAGTGACATCACTCGCACGCGTGAGACATGACTCGCACGAGTCAGTACGCGGTTGATGATCAACCGTGTAAACCTTTGAGCTCACTCGTTCGATTTGATTTGGTTGCTCACTCGCTTGACTGAGCTGACACGTGTGATTAACCGCACGAGTCACCACATGGTTGACTCACTCGCTTATATATGTTGCCTCAACCGTGTACCTTGTCTGAAACCATATTACTGCTTAAATGTCAACAGTGGCACGAGTGACTGTTACTCGCACGTCTGATACCTCAGCCGCACGTGTGACAGTATCACTCGTACGGTTTATCTTTTTTAACAAACTTATGACACTTTGATGCGAATGCTTTGAGGTTTTACGATATGTGGATTGTATTTCTAACATTTATGTTAATGTTTCAGTTTGTTAAGATATCATCAATGGCTGAATAACAAGTTAATGTCCCAGTTGTGAACCTAGAAGGATAGAGGGAGCAAGTAAATCCTCAAGTGAATCCTGTTAACCCACCTGCTCAACAAGAAATTATCCTAGAGAAAGGTAATCTAAACAATCAAGTCACTCTCTATGACACTACTCTCGAGAGGGGTAAACATTTTAAGGAGATTGTAGCTTTTCTTCAGAGATCAAGGATACATACTGCTATTTCTACTCATTGTACAGCTTACTACAGTCATCAAAGAGAATTCTGGAGAAATGCGGCACTTGATGTATCGGAAGATGAGACTAAGATAGTTAGTACCGTTCAAGGGCATGAGATCATTGTCTCCAAGACTATGATATGGAGGATCTTAAATTTTAATAATGAAAACTGCTCCCACATGACAATCAATCGTGAGAGAATTCATAGATGCTTTAAGAGATGTGCCTATTCTGGCTACATTGCTGGTAAGTCTGAACTGATGAAGACACTTCTGCCTCCACAGTTTCGATATCTTACTCATGTGATCATGCATTGCTTGAGTGGACGCAAAGCTGGGTTTGATAAGTTGAACGAGAAAGTACAGAGTATGTTTGTGGCACTTGTCCTAAGGGCTCCATATGATTTCTTAGGATTCGTCTTCTACTACTTCAAAGAGAATCTTTTCAGTTCTACTCAGAGATATCTTATTTATGCTCGTTTTCTTCAAATGATTATAAATGATGCTGCACCAGACCTACTGAAGCTTGAAGAGGATATTATTCACCATAAACCAATGAATCTGATAACTTTTCGAAGAATGGAGGAAACAAGGAACGAGGGTTTGAAACCTGATTTTAACAGAAAGCTTGTTTACCATCTGATTAAGGAGAATTATCGATGTCCTGCTGGTAACGCATGGAGAAACGACGATTTCGACTCTAACTACGAAGTTACTGATGAGGAGGAAGGTGGAGGTGATAATCAAAGAGAAACTGGTGAAGCTCAATGAGGAAATAATGTTAATGATGAGGTTATAGAAGGTGATGATGAAGCAACTGAGGAGGATGTTGTTTTGATTCAAAGGAAGAGGAAAGGGAAAGATTCAATGACTTTCGAACAGCCAAAGACGAAGGAGAAGAGAACGAAACACAATTATGACTCATCTCAAATATCATCTCAGGGATGTTCGAAACAATAAGCTCAGAGACAACCATCCGGTTTCATGAAGAATGCAAGAGCTGATGTTACCTCACCGAGACCTGCTACCACAACACCTCAGGTCACGTCATCCGAATTCAAAACACAGTAAAATCTGTTGTTGTCTTTGATCACAAAAATAACCAATCTAGAGAATCAAGCCACTAAGGAGAAGAAGATCAGTGAAGCAAAGATTGAGTCGTTAGTGGAAGAAAAAAAGAGATTATGGAATCGAATGAATCATCAGAAGGGTAGGACGGAGAAGTTGAAGAAGAAGATATTGGCGATTAAGAGTGAGAACAAGGAGAAGTTGAAGGAGATGAACGATAAGATCGAATTACTTACCTCTGGTAAAACAAAGTTGATTAAGGAAAGAGGAGAAGAATATTCCTCTGATTTGGGTGGTGATGACGAGAATGACGATGAAGAAGATGCTGGAACTGGAGGACCCTCTTTTAAAATAACGTTAGTGATACCTATTTGAAGCTTTAATGAATATGGTGAGGTCTTTACTGCTGAATATTATATGAATTATTCAAATGTTTTTGATAATGCAGAAAAGGGGGACGTTCCACCAAGTGATTTCCCTGTAGAACAGCTTGTTGCTCTGGCATACGATAGTGAAAATGTTACAGAGGATTCAGAGACAGTTGAAGATGAGAACAAGGCTCCACAAGAAGAGTCATCTGCTAGTATCCCTCCCGAATCAATCCAAAATATCAACTTAAGTGATTTTGATAATCTATTTGCAGATGAAAAGAGTGAAGATTTTGTTGGTAAGGATAATGTGAAAGAGGATGTGATTGTTGAATCTGAAGATGAATTGGTAACAGAATCTGATGAAGAAGAAGTGTACATTGTTATGCCATCGCTCGAGCCATACTCAAATCTGACACTCAACACTTTAAGTAACTTTTTCAATTTGAGTTGTGAGGTGAAAAAAAAGAGATTGAATGAATTAGAAGAGGCGAGGAAGGTATACAAGGAGCAAATCAAGGAAGTTGATGTGTTAATGGAAAGGAATAGGAAAATCCGACATGAGAAACTGCTCGTTGAGAAAGAAAGAAAAGAGACTGAGCTGAAGAAGAAGAAACTCCGAGCCAAGCAAGCTAAAGCCAAGGCATGGAATGAGATTAATAAGTGGTTCGAACGTGATGGGGTTAAAGTTAACAGAAATGTTGAAGAAGATGAGATCCGTCAGAGTTGGTGGAAACAAAACGTTGTTAACCCTGATCAGTTGAATAATCCAGAACTCGAGCTGAAGTTTGTTAGTTTCTATGAAAGGGGAAAGAGAACCAAGAAGTATTCCAAGGGTAAAAATTTTAGCTGAGGTTACTTCAAGGAGATCAATTGTTTCAAAAGGGAAGGAGGAGTTGATTATATGGCAAGACCAAGTCACTTCAAAACTCTACCTTACTTTGTGATCATGCAACTTGTAAAGCTGAAGATGTTAAACGCTGAAGATAGTGACCTTTCCATGATGTTTCAGAGAAAACTCAGATATGAGTATAAGACAGGGAAATGGGATATCTTTAAGTCAACAGCCACCAGGTTTTCCATGCATCCGACAAAGAGAAATTCAAAAGGTGGACCTGTTCGCGTTGTTAAGTTCCGTCCAGTTAAGTACATGAAACAATCGCCCTTGATGCCCTTACCCAAGGATATATGTAAAAACTTCATATGGTGGTTCTATGATGAGCTGTCGGAGGAAGCAGTGATTTTGACTGCGATTGAGAAAGAAGATGGAAGCATACAGTTTGACAATGTGAGGATTCTAGATCTTATGTGGCTGAGAAACTTGTTGAGATTTGATGTGGAGACACTTCACCACCATCACGTTACGTTCAGAGATGATAAAAAGGAGGAAGCTATGAGATATCAACGTGTGATCGATGTCTACTATGCATACCTCAATAGAGAAAGTGATGCTCAAAGCTCAAACCAAGCTCAGGCCAACTGAATCCTGTCGGATACTGTATTGCTAGTTTGTATTTTGTTTTTGATGATGTATTTATGCGAGAGAGACAATCTGGATGTGTATTTGATGTTAAACTGATGTTACTTTTGGACTTTTATGTATTTCACGAACGTTTACTTTATTGTAATCGATGGTCTAGGTCCTAGGGGGAGTAGTTGATGCATTTTCTGTAAGTCCCTAGACATCTACCTTACATTTGTGAACAAGTAATTCAGTTTATGGGCAATCATGATCGCTCGTTATTATCCTATCTGTGTTTATATGTGGTTACAGGTACTGCAGGAACACGATAAGGATGTCTGACATTACTAGACTCTGTCAGACGTACGAGTGAAGTCTCACTCGTACGGCTGATAAGCTCATACACACGGTTGAGCTGAGCTAAGTGACAAATCTAATATGAGTATACATACAATTGTGAGTGATCACCCGCATGGCTGAGACAAATCACTCGTATGAGTGACAGCTAACTCGCGTGGTTGACTCAACAGCAGGGGTAATTAAGTGTTATGTTCTTCATTTTAGGTTAAGCCTCTCATTACACACACATCACTCATATCTGGTGGCCTAATCCGATTCTCTCTCAACCCAAATCACTCAAAAGGTGAATAATAGCTCTAGGTGTTAATCTAATCACATAATCTGTTGTTGTGGTTTGACTAAATTAATCCCAAAAAGCACAATATTTACTAGAATGGTTTGATTCACTAATTCCGCCTTTGTGTGAATTAAACCTGTTGATTTTGAAGTTTGTAGTCATGTTTCATCAACTATCCATATTCGTGTAGCACAAAATGGAACTCAAATATGAAAATATTCCTAAGTGAATGCCTGAAAGGCATCCTCTCTCGACTCGAAATGAAGGAAACTGAAATTCATTATTTTGCAAGAAGAACTGGAATACTTGATTATGGACCTGATCAACTTTCTCATTACCACGTACCACGTTACATAAACCTATTAATTCACTGTTGCCGTCTGATATTACTGGAACCCAAGATAACACACAATCCAAGGATACCACTTTCTTCTTTGACTTATCGCCCTTATACTTCTGATATATGGTCAGCTACTACTCGACTCATATATATATATATATATATATATATATATATATATATATATATATATATGTATATATATATATGACTACATGTACTATCTCATTTCCACCAAGTCTCAGCATTTGACCATAAGACGCGCGATGCGACTGCATCAAAAATGTAAACTCCTCCTATCACTACACTCATACTTGCGTATAAGGGAAACTTATCATCCGATCCCTCAAAGGAGAGAGACCCCACACCCTATACTAACATTCACCACGTGGGGGAATAATCTTATTAAACGTATTCAGAAACCGACGAGATAGGAAAACTTGCACAACTATTCATTTAAGGAAATTCTATTCCAACACTGTGTACCATTGTCTTTTATTTCGGATTGAAATGCTCGTTTCACTTCTAGTTTTACAAGAAGCCCTGGGAACACATTTAAACTCGAGTACCGCGTATTACATACAAACCTACGAACAAAGCAAATGTACGATTCAAACCTCGAAAACCATAATACGAACTTGTGTTATCGATTTCAGATTTATTTGGGAAAAGTATTTGCTTTTAGCCGAATATTTTTACTACAATAATTTTCATTCGAGTATTAAAGCCGCACCTTTTCGAAACTTTATATGGCCGCAAATGTCGTTCTTCTATTCGTTGGGCCGAAGTAGGTGACAAGCAAATCACCGGATCCGAACTCATTCAGGAAATTATCGTTAAGATCGTTCAAATCCAAAAGGGCTCAAGACGGCCCGTAGTCGCCAAAAGAGCTATGCAGATGTTAGACATAGACCTCTCGAATCCCAAGTGGGTAACCACATAATGTTAAAAGTCGCACGTTGGAAGGGTGTAATCCATTCCGGGAAACGTAGAAAGCTAAATCCGCATAATATCGATCCTTTTGAAATCTTGGGGCGTATTAGACCGTTGCATACCGTTTAGATAATCCGACACAATTGAATTCCGTTCATCCTACATTTCATGTAATTAACTTAGAGAAGTGTTTAGCGGAACAAGAACTTGTTATTCCTTTCTATGTGCTTACTATCGATGATAAACTCCACTTCATGGGAAAACCGGTTGGAATTATGAACTGTGAAACCAAACTTCAAAACAATGTAAAAAAAAAAAAAATATCCCGACTATCAAAGTTCGTTGGAATGCCTAAGGAAAAACCCTCACTCATTCGTAGATTTACCAACGTAAGGTTGCGAGGAAGAAACAACAACTACTACTTCCAACTAAATTTCGGGACGAAATTTCGTTTAAGGTGTGGGTAATGTAATGGCCCGCCTTTTTTCCGTTAATTTATTTTAACGCCCATCTTTTTCTTTATATAATATCTTTCATTATCTAGATTCGTACCTTTCGTTAACTAGCATTTTCAATATTCTCGTTATTGGATTGTAACATCTTCCGATTACTTTCGCGTATTTAAAATAATTCGTTTGGTTAATTCACGCACCCGCTTTCAAACTCGAGGGACTAATGTTGTCAAGTAGGCAAACTAGTTGACTAGGTCAACTAGTCAACCTCTCCTCCTCACCACTCACTCACCTCCCACTCTTTCTTTCTATCTTCATACTTCCATCTTTTTCTCTCAACTCCCAACATCATTCAATCATCATCTAAATTCGATCTAGGGAGCTCATCACAAAACAAATTGCATATTTGGAATCCTTGCATCTTCCTCTATAACTTGATACTAATTTCATCTCATTTGGGTAACTTTCTAAAAACTCTAGATTTCATATTCTTAGTGTTCTTGACTTGAAATTGTGTTAGTTAGTGTCTATGGCTCATTAGGTAGATGTATATATAATTCGGTTGCTTGATTTGCTTGAATGAGTAACTAGTTTGAATATGAAAAATGATTTAGTTTAATCTTTAATTTTGGTTGATTAAATGTTGATTAAATGTTAAAGTTCATGTATTAAATGTGTTACTAGCATCGTTAGCTTCGTTTTAGTATGAAGGTTGACTTGGAAAAACTTCGTTAACATGATTAAGGATTTTGTGATTTTTGGTTAGGGTTTGATATACTTAAATATGAACTTTTGATGCATTGAACGCTATAAAATGTTGTTGATAAGTGATTAGTTGCAATGTATGTTTAATTACCTTCGAAATGGTGTATCGTATGTGTAAATTGGATTCCTGAATCATGAAATGCATTTTAAGAACTTGAAACTTTGATAATGAACTTTTAACGATCATTCGATGAGGGTTTTATTGTTGTAAATGATGAAATTGATTGATGAAATGTGTTTAGTTGTTTTCCTCATCAAAATACCTTTCCAACGATATAAGATACATGTTTTGAGTTTTCTCGGTTCATAAATTGTGTTTGAAATAAGTTTGGTTCGACACTTGTCAAATTTTCTGCATTCAGTAATCTGTAGTTCATTTGGACGCTGTCCCAATTTTGGACGCCGTCCAGTCCTTTATTGCTGGACGCCGTCCAGCCATTTTGGACGCCGTTTAATTCTAACTATGCTACGCAACTCCGATTAACATGAAACTTGTCCAACATGTTTATATATGATTACTAATTGAAGAAAAAATTTCCGATACCCGACCTGACCCCGTTGACTTTGACTTTGACCAAGTTTGACTTTTAGTCAAACTTAACCAAATACTTATGCAATCGTTCTAATTTGCTTTTATACTTATATCTTGCATGAAACTTGACAACTTGACTCACATGTTATGTAATCGAGTCGTAACGAGCCATAGGACTAATTGAACACATTTCGTCCGACCTTGTGTCGTAACCGGTAATTGATACAACTTATTTGTTTAGGTCAAGGCTAAGCAACTTTCATTTTTTACAACGTCTAATTTCAAACACTTTGACATGCAACTACAGTGAGATCATAGTCCCATCTTTTCAACAACTTTTATGCTTTTAAATCATGGGATGAGAAACATATACGCTTTATACTATATACTTTTATACTTTGAACACAAGTACGAAAACAAACATTCCTCGTGAGAGTTTGAACAAAAGGCCTCAATTCAATTATCATTAGTTATACTTGCAGGGTGTAAGTGTAAGCGAGAACTTATGTTGTGTGGATCCATGCGGGCTTGACGCGCCCTCATTTGGACAGTCGCTACCGTTAGCGGATGAAATATATTTTCGTGTATAGTGTATGTTCTAACACCACGTAACAGGGTACAAAACAGTTAAGTCTTGATAATTGGGTCTCCACAAACAAATTTTGGAATGCAAATGATTTGGATAATCAACTATATTAAATCTTGTGATTCAAAAGAAACAACGATTACTTACACCTATGATTTCACCAACGTTTTTCGTTGACTGTTTTCTATATGATTTCTCAGGTCTTTGAACGCTAAGTGATACATGCTTTCGCACTCTATTTTGATACTTGCTTGGATGTCGAGTGCACATACATACATGGAGTGTCTTTTGACTTTACTTAAATTGTGTCGCATAGGTTTCAATTGTACTTAAAACATTGTAACGTAACTAGTTGTTAAACTACTTTTGTAAACTTGAAACACCTTTACATTTGAAATGAATGCGACATATTTTGGTCAAACGTTGTTTTAGAGACCTATGACCACGTAACGGGACCTAAGTAGACGGCGCCATTAATGACGATTTTGTCGGGTCGCTACATGTTACTCGTACACTTGATCGGTGTATCGCTTAGATAGGGTAAACTGAAGATGCGTAGCTCAGCTATCCGTAAAGGTTAAAGCTTTATAATCAAGTGTTCATGATAATGTATACTTTTCTTACGATGTTTTCCAGAAAATCTTGTGGCCTAACTTACGAAATGATTTACTAAACCTGTAGATTCACTCAACATTTTTCGTTGATGTTTTGCATGTTTTATCTCATGTTCATAGAGGTAGTGCTTCCGCTTAACAGAAGTTATTATGCTGTTTGCTGCTAAAACTGGACGGCGTCCAGCATAATTTATCACTTTCATTTCAAGAACAAATATTCGCATTTAAACTATTTTCTTCGAGATGTTTTGGGTTCATTTACATTAGTCATTTATATCAAATATTTTCCAGTTACATTTTCTTTAATAAATGACTTTGCTATGTTAATTAATGCGAATACTTTTCGAAAACGTCTCATATAGAGGGCGTGATCGCTAAACTGTTGGACCAGAGTTAATATTCTGTTAGTGGATTCTGACGGGGTATTACACACTAATACCAAGTGCGCATAACCTTTGTGGCTATAGTCTGATAGCTGGAGTGTAGAGCACAATACCCTTCATGAATCTCTCTGAGCACTTCTTTCACTTGATATGACCAATACATAGCAGGCTTGACCCAAGGAACGACTTTCTGTAAACAGCTCAATCCACCAAAGTGTACATGGGCACTTTCATGCGTACCTTTCTTGCTTCCTTTTCGTTTGTAGGGAGCATTCCTTCTATTAAAAACTTAAGTATGGGTGTCATCCAGTTCGGTTTTCATCCTCGATAGGTGCGACGGTAGACTTCTCATCTATAGACTTTTGCGTCAATTCCTCCACCCATACATTTTTGCGCAAGTGATCAAAGGCTAGAGCAGCCAACTTGCTAAGCGCATCTGCTTTCTTATTCTAACCCCTAGGTATATGCGTTAGTCAGAATACGTCGAACTCTTCTATAATCTTTTGCGCAAGTTCCAGGTAGCTTTGCATAGAGGCATCATACGCCTCAAATAACCCATTATCTTGATTTGCCACGAGTTTCGAGTCAACGTATGCATCCAAACACTTAACACCCAACTTCTGCACTATACGCATTCCTGATAGTAGTGCTTCATACTCTGATTCATTGTTCGTGGCTGTGAGCGCGAATCGAAGCGCTTAAGCGTACTCTTCCCCTCTGAACTTGTCAGAACTAACCCTGCTCCTGAACCCTCCGGGCTACAAGCTCCATCAGTATACAACTCCCAAGGTTGACTTTCCAGAGGTTCGGTTTCGACACTCTCCTTTGACGCTTCTATCTCGACCGTAGTTTCGGCAAGTAATCTGCCAATATCTGAGACGACCCGTCTCAATCCATAAGGACGAATACAATAACATATGGATACATTGCGAGGTATTTGACCTCTATATGATACATTTTACAAAACATTGCATTCGTTTTTAAAATAAAAACTTCCTTTACATTGAAAGTTGACGGTATGCATACCATTTCATAATACACCCAACTATAATTGACTTAATAATAATCTTGATGAACTCAACGACTCAAATGCAACGCCTTTCAAAATATGCCATGAATGACTCCAAGTAATATCCTTAAAATGAGCTAATGCACAGCGGAAGATTTCTTTCATACCTGAGAATAAACATGCTTTCAAGTGTCAACCAAAAGGTTGGTAAGTTCATTAGTTTATCGTAATCAATCATTTTCATAATTTTAATAGACTACAAGATTTCCTTTATTAAATAATCATACACTCGCAAGTGTTTAAAAATCATTCATATGGATTGAACACATGGTAACCGACATTAACAAAATGCATTTAGAATATCCCCAAACATAAAATCGAAGTACTAAAGCAGTTCAAATTCTCTTACTGGGGCTGGTCAAGGCCCATAGAACTATCTTTAGGATTCGCGTCAATTGGTGGCAATTATAATAAACACCAATTCTTAGGTTACCAAGTTCAACAAGGGGCGATATCCGGTATAACGATTCAACCATAGAATGTAATTTCGATCACTTGTGTCTATTTCGTAAAACATTTATAAAAGCAGCGCATGTATTCTCAGTCCTAAAAATATATATTGCAAAAGCATTTAAAAAGGGAGTAATGAAACTCACAATACGATATTTTGTAGTAAAAATATGCATACGACGGAACTAAACAATGCAAGGTTGGTCTCGGATTCACGAACCTATATCAAGTATATATATTAACATATATAATTGTACTCGAACAAATTTATATATATTTATTAGTGATATCATATGTTTCATAAATATATTCATTTTATGTATTTTAAATAAAAATATAGTTATGTTATATGTATTAGGTATAGTATTATATAACTATTAGTTATTTGATAAAATAATATTGATAAAAGTTATTTCTTCCTATAATAATAATAATAATAATAATAATAATAATAATAATAATAATAATAATAATAATAATAATAATAATAATAATAATAATAATAATAATAATAATAATAATAATAATAATAATAATAATAAAAAAATACGGCAATCGTAATAATGGCGAAAATAGAAAACCCAACACAAAGCTCATCACTGCCCACTATCAAAAATCCAATTGTTTTCAAATGGTAGCCCATGTTGCTAGTTAATTGATCTAGCCCAAGTTATAGAAATGATTGGTTCGAGGGTTCCTGGGTGTTAACAAATCTCATGTAATTTCGGTTCTTTATTAATCATAATCCTACCATCATTCTCGATCATAAAATGAAATCGTTCCTCATCTTCATTATCATCATCCGTTGTTCATCTCATGAACCATCATCAAGTCATCATCATCATTACCATATCTTTCATCCTCATATCACGTTCATAATTATCAACTTGTCTTCATCAAATCATCGTTAATCGTCATCCCTCATCGATTAATCATGTAATCGATCAATCAATTGATTCAAGTAAGTATTCGATTTAATGATTATTCTCTTAATTTCTTTAATCCCCTCTTTAATTTTTGTATACTTATTTATCAAACAATAGTAGCAATTTATGATGTTCTTGGTGATCTGATGATGGTAATCGAAATAAAATTGATGAAATTGTTTGACAGTAACTGTTTGATTGTTGTTTGGGTTGTTCATGACTAAAATAGGAATCAAATTGTATATGGCAATCGTAATAATGGCGGTTTGGGTGTGGTGTTCTGGTTTATGGAAGAAAAGAAATGGAAAAAAAAGAAACGAGCAGTAGCAACTTCAGTTTATACAGGAGCGAGTTATAGCAACAGTTTCAGGTGGCGTATGGTGTTTGTCGTGGTTTGTTGATAGGTTGTTGAGCCAGTGGTCAATAGTAGCAAGGTTGCAGCTGCAGCCATCTAACAAAACAGAGAACATGGTGGTTGTTTAGTTTTAATGAAGGCGATTTTTGGCAACCAATGACAGCAGCAAAAATAGCAGGACTGAGCCGCAGTTCTTAGGTTAGTGATTATGGTGATTGTAGGTGATGTTTGGTTTGTTTTGGTTTGTAAAACTTGAACAAAAAACAGAATCCTAGTAGCAAAAGTTCAAATAGGTTTGCAGTAGAAATAGAAGTTGCTCTAGATAGAAAATGTTTATATGGGGTGTGTGTGTCTTTTAGTCCTTGATTACCTCTCAAATTAGTATTAATAAATGGTTGATAATTTTGGTTCGAACATGATATTATTATAGTGGTATAATGAAGTGAAGAAGGAAACCGAAACATAAAAGATTATGAATATCATCATTATTCTCATTATCCACCATCATAGAATCATAATTATCCTTATCCTCATTATACTCGTGACCTTATGTATCAAATTATAGGTGTTTTCAATAATTAAATGTATTGTGTTTTGGTCTGAGCAGGAAACAGAAAGCATTATAGCAGTAGCAGTAGCAGTAGCAGTCTGTTCATCGTCTTGTTAGTTCATTGAAATAGAAAATACCAGGCAGCAGCTACAGTGTAAGGTGGCTAAATGATGCAGTAACAGGCTGCAGTTATGTCAGTTATAAAATAGTAATAGGAGATAGCAGGTGCAGCAAATAGGAAGATAAATAGCAATGGGTTTCGTTGAGGTTTTTGTTGAACTGAACCAAAAGTAGGAGCAACGGGAACACAGTCATGATGTTGAATAGTAGAATCACTTTTCGATGGTTCAAGGTGGTGGTGCTGCAATTGTGATGAATGGTGATTGCTTGAGTGGTTTGATGGTTTTGAGAAGAACAAAACTAATAGTAAGAAATATCAACAAGTGGGTTGTGTTCTCGGTTGATTGAATGGAGGTGATGGAGGTTTTATTCATGTTCCATATGTATATGTATTTTATATATTATATATAAAAAGATGCTGGGTTTTGTTGCTAAACGAAAATAGTAACAATTATTACAATAATTCCCTAAATCACGGATGCAAATGGCAAGTGGGGTTGGTGATTCCAATCACATTAAGCAAAAGAAAATAATACTAATAATAATTACAAAAATTTTGTACGAGAATAAATATTCAACTTGGATGGAATGATATTATATTATAGGTGTGTGAAAGTGATAGACAATATTTACATGAGCGTAAATATTCAATTTGAGTGAAATGTTGAGCAGTTGAGGGGTTTAAAGATTACATAATTTGATAACCCGCATCTAACACATCATCTCTATTAATAATAATTTACACAAAGTTCAGCTGGAAATTTTAACAATCACTTTATCCACCATGTCCTACTTAAATAATTTAATGTTAACAAATAAATATTGACTTTAAGATGTATATATACACAAACCTATTTACAGTTATCTGTTCGTGAATCATCGAAATTGGTTGGAGGTCAATTGAATATATGAAATAGTTCAAAAAAAATTTGAGATTCAGTTTAACAGACTTTGCTTATCGTGTTGAAATCATATAAAGATTAAGTTTAAATTTGGTCGAAAATTCCCGAGTCGTCACAGTACCTACCCGTTAAAGAAATTTCGTCCCGAAATTTGAATGTGGTCGTCATGGCTAACAATAAAAATGTTTTCATGACGAATATGAATTGATAAATAGAGTTTTATCACCGCTATGTATTTGAATAGAATAATTAAATTACTCAGAGTGTATGAGAGAAGCTATCGCAAAAGAATAGAGATTCGCCTTAGCTTTTGACGTAGTCAGGGTTGAATTTAGAAAATAAGGTGTATTTTAACTTTTGACGTTGTCTTGGTTGAATTCCGGAATTCAAGGGATTTAAAGAAAATCTTCGAAATCTAAAAGATTTGATTCTTCGGCGAGTAAGGAAATTATGATCTCTGTAATTAAATACGGTGATCTGCTTTGATTGCTCTGTCTGATATTTCCATTATAAATTTACCTTTTCCATTCCATTAGTTTTCACCACTTCTATCCTCAATTCCCAAATTCAAAAGATTGTGAAAATGCTTAATCCAGTTCTGATCCTTGTTCTTATCCTGACTATCATAACAATCGTTCTCCTTTTCCAACTTCCACCAGAGGAATCTGTTTACTTCTACTATGCTCTTGGGTTTATAGTATTTTTAATTCTCTCGTGTCTTTATGTTACGATAAACATTGATATACACGGTTTGTAATTTCCGTGTTGTTATTGGGCTTTATATCTTCCTTTATATTTCGATGTCTCTGTTTATGTCTTTCTATAATCATTGACATCTATGGTTAATGATCTTTTTCGTTTGCTGCGATTTATACCCCCTTCCATTTCAGAGCTTCATGCTTTTGTTTTCTTTTCGCAAGTAATGGTCCAAAATTCGTAGGTATGGAGTTTCGAATGAACATGACTAACGTTCTAAGAGAGAAACTGTAATAACACGATCTGGATCGATTAAATTACCAGAATTCAGGAGAAAAGATAGAACTACCAAGATATTATGTTCTTGATATGTTTAGAGATTAGGTAGAATGTAAGAGTCGTGTAACATGGCACATGATGACTTTATAGTCTGTGAATCATCACGTTTCATTAGAACCTCAGCATGACTTACTGTAATATAATCACGTTGATCAAGTGTCATTATATTATACTAACTCATGCTTCAGCTCCCAACACTACTTCAAAAATATTCCTATTTTAAACTCGAATGTTTCAGAATTTAGAAACTAAAATAGTTTCTTTTATGATGCAATACAGATAGCGCAAAGAGGTAAATGATTTCAGATAAGAATAATTATGAAAATACCTTCAGAAATATGAAGGATATTTATAATGAAAGAAATGATGATATCTTAGATTTCTAATATCAGAGGATAATGAAGGATATTGTCCGCAGGAGTTTAGAGTCAGGAGCAAGGTATTTGTTAATGGCTTCCGCCGATACTGAATCATTTGGATTCTTTGAAGGCAGGTTCAGTCTTTGTGATTTGTCCACAGCCTCCTTCATACTTTCCTCAATCCGTTTTCCAGTTCCAAAACTTCTCTTTTTCTGCGCTTTGCTAGCACACTATTCATTATCATCAAACTTTTTACTATTAAGGTCGTTTTATAGTTTTTGCTGCTTCATCAAAATTTCGAGAACTATTCTGCAGTTCAGGGTGTTTTTCAGAAAACTTCACATTCAAATTTAGTCCAGAAGATCGACGTTATATATACATATATAACTGTTGGCGTACACATGCTGCGAGATTTCAAAATACTGATTGCTAATTTCCGATGATTCGCATGGAAATTCTCGTTACAAGATGTGAATGAGTAAATGATGAGGTTTCGATAAAAATAATGATTCTTCAGAATGCCCAAGATCACTGAAGTTGTTGGTAAGTTTATTGCTAATGTAGTGGAATATGAAAGGTTCCCCAGTAACAATAAAAGAGCACGCATATATATCAGGGTTATAATAAGGTTGCGTCGAATGAAGAGTCGAAGTTGACTTACTGGAGCTGGGATAAAACTGACTACTTTGGAAAGGAATTGAAAAGTCATTTTTGCTAATAAATGCCAAAGGATTTTACACAGATATGTGTTGAATTAAGACTTTGGTTTTGAGAGCTTTTTAAGTACATAACTGTGGGTAATATGTGGTTGGATCATCATCTCGATTGCTCATTATTTGAAGTGTCTTCAGAAATTTTCGAAGGGTTTGAACACAGATTGTAATCGTTAATATACATTTGATGTTCTAACACAGTTTTGAAGTCAAAGTATAGCTTTGAAAGATGTAGGAATCTAAAAGTGATGGTACCGATTATATCTCGAATTGAATTCTGAGGTTTCAAAATCAGAATATGTAATTGAGTTTGAATGAGTATGGTCTTTTTGATTTCTATGAAAGAATGTATATTATTGTGAAAGTAGAGAGTATAGTTGATAATTTGCTTAATCAGATTCGAAGAATGTAACATATTAATTGTATATATATATATATATATATATATATATATATATATATATATATATATATATATATATATATATATATATATATCTCGGGTATTACCTACCTGTTAAAAAAAATTTCACAATTAATATTTTGTACAACAAAATTTTATTACAGTCTTTACGAAAATATATTTGTGCATATTTTCTTTAGATGTAACATAGATTTGATGAGTTAATATTAAATTAAACTCATTGATTCACAGTTGAAACTAGAATTGAGTAATCCGTAAAACTTTAGAGATTACATAAGTATTTCTTCAATATATTAGAAATTATGAATCAATACTTTGCGTGATGTTGGTGTTCGTGGAATTCTTGTGAATTTCATAAATTACGAATGATGTTATCTAAAAAGTTTCGAGTACATCGATGTTGAAAGTGTAAAATCAAATATATACTTGATGTATTAGGAATTGAAATTTGTTAAATTGAGATAGAGATTGTAGTTAACGATGGTGAAGTTGCGGGCGAAGGACGTACATTATTGCATATTTGTAATATGAATTAACCTAGTAGTTAAGATTCACACACAATAGCTTAGCACGGAAAGATTTATTTTTTTATTTCAAAATATATATATAAAATATACATATAATTTCTTCAGAAGGAATGAGTTAATTCTTCATAACTCGTTGATACAATATACGCGTTATTGATTCGTAGTGATGTCTACAGTGATTCTTGAACTGACAGAGTTTGTGATGTTATAGGTGTTGTTGATTCTGATGTTGACTGCACTGACGATGCTGGTGATACTGACGGTACTGTTGATGCTGTTGGTAAAACAAGTTTAGCTTGTTAATCACACATCATTTTTGTCAGGATTTCTACTCTTCCTTCTCTATCATTTTGGTTCGCTTAACTGATTTATGGTTAGGGCTAGATTAGATAATCTCTAAGACTTTAGAGATTACATAATCGTCGTGGAATGTTTCTCTAATGAAGTTATGAATTAATACTTTGTCAGTTATTGTTGTTGGTACTCCTTGGTATCTATGGTGCGTATGACGTTGATGCTCGTGGGACAGATTGTGAAGTTGAGGTTTACGACGCGGTTGTGGTTGGAGGTGATAATGGTACTGTTGACGTTGATGATGGTGGTACTAGTTATTCTGCTGGTGTTGTTGCTGGTGTTTGTAACCTTTGCACCATATTCTCCAAAGCCACACCCCGAGAGGGAAGCTCGTTGACTTCTTCTATTACACCGGGGTGATTGTCGGTTTGGACAAGCGGATAAATAAAATCTAGAATTTGATATAGTATATAATCGTGACGAGATACTCTGGAAATGAGAGAGAAAATGATGTTTCGGACAGGCTCGCCGGTAAGTGCTTCAGGTTCATCGTCAAGAGGGCAATGTGGTGGATGGAAGGGATCGCCTTCTTCTAGTCTCTAATGATTTAGTAGACTACGAACCCATCCCCAATTCATCCAAAATAGATGATGGCTGATTGGTTGATCCATTCCGGTCACACTGCTTTTGGAGCTTGAGTGGGATTCCATTTCGGAATCCGAGGGACTTGAACTAATGACAAATTCCATTTCATACGATTGAGTAAAGGATTTTAGATATGAAATGATTTTCGAATATTGGATGATACTCTAACTACATAGAATATCTATATATATAGAGTAAAAGATTTCGTAGATTATGGAGGAATTTTCGGAATATATCAGGCAAAGTTTAAAGTAACAGATACGATAAGATATGATTTAGCAGATACGCTAAGATATGAATTTTGTCTATACACTACTCATGCAATTAATGTAGCAAGACGTGTATAGACTAATAAGGATAAGAAAGTAATTTCCTAAGGATGATAAGCAGATGATTTCCGACTAGAAATGATAAGCAAAACTTTTGACACGCAGACACGATCGAAGTCCAGACTCACTAATGCATACTAACGACTTATCAGTTAGACACACTAATATAGACCTGGTTCGCTAAGACCACCGCTCTGATACCACATGAGACGACCCATCCCAATCCATAAGGACGAATACAATAACATATGGATACATTGCGAAGTATTTGACCTCTATATGATACATTTTACAAAACATTGCATTCGTTTTTAAAAATGCAATCTTCCTTTACATTGAAAGTTGATGGTATGCATACCATTTCATAATACACCCAACTATAATTGACTTAATAATACTCTAATGCAACGCCTTTCAAAATATGCCATGAATGACTCCAAGTAATATCCTTAAAATGAGCTAATTCATACCTGAGAATAAACATGCTTTCAAGTGTTAACCAAAAGTTTGGTGAGTTCATTAGTTTATCGTAATCAATCATTTCCATAATTTTAATAGACCACAAGATTTCCTTTATTCAATAATCATACACTCGCAAGTGTTTAAAAATCATTCATATGGATTGAACACCTGGCAACCGACATTAACAAAATGCATCTAGAATATCCCCAACCATAAAATTGAAGTACTAAAGCAGTTCAAATTCTCTGACTGGGGCTGGTCAAGGCCCATAGATCTATCTTTAGAATTCGCGTCAATTGGTGGCAATTATAATAAACACCAATTCTTAGGTTACCAAGTTCAACAAGGGGCGATATCCGGTATAACGATTCAACCATAGAATGTAATTTCGATCACTTGTGTCTATTTCGTAAAACATTTATAAAAGCTGCGCATGTATTCTCAGTCCCAAAAATATATATTGCAAAAGCATTTAAAAAGGGAGTAATGAAACTCATAATACGATATTTTGTAGTAAAAATATGCATACGACGGAACTGAACAATGCAAGGTTGGTCTTGGATTCACGAACCTATATCAAGTATATATATTAACGTATATAATTGTAATCGAACAAATTTATATATATTTATTAGTGATATCATATGTTTCATAAATATATTCATTTTATGTATTTTAAATAAAAATATAGTTATGTTTTATGTATTAGGTATAGTATTATATAACTATTAGTTATTTGATAAAATAATATTGATAAAAGTTGTTTCATCCTATAATAATAATAATAATAATAATAATAATAATAATAATAATAATAATAATAATAATAATAATAATAATAATAATAATAATAAGAATAATAATAATAATAATAATAATAATAATAATAATAATAATAATAATAATAATATAAATCTTGATAATCCTATTAATACTAATGATAATAATAATAATTATAATTTTTAATATTAATGTTAGTTTAATATTATTAATGTTAATAATAATAATATTAATGATAATAATAATAATAATAATACAAATTTTAAATAATAAAATGATTAATAATAATAATACTTATGATAATATTAATAATAATAATAATAAAAATAATAATTATTATAATAAGTAATAATAATAATACCTAATTAATTTCCGGTTTTGGCCCAAAATAGGAAACCTAACACAAAGCTCATCACAACCCACTATCGAAAATCCATTTATTTTCAAATGGTAGCCCACGTTGCTAGTTAATTGATCTAGTCCAAGTCATAGAGATGATTGGTTCGAGGGTTCCTGGGTGTTAACAAATCCCATGTAATTTCGGTTCTTTATTAATCATAATCCTACCATCATTCTCGATCATAAAACGAAATCGTTCCTCATCTTCATTATCATCATCCATTGTTCATCTCATGAACCATCATCAAGTCATCATCATCATTACCATATCTATCATCCTCATATCACGTTCATAATTATCAACTCGTCTTCATCAAATCATCGTTAATCGTCATCCCTCATCGATTAATCATGTAATCGATTAATCAATTGATTCAAGTAAGTATTCAATTTAATGATTATTCTCTTAATTTCTTTAATCCCCTCTTTAATTTTTGTATACTTATTTAGAAAACAATAGTAGCAATTTATGATGTTCTTGGTGATCTAATGATGGTAATCGAAATAAAATTGATGAAATTGTTTGACAGTAAGTGTTTGATTGTTGTTTGGGTTATTCATGACTGAAATAGGAATCAAATTGTATACGGCAATCGTAATAGTGGCGGCTTGGGTGTGATGTTCTGGTTTATGGAAGAAAAGAAATGGAAAAAAAAGAAACGAGCAGTAGCAACTTCAGTTTGTACAGGAGCGAGTTATAGCAACAGTTTCAGGTGGCGTATGGTGTTTGTTGTGTTTTGTTGATAGGTTGTTGAGCCAGTGGTCAATAGTAGCAAGGTTGCAGCTGCAGCCATCTAACAAAACAGAGAACATGGTGGTTGTTTAGTTTTAATGAAGGCGATTTTTGGCAACCAATGACAGTAGCAAGAACAGCAGGACTGAGCCGCAGTTCTTAGGTTGGTGATTATGGTGATTGTAGGTGATGTTTGGTTTATTTTGGTTTGTAAAACTTGAATAGGAAACAGAATCCTAGTAGCAAAAGTTCAAATAGGTTTACAGTAGAAATAGAAGGTGCTCTAGATAGAAAATGTTTATATGGTGTGTGTGTGTGTGTGTGTGTTTTAGTCCTTGATTACCTCTCTAATTAGTATTAATAAATGGTTGATAATTTTGGTTCGAACATGATATTGTTATAGTGGTATGATGAAGTGAAGAAGGAAACCGAAACATAAAAGATTATCAATATCATCATTATTCTCATTATCCACCATCATAGAATCACAATTATCCTTATCCTCATTATACTCGTGATCTTATGTATCAAATTGTAGGTGTTTTCAATAATTAAATGTATTGTGTTTTGGTCTGAGCAGGAAACAGAAAGCATTATAGCAGTAGCAGTGGCAGCCTGTTCATCGTGTTATTAGTTCATTGAAATAGAAAATACCAGGCAGCAGCTACAGTGTATTGTGGCTAAATAATGCAGAAATAGGCTGTAGTTATGTCAGTTTTAAAATAGTAATAGGAGATAGCAGGTGCAGCGAATAGGAAGATAAATAGCAATGGGTTTCGTTGAGGTTTTTGTTGAACTGAACCAAAAGTAGGAGCAACAGGAACACAGTCAAGATGTTGAATAGTAGAAGCACTTTTTGATGGGTCAAGGTGGTGGTGCTGCAGTTGTGATGAATGGTGATTGCTTGAGTGGTTTGATGGTTTTGATAAGAACAAAACTAATAGTAAGAAATATCAACAAGTGGGTTGTGTTCTCGGTTGATTGAATGGAGGTGATGGAGGTTTTATTCATGTTCCATATGTATATGTATTTTATATATTATATATAAAAAGATGCTGGGTTTTGTTGCTAAATGAAAATAGTAACAATTATTACAATAATTCCCTAAATCACGGATGCAAATGGCAAGTGGGGTTGGTGATTCCAATCACATAAAGCAAAAGAAAATAATACTAAGAATAATTACAAAAATTTTGCACGAGAATAAATATTCAACTTGGATGGAATGATATTATATTATAGGTGTGTGAAAGTGATAGACAATATTTACATGAGCGTAGATATTCAATTTGAGTGAAATGTTGAGCAGTTGAGGGGTTTAAAGATTACATAATTTGATAACCCGCATCTAACACATCATCTCTATTAATAATAATTTACACAAAGTTCAGCTGGAAATTTTAACAATCACTTTATCCACCACGTCCTACTTAAATAATTTAATGTTAGCAAATAAATATTGACTTTAAGATGTATATATACACAAACCTATTTACAGTTATCTGTTCGTGAATCATCGAAATTGGTTGGAGGTCAATTGAATATATGAAATAGTTCAAAAAAATTTTGAGATTCAGTTTAACAGACTTTGCTTATCGTGTCGAAATCATATAAAGATTAAGTTTAAATTTGGTCGGAAATTCCCGGGTCATCACAATATCTGTCAGTTGACCGCGGTTTCGCGGAGAAAAGTTTATTTCGTGCTCCCTCAATGATCAAGCATATTTTCACGAGGTCAAGGTGAACTTACGCTTGAGTACATAATGGGGTTTAAGGACTAACAACATTCGGACCTCCGACGCGTAGTCGTAGATAACCACATCGGTATCGTTTCGATTTCGACAGGGTGGCCGATTTGAGAGTCCACCAAAAACCTAGCATACGAGGTTGAGTGGCCCAAAGACATGAAGGTTTTATAGTTTGAGACATACCTGAAAGTCTTAGAGATCGTAGGAAGCTTTGTTCGTATGAAGAAGATTTGTATGATGTGGTTTACGTATGAGTAAACGAATGAATGTATGTCTCTTTAGGGTTTATGAGCTATGTATTTATAGGCTCATGAGTTAGGGTTTCGATAGAATCTCTTCCCTAATTAAATGCAATTTATCCCAACTAACTTTCGTTATTTAAGGAAAAGAATCCAAATTGATTATACCGTACATTCTTCTAGAATATACTGGACCCTTATGCAAGTATACGAAACTCACATCAGATGGTATAGGCGCACGAGGTGCGGCTATACCCGTGCCAAATGATGGCAACTCACGTGCGTTTTGTGGCTTTGGATGCTCAATCCACGTAGTCCTGCAGATGTGCGTATCATTAATTCCCCCCAGTTCGATGTTATATACAATGAAAATTAGTGTATGACGTCGAACTAAGAAGAAAAAATGTACACATAATGATCCTTAACAACATCTTTGAACCAGATTAACATGCTTAATAGTTCCAATACAAATCCTAGTTGGATCTCAAATGTAACCGGATAGTGCATGAGGTTTATTTAAATATATATGTGTAACCGAATACCGTATTAGGATTAAATGCAATGTATGAGTGCAGTCACCAAACTGTCTTTTCGGCTGCATTTCCTGCACCCCGAGGTGACAACTGTCACTGTATACCGAAAAGGTAATGATTGTAATTATGCAACCGCCTGTTGATGCTAACGTGCACTGGACCTCTTAACAAAGTAATTTAGCTTAAGATCGATACACGTGTACGGCTACCATCATACCCTTGTTACTTTTTGACTCCCGTATTTTCTCTATAAATAGCCTTTTGGCTTTTTTCGTCTCTCACAATCTTTTCCTTTTTAAGTCATTCAACCCTGTTCATCTCCTCTACAAAAACCTAAAAAAAAAAAGGTATATCTCGTACTCTTATACTTTGAATTTACACTATGTAACCCTAGTTACAATTTTTATGCATTACTCATTTGTTGTTCTGATTTTTGTCATTGTAGATGAAGTTGGAATCTTACGCACCCAATCCGACCACCGATTCCGGTAACCATTCGAGTTCACCAGCTATTCATTCAGATACACTACCTTCATTATACCAAACTGAAAGGACCCCTCCTAATCCACCTGGACGAAGTCATCAACATTTGGTCCCATTGCGATGATCGGCTCCAAGTAATGTCCTTATATTGAGCAAATGCACAGCGGAAGACTTAATTCGTACCTGAGAATAAACATGCTTTAAAGTGTCAACCAAAAGGTTGGTGAGTTCATAGGTTTATCATAACAATCATTTCAATATGTTAATAGACCACAAGATTTCTGTTTATAAATATATGTACACTCGCAAGTGTATAAAAGTATTCTATAAGCTGTAGGCACCCGGTAACAAGCCTTAACGTTCATGTTTTACCCTTTGAAGTACACCAGATCAGGTGTGTTTAAAATAACCTCGAAGTACTAAAGCATCCCATAGTCAGGATGGGGTTTGTCAGGCCCAATAGATCTATCTTTAGGATTCGCGCCTACCGTACATAGACAAGTAGTTTAATGTTACCAAGCTAAGGGTATATTTCTGGTTTAAACCCACATAGAATTAGTTTTAGTACTTGTGCCTATTTCGTAATACATTTATAAAATAGCGCATGTATTCTCAGCCCAAAAATATATATAAAAAGGGAGCAAATGAAACTCACTTTTGCCTTGAAGGTATTTAATTCGACTTGGTCTCCGATAGATATCACGAACCTGACCATATATATAATATATCAACATATTTTCTTTTTAAGTAATCATTACATATATATATACTTTTAATATTTTCTTAGTCCGTAGTTAGCAGTCCGATATTAGTGGTCCACAATTAGTTGCTTAAATAAAATAAATAAAGACCCCATCATATTCGTATTGATCAGAATTAATCTTGACCCATGGTACCATGTTGTCAAATGACGTGTTGTGTACATAAAGTACCGTGTTGTCAAATGACGTGTTGCGTACAATCATGAGGTCTTATGATTAATCTTCTCGTGTTGTTTACGGGTGGTCCTGAAATATATAAAATCAAATCATAAGTAATTATATATAAAATATCATATTAATTAGAAAAGATATGATTAATTTACTTTTTCTCCAAATATTTTCGTAGCTAAACTAGCTTCGGATACCCAATCTTGTTTTAGTCGTAGTTTCTTCATTACAACTCCGTTTTTGTTGGTTCAACTTTCCACTTCCTTGGATCGAGTCAAGTTTTAAGAATATGAACTGAAAATACCTTAGTTTGTATTTGAAATCATAGGTTATAGGTCAAACTTTGGTGAAACTTATGAAAGTGATCATTTTCCATCATAAAAACAGCATTTAATGATCATTTTTCTAAAAATACTTACACTTTGAGTTAAACCATGAAATTTTTATGTGTTAACATATTCATAAGAAATGTCATTTTTCCAGAACATAAACTTCCAATTCAAAGTTCAAGATGGTTTTTAATTCTCCAACCCAAAACAGCCCCCGGTTGCACTCCGACGACGTAGATTCAGTTTTTAAGATGTTCTTTGTAAAACCAAGTTATATCTTGTTAGGTTAGCATATAATTATGATATATTATAGGTCTTGAAGTGTTTTAAAAGTCAAGTTAGAAGGATCTATTTAGTTTGCGAACAAGTTTGAAATCATTCAAACTATGTTCTTGTTGTTAAAATTTTATACCACAAAATAAGATAGCTATATGAATATGAATTGAATAAGATTATGAACAAGGTTACTACCTCAAGTTACTTGGACAAAGTTACTGCAAAATATAAGAAATAATCTTGAAATTAAAGAGTGGTGGAGTTAGATCAAAAGGTTGTAAGTAAACTTCTTCAAATGGGTGGTTATTTTGATATGTTCTTGAAAGAGTTTTCTTATGGTGTTTAAGGCTTGTAATTGAAGCTAAATGATGGGGAAAATGCTTGGAGATGATCAAGTATGAAGTTAGGAGTATTTTGAGAGAGAAATGAGGGTGTAGGTATGAGAAAATGGAGTGAAGAAATGGTGTTCATTTATAAAAACGTTTTTAGTTTATAAAGAAAGAAAAGGATTCCTAATTTTGTTTTCTTACTAATAATTCATACTACTTGAAAAATTCTAGTTACCTCATATCTAGGGCAGTAAATACGTATAGAAGCTGGGTATGATACAGGTACATATACCCTAGATATACGTATAGAAATCTTGAGGAAACGGAACGAGAATTCAAATATAGCTATCTTTTGTGAATATACTTATATTGTTTTATGTATTTAAGTCCTTAAAAAGTGATTAAATACATTATATATACGATACATGTATAAGCATTATAGATTATAAGTATATATATATCAAAGAATGTTACGTATAGTTATCGTTTTGAAAACTTAAGTTAGTAGTTTCAAATATACTTATAACTCATTGTCATTAGTACACAATGAGATGTTAAACCATCCTTAGATCATGTTAAATATATATAAATACATATATATACACAAACGTATAATTATCGTATGTTATATAGTTCGTGATATCATCGGTCATATTGGACGGTCAAACGTTGTGTAAAACTCTTTTCAAAAACACAAGTCTCAACAATTTGGATTGCTTATCATTTTGGTATGGTTTAATTTATGTAAATATTAATCTCATAAGTATAATTTGGTCGAAAAATTCCGGGTCATTACAGTACCTACCCGTTAAAGAAATTTCGTCCCCGAAATTTGATAGAGGTTGTTATGGATAACAATAAAAAGGTTTTCATGAAAAATATAAGGTGATAATGGAGTTTTATCATCATTGAGTAATGTAGATAAAACGATTTGATTATGCGAAGAATATTAATGAGACTATCGTAAAAGAGTGAGATGAGTAAAATATATTCTTCGTAACCGATGACGTAGTTATGATTGATTTCCGGTATTTAAGGGATTTAAAGAGAATCTTACATAAAAAGATTTGGTTCTTTGGTGATTAAGGAAATCAGGATCTTCTTTGATTATATGCAATAATCTGTTTCGATTGCTCTGTCGAATATTTCACTATAAATTCACCCCTTCGTTTCCTTATTTTCCACGACTCACACCTTCTATTCTTTCTCCTTTGATTCTTACTTTAAAGCATTCATCAATATACTCCATCCAGTCCTGATTCTTGATATACTCCTAACTTTTATATCTGTCATTCTTCTTTTTCATCTACCACCAGAAGAATCTATTTACTTCTACTATACTCTTGTGTTTATAGTGTTTCTAATTCTCCCGTGTCTCTATATTGCTATCTGCATCGATATACACGGTTTGTAATTTTGGGGTTATTATCGGAGTTTATATTCTTCATTATTTTTCGGAGCTTCATGCTTTCGTTTTCTCTTCCCGACTTCGAGTCAAGCGAGTAATGGTCCGAAATTCGTAGATATGAAATTCAGAATGAACATAGCTAATGCTCTAAGAAGAAAATGGTAATAGAACGATTTTGATTTGTTAAATTACCAGAATACCCTGGAGAAGACCGAGTCATCCAGAAAAATATTATCTTGATATGTTTAGAGATTAGATAGAATGTAAGAGTCATGTAAATGGCACATGATGACGGTACTGTGAATCATCATGCTTCATTAGAAACTCAGCATGACTTACTGTAATATAATAACGTCGATCAAGTGTCATTATATTATACTAATCCATACTTCAGTTCCCAACACTACTTCAAAACATTCATATTTTAAACTCGAAGGTTTCAGAATTTAGAAACTAACATAGTTTCTTTTATGTTGCAGATATTACGGAGAGATAAATGATCTCAGATAAGAATAGTTGTGAAAATATCGCCAGAAATATGGAGGATATTTATAATAGAACATACGAGAATATCTTAGAATTTCTAATATCAATGGATGATGAAGAAGATTTTTCTGTGAAGGTTTAGAATGAGAAATAAGATGTTTGCTAACGATTTCAGCAGGCACAGAATCATTTGGATTCTTTGAAGGCAAACTTATTCTTTGTGATTTGTCCACGGCTTTCTTCATAGTTTCGCATAATCTGCTTTTCGGTACTAAATTTTCTATCGAGCGTTCCTAACACTCCTTTCTTTATCATCAAACTTTTGGCCATTAAGATCATCTACAACATCCTGCTTCGTCAGCATTTTCAAAGTTAACTGATCTGGGTCATCGGTTATCAAACCGAGGTAGTTTCAGGAGAATTGTGTTTTTAGAATGATTAATCGCTGATGGTAATATTGTGGAATATAAAAGGTTCCCCAGTAACAATAAAGAGTACGCATATATATCGCGGTTATAATAAAGTTGTTTCGGATGAAAAGTCGGAGTTGAGTTGCTGGAGCTGTGACAAAATTAGATACTTTGGAAAGGGATTGCAAAACGATCTTCGGTAATAACAATGTCAAAGGAACTAGAACAGATACGTGTCAAACGTTTACTCAGTTTTCGAGGGTTTTTCAGGTGCATAACTATATGCATCAATCTTTTCTTCTGTAGATGAAGTGCGGTTGGTTTATCCTCTCTATTGAGGTGTTTTTAAGAATCATGATAGATTTGAACGCTGATTTTAATCGTCGAGATACAATGAGGTTTAAGATGAAATCAAGTGGCAATCTTGAAGAAATGTTTAGTTTCATATGTTATAATCAATATTTTAATTCATTTTAATTGTCCAATGTCATTAGTCCACAGTCGATAGTCCACAGTAACAGTCCAATAATTCATATATAGTTTAATATATAATATACGAATTAATTAATACGTGTCGTGACCCGTATACGTCTCAGACTCGATCACAACTCAAACTATATATATTATTGTAGAATCAACCTCAACCCTGTATAGAGAACTCGATCATTACTGCATATAGAGTGTCTATGGTGATTCCAAATAATATATATAGATGCGTCGATATGATATGTCAAAACATTGTATACGTGTCCCGATATTTAAAGTGCGTAAAATAATTACAGAAATTAAATGACGATAAATAAAAGTGCGATAATTAAATTGCGATAAATAAACTACGATAAATAAAATGTAATCAGTTAGCTAGGAACAGTTAGCTGGAACAGTTAGCGTGGATTCTTAACAAAATTTTTCATAGTTAATTTGTTTGTTTCTAACTGATTTTATTTTGTCATATGTTTTCTTCATATGCCACTTGTTGGATTCTGGGAAGTCAAAATCCAAATATGAAATTGAATGAAAATGGTTATTCTGCAGTGAACAGATACGTATATCGGTGGTTGTAAGTAGGATAGTAAATGACTATTGAATCAGCTTCGATGAATGTACAATGTAACTTATTAAGATGAAATCTAATTATTCCTCAGGTATTACCTACCCGTTAAAAAAAATCTCACCATTAATATTTTGTACAAAAGAACTTTTAATTATAATCTTTATGAAAACATATATACATATATATTTTCTTCAGATAAAATCATGAATTTAATGAGTTAATATGATATTAATCTCGTTTGCTTTTCGGTTTGAGCTAGAATAAGAAATCTCTAAAACTTTTTGAAACCACATATCCTTTGCAAAATATCAATGAAGTTATGGATCAATACTTCATCGTTCATTATTGTTGGTACTCCTTGGTATCTATGGTGCGTATGATGTTGATGTTTGTGGGATAGATTATGATGTCGAGACGTGTGATGCGGATGTTGTTTGTTAGTGGTGATGATGGTATTGTTGATGTTATTGATGGTGGTGCTGATTATGCTGCTGGTGCTGCTGCTGGTGTTTGCAACCTTCGCACCATGTTCTCCAAAGCCGTCACTCGAGCGCGAAGTTCGTTAACTTCTGCTAGTACACCGGGATGATTGGCGGTTGGAGCTAGCGAATGAACAAGATTTGTAATATGGGATAGTATATAATTGTGACGAGATACTCTAGAAATGAGAGAGAAAAATGGTGTTTCGAATAGGTTCGCCGATAAGTGCTTCAGGTTCATCGCCAAGAGGGCAATTTGGTGGATGGAATGGATCACCTTCTTCTTGTCTCCAGTGATTTAGTATATTATGAACCCATCCCCAATTCATCCAGAATAGATGATGGGAAATTGGTTGATCCATTCCGGTGACGCTGTTTTCGGAGCCCGAATGGAAATCCATATCGGCATAACTGTCGGAATCTGAAGAATTCGAACTAGATGCGGAATCCATCTTGTATAATGGGGAAAATGAATTTTTGGTATGGAATAGATTATAGGAGTTAGATTTGGTACTCTTCAATACATAATTTACATATGTATATATAATACCAAAATCCCGTAAATTACGGAGACTCTTTGAAAAGGTATCAGTCAAAGTTCGCAATAACAGATATGCTAAGATAAGAATTCGTCTATACACTATCAATGCAGTAAATGCAGTAAAACGTGTCTAGACTTATGAATGATAAGCAGGTAATTTCCTAAGGATGATAAGCAGATGATTTTCGACTAGAAATGATAAGCAAAACTTTTGACATGTAGACACGGTCGAAGTCCAGACTCATTAATGCATCCTAACAACTACTAGTTAGACACACTAATGCAAGACCTGGTTCGCTACGACCACCGCTCTGATACCAACTGAAAGGACCCGTCCTAATCCACCTGGACGAAGTCATCAACATTTGGTCCCATTGCGATGATCGGCTCCAAGTAATGTCCTTATATTGAGCAAATGCACAGCGGAAGACTTAATTCGTACCTGAGAATAAACATGCTTTAAAGTGTCAACCAAAAGGTTGGTGAGTTCATAGGTTTATCATAACAATCATTTCAATATGTTAATAGACCACAAGATTTCTGTTTATAAATATATGTACACTCGCAAGTGTATAAAAGTATTCTATAAGCTGTAGGCACCCGGTAACAAGCCTTAACGTTCATGTTTTACCCTTTGAAGTACACCAGATCAGGTGTGTTTAAAATAACCTCGAAGTACTAAAGCATCCCATAGTCAGGATGGGGTTTGTCAGGCCCAATAGATCTATCTTTAGGATTCGCGCCTACCGTACATAGACAAGTAGTTTAATGTTACCAAGCTAAGGGTATATTTCTGGTTTAAACCCACATAGAATTAGTTTTAGTACTTGTGCCTATTTCGTAAAACATTTATAAAATAGCGCATGTATTCTCAGCCCAAAAATATATATAAAAAGGGAGCAAATGAAACTCACTTTTGCCTTGAAGGTATTTAATTCGACTTGGTCTCCGATAGATATCACGAACCTAACCATATATATAATATATCAACATATTTTCTTTTTAAGTAATCATTACATATATATACTTTTAATATTTTCTTAGTCCGTAGTTAGCAGTCCGATGTTAGTGGTCCACAATTAGTTGCTTAAATAAAATAAATAAAGACCCCATCGTATTCGTATTGATCAGAATTAATCTTGACCCATGGTACCATGTTGTCAAATGACGTGTTGTGTACATAAAGTACCGTGTTGTCAAATGACGTGTTGCGTACAATCATGAGGTCTTATGATTAATCTTCTCGTGTTGTTTACTGGTGGTCCTGAAATATATAAAATCAAATCATAAGTAATTATATATAAAATATCATATTAATTAGAAAAGATATGATTAATTTACTTTTTCTCCAAATATTTTCGTAGCTAAACTAGCTTCGGATACCCAATCTTGTTTTAGTCGTAGTTTCTTCATTACAACTCCGTTTTTGTTGGTTCAACTTTCCACTTCCTTGGATCGAGTCAAATTTTAAGAATATGAACTGAAAATACCTTAGTTTGTATTTGAAATCATAGGTTATAGGTCAAACTTTGGTGAAACTTATGAAAGTGATCATTTTCCATCATAAAAACAGCATTTAATGATCATTTTTCTAAAAATACTTACACTTTGAGTTAAACCATGAAATTTTTATGTGTTAACATATTCATAAGAAATGTCATTTTTCCAGAACATAAACTTCCAATTCAAAGTTCAAGATGGTTTTTAATTCTCCAACCCAAAACAGCCCCCGGTTGCACTCCGACGACGTAGATTCAGTTTTTAAGATGTTCTTTGTAAAACCAAGTTATATCTTGCTAGGTTAGCATATAATTATGATATATTATAGGTCTTGGAGTGTTTTAAAAGTCAAGTTAGAAGGATCTATTTAGTTTGCGAACAAGTTTGAAATCATTCAAACTATGTTCTTGTTGTTAAAATTTTATACCACAAAATAAGATAGCTATATGAATATGAATTGAATAAGATTATGAACAAGGTTACTACCTCAAGTTACTTGGACAAAGTTACTGCAAAAAATAAGAAATAATCTTGAAATCAAAGAGTGGTGGAGTTAGATCAAAAGGTTGTAAGTAAACTTCTTCAAATGGGTGGTTATTTTGATATGTTCTTGAAAGAGTTTTCTTATGGTGTTTAAGGCTTGTAATTGAAGCTAAATGATGGGGAAAATGCTTGGAGATGATCAAGTATGAAGTTAGGAGTATTTTGAGAGAGAAATGAGGGTGTAGGTATGAGAAAATGGAGTGAAGAAATGGTGTTCATTTATAAAAACGTTTTTAGTTTATAAAGAAAGAAAAGGATTCCTAATTTTGTTTTCTTACTAATAATTCATACTACTTGACAAATTCTAGTTACCTCATATCTAGGGCAGTAATAATGTTGATTAGGATGTTGATTTGATGTGTATATACCAATAATAAATACGTATAGAAGCTGGGTATGATACAGGTACATATACCCTAGATATACGTATAGAATTCTTGAGGAAACGGAACGAGAATTCAAATATAGCTATCTTTTGTGAATATACTTATATTGTTTTATGTATTTAAGTCCTTAAAAAGTGATTAAATACATTATATATGCGATACATGTATAAGCATTATAGATTATAAGTATATATATATCAAAGAATGTTACGTATAGTTATCGTTTTGAAAACTTAAGTTAGTAGTTTCAAATATACTTATAACTCATTGTCATTAGTACACAATGAGATGTTAAACCATCCTTAGATCATGTTAAATATATATAAATATATATATATACACAAACGTATAATTATCGTATGTTATATAGTTCGTGATATCATCGGTCATATTGGACGGTCAAACGTTGTGTAAAACTCTTTTCAAAAACACAAGTCTCAACAATTTGGATTGCTTATCATTTTGGTATGGTTTAATTTATGTAAATATTAATCTCATAAGTATAATTTGGTCAAAAAATTCCGGGTCATTACACAAACTCCCGGTACTAGAGAGCTAAGTAACCACAAAAGGCTACATGACAAAGGTATAATTTCATCCGATGGTCGTGTAGTTAAATTTCGATGTTAAGATTTTTATACGCCATGTTTATTGTTTTTGCAGGTCCAAGTGTTGTAGTTCATCACTCCAAACGTGGATGTCCAAATCCAGAAGATTTTCCTCTACTTATTCTAAATGGCAATGAATTCATGAAGGTTCCTCTTTCAGTATTCGCCCAACTATTTTCTTTTCTACAATCCTGCACCCCTCAGCCATTGATTCAAAAGTTTTCCTCACTTTCACCTACCGAGGAACTGTACATGGACACGCAATCGACGCTGTTCAACTTTGCCAAGGACTTTAACCATTTGCAACTCAAATCTTCTACGCTCACTCATCCACCACCATCGTCATCCACAGAAACTTCTTTGCAGCAGGAAAACACAAAACTAACTGCGCAGCTTGTGGTTACGGTAACCGGGCATAAGTAGGCAGAAGAGCGAATCAATGTTATGATGTTTAAAAGGAAACAGGAGGAGGATCGGCATGTTGCTGAGAAAAGGTTTATGGAGTAGGAGATTACATCGTTGGCTGCAAAGCTTAAAGAGTCAGAGAACCATGTCATCTTTTTAAACGAAAGCTTTAGTGACTGGATTGCATCACATGAGTCAGAGAACATGACACTGCAAAGGCGGAGTATGACATTCTCTGCAAGGGTTTACCGAACCTTGTCCAGCATGCTCTCAACTGCAAAGCCGTCGAGCAGCAATTTGGTGCAGCCATGGTTGCTGCATGTGCGTATGAGCGAGCCTTGTTCTGGAATGTTGTTCGCCAGGAACTGTATGTGCCCCCCGTGATTCCCCCCAATATTGCTGAGTTGCTCGTTGATGGAGCCAAGGACAAATGTGAGGAAGCTTGTTCCCAACTTCAACAAATCTCGATCCCCCGTCTTCAATTTCTCATTAGTGATCCTACCATCTCCGCACAGGAGATAATTACCGACAAACTCAACTGAGTTTGTTAAGCCATCCTTGGGTGGCTTGTTTTTTGCCAATGAGGGATGGGCCTTGCAGTCTTGGAGGTTTCGCATCCCTATATTATATTTTTCTTTTCTGTTGACAGCGGAGTATGCATCTGATCGCTGCGTGCGAGGATGGCATACTCTCGTTAATGTAGGGCAAACGTTCTAGCCAATGTCAACCCCTCTTTTTTTTATTAGCTTGTATTAGGTCAAATTTTGGTACGTGTCCCGCTTTTATGCTAAGCGGATGACGTTTTATGACTGTAATTTATTATCTTTTGACTGGATAGAATTCGACCTCTTTTTTGGTTAAAGTGCATTTATTGTATCTTTACAAAATCACTACGGTGGTTATAATGATTTGTTAAAATTTTATGCATTCAATAACTCTTTTTTTAGAATAAATTCCATGAATTCATGAGGGGAGCGACCCTTCAATTGTTTCATGATCTTTTTATTCATACGCTAACAATCCAACGTTTTACACAAAAATAAGCAAACCAATGCTTAAAATTTATACTCAAGACTTTTATAAAAAATTTTATAAGTATGTACGCATATATAATCCAATGTAATTTACCCGTACTATAGACAAACCAATGTCTATACTCAAGAGTCTTCCGGCCACGCCGATGTCCGAGTTATTTAAACAAGTAAACTAAACTTGTGTTTATAGTCTAAACTGTGCAAGTCTCCATCTTGCGCGGCGTACAAGCGTTTGAAACAAACCAATGTTTTACTACTGTCACCATTAGAAATAGTATTAGTAACCAAACTAAACTATGCCACTTGAGACTCGGAGTGTGTCCATGTGCAGCTTAAGGGGCATGCAATCAACAAATGTAAAAATGCACAAGTTATTGGCTTAAATTGCATAATTCAATTTACTTCAAACATATCACTTGACTAACACTTAGCTGTCATGTTTACAATGGAAAATAAAAATTCATATAATAAAAACTTTAAACAAATGTCTGGGGGGATCAATCCCTCTGCAGTTTTTCATATGTAGCACCGTTTCAGTGTTTGCGCATGCCATGTGCGCTTTATTGCTCTTCCATCCAAACTTGCTATCCGATACGCCCCTGTATCGCTTACACCAATAACCTTGTATGGTCCTTCCCATTTAGGTCCGAGTTTACCCATGTCTTCCGCCCAGCTTGCTTCATTCTTTCACCATACCAAGTCATCCAATTGGAAAGACAAAGGTTGTACGCGCTTGTTATAGTAGCTAGCGATTCTTTGTTTGTTGATTGCTTCTTTTACTGCCGTCATTTCTCTGCGTTCTTCAACTAAGTTTAGATATTCATGCAGTTCTTCGCTATTGCTACTTTCATCAAAGGAAGTTATGCGCATAGTTGGCACGTTTATTTTGGTGGGTATTACAGCCTCGGACCCGTACACCAAGCTGAAAGGTGTTTCATTAGTTGCACCTTTTGGAGTTGTGCGGTGTGCCTATAATACGTTAGGCAGTTCATCTATCCAACCTCTTCGACACAATCCAAGCCTTGCTTTGATTCCTAACATAATGTCCCAATTTGTGACTTCACATTGACCATTCTCCTGAGGGTGTGCGACTGATGTAAATGTTTGCTTTATATTCAATTCTTGGCACCAGTCACTGAATGGATTACCTTCAAACTGGGTACCATTGTCGCTTACTATTTCATTTGGTATTCCAAACCGATAGACGATGTTCTCCCATACGAAATTTTGGATTTGCTTACCTGAAATTGTTTTCAGTAGTTTGGCTTCTACCCACTTTGTAAAATAATCAATGGCCACCACCAAAAACTTTACACCCCCAGGTCCCGTGAGGAATGGCCCCACTATGTCGATTGCCCATTTGCAGAATGGCCATGGAGATGCAACCGGTATCATTGGATGTCGCGGAGCCTTGCTTACCGGTGTGAGAAGCTAACACGACTGACATTTGCGTATTACTTCTGCAGCATTTTTGTACATTGATGGCCAGTAGTATCCGAGCCACATTATTTTGGATGCAACTGTTTTATGTCCCGAGTGCAAAGCACACATTCCCTCGTGTACTTCCCGTATGATTGATTCTGCTTGAGTTGGATTAAGGCACCGCAAATGGGGTCCCAGAAAAGACTTTCTGTATAGAATTCCCTTATCTAACAAATACATTGGTGCTTTCATCTTAATTTTTCTTGCTTTGGCTGAATCTATCGGCAATGTACCTTTGCTTAGAAATTCTACAATTGGTGTCATCCAACTCTGCTCCTCTTCTTCGACTGCGGCAGATACACTGTCTTCCTCAATAGATTTTACCTTATCTTCCTCAACCCAAATTTCTTTCTTAAAATGGCTGAATGTTAAGGCAGCTAACTTACTGAGAGCGTCCTCTTTTTTTGTTCAACGTTCTTGAAACCTGAGTTATCTGGAATAAGTTAAAGTCTACAGCTAGTTCTTGCACAAGTTTTAGATATTTTTGCATTGATTCATCATGTGCCTCAATTATTCCGTTGAATTGGTTTGCAACTAACTGCAAATCAACATATACTGAAAGTTATTTTACCTCCAGATATTTTGCTACCCGCATTCCAAATAACAATGCTTCATACTCAGCTTCATTGTTTGTGACGGGGAAGCTAAATCGCAGAACAAAGGTATATTCTTCTCCCTCTGGACTTTTTAGGACTATGCCTGCCCCTGCGCCTTCTGGACCACAAGCCCCATCTGTGTGCATCTCCCACAACTGTTTTGGCAGAGGTGGTATTTATTTTGATTCATGCAAGACTTCGATATCTCCGGCTGTTTCAGCCAGATAATCTGGTAGGACTTGTCCTTTTACCGCACTTCTTGATGAGAAGCTTATCTCATGCTCTCCCAATTCAATAGCCCATTTGTCCATGCGACCAGAATTTTCTGGCTTATATAGCACCTGCTCAACAAGTATCAGCGAATGTAAATTTGCTAGAATTTATCAAGCAATTTAATGTTTGTTGACAACACATTGTTGTTTGTCATACTTGCTTTATTGGCTGATCTGTTAGGACCATGATTGGGTGTGCTTGGAAATATCTCCTTAAGCGTCTAGCAGTATGCACTAGTGCATAAACCAATTTTTCAATTGCAGGGTAGTTCAATTCGCTCCCTATTAAAGCTTTACTAATAAAATATACAGGCATTTACACCTGTTCGCACAACATCATTATATAATTTTAAATGTCTATTGATCAAAAATTAGTTATTTTGAAATTTTATAGTGCGTACATGTCCCCTGTACGCAATCAATACTGAACTTATTGCTTCTTTCGATGCTGCTAAGTACAGTATCAATGTTTCTCTCGCGATCGGCGCAGTCATTGCTGGCAATTCTTTCAGCAACTTTTTCATTTCTTGAAACGCCACTTCTGCTTCCTCCGTCAACTTGAAATCCGTTTTCTTTAAGCAATCCTTCAGTGTCCCAAAAAAGGGGAGTGATCGCTCTGCGGATTTTGATAAAAACCTTGTTAATGCCACTAACTTACCCATTAAACTTTGCACCTCCTTTTTATTTCTTGGTGACAGCATATTCTCGATTGCCTCTATTTTCTTTGGATTTGAACGTATCCTGCGCTTGGTTATTATATGACCAAGAAACTTTCCTTCTTCTTCTCTAAAACTTCACTTCGATGGGTTGAGCTTCATATTAATCTTTCTTAACGATGTAAATGCTTCTAATATGTCTTCCAACAACCCTTGCTCTGTTGTGCTCTTTATAACTAAGTCATCGACGTATGCTTCTAAATTTCTGCCAATCTGACTTTTGAAAGCTTCATCTATTACCCGTTGGTATGTTGCTCCGGCATTTTTTAAACCGAATGGCATCTTGGTATAGCAGTATATGCCCTGGCTTATGTGAAAAGCGGTTTTATCCTCATCGTCCGCTACCATCTGTATCTGATGGTATCCTTTGTATGCATCCAAAAAACATTTGTATCGGAAGCCAGCTAGCGACTCAACTTTCTAGTCTATTTCTGGTAGAGGATAATTATCTTTGGGACATGCTTTATTGATATCCGTGAAGTCAACACACATGCGCCAAGACCTATCAGGATTTTTTACCAGTACTGGGTTTGCTACCCATGTTTGGTACCTTACCTCTCGTAATATATTTGCTTTGACCAACTTATCGACTTCTGCCTTTAACCATTCACTTTTTTCTGGTGCCATACCGCGTTTCTTCTGTCGCACTGGCGTCAAACTTGGATTTGCATTAAGTTTATGCTCAGCAATTTCTCTTGGCACGCCCGTCATTTCCGCTTCTTTCCATGCAAAGACATCCGTATTAGAAGCTAATATATTGTGAAGCTTAAACTTTGTCTCATCGGACAATCCTCTGCCGATTTTAATTTTTTGCTCTGGATATCGCGGATTTGCAATGATCCTGCAGTTTCGAAGCTGCTCTGCCTCACTTGTCTGTTTTTCTGCTTGTTCCACAGCTGCAACGCTTGCATCTTGTTTTTCTAACCTTATCGTTGCAATTCATAATGGTGTTGGGAACTTGACAAGGCCATGCACTGTTGAAGGGATAGCTTCCAATTTTTGCAAAGTTGTGCGTCCTAAAAGCGCATTATATCTTGAGTAAGACCTTACACCGCGAATTCTACTGTTGTACTCCTTACTAACTCCTTATTATCATCATCTACCAGTTCTAGCTCTAATTCAATGATCCCGATTGGCCATGCTGACTCCACAAAAAAACCTGATAATGCGGTGTTAGGGGCCACTAGCTTGGCTCGCACAGCCCCTGGCAGCAAGCGAAAACAATGTTTGTACATTATATCAACACCGCAACCGGTGTCTACGTGTAGTTGTTTGATGATGTAACTGCAGCTTTTAACACGCCCCTTAATCATGATGGGCGCATCCGAGGGTTCCTGTGCTATGGTCGGGAACATGATGGGAGTGTTTTCCCATTCTTCAGATACTTCCAACTTGCGTCTCTGATTTGCTCATCCGCTAGTTACCATATTTATGGTTTTATCCGTTTCCTTCCCCTAACTCTTCTTTTGCCACAGATATTCCTTTTCTCCTTTTGGCTTATCGATTGGTGCTCTTGCATTCTTCTTCAGGTGTTGCAATCTTCCTCTTTTGAGTTCAGCAACTACCTTTTCGATTAAATGCCAACATTCGTTGGTTTCATGACCGTAATCGTCATGAAAATCAGAAAATTTGCTTTTGACTCTATTCCCATACTTTGACAAAGGCACTGGGGGTCGAAGCTTTTGCATACTACCTCTGTAGCCAAAAGTTCTTTTGGCATTTTTGTGAGATCTTTTATTAGTGCAACATTCTCGGTGTGGCTGCTCTTATACTTCTGACTTCCTACCCCTTTGTTGTTGTTAAATTTGCGATACTTGTCATTATGATAGTTACCATTTCTAGGTTTCCCATTACTACCATAACGCCTGACAGGCTCTGACCCTCTTCCCTGCACTCGATAATAATCATCGTTGATGTCCATACTAGAAGAGGTGTTTCCAGAATTCTGTTTTATGTCTTCTTGGACCCGCATGTAATCATGCGTTTCTTTTATAGATTTTGCGAATGTTCTTGGCACTCTTCTGCGTAACCGATGCCATAAAGATAGGTGTCTGTCGGTATCTATACAATGTATAAAGTCGGACACCTTCTGGCTTTCTGGTAAGTCTTGTATTTTGGCCACCTCCTTGGTGTATCTGTCTATTATCTCTCCTAAACTTTCTTTCGACTTCTGCTTAATGTCATGGCATTCGACATGTGTTCTTTTGCGTGCGCGCAAGTTGTGGAAGTGTAATAAAAATCTTGAGCGCAAATTTGCAAAACCTGTAACGCTTTGAGCTGGCAAATTATTGAACCATTCTCTTGCTACTCCTTGCATCATTATTGGTAGCATATGGCATGCTACTGCATCACCCCAGCTGTGCGTTCTTGCAGTCCCTTCAATTTTTTGCAAAAAGTCGTCTGGATCTGACAACCCATCGTAACTTCCAAGTGTTAGAGGCAACACAGGTGCGACTGTGAAGGGATGATTGGTAATATGTGGCACAAAATTTTTGGTTGTGGGAGCTAATTCAAGGCTTTGCTTAGCTTTTTGCCCTTGCATCACCGCGAACCAATTGTTCATAAATTCTTGTACCCGTGCTGGCTCATTGAAAGCTGGTGCCAAGTGTGGTGGTGCAACTTGCTGTAATTGAGATATGAAGCTGTTTGATTGAGTCGTGACATAGTGCGCCCCGCTATATTGGTTGTTTGCAACAGTATGGACTGGTTGCGAGGATGCATACGCCGTTGACCCTTGTTGTGGCGTCAGCATGATATATGAACCATCTTGATTTCTAAGGCCCATCTGCCTAATTCTTTCTTGAGCTCTTTCGGTGGTAACCCTTTCAATACGAGTTTCAGGCTCAACCGAAGTGATGATGGGCATGGTGCCTACATAGGTGGTTTTAACTTTAAAAACCCGGTGGAACGGTTTCACTTGGAGAACCGAAGCTCAGATTCTTTGGAGGCAAATCCTAGAATGGTTTGAAGCTAGTTCCCGTTTCCAGTAAGCTTCCATTGGGAAAGTGCCACCAATTCTTACATGATTCTGTTAGGACCGTTCTTGAGGCAACCAGTCCTGTTGCAACATTTGATGTCGATGGAGGCTTTGACGCGCCTTTGGTTGGTGTTGGTGGCATCGTCGGTGTATTCGTAACAGTCGTCGTAGGTGTTTGAAACCCTAGACTTACTGGAGGGTCCGATCGCCCTTGATTTTTCGCACTCTTACTTCCTCCACCCATTCTTGCTGACAATTAAAAACCTGAAAGTGACCGATTAAACAAAAAAGTTTTTTTTTTAGAAAAAAGATACGTATAATAAATCATACACGACATGAATTCCAATCTTATTTGTTTCATATAACTGGTCCCACGGATGGCGCCAAATGATCAAGCGTATTTTCACGAGGTCAAGGTGAACTTACGCTTGAGTTTATAATGGGGTTTAAGGACTAACAACATTTGGACCTCCGACGCGTAGTCGTTGATAACCCACATCGGTATCGTTTTGATTCCGACAGGGTGGCTGATTTGAGAGTCCACCAACAACCTAGCGTACGAGTTGATTGGCCCAAAGACGTGAAGGTTTTATAGTTTGAGACATACCTGAAAGTCTTAGAGATCGTAAGAAGCTTTGTTCGTACGAAGAAGATTTGTATGATGTGGTTTACGTATGAGTAAACGAATGAATGTATGTCTTTTTAGGGTTTATGAGCTATGTATCTATAGGCTCATAAGTTAGGGTTTCGATAGAATCTCTTCCCTAATTAAATGCAATCTTATCCCAACTAACTTTCGTTATTTAAGGAAAAGAATCCAAATTGATTATACTGTACATTCTTCTAGAATATACTGGACCCTTAAACAAGTATACGAAACTCGCATCAGATGGTATAGGCGCATGAGGTGCGGCTATACCTGTGCCAAATGATGGCAACTCACGTACGATTTGTGTCTTTGGATGCGCAATCCACGTAGTCCTGCGGATGTGCGTATCATTACCCAACTCTATGGCCCACTTAGCCAATCGCCCCGAAACCTCAGGTTTGTACAGCACATGTGATGATACAACTGTTGTCAGTATGTCGCATCTAATCCATGCACGCTAAAAGTGACTTATAAGATTGCGTTATACATAGGTAGCGCGTTCAGTGACTTATACCTGTCTTATGGGTTGGTCAGTCAATACAAATGCGCTTGGAAGTATCGACGCAACCTACGAGTTGTGTGCAAAAACGCGTATACCAGCTTTTCCATGGAGTGTAATTAACCTCACTACCACTAAGTGCCTTACTGACAGAGTATACAGGCATCTGTACCTGCGTTTTAGAGAACAGGTTGCACATATACATAAACATATAACTTTCTATGCGTATAAAAAATAAACAAAGCATGATACATACCTGCCCCCTATCTGCGACAAGAACAGAGCATATGGCTTCCTTCAAACTCGCAAGATACAGCATCAATGTTTCTCCTACCACAAGCACGGTTAAAGTAGGCAGTTCTTTCAAAAGCGCCTTCATCTCTAAAAAAGCTTTCTCGGCCTCCTATGTCCACTTGAAGTCTGACTTTTTCAATAAGTTCTTTAAAGTCTGGAAGAATGGCAAAGACCTCTTGATCAATCCCTAATTAATGAGTTACTTAATTAAGGATTGAGTGCAATGATAAAGATGGAGGATGGGATGTTTGATGATTATTTTGGGCCCTGATAATCGTCTTTCATTTTTCAATTAAGTGATCAACCACCCCGACCCGTTCTTGATTGTTAATTAGCATGATTCACCTTAACTCAATGTAGAAATTCCTTGGGCGAAGTCACAAGTGAAAATCACAAAGGTCTAGGCAAATGGCAGAGAATCAACAACCTATAAATGAGAGGCCATGCTCTCTATTTATAGTATTCGAAATATCCGTGGTCTGCGGATTACTTAACTATCTGCGGAAACTTAGCGGAGTAAACCACATTCTTTTATTAAAGCAGAAACATAACCGCTATAGTTACTTTCAGCGGATATTCCACACCTTTTTATTATAGTTCGCGTAACTTCTGCTTTTGGCCTTTAGCCAATAAAATATACATATACAATGCTATGTATATGATCAAGTCCCCCCAGTTTATTATGATACATTTCGGGAAGCAGATGTATCATGATAAACTCTTTAAATAAAACCGTGCTACCTTAAAATATATTCGCAATTGGTTTTTTAATAATTTTTTACCACCAAATTATTACCGTTGATTTTATTAATCTCAACGCATAACAACAACGGTAACTTTACAAAACTGTCAAATCAGGAACGCTGTGACGGCTAGAAAATTACCGTTTACACGTTGCGGTAATTTTAGCCGTTTAAGAGTAATCATTACCCATTCGAATTCCTCGCCCTAATTTCAATTATAAATAGCTGGATGATTCGCATACAAAACTTTACGCTTTCTTCCTCGATTGCTTACTCAATCAAACTTTCTTATCGAAATTCACACGCATTCGTTGCAATTTAAACGATTCAACCCTTAAAACTTTTCAACTCACCAGTCGATCTAAGTATATTATTACGAATGGCATCTTCATCTTCTGCTAACACTCCCAGCGCCTTCGTTTCATATATGATGGAGACGAAAATCCAAAACCTACAACAGTATTATCCACTGCTTGCACAGTTTTCACCCACCGCTCCATCAGTGAAAGATAGGGCTATTGCCCCTCCCAAGGGCATGATTACCATTTACGAGGCCGCCATATCACATGGTAATTTACGGCTTCCGCTTAATCAATTTTTTCGCAGCGTATGCGAAACTACAAAGTTGCATTTGCACAACTGCACCCAAACGCGATTCATAAAATTGTGCTATTCGATATGTACTGCAAAGCACTTAATGAGCAACCACTACTCAACACCTTTTGCTCTTTTAATAGTCTTACACCTTATGATAAGGGTGGTATTCCTTCTGCGGTCGTCATGGCGTGATGACTTCTCCCAAAGATTTCATCGGGAACAGGCGCAGCTCATTCTTTTTTATTAATAATACCACCCATGCTGATAGCAACATATCCAAAACTTGGTGCACCGAAATGGACGCAACGGTGAATGACAAGGTCACCCCGGATGACCTTGAACAAGATTTACTGAAAACAATCAAGAATGCAGGCCTGATTACGCGGGCATACTCCAATGTGCCGCTTTATATTGGCGGAGTATCCATGTACTGGCTATGGGGCGATTGCGACGTGCTTTTAGTCGACCTCGAAAACAACGGTATATTGCTTATACTTTTTATTTTACATAAATACGCATTATATATATCATTCTTACAATTGCATAACTTTTTGCGGTACTATGTTGCAGATTTGACCTTGAGCTGGTGATGAGGTCAACAGATATTAGTAGGATTATGTCAGCGTGTTAAAGTCGGCGACGGCAAGATCATACCTATTGATGAACCGATTCTCAACACCTTCTCCATCACTGGGGGCGAAGACCGCGGTAAACGCAAAGCAATGACGGAGGGGGCAACTACTCCCCGCAAAAGATGCCTTCGCTCTATTGCTGAGCAAGAAACAAGTAAGTTAGCGAAATTCAATACAACCGCATATATTCTGAGAATATTATTTCCATATCTCCGAACTTATTTTAATTTCTTATTAACTGTTAGTTGTGCTTTCAGACTCTACAGGGGAGCCGGAACAGCTATACAACATTACTGGAGATATCCCTGAAGATATTTTGGGAGACCCCGGCAATGAAGATTTAAGTCTTCCTTCAGACGCCGAAGCATCAAACCGCGAAAAAGAAAATGCGGAGGAGGCTGCAGAAGAGAAGCAAGCCAACAAACTCTACCCTAAACTTTGCAAGTTTGTTCCACAAAATATACAGCAACAATACCGCCAACTCTCATTCGCTCAGGCTGAAAGACAGCGAATACACAACTGTTTCAACGCTATTTGCTTGACAGTTGACAATGTTGAGCGATTCAATGAGATGTCTGATGAATATAAAAAGCAGGTTAAGATTGTGAACGCTCAGCACAGGAAAGCGCAGAAGCTTGAGGCTCAACTCAAAAAGGCTGCGGATGAAAACCCCATGCTCAAAAAGAGAGCGGAAAATATTGAAAAAGAATTTTCTCAACTTGTTAAGTATCTGCCGAAACTCGGCGACAAAGTTATGGATTCTAAGCTAGTAACTGAGAAGTTTCAGGCATATGCCCAAGCAGCCAAGCTCGCTACTCGCTGCGAGTGGTATGACCTGCTCTGCAAGTTTGGTGATCTTTCTCAACCACTTCCCTCGGACATGGCAGATGAGATATGTGCGACCGATGATGCCCGGGAAGCGCTAGCTAAAGCAAAGAAAGAGGTTGAGAAAATCACCATACCAGCGTTAGAAGAGCTCAGTCAACGTGACAGCGTTACGTTTGCAGATATTAAAGCGCTGAAGCTTTAAAATATCTTAAGTAATTGTAAATTTCAATCCCGCAATTATAAATTGCGTTTTTTGTAATTCCACGTGCTTGCATAGCGTGTTTATTAATGAATTGTTTATGTTCTGCAGTTGCAACTTGTCTTATTTATATAGCGCTTTACTTTATCATATATTCATAATTCAGACTTGCCCTTTGCAATTTCCACATTCGCTATTGTGCACATAACAAACGCGTACTTATGCAAAACAATCTGTTATTCATTACGAATCTTCAAAGTCCGACAAATCGATCCTTAGGCCATTTTTAGCATTGCGAAGAATCTAAGTATTGGCAAGATCAAACACTTAGGAAATTTTATCCTTTAGCAACATTCATTTTTTAACACAAGTGGGTAATTTCATCACTTGGTTTTAAATGTATTATTTCACAATGCATACTCGCATTATTGTTATAACATTAAGTAAGCCATGTTTAGCGAAAACCATGCCATATTGTTAAAAATATCTGCGGAGCCTTAATTACATTTACACAAATATTAATTCAGTGTTATGAAAATTAAGCAATTGTATTCTGCAAAATAATCACTACGCGTGGCTACACGCAGTGTTTTTTCTTTTTATATAAACAACCACTAACACTGAAACTAACTTTGCTTTATTCATTACTTTTCTGCAATACAAATTTCAGAAAATAAAAATAGCATATCAATCATTGATCAAACTTGACTAAGCATTCTATCACAAGCCTTCTATTACAAATATTCGATCTATTCAAGGAGGAATGAATGTCCCTCAACACCCACAGTTTCTCTTGCCATAATCATAGCACAAAATGGCTCTACCACCGCAGAAGTTAGCGTGCCAATTCCCTTATTAGCAGAAAATTTAACCATGCCATGTATAGTAGAAAGGATTGCGCCAAACATGCGTAAAGCAGTGCGCCCGATAATCATATTGAATCGTGATTGATTTTGCATTATATAAAGATTTAACAATGCTTGGAACCTTAGCGATTCATCGCGATCATCAACTAACTCAATTTGCAACTCCAACTGACCAACAGGCCAAGTTGACTCTCCTAAAAATCCAGCAAGTGAAACCGCAGTAGGTTTCATCAAAGCTTGAATATTTGCGGGTAATTTGCTAAAACATTGCTCATACATGACATCTACACTGCTACCAGTGTCAATATGTACATTCATAATCACAATGCCAGTATTCGCAATGCGGCATGAAACCACTACCGGTTTGTCAACATCAGCGATCAGGCTTGCAGGAGGAATACTGACATTGCCAGCTTGCAATTTGTTTAATTATTTGGAATACTGAAATTTTGCCCTGTATCTCTACCACATTAATGACCTGAATTCAGCGCTGATTTTCTTTCTTAGTCACCATTTTTACCCCAAGATTTTTCACCGCGGGAGCTTTTTGCTCAGCCACATTTGGCACTTGTGGAGCATTGGTTTCTGCAGGTAATATAATCGCTTTCGTAGTACTTGCAGCACCCTGCGCGATTAAATGGTCCAGCTTGCCTTGCTCATACGCCTCCGCAATTAGTTCCGCCAAGTCTCTACAACGATTGGTGTCATGATCATCATGGAAGACACAAAACTTTGACCTATCTCGCCTGCTATTCTCCCCTAAAGTTTCCGGGTCAGGAAAAAACTTAGCAACTCTTTCTTGTAGCAAAATTTTCTTAGGCGTTTTTGTTAGCATCTAATTCATATTGAAAGACTCGTTGTTCCATTTTCACGTAGAATAGCGATCCCGACGGCCATATCCATGGTTATCATTTTGACCTTGAAATCTATCATTGCGCAGGTAACCACCACCGATATTTCACCGTGGATATCTGGAACCGCGGTAATTATCGCCATTTCCATCGCGAAAAGAATCATTGTCATCCCGCCAACTTTTGTCCTTACCCCACCCACATGCAGGGTTATAGTACTATCTTCTCTACCTCTGAGATAATCATATGTTTCTTGTTGGACCTTAGCGAAAGTTGGCAGGACATCTCTTCGCAGTCTTCGCACAAGCGTGGGATGTCGTTGTGGATTAATAGTGTGCAAGAATCCAGAGATTTTTTGATCTTCGTTCAAACTTGGTATCTTTTGGCACTCATAAATGTACCGCGTAAGCAATGCGCTCAAAGTTTCCTTGTTGCCTTGTTTGATATCATGACATTCTATATGTGTCTTCTTCTGCGGTAAGAGATTCTGAAAATGTAGCAAAAATTTACCGCGAAGATCAATAAAGCCAATAATACTGCAAGCTTGCAAGCTATGGAACCACTCCCTGGCGGATCCTTGCAAAACCATAGGAAATACCCTACACGCAACCGGTTCATCCCAATTATAGGTGCTTACCACACCTTCAAATCCCTGTAAAAAATCCAAGGGATCAGTTAATCCTGAGTAAACTCCTAATGTTGTCAGCGCAATGAGTGGTGTAACAATTGGATAATCAGAGATATGTTGGACAAACTTGTCTGCAGCCGTGGTAATCTTAGTCACCTTTTTGTGCGGATATCAGTATTTTCCGCACAAAATTTAGCGATCATATCTTGCAAGAAATTTGGTTGTTCAAACTTATGTTGCATTGACTTAGGCGCAATGCTTCTAAAAGCATCCGCTAAAAAATGTTAAGCATTTTCTCTACGAACAGCATCAGATGCTTCACCTTCATCCCCATGACGAGGGAAAGGTGTTGGTGGTCGCCTTCACTTAACATGTAGAATTTTTACAAATTTCTCTGCATTGTCCGAATCATCAGAAAATTCACTTTCTTCTCTTGGTGCTTTCGCAGTCTTTGAATTATAAACAGAATTTAAAATAACATGTTCATCCACGCCATCGCTATCACTATCGCGATGGTCAAAAACTAAGCGATCAACTTATGATCCAGAATCATTCAACGGCCATAGGTAAGTACACGGTATGCGAGATTCACGACCATCCTTTCTAGTTTGTTCAATAGCAGTGCCAAGGACTTTGTCTATTTTCCAGCCAAAATCCTTAATCGCTTGCCATCAGCGACTGTTTCTTCATGGTGTTGTTATAAATTCCTACGCGCAACCATTTTTTTAGCAGCATCCTTTAGTTGCGAATCAGTATTAGCAGGATTGTCACTAAGTACTTTAGCTAGCGGTTCTTGCCCTGAACTTCCCGTGATAGTATTAACATTTGCCTGCATACTACTTGACAAGGCATTTTGCGAATCATTAACTAATGCATCAGCATTGATGGAACTTCCTGCTTGTTTCGTATTAGCTGCCATATTCAACGATTAAATCAGCTAATACACCTCAGTGACTTCCTGTAAATCATCGTAACAATACACAATTTAAATTAAACAAGGCAATTGATTGTTTGTCAGCACAAAACCAAAAATTTTGAGTTTAATTTGTAAAACGTGTCCCACGGATGGCGCTAATTGATCAATCCCTAATTAATGAGTAAATTAATTAAGGATTGAGTGCAATGATAAAGATGAAGGATGGGATGTTTGATGATTATTTTGGGCCCTGATGATCGTCTTTCATTTTTCAATTGAGTGATCAACCACACCGACCCGGTCTTGATTGTTAATTAGCATGATTCACCTTAACTCATTGTAGAAATTCCTTGGGCGAAGTCACAAGTGAAAATTACAAAGGTCTAGGAAAATGACAGAGAATCAACAACCTATAAATGAGAGGCCATGCTCTCTATTTATAGTATTCGAAATATCCGCGGTCTGCGGATTACTTAACTATCCGCGAAAACTTAGCGGATTAAATTGCAGTCTTTTATTAAAGCAGAAACATAACCGCTATACTTATTTTCGGCGGATATTCCACACCTTTTTATTATAGTTCTCATAACTTCTGCTTTTGGCCTTTAGCCAATAAAATATACATATACAATGCTATGTATATGATCACCTCTCTGCTGCTTTTGACAGGAAGTGTGTTAGCACCGCTAATTTTTCTGTCAGACTTTGAACTTCTTTTCTAGATTTTGATGACTGCATCTGTTCCACCGCTTCAATTTTCTTGAGATTCACATGGATTCCTCTTGGGGTTACTATGTGCCCCAAGAATTTTCCCTCTTCTTCCCCAAAACTACACTTTGCGAGTTTAGTTTCGTGTTGATTTTGCGCAGTGAGTTGAACGTTTCGAGAATGTCATCCAGTAGTTGCACTTCCGTATTGCTTTTGATAATCAACTTATCGACATAAGCTTCAAGGTTCCTACCGATTTGATCTCTAAACACAGTGTCAACCACCCGCTGGTAGGTCGTGCTCGCGTTTTTTAGTCTAAAGGGTATCTTGTGTAACAATAGAGAACTTGATCCGTATGAAACACAGTCTTGTCCTCATAAGCCTTTGCCATCTGAATCTGATGGTACCGCTCATACGCATCCAAGAAACATTTAAATCTAAACCCAGATAATGATTCAATCTTCCAATCTATCTCCGAAAGAGGATAGTTGTCTTTGGGGCATGCTTTGTTAATATCCTTGAAATCAACACACATGCGCCGTGAACCCACACCTTTCTTGACTAAGACATGAGTTGCTACCCAAGTTTGATAGTGCACCTCCCAAAGTATGTTCGCATTCACTAGCTTTTCTACCTCCATTCGCAGCCACTCGCTTCTTTCAGGGGCCATATGCCTTTTCTTCTGTCGCACCGGAGTTAAACTTTGGTTAGCATTTAACTTGTGCTCTCCTATTTTGCGAGGTACCACCGTCATGTCCTCTTCACTTCATGCAAAAACATCCATATTGGTTATCAGCATATTCCACAACTTGACTTTAACGTCGTTGGATAAGCTGCCCCCAATCTGAATTCGCTTGTCTGGGTGCTTTGGGTTGACGATAATAGAGCAGCTTCGCATTTGTTCATCAATGGTAGGAAGCGATTCCGGTGGTGCGATGGATGCACAAAGTGCCCTTCTAGACTCCATCCGGATGGTTGCTATTCCTTTCCTGGTAGGGAATTTGATCATACCATGAACTGTTGAAGGTACCGCGCCAAACTTCTGCAAATTAACTCTTCCCAAAAGTGCATTATAACAACAGTAAGAGCGTACCACGCAAAATTCGATAGGCACAGCTCGAGAGCGAGAGGGATCATTATCATCTGCTAATTCCAACTCGAGTTCAATGCACCCCAATGGCTATACCGACTCCCTAGGAAACCCAGAGAGTACAGTAGTTGGTACGTGTAATTTTGACTTGATTTCCTCTGGTAGCTGCCTAAATCAGTGCTCGTACATAACATCAACACTGCTCCCCGTATCAACATTTAACCTCTTAACATTGTATCCACAGCCGATAACGCGCCCCTTGATAACAATCGGTGCATGTGACGGATTTACGGTCTGCAAGGGTGGAAAAGATATTGGTTCTATCTCCCACTCCTCTAACTATTCGGCTTTTCACCTTTGTCCAGTGTACCAAGCATGCACCATGTTGATCATTTTATAGGCGCTCTTGTCAGCATTCTTTTTTGGATTTGGCACGCCCTTATCAGGCGCTTGATTCTGCGAAGAAGGTCTCTGCTTCTTTGTAGGTTTCAATGGTTGAGCTCACCTCTCCTGAGGCACTATACAACCTTTTCAATAAAAGATTTACACCGATCGATCTCATGGCCATAATCATTATGGAACTCGCAAAACTTAGATTTATCGCGCCTGGCATATTCAGTCATCTTGCCAGTCTCAGAGATCGTTAAGCAGATAGGCTCAGTAGCCAAGATTTCTTTAGGCATATTATTCAATTCGCGCATAATTGCGAAGTTCTGGTTTGGAAAGTGTCCCTTCCCTTGATCGGCTCCCATGCTTGATCTTCGGAACTTATTGTTATGCCTTGACGAGCCAGAACCCTGGCTAGAACTGTCACTTTTGCACTTTAACCCACCGGTGGACCCCTTATGGGAATCAACATCTTTGCCACTTTTCCCATCATGATACTTGGTGCCGTGCCGATTGGTATCTTCCCTTGCACGCATATGCTCGTGCGCTTCTTTAATTGCTTCCGCTAAAGTATCGGGGACCTTCATGTGCAGACGCTGCTATAGGGAAAGATGCCTTTCCCTGCAGAGCCCATGAATAAACCCGGACACTTTTTGACTTTATGGCAGACCCGCCATCTTAGATACTTCCTTTGTATAGCGATCAATAAACTAACCAAGAGATTCTCTTACCCCTGCCTGATATCATGACACTCTACATGCATCCTCTTTCGAGCGCTCATGTTATGGAGATTTAGTAGGAAGCGCGCACGAAGATTGCTTTACGAACTAACAAGGGGAGATGACAAATTGTTGAACCACTCTCTTGCAACACCTTGTAGTAAAGTTTGAAATTCAAGACACTTGATTTCATCATTCCACACTTGCGTAAGGGCATTCCCTTCGTACCTTTGTAAAAAAACAAATGGATCCGTCGTGCCATCTGACCATCCCATAGTCAACGGGATAACTGGTGGTGACGCGGGCACGTAGTTAACGATGTGGGGTGCTAACTTTTCATTAACAGGTGCGACCTCCATAAAAGGTTTAAATTTATGGCCCATCATACCGGCATAAAATTTGTTTTAAGATTTCTTCGCCCCGGTTAGGCACGTTAAATATCTGGGCATAATCATCTGGCATAGTTCCAGCCAAGATGTTGAGCAAACTTTCATGACTATTCTTTCTATCCTCACCCACAGAACTACGGGCGTGCTCGGATGAACCACCTGGGGTAAAGAAAGTAGAAAGCTTTGGGATCGGCGAGGTATCTCGCCGGAAGTGGATTCTTGACATTTGTCGGCTCGCTGAGCTTGATGTTTTCCTTGTACAACCCCTCGCATGCACTTACAGGTGTCATGATCCACCTAGAATTAACTGTTGACTTTGGCGTTGAATATATCGGGATGGACCCCACCGTTGTAATTGGGGTTTCCTTCTCGAATCCAGCTTCTTTATCTTCTCATTGTCCTCATCACCCGGCATCTAATACGTAGGTTTCTTAGGCAGAACCTATTCAAATACAGGCGGGACGGTGTCTGACGACTTCTTTGCATTCTCAGAGGACTTGTCTTCCCCTGCCTCAGGTTCTTTTGTGAAGTAGGTGTTTTCTCCTGGTTTTTTGGTCCGGTCGGGCCGAATGCCTGACGACGGGACTGATCTTTACCAGACTTGTTTCCTCCCCCCATAGCTTAGTACCTGTTACAAGGATAAAACATAAAAAGATCAGAAGCTTGAAAGTTAATCGTTCGTAACAAACAAACTTCTTATGTAGTTCTATTTATGATCCCACGGATGGCGTCATTTGATCGAACATAAATCTGTCATAGAGGACTGATCATATGTTGAGTGCCATGTTGGAGTGTTTAAGAACATTATAGTGTTAATCTCCGGTCAATGGTTACCGTGGATAACCCTTATTGAGATGTTGATCTACGAAAGGGTGATTAACGACTTAGTTCACCATTAATGGCTTAGCTGCAATAATGGCCACTTGGGTAGTTTCGTAGGGTTACAGATCATAATGAACATACCTGTTTGAGACGTCCCGTTCATATCGAATATAAACGTCACGTATTCATTGGTGTCATTGCGAGGTATTGACCTCTATATGTGACATTTTTTAAAAAAATATGCATACGTTTTTATGATACAAACCATAAACTTTATTATAACCAAAGACTTAACAACATAATAATGATTATCGTCTAGTGATAATCTTAGTTTTACAAACTTTACATTTGATAATAACAATACGATTTTCAACATATTTCACATTACAAATCTTCCGATATGCAGTTTTATTTTTGACACAAATATGCATACTCAAAATCTTGCTTAAATTCGGCATAATGCAGCGGAAGCTTTTAATTATCACCTGAGAATAAACATGCTTAAAACGTCAACATAAATTTGGTGAGATATAGGTTTAATGCTAGCAGCGTTATAAATATAGACCACAAGATTTCATATGCACAAACGTTTTAATAAAAATATTCTAAGTGGTTGAGCACTTGATAACCATACTTAACATTTAATCAACGTCGCATATTCCCTTTATTATGAAATCTCACTACACCGTACCAAGTATATTTACCGAAACGAAGTACTGTGCAACCGTTGAATACTGGTCGTCCAGTCCGGTTGGGGTTGTCAGGCCTGATAGATCTATCAACAGGATTCACGTTTACAATACCGCATGTAAATAGTAGTTACCAAGTTACAGGGAAGTATGCCAGTGGTACAACTCAACGTAGAATATATATATTTTTTTTTCACTTGTGTCCATAACGTAAATCATAAAATGCATGTATTCTCATCCCGAAATATTTAGAGTTTAAAAGTGGGACTATATACTCACTTTTGTCTTGAAGATATACGACTTGGTCTCCGATAGATATCACGAACCTAACCATATATAATATATCAACATGTTTTCTTTTCAAATAATCGTTACATGTATACTTATAATACTTTTAATATCTAATTGTCCGTAGTTAGCAGTCCGATATTAGTGGTCCACAATTAGTTATTCAATAAAATAAATAAAGACCCCATCGTATTCTTATTGATCGGAATTAATCTCGACCCATGGTACCATGTTGTCAAATGACGTGTTGCGTACATAAAGTACTGTGTTGTCAAATGACGTGTTGCGTACAATGATGAGGTCATATGATTAATCTTCTCGTGTTGTTTACAGGTGGTCCTGAAATATGTAGAATTAAATCATGAGTAAATATATATGAAATATCATATTGATTAGCAAAGATATGATTAGTTTAGTTTTACTCCAATTAATTTCGTAGCTAAACTAGCTTCGGATACCCAATTTTGTTTTAGCCACAGTTTCTTCAATACAACTCCGTTTTTGTTGGTTCAACCAGCCACTTCCTTAGATCGAGCCATTATTTATGAATATGAACTGTAAATACCTTAGTTTGCATTCGAAATCACAGGTTATAGGTCAAACTTTGGTGAATCTTATGAAAGTGATCATTTCCGTTGTAAAAACAACACCTAGATGATCATTTTTACAAAAATAATTACACTTTGAGTTACACCATGAGATTTTTATATATTAACATATTCATAAGAAATATCATTTTTCCAGAATATAAACTTCCAATTCAAAGTTTAAGATGGTTTTTAATTATCCAACCCAAAACAGCCCCCGGTTGCACTCCAACAATGTAGATTCAGTTTTAAGGTGTTCTTTATAAAATCAAGTTGTATCTTGTTAAGTTACCATATCATTATGATATATTACAGGTCTTGAAGTGTTTTAAAAGTCAAGTTAGAAGGATCTATTTAGTTTGTGAACAAGTTTGAAATCATTCAAACTATGTTCTTGTTGTTATGATTTGTATATTCTTAATAAGATAGTTATAATTGAACAAGATGATGAACAAAGGTTATACCTCAAGTATGATGAAGAAAGTTACTGAATAAACAAGATATGAACTTGTTCTTGATGACTTGGAAGATTAAGAAGTGAAATCATGAAAAGAAACAAAGGTTGTAAGTAAGTATATATCTTGATTTAAGATAAATAACTTACATGAATTGAATCAAAGTTTAAACATAGTTTTACCTTGATTATGAAGCTAAAAGATGGTAAAAATGCTTGGAGATGATCAAGTATGATGTTAGAAGTATTTTGAGAGAGAATTTGGAGTGTAAGTGTGAGAAAATGGAATGGAAAAATGGGGTGAAATCATAAAAACGAATTTACTTGTTATATAGAAAAAAAAATCCTTAAGTTTGTTTTTTTAGCTCATAAGTCTTCCTAATTGATCCCACATGTTGTTGACTAATAATCGCTGCTAAGAGCAGATAATTGAGGTCTAATAATTGGTATTTATCAATAGTAAATACATCTAGAAGCTGCGTATAATATGGGTACATATACCCTAAGTATGCGTGTAGAAATTTTGAGGAAATGGAACGAGAATTCAAATATAACTATCTTTTGTGAATATACTTATGTTGTTTTATGTATTTAAGCCCTTTAAAAGTGATTAAATACGTATTTATACGATACTTGTATAAGCATTATAGATTATAGGTATATATGTCAAAGAACCTTACGTATAGTTACCGTTTTGAAAACTTAAGTTAGTAGTCTCAAAGTATACTTATAACTCATTGTTATTAGTACACAATGATATGTTAAACCATCCTTAGATCATGTTAAATATGTATAAATACGTATATGTACACAATCATATAATTATCGTATATTATATAGTTCGTGATATCATCGGTCAAATTGGACGGTCAAACGTTGTGTAAAACTCTTTTCAAAAACACAAGACTCAACAATTTGGATTTCTTATCATGTTGGTAATGTTTAATTTATATAAATATTAATCTTATATGTATAAAACGATCGGAAAAATCCGGGTCGTTACAGTACCTACCCGTTAAATAAATTTCGTCCCGGAATTTTAAAGTTGTACCTATTTTGCGTTCTCGGGAAACAAATGTGGGTACTTTTATTTCATCTGATCCTCTCGTTCCCAAGTAAACTCGGGACCCCTTCGAGCATTCCAACGAACCTTAACGATTGGTATGTTGCTCTGCTTGAGTTGTTTAACTTCACGGTCCATTATTTCGACTGGTTCTTCTATGAATTGTAGTTTCTCGTCGACTTGAATTTCTTCAAGGGGAATGGTGAGGTCTTCCTTTGCAAGACACTTCTTAAGGTTTGAAACATGAAACGTATTATGTACTCTGGCGAGTTGTTGTGGTAACTCGAGTCGATAAGCTACCGGTCCAATGCGTTCGATGATCTTGAATGGGCCTACATACCTTGGGTTCAGTTTACCCCTTTTGCCGAAACGTATTACACCTTTCCAAAGTGACACCTTTAGCATAACCATGTCACCGATCTGAAACTCTAATGATTTCCTTCAGACATCGACGTAGCTCTTTTGGTGACTACGGGCTGTTTTCAATCTCTCCTTGATTTGTACTATCTTCTCAGTAGTTTCGTGTATGATCTCGGGACCAGTTAATCGTCGATCTCCTACTTCATTCCAACAGATAGGGGATCTACACTTCCTTCCATACAGTGCTTTAAATAGTGCAGCTTTAATGCTCGCATGATAACTTTTATTATACAAGAATTCTGCTAATGGTAGATATTTATCCCATCCGTTTCCAAAATCGATCACACATGCCCTGAGCATGTCTTCAAGAGTCTGAATTGTTCTTTCACACTACCTGTCAGTTTGCAGATGATATGCGGTGCTCATATCCAAACGATTTCCCAGGGCCTCTTGTAGTGATTGCCAGAACTTTGATGTAAATCTACTATCATGATCGGATATAATGGAAATAGGTATTCCATGCCTTGAAACAATTTCCTTTATGTATAATCGTAATAGTTTCTCCATTCTATCCATTTCTTTTATAGGCAAGAAATGTGCAGATTTGGTGAGATGATCAACTATTACCCAAATGGTGTCATAACCCTATGCAGTCTTGGGTAACTTCGTGATAAAATCCATGGTAATACCGTCCGACTTCCATTCTGGGATTTCTGGTTGTTGAAGTAACCCTGACGGCTTCTGGTGTTCTACTTTGACTTTGGAACAAGTTAAACATTCCCCGACATATGTTGCAACGTCTGTCTTTAAATTAGGCCACCAATAATGCATCTTAAGATCTTGATACATCTTTCCAACTCCAGGATGTATCGAGTATCTTGTCTTATGTGCCTCGCTTAATATCAACTTCCTTAATCCACCCAACTTTGGTACCCATATACGTTTTGCAAAATATCGAATTCCATTTACCCGTATAATGATTTGCTTCTCATACTTCTTCATTGTTTCATTTCCTATGTTTTCTTTAGTAAGAGATTCTCGTTGAGCCTCTTTGATTTGTGAGTTGAGATTCATGCAAATTTTTATGTTCATCGCTCGTACTCGAATTGGCTCTCATTCCTTTCTGCTTAGAGCATCGGCCACTACATTCGCTTTCCCGGGATGATAGCGAATCTCACAATCATAGTCGTTTATCAGCTCGACCCACCTACGTTGCCTCATGTTCAGCTGTTTTTGATCGAAAATATGTTGAAGGCTTTTATGATCAGTAAACACAGTGCATTTAACCCCATATAAGTAGTGTCTCCATATCTTCAATGCAAACACTACTGCTCCCAGTTCTAGATCATGCATCGTATAATTTCGCTCATGAATCTTCAATTGTCGGGATGCGTACGCAATAACTTTCTTTCGTTGCATAAGGACGCAACCAAAACCTTGTCACGAAGCATCACAATATATCTCAAAATCATCGTTCCCTTCAGGTAACGATAAAATAGGTGCCGTAGTCAACTTCTTCTTCAGTAATTGAAATGCACTCTCCTGCTCAGAAGTTCATTCGTACTTCTTCCCTTTTTGCCTTAACGCTGTTAATGGTTTAGCTATTCGGGAAAAATCTTGAATAAATCTTCTATAATAACCGGCTAAACCCAAAAATTGACGTATTTGTGTTGGTGTCTTAGGAGTCTCTCACTTTTCAATGGCCTCAATTTTAGCTGGTTCAACCTGAATTCCTTTGCTACTAACAACGTGACCAAGACATTGCACTTCTTTTAACCAAAATGCACACTTAGAAAATTTGGCGTATAACTGTTCTTTTTTAACAATTCTAATACCAACCTTAAATGATGCTCATGCTCTTGCTCATTTTTGAAATAGATGAGAAAATCGTCAGTGAAAACGATAACAAACTTATCTAAATACGGACTACAAACTCGATTCATGAGGTCCATGAATACAGCTGGCGCATTCGTCAATCCAAACGGCATGACCAAAAATTCGTAATGACCGTAGCGTGTCCGGAAAGCAGATTTCGGAATATCTTCTTCTTTGACGCGTAGTTGATGATAGTGTAGCGACCCATCCTAATCCATCTGGAAGAAGTCCATATCGATTATAAACGATTCACAATAGTTGATTACATCGCGAGGTACTTGACCTCTATATAATACATTTTACAAACATTGCAATCGTTTTTGAAAAGACAATCTTTCATTACATAAAAAGTTGACGGCAGGCATACCATTTCATAATATATCTAACTATAATTGACTTAATTATAATCTTGATGAACGCGACGACTCGAATGCAACGTCTTTTGAAATATGTCATGAATGACTCCAAGTAATATCTTTAAAATGAGCAAATGCACAGCGAAAGATTTCTTTCATACCTGAGAATAAACATGCTTTCAGGTGTCAACCAAAAGGTTGGTGAGTTCATTAGTTTAACATAAATAATCATTTCATAATTTTAATAGACCACAAGATTTCATATTTCTATTTCTCATAAACATACGTCCCGTGCATAGAGACAAAAGTATCATTCATATGGATTGAACACCTGGTAACCGACATTCACAATATGTATATAAGAATATCCCCATCATTCCGGGATCCTCCATCGGACATGATATAAATTTCGAAGTACTAAAGCATCCGGTACTTTGGATGGGGCTTGTTGGGCCCGATAGATCTATCTTTAGGATTCGCGTCAATTAGGGTGTCTGTTCCCTAATTCTTAGATTACCAGACTAAAAATGGGCATATTCGATTTCGATCATTCAACCATATAATGTAGTTTCAATTACTTGTATCTATTTCATAAAACATTTATAAAAGCAGCGCATGTATTCTCAGTCCCAAAAATATATATTGCAAAAGCATTTAAAAAGGGAGCAAATGAAACTCACGCATATAAATATCGTAAAAACAGTTAATAAAGCATTTGCATGTATTCTCAGCCCAAAAACGTAATGAGTAAAAAGGGCAAAAGAAACTCACGCATATAAATATTGTAAAAACAGTTAATAAAGCATTTGCATGTATTCTTAGCCCAAAAACGTAATGAGTAACAAGGGAAAATGAAACTCACCTAATGTATTTTGTAGTAAATACACATATGACTATATTGAACAATGCAGGGTTGGCCTCGGATTCACGAACCTATATCATTTGTATATTTATTAATATACATAATTATAATTGAACAATATCTATATAAATTTATTAGTTACACTATTTTTATAATAATAACATATATTTTTAATCTGTATATATATCTAAAATGATTAATACCTTTATAGTTATTAATAGACATAATTGTAATCGAATAAGTTTATATATATTTAATTACATCATTTTAATATAGATATATATAACTCGTGTCGTATTAGTCTTAATTACCATAATAATAATAATATTTCGTTAATATTTATTTAAACTATATGTATTATATATTTTTTTCATTTATAATCGTAATCTTATTCGTACTTTTAATATATATATATATATATATATATATATATATATATATATATATATATATATATATATATATATATATATATATATATATATATATATATATATATATATATAACTAACATTTTTGTTTTAAAGTTATTAAGTATATTAGGTAGTAGTTATTAATGAAGTCCTCGTTAACACTTACTTTAAAGTTTAAATCTTTATGTATTATCTATATAAGTCTAAATTTATATGTATATATATATATTATCCTTTCATATAACTATATAAATCGTCATAACTTTCATCTTCGAATTAACTTATCATAGTACATCATAATATAATATAAATCTTATATATGTTAATCCTAATGCTTATCCTTTATACCTATATTTTTACGTTTAAGTCATAACCATAATATAATTATTACTACCTTTAATTCATAATTATCATAATTGTGTTCTTTAATTATTTTAACATCATAAATTCATAAATTATCACAATAATAATAATAATAACAATAAAAATAACCATAACAATAATAATAATAATAATCATAATAATAATAATAATAAATAAAAATAAAAGAAAATGTGTATACCCTTAAAAGCTTCAAGTAAAAAAAATGCTCCAGGTGAGACTCGAACCCGCGACCTCCCGTTCACCAACACTTGCCTAAACCACTAATCCGCTCAATACTTTCTTGTATAACTCGCACGCTCAAAATTTAATATAATTGAACTGTCCTCATCTTTTTCATCATTATTACGTACATCATCATCACATCATCAACTTTATGTATCCATCATTTAATCATAATATCACGTATCATGTATCATCGCCTAGACATCATCAAGTCGTCTATCATGCACCATCGTCATCATCAATATCATCCTCATCATCATAATACACATATCATCTAACCTAAACATTCCTAACCTCATCATCATAAACATGAGAGCGAATCATTATTCTCTTCTTACATTGTCATCAACATCATCATTAACCACGTTTACCATCTTCGACTATCATCACATTATCTCGAATCATCATCAAGTTTTCATCACCTAGCAACACCATCGTGATTCACCATATTCATCATCATCTTTATTTCGAGCCGTCACCACCTTACACCATTCATCATCAAACTTAATACTATCATCTTGATCAACAACATAATCATCTTCCTATCATCATGTTTATCATTACAGTGTGCTTCCTCAAATTCGTGGCCCAATGACAACCTTATCAAGCCCGTGTCACGTGAATCCTTTTCAGCTGGATTACAGCCGATTCGAAAAAAAAATTTAAATAAAATGGCCAACTTTTAGTATATTTATTTTTGTCCAATTCGATAGTTCACAGCACTTGCAGTGACTTTAATCTGCACTATGCTTATTCTATTATTAACTCAAGTGGGAAATAAAAGGTGGGTTTCCTTGTACTTGTCGGCCACATTCAAACTTTATAGTATTTTTTTTCTTTAAAACACAAAGGGTAGAAAGAGTAAGCAGGGAACAACAAGGTTTTAGTAACGTAATTATCTGGGTTTAAAATAAAGCTGAAGATGATCATGGTTGTGGGTGGTTTACGGTTGTGTGAGGTGGATTCGGGTAAAGATGTCCAAACAGTGGTAGTTGTGGTTGCACTCTTTAGTAAGTCAGAATCAAATGAAATAGTAAAAGAACGATGGTGGTGTGGGTTGCTCGATCAGTATCACAAATGTTTGGGTTTGGTTACTTGCAGCTGTTATAAATAGAAGTAGAAGCGAATATGTTTTACAGTAGTTGTAGTAGAGTATTATGATGGAGATAGAAAGAAAATAGCGAGCATGTAGGTGGGTTTTATCACTGTAGTATCAGCAAAAAGAAAAGACAAGTGGGATTGTAGTTGTTTATTGTAGAGGTTCACGATGGCGAGTGGTGATGGAAGTGGCCGGTGATGATGAATGTTGTTCTTGGTTGTCGATGATTAAAAAAAACAAAAGGTGGTGGTTTCTCGTAGTTGTAAACCGAACTAGAGATATGAAACATCACGATGGTTGAAGGGTTTTTATGCTGGTGTGGCTGGTTGTTGTGGTGGATGATAAACGAAAACAAAATGATCGGTGGTGAAGTGGTGAGGTTGGTGGTTGGTTTAAATGGGTTCAAGGTAGTGGTGATTTGGACTTTTCATATCTTTGTTTATAATTTGAACAAGGTTAAAATGAAACAGCTCATAATGCAAGAGAAAATAACACAGATAAATAGATAGATAGTTCAACCCAAGTACCCAACTGAAACCGTAGTAGTGAATAAAGCATATGGGTTTATGTGATGGTGGGATATGATCATTACTTGTATAGATATATATATATATATATATATATATATATATATATATATATATATATATATATATATATATATATATATATATATATATATATATATATATATAATATAGATTAGATAAAGCTATGTAAAGATAGATAAGATAGATAACAGAAAAAGAAAGAGTGATGTGGTGGTGAGGTTTAAATTAATACGCATATTTGTATGTTCTAGTATATAGATGGAGATAGATAGTAAATATAATATATTTAATATATATATAATATCATATATAATTCTGTGAAAGTGAAATGAAACAGAAAGTGAAGGGAAACAAGCATAGTGATTCAATTAGTAATCTAAATCGATTCACGGATGAAAGAAAGATTTTATGTCTCCATGTAAATCTTATATCTATTATTATATATATATATATATATATATATATATATATATATATATATATATATATATATATATATATATATATATATATATATTAGTTAGATAGTTGGCTTATTATTGAAAAGGAGAAACAGTTTTGATAATTGAATCACGGGAGTAATTTACTAGTCATCTGTCGACACAATTAATAGGGTATTATATCGTATATTATTTTTTATTTTTATTTCTAACGATTACATCGTATGTTACTATTTTAAGTTTTTATATATACATATACATATATTTATATTTATATTTATTTACAATTAATGGTTCGTGAATCGACGAGCACAGTTCAAGGGTAATTGATGACATGAAATAGTTCAAAAATTTAGAGACTCAATATTACATACTTTGCTTATCATGTCGAAATCATACAAGATTAAGTTTAAATTTGGTCGGAAATTCCCGGGTCATCACAGATAGCCCGATCTTAGGTCGATTTTCGAATAAACACATGATCCTTGCAGTTGATCAAATAAGTCGTCAATTCTCGGTAGTGGATACCGATTCTTGATAGTTAACTTATTTAATTCACGGTAATCTATACACATTCAGAAGTATCCATCTTTCTTCTTGACAAATAAAATCGGAGCTCCCCACGGTGAAGTGCTCAGTCGAATGAAACCACGGTCCAGTAATTCTTGTAACTAGCTTTGTAACTCTTTTATCTCAGATGGTGCAAGTCTGTATGGAGCACGAGCCACTGGTGCTGCCCCTGGTACTAGATCTATTTGAAATTCTACAGATCTAAATGGAGGTAATCCCGGCAACTCTTCCGGAAATACATCAGGAAAATCTTTTGCTACAGGCACATCGTTGATGCTCTTCTTCTTTTCCTTTGTTTCGGCTTTATTAACATGTGCTAAGATAGCATAGCACCCTTTCTTCAAGAACTTTTGGGCTTTCAAACAGCTAATGAGTTTTAGCTTTGAGTTACCCTTCTCTCCATAAATCATTACTGGCGTTTTATCCTTACGAGGAATGCGAATTGCCTTCTTGGCACACACAACTTCAGCTCCTATTTTGGACATCCAGTCCATGCCGACTATTACATCAAAACTTCCTAATTCTACGGGTATCAAATCAATTTTAAATGTTTCTCTAGCTAAATTTATTTTACAATCACGGAAAATTTTATCGGCTTTAATTAGTTTACCATTAGCTAACTCAATCATATACTTAGCATCTAGAGGTAATGATGAGCAATTCAATTTAGCATAAAAGTCTCTACACACGTAACTTCTATCGGCACCAGTATCAAATATAATAGATGCTCATAAGTTATTAATGGTAAACGTACCCGTAACAAGCTCCGGGTCTTCACACGCCTCTCTAGTATTAATAATAAATGCTCTTCCACGTGCAGATCCGTTATTCTTCTCTAGATTCAGGCACTGGCTCTTATAATGACCATGTTTCCCACACCCATAACAAGTAACAGTGGCCAAGGCAGTTCGATTTGCATTGGTGGCAGGAGTCTTGGTGCCATTGGTATTTGTAACAGGAATCCTACAATCTTCAGTAAGATGACCCCTTCGATTACAATTATCGCACACCACATTACAATAACAAGAGTGATGTTTGTGGCATCTGTCACATAAAGGATTTCGTCCTTTGTAACCTGAGCTTGAACCACTACCCACACCTTGCGTGGTTTCTTGTTTCTTGTTGGATTGTTGATTACCTTCCCACTTTCTTTTGTTTTCCGATGTGTTGACATCGGTGTTCTTATCCAGAATAATCTGGTCCATCAACTCGTTTGCCATAGTGATGGCTTCATGAATAGTCTTGGGTTTCAATGCTGTAACATTTGCCTTGACATTTTTAGGCAAACCATCTTTGTACAGTTCTATCTTCCGTTCTTCGGTTGGTACCAATTCGGGACATAGCAAAGCTAATTCCATGAATCGCTGATTGTAGTTGGTGAGTTCAGTACCAACAACTTTCAGGCTTCGTAATTCAGCTTCCAACTTCCTAACCTCGTTCCTTGGACAATACTCGTTGATTAGCAATGTTTTGAATTTTTCCCATGGAGTATCATAAGCTACATCTCCTCCTACGGCCTTCACATAGTTTTTCCACCACATGAGTGCACTATCTTGTAAGGTGCACGATGCATACTTGGTCATGGCCTTCTCAATACAACCACTGATTTTAAACACAGACTCAATCTTTTCGATCCACCGGGTTAAACCGATCGGTCCTTCTGTTGCACTGAATGATGAGGGCTTGCAACCTTGAAAAGTTTTGTAGGTGCATCCCACACAAGGATTTGGGTTAACTGCAGCACCTTTTGCAGCCTCGATCCATAACATTCTGTCATTCACTCGCTGATTGATGAGTTCCTCGATTTCTTGTTCCGTCATTCGGTTCATTCACGCCATATTCTTCAATAAGAATGAAAAAAATAATTATTCACATGGAATATTATAGATGTAGTGTGTATTTACAGTACATTGTAGCTTATTAATAATATGAACCAGTTATTATTATAAAAACCTTTTCTTCTTATTAGCGTTTTATAATTATATCTAGGGTAGTACCTACCCGTTAAAGTTCATACTTAATAGCTTAGTATGGAAATCAATTACTACCATCCAAATAATACTCCACCATGGAAAATTATTGCATTTCACACTTCAATATTTTACATATGCTTATCTTACATCAAACATTAAGCAAACCACACTAGTAATATTATACAAAACGTTATACGATCCCATTGTTTAAAACAACAGCGCATCATTTAACCCAAAATGTTTGTGTTCAAAGAAATTGCTTAAAGCTTATCCTAGCTGTCTCCCTACGTTTTGGCTGAGGGGCCTAAGAACTGGATGCCGGGATAGAACTAATAGGAATAGCAGGAATATGGGTGGAAGTGTCTGGTGGAGTTGGTGCCACAACATCCTCACTAAACTCGGGATTTGTATTTTCCAATTCAGTAGCCTTTCGTTTCTTTCCTCGTTCGAACTTGTCTTTCGTAATTTCCTGTATTTCTTCCTCCTCAGGATCATTTTCCGGTTCCTCTTCAATTGATTCATTCGGAAATTGTGAGTCTTCTCCAAAGGTGTCATTTTCATCATCGGATAGGTTAATGACTGGAACACCATCTGAGGACTCTGGTTCGGAGTCGCTGAATGTGATAACAAGTTCTAAGCCTGACATCTATCATACAACAACTAGCACGTTAGTACCACATAATATTTACATATTAATTTTTAACCAACAAGGATAAGAAATAGTTTTCGAAATCAAACACGGTCAAAGTCCAGACTCACTAATGCATCCTAACAAACTCGATAAGACACACTAATGCAAATTTTCTGGTTCTCTAAGACCAACGCTCTGATACCACCTGAGACGTCCTGTTCATATCGAATATAAATGTCACGTATTCATTGGTGTCATTGCGAGGTATTGACCTCTATATGTGACATTTTTAAAAAAAAATTTGCATACATTTTTATGATACAAACCATAAACTTTATTATAACCAAAGACTTAAACAACATAATAATGATTATCGTTTAGTGATAATCTTAGTTTTACAAACTTTACATTTGATAATAACAATACGATTTCCAACATATTTCACATTACAAATCTTCCGATATACAGTTTTATTTTTGACACAAATATACATACTCCAAATCTTGCTTAAATTCGGTATAATGCAGCGGAAGCTTTTAATTATCACCTGAGAATAAACATGCTTAAAACGTCAACATAAAGTTGGTGAGATATAGGTTTAATGCTAGCTGCGTTATAAATATAGACCACAAGATTTCATATACACAAACGTTTTAATAAAAATATTCTAAGTGGTTGAGCACTTGATAACCATACTTAACATTTAATCAATGTCGCATATTCCCTTAATTATGAAATTTCACTACACCGTACCAAGTGTAGTTACCAAAATGAAGTACTGTGCAACCGTTGAATACTGGTCGTCCAGTCCGGTTGGGGTTGTCAGGCCCGATAGATCTATCAACAGGATTCGCGTTTATAATACCGCATGTAAAGTAGTTACTAAGTTACAGGGAAGTATGCCAGTGGTACAACTCAACGTAGAATATATATTTTTTTCACTTGTGTCCATAACGTAAATCATAAAATGCATGTATTCTCATCCCGAAATATTTAGAGTTTAAAAGTGGGACTATATACTCACTTTTCTCTTGAAGATATACGACTTGGTCTCCGATAGATATCACGAACCTAACCATATATAATATATCAACATGTTTTCTTTTCAAATAATCGTTACATGTATACTTATAATACTTTTAATATCTAATTGTCCGTAGTTAGCAGTCCGATATTAGTGGTCCACAATTAGTTGTTCAATAAAATAAATAAAGACCCCATCGTATTCGTATTGATCGGAATTAATCTCTACCCATAGTACCATGTTGTCAAATGACGTGTTGCGTACATAAAGTACCGTGTTGTCAAATGACGTGTTGCGTACAATGATGAGGTCTTATGATTAATCTTCTCGTGTTGTTTACGGGTGGTCCTAAAATATGTAGAATTAAATCATGAGTAAATATATATAAAATATCATAGTAATTAGCAAAGATATGATTATTTTAGTTTTACTCCAATTAATTTCGTAGCTAAACTAGCTTCGGATACCCAATTTTGTTTTAGTCGCAGTTTCTTCAATACAACTCCGTTTTTGTTGGTTCAACTTGCCACTTCCTTGGATCGAGCCATTATTAATGAATATGAACTATAAATACCTTAGTTTTCATTCGAAATCACAGGTTATAGGTCAAACTTTGGTGAATCTTATGAAAGTGATCATTTCCGTTGTAAAAACAACACCTAGATGATCATTTTTACAAAAATACTTACACTTTGAGTTACACCATGAGATTTTTATATATTAACATATTCATAAGAAATATCATTTTTCTTGAATATAAACTTCCAATTCAAAGTTTAAGATGGTTTTTAATTATCCAACCCAAAACAGCCCCCGATTGCACTCCAACGATGTAGATTCCGTTTTAAGGTGTTCTTTGTAAAATCAAGTTGTATCTTGTTAAGTTACCATATCATTATGATATATTACAGGTCTTGAAGTGTTTTAAAAGTCAAGTTAGAAGGATCTATTTAGTTTGCGAACAAGTTTGAAATCATTCAAACTATGTTCTTATTGTTATGATTTTTATATTCTTAATAAGATAGTTATAATTGAACAAGATGATGAACAATGGTTATACCTCAAGTATTATGAAGAAAGTTACTGAATAAACAAGATATGAACTTGTTCTTGATGACTTGGAAGATTAAGAAGTAAAATCATGAAAAAAAACAAAGGTTGTAAGTAAGTTTATATCTTGATTTAAGTTAAATAACTTACATGAATTGAATCAAAGTTTAAACAAAGTTTTACCTTGATTATGAAGCTAAAAGATGGTGAAAATGCTTGGAGATGATTAAGTATGATGTTAGAAGTATTTTGAGAGAGAATTTGGAGTGTAAGTATGAGAAAATGGAATGGAAAAATGGGATGAAATCATAAAAACAAATTTACTTGTTATATAGAAAAAAAATCCTTAAGTTTGTTTTTTTTAGCTCATAAGTCTTCCTAATTGATCCCACATGTTGTTGACTAACAATGGCTGCTAAGAGCAGATAATTGAGGTCTAATAATTGGTATTTATCAATAGTAAATACATCTAGAAGCTGCGTATAATACGGGTACATATACCCTAAGTATACGTGTAGAAATCTTGAGGAAATGGAACGAGAATTCAAATATAACTATCTTTTGTGAATATACTTATGTTGGTTTATGTATTTAAGCCCTTTAAAAGTGATTAAATACGTATTTATACTATACTTGTATAAGCATTATAGATTATAGGTATATATGTCAAAGAACGTTACGTATAGATACCGTTTTGAAAACTTAAGTTAGTAGTCTCAAAGTATACTTATAACTCATTGTTATTAGTACACAATGATATGTTAAACCATCCTTAGATTAAATATGTATAAATACATATATGTACATAATCGTATAATTATCGTATGTTATATAGTTCGTGATAAATTGGACGGTAAACGTTGTGTAAAACTCTTTTCAAAAACACAAGACTCAACAATTTAGATTGCTTATCATGTTGGTAATGTTTAATTTATGTAAATATTAATCTTATATGTATAAAACGATCGGAAAAATCCGGGTCGTTACACTGTTACTGTAAAGTGTTTTCTGGATGCAATCGCTAATCGAGTAATAAAGAAAACGGTTATTGTTATTCGATGATCCTGAGCTAAATTTAGGGTTATATTTATAGATGAACCCTAACCCTAGATGTTTCCTTAAACGACTCTAGATCCTCCCATATCAATCCCATAAATATAGGTATTATAGTTAGGAACGAGATTTCAGTTATTTTAGGATAAGATATGCTTCGTTGGCCGTCTTACTTATTTGCTAAGCAAGAGTTTACCGAATGCACGCAATAGACACAATGAGGGACATGTGATATGCACGATGCGCTAGGCATAGAGGTACGCGTATCATTATCGGGTAGCTTCATTTAGTTTACGGTAATCTATGCAAACTCACCAACCGGTAACGGTTCGAGTTAGAATTAATTCATTATTTTTGTTTGCGACAACAGTGGTTCCTCCCTTTTTAGGGATACACTGTACTGGGCTAACCCATTGGCTATCAAATATATGATAAATCATTCATGCGTCTAATAATTTTAAAACTTCCTTTTTTACTACTTCAGCCATATTAGGGTTTAGAAGTCTTTGTATTTGAATTACGGTTTTTGTGTTCTCTTCTAAAAGAATTTTATGAGTACAGAAAGTGGGGTCAATTCCTAGAATATCAGAGGTTTTTCAAGCGAAGCCTTTCTATGTTTTTTCAAGACTTCTAAGAGTTGTTCTTTTTTATCTTTGGATAATTCGGAGGAAATGATTACGGGAAGTTCAGAATTATCTTTTAGAAAAACATATTCTAGATGTGGTAACTCTTTTAATTCTAATTTTGGTGGTGCTTCGAGAGAGTGTTTTATTCTTAATTCATCAGTTATAGGTTCATGTTCTTCTTCTATTAATTCATTTATTTCGTCTTTCATTAACTCTTCAAATTCATCATCAAGGTTCTCTTCTTTTATTTCACATACAAACTCATCTATATCCATTAATAAGAATTCATCAAATTCTTCTTCAATACATGCTTCTACATATTTTATCGTTGGAAAAGTGAGATCTAGTTCAAGTTGATTATTTAAAGTGATTCTATCAACACCTATCCCCAAACTATATGTTTCAGTTTGCATTTGAAATTCAAAAGCAGCAGTTCTTAGAAATGGTTGATCTAATATTATTGGTATATTATCATTTTCTTTCATTTCTAGGACAATAAAATCAGCAGGAAAAGTGTATTTGTTAATTTTTACGGGTATATTTTCAGCTATTTCCATAGGATAATTAAAAGAACTGTCGGCCAAATAAATAGACATTCGAGTGGGAGTTAATTCCCCTGGACCTAATCTTTTATATAATGAATATGGCATTAAATTTATACTAGCGCTCGTATCTGCCAATGCCTGATATATTCTAGAGTTATTAAATGAGCATGGGATAGTGATACTTCCTGAGTCCCCTAATTTCTTGGGCATGTCATATTTTTGAAAGATATCTTTACACTCTTTTATTATGAACCTAGAAGATTTTTCGGCGTCTTTACCTTTATTAGATAATAAAGTTTTTAAGCATTTTCCATAATGTGGATTTTCTTTTAGTAAGTCTATTAAAGGTATGTTAACGTTTATCTCATTGAACATATTAGTAAAGCTTTCTAGACTTTTTAGTTGTTTCTCTTTCCTAAGTTGTTGAGGGTATGGAACAGGTTCTAAGGGTTTATCATCTTAGGTGGTGTAGCTTTTTGAACAAGAGTGTCATCATTACTTTCTTTATCACTAGTTTCCTTAAGCAGTGCAGGATTTTCCTCTTTGCTAGGCATAATTGGATCTTGAGTTATTTTACCACTCCTAGTAGTTATAGCTTGAATTTCTTGACTCCTCCTAGAATTTTCTAATGTATTAGATGGTAATGTTCTAGTTTCTCTAATAGCTAATTGTTTAGATAAGGTTCCTAAATCTTTTTCTAGGTTAAGTATTAAATTTTGATGATTATGATATAGCTCGGAGATTTTATATAAGATAACATTATTTAGTTCAGTTTGATTATAAATATATCCTTGTATCATATCCGTTAATCCTTTACTTATGGTTTCTTCTTGTGAGATGTGAGAGACATTTCCTAAAATGGATTTTTCTTTTAATTCTTTTAGCTCTTTTTTTAGGATTTCTATTTTATCTTGTAAAGTAGTTATGTCATTCTTAACTTCAATTCTGTTTTCTTGTTGATTATTATTTACTTGATACCAATCATGTGACTAACTGGCTAAATCGAAAATTAATTGCTGTAACTCTTCAGGAGTTTTAGAAAGAACTGCACCACCAACGGCGGTGTCGATTTATTTTCTTGTGGAAATTGTAATGTTTTTATAGAATTGCATTAATCTTTGAACATCATTTAGTCCGTGTTAAGGGCATGACTTTATTAATTTTTCATATCTAGTCCAAGTATCATATAAAGTTTCTTGAGGTTCTTGCTTAAATTGAGTTATCTCATTTTGTAATCTTATCATTTTAGAAGGTGGAAAGAATCGTTTTAAGAATTTTTCAACCATTTGATCCCATGTAGAGATTTTTCTTTTAGCAAGCTGATTAAATCAGTCCTTGGCTTCTCCCTTGAGTGTCCAAGGAAAAAGAATATGATATATGTGTTCATCTTCTATCTTATTATATTTAAATAGTGTGCAAATACTAGCGAAGTTTCGAAGATGTTGGTAAGCATCTTCCTCCATAGTTCCGTTAAAGTGACATTCTTCTTTAATTAAGTCTAATATTTGTTTTACGATAGTGAAATTAGTCTTAAAAATTGGTGGAACTATAGCAGTTCCATGGATTTGTCTTGAGGCTTTTAAGTGATCTTCCATAGAAAGTTTTAGATTATTCATTGTATAATTTTAAGTGATTTTAAGTGTTTTAAGTTATTCACCAATAAATGGCCGTTAACGTCTAGGTTCTAGCAGGACCCTTTAAATCGAAATCCCAGTAACCTTTCCCTAAAGGAGGACAGTCACCACTCGTATTTAGTGTTTTAGTTTAGTTTATACTCTTATGATTCCACTGCGATCCTCGGCAGCGGTGCCAAAAAGTTGATGTGTCAAAAGTGTGTGTGCGTGTCTTTTTAATCTAACTTTTAAATTTATAATATCTTAATTTACGGTTTACTTTTAACACCCTAACGAGCAACAAAACCCGATCAGATGTAGTTTAGTATTTAGTAAGTTAAAGTCCGTCCCAAGAGAACGAGTGGATTTAGAATATAAAACTTTGATTTTAAGATTTGGTTTTTTCAAGTAATAATAAAATAAAGAACAGATAATTTTCAAGTAAATAAACTGGAGAAGTAAAAAATATTAAATAAAACACATGCTTGAACCTTTCACACCTTGCTCACAATTGCCTTTTTAATTTAAACACAACTCATATGTATTAATGAACTAAGAATATCTAATCCAAGACTAGTTGATCAGGTTAATCCTAGAATAGATGTCTAGATTGAATGCTTGCTTAAGACCTGATAATAGATTTAGTATGATTAACTAAACCCTAATTATAGTTACTAGCTATAATCCTCACTATTATAATAATCCGATTTTATTTTATTTAAGTTTACTAAGTTTTAAGCCTAGTGATGTTCTAGTTAAAACTTAATAGTGATTGACTAATGTAAATCAGACTAATCAAACAGTGGTATTTTAATCAGACATAAGACATAACGGAAAACCCAGGGATTCTGCCAAATTTAACTGTTTCTGTAATTATATGGTAAAGCCGGCGGCTTGGTCAGCGAAGTCGGCGGCTTCGTTGGCTCAGTTGGATATTTTTGCCGAATATTGTTTTATTTTAGATGAGTATAAATCGTAACCAATTAGCATAAAAAATATAATGAAGCCGGCGGCTTTCTGTTTTCTTTTATACAGTACGAATAATTAAGCAGTGTTCACAAGGTGTTACATGATTCAAGCATATGTAAGGCTATTACCCCATAACTAAAGTAAAAACAAATAAAAGACAAGAATTAACGAAAGAAATCATACCAACATAAAAGGAATTGAAAAACAAATGCTTGATTGATTAACTTGAAAGTTTGAAATAAGCAAAACTCTAACTAAATTGTGTTTTGACCCTGAATGTAGAGTAAAATATTCTGGACTGAATAAAACTGAACCTAAGGCCTCTATTTATAACTTATGAAACCGCCAACCCAAACCGGTGGCTTGGATGGGAAGCTTGCGTCTTCCCTTGACTTGGATTGGGGCCTTCGTAAAACTTGATCTTGAAGCATACGTCCTATCTTTCTATATAACTTAAGCCGGTGGCTTCAGTGTAAAGCCGGCGGCTTGAATTCTTTCGAATCAAGGTGAAAATCTCTTCCAAATTTAACTTGAACTTGGTCGACAAGTAGGTTAAACCGCGTGATTTAGGCCGGCAGCTTCAGTGTGAAGATGGCGGCTTGGCTGTATTTTGCTTGGTTGCCAAGTTCTTCAATTCCTGCGATCAAATCTGAAACATTTTGGAATTCTGCATGGAAGCCGGCGGCTTAAGTACCTTCAGGACGGCGGCTTTATTTAATTTTCTGTATTTTTGACTGTTTTTGTTCCTTTTTGATGCATAACCTCAACAGAATATTAAAAATACATATTTTCCCATTTTTACCCATTTTAGCGTGTTTTAGAATAAAAATGACTTTAAAATGTCAAGATAACTCCTCAAAATGTAATCAAAATACTGTATAATTAAGGAGTTATCACACTCTAAGGTAAGTTTACAACCCCTTTATACTGTTTTATTTGGTGGTGAGAAATCATGCATGTTTTTACTATTTTACGCATAGACACAAGTATAATACTTTTCTTACAGATGAGTTGTAACCATAAATCCCTAGCTTGATATCGTTAATTACTAGCTTTGGTAAGGGCAAACTGTTGTGAATAGATCTATTAAGACTGGCAATCTCCACTCGGGTTTAGTCTAACCATTGACTGCCGTTCATAAACAGGTGCATGATCGTTTGACACCTAACACTTGGGTTACGAGTGTCCTGTATACGGGTGCGTGGTAACGTTCCACATACAAGTTAAGCTTTGATATTATGTGCTCATTATCAGGAATGCTTTTACAAACATTTTGAACTATGAAAATCTTGTTATGTCTTATACTACTGTTATCCAAACCCATGAATTCACCAACTATATGTTGAAATATTTTAGCATGTATTTCTTAGGTACTTATACATTGCTTCTGCTAAGCTATAGTGGTCAAGCTTAGAGAGAGTCGCATGCTTGGTCTACACTGTTTATTAAACTTTGCATTCATACTTTTATACATTATTTGTGATGTATTACTTTTGGAACTGTTGATCAATATTTTGAGTTGAAAACTTTTTTTTAATAAATAAATGCACATTTTTGTTAAAATGTCTCATATAGAGGGTATAACCATGCGATGGGACCATTTGTTATTGACCCCACCAATAGCGAATTCGGTGGGTCATTACAAACGCGCATAAAGGATACCAACAGATACAAATGGCAATTGTGGACGAAGACAAGACAGCTTTCCACACAAGTTAAGGTATATATTGCTACACTAAAATGCCTTTTGGAATTAAAAACGCAGGTGCCACGTACCAATCGGTAATAGACGAAGCTTTTAAAAGCCAAATAGGAAGAAATCTGGAAGCATATGTGGAACTTGGTCATCAAGAGTAATACAGAGTAGGAGCTATTAAGCGACATCCTCGAAACATTCGCATCCATGCGAAAATTTAACATGAAATTGAATCCATCTAAATGCAGTTTTGGGGAAGAGGAAGGAAAGTTTTTGGGTCATATCATAACATAACAACAACACAACAATAACAACAACAAAACCCAATCCCGCATATGCGAGGTATGGGGGAGTTGACATGTAGACAATCCTTCCCCTATACTAGAATAAAGACAGTTAATTTCTCTACCTAAAGTGAAACACTCCCAAAAGTAGAGAAGGTCATCCCTTTCAATGTTCTATGGATAGAGAGATTGCTTCCAAAAGGACCTCCGGCCACGAAAAATTTTGAAAAATAAAATATTAAAAATATAAAATGAGATGCCATGAAAATGGTAAAATCAAATTTTCATGGGCTTTAAATCCTACCTAGAATTAAATTTAGGCTCTAAGCGACAGTCAAGTCGCCAATAAATCGACACTTGTTGTTGGCTTGATCAATAGAGCCAATGGGTCATATCATAACGAGCGTGCAATTCACGGAAACCTAAAGAAAATAGAAGCAATTGAAAACATGCTTTCGCCAAAGCATAAGAAGGTAGTGCAAAGCCTAACAGGGAAGCTCGTTGCGCTCACAAGATTTTTATCAAAATCTGCAGAGCTCTCACTACCATTTTTTGGTATATTAAAGTATTGCTTGACGAAGACAGATTTCAAGTGGACGGAGGAATCAGAAAATGCCTTTCAGGAGATGAAAAAGCTGTTGAAAGAACTACCAACAATGACCGTACCTATCGTAGGAGAAACTCTAATATTATACTTAGATGGATCAAAGGAAGCCATAAGCTCGGTTCTAATCACAAATTGATGACAGGTACGCCCGTTAAACTTATAACCTAGTAACTTATTCAATGGGGCTAGAAAAACATTATTATATTTATATTATATGTTGTACGAGATAGGTACAAATGCATGTGTATTTTGTTAGCAAAGCATTAACATGCAGTGAGTTGAATTTTCTTGCAGTTAAAAAGCTCTTATAAGCTTTAGTGCATACGGCGAGACGCTTACGAAGGTATTTTCAAACACATCCAATTATGGTCCTGATCGACCAACCAATAGTATGGAAAACACGAAAGTCAAAAATCCCTATAAAATGAGCAAAAATATTGCGGCATAACAACCTCACTTTTGATGTCATTATATGAGTAGGTGTTATACAAACCAGAAAACTCTGGACGTCTGGCCAAATGGGCTATTGAATTGGGCGAGCATGAAATAAGTTTCTCCCCAAGGAATGTGGTCAAAGGACAGGTCTTCGCTATTTACCTGGCTAAAATAGCTGGTGAAATAGAAGTTTCTCATGAAACAAATGAAGTTGCGCCCCTCCAGAGCAACTTTTTTTTTGTAAGCGAGGAAACCCTCTTATGAACGAGCACATTGGCACCCCTATAGAAGGTAAAACCTCGGGTAATCAAGCCCCCCAAGCGCGAGACCTGGTGTGAATTGCGCCCCTCTAGAGCAACTTTGGGAAATTCACACCGATGGGGCATGTGTCCCAGAAGATGCTGGTGCCGGACTAATTCTTGTAAGTCCAAAAGGTGAAGATTACACATTGCTATACGCTTAAGTTTATCTATTATAAACAACAAGGCAGAATATGAGGCATTACTATCTCATAGGAGAATATGGAAACACAAGGAAGTACGCGAATTTTCAGTCTATGATGATTCACAATTACCGGCAAATCAGTTCAATGGAGTATTTGAAGAACACGATGATGCAATGTGAAAATACTTGAAACTGATGCAAGACCTTGCAGTTGACTTCGACATCTTCCAAATAATACATGTGTCTAGCACACTAAACAAAAAAGTTTATGCACTAAGCAAATTGGTTGCATTAACATTCAGCCGTTTCAAGAAAGAAATATAGGTTGAGAAAGTTAACGTAAAATCAATTGACGTCGACAATAAGTCAGTAATGGTAGAAGAAGATGGGCGGAACTGGATGACACATTGTTATTCGACTTCTTAAACAATGGTGTGCTCCCATAGGATGTAGTGGAAGCATGAAAAATAAAAATGAATGCTCCAATGCACTTGTTAGAAAAGGGGGTGCTATATAGGAAATCTTTTGTAGGACCGCATATACGATGTTTGAGTCCGAATCAATCTGAGGTGGTTATAAAAGAAGTTCACGAAGGTATGTACGCCTTACATTCTAGATATAAAACAGTCGCATCTAAAATAATTCGGCTAGGGTATTATTGGTCATCAATGTACAGGAATTCGGCAAAAGTGATACGCAAGTGTCATTCATGGTAGTTGCATGCACCACTAAGCAAAGTTCTGCAGCATCCAATTATCTCAGTTTCCTCACTGTGGCCATTTTGCAAATAGGCAAATGATATTGTTGGACCGTTCCCATTGGGTCCAGGTAATTTTAAATTCTTAATGCACTTTATTACAATTTATAATAATAACCCAAGATTGCTCAAAAAATATATATGTTATGAATTGTCTACCAGAAGGTGTAAAATTTCTGGTCGTAGCCATTGAGTACTTTACAAAATGGGTGGAGGCAAACCCACTCAAGACAATTACTGGGAAGCAGATCCGCAATTTTGTCTGGGAGAATATTGTTTGTCAATTTGGTATTTCTGTAACACCCCGAATTCTAAAACCCAGTAGGGTCGTGGCGCGACCTATAGCTGTCACGGCACGACAGTGTACTGATTTAGTTATTTTGTTATTTCTTTTAAATAAAGAGGGCAACATGGTCATTTTACTTGGGTGTCGAGTTTAAGTCATCAAAACTAGTCAGCCTTCAATCCTTATCCTCATTTCATCATCTTCACCCATTTTCACTTCGAGAGAGAGGAGAGAAGGGTTTAGAGTGAGAAAGCTTGGAAACTTGAGGAAGGAAGTTGATTCTCAATAAAGTCCGAGTATTAAACTTGTTCATCTCGTTCCTAGCTACAATTTGGTAGTGGTGGTAAGTCCTAACTCCGAATTTCTTACAATTTAATGATAGGGTTTGAGCTTGCATGTTCTTGATATAATCCATCTAGCTCATCAATGGGTGATTGAAGCTAGTTGATGGTGTTGTTGACCTTTGTGGTGGGTTTTGGGTTGTTAAACGTTTTGGCCTTGTGAGGGCTTGTAAATTTGAGTATAATCACTATGATTAGTGATTATGTTGGTGTTGGAACTCAGGTGGGGGTGGTTGGAAGCCTAATTTTGGAATGGGTCAAATTAGGGTTTGTAAGTTGATTTGGGAAACACAAGTACTTTGTGCTTGGATTTGGTTAAGAATGGTGTTTTAGATATATTTTCACTAGCTAGCTTTAGTAATTATTGGTGAGTTTAGGCACGGGTTGTGCTTGGAAGTGCAATTGGGTCATAATTGCACTAAGTGTCAATTTGGGATGGTGGTAATCCACCCTAATTGTGTTATTTGCTTGTGTGATAAATGGAATAGGTACATTCCATTGACGGATTGCGGATTTGATAGTTGCATTCATCAAGGCGTTAAGGTGAGTTTAAATATATTATATGCATATGTATGCGTAGGGTGGGTGTGGGTGTGGTAGAATGAGCCTCGTGTGTTCTGGTTCACTTTACATATGTGGGAGAGTGTGGACCCCATGTGTTTTGGGTTCACTTTGATCGTGTGTGTGTTTTGGGTGACCACCCTTGGCGTAGTCGTTGGTGTGAGCATTCGGATTCACAATGGCGTGTGAGCGTTCGGCCAACCCCGTTGTTGTTGTGTTAGTTAGGGTGTAAATTGAAATGCCTCGTTCATATCGATTATAAATGTTACATAATAATTGATTTCATTGTGAGGTATTTGACCTCTATATGATACGTTTTACAAACATTGCATTCGATTTCAAAAGACTAACTTTCATTACATTGATAGTTGACAAATATGCTTACCATTTCACAAAAATAACCAAACTATAAATGACTTAATAATAATCTTGTTGAACTCAATGACTCGAATGCAACGTCTTTCGAAATATGCCATGAATGAATCCAAGTAATATCTTTAAAATGAGCAAATGCACAACAGAAGATTTCTATAATACCTGAGAATAAACATGCTTAAAAGTGTCAACCAAAAGGTTGGTAAGTTCATTAGTTTATTATCAATAATCAATTCATAATTTTTAATAGACCACAAGATTTGCATTTAATCAATACACATAACCTGTGTATAAAAATCATTCATATGAATTGATCACCTGATAAACCATATTAACAAAATGCATCAAAATATCCCCAAGGATAAACATAACCACTCGTTTGTAGAGAATAGATCGACAGAACCACTAGTCTTTAAAGAACAGAACCACTCGTCTGTTAGAGAATTTATCTATCTTTAGGATTCGCGTCAATTAGTGGCAATTATAATAAACACTAATTCTTATGTTACCAATCTAATAGAGGTGATATCCGGTATAATAATCCAACCATAGAATGCAGTTTTGAGTACTTGTGTCTATTTCGTCAAACATTTATAAAAGCAGTGCATGTATTCTCAGACCCAAAAATATATATATTGCAAAAGCATTTAAAAATGGAGCAAATGAAACTCACAATACTGTATTTCGTAATGATTTACGCATATGACGGCACTGAACAAGTGCAAGGTTGGCCTCGGATTCACGAACCTATATTAAGTATATATATTTATATGTTGGTCAATATCTGTCTAACAATTTAGGTCAAGTCGTAGTGTATCACAATCCTAATGCTCGAGATTATTATACAAAAGTCAACAAAAGACATCTAATCCAAAAATGGGTTTCTTAAATATAGTCGTTTTATATACTTAAATATATTTATCATATTTTATTAGAGTAAATAATACAAGTCATTTAATAATAAGAATTTATATTAAAATTTATATAAAAATTTATATATGATAAAATATGCTTTTATATATCTCGAGTAATAAAATTTATACAGTTCATTAAATATCATACAAAAATATAGTGGTATGTAGTATTAATGTAATTATATTACGTGTGGTAAAAATATCTTTGTATCACATATTTATTTGATAAAATAATATTGATAATAATAATAATAATAATAAGTAAAAGTTGTATTATTTTGTAATAATAATAATAATTATTATTCTACTAATAATAATAACAATATTTATATTTACAAATGATGATATCGATTATGATAAAATGATAATTCTAATTATGATAATTTTAATAATAACGATACTTTTTATTATTAACTGCAATAGTAATAATAATATTTTATAAAAAATAATAATTCTATTCAAAAATGATAATTTTTAATACTAACACTAAAATGTTAATAATAATGATATTTTATAATAACAATGATATTTCTATTAAAAATTATAATTTTAATAAAAATGATAGTTTTAATGTTAATGATACTTTTAATAACAATAATAATGAAAAAATAATAATAAAAACAATATTTTTATCTAAATTAATATCTTACAATATTTTAGCTTCATCATGATACTTATACTCATTATTTCCTAATTGATTTATTTAATAGCTTGTAGTCCTCTTTTATATCGTATTCATAATAATGATAATAATGGTAATCATAATAATTAAGTGATACTAATATTAGTTTTAACGATAATGATAATAATAATAAATATTTTAATAATATTTAATTATAATACTAATAATAATAATAATAATAATAATAATAATAATAATAATAATAATAATAATAATAATAATAATAATAATAATAATAATAATAATGATAATATTAATAATAACAATTTTTAATGATAATACTTATATTAATAACGATAATAATAATAATAACAATAATAATTATTATATATTAGTAATAACGGAGATAATAACGACGATAGTAATAATAATAATAATAATAATAATAATAATAATAATAATAATAATAATAATAATAATACTAAAATTATTAATAATTCAGTTGGCTATATCTTTTAATCCGCTTATCGAAACCGTACGCTCTCTAAATGAAAAGTTATTAATTTTTCGTCAGCTTTCCAACGACATGCATATCATATACCTTATCTCAGTAACATATGTATTAAATTCATGATTTATCATAAACTATTTAAAGATGAAATTAAGCATAAAAGCATGCATAAATATATATACTCGGGCATTAGTCAGGGATACACTATTAATATATAAAAGACAAGATATGAATGCTCACGTATCAATATTGTGATTCAATATTGCAGGAAAGTACGTAGACACAACGGAAATGATAAACACTAGATTGACCTCACGAGCATACCCCCGAACATTACCCATAACCTCCATAGCTATAACCCATAATTTCCTTAGCTTTATCCTGCTTGAAAAACCAATTTGAAATCATTTGACAGCACTCCGTCATAATATTTTATGGATAATACTAATAATAATACTGCTCACTATAAGATTAATAATAATATTAATCTTAATAATAATAATAATAATAATAATAATAATAATAATAATAATAATAATAATAATAATAATAATAATAATAATAATAATAATAATAATAATATGTATAATAATAATAATAATAATAATAATAATAATAATAATAATAATAATAATAATAATAATAATAATAATAATAATAATAATAATAATAATAATAATAATAATAATAATAATAATAATATGTAATATAGATATTGAGATCGAGAGATAGATGTAGTGAATTGTAACTAGACTGAGTTCGAGCTTTATAGCCTGAAACTGGACCCCACCAGCTCCGCGATCGTGGTACTTTTCAAGCCTACACCTCCGCAATCACGGAGGTTCCTGTCCCAGTTCATCCATGATCAAAAACGTGGGCTGCCGACAGTTTTTATATTATTATATATAATTTATTTAATTTATATAATTAATTATATATTATATTATATTTACGTGCATAGTTATCTTGTAATTTTTGTTCCGATGACTCGTACGTTGTCACTCGAATTATGTCTCAGTTCTAGTTTTTCGAACGACGTTTCGTACGCTTAGAAAACTAGCACTTTACGTTTCGCGACGTGTACCTTTATTAATAATTAGACTTAAATCAATGAAAAACTAACCCACAAAGTGTAACTTATTCGTTTGAGGGTTTTGGTCATTTGCTACTTTAAATTATCGTCTAGTTATACATATATATATATATATATATATATATATATATATATATATATAATAGTATTATTTAAATAAAAGATTTTATAACTAAATTAATATTAAATCTTATTACATTTGTAAAATATATATATATATATGTATACTTCCATTTCGAAATATAAATTTGTAACATTTATATATAATTTGTCAAAACTAAATATATTTCAAAGTTCTTTATATAGTTTAAAATAGGTTTGAAATTATTGTTTACTAATACTTTTTTCTTTTTGAAACAATAAAATATATTTGCAAAATTTATAATACAATGCTTTAATTGAGTTCTTCAAATTTTATATTCATAAACATATTATCTTATAAAGCGTTTTAATAATAAAGTTATTTTTAAACTGAAAACGTTTTAGTACTAAAAAGAATATGAAAATTTTGTTCTCCCAACTAAATATATTTAAGAATCATTTTGTTAAAAAGTTAAAATAATGGAAATCGTTATATCATAAAACTTTTTAGAAAAATAAAAATATATATACACTTAATCGGTTTCAAGTTTCAAAATTTCCGTAGGTTGGTGAAACATAGGATAAAGTCCAATGGTTAAATAAACGTATGAAATAATTTTTGTGTAAACCGTTGATATCCATTTTCTAAGTTATCTATATTCCCAAAATTTCACTTTTACCCTAGATAATATGAAAGTTAACTAGTTAACACCTATATAGGAAATCGAACAGGAAACTCCACTAACCCTTGTCTAGTTCTCGTTAATTGACACTTTTGTTCTTACTTGTAAATCACTTTACCAATTATTCCGAATACCATTAAAAAGGAAAGGTTTCCTAAATAAAAGTGGACCTCTCAACAGAGACCCGTAATCATATCAAAATGTATCTGATAATTCAATCATTTGATATTATCTTCTAATTCCATCGATAAACATATTGAAAATAGGTTCATACATTTAATACTTTGTTAACATTTTCAAGTTATAATATATATATATATATATATATATATATATATATATATATATATATATATATATATATATATATATATATAATATCATATCCATTTATATAATAGTTCGTGAATCGTCGGAGTTTGGTCGAGGTTAAATGAATGTATGAACATAGTTTAAAATTCTTGAGATTCAACTTAACAAACTTTGCTTATCGTGTCGGAATAATATAAAAATAAAGTTTAAATTTGGTCGGAAATTTTCAGGTTGTCATAGTACCTACCCGTTAAAGAAATTTCGCCCCGAAATTTGATCGAGGTTGTCATAGCTAACAATAAGAATGTTATTATGACAAATATGAGTTGATACATAGGGTTTTATCATGATTGAGAAATATGTTTAAAATAATTCGATTACTCGAATCGTATGAGTGAAGCTATCATAAAAGAGTGAAATGAGAAAATACAGATTCGTCTTATCTTTTGACGTCATCACGGTTGATCTCCTGATTAAAGGAAATCTTTGTAATCTATATAAGATTTGATTCTTCGGCGATTAAGGAAATTATGATCCTCTTCGATTTAATGCGATAATCTGTCTCGATTTCTCTGTCGGATATTTCACTATAAATCCACTCCCTTCGTTTTCTTATTTCCACAGCTCTCACCTTCTATTTTTTCTCCCTCGGTTCATACTTCTAAAGCATTCATCAATATGCTCCATCCAGTTCTGATTCTTGATATACTCCTAACTTTCATATCTGTCATTCTTCTTTTTCATCTGTCACCGGAAGAATCTATTCACTTCTACTATACTCTTAGTTTTATAATGTTTTTAGTTCTCCCGCGTCTTTATATTGCTATACGCATCGATCTACACGGTTTGTAATTTCTGGGTTGTTATTGGGGTATATATTTTCCCTTGTATTTCAGAGTCCCTGCTTTTGTTTCTTCTTCCTGACTTCCAGTCAAGCGAATAATGGTCCAGAATTCATAGGTATGGAATTTTGAATGATCATAATATACAAAGTAGAAAGAAAAGTTAATAGCACGATTTGATTTGTCAAATTACCAGAATATCCTAAAAAGACCGAATCATCAAGAAAATATTTTCTTAATAGCTTAGAGGTTAAATAGAATGAAAGAGTTATGTAACATGGTTCATGATGAGGGTATGATCTGTGAACCTTTATCACGTTCCATTAGAAACTCAGCATGACTTATTGTAATATAATCACGTTGATCAAGTGTCATTATATTATACTAACTCATGCTTCAGTTCCCACCACTACTTCAAAAAACATTCATATTTTAAATTCAAATTTTTCAGAGTTTAGAAACTAAAACAGTTTCTTTTATGATATAACACAGATAGGGCGAAGAAATGAATAATTTTCGATAAGAATAGTTATGAAATTATCTTCAGAAATATCGAGAATATTTATAATAAAAGATACAATGATATCTTAGAATTTCTAATATCAATGGATGAAGAAGAAGATTTGTTCGTAAAGGTTTAGAGTCAGGAGCAAGGTATTTTAAAAAGACTTCAGTAGACACCGAATCATTTGGATTCTTTGAAGGCAGGTTTAGTGTTTGTGATTTATCCATAGCATTTTTCATAGTTTGCTCAATCCGTTTTTCAGTTCCAAACCTTCTCTTTTTCTGAGCTTTACCAACACATTATTCATTATCATCAAACTTCCGTCTGTTAAAATCGTTGATAGTTTTTGCTGCTTCTTCAGCATTTTTCAAAAATTCGGAGAACTAGTTTGCAGTTTTAGGGTGTTTTTCAGAAACTTTACATTCGAAGTATATAAGTCTAGGAGATAGACGTTATATGTATATATATAACTGTTGGCGTAGAATTTCTGTGAAATTCGAGAATAATGATTCAAGCTTTTTGGTATGGCAATTATCGTTACAAGATGCAGATGAGTACATGATAGGGTTTCAATGAATGAATATAGTGGTTTTTCGGAGAGATTTAAGTCAAAGAGTAATGAAGTTGTTGGTAATTTTACTGCTACTGTGGTGGGTTATAAAAGGTTCCCCGATAACAATGACGAAAAGGATAATCGTATATATCAGGGTTATAATAAGACTACTTCGGATGGAAAGTCAAAGTTGTCCTGTTGGAGCTGTGACAAAATTCGCTACTTTGAAAAGGGATTGTAAAGTTATTTTGGGTAAAAATAATGCTAAAGAATCTAGCATAGATACATATGAAACTTAGGTTCCGAGAGTTTTCCAGGTGCATAATTACATGCATATATTCTTCGTATGTATCGTGTAATTGGTTTATTCTCTCGATTGTTCCTTAGTTGAGGTGTTTTCAAGAATTTTGAAGTGTTTGAACACAGGTTGTCATCGTCAATATCTAAATGATGAAATCGCCGTGATTCTCGAATATCTTTCTGGGTCTTATGGATAAATGTGATGTTCTAGCACAGTTTTGAATCCCAAGTATGGCTTTGAAAGATGTAAGAATCTAAGAGTGATGTTTTCTGTTAAATCATGACTTGGATTCTGATTTGTCAAAATCAGAATATGTAATCAAATTTAGATGCGAATGGTTGTTTTGTTTTCTATGAAAGAATGTATATCGCTGTGAAAGTAGTGTAGTTGATGATTTGCTGAATCAGAATCGAAGAATGTAACATATTAATTGTGAATTTATCTCTTGGGTATTACCTACCCGTTAAAAGTTTCACAAGTAATATTTTGTACAAATGAATTTTATTACAGTCTTTATGAAAATATATGTATGTATATTTTCTTCAGATGTAATATAGATTTAATGAGTTAATATTAAATTAAACTCATTTGGTTGGAACTAGAATTAAATAATTCCTAAAACTTTAGAAATTACGTAACATTTGCTGAGTATTTCTTCCACTTGCATGAAATTATGAATTAATATTTCATTATTCATCTATTGATATTTCTTCGGTGAATAATGTTGGTGTTCGTGGAATTTTTGTGAACTTCGCAAGACACGAATGATGATTTCTAGAAAGTTTCGAATACATCGAAAATGAAAGTGTAACATCGAACGTGTATTTGAGTAATATACTAGTTTTATTATGAAATGGAATCTATTGAGTTGAAGCCGAGATTAACGATTGTTAAGTTGTTAACGAAGGATGTTCTTCATAGCATATTAATAATATGAATTAACCAAGTAGCATCTACCCTTTAAATTCATATGTAATAGCTTAATACGAAAAAATATATTGTGGTTTAAATTTATATGTATATTTTATATATATATATATATATATATATATATATATATATATATATATATATATATATATATATATAAATTCTTCAGAGAGAATGAGTTAATACTTCATAACTCGTTGATACGATATACTCGTTGTTGATTTGTGATGGTGTCAGTGATTATGGAACTGACGGAGCTTGTGATGTTGTAGATGCTGCTGGTGCTGGTGATGCTGTCGGTACTGATGGTGCTGGTTGTATAACAAATCTATTTTGTAACGTACGCACCATTCCTGTCAAGGTTTCTATTCTCCCTTTTATCATTTCTATCCATCCACTCATCTTGATTTATGTTAGTACGGTTTTCCGTATAGCGGCTGTAAGGTACTAGTACAGAAAAATAGCTGCTCGGTGTGTGGCTTATACTGTTGATTGTTGTTTGCCCTTGAGAAATAATCTCTGCAGACCCGGAACACAGATGTAAGATCTGTGGGGTGGCCTCAATCAATCTGTGGATCAATCTATAATGATCCGTCTAGCGCACTGCTGCTAAGTGGCTAATGTTATTTTTAGAGTGAGAAAGAACTGTGTGAGAGAGAAAGTGTACTTCTCTTTGACTGAAGTTCAGATCAGAATGATGTCAAATGTGGTAACCCAGGGGGTCTATTTATAGGCGTAGAATGTCCAAAATTCATGGGATACACGTGTCAACCACTGAATGGTTCTGTTACGTGAAGTATCCGGAATGTCGGTGGCGTGTGCTGACGTGGCTGCGTGCCGTTCACGTGCTGAGTTAAAAGGGCTTATGCATAGAAGCTGCCTGCAGGGCTTACGCTTGACGCTGGGCGGCCTAATGTACGCTGGGCGGCAAACTCTAAAAACTGCCAAATTTCATTATGTCTTGTGCTCTTTAATCGAGTTTTTTGTATGAAACTGATGTTTTTATGCGTGTATTGATGTGTGCGAGGTGGTGTATAAAATTGTTATATTTTTACAAGAAAATACTATTAAATACGATACAATTTTACACAAGATATTTATTTATTTATAGAATAGATATACCTAAACCTTGCTACAACACTTTATAGGCAGTGTACCTAATCGTACAGTAGTGTAGTTTTTAGTAAGTCCGGTTCGTCCACAGGGAACTCGTCAATTTTAACACTATATAAAAAATACAAATATATATATATATAAGTAGTATTATTATAATAAAAGGGGGTTTTACCATTTAATGACCGTTTTGTAGATTTTTAAAACTTTAGTCGCAGTTAAAACCTAATGTAAAATATTAAAAATAAAAATAACTTAATTTAAAGCCTAAAGTAAATAACGATTATGAAATTGCGATAAATAAAAATGCGATCAATAAAAAGTACGATAATTAAAAGTGCAATTAAATACAAAATAAAGGAAATTAAATATGAAATAAAGGAATTATGCTTATTTAAACTTCCGTAATCATGATGTTTGACTTGTTGATTTTAGTTTATTACCATGGGTTAATTGTCCTTTGTCTTGGATTATTCAATATGTCCATCTAGTTTTTGTCCATAACAGTCCATCAGTCATAAATATAAAGTGCGAGTGTCCTCGTCAAATTATCCTTATATCCGAAGTCAAATATTCCAACTAATTGGGGACTTAAACTATAATTACCCCAATTTTCCTTGTATATAATTCACCCCTGTTTTAATAAGTCCATAGACTATTAATCCATTCCCGTGTCCGGTTAAATGAACGATTATTAATACTTATAAATATCCCGCCCATCGTGTCCTATCAAGTGTATATGGTTATTTATAGATACGTTCAATTGTAAATCTTTATATTAAATTAACAAACTATCATTTAATTAAACAAATATAAAGACCATTAATAGTCCATAGTCTAATTTCCACAAGTGTCGTTCTTTTGTCCAAACCCCAATTATGGTATAAATCCCAATTACCCAATTTTAATATTTAAGCCTAACATCATGATTACTTCGATTTAAATAAGCATAATAATAACTTAGCTACGAGACATTAATTTAAAAAGGTTGAACATAACTTACAATGATTAATAATAGCGTAACGTTACACGGACAGAATTTCGACTTACACCCTTACAACATTCGCTAACATAACCTTATTATTAGAATTTAAAATTAAAATTAAAATTAAAATTATAATATATATATATATATATATATATATATATATATATATATATATATATATATATATATATTATACGAGTGAGATAGAGAGATCGATAAAGGTATGTAAAAATTCGTCCAAAACTCGCGAACTTTATAGGACCTGACCTGTCACTGTTCACCATGCGATCGCATGGAGTTATAGCCTCCAGGCCATGCGATCACATGGCCCCTTTTTCCAGCTCACAAGAGTTTGTTTGCATTCTGCCGACGGTTTATATAAATATATATAATATATAAATAATTTTAAGAATTATTTAAATATTATATTATATTTATGTGCATAGTTGACTCGTAATTTTTAGTCCATTGCGTCGAGCATTGAGAGTTAACTCTGGTCCTGGTTCCGGATTTTCGAACGTCCTTGCGTACAATTTAATATCTTGTATTTTGCGTTTTGCGGCTTGTACTCTTGTAATTTTGAGACGTTTCTCGCCAATAATTTGAACCTCTTTGATTGTACTTTGTAATTTTGAGCTTTTTGGTCGTTTGCGTCTTCAATTCGTCGAATCTGTCTTTTGTCTTCACCTTTTATTATTTAAATGAATATCACTTGTAAATAGAACAATTGCAACTAAAAGCTTGTCTTTCTTGAGGGATAATGCTATGAAATATATGTTCATTTTTAGCATTATCAAATATTCCCACACTTGAGCGTTGCTTGTCCTCAAGCAATATAGTCTTGAAATAAAAATACTAGAATCACTTCTTTATTCTTCACACTTTGTACATCAGTGATTTCTATACAGCGGTATGAACAATGGTAGTAACGATGTGATTTACAGTCCCACATGACTATGAAAATTTAGATCCTTAAGGAAATTGGATCTTTATGAAAACATTTGATCTTTTGAAAATTCAATCTAGCTTTTACCCTAGATAAGTTTTCCGAAATAACCCTTCACCGGTGTTTGCGAAATTGTTTTTGTGGGTTTGGTGGGTTTCATATTTGAAAATTTTAGCTCAAAACTTGCGGTTTTGTGTCACCCACTTGCTAACCTTGTATTGGAAAAGCAACACGTCCAGTTTACTTGCTCCGTATATTACCTTTCGGTAAACTACCGTCCGGTTGTAAAGGAAAGCGTTAAACAAGCAAATGTTAAGGCAATGTCCCCTGACATGCTTTTGATTATGGTTTATAACGTGTCGGATGCAATTACTATCCTTAGTAGGAGCAATAGTAAAGCTCAACCTATAGTTTTTTGGTCTGGCACAAGGTCCTGTCTTTGACCATGCTATGCAACCACCGTTCTTACAGTTGACACCCGATTTGGTTCAGGTGACCTAATGAATTCCAGGTGAATTCCTAGGATTTTACGTTCAATGGTAATGAACGCATTGAAAATGGGTTTTCAGAAAACAAATCGGTTTCTATTTTGATCAAAATATTTTCTCGTTCAAGCTCGAGTTTAGATATCATCGAATTCCATGAGTTTGTAATTCTCAATCTTTAAGGTCAATCTCTAGGATTGAGTAATATCAGGCTTAAAAGCTGATTTTTAATCTTTAAGGAGATTATCCTTTTCTGGGGATCTGATTCATTAGTCTTATCAAGCTAATTTTCACGGTGCTCTCCCCATTTTACGAGATAGATCCTCTCATGGTTAGGATAAGTCTGACCACTTGGCAACCCTGTTTGATGCTGAGGTCTGTGGATTTCCAGCTGATTTTCGAGAAAACTTTTCAAGGTTTTTCGTAGACTCTACAACTGGTCTGGACGTAAATTTCATGACCTAAATTAAGAAGCGCGTTTCTTTTTCGGAAGACATTACTTCCTTTTAATGATGGAATTGATTCATCGTGTAGATCCATCTTTCTTTCAAATATATTACAGTTTTCCGGGTAAAATAGATTAGTTTAGTCCAAAGCAAAAGTATCTTCAATTATTTGTTACAAAAATATGTGATATATGTTTTAAATAACTTGGTAAATTTTTCCCACACTTGGCTTTTATTTTCCTTTCTATGCCTTTTTATTGTCCTCTATTCCCTTTTAAATGAATTCTAACATTTTGGATTGTTTCTCAATTTATGTCCTTTCCGAGGTAACAATAATTTCGGTGTTTAACACCTAGTTTTATCGTTCATAAATATGTATAAACATGATTTTGAGTTCATTTAATTGAAAATTTTGAAAAATTTTACTAGAATTGGGTAGTCAGTATATAAGACTAGGGCTATTCTTTATTATCAGAGAGCACTAGATTCTAATACAACTACTGCATTACTAGTAATTTTAATGGTAACCAAGTGTATAAGTTAAAAATTTTAAAAATCTGAAAGAATTTAACCCCTTCCCACACTTAAGATCTTGCAATGCCCTCATTTGCAAGAAATCAGTAACAATTTAAATTATTGAGGGTACCAAAGTTTTCAAACATATTGGCGTTTGTTTTAAAAGCAAAGATTTATGGTTTTTTTTTTTTTTTTTTTTTTTGGCATACTTTAATTCAATAAGATTAAAAATAATGATAATAAAATTTCTCGTCCCTCCCTCAGGTAAAGCAATTTCGGTTCAACGACCTAGTTTTCAACTTACGACCAATTTTTAGAAATCAAATTTTTAACTTAATGAAATAAAGTAAATTTTTGTTTTTAAATTCACACCAAAATGCATAAAATTAAAAATTCGTATTAAAAATTCACACCAAATTTATATTATATTTTTGTTTTTATACATACAAACTTATATTAAAAATATTAATTTTTCAAATATGTACAAACTTAACTATATTGATTTTAAAAAGTTTACAATATTAATTTATTATTTATATATTAAAAACAAGGTAAAAATTAAAATTAAATATCTTTTTGGTCTTTTATCCTACTTTAATCAATCAAATATTATCAAAAATATACGCCCCTCTTTTAGGTAAAGTAATTTCGGTTCAACGACCTAGTTTTACTCCTGACGAATTTCTGAAATATTTTGGGTTGATTGATTAAAAATATTTATACCTTAAGAATAAACGGTAAATTTCGCAGTGATGTAATATTATGTCTTGTGCTCTTTAATCGAGTTTTTTGTATGAAACTGATGTTTTTATGCGTGTATTGATGTGTGCGAGGTGGTGTATAAAATTGTTATATTTTTACAAGAAAATACTATTAAATACGATACAATTTTACACAAGATATTTATTTATTTATAGAATAGATATACCTAAACCTTGCTACAACACTTTATAGGCAGTGTACCTAATCGTACAGTAGTGTAGTTTTTAGTAAGTCCGGTTCGTCCACAGGGAACTCGTCAATTTTAACACTATATAAAAAATACAAATATATATATATAAGTAGTATTATTATAATAAAAGGGGGTTTTACCATTTAATGACCGTTTTGTAGATTTTTAAAACTTTAGTCGCAGTTAAAACCTAATGTAAAATATTAAAAATAAAAATAACTTAATTTAAAGCCTAAAGTAAATAACGATTATGAAATTGCGATAAATAAAAATGCGATCAATAAAAAGTACGATAATTAAAAGTGCAATTAAATACAAAATAAAGGAAATTAAATATGAAATAAAGGAATTATGCTTATTTAAACTTCCGTAATCATGATGTTTGACTTGTTGATTTTAGTTTATTACCATGGGTTAATTGTCCTTTGTCTTGGATTATTCAATATGTCCATCTGGTTTTTGTCCATAACAGTCCATCAGTCATAAATATAAAGTGCGAGTGTCCTCGTCAAATTATCCTTATATCCGAAGTCAAATATTCCAACTAATTGGGGACTTAAACTATAATTACCCCAATTTTCCTTGTATATAATTCACCCCTGTTTTAATAAGTCCATAGACTATTAATCTATTCCCGTGTCCGGTTAAATGAACGATTATTAATACTTATAAATATCCCGCCCATCGTGTCCTATCAAGTGTATATGGTTATTTATAGATACGTTCAATTGTAAATCTTTATATTAAATTAACAAACTATCATTTAATTAAACAAATATAAAGACCATTAATAGTCCATAGTCTAATTTCCACAAGTGTCGTTCTTTTGTCCAAACCCCAATTATGGTACAAATCCCAATTACCCAATTTTAATATTTAAGCCTAACATCATGATTACTTCGATTTAAATAAGCATAATAATAACTTAGCTACGAGACATTAATTTAAAAAGGTTGAACATAACTTACAATGATTAATAATAGCGTAACGTTACACGGACAGAATTTCGACTTACACCCTTACAACATTCGCTAACATAACCTTATTATTAGAATTTAAAATTAAAATTAAAATTAAAATTATAATATATATATATATATATATATATATATATATATATATATATATTATACGAGTGAGATAGAGAGATCGATAAAGGTATGTAAAAATTCGTCCAAAACTCGCGAACTTTATAGGACCTGACCTGTCACTGTTCACCATGCGATCGCATTGAGTTATAGCCTCCAGGCCATGCGATTGCATGGCCCCTTTTTCCAGCTCACAAGAGTTTGTTTGCATTCTGCCGACGGTTTATATAAATATATATAATATATAAATAATTTTAAGAATTATTTAAATATTATATTATATTTATGTGCATAGTTGACTCGTAATTTTTAGTCCATTGCGTCGAGCATTGAGAGTTAACTCTGGTCCTGGTTCCGGATTTTCGAACGTCCTTGCGTACAATTTAATATCTTGTATTTTGCGTTTTACGGCTTGTACTCTTGTAATTTTGAGACGTTTCTCGCCAATAATTTGAAGCTCTTTGATTGTACTTTGTAATTTTGAGCTTTTTGGTCGTTTGCGTCTTCAATTCGTCGAATCTGTCTTTTTTCTTCACCTTTTATTATTTAAATGAATATCACTTGTAAATAGAACAATTGCAACTAAAAGCTTGTCTTTCTTGAGGGATAATGCTATGAAATATATGTTCATTTTTAGCATTATCAAATATTCCCACACTTGAGCGTTGCTTGTCCTCAAGCAATATAGTCTTGAAATAAAAATACTAGAATCACTTCTTTATTCTTCACACTTTGTACATCAGTGATTTCTATACAGCGGTATGAACAATGGTAGTAACGATGTGATTTACAGTCCCACAAGACTATGAAAATTTAGATCCTTAAGGAAATTGGATCTTTATGAAAACATTTGATCTTTTGAAAATTCAATCTAGCTTTTACCCTAGATAAGTTTTCCGAAATAACCCTTCACCGGTGTTTGTGAAATTGTTTTTGTGGGTTTGGTGGGTTTCATATTTGAAAATTTTAGCTCAAAACTTGCGGTTTTGTGTCACCCACTTGCTAACCTTGTATTGGAAAAGCAACACGTCCAGTTTACTTGCTCCGTATATTACCTTTCGGTAAACTACCGTCCGGTTGTAAAGGAAAGCGTTAAACAAGCAAATGTTAAGGCAATGTCCCCTGACATGCTTTTAATTATGGTTTATAACGTGTCGGATGCAATTACTATCCTTAGTAGGAGCAATAGTAAAGCTCAACCTATAGTTTTTTGGTCTGGCACAAGGTCCTGTCTTTGACCATGCTATGCAACCACCGTTCTTACAGTTGACACCCGATTTGGTTCAGGTGACCTAATGAATTCCAGGTGAATTCCTAGGATTTTACGTTCAATGGTAATGAACGCATTGAAAATGGGTTTTTAGAAAACAAATCGGTTTCTATTTTGATCAAAATATTTTCTCGTTCAAGCTCGAGTTTAGATATCATCGAATTCCATGAGTTTGTAATTCTCAATCTTTAAGGTCAATCTCTAGGATTGAGTAATATCAGGCTTAAAAGCTGATTTTTAATCTTTAAGGAGATTATCCTTTTCTGGGGATCTGATTCATTAGTCTTATCAAGCTAATTTTCACGGTGCTCTCCCCATTTTACGAGATAGATCCTCTCATGGTTAGGATAAGTCTGACCACTTGGCAACCCTGTTTGATGCTGAGGTCTGTGGATTTCCAGCTGATTTTCGAGAAAACTTTTCAAGGTTTTTCGTAGACTCTACAACTGGTCTGGACGTTAATTTCATGACCTAAATTAAGAAGCGCGTTTCTTTTTCGGAAGACATTACTTCCTTTTAATGATGGAATTGATTCATCGTGTAGATCCATCTTTCTTTCAAATATATTACAGTTTTCCGGGTAAAATAGATTAGTTTAGTCCAAAGCAAAAGTATCTTCAATTATTTGTTACAAAAATATGTGATATATGTTTTAAATAACTTGGTAAATTTTTCCCACACTTGGCTTTTATTTTCCTTTCTATGCCTTTTTATTGTCCTCTATTCCCTTTTAAATGAATTCTAACATTTTGGATTGTTTCTCAATTTATGTCCTTTCCGAGGTAACAATAATTTCGGTGTTTAACACCTAGTTTTATCGTTCATAAATATGTATAAACATGATTTTGAGTTCATTTAATTGAAAATTTTGAAAAATTTTACTAGAATTGGGTAGTCAGTATATAAGACTAGGGCTATTCTTTATTATCAGAGAGCACTAGATTCTAATACAACTACTGCATTACTAGTAATTTTAATGGTAACCAAGTGTATAAGTTAAAAATTTTAAAAAACTGAAAGAATTTAACCCCTTCCCACACTTAAGATCTTGCAATGCCCTCATTTGCAAGAAATCAGTAACAATTTAAATTATTGAGGGTACCAAAGTTTTCAAACATATTGGCGTTTGTTTTAAAAGCAAAGATTTTTGGTTTTTTTTTTTTTTTTTGTTTTTGGCATACTTTAATTCAATAAGATTAAAAATAATGATAATAAAATTTCTCGTCCCTCCCTCAGGTAAAGCAATTTCGGTTCAACGACCTAGTTTTCAACTTACGACGAATTTTTAGAAATCACATTTTTAACTTAATGAAATAAAGTAAATTTTTGTTTTTAAATTCACACCAAAATGCATAAAATTAAAAATTCGTATTAAAAATTCACACCAAATTTATATTATATTTTTGTTTTTATACATACAAACTTATATTAAAAATATTAATTTTTCAAATATGTACAAACTTAACTATATTGATTTTAAAAAGTTTACAATATTAATTTATTATTTATATATTAAAAACAAGGTAAAAATTAAAATTAAATATCTTTTTGGTCTTTTATCCTACTTTAATCAATCAAATATTATCAAAAATATACGCCCCTCTTTTAGGTAAAGTAATTTCGGTTCAACGACCTAGTTTTACTCCTGACAAATTTCTGAAATATTTTGGGTTGATTGATTAAAAATATTTATACCTTAAGAATAAACGGTAAATTTCGCAGTGATGTAATAAATTTTTATATGATATCAATAATTTCGGTTACGCATACCTAATTTTATTGAATACCAATTTAATACTTTATAGCGAATGATTCAGCATTTATTATCAAAAGGTTAAACGCAATAAAAATAAATAAAAACTGTACATACTTACCTATGAGAAAGAATTCTCAAAGACCTGCTTTAGCCCACTCATAAGATAGTCGGACTAATTGGTTTTCAATAGCTACATAGGCATAACCTCGAGCATTCAACGATTTTTCTTCGAAACATATGAATGGTCCTTCTCTGCATAAAGTAACAAATTCGGTATTTGAATATGTTTGATTCGTCGAGCATTTTCCTTCGTGTGACCATTTTCCGCATTTATGACATCTTTCAAGGTGTCGTGCTCTTCTTTTCGCTGCGGATTTTGATTTTCCTTTACCAAAATGTAACTTATTATGATCGTTCCTGAGTTCTTTTCTTACTCCGTCCAATTTGGCTCTTATTACTGATACCAGGTCACTCGGGAGTGTGTCATTATTACGTTTAGTGATCAAAGCGTGTAGCATTAGACCATGGTTTAGTTCACAGGAATTCTTCATCTCGTAAAACCTAAAAAAAAAAATTCAGAATGGGGGGGGGGGAGAAGACTAGTTCTTTAGGGTCTGCTAGGGAAAGACCATTCGGATTCCATTCTCGGAAACTACACGAAAACAGAATATCTAACTATAACAGAAATATATATTATCCTAAAAAGATTCGAACCTTCCCACACTTAGTTAGCTGTGGTGTCGAAATTGTGATTGACTTCATCTTCAACTTCCATTGGATTATCTATGTAATGTTTAACTTTGTGACTATTAACTTTAAATTCAATTCCATTTGAATTTATTAACTCTACTATTCCGTACGGGAAAACTCTTTTGACTATGAATGGTCCAGACCATCTTGATTTCAATTTTCCAGGAAATAGCTTGAATCTTGAATTGAAAAGAAGAACTATGTCTCCTTCTTTAAATTCTTTTGAACTTTTGATTCTTTTATCATGCCATTTCTTCGTTCTTTCCTTATATATTAACGAATTTTCGTATGCTTCATGTCTTAATTCTTCTAATTCGTTTAGTTGGCTTAACTGTAGACGTCCAGCTTCATGTAAATCAAGATTACATGTCTTCAAAGCCCAAAATGCTTTGTGTTCAATTTCTACTGGAAGATGACATGCTTTTCCGTAAACGAGTCAAAAAGGTGTGGTTCCAATTGGAGTTTTGTAGGCTGTTCTAAAAGCCCAGAGTGCATCTTTCAATTTCATGGACCATTCCTTCGGATTTGATCCTACGTTTTTCTCTAGAATACGTTTTAAAGCTCGGTTGGTATTTTCAACTTGTCCACTTGTTTGTGGATGATAAGCGGTTGAGATTTTATGAGTTACTCCATATCTTTTGAGAACTTTCTCAAGTTGATTGTTACAAAAATGAGTACCCCGATCACTTATTAAAGCTTTCGGTGTTCCGAACCTTGGAAAAAGACGTTTTAAAAAGTTGACTACAACTTGTGCATCGTTAGTTGGGAGAACTTGTGCTTCCGCCTATTTAGATACATAAGCAATGGCAACGAGAATGTAGAGATTATTATGAGATTTTGAAAATGGACCCATAAAGTCAATACCCCAAATGTCAAATACTTCACATACTTGAATGACATTTTGTGGCATTTCATCACGTTGACTTATTTTTCCAGCCCTTTGACAAGCATCACAGGATTTGCAAAGAAGGTGTGTGTCTTTGAAAATTGTAGGCCAATAGAATCCAGCATCGTAAACTTTTCTTGCTGTGAGTTGAGGCCCATAATGCCCTCCTGTTGGTCCTGTGTGACAATGGTTTAAAATTTGACTAGCTTCATCTCCGAATACACATCGGCGTATTATTCCATCGGGACAACTTTTAAACAAATGTGGATCTTCCCAGAAATAGTGTTTTATATCACTAAAGAATTTCTTTCGCTTTTGGTACGACAATCCTTTTTCAAGGAATCCACATACTAAATAGTTTGCATAGTCTGCAAACCATGGAATTTCATTATAATCTATCTTCAATAGATATTCATCAGGGAAGTTGTCTTGTATGGCCGATTCATTTAGAACTTCTAATTCGGGATTTTCAAGACGAGAAAGATGATCAGCTGCGAGATTTTCTGCTCCCTTTTTATCTCAGATTTCAATATCGAACTCTTGTAAGAGTAAGATCCAACGGATTAATCTTGGTTTAGCATCTTGTTTTGAAAATAGGTATCTAAGAGCAGAATGGTCGGTATAGATCACCGTTTTTGCTAGAACGAGATATGAACGAAATTTATCAAAAGCAAAGACAATAGCAAGGAGTTCTTTTTCAGTAGTTGTGTAATTCGTTTGTGCTCCTTGTAACGTCTTACTAGCATAATAAATAGGTTGAAATCGTTTTTCAATCCTTTGTCCTAAAACGGCTCCCATTGCAAAATCACCTGCATCGCACATTAGTTCAAATGGTAGATTCCAATTTGGAGTTATCATAATCGGCCATTAGTGAGTTTTTCTTTAAGAATATTAAATGATTTGATGCATTCATCTGAAAAGATGAATGGAGCATCCTTTTCTAGGAGTTTATTCAAAGGAGTGGCAATTTTAGAAAAATATTTTATGAAACGTCGGTAAAAACCGGCATGCCCTAGAAAACTCCTAACTCCTCTAACATTAGTGGGACGTGGAAGTTTAGCAATTACATCTACTTTAGCTCTATCCACTTCAATTCCTTCCTTTGAAATTTTATGACCAAGAATGATGCCTTCTTTAACCATGAAATGGCATTTCTCCCAATTAAGAACTAGATTTGATTATTCGCATCTAATAAGCATTCGTTCAAGATTAACTAGACATGTTTCAAAAGTATCACCGGAGACTGAAAAGTCATCCATGAAAACTTCCATGCATTCTTCTATCATGACGTGAAAAATTGCCATCATGCACCTTTGAAAGATTGTAGGAGCATTGCAAAGTCCAAATGGCATGCGTTTGTAAACAAAAAGTACCATAAGGGCACGTGAATGTGGTTTTCTCTTGGTCCTCGGGTGCTATTGGAATTTGAAAATATCCGGAAAAACCATCAAGAAAACAATAGTAACTATTTTCGGCTAATCTTTCCAACATTTGATCAATGAAAGGTAAGGGAAAGTGATCTTTTCTGGTGGCGTCATTTAATTTTCTATAATCAATACAAACACGCAATCCTGTTACAGTCCTAGTAGGAATAAGCTCATTTTTCTCATTTATGATGACAGTCATGCCACCCTTCTTAGGCACACATTGAACTGGGCTTACCCATGGACTATCAGAGATTGGATAAATTAAACCTGCATCTAGCAGTTTAATAATTTCTTTTTTAACAACATCTTGCATATTAGGATTTAGTCTTCGTTGGCATTGCACATACATTTTATGACCTTCTTCCATAAGAATTTTATGTGTGCAATACGAAGGACTTATTCCTTTAATATCATGAATCTTCCATGCAATAGCCGGTTTATGAGCTTTTAACACAGAAATGAGTTGAGATTTTTCATTTTCAGTAAGAAAAGACGATATTATTACAGGTAATTCAGATTCACCATGTAAATAAGCATATTCCAAATGGTTTGGAAGTGGCTTTATTTTTAATGTCGGTGGTTCTTCTATCGATGATTTATATCGATATCTGTCTTCTTCTTTTAGCATTTGAATATCTTCTGTTGTTGGTTCATATCCATTAGCCATAAGTGTAGCTAACATTTCAGCTTCATCAATTGGTTCAGTACCTTCTCCTAAAGAACATTCTCCTGTTCCTTGTAATTCTGGAAATTCTTCTAACAATTCTGCATGTGAATCTATAGTTTGAATATAATAACATGTATCATCTGCAGATTGCGGTTGTTGCATGGCTCTATCAACAGAAAAGGTAACACTCTCATCCTCTATACTTAGGGTCAATTTCTTACCAAACACGTCTATTATTGCTTTAGCCGTGTTTAAGAATGGTCTTCCTAATATGAAAGGAACTCGAGAATCTTCTTCCATGTCCAGAATAACAAAATCTATTGGAAATACTAAAGTACCGACTTTAACTAGCATGTTCTCCATTATCCCTCTAGGATATTTTACTGATCGATCGGCTAGTTGTATGCTTATTCGTGTTGGTTTCAATTTTCCAAGATCTAGTTTAGCGTATAGTGAATACAGCATTAAATTTATACTAGCACCTAAGTCTGCCAATGTTTCTATTGAACTAAGACTACCCAGAAAACATGAAATTGTGAAACTTCCTGGATCAGATAATTTTTCTGGTATCTTATTCAACAGCACTGCAGAACAATTAGCATTCATAGTAACAGCTGAGAGTTCTTCCATTTTCTTTCTATTAGTGATTAGATCTTTCGGAAATTTAGCATATCTAGGCATTCCTAAAATCACATCAATGAAAGGAAGATTGACATTTATTTGTTTAAACATATCCAAGAATTTAGATTGCTCGGCTTCAAGTCTCTCTTTTCTCATTTTACTTGGGTAAGGAAGTGGTGGTTGGTATGGTTTAATATAAGGTTTTGCCTTAACTGTTTTATCTTCATTAACCTTTTCAACTACCGGTTCGCTCAGATTGTGGTTCTTATGGAGTAGGAATAGCTTCATCAGAAATTACAGGTATTTCAGGTGGTTTAAGTGTAATACCACTTCTTGTGGTAATGGCTTTAGCTGTTTCATTCCTGGGGTTAGCATTTGTATCGCTAGGTAGACTTCCCGGTTTTCTTTCACCTATCAACCTTGCTAGGTTGCTTACTTCTTGTTCCAGATTTTGAATAGAAGCTTGTTGATTTCTAAATGCTTGAGCATTTTGTTCATTGGTTTGTTTCTGAGATGTGAAAAACTGCGTTTGAGATTCAACTAATTTCGACATCATATCTTCAAAATTTGGCTTTTTATCATCGGTTTGTGGTGGTTTGTTTTGAAAAATAGGTCTTTGCTGATTGTAAGTATTATTGGATACTTGTTGATTACTAGGACCTTGTTGGTTGTTGTATGGAACATTTCAATTATAATTCTGGTTTTGATTGTAGATTGGTCTTGGCGGTTGATAATTATTCTGATAATTATTTCCAGGCCTTTGGTTTATGTATGAAACATTCTCTCTTTGTTCCATTATTAGTTCAATACTGAGACAATCTTTTGTCAAATGTGGTCCTCCACACTGCTCACAAGTAATTCTTATTGAGTGAATATCTTTAGTCATCTTTTCCATTCGTCTCTCGACAGCATCTATCTTTACGGAAATGGAATCTAAGTCATGGCTAGAATTGGCTCTAGCTGCTTTAGATTATCTAACGATATCTTTTTCTTGATGCCACTCATGTGAGTGGGAAGCAGTGTTATCAATAATTTTGTAAGCGTCAGTTGCAGTTTTCTTCATAATGGAACCACCAGCTGCTATATCTATGTTTTTCCTTGTAGTGATGTCGCATCCTTGGTAGAATATTTGTACTATTTGACAAGTGTCTAAACCATGTTGCGGACATCCTCTCAATAACTTTCCAAATCTTGTCCATGCTTCATATAAAGTTTCATTTGGCTTTTGTGTGAACGTAACTATTTCTCCTTGAAGTCTCACAGCTTTAGATGCCGGGAAGAATTGTTTAAGAAATTTTTCAACTAAAACATCCCATGTATCAATCGCCCCTTCAGGTAACGATTCTAACCAATCTTTGGCTTCTCCCTTTAAAGTCCAGGGAAATAACATGAGATATATCTGTTCATCCTCCACTTCTCTTATTTTAAATAGAGTACAGATCCTATTAAAGGTACGAAGATGTTCATTTACATCTTCCTTCGACGCACCACTAAATTGGCATTGATTAGTTACCATGTGTAGGATTTGTCCTTTCATTTCATAATCTGGCGCATTAATGTCTGGTTGAGTAATTGCGTGACCTTGGCCAGTGCATTTAGCTCTCATTCGGTCTTCCATACTTAGAGGTTCCAGATTCTCCATGATTGAATTTGTTGAATCTGAATCACTAGAGGATTCTGATTTAATGGTTGGTTCCTCTACAATCTCTGTTTGAATGATTGGTGGTTCCGGGGGGAAAGATTAATGGTTCAGGATCTATGAATTGTCCCTGAATATTCTCCGGATTCTCAATTGTGAGGTTGGGTACAAAAAATGGATTATCGGAAATTTGAATCGGAGTACTTGGTCGACTAGATGACGATTCTAAAGAAAAATCAACGGCGACAATATTTGCTAAATGTCTTGATCTGGTTACAGGTGGTGAACGTTTTGCTCGGTGCATTCACTGAATATCCTATTAGTTATAAAAGATAAAAATTATTTAAGTTATCAAATTAATAGACTTTTCTGCTTTTGCCCACGTTTCGAATAGCCAATAGATGCAGCAGGGAGCCAGAACCCTTTAAATCGGAAGCTCACAACTCAGCCACTAACAAATCCAACTATTACTACGAAGCAGAAAATTTGGATGTCTATCAATTTAACCACTTAAAATAATTTTTCGTTGAAATTTAAAGAGATTTTAGAGAAGAAATAGAACATTCTATGTCCTAAAAACTAGAGTGGCGAAAAATAAGAAAGAAAAAGAGCGCGTCGAAAAAAACGTCTAAAAATAAATGGTCGAAAAATAAAAATAAGAAAATAGCGCGTCGAAACTAAAAAGTCTAAAAACTAAAAATTAAAAGTTGCGTCTAAAGATATTAAAGCTTAAAAGAAATTTTATATCCTAAAACGGCAATAACTTAAAAAAAAGTACTAAAATATTAAAAACGGCGTCACAAAATTCTAAAGCACCTAAATCTTAGTCTAAAGAAAAAGCACTTAAGGGATTTTACTGCAAAACCTAAAAATCTAGAAATAAAAATAACTATGGCAAAAACTATGACTTAAAACTAATTACGAGCGAAAAATACAAAAATTACGCTAAAACAAATAAAAAGATACAAAATATAAAAATATACTTAAAGTTGTAAAAAGTACAATTTTTTTAAAAATATTATTTTTATATTATTTATTTTATAAAACTATTAATTTTATATATTTATAAAACTAATTAAACTTAATAATACAAAATAAATAATAAAACTAAACTAAATAATATTAAATACCCTAACCCTAATTAGTGTTTTAATTAAATAATAATAATAATTATTACTCCGTAATTATTGCAGTTGGCAGTCAAATGTGGCGTGTCAGACAGGGCCATGCGATTGCATAGTCCTCACGTTAAAAATCCATGCGGTCGCATGGAGTAGGGTTTCGGGTCAAACTTTGGGCTGCTACAGTAACGGGCCGAGTACTTTTTTTATTTTTTTTTTTTTTTCTGTTTTAAATTTATACAAAATATATATAAATCAATCAAAAACTTAATTTTAAAAAAAAACTAAAATAAAGAAACTTTAATATTTTATATATATTTAACAAACTCTTAAAAATATTTAAATTTTTATTTTTCTTTTCTTTTTATATTTTCGTAATTTTTTTTTATATTTTTAAAAATGAAAATTTTTACAAAAAAAAAAAAAAAAAAAAAAAAAACTTAATAAAATTTTAATAAAAATCTTTTTTTATAGCGTTTCGCTTCTGGCGTTTATGTTGTTCCCCGGCAGCGGCGCCAAAAATACTTGATGTGTGCGAGGTGTTGTATAAAATAGTTATATTTTTACAAGAAAATACTATTAAATACGATACAATTTTACACAAGATATTTATTTATTTATAGAATGGATATACCTAAACCTTGCTACAACACTTTATAGGCAGTGTACCTAATCGTACAGTAGTGTAGTTTTTAGTAAGTCCGGTTCGTCCACAGGGAACTCGCCAAGTTTAACGCTATATAAAAAATACAAATATATATATAAGTAGTATTATTATAATAAAAGGGGGTTTTACCGTTTAATGACCGGTTTGTCGATTTTTAAAACTTTAGTCGCAGTTAAAACCTAATGTAAAATATTAAAAATAAAAATAACTTAATTTAAAGCCTAAAGTAAATAACGATAATGAAATTGCGATAAATAAAATGCCATAAATAAAAAGTACGATAATTAAAAGTGCAATTAAATACGAAATAAAGGAAATTAAATATGAAATAAAGGAATTATGCTTATTTAAACTTCCGTAATCATGATGTTTGACGTGTAGATTTTAGTTTATTACCATGGGTTAATTGTCCTTTGTCTTGGATTATTCAATATGTCCATTGTTTTTTTTCATAACAGCCCATCAGTCATAAATATAAAGTGCGGGTGTCCTCGTCAAATTATCCTTATATCCGAAGTCAAATATTTCAACTAATTGGGGACTTAAACTATAATTACACCAATTTTCCTTGTATATAATTCACCCCTGTTTTAATAAGACCATAGACTATTAATCCATTTCCGTGTCCGGTTAAATGAACGATTATTAATACTTATAAATATCCTGCCCATCGTATCCGATTGAGTGTATATGGTTATTTATATTTACGTTCAATTGTAAATCTTTATATTAAATTAACAAACTATCATTTAATTAAACAAATATAAAGCCCATTAATAGCCCATAGTCTAATTTCCACAATTGTCGTTCTTTTGTCCAAACCCCAATTATGGTACAAAGCCCAATTACCCAATTTTAATATTTAAGCCTAACATCATGATTACTTCGATTTAAATAAGCATAATAATAACTTAGCTACGAGACATTAATTTAAAAAGGTTTAACATAACTTACAATGATAAATAATAGTGTAGCGTTACACGGATAGAATTTCGACTTACACCCTTACAACATTCGCTAACATATCCTTATTATTAAAATTTAAAATTAAAATTAAAATTAAAATTAAAATTAATATATATATATATATATATATATATATATATATATATATATATATATATATATATATATATATATATATATATATATATATATATATATATTATACGAGTGAGATAGAGAGATAGATAAAGGTATGTAAAAATTCGTCCAAAACTCGCGAACTTTATAGGACCTGACTTGTCACTGTTCACCATGCGATCGCATGGAGCTACAGGACATGCGATCGCATGGCCCCTTTTTCCAGCTCACAAGAGTTTGTTTGCATTTTGCCGACGGTTTATATAAATATATATATATATATATAAATAATTTTAAGAATTATTTAAATATTATATTATATTTATGTGCATAGTTGACTCGTAATTTTTAGTCCGTTTTGTCAAGCGTTGAGAGTTGACTCTGGTCCCGGTTCTGGATTTTCGAACGTCCTTGCGTACAATTTAATATCTTGTATTTTGCGTTTTGCGGCTTGTACTCTTGTAATTTTGAGACGTTTCTCACCAATAATTTGAACCTCTTTGATTGTACTTTGTACTTTTGAGCTTTTTGGTCGTTTGCGTCTTTAATTCGTCGAATCTGTCTTTTGTCTTCACCTTTTATTATTTAAACGAATATCACTTGTAAATAGAACAATTGCAACTAAAAGCTTGTCTTTCTTGAGGGATAATGCTATGAAATATATGTTCGTTTTTAGCATTATCATGTATCTCCTAGGATACACCATTAAGTCCCTCCAGTTTAATGTCTTTATGTTTGTAAAAAAAAATAAAGTCATTAAACTAAAAATAAACGATGCCTTTTTCCTCGAAGACACAAAACTGCTGTAGCCGTCTAATTTTCTGCTCTGACGTCATTTTATCAATCATGAATTTGCCCCCAAAATTGTTTTAATTTATTTTCAAAGTTTAAATTGTTTGCTCTATTGATCTGTCCCATACACGTGTCTCAATCTCATCCCTCTATTATTCATTTGCTTGACTATAAATAGTCCGACCCTTTACCTTTTTCCTTTTCCGAAAACTGTTTATTTTCTGTGAAGATATCTTACAATTTATTCAATTTAGCAATCCGTGAAGTACAAGGTTAGTGATTGTTCATCTTTTCTTCTGTTTGAATTTTCATTTTTCGTACTACCATGGCCGAATCCAGCAGCACGTCTTCTCGGAGAGATAATCGTGACGTCAGCACCATCCCTTCTAGTATCACCGAAGCCGGCATAGAACAGTTATGTGAGAAGCACAGATATCTTAGGTTGTTGAATCCTATTGTGCCTTTGCCTAGCGATGGGGCCAATAAACCTCCGCAAAAAGATGATTACCCTCTATAAGTTGCAATTAACTGTAGGAAATCTCCGTATTCCTCTTTCTTCCTTTCTTCAACAAATTCTTGCCCACTATGGGATAGGTATTAGTCAAGTTCATCCATTAGGTTTACAGAAAATTATTCTTTTTGAAATGTATTGTAATTCTGTAGGAGAAGCTCCCAATGTGAATATTTTCAATGAATTATTTAGAACTAGATTAGTTAGCAAATGCTGGTATACATTTGATTGTAAGCCGAACAAGGCATTTACTGGGGTGAAGGAAAGTTCGTTAAAGAACTGGAAAGATACCTATTTCTTTATTAATGAAAGGGTTGTTCATGATGCCTGGGCATGTGTTCGTGGTTGGAGAAAAACTACCATAGGAGTTAGCAAATCCACCACATTGTCTGAAGATGAAAGTTTTATTCTTGATACGTTAAAGACATTCAAGTTTCCACAACGGTCACATGATGATTATGAAGCCATACTGGTTCTCTGTAGAATGAGTAACAACTGGCGTTCTGGATATACACCGGTGTTGCGTTGGGAAGGATATGGTAGGCACCTTTGTTGATATATCCTGTTATTTGTTATGTTGTTCTTAGTTGTGTATGTTCTTATATGTTTCTCTGTTTGGTTGTATATCATCTGATTGCAGGAGAAGTAATGCAGGTTTACAGAACCTTCAAGAAGACCACTCTTGATCCTTCGATTGTGTCTGAACGGCCTAAAACCCCTGCTGAAATTGAGGCGGAGAAAGCCCAAGATGCTGCTTTTGAACAGCAACTGAAAAGCCCAGAGCGATCTATTGAGGGTGGAGATTGTGGTACTGTTCAACCATCTCCTGATGTTGAAATTGTTGAAGTCACCCCTGATCCATCCAGCGCCAAGAAGGCTGGTAAAGGTGTAAAGCGTGAGGGGAAACGTCCAATAGGTGAAGCTGCTGACAAACCAAAAAAGAGAAGTATATATCTTCACTGTGTCTGCATAAGTAGATTAATAATTTGATGTTGAGGCTCTATTGTATATTTATCTGCTTTTTCATTTTATAGGATTGGTTCGTCAAGATGATGTCGTTGATGCTTCTTCTTAGAAGGATCCTGAGAGCAATAAGACTGTTGATGTTGAAGATGACACTGATGATGATAATGAGGAAACTGATGATGTTGATTCTTTTGAGACTCCTCCATTCAGAACTCTGCATACTTAGAAAGGGACTGATACAACACAATCCTTTGCTTCCACTCAACCACCATCCATTCCATTAAGCAGACTACAAGCCTTTCTTGATGATCCTAATAACAAATCTGATGATTTTGCTGAGTTTTTGAAGGTAACTCTTTTTTATACTTTATGATTTATCAATCATCACTTTATTGTCAATTGAATTCTTATCTTGTCCATTGTATTTAATGTAGGTAAACATTGTTGCTGATTTATCTTCCTCTCTATCCACCATGACCTTTAAACAAAGTTATCAGTCTACTGCTGCGGTGTTGGTGCTTCTAAATTAACATATGATTCATGACCTTAAAATGCAGAAAGCTCGTGAGACTATCATTGCCAATGCTGTGCACAATGCTACTAGAGTGAATAAGCTTGAGCTTGATTTAAAGGATATCAACATGAAATTGAAAACTTCGATGGAGACTGTAGAGAAAAAGGATAAGCTATTGGAAGTAGTGGAAATAAAATGTGTTGCAAAGAGGGTAGAAAAAGAAAAATGCATGGAAGAGAAGGATAAGCTGGTGAAGGAAAATGAAGAGTTGAAGAAGTTGCTTGAGGAGAAGAATCAATTGTTGGAGGAGAAGATTGCTGCTGCTGCTGATGTTAAGAAAAACTTTACTGATTTAAAAGCCAGTATCCCTGGTCTTGTGCATAGGGTGTTGGGTTCTAAACTTGTGGGTGAAACTTTCAACAGGTATTTAGTAGCATCTACATAAAGTGATCTTGCAGATGCAATGGAGGAAATTTTGAATGCCCTTCCTGTGAAGCCTGACCCTTTACCAGATGCTCTTTCGAAACACATGAAACCAGATACTGATGCCAAGCTGCAGTTGGCCATTGCGAAAGTAACTTCTTTGAAAATTGATTCTGTAAGTGAGGTTTGTGCTAGGGAAGAGGTATCAGCCAAGGATATTTTGGATGTTCCTATTTAAGAACATATTTTCTCTGTAATAACAATATGTAATAACTTGATGCTGATAATTTGTTTGTATATACTGTTGTTATGCTTAATACTAGCATGCTCTGTTGCTTTTATTATATTGCTGCTATACGTATGTGAATTTCATATATCATGTCATATGAAATGATGTTTGTCTTAAACTGATTTTTGATTATGTATTGAACTGTTATCCGTCGTTCGTTGTCCGTAATGCATCATCATAGAATTCCCCTTTATGGATCTAAAGTATACTGCTACCTAAAATGTCATTGTATATTCAGGTTAAAAATTGTATATCTGGTTTTTATTGAGCAAATCATGTATAATTTTATGATTGTTGCGTAAACAATGTATCCGTTCTCCGCTCTGCTTTAGCTGAATTATTTTATGAAGAAATATCGAGAAGTCTTTCAATAACTTCTGAAATAGGATATAAATTAATCATAATGTTGGTATTCTGTCTATATGTTGTAATATTTGGTAAATGTGTTGGAGAAAATTCTGTTTATGGAACTAGCGATGTTCCGTTTAGCGTGTTGCATTTAGGTTTTGTGCGGCTTACAAAATACACTTGTATTTAATGTTTTCTGTTTACAAGTTATAAATGGATTTATTCCATTGTGATAAACCATTATGTATGTCATGACATTATGAGATCTTTAGTTTTGCCTCGGTGCCCTCTAGCGAAGTAAACACTTTACGCTAGCCGATCCCTTGTGTCTATAATGTTGACACAAGAGCTTCTACTATCGGGGACATAAAAATGCCTTGCCTTATGTGGGTAGGAATGAATGCCATGCTTTACATTCGTAAAGCGTAATGCTGTGCGTAAGAAAAATTTAAAATTTTTTATTGATAACACTGTCACACATACAACATTTTTGTGAAATATCTTCGTATGGGGTGATCAAGTCCCAATCAGAAAATTACAAAAAGTGTATTGTGTTGTTGCCTGAACTGATGAAAATTAAAAATGTGATAAAAACTGTTATGCGAGATTCATGCCGTTATACTGTCATCCGTGTACCGTGTTGCGTCCTGCTTTCAATGTTGCCACATTTTAGGTGGTTTGAAGTACCCGTTCACATCATTTCTAGTGAACAACTGCCATGATGATTTCCCCTGACAAAATTCCCTGGAGCTTCATGAACAACTAATCTCTCCCTTGGTGGTCCAACATATTCAGAGTGTATCACTGTTACACCGTTTGGTGTTGGGAACCGCAATTCTGCATGCGGTGTAGAAGTAATTGCTCTGAATTTGTGAAGGGTCCGTCTACCGAACAACGCACTGAACCGTGATCTGCCATCAAGAACTGTAAAGTCTACAATTTCTGTGCGGACTAAAGGGTGTGTTCCCAGTGTGACATCCAGTTTCACTTTACCAACTGCTCTTATTGATTCACCAGTGATACCAGCAATCTTTAAGTTTGTGTAGCGTAGCCGGTCCTTCACACTGAACGGATATTCCTTAAAACAATGTAAATACAAAATATCTGCTTCACTACCTGTGTCAGTATAAATGCGAGTGATGTTTCTGTTTGCTATTACAGCTGAAATGACCACAGGCTCTTCTAACAGGCACCAATTTGGAATGGTATGAAATATGATTGAAGCATACATCCAACTCTCCGTTCTGCGTTCTCCGTCTGCTTCATTTTCCTTCTCCTCATTCCATATGACCTTGATGTGCATTTCTAGAGTTAGATCCCTTTCATCATTTCGTTCTTCCTTTCTGTTCCAGTCACGTCATTCACCGTGACGCACTTTTCCATGCCAAGAAAAACGTTTGTTTGGATCATTTCGCTGATACTTTTTTCCTGGCAACTGATGATTCAGCTCGCCAGCCTTGATCTTTGCAATGATCTCTCTGATTAATGACTTGCAATTATCTGTTTCATGTCCATATGCCTCATGGAAGTCACACCACTTGTCACTCTGTGGTCCCTGATGCTCTTCCATAGGCGGTGGAGGGTGAAATGATTCCTTAATTGGCTTTGTGAACAAGATTTCCTTTGGAGTTTTTGTTAATGCCATAATAAGTGGATGCCTGTCTAATGGCTTTCAATGGTGATAATTGTCATTTGGATGATTATTTCCTCTCCAACCGCTCTGCTGTTGCTGGTAATTATTGTCATAACCCTGTTGCCTCTGATAATTGTCATTCCTGTTCCGCTCTCTGCCTTGCTGCCTGAAGTTTCTCTGGTAATTATCCACTCTTAGATATCCCATTTCACCTGCTCGTAAATGCTTCTGAGCAATACCCAACGCTTGATGTAATGTCTTTGGAATATCATAACGCAAAGCATGAATTAGTCATCCAAAACGTCGCTGATCGAGACAAAATATAAATCCTGAAATAAGCTGAGACTCTGGTATGTCTGGTATTTTCTGACATTCAATGCTATAACGCTTCATGAAATCACTCAATGATTTATTCTGATGCATTGTTATCTCATGTGCATCAAGATGTGACAATGTGCAGCTTCTCAAACTCTGATACTGCATCACGAACTTTGCCCTTAAATCAAGAAAACTGGTAATACTCCTTGGTGGCAAACTAGCAAACCACTCGCGTACCATTTTTTGCAGTACCATTGGAAACATATGGCACGCAGTTTCATCTTCCCAATGCTGCAACCTCATAACTCCTTCAAACATAGTCAGAAAATCCTCTGGATCTGTTGTACCATCATAAACACCGATTGATGGAATTCCCAAATTTCTCGGTAATGGATAATCTGCAATTCGAGGAATAAAACACTGTGTTGATTCTGCCATTGCTGGTGGTTTGATAGCTTCATCACAAGTAATCAAAGCAAACAAATTATCCACAACTGTTGCACGGATGGTTGGTTGTGCTAACTTTTGTTTAAATCGTGATGGCGCTGTTTTAGTTAAAATTCCATCCAGTAACTTGCTAGCCATTTCTTCAGTCATAAAGAACTATTCACCTTCTTCTTTAAAATTCCAATCATCGTTCAAAAAACCTTCATCACTGTGTTGATTGTCCGTATCATCAACTAAAGCATTCAACTAATTGAATAGCTTGGACAATTGTGATTTGGAAATTGACTTTCCTTTGCTGTTATGCCTAGCGTTCACATCAGAAGTCTTCTTGAAAGAGACATTATGTGCTCCTCGCCTGGCCTTCCACATTCCTGTGCAGGAACCTTCCATCAATGGTTTTCTCAATCGTGGTATGGTTTCATGAACTTGACCATCTGATGTGTCAGTGTTCAAATGATCTTCTTCTTCAATGGAAGTCTCTTCGAGAGTTAACTGATGAACTGGTATATTTTCAATGAGGTTTTCATCGACAGGTTTAAGTGTTGTTTTCGATGAGGTTGTTTCAGTTGCCTTCGTGCTCTTGGTGGTTTTGGTAGTCTTTGAGACGGGTGGCGCCATCTGTTAGTATGATTTTCCGTATAGCGGATGTAAGGTACTAGTACAGAAAACTAGCTTCTCAGCGTGTGGCTTATACTGTTGATTGTTGTTTGCCCTCGAGAAATAATCTCTGCAGACCCGGAACACGGATGTAAGATCTGTGGGGTGGCCTCAATCAATCTGTGGATCAATCTGTAATGATCCATCTAGCGCACTGCTGCTAAGCAGCTAATGTTATTTTTAGAGTGAGAAAGAACTATGTGAGAGAGAAAGTGTACTTCTCTCTGACTGAAGTTCAGATCAGAATGATGTCAAATGTGGTGACCCAGGGGGTCTATTTATAGGAGTAGAATGTCCGAAATTCACGGGATACACGTGTCAACCACTTAATGGTTCTGTTACGTGAAGTATCCGGAATGTCAGTGGCGTGTGCTGATGTGGCTGCGTGCCGTTCACGTGCGGAGTTAAAAGGGCTTATGCATAGAAGCTACCTGCAGGGCTTATGCTTGACGCTGGGCGGCAAACTCTAAAAACTGCCAAATTTCATTATGTCTTGTGCTCTTTGATCGAGTTTTTTGTATGAAACTGATGTTTTTATGCGTGTATCTCCTAGGATACACCATTAATTTACAGTTATGATTAGAATAAATAATCTCCAAAACTTTAGAGATTACATAATCACCGTAGAATATTTCTCCGATGAAGTTATAAATCAGTACTTCATCGTTTGTTGTTGTTGGTATCCCTTGGAATCTATGGGGTGTATGACGTTGATGCTCGTGGGACAGATTGTGAAGTTGAGGTTCAAAATGCGATTGTTGTTGGTGGTGGTAATGGTACTGTTGGTGTTGTTGTCGGTGGTGCTGTTGATGTTGATGTTGATGGTGCATGTGATGTCTGCAAGTTGTGCATCATATTCTCCAAAGTCACTACTCGAGCGCGAAGCTCGTTGACTTCTGCTAGTACATCGGGATGATTGGCGGCTGGAACGAGTGAATGAATAAGATCTAGAAGTTTAGATAATATATAATCATGACGGGATACTCAGGAAATGAGGGTGTAAATGGTGTTTCGTACTGGTTCGCCGGTAAGTGCTTCAGGTTCTTCGCCGAGAGGGAAATTTGGTGGGTGGAAAGCATCGCCTTCTTCTTGTCTCCATTGACTGAGTTGGCTATGAACTCATCCCCAATCCATCCAGAATAGATGGTGGCTAATAGGGTGATCCATTCCGGTTACACTGCTTTCGGAGCTCAGGTGGATATCCATATCGGAATAGCTGTCGGAATCCGATGAATTTGAACTAGTTGAAGGATCCATCTCGTACAGAGTAGGTAAAAGATTTTTGAAATGAAATAGATTATAGGACTAGTTTGGTATTCCTCAATACATAATTTACATATATATTTATAATACCAGAATCCCATAAGTTTCGGAGGATTTTTCGAAAAATGTCAGACAGAGTTTACTATAATAGATATGTAAAGATATGAATTTTTCTATACACTATCTATGTAATGAATGCAGTAAGATGCGTCTAGACTTAAGATGATAAGCAGATAATTTTCGACAAAAATGATAAGCAAAACTTTTTGACATGCAGCTAAGGTCGAAATCCAGACTCACTAATGCATCTTAATAACTATCGGTCAGACACACTAATGCAAGACCTGGTTCGCTATGACCACCGCTCTCATACCAACTGAAATTCCCCGTTAATATTGATTATAAACGTTACATAATAATTGATTTCATTGCGAGGTATTTGACCTCTATATGATACATTTTACAAACATCGCATTCGATTTCAAAAGACAAACTTTCATTACAGTGATAGTTGACAAATATGCTTACCATTTCACAAAATAACCAAACTATAAATGACTTAATAATAATCTTGTTGAACTCAACGACTTGAATGCAACGTCTTTCGAAATATGCCATGAATGAATCCAAGTAATATCTTTAATATTAGCAAATGCACAGCGGAAGATTTCTATAATACCTGAGAATAAACATGCTTAAAAGTGTCAACCAAAAGGTTGGTGAGTTCATTAGTTTATTATCAATAATCAATTCATAATTTTTAATAGACCACAAGATTTGCATTTAATCAATACACATAACCTGTGTATAAAAATCATTCATATGAATTGATCACCTGATAACCCATATTAACGAAATGCATTAAAATATCCCCAAGGATAAACAGAACCACTCGTCTGTAGAGATAGAACCATTCGTCTGTAGAGAATAGATCGACAGAACCACTCGTCTGTAGAGAACAGAACCACTCGTCTGTTAGAGAATTTATCTATCTTTAGGATTCGCGTCAATTAGTGGCAATTATAATAAACACTCATTCTTATGTTACCAAGCTAATAGAGGTGATATCCGGTATAATAATCCAATCATAGAATGTAGTTTTGAGTACTTGTGTCTATTTCGTCAAACATTTATAAAAGCATCGCATGTATTCTCGGTCCCAAAAATATATATTGCAAAAGCATTTAAAAAGGGAGCAAATGAAACTCACAATACTGTATTTCGGAATGATTTACGCATATGACGGCACTGAACAAGTGCAAGGTTAGCCTCGAATTCACGAACATATATTAAGTATATATATTTATATGTTGGTCAATATCTGTCTAACAATTTAGGTCAAGTCGTAGTGTATCACAATCCTAATGCTCGAGATTATTATACAAAAGTCAACAAAAGACATCTAATCCAAAAATGGGTTTCTTAAATATAGTCGTTTTATATACTTAAATATATTTATCAGATTTTATTAAAGTAAATAATACAAGTCATTTAATAATAAGAATTTATATTAAAATTTATATAAAAATTTATATATGATAAAATATGCTTTTATATATCTCGGGTAATAAAATTTATACAGTTCATTAAATATCATACAAAAATATAGTGGTATGTAGTATTAATGTAATTATATTACGTGTGGTAAAAATACCTTTGTATCACATATTTATTTGATAAAATAATATTGATAATAATAATAATAATAATAAGTAAAAGTTGTATTATTTTCTAATAATAATAATAACTATTATTCTACTAATAATAATAACAATATTTATATTTACAAATGATGATATCGATTATGATAAAATGATAATTCTAATTATGATAATTTTAATAATAACGATACTTTTTATTATTAACTGTAATAATAATAATATTTTATAAAAATAATAATTCTATTCAAAATGATAATTTTTAATACTAACACTAAAATGTTAATAATAATAATATTTTATAATAATAATGATATTTCTATTAAAAATGATAATTTTAATAAAAATGATAGTTTTAATGTTAATGATACTTTTAATAACAATAATAATGATAAAAAATAATAATAATAAAAACAATATTTTTATCTAAATTAATATCTTATAATATTTTAGCTTCATCATGATACTTATACTCATTATTTCCTAATCGATTTGTTTAATAGCTTGTAGTCCTCTTTTATATCGTATTCATAATAATGATAATAATGGTAATCATAATAATTAAGTGATACTAATATTAGTTTTAATGATAATGATAATAATAAATATTATAATAATATTTAATGATAATACTAATAATAATAATAATAATAATAACGATAATATTAATAATAACAATTTTTAATGATAATACATATATTAATACCGATAATGATAATAATAACAATAATAATTATTATATATTAGTAATAACGACGATAATAACGACGATAGTAATAATAATACTAAAATTAATAATAATTCAGTTGGCTATATCTTTTAATCCGCTTATCGAAACCGTACGCTTTCTAAATGAAAAGTTATTAATTTTTCGCCAGCTTTTCAACGACATGCATATGATATACCTTATCTCAGTAACATATGTATTAAATTCATGATTTATCATAAACTATTTAACGATGAAATTAAGCATAAAAGCATGAATAAATATATATACTCGAACATTAGTCAGGGATACACTATTAATATATAAAAGACAAGATATGAATGCTCACGTATCAATATTGTGATTCAATATTGCAGGAAAGTACGTAGACGCAACGGAAATGATAAACACTTGATTGACCTCACGAGCATACCCTCGAACATTACCCATAACCTCCATAGCTATAACCCATAATTTCCTTAGCTTTATCCCGCTTGAAAAACCATTTTGAAATCATTTGACAGCGCTCCGTCGTAATATTTTATGTATAATACTAATAATAATACTCCTCACTATAAGATTAATAATAATATTAATCTTAATAATAATAATAATATAATAATAATAATAATAATAATAATAATAATAATAATAATAATAATAATAATAATAATAATAATAATAATAATAATAATAATAATAATAATAATAATAATAATAATAATAATAATATGTAATATAGATATTGAGATCGAGAGATAGATGTAGTGAAACGTAACCAGACTGAGTTCGAGCTTTATAGCCTGAAACTGGACCCCACCAGCTCCGCGATCGTGGTACTTTTTAAGCCTACACCTCCGCAATCGCGGAGGTTCCTGTCCCAGTTCATCCATGATCAAAAACGTGGGCTTCCGACAGTTTTTATATTATTATATATAATATATTTAATTTATATAATTAATTATATATTATATTATATATACGTGCATAGTTATCTTGTAATTTTTGTTTCGATGACTCGTACATTGTCACTCGAATTATGTCTCAGTTCCGGTTTTTCAAACGATGTTTCGTAGGCTTAGAAAACTAGCACTTTACATTACGCGACGTGTACCTTTATTAATAATTAGACTTAAATCAATGAAAAACTAACCCACTTAAAGTGTAACTTATTCGTTTGAGGGTTTTGGTCATTTGCTTCTTTAAATTATCGTCTAGTTATATATATATATATATATATATATATATATATATATATATATATATATATATATATATATATGTATATATATATATATGTATATATATATATATATGTATATATGTATATATATATATATATGTATATATATATATGTATATATATATATATATATGTATATATATATGTATATGTATATATATATATATATGTATATATATATGTATATATATATGTATATATATATATATATATATATATATATATATATATGTATATATATATATATATAAATAACATTTTATAACTAAATTAATATTAAATCTTATTACATTTGTAAAATATATATATATATATATATATATATATATATATATATATATATATATATATATATATATATATATATACATATATATATATATATATATACATATATATATATATATACATATATATATATATATATATATATATATATATATACTTACATTTTGAAATATAAATTTGTAATATTTATATATAATTTTTCAAAATTAAATATATTTCAAAGTTCTTTATATAGTTTAAAATCGGTTTGAAATTATTGTTTAGTAATACTTTTATCTTTTTGAAACAATAAAATATATTTGCAAAATTTATAATACAATGCTTTAGTTAAGTTCTTCAAATTTTACATTCATAAACATATTATCTTATAAAATGTTTTAATAATAAAGTTATTTTTAAACTGAAAACGTTTTAGTACTAAAAAGAATATGAAAATTTTGTTCTCCCAAATAAATATATTTAAGAATCATTTTGTTAAAAAGTTAAAATAATGGAAATCGTTATATCATAAAACTTTTTAGAAAAATAAAAATATATATACACTTAATCGGTTTCAAGTTCCTAAATTTCCGTAGTTTGGTGAAACATAGGATAAAGTCCAATGGTTAAATAAACGTATGAAATCATTTTTGTGTAAACCGTTGATATCCATTTTCGAAGTTATCTATATTCCTAAAATTTCACTTTTACCCTAGATAATATGAAAGTTAACTAGTTAACACCTATATAGAAAATCGAACAGGAAACTCCACTAACCCTTGTCTAGTTCCCGTTAATTGACACTTTTGTTCTTACTTGTAAATCACTTTACCAATTATTCTGAATACCATTAAAAGGAAAGGTTTCCTAAATCAAAGTGGACCTCTCAACAGAGACCCGTAATCATATCAAAATGTATCTGATAATTCAATTATTTGATATTATCTTCTAATTCCATCGATAAACATATTGAAAATACATTCATACACTTAATACTTTGTTAACATTTTCAAGTTATAATATATATACATATATATATATAATCATATCCATTTATATAATGGTTCGTGAATCGTCGGAGTTTGGTCGAGGTTAAATGAATGTATGAACATAGTTTAAAATTCTTGAGATTCAACTTAACAAACTTTGCTTATCGAGTCAGAATAATATAAAAATAAAGTTTAAATTTGGTCGGAAATTTTCGGGTTGTCACATAAATCGCGTGAGCATTCATAATATATAATGACGCGTTAGTATTCGGTCATCCCTGTGGTTGTGTAGATTGGGTAGTGGGTCATGTGAGTAAACTATGGCGCTTGAGTGTTCGGCCAACCTCGTTGTCGTTGCGATGGAGGTAGTGAATAGCGTGAGTTTCGAGTTCACTAGGGCGCGTGAGTATTCATCCATCCTTCGTGTGTGTAAGGTTAAGGATTAACCATGTGTATTTGTGTATGTGCGTATATATATTGATGTGCTTGTAGCTAATCTTGTGGACTTGGCTTGATAGTATCTTGCTTATAGCTTTCTTAGTTATACTCAGGCATGGTATTTGTTTATTAATTGTTGTTGGTGATACGTATTCATTCTATGCATATGTATGGGTATAGTATGTTTACATTCACTAAGCTTTATAGCTTACCCTCTCGTTGTTTACTTTTTTATAGATTCACAAGGTGGAGGTGGCAAGGGTAAGCATGGGGACTATTGGAATACCGCGTGATGCTTTAGAAGACATTACTTTGGATTTGGCTTAGGATTGGGTAGTATAGTCCCAATTACCATGCTCGGTCTTTTGTTGTACTTAAAATGCTTTTGGGTCGAAGTTGTCATGTTATTGTATTAATGGGTCGATGGAGTCCCGAAGGACGAAATACTTGTGTTGTTATTTGAAAATCCGTTTATTTAATGTTTGGGAACTGTTAAACATGGTTTTGGTTGTTATCGGATGAGTCGGGGTCGGGTTTGAGGAGTTAAAATTTACAATTGAAGTCAGTATCCGATTTGGCCTATTGTCGCGCCACGACACCTTCCCACGACCCTAAGAGAAATTTGAATGCCGAGCTAAATTGTGGGTCTAGGAGTCATAGTCAGGAGGAGGTCGCGTCGCGACCTGAGGTCTTGCGTCGCGATCGATATCTAAAACAGGCAACCAGATGTAGATCAAAGCTCGACATTAAAAACGTGCTTGGGATCGCACTGCGACTAGTGAGCATCGCGTCACGAGAGGCCTGTAAAAAACAATTTTTTGTCGATTGATTGGTGTAATGTTTTAATAAACAGGTTGGGGTCGTTTCAAGTGGTATCAGAGCATGGTCTAAGGGATTTAGGTGACTTGGCATAAGTACCTAGACTTAGACTTTCGTGTTTGCTTAGTTGTTGTGGGACTTGTAGGAGTACGGGTCGGACCAGGGATTGGTTTGTGCCTTAGTATGTAGTTAAACTAACTATGTGATGGTTGCATCGTGTTTATGTTCGTGTGTGTGCTTATTTCACGCGTAATAATGACTAGCTACCATTGTTACGAGTGCAAATCATGTCTAAAGAGTGAGGTATGAAAAGTGTTAAGAAAGATGGGGTAGTGTTGTGTATGTGGGTTTACTTGCATCTTGTTTCTTAACCGATTTTTAATCTTTAGAATGAGGACGAGAAGAAGGGCTTCAAGTGGGATGCAAGTTGATGATGATGAGTTGACGGCTAAGATTGAGGCCACCTTGGTGAGTTATTCTGTCATTTTTACCGAGATGGTTAAAGAAGTCTTTCAAGGGGCGATAGAAGGACAAGTAACCGATTTTATTAAGGAACAAGTAGGTGCAATTATTCAAACAGAGTTTGAGAAGAGGTTTTCTAAACCTTCAGTTGAAGATAGTGGAGAGGATGTCCCTCTTGATCATGGGTTCCTAGGAAATGCGGAAAGAAAGGAGTTTATTTATAAAAACTTCATGATGACTAATTCTCCTACGTTTACCTGGGATCGCGATCCTTTGATAAGCACTGGTTAGATCTCGGATGTCGAAGGTGTTTTCGCACGAGTGAACGCCCACCCGACAAGAAGACGAGACTTGCTACTAGTTTGTTGAGGGGTAATGCGAAGAATTGGTTGGATGGTAAGATCGATATCGTTGGTGAGGAACTGTTTATGGGGTTATTGTGGGACGATTTTAAGAAGGAATTCCTCGAGGAGTTCCGAACACAATCTGATTTGAAAAGGTTGCGGAATGAATTGCGAAATTTGAGACAAGGGTCTATGGACCTAAATACTCTTAGGGCTACCTTTTTGACAAAGGCCCAATTTTGCCCTGAATATATCGAGAATGATAGGTTGTTGATGGAGCATTTTCTTAAGACCTTGAATAATGATTTTTGCAGGAAAATTAGCCTTGGACAAGTGGACTCTTTTCCAAAACTATTTTCTGTGGCTAAGGGTTTTGATTCATATGCTATGACGTTGATCGATGATACTTCGGGTACGAGAAAAGTTGATTCATATGGTGCTCCGAGCAAGAAGGCTAATAGTGAAGGTGGGAGCATGGGGAGCATGAAAAAAGGGGTGTAGGATTCTAGTGCGTCTAGATGTTACAATTGCGGGGAGAGGAGTCACAATTCTTAGGAATGTCTGAAACCGTCCTCGAGAGGTAGTGGCATTTTGTGTTTCAATTGCCGTAAAGAAGGGCATCGCAAGACGGAGTGTCCCGAGCTAGTGGTGATGGGCACCGCGAAAGGACATTAAGGTACTTTTAACCTGGTGATTGTATGTTGTTTATTTTGTAATAACATGCGGTGTGTATGTAAGCCTTGGCTATTTGTACTCTCCGTTGGATAAAATTTTAACGAGCGGTCGGCTTATGATTGTGGTTTTGGGTTGTTGCACTCGGTAGATTGTGTGGTTTGAGGATCCTGCCATGACTCTAGCGTGTGACTCTTATTGCATTGGTAATTGGGGTTGTATCCTGGTCGTTAAATTCACTCGAGTGAGACCCGTAAGATGTTGGTCGGGATAGTGTTCTAGTGGGTAGAATACTTATGTGTTCATGTAAGTTGGCTTAGTTGCTTGCGGTGGATGTGGGTTAGTGATCTCTGTGCGTCGGATTCACTAGAGTGTTATCCGTGTGTTCGAATCACTCAAATTCGTGTGTCGATACCGCATGGGTAGAATGGTGTATATCGTGTATTCGTATCTCCATGGGGTTAGTGTGTCGTGTATTGTATCACCATGCGATGCTTCATGACGTGTGTTCGTCTCGCTTAGGGTGTGGTAAGTCGTTGCTTGTTGTGAGCGAAGTGGTGAGTGACATCCTGGCGTAAGGATTCGCTCTTCGTTGGCCACTTGAGGTAATGTGGTGAGTGATTCCGTAAGATCTCACTCTTCGTGACGACGATTGCATTTTGAGTTGTGGCGAGTGTTGTTCACTCTTTGTTAGCCACTTTTACGTGTGTGATATGTGGCGAGTGTGGTTCACTCTTTGTTGGACACTTTCGTGTGTGTGATGTGTGGCGAGTGTTTTCGTAAGAAGACACTCTTCGTCGGCCACATTTGAGTGTGTATGTGTGGTAGTGTCATCCGTAAGACACTTTCATCGGCTACGTACGTGTGTGAGTAGTGTTACACCTTTGGTTGACTTGATTTATTGTGTGGAGGTAACCGTGCTAATGGTAGTGACGGGCGAGAAGCCTTGGTGTTTCTAAGCATATCCTTAATGTTAGAGGAAAGATCTATTAGGCTAGCTGTGCGGCCTAGTGGAATTGCGACTAGCGGGTGATGCTAGAAGTTGTGGATGTGAGCCGTGAGGTTTGTTTGATATGTATGAATTCAAGTCAACGTGTAACACCCCAAACCAAACCACGAACAACCCGCGTAAAAATAACAAATAATTTTTTTTTTTGCTGGAACAGCATATGGCGCGGCGCGCCAAACTGGTCTGTCCCAAAAGTCATGAAACGCGAAAAAGATCGGCCACTTCCCGACATAATTAGACAAAACGCTTTTAACCACATATTCAAACATGTAAAACTAACATGATTCAAACATAAAATAAGTTTATCAAAGCGGGTCCCACATCGGCCGTTTTACGAGTTTCATATAAAAGTTTGAGTTTCGACCACATTAAGTTTAAATACCAAACGACACTACGAGCATGGTGTTTGGGGTTAAACTACCCAAGCCTCGGTCAAACTCCAAAAGCTAACACTTCCAAAAGGCATCCCCTATCAACAAGCGGGAACTCTACTCCAAAATAATGCCCTTACCCTGGTCCACAACCGAACCTATAAAAAGGTAAACAACGAGAGGGTAAGCAAAGCTTAGTGAATGCAATAATTATACATATACATATATAATATATCTACTTGCAAACACTTACACAATACCGTACACAAGCTAGCAATTCGGCAACCATGCAAAACATTATGCATATACCAATAACCGGAATTCACATTGAGCTAGAAATAACAAAAGCATATAGTTCATAATTAAGTATGCTAATGCACAATTCATACAACCATGGTTAACCATTCGTAAAAGGAATGGTACTCTAATTTCCCATTGGTGTTCATAACAACCGTTAGTGCACAACACATATATCAATAACCCTTGGACAACACATATCCGTTTATAAAATCGTTAGTGTACAACACATATAACACTAAATCGGACAACACATATCCATTCATAAATCATTAGTGTACAACACATATAACACTAAATTGGACAACATATATCCCTTCTTAAAACCGTTAGCGTACAACGCATATATAGGTTTAAAATACACTTCAACACAAGGTTTATGCATTAATCACAAACATTAACTAACTTAGATCCATTTTGACCCATTTGACCAATTTAAGGTCAACACCCCCATTTCGGCTCATTTACTAACCCACACAACGCCCACTTACATAAATATAGGTGTGCTAGCGATTTACTAACTAATTTAAGGTTCATTAACAACAATTAATACTTGAAAAACCCTAGTTAGTCCTCTTAGTCAACATAACCCAAATTCACCCAAAACACCCAATTTACTAACAAAGAGGGTTTTAAGTTCACCATAAACCCTAACTCTAACCCTTACACAAAATTGAATCAAGAAATCAAGATTAGAGCATACCACTACCACCAAAACATAGCTAGGAAGTAGATGAACAACTTTAGAACTTGAGCTTAAGCAAGAATCCTCTTTCTTCTTCTCCAAAATGAGTTTTCTCACACTAGGTTATTACTCTCTCTCTAGAATTGAATGGATGAGGTTGAAGTAGATGGAAATGGAGTTAATGAGGCTCTATAAACTGATCTAAGGCCTTAAAGTCGGCCCTTTTGTGAATTTACCAAATTGCTCTCAAAATATCTAATTTAAAAGAAAGAAGGAATCTGTCACAGACAAACGGCGCGGTGCGCCAAAAGGCCGCGCGGCGCGCCACTCCCCCAGATCAGATTCTTTTTCATTTTAAAATGTACAACGAAACCCCCACTTCAAGCATCTTATGTACACTTTATGTACACAACAATTATTTGGGTCTTACAACTCTCCCCCACTTGAACCGGAGCGCGTTCTCGCGATCCAAGTCGCATGACAAGAAGGAAGATAAACCAACACAAACTCTTCGGGCTCCCAAGTAAACTCGGAACCCTTACTACGACGCCATTGAACTTTAAAAGTCCTAACCTCTTTATGTCTCAACCTTTTGACCTTCTCATCGAGGATAGCAATCGGTTCCTCAATATACTCTAACTTATTGTTTAGTTCAATCTCGTCTAATGGCACCCACGAAGAATCATCCGCAAGACACTTACGGAGATGGGAAATATGAAATGTGTTATGGATCCCCGCAAACTCTTCGGGTAATTCCAAATGATATGCGACTTCACCAACATGAGCTAAAACCTTAAATGGCCCAATAAACCGAGGAGCTAACTTCCCCCATTTTCTAAACTGAATAATGCCTTTCCATGGCGAAACTTTAAGCATCACCATGTCACCTTCTTGAAATTCGATCGTTCGTCTACGTTTATCGACATACGACTTTTGTCTATCTTGAGCCTTTTTCAAATGATCCCGAATAATATCAATCTTGTTATTCGTCTCCAAAACCAAATCGGTACTCCCGATTTCTCTTTGACCTACTTCACCCCAACAAATTGGAGTTCGACACCTTCGCCTATATAGCATCTCATAAGGTGGCATCCCGATACTAGTGTGATAACTATTATTGTACGAGAATTCCACCAAAGGCAAATGCTCGTCCCAACTACCACCGAAATCAATAATACACGCCCGTAACATATCTTTCAAAGTTTGATTTGTACGTTCGGTTTGACCGTCCGTTTGAGGATGATACGTCGTGCTTAATTTTAATTGCGTACCCATATCTTCATGAAACTTTTCCCAAAACCGAGATGTAAAACGGGTATCTCGATCCGAAATAATAGATACAGGAGCACCGTGTCAAGAGATGACTTCTTTGATAAACAACTTAGCCAAGGTCTCCGACGATATCGCTTCCCGAATGGGAAGAAACAAAGCACTTTTCGTCAATCGATCAACTATCACCCAAATCGAATCAAATTGGGTTCTCGCCATTTTAGGTAACTTTGTGATGAAATCCATGGTAATGTGCTCCCATTTACACTTCGGGATTTCTAACGGTTGTAAATTACCATACGGCTTTTGGTGCTCGGCCTTAACTTGCAAACACGTGACGCATTGCTCAACGTACTTTACAACATCACGTTTCATACCCGGCCACCAATAATCTTTTTTTAAGTCAAGATACATTTTCGTCGAGCCCGGATGAATGGAATACTTTGACTTATGTGCTTCATCAAGTAGCACTTGTCGATAATCACCCATCTTCGGCACCCACACTCTTCCTTGAAAAGAAAACAACCCACGCGAACCCATAGTAATGAATTCCGATTGCCCCACAATTCGTTCCGCATGCTTGTTGTGAACGTAAGCCTCTATTTGAATCACACCAAGTTTTTCAAGAAAATCGTTAGTAATAATCATACGTAACAATCCCAATCGTAACGCCGGCTGATGACTCTTTCGACTTAACGCATCCGCGACCACATTCGCCTTACCCGGATGATAAAGTATTTCACAATCATAATCTTTCACCACGTCCATCCACCTACGTTGACGATAATTTAAATCTCGTTGATTAAAGAGATGTTTCAAACTCTTATGATCCGAATAAATCGTACTCTTGACACCATACAGGTAGTGGCGCCAAATTTTCAACGCATGTACCACCGCCGCCAACTCAAGATCATGAGTCGGATATCTCATTTCGTGTTCCTTTAATTGTCGAGAGGCATAAGCGATGACTTTACCTCTTTGCATTAGAACACACCCAAGCCCATTTAACGAAGCATCACAATAAACCGTCATGTCTTCCACCTCTTTTGGCAAAACTAACACCGGAGCTTGACACAACTTCTCTTTTAACAATTGAAAAGCAATTTCTTGCTCGTTCTCCTAAACAAACCTCGCGTTCTTCCTCGTCAATTTCGTCAACGAAGAAGCGATCTTAGAAAAGTCTTGGATAAACCGACGATAATAACCGGCCAATCCGAGAAAACTTCAGACCTCCGTAGGCGTAGTCGGTTGTCTCCAACTCTTCACCCTCTCAATCTTCCCCGGATCTACTTGAATACCGTCTTTGTTCACAATGTGGCCAAAGGAATTGAACCTCCCTTAGCCAAAATTCACATTTGGAGAACTTAGCATACAACTTCTCCTTTCGTAATGTCTTCAAAACCTCCCGCAAATGACGTTCATGTTCGTTCATACTTTTCGAGTAGACTAGTATGTCGTCAATGAACACAATCACCGACTTGTCCAACATAGGTTGGCACACTCGGTTCATAAGGTCCATGAATGCCGCCGGTGCATTCGTAAGACCAAAAGGCATAACTACAAACTCAAAATGCCCATAACGCGTTCGAAAAGCCGTTTTCTCAATATCTTCCTCACGGACCCGCATTTGGGGATAGCCGGACCGTAGGTCAATCTTCGAGAAATACGTCGCACCTTGGAGTTGGTCAAACAAATCGTCGATCCGAGGCAATGGATAATGATTCTTGATCGTCGCTTTATTCAACTCCCGGTAATCAATGCACATCCGCATACTACCATCCTTCTTCTTCACAAATAAAACCGGAGTGTCCCATGGCGAAGCACTCGGTCGGATAAAACCCTTTTCAAGCAACTCTTGGGTTTGATTTAACAATTCTTGCATTTCCGTCGGCGCTAAACGATAAGGAGTTTTAGCAATGGGAGTAGCTCCCGGAACCAACTCAATGCGAAATTCAACTTGTCTTTCCACCGGAACACCCGGTAACTCGTCCGAAAAAACGTCTTCGAATTCAGTAACCACCGAAATTTCACGAATGGGTGGTGACTCATCACGAGTATCAAAAACATGGGCAAGAAAGGCCATGCCACCACTATCGAGGAGACGACGTGCCCGTGCAAAAGTGCATATCGGCACAAGTCTTCTATGCTTATCACCGTGAATAATTATCTCTCCCCCACTTGGGGCCTTTACACGAATAAATTTTTCATGGCATGCAATATCGGCTCTATTATAATCGAGCCAATCCATACCAACAACGATATCGAAATCGCCCAAAGTCATCGGGATAAGATCAATCTTAAAGTTTTCGGCACCAAAAACGACATCACAATTTTTACACACATCAACCACTAGCGCCGTCTTGCCATCCGCTATTTCAACTTCTACCGGACGACTCAACTTAACTAGCGGTTTATTTAACTTAGGCACGAATCTTGGAGAAACAAACGATAAATTGGCACCACTATCAAATAGGGTTCGTGCTGGATTAGAGTTAACCATGAAAGTACCTGAGACAACTTTGTTCGATTGTTTGGCTTCATCATTGGTCATCAAATAATTTCGACCCCTAGCCGTACCCGCCTCCTTTTCTAACCGCTTAACATTATCATTGCACAACTCGGGACACTCAGGCCTCTTGTGCCCTTTTTTACCACAATTGAAACAAGTAAATTTGGGTGTGGAAGGTGAGTTGGGGAAATCACGAGAGATGTGACCTTTTTTCCCACAAGTATAGCAAGTGGGTACATGACCACCGGAGCCACCTTTCTTCACACTATTAACACTTTCGGAGCCCTTCTTGTTCTTTTTGTTGGAAAAGCTCGATTGACTCGAATTCTCGAACTTCCTCTTTCCAAAAGTAAAACTACTCTTTCTCAACACAAGCGCTTCAAAACCCTTCACCATATTGAACAATTCATCAAAGCTCTTCACCACGTTCACACTAATTTCCTCTTGATAGTTATCATTCAAGATTCGATAGAAATCTTCTTTCAACATTTTATCATTCCCGACATACTCCGGGCAAAATTGGGTCTTGGACAAAAACACGGATTTGAGAGTGTTCAAATCCATCGACCCTTGCCTCAAGGAACGTAGTTCATCCTTAAGCCTTGTAAGATCGGCCGAAGTTCGGTATTCATCGAAAAAATCCGCCTTGAATTCATCCCATGTGAACTCCATGCATTGTTCTTCGCCATAAAGTCGGATCTTCGCGTCCCACAACAATTTAGAATCACCTCTTAACATGCTACAACCATATCTCGTCTTTTTATCAAGAGGGCATTCACACGTACGAAAAGCCCCCTCCATATCGGAGATCCAACGGGCACTCTTAAGTGGGTCACGTTCACCATCGAAGGTGGGAGGTTGAGAGTCCTTGAAATTCTTATAAAAGAAGTCCCGTCTCCCCACATTATCCTCTTGAAGAACAGCCTTCACTTGCTCCTTGACTACATTGACTAATTGTTTGTCAATCGTATCTAGAAACATTTTCTTAACATTCTCGAGGAACTCCGCCTTTTGACGTTTAAAGATGGCCTCAACTTTGGCCGTGAACTCAATGTCCTCACTCGTACTTCCATCATTGGTGTCGTGTCCATTTCTCATCTTCATTCTATAAAACAGAATTTAAACAACGAAATGAAAGGACTCAACACATATGTATATACATATACACCACACTACTCCATCTTGCTCGACAATGGTCGTACATTACTTGTTTGACACGATTTGCACCCGTAACAACGGTAGCTAATCATTGTTACGCGAGCACATCGCATTAACTTGCTAGTACCACGTCCATCTCGCTTGATGATTGCTAAACACAACACAAAACCAGTAGCACAAGGTTAGTTCACATAAACCAAAGTACTAACAATTCCCGATTAGACCCAAAGTCCTACAAGTCCCGCATAAAGCGTACACACAATAAAGTCTAAGTCAGGCACCTATCTCAAGTCGCCTAAATCCCTTAGACCATGCTCTGATACCACTTGTAACACCTCAAACCAAACCACGAACAACCCGCGTAAAAATAACAAATAATTTTTTTTTGCTGGAACAGCATATGGCGCGGCGCGCCATATAGCCGCGAGGCGTGCCAAACTGGTCTGTCCCAAAAGTCATGAAACGCGAAAAAGATCGGCCACTTCCCGACATAATTAGAAAAACGCTTTTAACCACATATTCAAACATGTAAAACTAACATGATTCAAACATAAAATAAGTTTTACAAAGCGGGGCCCACATCAGCCGTTTTACGAGTTTCATACAAAAGTTTGAGTTTTGACCACATTAAGTTTAAATACCAAACAACACTACGAGCATGGTGTTTGGGGTTAAACTACCCAAGCCTCGGTCAAACTCTAAAAGCTAACACTTCCAAAAGGCATCCCCTATCAACAAGCGGGAACTCTACTCCAAAATAATGCCCTTACCCTGGTCTACAACCGAACCTATAAAAAGGTAAACAACGAGAGGGTAAGCAAAGCTTAGTGAATGCAATAATTATACATATACATATATAATATATCTACTTGTAAACACTTACACAATACCGTACACAAGCTAGCAATTCGACAACCATGCAAAACATTATGTATATACCAATAACCGCAATTCACACTGAGCTAGCAATAACAAAAGCATATAGTTCATAATTAAGTATGCTAATGCACAATTCATACAACCATGGTTAACCAATCGTAAAAGAAATGGTACTCTAATTTCCCATTGGTGTTCATAACAACCGTTAGTGCACAACACATATATCACTAACCCTTGGACAACACATATACATTTATAAAATCGTTAGTGTACAACACATATAACACTAAATCGGACAACACATATCCATTCATAAATCATTAGTGTACAACACATATAACATTAAATTGGACAACATATATCCGTTCTTAAAACCGTTAGCGTACAACGCATATATCACTAACTTGGACAACACATATCCATTTCTACAAGTAAACACATCATATACGTACATGTATACTTATTCCACTCACCTTACGCCTTCGCTGAATCAATAAACCAAGATTGAATCTTCAAGGTAACGCACCTATTATAATGTACATATAATCAATCAACCATTCAAGTAGGTCAAACTCACAACACTCACCATTACTAAGTCATTTTGACCCATTTAGGCACTTACCCTAAAATCGGGTCAACTCACACCAAAACCCTAATATTAGCCAAGATAGGTTTAAAACACACTTCAACACAAGGTTTATGCATTAATCACAAACATTAACTAACTTAGATCCATTTTGACCCATTTGACCAATTTAAGGTCAACACCCCCATTTCGGGTCATTCACTAACCCACACAACGCCCACTTGCATAAATATAGGTATGCTAGCGATTTACTAACTAATTTAAGGTTCATTAACAATAATTAATACTTGAAAAACCCTAGTTAGTCCTCTTTGAGTCAACATAACCCAAATTCACCCAAAACACCCAATTTACTAACAAAGTGGGTTTTAAGTTCACCATAAACCCTAACTCTAACCCTTACACAAAATTGAATCAAGAAATCAATATTAGAGCATACCACTACCACCAAAACATAGCTAGGAAGTAGATGAACAACTTTAGAACTTGAGCTTAAGCAAGAATCCTCTTTCTTCTTCTCCAAAATGAGTTTTCTCACACTAGGTTATCACTCTCTCTCTAGAATTGAATGGATGAGGTTGAAGTAGATGGAAATGGAGTTAATGAGGCTCCATAAACTGATCTAAAGCCTTAAAGTCGGCCCTTTTGAGAATTTACCAAATTGCCCTCAAAATATCTAATTTAAAATAAAGAAGGAATCTGTCACAGACAAACGGCGCGGCGCGCCAAAAGGCCGTGCGGCGCGCCACTCCCCCAGATCATATTCTTTTTCATTTTAAAATGTACAACGAAACCCCCACTTCAAGCATCTTATGTACACTTTATGTACACAACAATTATTTGGGTCTTACACAACGCGTGACATGTGACACCGGGGGTAGACCCCGACAGGGGCAAGTTCTTGAATCTCGGTGGTAGCGGTGGGAGTTACATAACACTGCATCAGATGCCTCCTTATACCTACTAGTGTAATGTTTGACTCCGATAAAGTGTGGTCACCTTGTACTTGGGTACCGGTGAGAAATTCGAAGATACAATTGTGATTGGTAGTGGCGTTTGACGGGTGTTAATGAATTGACAGATTCAAAATGTCGAGGTTGAGTGCCTTGTAGTAAGCCTACAGAGTATTGGTGTATATGACCAGCGTTGAGACCGGTCATGTGTGTGAGAAATGACAAATTTCGCGAGGTGTTATCATCTTGCCGGTGAGAGTGAAGGATTAAACCCTAAGTAAGGGAGTTTTGTACCGGGAGATTTCAGTATTTTCCCTGTTGGGCGGTACAAATGGGGGTTCACTCGAAAATGGTGAATGATCTGTGATTTTTCAGAAGCGAGGGTGCGTGTCGGTTGGAGTTACTAAGGAGCTTGTGGGAATTCCCACCACCGTGTGCTTGGTTTGGATGACTCAAAGGGATGTCGATTGATGATGGTACTTAAACCACAAATTAGAGTGCGTCGAGAAAGCAGTGGCAGTACTTGTTGAGTGGTTAGAATGTTGTGTGACAAGGGAGTGGAGACCTATAGGATGCAATGGTGGCTTCGAAGGGTCCATGGTTTATTTTGGAACTCGAAGAGTTTAGGGATGCGTATCTTCCTGATCAATATGAGGCTTCGATCGTGAAATTGTGATCCGATTTAAGTGGGGGAGAGTTGTAACACCCCGAATTCTGAAACCCAGTGGGGTTGCGGCTCGACCTATAGTTGTAGCGGCGCAACAGTGTACTGATTCGGTTGTTTTGTTATTTCTTTTAAATAAAGAGGGCAACATTGTCATTTTACTTTGGTGCTGGGTTTAAGTCATCAAAACTGGTCAGCCTTCAATCCTTATCCTCATTTCATCATCTTCACCCATCATCACTTTGAGAGAGAGAGGACAAGGGTTTAGAGTGAGAAAGCTTGGAAACTTGAGGAAGGAGGTTGATTCACAAAAAATTCCAAGTATTAAACTTGTTCATCTCGTTCCTAGCTACGATTTGGTAGTGGTGGTAAGTCCTAACTCCGAATTTCTTATAATTTGATGATAGGGTTTGAGCTTGCATATTCTTAATATAACCCATCTAGCTCACCAATGGGTGATTGAAGCTAGTTGATGGTGTTGTTGACCCTTGTTGGTGGGTTTTGGGTTGTTAAAAATTTTGGCCATGTAAAGGCTTGTAAATTTGATTATAATCAGAATGATTAGTGATTATGTTGGTGTTGGAACTCAGGTGAGGGTGTTTGGAAGCCTAATTTTGAAATGGGTCAAATTAGGGTTTGTAAATTGATTTGGGAAAGACAAGTACTTTGTGCTTAAATTTTGTTAAGAAGGGTAAGATCCATTTTCACTAGCGTTAGTGATTATTGGTGAGTATGGGCACAGGTTGTGCTTGTAAGTGTAATTGGGTCATAATTGCACTAAATGTCAATTTGGGTTGGTGGTAATCCACCATAATTGTGTTATTTGCTTGTGTGATAAATGGAATAGGTTCATTCCATTGATGGATTGCGGATTCGGGAGTTGCATTCATCAAGGCTTTAAGGTGAGTGTAAATATATTATATGCATATGTATGCGTAGGGTGGGTGCTGGTTTGGCAAGTGAGCCTCGTGCGTTCGGGTTCACTTTACATATGTAGGAGAGTGGGGACCCCGTGTGTTTCGGGTTCACATTGCTCGTGTGTGTGTTTTGGGTGACCACCCTTGTGGTAGTGATCTGCATGAGCATTCGGATTCACAATGGCGTGTGAGCGTGCGGCCAACCCCGTTGTTGTTGTGTTAGTTGGGGTGTAAATCGCGTGAGTATTCAGATTTATAATAACACATGAGTATTCGGTCATCCCCCTGGTTGTGTAGATTGGGTAGTGGGTCACGTGAGTAACCAGATTCACTATGGCGCGTGATTGTTCGGCCAACCCCATTGTCGTTGCGATGGAGGTATGAATCGCGTGAGTTTCGGGTTCATTAGGGCACGTGAGTATTCGGCCATCCTTCGTGTTGTTGTGTTAGTTAAGGGTTAACCATGTGTATTTGTGTATGTGGGTATATATATTGATGTTTGTAGCTAATCTTGTGGACTTGGCTTGATGGTATGTTGCTTATAGCTTTCTTAGTTATACTCGGGCATGGTATGTGTTTATTAATTGTTGTTGGTGATACGTATGCATTCTATGCATATGTATGGATATAGTATGTTTACATTCACTAAGCTTTATAGCTTACCCTCTCGTAGTTTACTTTATTTTATAGATTCCCAAGATGGAAGTGGAAAGGGTAAGTATGGGGACTAGTGGACTACCGCGTGAACTTTAGAAGACATTGCTTTGGATTTGGCTTAGGATTGGGTAGTGCAATCACAATCACCAAGCTCTGTCTTTTGTTGTAATTAAAATGCTTTTGGGTCGAAATTGTCACGTTATTGTATTAATGGGTTGATGGAGTCCCGAAGGACGAAATACTCGTGTTGTTATTTAAAAATCCTTTTATTTAATGTTTGGAAACTGTTAAACATGGTTTTGGTTGTAATCGAATGAGTCGGGGTCGGGTTTGAGGAGTTAAAATTTACAATTGAAGTCAGTATCTGATTTTGCCTGTTGTCGCGCCGTGACACCTTCCCACCTCGCCGCGACCCTAAGTAAAATTTGAATGCCGAGCTAACTTGTGGGTCTAGGAGTCTGAGTCAGGAGGAGGTCGTGTCACGAACTAAGGTCTCGCTCCGCGACCGAGAGCTGAAATAGGCAACCAGATGTAGATCAAAGCTCGACATTAAAAATGTACTTGGGATCTCGCCGCAACTAGCGAGCATCGCGTCGCGAGAGGCCCTGTAAAAAACCAATTTTTTGTCGATTAATTGGTCTAATGTTTTAATAAACGGGTTGGGGTCGTTTCAATTCCAAACGATATCGTGAGTGACAATGGCACATAATTTGAAGGTAATCCCTTAAGGAAATGGCGTCAAGAGCTAAATATAAAGCAAACCTTCACTTCAGTTGTGCACCCCAGGCCAATGGTCAGTGCAAAGTCACGAATCGTGACATTCTGTTAGGCATTAAAGTGAGGTTGGGCTTATGCCGCAAAGGATGGGTGGATGAATTACCAAATGTACTTTGGGCACACCGCACAACACTAAAGGGCTCGAATACGGAACCACCTTTTAGCCTGGTATACCGTTCTGAGGCGGTAATACCCGCGAAAATAAATATGCCAATTAGACACGTAACATCTTTTGATGAACGTAGCAATAGCGAAAAACTGCTTAAAAATCTTAACTTCGTTGAAGAACGCAGAGAAATGTCGACAATAAAATAAGCAATTAGCAAAAAAATTGTTAGCTACTATAATAAACGCGCGTGACCATTATCTTTTCAAATGGATGATCTGGTTTGACGAAGGAATGAAGCAACCAGAGCGGAAGATTTTGGAAAGTTGGGTCCAAAATGGGAAGGACCATTCAAAGATATTGGAATAAGTGATACAGGGGCGTATCGACTCGCTGAATTAAGTGGAAAGCCAATTAAACGCACTTGGCATGCGCAAACTTTCAAAAAGTGCTATATGTGATTGTCTAGAAACAACAAATTGCGGGATTGATCAACCCCTCTATCTGTTTAATTTTTTGTTTCTTTATCTATATCTATGTTAAGCTTTACAGACTTTAGTTTGAAATAAGACTTCACATGTTGGTTTGAATAATGAATATATGTATTTTGTTTAAAAATACCCAATTTCTTTGATACTGTTTACTTCGTTGATTGCATGCCCCAGCCGCACAGGAATACACTTCGGATCTCAAGTGGCATAGATTGGTTTGGTTACTAAATCTATAATAAATGGTTACAGCAGTAAAACATTAGTTTGTTTCAAACGCTTGTACACCGCGCAGCATGGAGACCTGCAAAGTCATGACTATAAAATACAAGTATTGGTTTTCTTGTTTAAATACCCAGACATTGAATTAGTTTGGCCGGAAGACTCTTGAGTAAGCACTGGTTTGCTTCAAAGACGGATGGTGAAATTATAATGTCCATACGTATACTTATAAAAATATTTATAAAAGTCAAGAGTATAATGTATAAAGCATTGGCTTGCTTTAGTGTTAAGTGCGTACATGCGGACAACATTGGTTTGTTGCCACGAGAATAATATGATTATTCATTTGTATAGAGGGGGCGCTCCTGTCATACAAAATAACATTTATTCTACAAATCAAGGTTGGTGTAAAAAAGGAGTTATCAATCCCTCTTGATAAGTCTGCCTGAAAATACACAATTACACATAACAAGATTTTCAGAACACTCCAACATTCAAAATTTCATTCGAAAATGATTACATATGTTTGAGTGATTACATTACAACGTAAATATCAAGTGCATAGGGATTATAATCATGTGTCCAAATCCAAAAAATAAAAGGAAAATAAAACTCCTACGTCTGCTTATAAGGAACGTGTCGTTATCTAAGGAATGAACTCTACCCTCGCACACAGCGATCAAGAAGAAGCACTCCTATTCTACAAACTAATCTAATATAATAAGGTGGCTTTTCAGGTACGGTGCCCTATACTAAGGAGAGTGTACAATCCACACGCACACTCCGCTGATTACAGAACTAAAAATATATATTAAGTAGGGATGCGAAACCCTTAAACACCCAGGCCCATCCCTAGCTCCAAAAAAGACGGTAAAGAAAGCGGAACACATACATCCCTACAATACCTACCGATGACAAGCTCAATTGAGCTTGTCATTCACAATCTCAAAGGACTTGTAGTCCCTGTCCTTTACAACCTCCTCGAGACGGGGAATCGAAATTTTCTCCAAAGCTTCACAAGCCGCATCACATTTTTCTGCGGCACCCTCCACTAACAGCTCAGAAATGTTTCTTAGAATTCTCTCCGGCACTTGCAAATGTTGTTGCACAACCTCCCAGAAAAGAACACATTCATAAACACGAGATGCAAGCATTACCTTGCCGAAATGATCCGTCACTACTTTGCAATCCATGGCATGTTGTACAATTAAAGATAGGCCATTGCGCATAATATAATATTCTGACTGCAGAACATTACGCTCATTTGCAACGGCATCATATTTAATGCTCTAGTTGCTAATGGTGTCATTTAGGTGACAAACTTGTGACTCTGTACTAGCCAGTTTTATCGACAACACCTCATTTTGTGTTTCAAGATCTTTGCACACAATCACCGACTACTCGCATGCACCCTCAACTGTTGTGTTTCAGAAAGAAAAGAATTAACTAGTTCCTCTGCTCAAACATGTGTGGCAATGGTAAACTTAAGCTGATTTTTCAGATCCTCCTTCTCCTTTCTAACCTGGCGAACTCTTTGTTTTCACGATAGAGATGTTTGCGACCCTAAGAAATCATGTTGGACTTTTGTTTAAGACGGTGGCAATCTTTTGCCAAGTTGAGAAGGGTAGTTTGAGTATCAACAAGGAGATCTTTCTCCGGAGATAACTCTTTCAACAATTTGACAAAATGATTTTTGGGAACAAGCTTGCAAGTAGGAGTATTGCTCGCTGAAGGCAGCAGCAGACACATTGAAAATCTCCACAAGGTTGGCAACATTTAACACCGGGTTTAATTGATGAAAAATCACTGATGTTTAATCCTGCACGCTTGACACGGCTAGTATCTAGCGGCATTATCTTTGTGCGGAATTGGTTGACTCAGGCTTGATCGAAATCTTAATTGATTACAATTGGCTTTCGGCAAGTCATCTACTTGAATAATATCTTAAATGACCGGGGAGCACTCTCCCTTAATCCGTGATCCCTGATTGTCCGGATCATCTTCCCGCATGTCGAATTGAACTTCCTGATGGCTATCTCCCACAATTTCACTTACTTTTACGATGGTTTTAAATACAAGTTAGTGTTGTCACAAGTATTGCAAAAAACTAACACTATAAAAGTATCCAATAGGCCTTTTTCCGACCCTCTTCGAAACAGTAGTTGTTTGTGTAAAGGCCCGTCCTAATCCACCTTGACGAAGTCTTCAACATTTGGTCCTATTGCGAGGTACTGACCTCTATATGATACGTTATATAAACATTGCATTCTTTTAAAAGATGAACTCATTTCAAAATGTAACCTTTCTATACAAATGATATATGATTCCAATAATATGAATGACTAATCTATCATTGACTTAATAACAGTCTTTTTGAACTTAAACGACTTGAATGCAACATCTTTTGAAATATGCATGAACGATTCCATGTAATATCTTTAAAATGAGCAAATGAACAGCGGAAGATTTCTTTTTAATACCTGAGAATAAACATGTTTAAAAGTGTCAACCAAAAGGTTGGTGAGTTCATAGGTTTATGATAAACAATAAAATTCAGTAATTTTGATAGACTACAAGATTTAAATACAGTACACCTATCTCGTGTACGAAACCATTTTTCAAAATTCTTAATAACCGTACACATATCTCGTGTACAAAAATATCATACATATAACCTGTGTATAAAAATCATTCTCTCTATATATAACCTTGCTTGGTAACCGACCTTAACATAAAAAGCGTATCATGAATATCCCCAAAATAAACAGAACTTTTAGTCTGTAATATACAAGTATCGTCTGTATATATATATATATATATATATATATATATATATATATATATATATATATATATATATATATATATATATATATATATAACCTCGAAGTACTAAAGCATCCGTAACCCGGATGGAGCTGGTCAGTACCCATAGATCTACCTTTAGGATTCGCTTCAATTAGGGGTTATTTCCCTAATTCTTAGGTTACCAAGCTATACTAATTAGGGGCGATATTCGATATAATAACCTACAGAACTTCTCGTCTGTATAATAATTCATTAGAGGAATGTTTTGCTTGTGTCTATCTCGTCAAACATTTATAAAAGCATTTCATGTATTCTCAGTCCCAAAAATATATATTACAAAAGCATTTAATAAAAAGGGAGCAAATGAAACTTACGATACGATATTTTGTAGTAAAAATATGCATACGACGGAACTCAACAATGCAGGGTTGGCCTCGGATTCACGAACCTATATCATTTATATATATATATATATATATATATATATATATATATATATATATATATATATATATATATATATATATATATATATATATATACATATAAATTGTAATCGAACAAATTTATATATATTATCATTAATTGTTATTTTAGTAAATTATTTGTTTCATTAATAAGTTAATTAACTACATTTATTTTATATATACTTTAGATAAATAATGTTAAAAATAATAATTTTAAAGTTAAATATAATAATGATGATAATCATAATTATAATAATTATAATATTCATAAAATTAATAATAATAGTAATTTTCATAGAAATAATATTAATACTCATAAAAATAATAATAATGATAATAATAATAATGATAATAATAGTAGTTTTTAATAAAGATGAAAAGTTTAATAATAATGATAATGAAAATAATAACTTTGATAATAATACTTAATAATAATAATAATAATAATAATAATAATAATAATAATAATAATAATAATAATAATAATAATAATAATAATAATAATAATAATAATATTAATAATAATAACAATCTTATTGCTAATGATAATAATAATAATAATACTACTTAATGATATTACTAGTAATGATAATAATATTAGTAATAACTATAATAATAATAATAATCATAATTGTAATGATAATAATAATAAATGATAACTAATACTTATATTAGTAATAATAATAATAATAGTAATAATACTAATAATAATAACAATAATAGTAATAATAATAATAATAATAATAATAATAATAATAATAATAATAATAATAATAATAATAATAATAATAATAATAATAATAATAATAATAATAATAATAATAATAATAATAATAATAATTTTAGAATACAACCTTTGAAGAAAACAAGCTCCTAAAAATAAAACGCCACTGCCCAGGCTCGAACCCGAGCCCTCTCACTTAACCACCAACACCCCTTAACCATTCGTCTGTTTCTATATATTTGTTATAACTCACGGAAGTAAATATATAACCCATAAGTTTATCTGTTCCTTTCTTCTTCTAAAATCTAACAACATCATCATCATCGATAACCCATTATCATAATCATCCCTTTTATCGCTATATCATGCCCATCATGATCGTAACCAAACCATCGTCATCGTCTAATAACGTTTATCATCAACTTTCTAATTAAATAAAAAAATATGAGGCCCGAACCAACAAGCCCAAGTTGTATATCTCCTCAAGATTAATTGGACCAACATAAATTGTCAAGCTTAGTGGGTCTTATAAGCTCATCATGTGGTGTCGTTAAGTTAAAAAAATGAAACCAGTAAATAGATCGCCTTGATAACCTTCGAAGATGATTATGATCGAAAGTAGAAAGAATAATAACAGTATTCGATGATCATTAGTTGATCATCGTCGTCTACTTTCTTTCACCATCAATATCAATATTACGATCATTATTTTACTTCTCATCATTATCATCACGTCATCATCCCATAGTCATCATCATCAAAATCGTATGATCATCATCTTCAACATATCACCATCTAATCTACTATTCATCTTCTTCTTTGTCTATCTTCATCATCCCGTCATGTTCTTTGTTACATAAACAAGAAAACAGAAACACAGCTGTAGCTGAAGAAGCTGTACGGGAATAGTAGTAATAATGGGTTGTTGTTAATGATGGTTTGGTGTTTTAACGGTGGCCAACAGTAGCAAAAAAAATTGGGTTGTAGAACACGCTGTAGTAAATAGAAGACAATTACAGCGTAGCAGATGGATGATTCTGTGGTGGTTTGTCGACTGGGAAATAGTAACATGAACTTGTGCTTCAAACAAAATATAAAATTGGTGTAGCTGCAGCAGTGAAACAATGATGAGGTGATCGTTGTTGTGATTAGTTGATGGTGGTGGTGCCCCGACGGTGATCAAAGGTGATGGAAGGTGGTGGTTGTAGGTAACAAAAGACAAGGAGAGTGTGTGGTGATAGTGGTTGAGATGTGACAGGGGTAGAGAAGGTTGCAGTGGTGGTGGGAGCTCACGGTGATAGCAGCAGCAAGTGACTCGATCAAAACAAGTGGGTTTGGTTGTTTCAAGGTGGTAGTTCTCGTGGGTTTGCGAAGAAGAAGAAGAAGAAGGTTCGGTTTATGGTGGTAGTGATGGTGGCCGGTGGTGATCGAAGGTGTTTGTAGTGATGAAGAAGAAGGCGATGGGTTGTTGTGGGTATCAAGGAGGGTAACGTATGATGGTAGTTTATGGTAAAGGTGATTCATCTAATATGGTTCATCTAATATGCAGTGGGTATATGTATTATTATATATATACATATAGTTTAGGTGGTGACTATGAATTGTGTGCATCTGTATAACTCGGTATGCATATGTGTTTACATATATAGAATTAGATAGATATCAATCAACAATAGTAATTCACATTTTAATCATAATGGAAAAGAGCAGGAGCACTATGTAATTCAGTGGGGGATTAAAGAGAATAATCAAACACAGTGAATTCAATTATTTTAATCAATTAAGCACAGTAACTTCATTCAATAATATCAATATCGTGCTTCTTTTCAATCACGGGTGAATTTAATAATATTATAATAATAATCATAATATAAAAACGTGTGATATGTTAGTCGTCGACTTTCACGGACTGAATTTTGTTCTCCGTCGTTAATCAGTGGCGAATAAAAGTATACAGAAAAATCTCATATTTTTAAATTAAATGTCTTTATTTATTTCAGTCATTATGGAACAAAATTGGTCATTAACTGTTTAAATTATTAAATAAAAATTAAATCAACTGTCCGCGCTCGATCCTGGGTAAAATATAAAAAATTTTAAAATTTAACAAATAGCTTATAAATACATTTTTAATAAGCCTGTAATTTATATAACTCATTTTCGGATCACCGTTTATTTTAAAATAATATAAGTTTGATTTTAACTTACTTAATATCGATCGAATGACAATTCAGCGTTATTGTCGCTTACAATTCAAAACTATATATATTGAATATACTTCATTTACATATATAGATATGTTTTAAATAATAATTATTATATATTGATTTATTTTACATAGTTAATTCTAATATAATATATTTCAAATTATTATTTATATATACTTAAATATATACGTATCTATTTACAAGTAATTGTTCGTGAATCGTCAGGAATGGTCGAAGGTCAATAGAATATATGAAACAGTTCAAAAATTTTGAGACTCAACCTAACAGACTTTGCTTATCGTGTCAAAAATATTAAATCGTATAGAGAGTTTGATATAAAATTAGTCGAAATTTTTCGGGTCATTACAGTTTGATCCTCCTCTCTCTCAACAAATGATGAAACATCGACTTCTTTTTTGACATGCAAGCTAACAACTTTGTGTTTCTTGCCTGCAGCTGTAACCTTTTTTGTTTGTGTATTCTCAGATTCAGGAAATGTTTCCGGATACTTACTTGCTTCTTTATCGGTGAGTGTTTTTTTCTCATAGAACACGCCTTCTGGTTTTCTCATGGGATAAACGCTTTCATCTTCAATTCTACAAGACTTACCATAATTAGGAGCATGAAAAATGAATAACATGCAGGCCATAAATTATAAGAGCATAAAATATATCAAATTATCTTTCACTATGACCGGACGTCTATCAGTACGCGGCCAGGGAGTTGACATACAACCAAGAACGAGCGAAACATTATCATAGATGCAAGTTGTCAAGTGTCGATTGACGCAAGATTTAAAGAATAACTCTGCAGCAAGTATCATTGACAAAGGTTTGTTTTGTTCAACTTTTATCGAAGTACCATATGAGAGTATTCATAACTCTTCAGGAACAAATGAACTGTTTAAAAAAAATTCCACTTTACCTTAAGACCTTGGTTTGGGGTATCTTCAAAACCGTGTAGGTTGTCAAAAGAATACCAACTTTTGTCGAATAAATACGAACAAAATAAATTGGTGAAAACTGTAAGAGAGGGTGTCATGTTGTTTGCACTGCTCCGCATCTCGAACATTGTAACCCATTGCACCATAAAGATACAACTGGCCAATACCAATTTTGTAGTGAGAAATGGCTTGCATATAAAAGTGGTTGGAGGAATACAAATATTGCCATAATCCATGACCTTATCATAAACAGCAATTTTATTTGTCGGAGGGTCATCAGCCCTTTGATTTACAGTGGGAGCTACCGATTCTTAGGATTTGATTGGTAGATACCATTTGATAATATCCACAATATACTCGGGGGTTATGAAGGATTGAAAATCTTTTACAGATTTAGCGGCATCCATTGTTGTATATAAAAAGATGAAGTAAGCAACAACAAAGGAAGTTGAAACTGACCTTAATAGGGAAAACCTTGAAATAGAATTAATGAATTCCGGAATATGAGGAGATTTTGAAGAAGGAAATGAAAAGAAATTGAAAATCAAGAGTTTAGATATTTATAGCCGGAGAAAAAGGGGTCAAATACCCATCGGGTTGATATCTCGAGCGTACATGTGTGAAAATCTTATACTAATACTCTTGATAAAGCGTTCGGTGCACGATAGCAACCCCAGGAAGTTGCATAATTATAATCATTACCTTTTCGGGTAACAGAGACAGTTGTCACCTAAGGTGCAGCGTGCAAAATTAAAATGACATTTTTGCAACTTGCCGCAGGCATTGCATTAAATGCACTGACATAACGTTTAAATATTTCAAAATTTGATATGATATTTTTTTTCTGAATTTTTTTAGAGTTCGACGTCATACACTTATTGACATTGTATATAACATCGAAGTGGGTGGACTTAATGGTACGCATACCCGCATGCCTATGCGGAATACGTACTTAAGTCCTATCATGCATCCTAGATACTATAATATCTAGGCGTTCATAACAAACCAAGGGTATAGTTGCGCTTCCTATGCGCCTATACCATTGGATGCATCCTTTTCTGACTTGGTCAAACGCTTACCTTGTTCACTAAGTAAAATGATAAGACCAAACTTTTATTCGGTTTCCTAATTAATGTAAGTTGGTTATTTAACGCTCTTAAAACGATAATTTTTTTTTTTTCAAAACAGAGTGGACCACCCAGCCTAGTGATATGCCGCGGCGCGGCTAGTCTGGGTGCGGCGCGGCTAATATGGGCGCGGCGCGGCCAGACAAAGGATCTCAGATCAGTTTTTCAGTTCTCCTGATATCAAAATACGCCAAAGGGCGCGGCGCGGCGAAGGGGCTCGCGACGCGGTCCTATGCTGTCGCTGGTACTGAAATTCAACCTGCTTTAAAAATCACAATTCCACCATTTCTTTCTCACCCAACACCATTTTTAACAACATAACACAAAAACAAACTTAGTTAAACAGTTTCTTACATCATCAAACATTTCGAAAATCACTTAGTCATGAGCGATACGTTTACACATCTTAAACATAACATTTGGTCCCAAATTTTAAAAGAAACATAGTTTATGAGTACAAAAGTCTTAGCGTCGATAAGCGGTATCAATAGAGCTAGATTCAAAATAGGGACTTGCACTTTCACTTACTATAAGGCCGATGCTCTGCTATCCTCAAATAGGCTCCTTACCTTCACGATGTCCTTTCGTTCCTATTAAAACATAAACATAACATAGGGGTAAGCTTTCATGCTTAGTGAGTTATAGGCGAATAAAAGAACGTATATCGTTAATCATAAACAATGCATCACTTAACCTTTCCAACCCGAAGGTTGCTTACTTACTATCGGATCCGATTCTACTTCTTACCATAGACACAACTTACTAAGGTCAACCTAGTAATTGTGTCTAAGCTAAACATGACCATAGGCATACATATATGCCTAAGCTAACCTCAATTACATCACATATATACATAGGCACCCAAGGTATCCAAGCTAAGTCATACCATAGACAAGATCATTAAGCAAGCTTAATGTCCTTGCCTAAGCTAATCATCACCCATAGATACAATTATTAGGCGTGCCTAATAATTCTATCTAAGCTAACTTACTAGTGCACTTAGTCGTCGCCCTCTTGCACGGATGCAATCCGGGAACACTAAGCCACTCTTGACCCACCCAATTTACCCCCTATAAACTCACCTTGGTTAAATGAGATTCCTTGGTCGCTTGAAGTTCCTTTGTCTTGATTAGCACCTATACATGAGCTAATCTCGTCATTAACATAATTCAAACGAATTTACATCTTTCAAATGCTTACAACAATTTCATATACTTACGCATTTGAACCTAATCTTTCTTAATCCCCTTTTTACCTCATCATTCACATGAACATTCATATACTTAAAATTCTTAACTCTTCTTTTCACTTTTTCATTATAATAAACATTATCATACAAACATTATTTTCCTAAATACACAATTTCTCTAGTTTAACTCTTACAAACATGGACTTATCATTCTCTCAAGCATTTCATCAAACATTTGGTGCGCATAAATCCATTTTAACTACTAGCAACCTTAAAATCATCATATATCAAAACATCATTACTTGTAAAAATATCATACATGAACTTGCACCTAAACATCACTTGAATTCATTTTATACTTGCATTATGCACAATCACAACTCATAACAACTTATTAAGTTATTCTTCTCATAAAATACAACCAAATTTGTGATAATTCAAGTTAGAAGTTCATACCTTATTCTTAGAGTTTAAGAACCCTAATTGTGCTCAAATGAAGAAGGAATTGAAGATTTGCAACTTGCTATGATGATTAAGGCACTCTAAACTACTTGAATTTTCACTTGCATGCACTTAAATCTTCCAATTTGGGATTTTCTCCTCCCTTCTTGGTGCTAGTCGACACACGCACACAACACACATTAATTTCTGAGTTTTTTTTTTTTTTTTTTTTTTTTTTTTTTTTTTTTTTTTTGCATATGATGGTTATTTTCAGCCTTTTAACAATTTTTAATTCAATTATCTTTGCAATAATTGCACTTTCTACCCTCTCCACCAAAACCATAGTATGGGAGGTCCTTAAACTAACTTTGCATCTCTAGTCCCTTTTTAACTTAACTAACAAATCTTAATTATTATCCATTTTTATTATACAAAATAATGTCAACAATATATATATATATATATATATATATATATATATATATATATATATATATATATATATATATATATATATATTTATCAATATTATATTACATAAAATATTACCTTAGTTATTTAGGGTGTTACAGTTATGGAATGGATTACGATTATATGGGGATAGAATCCTATTCAAACCTCAATTTCTAGTCTATAAATACATGGGTCTAAAACCCTAAGAGGGGTCACGTTTCGTACGTAACAAAGCATACTACATTGAAAGAATAAACATTCTTGCAATCATCTCGTTCATCTAAGAATTTCATGTATGTTCTACTAACTATGAATCATTCATGTCTTACGGCCACTCAACCTTGTATGCTAGGTTGTTGGTAGACTTACGTTCGGCCACCCTACCGAAATCATTCTGATTCCGGTGTGGGTTATCCACGACTATCGTCGGATGTTTGAATCTCGTTTGTCCTTAAAACCTATCATTGCACTTAAATGTAGGTTCACACTAACCCTGTAAAAATATGCTTGATCATTAAGGTATATTTTTTGCCCACTTAGAAAAAGTGTTAGATTCACCACCATTTGAAAATGACCTTGTCGATCAGATTTGAACATTTCCCAATAGCTTTCAAATTATATACGCCTTCCGTACCATATTAATAATTCATAGTTGAAAAACACACAGTTTAAGAAATCTCAACATTAGATTGTCTTATTTCTTACTTTACAGTTTTACCCCTTACTTTTTACCTATTTTTTTGTCTTATATACAAAAGTTAAGGGCATAAAGGAGCTTTACCGTATTATTCTCATCTATTTATAAAAGTTGACAATTAATTTGGAACAACCCAAAATTGAATAATTGACTATAAATATAAGACGAAGAGAGTAATTTTAATTAAACTAGGTGTTTAATTTTTAATGTAATTTTTATGTATGGTAATGTTTTCTTAGCTTCGTTTTTTTTTTAACGACGATATCGACATTGAATGCTCTCATTTGTCACCAACACATGCGTTAGAGGAAACTCAATTCGCGACGATGTCAATATCATTGAAAGTTGGGAAAACCCCCAGAGACTTTCCCAAATCGTATTGGTGTTGGCAGTACCATCAAAAGTTAAAAACTCCCTGGTTTGAGTGAAAATCGAACCTGGGTTGGTAGTATTCCAAGGTGAATCCCGCCCCATACCACTAAAGTCAAGCTTCGGTGATTTTTTTAGCTTCATTAAAGAAATGGTATTTTTAATATAAGTTCTAATCTTATTTATATTTCTACGTATTATTTAATTAAATGATTTAAAAAATCTGAAAATTCAATAAAATTTTGTGTGGAGTTTCCTAAATGTTAAACATTGTTCTCCGTATTATAATACAATATCGTGGTCCACAACACACTCTAATGATTAATAAAAATGATTTAAGAAACTACTCCATACTTCCTATATTTATTATTTTCTCCAACAAAAAATACACAATAAAAAAAATTATCACTTGTGTTTTTTAGAAAAATTTTAGTTTACTCTTTTATTTAGTTTTGTATTTTTAATAAGAACATAAAAAAAAGTTTTACATTATTATTATTATTATTATTATTATTATTATTATTCATATCTATATATGAAAATAAATGATTAATTTAAAATAATCTAAAAAAACAGTGGACGACGAAGTGAATATAAATAAAGGGAGTTGATCCGTACACCACCTTATTTTTGCCATACACCATCAAAACAATTATTTAGACAGTTTTACCCTTCCTTTGAGAAGTTAAGGGGAGTTGGTGGTGAACAAAAAGAGGGTAAAAATGTCCAAAAAATTTATTTAGTGGTGTATGGCAAAATAGAGGTGGTGTGCGGATCACCTCCCATAAATAAAATCTTTACGGACAATGCCGTTGAAGTTAAAAAAGTATAAATGAATATTGTCATGGGTCTAGTTATGGTAAATTGATAAAAGCTTAAGGGTGATATTATAACATTTAAAAAAAGTTGAACAAAAGAAAAAGGGTACGGCGGAAGAGATGTAAGCACAGGGCTCGAGGTACCTCGGCAGACTCGTTTCTGTTCCGCCCTTCCTTCCCCATCGCTTCCTTCTTTTATTGTTTTGTCGTGTTTAATACTCTATCAATTACGGAGTATATTGCTAGAGACAAATAAAATATATAAAAAATATATATAATTTTTTTTTGAAAAGATAAAAAATATATATAATAGTTTTTCATTCATATTAAATACTTTTATTTTTATTTTATTTTTATTTTACATGTATAGAGTAAAATTATAACTTTAATTCATAATTTTATCAATTACTCCATCCGTCACAATTACATAGTCCTGATTTCATTTTTTTGTGTCTCAAATTAATAGTCCGCTTTTATAAATAGATAAAAATAATTGGTTAGAATACTTTTAAACCCTTAATTTATATAAGTAAGACAAAAAATGTAGGTAAAAAGTAAGAGGTAAACTAGAAAGTATACAAAAAAATACTTGTGTTAGTTACTGTTTCTTAAACTGTGTATTTTTTGTTTGTGAATTATTAAACTGTGACGGAGGAAGTATTAATTACTCTTTTTCCTAATTTATTATTGAATATTCTATTTTGAAATTTTTCAATTTAATTTTACAATTTTATAAATAGAAAATAATAAGAATATTAAGTTTTATTACTTCATCCGTCTCAAATCTATCGTCTAGTATTTTATTTTGAAATTTCTCAAATTAATTGTCCACTTTGATAAATAGAAAACAATAATGTGATAAAAATCTTTTATGCCGCTACTTTTATTCATGTAGGACAAAAGATGGGTAAAAAGTAAAGTAAAAAACTGAAAAGTTAATAAAAAAATACGGTACTTTTTCTTAAACTGTGTTTGTTTTTGTCTAGAGAACGGAGGATTATACTTTTAAAGTATGTGGATAAGATAAAAGGAGTAAAAATATGTAACGGTAAAATTAAAAAGTAAATAATTTATGAGATTTTCTAAAAAAAAATTTTTTTTTTTTTTTGGGCACAGTTAAATTGAAAAGAATGAAGTAATTTTTTAATTTTACTGAAGATAAAGAAGATTGCAATTAGTCCTTTCATCTCAAGATCAGTGACGGCTATATCTTTGCTGTCATGCAATACATTAACTCTTTTTAAATGTACGGCTACATTTTTGTAAGAGTACCGTGTATCATTTATATGAGTTTCAATATCTTGTAGTAGTTTTAGTGTTTTGTTGATGATTATATGCTGACTGAACTAATACTGAAAAATTGATATTGCTAAAAATGACTGAATTAATTCTCAGTGTTACTTTTCATTCTCTTGGAGACAAAAAATATTTATCATTTTAATTAAATAAATACCCTGTAAATTAAAAACTAAAATTAGACAAAATAAAATAAAAAATGGATTACTAGAAAAAAAAAATTAAACATCATAATAAAGTAAAATTAAAACATTCATCCAAAACTTTAATAACTACTTGTTCATATTCGAAAGAATACACGCTGCCTCATGCAAAATCGTTATTTGAACTCATAGTATTTTAAGTTTTCGACAAAATAATCATCCATTAGTTGCTGATGTGCTAGATGGTGCTCACGAGAAATATAACGGCGAGTAAATTGCGTATTTGGACTTTCCTCCTCATCGTGAAGTTGATTCAAAATATCAGCTGCAAAAAATGTATATTCATCGTCGGAAGAGATTGGGGAAGTCGTCATTTTTTTTTACTATATTTGATTGTGTTTTTTTAGTTTGTTTAGAGAAATATTGTAGAAATAATAGTTTAAAGTGAGAATACGTTATATTTTCAAAAGGGAAAAAATAACTGGAAAAAAAAAAAAAAAAAATCAAACTCAGTTTACAAATAGTTTTTCAAATTTGGGTCCCAACTCAACCATCACCACACCGTCGCATGCACGACTTTGGTTAGCAAAACGTGGAAGTGACGCCGGAATGGTGTCGATTGACGGTCAATCATGACTGACGCCGAACCAACAGTGTAACTGACCCGCGACACCTTACGCTCTAAGCAACCAATCAGATTCCAGCGTAGTGTCTAAGCATGATTTTCATCGAAACAAGTTATGGGTGATGTTTTATTTATCACATTTTTGTTTGAAGATTCGCGGACGATGTTTGTAAAGAAAATATGGTCTAAATGTCTGAATAATGTTACTCCGTATAACATAATTAAAGTAACGTACATTTGATAATGTGACTTCCTGAATATGTTTTGGTGAGTGGGTAATGCTATGATCAGTGACCTTAATATCAGTGTTTAAAAATCATAATAAATCATATTCATACAAAAAATTAAAATGAAAGCTTAATTGTTTAAAAAAGTGGATGCTTATATAAGATCAAAGTGATACTACTACTTATAAGTCAAGTGGCCCTAACAACCTGCTTAACGGATCTTATTGATTAGATGGGGTTTAGCGACCATAATTCTACTTATATGGAATTAATTCAATAAGATGTGCATTTCAAAAAAAAAAAAAAAGAATATCTTCAATAAACTTTGAATAAGAAAACTTATATGAAAACATCATAATCTCATATACTACAATATCTTTAAATAGTTAATCGAACTTCAACGTCTATAACTATAAGAAGAAAGTTTTCCTAGACTAGGCCATCTATCGGTTTAGAACGATAAATATGGAACGTGTTTTTGGGTATGTATGTATGTATGTTGCAACTTGCATGTGAACAAGAGGTTATATGTCAAAACAAAATGATAGTGACTTTACATCTGTTGTCCCATACTCAACCTATCACTTTACAATATGTCAACCTTATAGCTAACTAGCTGGTTAGAAATCAACTAAACCACCCAACTTACACATTTCTTATATCGTTTTCATAAATTTGCTAATATACTCTTGGAATTTAGACTTAAAATTATGTCGACTTACTTCTTCATACTGGGTAATAAACTAATAAATAAATCATCTTCATTTAGCTGAGTGGTTCTCGCCTTTCTGAATGTCGGTGAGGTCTCGAATTCAAGTCTCGCCTGCGGATTTCACAATGCAATTTAGTTTGCAGTTGGTTATGTAGTCGTCGCCTGAGATTGTCCTATGACAGTTGTTCATGGGGTGCTTCTCAGGGTGACTACACGCATAGTCTGTCTTGTGACAGTTATTCGGTGAAACATCCTTGACACGAAAAATGGATATGATCGGGTGATGTGAACTCCTTTGGGAATCCAATCAGTAACTCCAATCTTGTTATTCAAATAAAATAATAATAAACTCACAGATATGTGTCCCAAAATTTTGTTAGTCGCAATTTCAGGCATAGGTTTTAGGACTACCTACAATCTATAATTACTCGGTATATTTTCTGATCTAAAGAGATAATAAAAAATAAATCTAGAATTACTCGGCAGTTTCATTCTTTAGTTATTTATAAGATCGTTGGTTACGGTAAAGGATTTGGGTTGGTAGTGTGAATTTTTCAACAACGAGACGATATAAATTGAAAATGTGAAGTTATAGTAGTGTGAGTTGAATGTAAGTGAGAGATGTGATGTTGATGTGATAAAATATGAGTGAGAGTTGAGTCGAAAGAGATAAAATGAAGTGGGGTACTTGACAAATTTTTGCCTAATTATTGAGGATGGATTTTCCTCGGGGGGTGATTTCGTTGGCCAACTGTACCATGAAGTTTTGATGGATTCTGGTTGTGGTTAATGTTGCATCTTCGATACCGGATAAATTGAATTGTTCGGAGACAAATTTGGGTAAACAAAATGAGGTTCTCGGTGATGATGTCGAGACGGTGTTGGTTGATTCGGTCTTGTTGGCCTCGGGCTGTTTTGATACAGTTGTTGCTCCAGTTGAGGTAAATCAAAAGAGTGAGGTGGACTCGGGTGGCTCAAAGATTTCAATGGGCGGCAGTTTTGTTCAAGGTAAGTGATCAATCCAAAATTAGATGCAAGACCTAATTTAGGAATTGAGTGCAATGAGGGGTGGATGGTGGTGTTGATAACGTTTTTGGGACCTTATGATCGTCTTTCACTTAGATTCAAGTGATCAATTACCATGTCTCGGTCTTGATTGCATTACCTTAGCTCGATTATGATTGATACTTGGGCATAGTCAAAAGTGAATCACAAAAGGTCAGAGCAATTGCACAGAATCAACAACCTAAAATGAGAGGCCAAGCTCCCTATTTATAGGTTTGTAATCTTCGCAGAACTAATGTTCGCGTACACTTCACTGATCCGCAATGTTTATGGGGGACATCTTCGCAATCTCAATTTATGCAGGCTTCCGCAGTGTAATAGCGCAGTATGCAGTTGTTGTTTGTTTATGCGGTTCTGCTTGCATTTGTATTTGGATTGTCTTTTGCATTTAAAATATACATATATATGTCTATATATATGATCAAGTCCTCCCAGTTGATTGTGTTATATTTATGCAGAAAATATAACATAATAAACTCTAAAAAATGTAGTTAAAATGTGTTTTACAAATGGTCCGCAAAAATATATTTGTTACGTATAAAGTAATGCATCTGCAGACAGTTCGCGTCCCATCAGTATTTTCTAACGGCTCTTTTCTAGCCGTCGATGCATTTGCACACTTATAGCCGTTAAATGCAACCGTTGCTTTCTCAATTCAACTATATATATCAGCGAATGCAATTTAGCAAAACTCATATTGCCATTTCACTTTCATCACTTCAATATTTAAAATGAAGATTCAAGAAATCAGTCATAAAGATAACCTCAAAAGCGTCATTGCTTCATGGCTTAGAAGCCTAGAAACGAAAACCCCTTCGTCATCATCCAAAAAAGATGCGGCGGCATCAACGGCCGCAGAGGCTGAGAGAAACAAACGCAAATATGTTTCTCCTGTTACACTCCAACAGAAAATAATTCGATCAAGCACTAAAGACTTGTTCGAGAATCCAATTGTTTCAGACTTTAATTCTGAAGAAAAAACTAGTAAGTTTATTTTTGCATTATCATTTATTTAGCAATTTCACAATTTTTCAATTGCATCACATTACTGGGTGTATTCGATGCTAATCAATTTATTTTCTTTTTATGCATGTTTTGCAGCTGATCAAGCTAGTACTCCACCCGAGTCCAGCCAGCTATCCCTCACGAAATATGATGATATGTTTCATACTCCAACAAATCCAGTTAGCTCAGTGAGAATTGACGGTCTTCCTGGGTATTTTTGTGCCACTCCATCTGCTGCTACAGAGCAGTATGAGAAGATGAAGCTGGCAATCCCAGAAGATTTGCGTCGTGAGTTTTTGAAACTCAACTCCGCTGATGCTCACAAATGCTTTATGCAGAACTTCTATATGGCTTTCAACTCGGCCTTCGACATGATTGCTCGCGAAGAGCAATTTTATGAATTACTTAAGTCTGAGAGGCGCAAAGTTGAAAATGAACGTGCCAAAACTGTCCAAGCCCTGCAGCAATGCTCCACTCTTTCCGCAAACCTCAAAACTGCCAACAAGGTTGCGGAAAACTTGAAGAAGCAATTGTCTGCAAAGGAAATTGATGAAAAGAACTTGTTAGAAGCCAATAAGGTAGTGAAAAAAGAACTTGAAGTGCGCACTACTGAGTGCGATGAAGCAGTATCCGCTAAAGTCGCTGCAAAGTTACAATTTTCATTGTTACGCCAACACTTGCCCTTCTTTGGGCAAAAACTTTTGGAATCCCGACATGTTTTTGTGTGACAACCCGGAAATTTCTGACCAAATTTAAACTTTATCTTTATATTATTCCGACACGATAAGCAAAGTTTGTTAAGATAAATCTCAAGAATTTTAAACTGTGTTCATACATTCATTTAACCTCGACCAAATTCTGACGATTCATGAACCACTATATAAATGGATAGGATTATATATATGTATATATATTATAACTTGAGAATATTAACAAAGTATTAAATGTATAATACTTTACATGAACGTATTTGTTTCATTATGTTTATCGATGGAATTAGAAGATAATATAAAATGATTGATTTTTCTGATACATTGTATGATTACGAGTCTCTGTTGAGAGGTCCACTTTGATTTAGAAAACCTTTCCTTTTTAACGGTATTCAGAATAATTGGTAAAGTGGTTTACAAAAAGGAATAAAGTGTCAAATATCGAGAATTAGACAAAAGTTGGTGGAAGGCTAGATTACATAATAATCAATTGATTTAGTTTCAAATGTACGAAAACATTTCTCGATATAATAGAACTTGATTATTTAAAATGTCTTTGATTAATTAATGCGAGTTGGAATATTGGTTGTTAAATATATAAATAACTTACAATGTGTATTTAAAACGTGTTTATATATATTAGATATATTTGATTTCAAATTTATTATGTAAACGATTGTAGCACTCGCTTATTGATTCTATTGATATTTGGATTAGTACGTTTAGAAGTTAAAATAAACGCTAGTACATAAATGAACTATACTTAGTTAAGTTTTAAAATGAAAACGTTATATGATATAATAATTCCTTTTATGAAAACGATCTTAAATTATACTTTGAAATATAATTAGTATTTGAAAAACTAAATATTATATTATTAAATAAATATTTATAATATATATAAACTTATATTTCTAAATGAATATATATATATATATATATATATATATATATATATATATATATATATATATTTATATTTGTATATATAGTAAAAAGTTGATTTAAAGAAGCAAATGACCAAAACACTCGAATGAATAAGTTACACTTTGAGTGGGATATTTTTCTCTCTCTCTCTCTCTCTCTCTATATATATATATATATATATATATATATATAGTAAAAAGTTGATTTAAAGAAGCAAATGACCGAAACACTCGAATGAATAAGTTACACTTTGAGTGGGATATTTTTCATTAATTTAAGTCTAATTATTGATAAAGGTACACGTCATAACGTAAAGTACAAGTTTTCTAAGCGTATGAAAAAGCGTTCGAGAAACCGGAACCGGCACGTAAGTCGAGCGTCAATGTACAATTCATCGGTGCTAAAATTACAAATCAACTATGCACGAGAATATATATATATATATATATATATATATATATATATATATATATATATATATATATATATATATATATATATATATATGTTTGTATATATAGTAAAAAGTTGATTTAAAGAAGCAAATGACCAAAACACTCGAATGAATAAGTTACACTTTGAGTGGGATATTTTTCATTGATTTAAGTCTAATTATTGATAAAGGTACACGTCACATAACGTAAAGTACAAGTTTTCTAAGCGTACGAAAAAGTGTTCGAGAAACCGGAACCGGCACGTAAGTCGAGCGTCAACGTACAATTCATCGGTGCTAAAATTACAAATCAACTATGCACGAGAATATAATATAATATTTAATTAATTCTAAAGATTAAATATATTATATATTAAATAAATATATATATGTATAATATAAGTGTCGGTAAACGAGATTGGTTGATTGTGAGTTGCATTTGTTAACCATGCGATCGCATGGATAAACCATGCAAACCCCATGCGATCGCATGGGTGGTAGGTGGTGTCAAGTGTGTTTAAAACGAGTGAATTGCAGTTTGTGATATTCATTTTCATTTTTCACTCTGATCTATCTCTCGCATTTTCTCTCTATATATATATTATAATAAATGTTATTATTATTATTATTATTATTATTAAGATTAATGTTATTATTCACCTTATAACTAGGAGTATTATTTTTAGTATTATTATACATAAAATATTACGACGGAGTGATGTCCAAGTTATTTTAAATGGGTTTTTCGAGAAGAATAGAGTTAAGGAAATTATGGGTTATAGCTATGGAGGTTATGGGTATGTTCGGGGGTATAGCTCGTGAGGTCAAACTAGTGTTTATCATCTCCATTGCGTCTACATACTTTCCTGCAATATTGAATCTCAATATTGATACGTGAGCACTCATATCTTATCTTTTATATATTAATAGTGTATCCCTGACTAGTGCTCGAGTACTTATGATTATGCATGCTTGTATATTTTATTTTGTCAATATATAGTTTATGATAAATCATGAATTTAATACATATGCTACTGAGATAAGGTATATGATATGCATGTCGTTGGAAATCTGACGAAAAATTAATAACTTTTCATTTAGAAAGCGTATGATTTCGATGAACGGATTAAAAGATATCGTCAATTGAATTATCTATAATTTTAAGTATTATTGTTAAAATGATTATTATTATTATTATTTTCGTTATCGTTACCGTTATCGTTATCGTTATCGTTATCGTTATCGTCGTTATTATCGTCATTATTATTATTATTATTATTATTATTATTATTATTATTATTATTATTATTATTATTATTATTATTATTATTATTATTATTATTATTATTATTATTATTATTATTATTATTAGAATAATTAATATTTTTATCAAAACTATCATTTTTATTAAAATTATCATTTTTAATAGAAATATCATTGTTATTATAAAATATCATTATTATTATCATTTTAGTATTATTATTATTAAAAAATATTATTTTGAATAGAATTATTATTTTTATAAAATATTCTTATTACTGTTAATATTAAAAAGTATCGTTATTATTAAGATTATCATGATTAGAATTATCATTTTATCATAATATCATCTTTAGTAAATATAAAAAATGTTATTATTATTAGAAGAATAATAATAACTATTATTATTACAAAATAATACAACTTTTACTTATTATTATTATTATCAATATTATTTTATCAAATGAATATGTGATACAAAGATAATTTACCATATGTAATATAATTACATTAATAATACATACCACTATATTTTTATGATATTAAATGAACTTTATAAATTTTATTACTTAAGATATATAAAAGTATATTTTTATTATATATAAATTTTTTTATATAAATTTTTATTAATAAATGATTTATATTATATACTCTAATAAAACCTGATAAATATATTTAAATATATAAAAAGACTATTTAAGTTATATAATAAACATGTATAGATTTTGTAAATCATTTTGGGTCAAATTGACTTTTGTTGACTTTTGCATATCGATCTCGAGCATTAGGATTGTGATACACTACGACTTGACCTAAATTGTTAGACAGATATTGACCATTATATATATATATATATATATATATATATATATATATATATACTTAATATAGGTTCATGAATTCAAGGCTAACCCTACACTTGTTCAATGACGTCATATGTATTTTTACTACAAGATACAGTATTGTGAGTTTCATTTGCTCCCTTTTTAAATGCTTTTGCAATATATATTTTTGGGACTGAGAATACATGCACTGCTTTTATAAATGTTTGACGAAATAGACACAAGTAATCGAAACTACATTATATGGTTGGATTATCGAAATCGAATATCGCCCCTTCAAGTCTGTAACCTAAGAATTAGGAAAATGAACCCTAATTGACGCGAATCCTAAAGATAGATCTATGGGTCTAACAAACCCCATTTTGGAATTTAGAATGCTTTAGTACTTCGATTTAAAAAGGTGATTACGATTGCCGTTATATAGCATACTTGCGAGTACGCGGGGGATATTCTATATGCATCCTTGTTAGTTCGGTTACCAGGTGTCCATCATATGAATGATTTTTATACACTTGCGAGTGTAGAATTATTACGAAAATGAAATCTTGTGGTCTATAAATATTATGGAATTGATTGCTTACGATAAACTAATGAACTCACCAACCTTTTGGTTGACACTTTTAAGCATGTTTATTCTCAGAATTGAAAGAAATCTTCCGCTGTGCATTTGCTCATTTTAAAGATATTACTTGGAGTCATTCATGGCATATTTCAAAAGACATTGCATTCAAGTCGTTGATTTCAAACAGGATTATTATTAAGTAAATGACAGATTAGGTCATTTATAGTTTGGATATTATGAAATGGTATGCATGCCTGTCAACTTTCGATGTAATGAAAGTTTGTCTTTTAAAAACGAATGCAATGTTTGTAAAATGTATCATATAGAGGTCAAATACCTCGCAATGTAACCATACGTTATTGCATTCGTCCTTATGGATTAGGACGGGTCACTTCATGTGGTATCAGAGCGGTGGTCTTAGCGAACTAGGTTTTGCATTAGTGTGTCTAACTAATAGTTGTTAGGATGCATTAGTGAGTCTGGACTTCGACCTTAACTGCATGTCAAAAGTTTTGCTTATCATTTCTAGTCAGAAATCATCTACTTATCATCCTTAGAAAATTTCCTGCTTATCATTCTTAGTCTAGACACATCTTATTGCATTGATTGCATGAATAGTGTATAGACAAAATTCATATCTTAGCGTATCTGCTAATTCATATCTTAGCGTATCTGTTACTGTAAACTTTGCCTGACATATTCCGTAAATTTCTTCGTAATCTACGAAATCTTTTGCTCTATATTTATAGATATTCTATGTAATTAGAATACCACCCGATAGCCGAAAAATCATTTCATAACGAAAAATTCTTTATTCATCCGTACGAAATGGAATTCGTCATTAGTTCAAGTCCCTCGGATTCCGAAATGGAATCCCACTCAAGCTCCGAAAGCAGTGTGACTGGAATGGATCAACCAATCAGCCATCATCTATTCTGAATGAATTGGAGATGGGTTCGTAGCCTCCTCAATCATTGGAGACAAGAAGAAGGTGATCCATTCCATCCACCAAATTTCGCTCTTGGTGAAGAACCTGAAGCACTTACCGGCGAACCTGTTTGTAATACCATTTTCTCTCTCATTTTCAGAGTATCTCGTCATGACTATATACTATCTCAAATTTTAGATCTTATTCATCCGCTCGTCCGAACCGACAACCACCTCGATGTAATAGAAGAAGTCAACGAGCTTCGCGCTCGGGTAGTGGCTTTAGAGAATATAGTGCAAAGGTTACAAGCACCAACAGCAACACCGGCATCAACAGGTTGAAGCTTTATTGTGTTTATACAATAAAGAGACAACCTTGATGTTCAAAACTTGTAGAAAGTTAGCTTTTACTTTTAGATACCGACAACAACAGCAACAGTACCATTACTACCACCAACAACAAACGCATCGCGAACCTCAATTTCACAATCTATCCCACGTGCATCAACGTCAAACACCCTGTAGATATCAAGGAATACTAACACAACAAAAGATAAAGTATTGTTTCATAACATCATCGAAGAAATATTCTGCAGAGAATATGAGGTTTCTAAAAGTTTTAGAAATTACATATTTTGGTTCAAATTGTAAATCAGATGAGTGGGCGGATAGGAATAATGAAGTAAAACCCTGACAGGAATGGTGCGCGATTTACAAGCTAGACTTGTTATACAACGTCATTAGTACCGACAGCATCACCAGCACCGGCATCATCTACAACATCACAAGCATTGCCAGTTTCATAATCACCGCGGACATCATCACTAATCAACAACGAGTATATTGTATCAACGAGTTATGAAGTATTAACTCATTCCCTCTGAAGAATTTATATGTATATCTTACAAATTTTTAAAACCGTAATATATCTTTTCGTACTAAGCTATTATGTATGAATTGAAAAGGGTAGATACTACTCGGTTAGTTCATATTACTAATATGCAATGATGTACATCCCTCATTAACGACTTACGTTAACTACAATCTTTGTTTCAAATCCAATGAATTCTGTTTCATAATAAACTAAGTGTATTATTCAAATACATGTTTGATATTACACCTTCATTTTTGATATACTCAAAAATTTCTAGAAATCATCATCCGTGTCTTGCAAAATTCACAAGAATTCTACGAATCAAATATCATACATCAACAAATAACGAAGTATTGATTCATAATTTCAATTACATTAAAGAAATACTCCGTAAAAGTTATGAAATTTCTAAAGTTTAGGGATTATTCAATTCTAGTTTCAACCATAAATCAAATGAGTTTAATTTAATATTAACTCATTAAATCTATGTTACATTTAAAGAAAATATATACATATAAATATTTTTATAAAGACTGTAATAAAATTCTTTAGTACAAAATATTAATTGTGAAAACTTTTTTTTACCGGGTAGGTAATACCCGAGAGATATATAAATTCACAGTTAATATGTTACATTCTTCGAATCTGATTTAGCAATCATCAACTATACTCACTATTTTTAAGCGCAATAATTAGCGCATTTTTGTAACAGTGGCGCAGCTGTCTCTGCGTCTTTTTTAATAAAATAAAGTTCCATTTATCAAATTCAATTGCAATTGTTTATTTTTATAGCGCTTTGTTTCAATTTATATTCGTAATTGCTAGACTTGTCCTTTGCAATTTAAATATTCATTATTGTGCACATAATAAATATTTACTATCACGAAACAATCTTTTATCGTATAATCGATATACATTAAGAATCTTCTAAGTCCGCCGAAATGATCCTTAGGCAAAAAACTGCGTTTAAAATGCGCCACGAAGCATCTAAGTTGGGCAAATTCACAATCTTAGAAAATTAATATATATGAGTTCCAACATTTCGCTAACACTTCAAGTATAATTTGTGTTCTATTATAGCAGTCTTTTCCTTCGCTATTAAAAGTACTGCGTGTTTACTCGTTTGTATGGATTGTAACCATTTTGTAAATAACTGAGTTAAACCGCAATCTTAAAATTCCCTATTCAGAATAACATACAACACTTATCATTTATCTGCAAGGATTTCATATACATTTCTGAATACAAAGTCACAATTTTTCTGAGTTTTTCTGCGCTAACCATCATTGTGCAATTTGCAACTTACGCGTAATATCTTTTTAACGGCATAGCATGCCATGCATTAAGAATGATTGTTCCTTCAACGTCTGCGAGCTTATATGAACCAACCGCGTTTTGCTATTATTTGGTAGGGACCTCCCTAATTGGGCCCTAATTTACCAACATTTTCTGCGCGGCTTGCTTCATTATTTCGCAAAACCCGCTCGCCAACATCGAAGGCTAAAGCACGCACCTTTTTGTTATAATATTTCGCAATCTGTTGCTTGTTATTCGCTTCTCTTATCGCAGCCATTAATCTGCGTTCTTCCACAAAATTCAAATTTTCGCATAAAGCTTCATTATTCGCAGTTTCATCAAAATTGGCCACCCTATGCGTTGGCACAAGGATTTTTGCGGGAATCATTGCCTCTGAGCCATATACAAGACTAAAAAGTGTTTTGCCAGTACTCTTTTTAAATGTTGTGCGATGTGCCCATAGCACATTGGATAGTTCATCAACCCATCCAGTGCGTTTTTCATTTAATGGCTTTTTAATTCCGCTAACAATCTCGCGGTTAGTAACTTCGCACAACCCATTAGCTTGTGGGTGCGCAACTGAAGTAAATTTTTGCACAATGTTCATTTCTTCGCACAAATTTTGAATGGATCTTTCGCTATCTGTCCACCATTATCGCTTACAATTTCGCGGGGAATACCAAATTGACAAATGATATATTCCCACACGAAATTTTGCACTTGCACTCCTTTAATTGTACGTAACGCTTTCGCTTCCACCCACTTGGTGAAATAATCAATTGTCACAATTAAGAACTTCACATTCCCTGCTCCCACAGGAAATGGTCCCACAATATCAATCGCCCATTTGTAAAATGGCCATGGCGAGTTTACTGTGATCATGTCATGCCTTGACTTTCGGTTCTGCGGTGCATGCCTTTGGCAACTTTTGCATCTTTTTACTATTTTTGCAACATCACGATACAAGGTTGGCCAAAAGTAACTCATTCGCATAATTTTTGACGCAATGGTTTTGTAACCAGAATGTATTGCGCAAGAACCGCTATGTACTTCTTCAATGATCATCTCCGCCTCTGCTGGTCCTACACAACGCATTAATGGCCCGTAATAAGATTTACGATACAAGACGTCATTTTCAATGATATACATAGGTGATCTTATGTGCACTAATCTTGCTTCATTCTTATCTTCTAGCAATGTATTATTGGGCAGATTTGCAATGATAGAATCCATCCAATTTGGTTGTATTTCCTCAATAGCCGCAACAATTAATCCGCCATCAATTGCCATGTTGGGCAACTCCTCTACCCATACTTGCTTTTGGAAATGCGAAAAAGTTAAAGCCACCAATTTACTTAATGCATTTTCTTTTTTGTTTAACTTCTTGAAACTTGCGTAAGCTCAAAATGCTCAAACTTTTCTGCAGCCTCTTTTAGCAATTGCAAATACTTCTGCATAGAAAGTTCATGCGCATCAAATGAGCAACTAAACTAATATGAAACCAACTGTCAATCAACATATGCGCGTAACTTAGTGATATTCATTTTATTGCTTAATCCAGAGAGTAGCGCTTCATACTCGGCTTCATTATTTGTAACGGCAAAGTTGAAATGCAATGCGTATGTATGTTCCTCGCCAATTGGGCTTGTTAAAACTAATCCTGCGTCTGGGCCTTCTGTGCATGACGCGCCATCAGTAAATAAATCACATGTTTCACCTTTCGCAGGTTTCAACTCTGTTCTTTCATGAATGACCTCGAATTCGCCAGTCATTTCTGCAAGATAATCTGCAAGAACTTGCCCCTTCACAGAAGTTCGCGGAAGGTAAGTTATTTCATAGGATTCGAACTCAATTGCCCATTTAGCAATCCTTCCAGATATTTCAGGCTTATTTAGAACTTGTTTAACAGGCAAATCAGTTAAAACATGAATAGGATGCCCCTAGAAATACCTCCGCAATCTTATTGAAGTTAATAGTAATGCGTATACAAATTTCTCCATTGGCGCATAGTTAATCTCACTTTCTGTGAGTGCCTTACTCACAAAGTAGATTGACTTTTACGTTTTCTCGCGTTCTGCAACCAACACTAATCCAAAAGCCTCATTTTCATTTGAGATAAAAGATATAGAATTTTTCCATTGACAAGAATCTAGTCAAAGCCGCTAACTTGTCTATTAAACTTTGCACTTCCTTTATTGTTTTTGGTTCAGTCATATTTTCAATTGCGGCTATCTTTTTGGGATTAGCCTTAATACCTTGCTCAGTAACATCATATCCCAAAAACTTTCCTTCTTTTTCGCTAAAATTGCACTTTGATGGATTTAAATTCATGTTAATTCTTCACAAATTTTCGAATGTTTCTGCAACATCTTGAGAATTTGATCTTGCGTTCTGCTCTTTATGACCAAATAGTCCACATACGCTTCAAGATTGCGCCCAATTTGACTTTTGAATGCATTATCTATCAAGCGTTGATATGTAGCACCAACATTCTTAAGTCCAAATGGCATCTTGATATAACAATATATGCCTTTGCTCGTATGAAACGCGGTTTTATCCTCATCTTCTTCCGCCATTGGAATTTGATTATACCCTTTGTACGCGTCTAGGAAGCACTTAAAAGGATATTCATGCAGCGATTCCACTTTTCAATCGATTTCTGGCAGCGGATAGTTGTCTTTAGGGCAAACTTTATTGATATCTTTAATATCAATGCACATCCGCCACGATCCGTCAGCTGTTTTTAGCAAGCACTGGGTTTGCAACCCATGTTTGATGCTTTACTTCGCCCAGAATTCTTGCTTCAACAAGTTTAGTTACTTCTCCAGTTAACCATTTCATACGATCTAGAGCCATACCTCTGCATTTCTGAATTATTGGTTTTAACGCAAGATTTGTATTAAGTCTATGTACCGCAATTTTTCGCGAAACACCAGTCATGTTTTGCTCACACCACGCAAAGACATCCATATTTTCTATAAGCAATTGCACTAACTGCTTTTTAACATCCGCATCCAAATTGTTTCCAATTTTGATAGTTTGTTCTGGATATGCGTGATTTATTACAACCATATTATCTTCTGCACATGCTCTTTCTATCACGGCCCCTTGCGTATTAACAGTTGCACAGATTGGTTGTATTATTACAAAATTCATTGTTGCAACACCTTTTCATATCGAGAACTTTATCATTCCGTGTATAGTCGAGGGAATGATACCAAATTTTGATAGCGCAGAGCGCCGCCACAACATGTTATAGCATGAGGCAGGTCGCATAACGTATAGATCTAGCCATGCTTGGCGCATTAGTTTTGCGTCTGTTAATAAGCTCTATTTTCAGTGGTAGCTGCCCAACCGTCCATGTGGACTCTCCTGCAAAGCCAGATAACGAGACTGCAGTAGGTATCAGCTCTGCCTTAATGCTTTCTGGTAATTTACGAAAGCACTGCTAATATATGATGTCCACACTACTTCCAGTGTCTACATGCACTTTCATAATTGTGATTCCTGTGTTTGAGATTTTACAGGACACAATTACTGGTGCATCAATCATGCCATAGTTTTGCATTGGCGGAAACGTTATTGGCGCAAGTTGCCATTTTTCGAGCGTTTATGCAGCTTTTCTTTTGTGAACCTTCTTTCGCTTATTAACCATGCTTACTACTTTCGCTTCTTGCATGTGTGCATATTCATTTGAAATATTTCTAACCGTGTTAGCTTTTTGCGTTTGTTGCGTTATTACACTTACATCTTGTAGTTGTTGCATATTTGCACTGTTTAATTCGTCTTTGAGTGAATTTGGTATTGCTAACCATTTTCGCTTTAAATTTGCGAGATCTGCTGCTTTTGAATCATTTTTAAATTTTTTATTTTGTCGGCATTGAAGCGTTGACATTTTCGCAGTTTTGTTAACAACTGCGTTGTTGTTCAACCTTTTCATTTTTGTCCAAATCATTAATCAAGCACTGTAGATGTATAGACCTGCAATTCTTTATACAAGAACACGATTAAAATTGAATTCTGAATTAAATCACTCGATTGCGCGAAATAAATCTATCGGATTTGATTCAATTCTAATTCGTATCCCATGGATGGCGTCATTTGATCAATCCTAAATTAAATTCAAGATCTAATTTAGGAATTGAGTGCAATGAGGTGTGGATGGTTGTGTTGATAATGTTTTTGAGACCTTATGATCGTCTTTCACTTAGATTAAAGTGATCACTCACAATGTACCGGTCTTGATTGCATTACCTTAGCTCGATTATGATTGATACTTGGGCATAGTCACAAGTGAATCACAAAAGGCTAGAGCAATTGCACAGAATTAACAACCTAAAATGAGAGGCCAAGCTCCCTATTTATAGGTTTGGAACCTTCGCGGAACCAATGTTCACGCACACTTCACTAATCTGCAATGTTTATGCGGTACATCTTTGGAATCTCACTTTATGCAGGCTTCCGCAGTGTAATTGCGCAGTATGCAGTTGTTGTTTATTTCTGCGGTTCTGCTTGCATTTGCATTTGGATTGCCTTTTACACTTAAAATATACATATATATGCCTATATATATGATCAGTAAGGGTAAAGAGTCTTGTGGTGTTGATATGTCGAATTCTACTCCGTATGCGGTTCATTTTGATGAGATCGATAATGCTCTTAGTGTTGAAGGTTTTGAACCTAAGAGTAAAAAATGGCGAATTATGAGATTTTAAAGCCAACTGCGTGTAACGGGTCGACTAGTGCTCTTCTTGATAATTTGGCTAATGTTGCTACGGATAATAGCGCGGGCAAAAAGTTTTGTATTTGTGCGGAGACGGCTTGTAAAGGTTTTTGTTGGGGTTGGCTTGTTCATGCGAGCAAATTTCGTACATTCGGGGTGAAGAAATTGGTCTTAAAGGTGGAGCCAAGACGGAAGTTAAGGTTAAGAAGAAGATCACGACAGATAGTTCATTTTGCTTACATGATTGTAGTATGATGACGAGGTGGGTGCTTCGATTCAAAATACCTTCAAAGACACTCAAAGAGACGGAGTTTTTAATTGGTCTTACGTGGGTTCAGGGTCGGCTCGTGTGTTAGATTAAGGGAGTTTTTTTGACGAGTTTAGGAATGGTAGTTTAGATTCTACCCCGGTGAGAACTTCCACCAGTGACAAGATCAAAATCGAGTCAACCTTTTCGTTCAAGGCTAGGCCGACAACAACATCGGCGATTGTTAGTTTTTTGACTTTGAAGTTGTTTAGTTGGTTGCTTATGTATTTGGTTTAATTTTGTTATCATGTGAGTATAGGTTGTGTAGATCGTAAATTCAAGTCGAGACTCGAGTTTAGTTAGCTTTAGGTTGGCTTTGTTGGTGGAGCTAGTTTACTGCTTTTGAGCCTCATATGTGTTTCTTGTTTTATCTTTGTTTTTTTTTCTCTTTCCGAGATAAAGAATCGTAACAAAATTTTCATTTTTTTTTAAAAAGAAAAACAAAACACAAATCTTATGTCTCTTTACTTCTTCCGAGAATTTCCTCCCCAAAACCATCTCAAGGATAAAATCCACGCCCCATTACCCAATTTTGGGTGTGGCTTTTTGCCACATAGGACGACCGTGGGACAATCATGTAAGGAATGATTTTAAAAAAAGTGATTTGTACATCAAATATTATCAATACACAATCAGTTAAACATAATTTATATATCATGTTGTACACTAAAACACTTTAGAGCATGTCTGATTGTGTATTAATTCGACTTGTCAACAGCATTCCATTCACTCGTGCAAGATTCACTCATTTACTTGTTAGCACGTGTTAGTTCACTTGGTTCACGTTTTTACTTTCATCAGGAGCGATTATGAAAGTACCTTAGTAGGTCATGGATTAAAAGCACATCTACATTTAGTAACGACTTACATAATTTAACTCTTCAATACTGGGCCATTGATTTATTATTGGCGGAGACTGCTGATATCACTCTCTCGATATGGCCAAAACGGACAGTTTTATTTATGCAGTGTCGTTAGGCCGCAAGGCGTCAGAATCAGCTGCCAAGAGGGGGGATCAATAGTTTTAAATTTATATTTAACGGGCCCTAAATCGTACTACTCCTTATTATGAGTAAGAAAAGTATGACCTAGGGTCGTATTTTTTAGATATCAGTAGAATCAAACCTATAATTAAAGCTTAAGATAATTCTAAAGTGAAGGAGTGGTGGTTTATACCTAATTTTTGAGTTTTCTAGTTATATAAGATAAAGTAAAGTAAATGCGATAAAATTTGTAATTCAGATAAGGTTAAAACAAGTGCATACTATGATTTCATCAGTTACTTTACCGAGATTATGGAATGCTGGCTCATGAATAGGTAGTGACCTTGTACATATTACACTGGTCCCAAACGCCCCTGTCATAAGACATGTCACTGGGTAATGCATTAGGCTTGAAGATTCTGAATAGACAGCAACGTCCCTTACCCCCAACGCCCGTGCAGTGTGACTACAGTCATACACGTTCAGACGGCTCATCCAATTGAGCGACTCGGTTGGGTGACGTATTAACATTCCACAATGGTCTAAACTTTCTTAAGCATAATAGAATACAGGGTTTGTCATATCCGAGAGGCGTGATGTGTCTTGATGCTTTAGTTAATGATTGGGTTTAAAAGATAGTTAGGCCCTTGAAAGAGTTCAACCATAAAGAACACCGTGGGCAAGTCAGGTTTCACTTTCATGAACACGTTCGATTATCCTAACGGTCCAATCCTTTATGTATTTAAACAATCAGTTCCTTAATTAACTAAGAATCCCTCAAGCGGGGTGCAATGCTTGAGACCGCGTTATGGTGAAGTGTACTAATCAGCACTGACCGGATTCCATGGCCTTACGTAGTAGAGGTGCAGCTTATAACAACCGTTGTGCTTCAGCTTGCACGTGCTAAGTTTATATGCTTGGTAACTACACTAGCATAGTCTAAGACCGACCATGTACTGGGGGTCTAGTTAGATATTTCACTATGAAAGAGTCCTCAGTCGGAATCCAATGCTCGTTGGACTTACAAAAACTGGTGTGCCTCAGTCAAACTTACGTTGTATCTGATAGACTTCTCTTACCAAGGGGTGACACAGATAGTGTACCCTGAATCGGGGTTCGCGACTTGCCAATAACAGAGCCAATAACTACGTTCTATTAGTTGGAAAAGCGATTGAGTTTAAAGAGTAATAGGAGAGCATGTTAACAACATACACAAACCATAATATTATTTCGGCATTATAACTTACTACATCATAGCATACACTAAAAGTAACTACTCGCTAATCATGGCAACAATATCACAAAGCATAGTAATGGAATACATAATATAAAGACAAAGGATAGAAGTACCAGTAGATTAAACGAGTTTCGGATACAAAAGTGACAACTTCAAACTCCAGCCCACTCCTAATACAATCTTCGGCGTTCTTCTCCGGGTATTAGGTTTCCCGCACGGAGTCGAAGACCTTGAGAGTATGACTATTATTGTAGAAAGAGAGAGAAAGAAGTGAATTGAAGTGTGTGTAAAAATGGATGACAAAGACCCTTTAAATAGAAGTGAATTTTGCCTGCAAACGGCTGGCAGGCCGTTTATAGGGCCCGTTTGCAATGGTGGCCCGTTTTTTATGCTCGTTTGCTTGGCCCGTTTAGCAAGCCGTTTCCCATAGTGGCAGGCCGTTTGGAAAGCCATTTGGCCTTCCCTGGTTTGCTGAATTCACTGGATCGTAACTTGTTTTCTTTGATCGTAGCTTGGTTTCTTGTCTTTCACCGTTTTCGCTCTAGAATCTTCGTTTTAGCTCCGATTCTCTTGATTTTTTTTGCACCGTCTTCGTAATTACTCGATCTTTAATTTCAACTGATAAAGCGGGCATTTTGGCGATAAAGCTCAGAATTTTATTGTTTTTGGGTCTTAATATCGGGGTGAAAACGTGACTTTTTAGCCGATATCAACTGGTATGGAGTTTTTTTCTTTTTCTTTTTTTTGCACAAAATCGAATACTCATATAGAAACGAAGGCTCTCAACACGGAGTACTAAAGGATAGGGGGAAAGCTGGGAAGTTCGCTCCTAGAAAACTACAATTTAAGCATTAACTATTTATAAACGAGCCTCCATAACATCCAGAAAAATACCTTACAAACAAACTAACCAAACAGAAACCAAGATATACTAGAAAATACAAAGAATGAAACCAACCGAAGAAACAACTAGACGGACCACAAAGTGTACTCTCTTTTTATTGACAACACTTAAGAACTGTTTACTCTTTCTGATTGTATGTCTTCTAGAAATTGACAAATTTTCATATTAAGTGACAGATTGAGTAAAAAAGAAACAACAATTTTACTTACTGAATTAAAAGCTGTACAGAAATAGACTATTATGTGAAAAGTAAACACGTCCTTTGAATTCTGACAGCAACACTTAAGAACTCATAATTTAAATTATATTTAAAGAAAGAAAAACTTACAAACAAAAACAGTCATTTTGAATGAAAAATATAAAACTTTTTGAAAAAAATCACTTTCGATCGCCATTAAAATTTCAAGAAAAAAATTAAAATTTGGACGACATCCATGGACGTGTGAAAAACTGAAACGATAGCCAGAAATATGATATCTGAGCTTCAATGTATTCCTTCCCTCCATATTTTTTTTCAAAAAGTCAAAAATGTATTGATATAATATGTGTATAGAAGACTCGAAAGAAGCCTTACAGCTACATGTCAATGCAATCATGCCATTCAACCTAAACAAAATACTATATAGTTTCGACATGGACTGGAAGATGTAAACTAAAATGAAAAGATCTTAACAAAACTTTAGCCCACACCGTTCCTTGCCCAATTCAAGTCATCATAATAGCTCAGGTTAATGAGCCATGGGTGATCATATATATAGGCATATATATGTATATTTCAAGTACAAAAGGCAATTTAAATGCAAGTACAAACAGCACTTCGGATATGAGATTAGCATTTTATGCACTGCGCCTAAAACATTGTGGAAGCCGCAGAAAGAAAGTGTACGAAGTTGTCATGCACAAACATTGCGGATATGTCGGTTCTGCGCAATCATTGGTTCCGCGGATATTCCAAACCTATAAATAGGGAGCTTGGCCTCTCATTTTAGGTTGTTGATTCTGTGCAATTACTAAGGTTTTTATGGTTCGCTTGTGAATATGCCCAAGCCTCAATCATAATCAAGCCAAGATAATGCGATCAAGACCAGGAGATGGTGATTGATCACTTAAATCTAAGTGAAAGACAATAATAAGGTCCTAAAAACATTATCAACACCATCATCCACCCCTTGTTGCACTCAATTCCTAAATTAGACCTTAACATCTAATTTAGGATTGATCAATTGGCGCCATCCGTGAGACATGAATTACAAATTGAATTTGATAAATCTATTCTGTATAATTGAATGATTTAATTGCGAATTCAATTGTGTTCATGTTCTTGTTCGATGATTTGCAGGATTGCACGTTCACAGTACCTAGTTATTTGATTTGAGAAGAAAATGAAAGAGTTAAATGACGATGCAGTTTCTAGGAAAACTGCGAAGTTGTCAAAGCTTCAACGCCAACGGAATCACAGATTTAAAAGTGATTTAAAGGCTAGTAGTCTTGCAAAATCAAAGCGAAAATGGCCAGTGAAGCTAAATTCGCGCGAAAATGATCCAGCTTGTGTGAGTAAGTAGCAGATACATGAACTAAAAGTAGTAAGTATGGTTCATAAGTGAAAGAGAGCTCACAAGAGAAAAGCTGCGGAAACACTTGAAAAATGGCTCGCGCCAATAACGTTTCCGCCAACGCAGAATTATGGCGCGATTGATTCGTCAATAATCGTATCTTGCAAAATTGCAAACACGGGAATCACAATTATGAAAGTGCATGTGGACACAGGAAGCAGTGTATATATCATATATGAGCAATGCTTTTGCAGATTACCAGAAAGCATCAAAGCAGAGTTGGTACCTACTGCAGTTTCATTATCAGGTTTCGCAGGAGAATTCGCATGGCCGGTTGGATAATTATCGCTCAAAATTGAGTTTGTTGATGAAGCAGATGCAAAATTAATGCGACAAGCATGTTTAGATCTGTATGTTATGCGCTCTGCTTCGCGCTATAATATGTTTCTAGGTCGCACTGCATTGTCAAAGCTAGGGATAATTCCCTCAAATATACACGGAATGATAAAGTTTGCAACATGCAAAGGTGTTGCAACCATGAGTTCTGTGATGATACAGCTAATTTGTGCAGATGTTAATATACAAGGAGCAGTTAATTCAAATGCAAGTGAGGAAGATACTTTGGTTATCATAAACCGCGCTTATCCAGAGGAAACAATCAAAATTGGCAATAATTTGGATGCAGATATTAAAAGGCAATTAGTGCAACTGCTTACTGCAAATATGGATGTTTTTGCCTGGTGTGAGCAGGATATGACTGGTGTGCCACGAGAAATAGCGGAGCATAGACTTAATGCAAATCCTGTGCTAAAACCAATAGTTCAAAAGTGCAGAGGTATGGCTCCAGTCTCATAAAGTGGTTATCTGCAGAAGTCAATAAGCTTGTTAATGTAGGGATTCTGCGCGAAGTTAAATATCAAACATGGGTTGCGAACCTAGTGCTGGTTAAAAAGCCCGATGGATCGTGGCGAATGTGTATCGATTTTAAAGATATCTATAAAGCTTGTCCTAAGGAAAATTATTCGTTACCAGAAATAGATTGGAAGGTGGAATCGATAAATGCATATCCTTTTAAGTGCTTTTTGGATGCTTATAAAGAATATCATCAAATTCCAATGGCGGAGGAAGACGAAGATAAAACTGCATTTCATACGAAAAAAGGCATATTTTGTTATATTAAAATGCCGTTTGGACTAAAGAATGTTGGCGCTACATATCAACGCTTGATAGATAGCGTATTTGAAGGTCAAATTGGGCACAATCTTGAAGCATATGTAGATGATTTGGTCATAAAGAGTAAAACGTAAAATCAAATGCTAAAAGATATTGCGGAAACATTTCAAAATCTGCGCATAATAAATATGAAGTTAAATCCGTCCAAATGTAGTTTTGGCGAAAAGCGGGGAAAATTTTTGGGATATTATGTTACTAAACAAGGCGTTAAGGCTAATCTAAAAAAGATAGCGCGCAATTGAAAACATGACTGCGCCAAAAAGAATAAAAGAAGTGCAAAGCTTGACAGACAAATTGGCGACTTTGACCAAATTTTTGTCAAAGGCTGCGGAAAGGCAACTGCCATTCTTTAAAAAGCTTAAAGGATGTTTAAGTCATAAGAACTTTGTATGGACTGCGGAAGCAGATAGCGCGTTTTAGGAAATGAAACAATTGTTGGCAACATTACCGACGCTAACTGCGCCAATAAAGGGCGAAATTTTGTACTTATATGTTTTAATTGCGAATGAGGCTTTTGGCTCGGTGTTGGTTGCGGAGCGTGATAAAACGCAAAAGCCAATTTATTTTGTAAGTAAGGCACTTACAGGAATCGAGATCAATTATGCGCCAATAGAAAAGTTTGTTTATGCATTATTGTTAACATCAAGAAGGTTACGGAGATATTTTCAAGGGCATCCTATTCACGTATTAAGTGATCTTCCGGTTAAGCATGTTCTTAACAAGCCTGAAGTGTCTGGAAGGCTTACTAAATGGGCAATTGAATTAGGATCTTATGAGACCATATCTTCCGCGAACTTCTGTGAAGGGACAAGTTTTGGTGGATTATTTGGCGAAAATGACAGGCGAATTGGAGTTAATTCACAAGCGAACGGAATTGAAGCCTGTTCGAGGTGAAACATGGGACTTGTTCATAGATGGCGCATCATGCGAAGAAGGTGCAGGTGCGGGCTTGATTCTGACAAGCCCAAATGGTGAAGAACATACATATGCGCTACGATTTAATTTTGATGTTACAAATAATGAAGCTGAATATGAGGCGCTGTTTGCTGGATTAAACATTGCGCTTAAACTAAACATCACTAAGTTACGCGCATATGTTGATTCGTAGTTAGTGTCCAATCAGTTCAATGGATTCTTTGATGCGCATGAGCTCTCTATGCAAAACTATTTAAAGTTGTTAAAAGAAACTGCAGAAAAATTTGAGCATTTTGAGCTCGCACAAGTTTCAAAGAGCCAAAAAAAAAAAGGCAGACGCGTTAAGCAAACTTGCGGCCTTAATTTCTCACATTTTCAAAAGAAAGTTTGGGTAGAAGAGTTTCCCATCAAAGCAATTGATGGCAGTTTAGTTGTTGCGGCAGTCGAGGAAATATAACCAAATTGGATGAATCCAATCATTGAAAATCTGCACAATAACATACTGCCAGAAGATAAAGATGAGGAAAGATTAGTGCGCATAAGTTCGCCTATGTACACCATTGAAAATGATGCATTGTATCGCAAATCTTACAATGGACCATTAATGCGCTGTGTTGGCCCCGCAGAGGCTGAGATGATTATTGAAGAAGTTCATAGTGGTTCTTGCGCGTTGCATTCTGGATATAAAACTATTGCGTCTAAGATCATGCGGTTGGGCTACTTTTGGCCAACCCTATATCGCGATGTGGCAAAAATAGTAAAAAGATGCAAAAGTTGTCAAAGACACGTTCCGCAGAACAGGAAATCAAGGCATGATATGATATCAGTGAACTTGCATTGGCCATTTTATAAGTGGGAGATCAATATTGTAGGACCATTTCCTGTGGGAGCAGGAAATGTGAAGTTCCCTGATCGTAGCAATCGATTATTTTACCAAATGGGTAGAGGCAAAAGCATTGCGCACAATCACAGGAGTGCAAGTAAGAAATTTCATTTGGGAGCACATCATTTGCCGATTTGGGATTTCATGCGAAATTGTAAGCGATAATGGGGCACAGATAGCAAAAGATCCCTTTAAAAGTTGGTGCGAGGAGCTCCACATTGTGCAAAAATTTACTTCTGTGGCACATCCGAAAGCCAATGGGTTATGCGAAGTAACTAATCCCGATATAGTTAGGTGCATTAAAAAGCGCTTAAATGAAAAGCGAATAGGATGGGTTGATGAACTATCCAATGTGTTGTGGGCACATCGCACAACATTTAAGAAAAGCACTGGCGAAACACCCTTTAGTCTAGTGTATGGCTCGGAGGTAATGAATACCGCAGAAATTTTTGTGCCAACACATTGGGTTGCCAATTTTGATGAAGCAGCAAACAATGATGCTTTGTGCGAAAATTTGAATTTCGTGGAGGAACGCAGATTAATGGCTGCAATAAGAGAAGCGAATAATAAACAACAAATTGCGAAGTATTATAACAAAAAGGTGCGTGCATTGGCCTTCGATGTTAACGAGTGGGTTCTGCGTAATAATGAAGCAAGCCGCGCAGAAAATGTTAGTAAATTGGGACCCAATTAGGAAGGTTCCTACCAAATAATAGCAATCAATGCGGTTGGCTCTTACAAACTTGCCGACATCGATGGAAGAGTCATCCCTAATGCATGGCACGCTACGCTGTTGAAAAGATATTACGTATAAGTTGTTGATTGCACAATGGTTTGAGCGTAGTAAAATTCAAAGTATTATTGAAATTCCGTAATCAGGAACTTGTATGCAATCTGTTGCAGATTAAATAATCAGTGTTTACTTTTTTCATGATAAATGATAATTTGATTGCGGTTTAGTGTTGTTTACAAAATGGTTAAAGTCCATGTAAATACTTAAACACGTAATATTTAAAATAGCGAAGGAAAAGCCCGCAATAATGAAACGAATTTTCAAGTGTTAGTGAAATGATGGAACACGTATATGTTATGTTAATTTCCTAAGTTGTGAATTTTCCCAACTTAGATGCTTCGCTGTAACACATTTGGCGTATTCTTAAACGCAATATTTTACCCAATGATCGTTTCGGCAGACTTGGAAGATTCGTAAGGTATATTGATTATACAATTAAAATATTGTTTCGCGAAAGTAAATATTTATTATGTGCACAATAATGAATATTGAAATTGCAAAGGACAAGTCTAGCGATTACGAATATAAATTGGAACAAAGCGCTATAAAAATAAACAATTGAAATTGATTACGGTAAATGGAACTTTATTCATATTAATAAATCGCAGAGACAGCTGCGTTAAACTGTTACAAATATAGCGAAAACTTCTGCGCTTCTTCATTATCCTTTTTGCTGAGATCAAGTTTCATAATATCCTCAGCAGTTGCATCCCTGTTTTTGCCAATGGCAACAACCTTTGGGATGGGAATTTCAGCAATATCCGCCTTGGCAAGTTCATACATTTCATAAGCCTCTTTGCTGCTGCAGAGCATGTTTGCTATATCTTCGAGTAGTGGCTCTGGTAACTCGCAGACTTCGCCAAGGCGAGAATAAAATTTAACACGTTCACGTTGCTGGAGTGCAGCAACATAAACATCAAATCTCTCATAAACAGGATGAGAGTCCATTACTTTTTGCGCAAAAATAGGCAAATGTTTGCGCAGTCTTGAAAATTCCAATTGAGAAGCAACTTTAGCAAAGTTAGCTTCATCGCGCTCTGAAGTGCGCTCTTCAAGCACTTTTTTGGCGTCTTCAAGAGCCGCCTTCAGTTTATTTTCTTCAGTTGCCTTTTCAGACAACTATTTCTTAAGATTCTCCACAGCCTCATTTGCAACCTTGAGGTCTGCGGAAATGGTGGAGCATTGTTGTTGTGTGATAATGCTAAAAACAAACACATAATTCATAGCATTATCCCTCAAGAAAGACAAGCTTTTAGTTGCAATTGTTCTATTTACAAGTAATATTCGTTTAAATAATAAAAGGTGAAGACAAAAGACAGATTCGACGATTTGAAGACGCAAACGACCAAAAAGCTCAAAAGTACAAAGTACAATCAAAATGGTTCAAATTATTGATAAGAAACGTCTCAAAATTACAAGAGTACAAGACGTGAAACGCAAAGTACAAGATATTAAATTATACGCAAGGACGTTCGAAAAACCGGAACCGGGACCAAAGTCAACTCTCAACGCTCGACGCAACGGACTAAAAATTACAAGTCAACTATGCACATAAATATAATATAATATTTAAATAATTCTTAAAATTATTTATATATTATATATTATATTTAAAAACCGTCAGCAGAAGAAACAAGCTCATGTGAGCTGGAAAAGCAGGCCATGCGATCGCATGGAGGCCTTTTTCTGGCCACATGCCTATAAAAGGCAGGCTTTGCACGAACCTAAAACACATCTTTTTCTTCTTCCTTCATACGTAAAGATATATATATATATATATATATATATATATATATATATATATATATATATATATATATATATATATATATATTATATTTTAATTTTATTTTTAATATTAAATTCTAATAATAAGGGTATGATAGCGAATGTTGTAAGGGTGTAAGTCGAAATTCTGTCCGTGTAACGCTACGCTATTTTTAATCACTGTAAGTTATGGTTAATGTTATTTTTAATTTAATGTCTCGTAGCTAAGTTATTATTATGCTTATTTAATGCCGAAGTAATCATGATATTGGACTAAAATATTAAGACGGGGTAATTGGGCTTTGTACCATAATTGGGGTTTGGACAAAAGAACGACACTTGTGGAAATTAGACTATGAGCTATTAATGGGCTTTATATTTGTTTAACTAAATGATAGTTTGTTAATTTAATGTAAGGATTTACAATTGGAAGTACCTATAAATAACCATATACAATCGATCGGACACGATGGGCGGGATATTTATATGTACAAAAAATCGTTCATTTAACCGAACACGGGAATGGATTAATAGTTAATAGACTTATTAAAACAGGGGTGAATTATGTACAAGGACACTTGGCGTAATTGTTAACAAAGTATTAAAACCTTGGGTTACACGCAGTCGATATCCTGGTGTAATTATTAAACAAAGTATTAAAACCTTGTTACAGTTTAAGTCCTCAATTAGTTGAAATATTTGACTTCGGATATAAGGATAATTTGACGAGGACACTCGCACTTTATATTTATGACTGATGGACTGTTATGGACAAAAACCAGACGGACATATTAAATAATCCAGGACAAAGGACAATTAACCCATGGGAAGAAACTAAAATCAACACGTCAAACATCATGATTACGGAAGTTTAAATAAGCATAATTCCTTTATTTTCATATTTAATTGCACTTCTAATTATCGCACTTTTATTTATTGTCATTGTATTTAACTGCACTTTTAATTATCGTACTTTTTAATTATCGCAATTTTATTTTATCACACTTTTATTTATCGCAATTTCATTATCGTTATTTACTTTACGTTTTAAATTAAGTCTTTTATATAATTAATATTTTACATTAGGTTTTAACTGCGACTAAAGTTTTAAAATCGACAAACCGGTCATTAAACGGTAAAAAACCCCTTTTATAATAATATTATTACTTATATATATTTTTGTATTTTTACAAATATAGTTTAAACTAATATAGCGTTAAGCTTGTTTAATTTTCCCTGTGGAACGAACCGAACTTACTAAAAACTACACTACTGTACGATTCGGTACACTGCCTATAAGTGTTGTAGCAAGGTTTAGGTATATCCATTCTATAAATAAATAAATATCTTGTGTAAAATTGTATCGTATTTAATAGTATTTCGTTGTAAAAATAATACTATTTCCTAGTACCCCTCGCACACATCAAGTATTTTTGGCGCCGCTGCCGAGGAATCTCTTGCTTAAAAGCCGAAAGCACAACGCTAAATATATATATAAAAAAAGATTTTTATTAATTTTTAGTTTACTTTTATAAAAATACGCTTTTGTAAAAAATATACGTTTTAAATATTAAAAACCAAAAATATAAAAAGAAAAAAAACAAAATCTATATTTTAGTTGTTAAGAGTTGTTAAAAAATTTATAAAAGTATTTTTATTTTAGTTTTTAAAATTATATTTTTATTTAAGTTATTTATATTTTATTTAATATTAAATCAAAAAAATATATATAAAAACATTCGGGCCCGTACTGTAGCAGCTCAGCATTTGGCCCGGATCCAAGGCCCATGCAATCGCATGGCTCCATAACAGAAAACTCATGCGATCGCATGAGTTGATTGGACAGGTCTGAAACCTAGTTCGACCAGTTTAGAGTTTTATTATTATTATTATTATTATTATTAATTAAAAACCCTAATTAGGGTTTAGTTATTAATTAATTTAGTTTAGTTTTAATTAATTTGTATTTTAAGTTTAATAAGTTTTAATAAATTATAAAATTAATAGTTTGATAAAATAAATAATAAAAAAATAATATTTTTATAAAAATTGTACTTTTTACAACTTTAAGTATATTTTTATATTTTGTATCTTTTTATTCGTTTTAGCGTAATATTTGTATTTTTCGCTCGTAATTAGATCTAAATCATAGTTTTTGCCATAGTTATTTTAGTTTCTAGATTTTTAGGCTTTGCCGTAAAATCCCTTAAGTGCTTTTTATTTAGACTAAGATTTAAGTGCTTTAGAATTTTGCTACGCCGTTTTTTATATATTAGTACCTTTTTAAGTTATTGCTATTTGGGATATAGTTTTTCTTCTAAGCTTTAATATTTTTAGACGCAACTTTTAATTCTTAGTTTTTAGTTCCTTTTTAAGTTTCGACGCGCTACTTTCTTATTTTTATTTTTCGACGCTTATTATTTTTCGACGTTTTTCGACGCGCTCTTTTTCTTTCTTATTTTTCGACACTCTAGTTTTTAGGACATAGAATTTTCTATTTATTCTCTAAAATTTCTTTAAATTTCAAAGAAAAATTATTTTAAGTGGTTAAATTGATAGACATCCAAATTTTCTGCTTCGTAGTAATAGTTGGATTTGTTAGTGGCTGAGTTGTGAGCTTCCGATTTAAAGGGTTCTGGCTCCCTGCTGCATCTATTGGCTATTCGAAACGTGAGCAAAAGCAGAAAAGTCTATTATTTTGATAGCTTATATAATTTTTATTTTTATAACTAATAGGATATTCAGTGAATGCACCGAGCAAAACGTTCACCACCTTTTGTACGTTCACCACCAGTAACTCGATCAAGACATCTAGCAAATATTGTTGCCGTTGATTTTTCTTTAGAATCGTCATCCAGTCAACCAAGTACTCCAATTCAAATTTCTGATTATCCATTCTTTGAACCCGACCTCACAATTGAGAATCCGGAGAATATTCAGGGACAATTCATAGATCCTGAACCACTAATCTTTCCTCCGGAACCACCAATCATTCAAACAGAGATTGTTGAGGAACCAACCAGTAAATCAGACTCCTCTAGTGATTCAGATTCAACAAATTCAATAATGGAGAATCTGGAACCTCTAAGTATGGAAGACCGAATGCGAGCTAAACGCACGGGTCAAGGTCACGCAATTACTCAACCAGACATTAATGCGCCAGATTATGAAATCAAAGGACAAATCCTACACATGGTAACAAATCAATGCCAATTTAGTGGTGCGCCGAAGGAAGATCCAAATGAACATCTTCGTACATTTAATAGGATCTACACTCTATTTAAAATCCGAGAAGTGGAGGATGAACAGATATATCTCATGTTATTTCCCTGGACTTTAAAGGGAGAAGCCAAAGATTAGTTAGAATCGTTACCTGGAGGGGCGTTTGATACATGGGACGTTTTAGTTGAAAAATTTCTTAAACAATTCTTTCCGGCATCTAAAGCCGTGAGACTTCAAGGAGAAATTGTTACGTTCACGCAAAAGCCAAATGAAAATCTATATGAGGCGTGGACAAGATTTGGAAAGTTATTAAGAGGATGTCCGCAACATGGTTTAGACACATGTCAAATAGTACAAATATTCTACCAAGGATGCAACATCACTACACGAAAAGACATCGATATAGCAGCTGGTGGTTCCATTATGAAGAAAACCGCAACTGACGCTTACAAAATTATTGATAACACTACTTCCCACTCACATGAGTGGCACCAAGAAAAAGATATCGTTAGATCATCTAAAGCAGCTAGAGCCGATTCTAGCTATGACTTAGATTCCATTTCTGCAAAGATAGATGCTGTCGAGAGACGAATGGAAAAGATGACTAAAGATATCCACTCAATACGAATTACTTGTGAGCAGTGTGGAGGACCACATTTAACAAAAGATTGTCTCAGTATTGAACTAACAATGGAACAAAGAGAGAATGTTTCATACATAAACCAAAGGCCTGGAAATAATTATCAGAATAATTATCAACCGCCAAGGCCAATCTACAATCAAAACTAGAATTATAACCGAAATGTTCCATACAACAACCAACAAGGTCCTAGTAATCAACAAGTATCCAACAATACTTACAATCAGCAAAGACCTATTTTTCAAAACAAACCACCACAAACCGATGATAAAAAGCCAAATTTAGAAGATATGATATCGAAGCTAGTTGAATCTCAAACACAGTTTTTTACATCTTAGAAACAAACCAATGAACAAAATGCTCAAGCATTTAGAAATCAACAAGCTTCTATTCAAAATTTGGAACAAGAAGTGAGCAACCTAGCAAGGTTAATAGGTGAAAGAAAAACGGGAAGTTTACCAAGTGATACTAATGCTAACCCCCGGAATGAAACAGCTAAAGCCATTACCACAAGAAGTGGTATTACACTTAAACCACCTGAAATACCTGTAATTTCTGATGAAGCTATTCCTACTCAACAAGAACCACAATCTGAAAAAGATAAGGAAAAAGAACCGGTAGTTGAAAAGGTTAATGAAGATAACACAGTTAAGGCTAAACCTTATGTTAAACCATACCAACCACCACTTCCTTACCCAAGTAAAATGAGAAAAGAAAAACTTGAAGCCGAGCAATCCAAATTCTTGGATATGTTTAAACAAATAAATATAAATCTTCCTTTCATTGATGTGATTTCAGGAATGCCTAGATATGCTAAATTTTTGAAAGATCTAATCACAAATAGAAAGAAAATGGAAGAACTCTCGGCTGTTACTATGAATGCTAATTGTTCTGCAGTGCTGTTGAATACGATACCAGAAAAATTATCTGATCCAGGAAGTTTCACAATTCCATATTTTCTGGGTAGTCTTAGTTCAATAGAAGCATTGGCAGACTTAGGTGCTAGTATAAATCTAATGCCGTATTCACTATACGCTAAACTAGACCTTGGAGAATTAAAACCAACACGAATAAGTATACAACTAGCCGATCGATCAGTAAAATATCCTAGAGGGATAATGGAGAATATGCTAGTTAAAGTTGGTACTTTAGTATTTCCAGTAGATTTTGTTATTCTGGACATGGAAGAAGATTCTCGAGTACCTCTCATATTAGGAAGACCATTCTTAAACACAGCTAAAGCAATAATAGACGTGTTTGGTAAGAAACTGACCCTAAGTATAGAGGACGAGAGTGTTACCTTTTCTGTTGATAGAGCCATGCAACAACCGCAATCTGCAGATGATACATGTTATTATATTCAAACTATAGATTCACATGCAGAATTGTTAAAAGAATTTCCAGAATTACAAGGAACAGGAGAATGTTCTTTAGGAGAAGGTACTGAACCAATTGATGAAACTGAAATGTTAGCTACACTTATGGATAATGGATATGAACCAACAACAGAAGAAATTCAAATGCTAAAAGAAGAAGACAGATATCGATATAAATCATCTATATAAGAACCACCGACATTAGAGTTAAAGCCACTTCCAAACCATTTGGAATACGCTTATTTACATGGTGAATTTGAATTACCTGTAATAATATCGTCTTCTCTTACTGAAAATGAAAAATCTCAACTTATTTCTGTGCTAAAAGCTCATAAACCAGCTATTGCATGGAAAATTCATGATATTAAAGGAATAAGTCCTTCGTATTGCACACATAAAATCCTTATGGAAGAAGGTCATAAAACGTATGTGCAACGCCAAATAAGACTAAATCCTAATATGCAAGATGTTGTTAAGAAAGAAATTATTAAACTGCTAGATGCAGGTTTAATTTATCCAATCTCTGATAGTTCATGGGTAAGCCCAGTTCAATGCGTACCTAAGAAGGGTGGCATGACTGTCATCACAAATGAGAAAAATGAGCTTATTCCTATTAGGACTGTAACAGGATGGCGTGTTTGTATTGATTATAGAAAATTAAATGACGCCACCAGAAAAGATCACTTTCCCTTACCTTTCATTGATCAAATGTTGGAAAGATTAGCCGGAAATAGTTACTATTGTTTTTTTGATGGTTTTTCCGGATATTTTCAAATTCCAATAGCACCCGAGGACCAAGAGAAAACCACGTTCATGTGTCCTTATGGTACTTTTGCTTACAAACGCATGCCATTTGGACTTTGCAATGCCCCTGCAAACTTTCAAAGGTGCATGATGGCGATTTTTCACGACATGATAGAAGAATGCATGGAAGTTTTCATGGATGACTTTTCAGTCTTCGGTGATACTTTTGAATCATGTCTAGTTAATCTTGAACGAATGATTATTAGATGCGAACAATCAAATCTAGTACTTAATTGAGAGAAATGTCATTTCATGGTTAAAGAAGGCATCGTTCTTGGTCATAAAATTTCAAAGGAAGGAATTAAAGTGGATAGAGCTAAAGTAGATGTAATTGCTAAACTTCCACATCCCACCAATGTTAGAGGAGTTAGGAGTTTTCTAGGGCATGCCGGTTTTTACCGACGTTTCATAAAAGATTTTTCTAAAATTGCCACTCCTATGAACAAACTCCTTGAAAAAGATGCTCCATTTATCTTTTCAGATGAATGCATCAAATCTTTTAATATTCTTAAAGAGAAACTCACTAATGCGCCAATCATGATAACTCCAAACTGGAATCAACCATTTGAACTCATGTGCGATGCAAGTGATTTTGCAATGGTAGCCGTTTTAGGACAAAGGATTGAAAAACGATTTCAACCTATTTATTATGCTAGTAAGACGTTACAAGGAGCACAAACAAATTATACAACTACTGAAAAAGAACTCCTTGCTATTGTCTTTGCTTTTGATAAATTTCGTTCATATCTCGTTCTAGCAAAAACGGTGGTCTATACCGACCATTCTGCTCTTAGATACCTATTTTCGAAACAAGAAGCCAAACCACGATTAATCCGTTGGATCTTACTCTTACAAGAGTTCGATATTGAAATCCGAGATAAAAAGGGAGCAGAAAATCTCCCCGCTGATCATCTTTCTCATCTTGAAAATCCTGAATTAGAAGTTCTAAATGAATCGGCCATACAAGACAACTTTCCTGATGAATATCTATTGAAGATAGATTATAGTGAAATTCCATGGTTTGCAGACTATGCAAAATACTTAGTATGTGGATTCCTTGAAAAAGGATTATCGTACCAAAAACGAAAGAAATTCTTTAGTGATATAAAACACTATTTCTAGGAAGATCCACATTTGTTTAAAAGTTGTCCCGATGGAATAATACGCCGATGTGTATTTGGAGATGAAGCTAGTAAAATCTTAAACCATTGTCACACAGGACCAACATGAGGGCATTATGGGCCTCAACTTACAACAAGAAAAGTTTATGATGCTGGACTCTATTGGCCTACAATTTTCAAAGACGCACACCTTCTTTGCAAATCCTGTGATGCTTGTCAAAGGGCCGGAAAAATAAGTCAACATGATGAAATGCCACAAAATGTCATTCAAGTATGTGAAGTATTTGACATTTGGGGTATTGACTTTATGGGTCCATTTCCAAAATCTCATAATAATCTTTATATTCTCGTTGCCATTGATTATGTATCTAAATGGGCGAAAGCACAAGCTCTCCCAACTAACGATGCACGAGTTGTAGTCAACTTTTTAAAACGTCTTTTTGCAAGGTTTGGAACACCGAAAGCTTTAATAAGTGATCGGGGTACTCATTTTTGTAATAATCCACTTGAGAAAGTTCTTAAAAGATATGGAGTAACTCATAAAATCTCCACCGCTTATCATCCACAAACAAGTGGACAAGTTGAAAATACCAACCGAGCTTTAAAACGTATTCTAGAGAAAACCGTAGGATCAAATCCGAAGGAATGGTCCATGAAATTGGAGGATGCACTCTGGGCTTTTAGAACAGCCTACAAAACTCCAATTGGAACCACAACTTTCAGACTCGTTTACGGAAAAGCATGTTGTAGCGACCCGACCAAATCATCTTTGACGGCACCGACTACTTAGGTCCCGTTACGTGGTCATAAGTCTTTAACATGACGTTTGACCAAAATATGTCGCATTCATTTCATAAGTAAAAGGATGTTTCAAGTTGACAAAAGTAGTTCAAAGACTAGTTACATTACAAAGTTTAACGTACGAATGAAACCGATGCGACACAATTTAAAAGTTGTCAAAAGACGCTCCAACTATGCATGTATACTCGACATCCAAGCAAGTATCAAAAAGAGTGTGGAAGCATGTATCAAGTAGCGTTCAAGGACCTGAGAGAACATATAGAAAACTGCCAACGAAAACGTTGGTAAAATCATAGGTGTTTTAGTAAGCGTTGTATTTGAACCACAAGATTTAATATAATATGATTATCAAAATCATTTGCATTCCAAAGTTGTTATTTGTTTCGTGGGCACCCAATTATCAAACTTAACTGTTTTGCACCCTTTGCGTAGTGTTAGAACATACACTAGACCCGAAAATATATTTCATCCGCTAACGGTAGCGAACCGTCCGAATGAGGCTCGTCAAGCCCATGTGATCACATAATATAAGTTCACGTTTACACCCTGCAAGTGTAACTAATGATAATTGAATTGAGGATTTTCGTTCAAACCCGTACGTGGAATGTTCGTTTTCGTACTTGTGTTCAAAGTGTAAAAGTATGATACGTATGTTTCTCATCCCATAGTTTAAAGCATAAAAGTTGTTTGAAAGATGGGACTATGATCTCACCTTGAGTGCACGTATGAAAAGTACTTCACAAAGTAACGTGTGCGAAGGATAATGCTAGTCTTGACCTAAACAAATAGGTCGTATCAATAACGGTAAACAAGATAGGTCAAAGATGTTCAATTAGTCCTATGGCTCGTTACGACTCAATTATGTAGCATGTGAATCAAATTGTCAAGTTTCATGCAAGATACAAGTATAGAAACAAGTTAGGAAGGTTGCATAATCATGTGGTTAAGTTTGACAAAAAGTCAAACTTTGATCGGTCAAAGTCAACGAAAAAGTCAACACATTCGGGTCGGGTTCCGAACTATTTTTCTGAGGTTTTTATTCATATATAAACATGTTAGAACAAGTCTCATGTGAATTGGAGGTCCATAGGGTGCCAAACATTTTTCATATAATTGACATGTAGGTCAGAACCTGAACACGGCTTAGGCCGCGCCGCGATCCAAGATTGCCGCGCCGCGATAATACACGGGAACTGGTACCTGGTCAGTCTCAAATGTCCAAGTCTCAATTCAAAACACTTTCAAGCATAACTCACAAACCGCTAATACTTAGAACTCGTATTTTATATCGTTAGAAAGGTAATTTAACAAAGAACACAACTAAATACATTTCACCAACCAAAAACATTATTTGTAACAATCGGCTTTCCAAAGTAAATGATCAATTAATGCACACATTTAATACTCAAATTTGATAAGTGCACATTTATGATTCGGGCATTTAATGCATACATACAACATGCCGTTTTGTAGGTAATGGAGCATACAATACAACTAACTACTTACTAACAATAATTCATGGCATTCAATGCATCAAATATTCATTTCAAGCTTATCAAACCCTAACCCAAATTCACTAAAATCACTAATCAAGTTTATGGAGTTTTCTCAAACAACCTACACATGAAATTGAAGCTAGTGATGTTAGGAACACATTTAATACATGCATTTATGGCATTTAACATCATTCAATCAAGCAAATCACCAAATCAAACACACCAAAGTTTATGTTCATGCTAGTTACTTCAAATAACAAAATTGAACATATGAATCATATATTCATGTTAGACTTGAGCCATAGACACTAATTAACAACTTTATAAGTTAAATAACATCAAGAACACCAAATCTAGTGATTTTAGAAAGTTACCCAAATGTAATAAAGTCGGTATGGAATCGAAGAGGAAGTTGCAAGGATTCTAAATATGTAATTCGTTTTGCAAGACACCCGCTAGCTTGGATTTAGATGATGATTCTTCAAAATGGAGAATTGAAAGAAAATGTGGAAGTAGAAGAAGAAAAGGAAAAATGAAAATGAAAAAGATAGGTGGTGGGGTGACTAGTCACAAGTTAGTCACCTCTTTGGCTCTTTGGCAAAACTAGTCCCTCGAGTTCGGTTGCGGGTGCGTGAATTACCTAAACGAGATATTTTTAAAACGCGAATTAACGAGTGATGTCATAATCATATAACAGAATTTAAATAGTTAAACGGAAAAAGTAAACGGAAAAAGGCGGGATGTTACATTACCTACTTCTTAAAAGAAATTTCATCCCGAAATTTAAGTAGGCGTAGTAGTCGTTGTTTCTCCCTCGGGATCTTACGTTTTCGGAGTCGGGAATAAGTGAGGGTATTTCTTTTACATTTGATCTTGCCTTTTCCAAGTAAACTCGGGTCCTCTTTTGGCATTCCAACGAACCTTGACAATCGGGATTCGGCTTTGTTTCAACGTTTTGACGGAGGTGTTCACAATTTCAACCGGTTCTTCCACAAAATGAAGTTTGTCATCAATAGTAAGTTCCTCGAGAGGGATGACGATATCGGGTTCGGCAAGACACTTTTTCAAGTTAGATACATGGAAGGTAGGATGAACGGAGCTCAATTGGGGCGGAAGATCTAAACGATAAGCAACGGTTCCAATACGCTCCAAGATTTCAAAAGGACCAATATACCGCGGATTTAATTTCCCACGTTTCCCAAAACGAATGACACCTTTCTAAGGTGCGACTTTTAACATGACGCGGTCACCGACTTGAAATTCAAGGTCGTTGTGTCTTTTGTCGGTATAGCACTTTTGATGACTCCGGGCCGTCCGAAGCCTATCTCGGATTTGAACGATCTTCTCGGTGGTTTCGTGAATGAGTTCAGGTCCGGTGATTTGTACGTCACCTACCTCGGCCCAACAAAGAGGTGAACGACATTTTCGGCCATATAGCGCTTCAAAAGGTGCGGCTTTAATACTCGCGTGATAACTATTGTTGTAAGAGAACTTGGCGAGAGGTAAGTGCTTGTCCCAAGATTTTCCAAAATCAACAACACAAGCCCGTAACATGTCCTCTAAGGTTTGAATTGTGCATTCGCTTTGCCCATCGGTTTGGGGATGATATGCGGTGCTCATGTCTAAACTCGTTCCCAACGCTTCTTGCAAAGTACACCAAAATCTAGAAACAAAACGGCCATCTCGGTCGGAGATAATCGATAAAGGTACACCGTGCCGGGCTATGATCTCCTTAATGTAAAGTTGTGCAAGTTTCTCCATTTTGTCGGTCTCCTTCATGGCGAGAAAGTGTGCGGATTTGGTGAGACGGTCAACAATAACCCAAATGGTATCATAACCGCCCGTCGTTTTTGGTAGTTTGGTGATAAAATCCATCGTTATCCTTTCCCACTTCCATTGCAGGATCTCGGGTTGTTGGAGTAGTCCGGACGGTCTTTGGTGTTCGGATTTGACTTTGGAACATGTCAAACACTTGGAAACATAAGTAGCTACGTCCCTTTTGATGTTCGGCCACCAATATTGTTGTTTAAGGTCGTGGTACATCTTATTGGCACCGGGGTGAATTGAGTATCGTGACTTATGGGCTTCATCTAAAATAAGACTTCGTAGGTCCCCATAACTACGCACCCAAATCCTTCCGGCGAAATATCGGAGTCCGGCTTCCTTAGTTTCGAATCGAGAGACGAGAATGTTCAAGAGCTCGTGTGAAATGTTTTCATCCTTGAGAGCTTCATCTTGGGCTACCCGAATTTGGCTATTAAGGTTTGTGTGGATGGTGATGTTTAAGGCTCGGACACGAAGAGGCACCGCTCTTTCTTTTCGACTTAAGGCATCGGCTACTACATTTGCCTTTCCGGGATGGTAACGAAGCTCGCAATCGTAAACGTTTAAGGTTTCAATCCACCTTCGTTGTCTCATGTTTAATTGCTTTTGATCGAAGATGTATCGGAGACTTTTGTGATCGGTAAAGATAGTACTCTTGGTTCCATAAAGATAGTGTCTCCACATTTTAAGTGCAAAAACAACGGCTTCGAGTTCGAGATCATGTGTCGTGTAGTTTTGTTCATGAATTTTGAGTTGTCGAGAAGCATAAGAAATGACTTTTGTTCGTTGCATCAACACACACCCAAAACCATGTTTCGAGGCGTCGCAATACACAACAAAATCATCGTTGCCTTTGGGAAGTGACAAGATAGGAGCGGTGGTCAGCTTTGTTTTCAAGATTTGAAATGCGAATTCTTGTTCGGTTGCCCAAACGAATTTTCTTCCCTTATGACCAAAGAGAAATCTTTGATGAATCTACGATAGTATCCGGTGAGACCCAAGAATTGACGAATGTGAGTAGGAGTAGTAGGAGTCTCCCATTTACTAATGGCTTCGATTTTTGTTGGATCGACTTTAATACCTTGGTCACTTACAACATGACCAAGAAATTGAACTTCCTTTAACCAAAATTCACACTTGGAGAATTTGGCATAGAGTCGTTCTTGTCTTAAAAGTTCAAGCACAAGTCGGAGATGTTCCTCGTGTTCTTCTTTGCTTTTAGAATAAACTAAAATATCATCGATGAACACGATAACGAATTTGTCAAGATACGGTTTGTACACGCGGTTCATAAGATCCATGAACACCGCCGGTGTGTTAGTGAGACCAAATGGCATGACAAGGAATTCATAACTACCATAACGAGTTCGAAAAGCGGTTTTGGAGATATCTTCCCCTTTAACCCTTAGTTGATGATAACCCGAGCGGAGATCGATTTTCGAATATACACAAGACCCTTGTAGTTGATCAAAGAGGTCATCGATGCGAGGAATAGGATATCGGTTCTTAACCGTCAATTTGTTTAGTTCACGATAATCAATGCACATTCGTAGGGATCCGTCTTTCTTTTTAACAAACAAAATCGGAGCGCCCCAAGGTGAATGGCTAGGTTGGATAAAACCACGATCAAGTAGTTCTTGGATTTGACTTTACAATTCTTGCATTTCGGATGGAGCGAGTCTATATGGTGCACGTACTACGGGCTCGGCTCCCGGAATAAGATCGATTTGGTATTCAACCGGTCGATGAGGTGGAAGACCCGGCAATTCGTCGGGAAATACATCGGAATAGTCACTAACAATTGGCACATCATCGATGTGCTTCTCATCAGACTCGACTTTCTTAACGTGAGCAAGGATCGCAAAACAACCCTTACGGAGTAGTTTTCTAACTTTAATGCATGAAACGAGGTTGAGTCCGGTGCAACTCTTATCGCCATAGACGATCAAAGGTTCACCATTCTCGATAGGAATTCGGATTGCGTTAAGATCACAAAGGATGTGAGATTTCATTTTGGCTAGCCAATTCATACCGATTATTACATCGAAGCTTCCAAGTTCCATGGGTATCAAGTCAATTTCAAACTCATTACCCAAAATGTTTAACGTACACCCCCGGTAATATGTGTCGGCACTCAATAGTTATCCGTTGGCCACTTCAATGGTATAAGTGGTATCTAGTGGAAGTGGTGGAGTATTAAAAGAATGAGTCAAAGTCTTGGATACAAAACTCTTATCGGCACCCGAATCGAATAAACAAGTAACATAAGTGTTGTTGAGGAGAAACGTACCCGTGACTAATTCATTGTCATCTCGGGCTTCCTCGGTGTTGATGTTGAAAGCTCGTCCGCGCGTGTTGGTGTTGGCTTTCTTCTTCGGACACGCATTTCTAAAATGACCCGTTTGGCCACATTCATAACAAGTACCCGGTTTTGGTGCATTGGGCACCTTTTGAGCGACGGGGGCGGCACTTCTACAATCGTTGGCCACATGACCACCCCTTTGGCACCGATGGCAAAATAGATTGCTACATTCACCATAGTGGTGTTTGTGGCATTTGTTGCAAAAGGGTTTATTTCCGCCATAACTTTTCTTGGCGTCGGAGGTGAAAGGCTTTTTGGTGAAGTTGTTGTTGTAGTTGTTGCTTGATTGGGGGGCTTCCCATTTTCTTTTGTTACCGCCCGATTTATCCTCGGCCTTAGGTGCCGGAACTACGATTTCGTCAACCGTTTCGATCAATTGGCGGGCCATGTTCAAGGCTTGTTGTAGGTTAACGGGTTTAGATGACATCACTCCTTGTTTGATGCTCTTTGGAAGGCCATCCATGTAGAGTTCAACCCTTTGAGATTCGAGGTTCACGAGGTTGGGACACATCAAGGATAGCTCGGCGAATCGTTGATTGTAGGACTTGAGATCGTTTCCGACCGCCTTTAAAGTTCTTAGCTCTTGCTCGAGCTTTCGGGTTTCTTCACGAGGGAAAAACTCGACGATCAACCTTTCCCTTAAATCGGCCCAAGAGAGGGCGTGAGCTTCGTCAGTACCCACCAATTGTACATACGTGTTCCACCACGTGAGGGCGATACCGGCAAAGGTGTGGGTGGAATATTTGACTTTATCTTGGTCCCGACAACCGCTTATGCTAAAAACGGCTTCTGTTTGTTCGAAACATCGAGTGAGTACAACCGGTCCCCCGGTCCCATCAAAGGTGTGAGGTTTGCACCCCATGAAGGCTTTGTAGGAGCACCCTTCGCTTGAGTTACCGGCTCCATTGTTGTTGTTGTTGTTATTGTTATTATTGTTGGAGGAGTGATCGGCCATGGCCGCTTCCACGGCAGTGGCTATCATTCGTGGTAGAGCTTGTTCGGGAGTCTCATGGCGTGGCACACGATGAGGAGGCATTGTTCCTTCAAAACACAAGAATACCGTTGATTAGTATTCTTAATAATACTAACCATGATATGGAATAAGGATAGAGAGAAATTTTCCTTGACTCGCCTTAAATTCTTTATGTCATAATGTCGGAATGTTCATATGAGTCACCGTAATATAATCCCGGAAATTATATTACCCTAATTCATATGTGCATTCGACACTAATTCATATAGTCAAGGTGGCGCGTCAATTAAATCAAGTAACGTGAGATTAAGATTGAATAAGAATTAGATATGATAGACGAGTTTGAGTATAATGCACAAGTAGTCAAGTAATTCCTACTTCAAGTCTATATGCCGGTTGTAGTCTAGACTCACCAATGTACCCTATGACTCGGGGCCGACACCAATAAACTCTAAATCCCTACAACCAACGCTCTGATACCATCTATAGCGACCCGACCAAATCATGTTTGACGGCGCTGACTACTTAGGTCCCGTTACGTGGTCATAAGTCTTTAACATGACGTTTGACCAAAATATGTCGCATTCATTTCATAAGTAAAAGGATGTTTCAAGTTTACAAAAGTAGTTCAAAGACTAGTTACATTACAAAGTTTAACGTACGAATGAAACCGATGCGACACAATTTAAAAGTTGTCAAAAGACGCTCCAACTATGCATGTATACTCGACATCCAAGCAAGTATCAAAAAGAGTGCAGAAGCATGTATCAAGTAGCGTTCAAGGACCTGAGAAAACATATAGAAAACTGTCAACGAAAACGTTGGTGAAATCATAGGTATTTTAGTAAGCGTTGCATTTGAACCACAAGATTTAATATAATATGATTATTAAAATCATTTGCATTCCAAAGTTGTTATTTGTTTCGCGGGCACCCAATTATCAAACTTAACTTTTTTGCACCCTTTGCGTAGTGTTAGAACATACACTAGACCCGAAAATATATTTCATCCGCTAACGGTAGCGAACCGTCCGAATGAGGCTCGTCAAGCCCATGTGATCACATAATATAAGTTCACGTTTACACCCTGCAAATGTAACTAATGATAATTGAATTGAGGATTTTCGTTCAAACCCGTACGTGGAATGTTCGTTTTCGTACTTGTGTTCAAAGTGTAAAAGTATGATACGTATGTTTCTCATCCCATAGTTTAAAGCATAAAAGTTGTTTGAAAGATGGGACTATGATCTCACCTTGAGTGCACGTATGAAAAGTACTTCACAAAGTAACGTGTGCGAAGGATAATGCTAGTCCTGACCTAAACAAATAGGTCGTATCAATAACGGTAAACACGATAGGTCAAAGATGTTCAATTAGTCCTATGACTCGTTACGACTCGATTATGTAGCATGTGAATCAAATTGTCAAGTTTCATGCAAGATACAAGTATAGAAACAAGTTAGGAAGGTTGCATAATCATGTGGTTAAGTTTGACAAAAAGTCAAACTTTGATCAGTCAAAGTCAACGAAAAAGTCAACACGTTCGGGTCGGGTCCCGAACTATTTTTCTGAGGTTTTTATTCATATATAAACATGTTAGAACAAGTCTCATGTGAATCGGAGGTCCATAGGGTGCCAAACATTTTTCATATAATTGACATGTAGGTTTGAACCTGAACACGGCTTAGGCCGCGCCGCGACCCAAGATTGCCGCGCCGCGACAATACACGGGAGCTGGTACCCGGTCAGTCTCAAATGTCCAAGTCTCAATTCAAAACACTTTCAAGCATAACTCACTAACCGCTAATACTTAGAACTCGTATTTTATATCGTTAGAAAGGTAATTTGACAAAGAACACAAATAAATACATTTCACCAACCAAAAACATTATTTGTAACAATTGGCTTTCCAAAGTAAATGATCAATTAATGCACACATTTAATACTCAAATTTGATAAGTGCACATTTATGATTCGGGCATTTAATGCATACATACAACATGCCGTTTTGTAGGTAATGGAGCATACAATACAACTAACTACTTACTAACAATAATTCATGGCATTCAATGCATCAAATATTCATTTCAAGCTTATCAAACCCTAACCCAAATTCACCAAAATCACTAATCAAGTTTATGAAGTTTTCTCAAACAACCTACACATGAAATTGAAGCTAGTGATGTTAGGAACACATTTAATACATGCATTTATGGCATTTAACATCATTCAATCAACCAAATCACCAAATCAAACACACCAAAGTTTATGTTCACGCTAGTTACTTCAAATAACAAAATCGAACATATGAATCATATATTCCTGTTAGACTTGAGCCATAGACACCAATTAACAACTTTATAAGTTAAAAAATATCAAGAACACCAAATCTAGTGATTTTAGAAAGTTACTCAAATGTAATGAAGTCGGTATGGAATCGAAGAGGAAGTTGCAAGGATTCCAAATATGTAATTCGTTTTGCAAGACACCCGCTAGCTTGGATTTAGATGATGATTCTTCAAAATGGAGAATTTAAAGAAAATGTGGAAGTAGAAGAAGAAAAGGAAAAATGAAAATGAAAAAGATAGGTGGTGGGGTGACTAGTCACAAGTTAGTCACCTCTTTGGCTCTTTGGCGAAACTAGTCCCTCGAGTTCGGTTGCGGGTGCGTGAATTACCTAAACGAGATATTTTTAAAACGCGAATTAACGAGGGGTGTCATAATCATATAACGGAATTTAAATAGTTAAACGGAAAAAGTAAACGGAAAAAGGCGGGATGTTACACATGTCATCTTCCAGTAGAAATTGAACACAAAGCATTTTGGGCTTTGAAGACATGTAATCTTGATTTACATGAAGCTGGACGTCTACGGTTAAGCCAACTAAATGAATTAGAAGAATTGAGACATGAAGCATACGAAAATTCGTTAATCTATAAGGAAAGAACGAAGAAATGGCATGATAAAAGAATCAGAAGTTCAAAAGAATTTAAGGAAGGAGACAGAGTTCTTCTTTTCAATTCACGATTCAAGCTATTTCCTGGAAAATTGAAATCAAGATGGTCTGGACCATTCATAGTCAAAAGAGTTTTCCCATACGGAACAGTAGAATTAATAAATTCAAATGGGATTGAATTTAAGGTTAATGGTCACAGAGTTAAACATTACATAGATAGTCCGATGAAAGTTGACAACGAAGTTAATCACAATTTCAACACCACAGCTAACTAAGTGTGGGGAGAATCAAGTCTTTAAAGGATAATATGTATTTCTGTTAGAGTTAGATTTTCTGTTTTCGTGTAGTTCTCGAAAATAGAACCCGAATGGTCTTTCTCTAGCAGACCGTAAAGAACTAGTCTTCTCCCCCCATTCTGAATTTTTATTTTTTTTTAGGTTTTACGAGATGAAGACTTCCTGTGAATTAAACCATGGTCTAATGCTACACGCTTTGATCACCAAACGTAATAATGACACCCTTCCAAGTGAATTGGTATCATTAATCAGAGGTAAATTGGACGGAGTAAGAAAAGAATCCAGGAATGAAAATAATAAGTTACAATTTGGTAAAGGAAAATCAAAATCCGCAGCAAAAATAAGAGCTCGACACCTTGAAAGATGTCACAAATGCGGAAAATGGTCACAAGAAGGAAAATGCTCGACGAATCAGACATATTCCAATACCGAATTCGTTACTTTATGCAGAGATGGACCGTTCATATCTTTCGAAGAAAAAATGTTGAATGCTCGAGGTTACGCCTATGTAGCTATGAAAAACCAATTAGTCCGACTATTTTATGAGTGGGCTAAAGCAGGTCACTAAGAATTCTATTTCACAGGAAAGTATGTACAGTTTTTATTTTTATTTTTATTATTTTTAACCTTTTGATAATAAACGCTAAATCGTTCGCTATAAAGTATTAAATTGATACTCAATAAAATTAGGTTTTGCGACCGAAATTATTGATATCATACAAAAATTTATTACATCACTGTGAAATTTACCGTTTATTCTTAAGGTATAAATATCTTTAATCAATCAACCCAAAATATTTCAAAAATTCATCAGGAGTAAAACTAGGTTATATAGCCGAAATTACTTTACCGAAAAGAGGGGCGTATATTTTTGATAATATTTGATTGATTAAAGTGGGATAAAAGACCAAAAAGATTTTTAATTTTATTTTTACTTTGTTTTTAAAATTAATATATAAATATTAAACTAATATTGTAATTTTTTTTTAAATCAATATATTTAAGTTTGTAAATATTTGAAAAATTAATATTTTTAATATAAATTTGTATGTATAAAAACAAAAATATAATATAAGTTTGGTGTGAATTTTTAAATATTATTAATATGAATTTTTAATTTTATGCAATTTAAATTTATGTTTTGTGTGAATTTAAAAACAAAAATTTACTTTATTTCGCTAAGTTAAAAATATGATTTTTAAAATTCGTCGTGAGTTGAAGACTAGGTCGTTGAACCGAAATTGCTCTACCCAAGGGAGGGACGAGAACTTTTATTATCATTATTTTTAATCTTATTGAACTAAAGTATGCCAAAAACATTTAAAAAAACCCAAAAATCTTTACTTTTAAAACCGCGCTTTGAATTGACAAATTTTAAAATTTTGACGAGGGACGGACTAGGACAACGATCCGAAACACCCTCATCCTAAAAAGAAACAAATTTTTAAAATTTTATTAATTTATGTTTTAAAAGTTATAAGGTTTTATATATATATAAAAAAAAAATTACCAGACCCATGCGATCGCATGGGTTTTGAACTTCAACTCCATGCGATCGCATGGAGCTGATTTTCTGGCCAGGATCAAAAGGCATCGAGCTTCTGCTTCTGCCTCACTTCAAACGCCAACACATACACGAACATACACACATATACACTCCTAAAATCGCCATTTTTTCACCAAAATTCACGAAATTTGTTGCTACAATTCGCTATAATCATGCCTAGGTTCGGATTCTTCAACAAAAAGGTAAAAATTACACCCCTAAACTCTTAAAATTTCTAGATTTTGTGATAATTACCAATATTTTACCTAATGCAATTTTGTTAATTTCTAGTGTAATTAGTGTTAAATTGTTTGTATATTATGCATGTATAACCTAGATTGATGCTATTTAACATGATTTGAAGCCAAAAACTTCAAAAATTTTAGAAATCTAGGGTTTGTGTTCTTGAGCAATTTGGGGCTTTTTGATATTGATGTCAAAGCTAAGGGGTATAAAATACTATTAAACAAGGAAATACTATTAAATACGATACAATTTTACACAAGATATTTATTTATTTATAGAATGGATATACTTAAACCTTGCTACAACACTTATAGGCAGTGTACCTAATCGTACAGTAGTGTAGTTTTTAGTAAGTCCGGTTCGTTCCACAGGGAAAATCTTTTAATCAAAGCTTAACGCTATATTAGTTTTATTTTATAAAAATACAAATATATATATAAGTAATACTATTATTATAAAGGGGGGTTTTTACCGTTTAATGACCGGTTTGTCGAATTTAAAACTTTAGTTGCAGTTAAAACAAAATGTAAAATATTAAATAAATAAAAGATTTAATTTAAAGCGTAAAGTAAATAGCGATAATGAAATTGCGATAAATAAAAGTGCGATAAAATAAACTTGCGATAATTAAAAAGTACGATAATTAAAAGTGCAATTAAATACAATAACAAAAAATAAAAGTGCGATAATTAGAAGTGCAATTAAATATAAAATAAAGGAAATTAAATATGAAATAAAAGAATTATGCTTATTTAAACTTTCGTAATCATGATGTTTGACGTGTTGATTTTAGTTTTATGCCCATGGGTTAATTGTCCTTTGTCCTGGATTATTTAATATGTCCGTCTGGTTTTTGTCCATAACAGTCCATCAGTCATAAATATAAAGTGCGAGTGTCCTCGTCAAATTATCCTTATACCCGAAGTTAAATATTCCAACTAATTGGGGACTTAAACTGTAACAAGATTTTAATACTTTGTTTAATAATTACACCAGGATGTCGACTGAATGTAACTCAAGGTTTTAATACTTTGTTATCAATTATGCCAAGTATCCTTATACATAATTTCACCCCTGTTTTAATAATTCTAGTGGCTATTAATCCATTCCCGTGTCCGGTTAAATGAACGATTATTCGTACATATAAATACCCCGTCCATCGTGTCCGATCGAGTGTATATGGTTATTTATAGGGACGTCCAATTGTGAATCTTTATATTAACATTAACAAACTATCATTTAGTTAAACAAATATAAAGCCCATTAATAGCCCATAGTCTAATTTCCACAAGTGTCGTTCTTTTGTCCAAACCCCAATTATGGTACAAAGCCCAATTACCCAATTTTAATATTTTTAGCCCAACATCATGATTACTTCGGATTAAATAAGCATAATAATAACTTAGCTACGAGACATTAAATTAAAAAGGTTGAACATAACTTACAATGATTAAAAATAGCGTAGCGTTACACGGACAGAATTTTGACTTACACCCTTACAACATTCGCTAACACACCCTTATTATTATAAATTAAAATTAAAATTAAAATTATAATATAAATATAAATATTATACGTTGAATGAGGAGAAGAAAAAGATGTGTTTTGTGTTACACCAAAGCTCGTTTTTTATAGGCATGTGGGCTGGAACTGTGCACCATGCGATCGCATGGAGTTTCTTCCTCCAGGCCATGCGATCGCATGGCCAGCTGAGGAGACTCACATGCCTTTGTTTTTTCTGCCGACGGTTTTTAAATATAATATAATATATATATTAATTTTAAGAATTAATTATATATTATATTATATTCATGTGCATAGTTGACTTGTAATTTTTAGTCCGTTGCGTCGAGCGTTGAGAGTTGACTCTGGTCCCGGATTTTCAAACGTCCTTGCGTACAATTTAATATCTTGTACTTTGCGTTTTGAATCTTGTACTCTTGTAATTCTGAGATGTTTCTTATCAATAATTGGAACCTCTTTGATTGTATTTTGTACTTTTGAGCTTTTTGGTCGTTTGCGTCTTCAATTCATCGAATCTGTCTTTTGTCTTCACCTTTTATTATTTAAACGAATATCACTTGTAAATAGGACAATTGCAACTAAAAGCTTGTCTTTATTGAGGAATAATGCTATGAAATATATGTTCGTTTTTAGCATTATCAAATATTCCCACACTTGAGCGTTGCTTATCCTCAAGCAATATAGTCTTGAAATACTAGAATCACTTCTTTATTCTTCACACTTTGTACATCAGTGATTTCTATACGGCGGGATAAACAATGGTAGTAACGATATGGTTTACAGTCCCACATGACTTGTGAAAATTTAGATCCTTTAGGAAATTGGATCTTTATGAAAACATTTGATTTTTTTTTTTAAAATTAAATCTAGCTTTTACCCTAGATAAGTTTTCCGGAATAACCCTTCACCGGTGTTTGCAAAATATTTTTGTGGGTTTGGTGGGTTTTAGATTTGAAAATTTTGGCTCAAAACTTATGGTTTTGTGTCACCCACTTGCTAACCTTGTATTAGGAAAGCAACATGTCCAGTATACTTGCTCCGTATATTACCTTTCGGTAAACTACCATCCGGTTGTAAAGGAAAGCGTTGAACAAGCAACTGTTAAGGCAATGTCCCCTGACATGCTTTTAATTATGGTCTATAACGCGTCGGACGCAATTACTATCCTTTGTAGGAGCAATTGTAAAGCTCACCCTTATAATTTTCCGGTCTGGCACAAGGTCCTGTCTTTGACCATGCTATGCAACCACCGTTCTTACGGTTGACACCCGATTTGGTTCAGATGACCTAATGAATTCCAGGTGAATTCCTAGGATTTTACGTTCAATGGTAATGAACGCATTGAAAATGGGTTTTCAGAAAACAAATCGGTTTATAATTTGATCAAAATATTTTCTCGTTCAAGCTCGAGTTTAGATATCATTGAATTCCATGAGTTTGTAATTCTCAATCTTTAAGGTCAATCTCTAGGATTGAGTAATATCAGTCTTAAAAGCTGATTTTTGATCTTTAAAGGAGATTATCCTTTCTGGGGATCTGATTCATTAGTCTTATCAAGCTAATTTGCATGGTGCCCCCCATTGTACGAGATAAATCCTTCTCATGGTTAGGATAAATCTGACCACTTGGCGACCCTGTTTTATGCTGAGGTCCGTGGATTTTCTGCTGATTTTAGAGATAACTTTTCTAGATTTTTCATCAACCTACAGCTGGTCTGGAAGACAACTTCATGACCTAAATCAAGAAGCGCGTTTCTTTTTCGAAAGACTTTACTTCTTTTAACGATGGAATTGATTCATCGTGTAGATCCATCTCTTCTTTTCTTTCATCGGGTAAAACAGTTTAGTTTAGTCCAAAGCAAAAGTATCTTCAATTATTTGTTACAGAAATATGTGACATATGTTTAAGATAACTTGGTAATTTTTCCCACACTTGGCTTTTATTTTCCTTTTTATTGTCCTCTATTCCATTTTAAATGAATTCTAACATTTTGGTTTGTTTATCAATTTATGTCCTTTCCGAGGTAACAATAATTTCGGTGTTAACACCTAGTTTTATCGTTCATAAATATGTATAAACATGATTTTGAGTTCATTTAATTGAAAATTTTGAAAATTTTTACTAGAATTGGGTAGTCAGTATATAAGACTAGGGCTGTTCTTTATTATCAGAGAGCACTAGATTCTAATACAACTACTACTTTACTAGTATTTCTAATGGTAACCAAGTGTATAAAGTAAAAATTTTAAAATCCGAAAGAATTTAACCTCTTCCCACACTTAAGATCTTGCAATGCCCTCATTTGCAAGAAATCAGTAACAATTTAAATTATTGAGGGTGATTAGCGTAGAAAAATGATTAAATTTTACCAAAGTTTCCAAACATATTGGCGTTTGTTTGCTGAATGATAAATGGTGCATATCATTTGTTCATTCCATCTGTTGTTACATCACATTTATTTGTCATCTTGTCGTCAAAATTAGTAGCTTTTGCTGAACTTAATGCCAGTCTTTGAAAATGCACTGTTTTACCCTGTTTTGTACAATTTACAATATACATACATACAAATATAAACATGCATGGCAATTTGAAATGGGACTTAATATCCCACTTTCAAATCCTAAATGTGAAATATTAGTACACAATAACAATAAAAATGATAAAGATTATATAAGTATATTCAATAACATAAGTTTAAACATGAATAAGTAAAAAGATAAAAACATATAAATCATATAAATAACCAAATGGAACCAAATCAGTCTGGATAGGGGTTCCAGTTCATCTCATCAGGTGGGTTCCATTGTTGGTTATAGGTGTTCTGATAGGCTTGGTTATAGTCATACCGGTTAAAGGGTGGTCGGATATCGGGGCTGTGTGGCGGAAAATGAGCAGGTCGAGTAGGCACATAATTATTTGGTACCTGATATGATAGCTGGCTCATGATTTGGTGCTGATGAACTACCCAGCTATCGTGTTGGCGTCGCCTATAATCCTCATATACTCGCTCGGAGTTCCACTGCTCGTACATACTATGTCTGGCCGCGTTCGTCATTGCTTCCTCATCTATACGAATGTGGACGTCAAGAATAGCATCTCGAAAGACATCCCTAATGTCTTCCGCCTCCTCCATTTCCTCGTCTGAGACTCTCTCTACCTGAGGATGAGATCCCTCATAGGGTACTACCTGGTTACGTCTACTTTTCAATACCTTAGCACCCACATAAACTTTCAATCCTAAGGGCTCAACCTGTTATCTACAAAGCTGTAATGTACCCCCTTAGTTCCTATCAACACCTAAATACTCTCCAATGAGAGTAACAAAAATACCTCCTCCTATTATACTCCCGTCCTGTATTCCCTCTACCATTTTAGATAAATAAAAAGCAACACAGTAAGGGATATTGACAAAGCTTCTAGGATCCCGAATACACTTTAGGTAGAATAAATCATGTAAGGTAATTTTTTCTTTATTATGACCTCTCTGTGTAATCGAGTTAGCCAAAAATCTATGAATAATACGAAGCTCGGCTCTGTCAATATGCGTATAGGAGTGTCCTCCTGCTCATGTAAAAACATCAAAATGTGACATACGCCTCCAAATGGCGTCAGCGTCAAAGTTACTATCTACCCTTTCACCATAATGAATCAAATTTGTACAATCGGGTAATAGCAACTCACCAGGAGTATATATCTGTAAGGCCCTGGCCATATCCAGCATGGACATTCTGTACATCCTACCGCCAAGGATAAACCTAAGAAATCTTCTATCATCTATTCTAACTATATTTGTATCAAGTGATACAGTACTCATCAACTCAACACACCATTCCTTATATACAGGCCTACGAATGGTGAAAAGACGTTCCCAATCTGTAAAAGAAGAACTGCCATACCTTTGTACCAAAAGCTGTCTAACACGGTCAGCTAGATGGACCGTTTCCAAAGGGGCCCAATCGATTACCCTTGGCACCTCTACATTTTTTGTTACCAATTTGAATTTGTTCCTTTGATATGTCTCGTAATCTCTCCATCTCCTATCAAATCTCAGATTAGGATGCAGAGTGTGCTCACAAATCGTTGGGAATTCTACTGGCGGCCTCATTGGGAATACTATGAATTCATCAACAAACTGTACTGGATCATAATAAGGTATGTGCTGATCAGGCTGTTGTTGTTGTTGTTCCTGTTGTGGTTGTTGTTCGTGTTGCATTTCTGGTTCTGGTACTGGTGCTGGTCGTCTAGATGATGATGCTCCTGAACCTCCAGTATCGGCTTTCTGCAAAATAGATTAAACACAAAATTTGTGCATCCAAATATGCATTAGTGTTAGCAAAATAACAACTTAAACCAATCACTATAACATGTTAAATCAAAATTAAACTTATACACATTTTCACAATTTTTCACAATTTTACACTTTTCAAATAAGCACATATGAAAATGTATACAAAGTTCATAAGCTTTTAACTCAAATAACATGTCAAAATATTCATTACTAATAATTAAATAAGTCTCAAATGGCAATTACATCAAATTAATCAAGTTCATGAATTTTGGACTTAAAAAGTTCACTTTAATCTCCAAAAATTATGTTTAGGATCAAGGTTTGGATCATTTAACTATCTAAACATGTTACACTACTCAATTTAGCAATAATTCATGACAAAAATCGGCCATAACCTGTTTATATCAAAAAGCCCCAAATTGCTCAAGAACACAAACCCTAGATTTCTAAAAATTTTGAAGTTTTTGACTTCAAATCAGGTTAAATAGCATCAATATAGGTTATACATGCATAAAATACTAACAATTTAACACTAATTACACTAGAAATTAACAAAATTGCATTAGGTAAAAAATTGGTAATTATCACAAAAACTAGGAATTTATAGAGTTTAGGGGTATAATTTTTACCATTTTGCTGAAGAATGAGAATCTAGGCATGATTAGAGCAAGAAAAATGACGAATTACGGTGGAAAATTGGCGAAATTTGGTGAAGATTTGAGAGAGTTTCGTGTTTGTGTGTGTGTTGTGTGGAGAAGACAGACCTGCTGTCTGTTTTGAGTATGACCTGCATTTGGTCCCCATGCGATCGCATGGGTTCCAAGTGCAAACCCCATGCGATCGCATGGGGTGCCGGCTACAGTGATTTGGCTTTTTTTTTTTTTTAATAAGGTTATACTTTATAAAACATAAAATTAATAAAATTTTAAAAATTTGTTTCTTTTTAGGATGAGGGCGTTTCGGATCGATGTCCTAGTCTGTCCCTCGGCAAAATTTTTAAAATTTGTCAAATCAAAGCGCGGTTTTAAATGTAAAGATTTTTGGATTTTTTAATGTTTTTGGCATACTTTAATTCAATAAGATTAAAAATAATGATAATAAAAGTTCTCGTCCCTCCCTCGGGTAAAGCAATTTCGGTTCAACGACCTAGTCTTCAACTCACGACGAATTTTAAAAATCATATTTTTAACTTAGCGAAATAAAGTAAATTTTTGTTTTTAAATTCACACAACTTAAATTTAAAATATGCATAAAATTAAAAATTCACACCAAACTTATATTATACTTTTGTTTTTATACATACAATCTTAAAAATATCAATTGTTCAAATATTTACAATTTTAAATATATTAATTTAAAAAGTTTACAATATTAATTTAAGATTTATATATTAATTTTAAAAACATGGTAAAAATAAAATTAAAAATCTTTTTGGTCTTTTATCCCACTTTAATCAATCATATATTATCAAAAATATGCGCCCCTCTTTTCGGTAAAGTAATTTCGGTTCCATGACCTAATTTAACTCATGACGAATTTTTGAAATATTTTGGGTTGATTGATTAAAGATATTTATACCTTAAGAGTAAACGTTAAATTTCGCAGTGATGTAATAAATTTTTGTATGATATTAATAATTTCGGTCGCCAAACCTAATTTTATTCAATACCAATTTAATACTTTATAGCGAACAAATTAGCGTTTATTATTAAAAGGTTAAAAATAAAAATAAAAACTGTACAGACTTACCTGTGAGATAGTATTCTTAGTTATATGATCTATCCCATTCATAAGATAGTCAGTTTAATTGGCTTTCCATAGCTACATAGGCGTAACCTCGAGCATTCAGTGTTTTTTCTTCTTAACATATGAACGGTCCGTCTCTGCATAAAGTAACAAATTCGGTATTTGAATAGGTTTGATTATTTGATCATTTACCTCCATGTGACCATTTTCCGCATTTGTGACATCTTTCTAGGTGTCGTGCTCTTCTTTTCGCTGCGGATTTTGATTTTCCTTTACCAAATTGTAACTTATTATCTTCGCATCTGGATTCTTTTCTTACTCCGTCCAATCTTTCTCTGATTACTGATACTATTTCACTCGAAAGTGTGTCATTATTACGTTTAGTGATCAAAGCGTGTAGCATTAGACCATGGTTTAGTTCACAGAAAGTCTTCATTTCGTAAAAACCTAAAAAAAATAAAAATTCAGAATGGGGGGAGAAGACTAGTTCTTTAGGGTCTGCCAGGGAAAGACCATTCGGGTTCCATTTTCAAGAACTACACGAAAACAGACAATCTAACTCTAACAGAAATACATATTATCCTTTAAAGACTTGATTCTCCCCACACTTAGTTAGCTGTGGTATCGAAATTGTGATTAACTTCGTTGTCGACTTCCATCGGACTATCTATGTAATGTTTAACTCTGTGACCATTAACCTTAAATTCAATCCCATTTGAATTTATTAATTCTATCGTTCCGTATGGAAAAACTCTTTTGACTATGAATGGTCCAGACCATCTCGATTTCAATTTTCCAAAAAATAGCTTGAATCGTGAATTGAAAAGAAGAACTCTATCTCCTTCTTTAAATTCTTTTGAACTTCTGATTCTTTTATCATGCCATTTCTTCGTTCTTTCTTTATCGATTAACGAATTTTCGTATGCTTCATGTCTTAATTCTTCTAATTCGTTTAATTGACTTAATCGTAGATGTCCGGCTTCATGTAAATCGAGATTACATGTCTTCAAAGCCCAAAATGATTTGTGTTCAATTTCTACTGGAAGATGACATGCTTTTCCGTAGACGAGTTTAAAAGGTGTGGTTCCAATTGGAGTTTTGTAGGCTGTTCTAAAAGCCCAGAGTGCATCCTCCAATTTAATGGACCATTCCTTCGGATTTGATCCTACGGTTTTTTCTAGAATACGTTTTAAAGCTCGGTTGGTATTTTCAACTTGTCCACTTGTTTGTGGATGATATGCGGTGGAGATTTTATGAGTTACTCCATATGTTTTAAGAACTTTCTCAAGTTGATTATTACAGAAATGAGTACCCCGATCACTTATTAAAGCTTTCGGTGTTCCAAACCTTGCAAAAAGACGTTTTAAAAAGTTGACTACAACTCGTGCATCATTAGTTAGGAGAGCTTGTGCTTCCGCCCATTTAGATACATAATCAATGGCTATGAGAATATAGAGATTATTATGAGATTTTGGAAATGGACCCATAAAGTCAATACCCCAAATGTCAAATACTTCACATACTTGAATGATATTTTGTGGCATTTCATCACGTTGCCTTATTTTTCCGGCTCTTTGACATGCATCACAGGATTTGCAAAGAAGGTGTGCGTCTTTGTAAATTGTAGGCCAATAGAACCCAGCATCATAAACTTTTCTTGCTGTTAGTTGAGGCCCATAATGCCCTCCTGTTGGTCCTGTGTGACAATGGTTTAAAATTTTACTAGCTTCATCTCCAAATACACATCGGCGTATTATTCCATCTGGACAACTTTTAAATAAATGTGGATCTTCCCAGAAATAGTGTTTTATATCACTGGAGAATTTCTTTCGTTTTTGGTACGATAATCCTTTTTCAAGGAATCCACATACTAAGTAGTTTGCATAGTCTGCAAACCATGGAATTTCAGTATAATCTATCTTCAATAGATATTCATCAGGAAAGTTGTCTTGTATGGCCGATTCATTTACAACTTCTAATTCGGGATTTTCAAGACGAGAAAGATGATCAGCGGCGAGATTTTCTGCTCCTCTTTTATCTCGGATTTCAATATCAAACTCTTGTAAGAGTAAGATCCAACGGATTAATCTTGGTTTGGCATCTTGTTTCAAAAATAGGTATCTAAGAGCAGAATGGTCGGTATAGACCACCGTTTTTGCTAGAACGAGATATGAACGAAATTTGTCAAAAGCAAAGACAATAGCAAGGAGTTCTTTTCCAGTAGTTGTATAGTTCGTTTGTGCTCCTTGTAACGTCTTACTAACATAATATATAGGTTGAAATCGTTTTTCAATCCTTTGTCCTAAAACGGCTCCCATTGCAAAATCACTTGCATCGCACATTAGTTCAAACGATAGATTCCAATTTAGTGTTATCATGATCGGCGCATTAGTGAGTTTCTCTTTAAGAATATTAAAAGATTTGATACATTCATCTGAAAAGATGAATGGAGCATCCTTTTCTAGGAGTTTATTCATAGGAGTGGCAATTTTAGAAAAATCTTTTATGAAACGTCGATAAAAACCGGCATGCCCTAGAAAACTCCTAACTCCTCTAACATTGGTGGGATGTGGAAATTTAGCAATTACATCTACTTTAGCTCTATCCACTTCAATTCATTCTTTTGAAATTTTATGTCCAAGAACGATAACCATAAAATGGCATTTCTCCCAATTAAGTACTAGATTTGATTGTTCGCATCTAATAAGCATTCGTTCAAGATTAACTAGACATGATTCAAATGTATCACCGAAGACTGAAAAGTCATCCATGAAAACTTCCATGCATTCTTCTATCATGTCGTGAAAAATCGCCATCATGCACCTTTGAAAGGTTGCAGGGACGTTCCAAAGTCCAAATGGCATGCGTTTGTAAGCAAAAGTACCATAAGGGCACGTGAACGTGGTTTTCTCTTGATCTTCGGGTGCTATTGGAATTTGAAAATATCCGGAAAAACCATCAAGAAAACAATAGTAACTATTTCCGGCTAATCTTTCCAACATTTGATCAATAAAAGGTAAGGGAAAGTGATCTTTTCTGGTGGCGTCATTTAATTTTCTATAATCAATACAAACACGCCATCCTGTTACAGTCCTAGTAGGAATAAGCTCATTTTTCTCATTTGTAATGACAGTCATGCCACCCTTCTTAGGCATGCATTGAACTGGGCTTACCCATGGACTATCAGAAATTGGATAAATTAGACCTGCGTCTAGCAGTTTAATAATTTCTTTTTTAACTACATCTTGCATATTCAGATTTAGTCTTCGTTGGCGTTGCACATACGTTTTATGACCTTCTTCCATAAGGATTTTATGTGTGCAATACGAAGGACTTATTCCTTTAATATCATGAATCTTCCATGCAATGGCTGGTTTATGAGCTTTCAACACAGAAATGAGTTGTGATTTCTCATTTTCAGTAAGAGAAGACGATATTATTACATGTAATTCAGATTCACCATGTAAATAAGCGTATTCCAAATGGTTAGGAAGTGGCTTTAACTCTAATTTCGGAGGTTCTTCTATCGATGATTTGTATCGATATCTGTCTTCTTCTTTTAGCATTTGAATTTCTTCTGTTGTTGGTTCATATCCATTAGCTATTAGTGTAGCTAACATTTCAGCTTCATCAATTGGTTCAGTTCCTTCTCCTAAAGAACATTCTCCTGTTCCTTGTAATTCTGGAAATTCTTCCAACAATTCTGCATGTGAATCTATGGTTTGAATATAATAACATGTATCATCTGCAGATTGCGGTTGTTGCATTGCTCTATCAACTGAAAAGGTAACACTCTCATCCTCTATACTTAGGGTCAGTTTCTTACCAAACACGTCTATCATTGCTTTAGCCGTGTTTAAGAATGGTCTTCCTAATATGAGAGGAACTTGAGAATCTTCTTCCATGTCCAGAACAGCAAAATCTACTGGAAATACTAAAGTACCAACTTTAACTAGCATGTTCTCCATTATCCCTCTAGGATATTTTATTGATCGATCGGCTAGTTGTATACTTATTCTTGTTGGTTTCAATTCTCCAAGGTCTAGTTTAGTGTATAGTGAATACGGCATTAAATTTATACTAGCACCTAAGTCTGCTAATGCTTCTATTGAACTAAGACTACCCAGAAAACATGGAATTGTGAAACTTCCTGGATCAGATAATTTTTCTGGTATCTTATTCAACAGCACTGCTGAACAATTAGCATTCATAGTAACAGCCGAGAGTTCTTCCATTTTCTTTCTATTCGTGATCAGATCTTTCAAGAATTTAGCATATCTAGGCATTCCTGAAATCACATCAATGAAAGGAAGATTTATATTTATCTGTTTAAACATATCCAAGAATTTGGATTGCTCGGCTTCAAGTTTCTCTTTCTTCATTTTACTCGGGTAAGGAAGTGGTGGTTGGTATGGTTTAACATAAGGTTTAGCCTTAACTGTGTTATCTTCATTAACCTTTTCAACTGTGATGACCCGGGAATTTCCGATCAAATTTAAACTTAATCTTATTATGATTTTGATACGATAAGCAAAGTCTGTAATGTTAAGTCTTGTAAATTTTGAAACTATGTTTATTTATTTAAATTGACCTTCGACTGTTCCCAACGATTCACGAATAACTATTTGTAAATAGATTCATATATATATATATTTAAGTATGTATGTATATATATATATATATATATATACATGAATATTAATTATAAATATATAAGATTAAATATTAAATTTATTTATTTGAAAACATATATTTAATGTATTTAAATATATAATAAAACCTGAATCTATATATATATAAATTATTTTAAAAATAAATATTAAATGATTGTAACACTCGTCTGATGTTTCGATTGATATTAAGCAAGTTAAATTCAAACATATGTAATTTTAATAAACTGTGATACGAAAATGAGTTCTATAAATTTTTAGGCTTATTAAGAATGGATTTAGGAACTATTTGTTAAGTTTTAACAATTTTTATATTTTACCCATAAATGAGAGGGACGATCGATGTAATTCTTATTTATTAAATTAACGATTGAATTTTATACCATAATTATCAAAATAAATAAATATAGTTAATTTAAAAATATGAGATTTTTCTGAATAAGTTTATTCGCCACTAATTAACAACGGAGACGAAATAATACCCTAAATCCTATGTCAATAGAATAGATACCGATGGCTTGACTATTCTTTCAATTTACACGTTTCTTATTCGTTTACTCTATAATAATAATTCAAGTTGATATTATATACATGATGTGTGTGTTATTGAAAGGCAAGAATCAACCCACCACTACTTTCACTTTTTCATTTTCTCTCGACACAATCACTCAATTATCATTATCTTTTTCATCAACCACTTTCATTACCACTACTACTAAGAAACATCACTCTACAATAACTTATGAACAAACACCCATAAACAACCGAGAACAATGTCACCATGTTTCTATTTCTCATCTTCGATCACTCTAAACCACCCAATCATCGGCCACTTGAATCACCATTTCTATTACTTCTGTTTAAGTGTGAATCATACCAACATCAACGAGTTACATACTACTGCTGTTATCTATTATGTTTTCATACACTAACGACTATATATATACTAACGAGAGGATGCAGTGTAAGTTTCATTTAAACCCAGCTAGTTTTCAATTTCAGAATGGTACTTTGGTTGAACTCGCTATCTACCTGTCTTACTTCTCGCATTATGATTTTATCCCCGGGTTTCTCTTAAACAATATCATAAACCATCACCAAGACCATTCCTTTCGGATTCTTACGTACAACACTACAATCATCATGTTCTTTATCTTCTTTCATCCAACGACATAACCCACACCGTGTTTCGATTAATACAATTGCTATTTTTTTTTTCTCTCCAACACATGAACACCATCACGTCCATCTCTCACTCTATCTCTCTCTCTCTCTCTTATATTTTTTTTTTTTTTTTGTAAACCAATATCACAACCACCATTCAACATCATAAACCATACACCACCACCATTAACCCATCTATATGTTCGGTTCGCCATCACCTTCCATCACCATTTTTTTTTGTTTACCATCGAACCACACAATACGATCACCACCATCACTAGTTACTCACTTACTATTTAATCACGTTGTGTTTCTGTGACTAACAACCCATCCGGCCACCATTAATAATCACCAACCACCATCTTCTTCGATCATCTATTACTAATCAATTCTATCTACAACCAATAACCACTATCACCACCGTTAAATCAACACTCTTCAACGGCAAACAACGAAGCCCATGTATAGTTACTAATTCTGATCCTACGCGAATATTTTTACATCACCTCTCTTCTCTCTCATTCTCTCTCTCATTCTCTCTCTCACTATGTTATCTGTTTCAAACAAACCCTCAACCCACCATAAGCCGTTAATGGTTGTTATGTAACTACTATACTTTTGTTTCCATCGTAAATCAACTACAAAACCCCACCACCATTCTTACCTTCTGTTATAACAATGAAATTGATGAGTGAAGAAAAACATTACGCGAAACGTGTAAAGAGCTAAAAGGATACATGAACCACGTAATTTAATGAAGTTAAAGGCCTACAGATGTGGTTACAATTTAGAAAGATATTGACCAAATTTGTTTATAAAATAATGGCATATGGAGTTTCTTAAATAATTTAGTGGAGCATATTATGGCAGACAATCTGATTGGGAATGGTTGGTGAACTAATTTAATTTGGGAATATTCATGGTTCGACTACTAGGCCAACCATTTAATTTGGACCGAAACTTTTTATTGGGCCGTAATTGTATTAGCAAAGACTATAGGGCCGTGAGTCTATTAAGACTGTGTGGAGCTCCTGTTGGGCCGAGGGCCTGCTTCGTTTTTCTGTGGGTCTGTAGATATATTTTTTTTTACGAAGTGGTGATAAGATTGTTTAGTCGTATGATAAACATGATGATATATGGTGATGATATCATAATGGTGATGACATAAAGGATATACGAAATGAGAAGATGAACGAGATTAATAAACGATGATGTAGTTAGGAGAATGATAGTATGAATAATATGGCGAGGATTTTAAATTTATGATTTTGATATATGATGATGATAACCTTCGATGATGAATGACAAGAAGTATAGAAACAGAAAAACAGGCTTAATAAATCTAAATCCTAGTTATAATCGGAAAAAACGTGATCAGAAGAACGGTTAAAGATATTATTGGGTTAGCGGGAGGTTGCGGGTTCAAACCCGGACTTGGGCATTTTTTAGGGACAACTCCTTTGAGGTAGTTATTACTAATACTCTTATTATTATTATTATTTCATTATTATTTTTATCGTTTTTGTTATTATTATTAATATTATTATTATTATTTATTTTTTATTGTTAACATGATTTTTAAATGCATTATTATTATTATTATTATTATTATTATTATTATTATTATTATTATTATTATTATTATTATTACCATTATATTATCAAATAAATATTAGATACATAGAAATATATTTGATACACAATATTGTTGATATTAGTAGTACCTTAAATTACAGAATAAACATATTAAACATTAATTATATAACTATTACATATAAACAATTACTGATTTTTGAGATAATGCTAATTATTTATATACATATAGTAATATAACTATATATATAAATATTAATTATTTCACAAAATAAATATATGTAACATATAAATGAAAATATAAAACAAAAATAAAGTACATGTATTTTAATTGGAATTTAGTTATATAGCTGCAAAACTAAATATATAAAAATTATATAATTAATAGATGAAATTATTCGATTACGATTATATGTTTTAATATATATATGAATGATATAGGTTCGTGAATTCGAGGCTAACCCTACACTTGTTAAATGTCGTTATATGTATTTTTACTACAAAATACAATATGGTGAGTTTCATTATTCCCTTTTTATATACATTTTGGGCTGAGAATACATGCAAATGCTTTATTAACTGTTTTACAATATTTATATGCTTGAGTTTCATTACTTCCTTTTTAAATGCTTTTGCAATATATATTTTTGGAACTGAGAATACATGCGCTGCTTTTATAAATGCTTTACGAAATAGACACAAGTGATCGAAACTACATTCTATGGTTGGATTTTTAAACCGAATATGCCCCTTTTTATTAAGTCTGGTAATCTAAGAATTAGGGAACAGACACCCTAATTGACGCGAATCCTAAAGATAGATCTATCGGGCCCAACAAGCCCCATCCAAAGTACCGGATGCTTTAGTACTTTGAAATTTATATCATGTCCGAAGGAGGATCCCGGAATGATGGGGATATTCTAATATGCATATTGTGAATGTCGGTTACCAGGTGTTCAATCCATATGAATGATATTTTTGTCTCTATGCATGGGACGTATGTTTATGAGAAATGGAAATATGAAATCTTGTTGTCTATTAAAATGATGGAAATGAATGTTTATGAAAAACTAATGAACTCACCAACCTTTTGGTTGACACTTTAAAGCATGTTTATTCTCAGGTACGAAAGAAATCTTCCGCTGTGCATTTGCTCATTTTAGAGATATTACTTGGAGTCATCGATGACATATTTCAAAAGACGTTGCATTCGAGTCGTCGAGTTCATCAAGATTATTATTAAGTCAATTATAGTTGGATATATTCTGAAATGGTATGCATGCCGTCAATTTTTGTTGTAAAGAAAGATTGTCTTTTAAAATTGAATGCAATGTTTGTAAAATGTATCATATAGAGGTCAAATACCTCGCGATGTAATCAACTTTTGTGAATTGTTTATAATCGATATGGACTTCGTCCGGATGGATTAGGACGGGTCTCTACAGTTGGTATCAGAGCGGTGGTCTTAGTGAACCAGGTCTTGCATTAGTGTGTCTAACTGATAGTCGTTAGTATGCATTAGAGAGTCTGGACTTCGACCGTGTTTGCATGTCAAAAGTTTTGCTTATCATTTAGTGTCGAAAATTATTTGCTTATCATCCTTAAAGTCTAGACACGTCTTACTGCCTCTATTGCATAGACAGTGTATAGATAAATTCATATCTTAGCGTATCGGTTATTGTTAACTTTGCCTGACAGCTTCCGTAGATTCCTCCGTAACTTATAGGATTTTAGTATTATATATGCATATGTAAATTATGTAGTGCAGGGTACTAATCTACATCCTATAATCTATTTATTATCGAAATCCGTCATCTGATTGTACGGGATGAATCCATCAACCAGTTCGAGTCCCTCAGATTTCGATAGCTATTCCAATAGTTATTCCGACAACTATTCCGACATGGATATTCACCTAAGATTCGAAAGCGGTGTCACCAGAATGAATCAATCAATCAGCCATCCCCAACTCATCTGATGGGTTCGTAGCCTACTTAATCATTGGAGATAAGAAGAAGAAGATCCCTTCCATCCACCACAGTTCCCTCTTGGTGAAGAATCTGAAGTACTTACCGGCGAACCTATCCGAAACACCATTTTCACACTCATTTCCATAATAGCTCGACATGATTATATTCTACCCACAATTCTAAACCTTATTCATTCGCTCATTCTGACTGACAATCATCCCGAAATAATAGAAGAAATCAACGAACTTCGCGCTCGAGAAATAAATTTGGAAAATATGGTGCAAAATTTACCAGCTTCAGCAATATCATCGGTACCAACAGTACCACCAGCAACAGCACCAGTATCATCAATAATCCATGCATCAACATCTCATCCTGTACCTCGAGTATAATCATCGTTCTACATGACGTTCTACATCATTTATCTTCGTTCAACATAGCAATTATGTAATCTCTAATGTTTTAGAGATTATATATTCTTATTCCAACGGTAAATCAAATGAGTTTAAAATCATATTAACTCATTAAATCCATGATTACATCTGAAGAAAATATATATGTAAGGATATTTTCATAAAGATTGTAATTAAAAATTCTATTGTACAAACTGTTAATGGTAAAAATATTTTAACGGGTAGGTAATACCCGAGGAATATTTAAATTTTACATTAATAAGTTACACTGTACATTTTTCGAATCTGATTCAACAGTCATTTACTATCTCACTTACATCCACAGATATACGTATCCGTTCACCATAGAATAAACCTTTTCATTCAATTTCATATTTGGATTTTGACCTATCAGAATCCGACAAGTGGCATAATGAAGAAAACATTGGACAAAATAAAATTTGTTAGAAACAAACAAATCAACTATGAGAAATTTTATTAAGAATCCACGCTAACAAAATCCTAGCTAACTGTTTCTAGCTAACTGTTAATTCCGTATTACCTTTTATTTATCACAATTTATTTACCGCAATTTAATTCTCACAATTTTATTTATCGTCATTTAATTTCTGTATTTATTTTACGCACTTTAAATATCGGGACACGTATACAAGGTTTTGACATATCATATCGACGCATATATATATATTATTTGGAATAACCATAGACACTCTATATGCAGTAATGATCGAGTTCTCTATACAGGGTTGAGGTTGATTCTACAATAATATATATACTTTGAGTTATGATCGAGTCTGAGACATGTACACGGGTCACGATATGTATTAATTCGAATATTATATATATAAGTATATATGAATTATTGAATTGCTAACTGTGGACTATCAACTGAGGACTATCAACATTGGACAATTAAAATGAATTAAAATATTGATTATAACATATGAAACTAAATAATTCTTCAAGCTTGCCACTTGATTTCATCTTAAACCTCATTTGTATCTTGACGATTCCAATATGTGTTCAAACATTTCATGATTCATGAAAAACACCTCAATCGAGAGAATGAACCAACCACACTTCATCTACGGGAGAAAAGATTGGTCATATAATTGTACACCTGAAAACACTCGGAACCTGACTAAACGTTTAACACGTATCTGTGCTAATTCTTTTAGTGTTATTATTACCCAAAATAACTTGGTGATTTTCTTTCAAAGTAGCAAATTTTGTCACAGCTCCAGCAAGTCAACTTTGACTTTTCATTCGAAACAATCTTATTATAACTTTGTTATATATACGTGCTCTTTATTGTTACCGGGGAACCTTTTATATTCCACCATATTACCAACAGCCGTACCAGTAACCTCGTTGATTCTTGGCTTAAATCTCTCTGATAAATCATTATATTTATTCATTGAAACCCTATCATATACTCATCCGCATCTTGTAATAAGAACTGCTATACCAATTACCGGGAATTAGCAATCAGTACTTTGAAAACTCACAGCATACCTACATCAATAGTTATATGTATAACATTTATCTCTTAGAATTATGATCTTTCATTCTGAAATTCTGAAAAACACTCAGTCTACAAATCAATACTCTGAATGTTGAAAAAGCTGAATGAAGCAGCTGAAACCGTAGACAACCATAAATGACCTTAATCATCGAAAGTTTGATGATAAAGAATAGTATGTTGGAAAAGCTCAGAAAAGTTGGAACTGAAAAACGGATTGAGCTAACCACGAAGGAGACCAAGGACAAATACAAGGACCATACCCTATATTCAAAGAATCCAGATAATTCTGGATCCGATGAAATCTTTAGAGAATATCTTGCTCCGAAGTCATGTTAAAATCGTGAGGAAAATTTTCTTCATCATCCTTCGATATTAGAAATTCCAGGATATAATAGTATTTTTCATTATAAATATCTTCCATATTTCTAAAGATATTTTCATAACTATGCTTATCTGAAATCATTAAACTCTTCGTACTATCAGTGTTACATAATATAGAAACTGTTAGTTTCTATATTCTGTAAACTTTCGAGCTTAAGATATGAATGCTATTGAAGTAATGTTGGGAACTGATGCATGAGTTAGTATAATATAATGACACTTGATCAACATGATTATATTACAGTAAGTCATGCTGAGTTTCTAAATGGAACATGATGATTCACAGATTATAACGTCATCATGTGTCATGTTACATAACTCTATCATTCTGATTAACTTCTGAACATATCTAGAAAATATATTCTTGATAGTTCTATTCTCAGTGATTCTGGTAATTTGACAAATCAAATCATGCTATTACGTTCTTTCTTGTTTAGAACAGTAAGCTCATTTGAAACTCCACACCTATGAATTCTGGACCGTTACTTGCAAAAAGAAAACAAAAGCATGAAGCTCCGAAATAGAAAGGGGGTATAAATCGCAGCAAATCAGAGAGAGCATTAACTGTGAATGACAATGATTATAGAAGACGAAAACAAGTACTCCAAAATATAAGAGAAAATATAAAGCCCAATGACAACACGGAGGTTTTAAACCATGGATATTAATATGAATAGCAATATAAAGACACGGTAGAATTAAGAATAGTATTCCCCCAAGGTAAAAGTAGAAATAAGCAGATTCTTCTGGTGGAAGTTGGAAAAGGAGAATGATTGTTACGATAGTAAGGGTGAGGACAAGGATTAGAACTGGATTAAGCATTCTCACAAATCTTTTGGATGTATGAACTAAGAAAGAAAGTATAGGAATGGTGAGAATAATGGAACGTAAGAACTTAGTTTATAATGGAAACATCCGACAGAACAATTGAGACAGATGATCGCATTTAATTAAAGAGATCTTAATTTCCAAAAATCCCGAAGAATCAGATCTTATAGATTTCCTAGATTTTCTTAAATCCCTTGAATTCCGGAATTCAACCCTCTACGTCAAAAGCTATGACGCACCATATCTTCTAAATTCAACCATGACTAGTCAAAAGTTATGATGAAACTTATCTTTCTCATTTCACTATTTTATGATAACTTCATTCGTACGCTCTGCACAATCGAATCGTTTTATCTATATTAATCAATAATGATAAAACGATATTTATCAACTCATATTCGTCATGAAAACATTTTTAATGTTAGCCATGACCACCTCACTCAAATTTCGGGACGAAATTTCTTTAACGGGTAGGTACTGTGATGACCCGGGAATTTCTGATCAAATTTAAACTTAATCTTATTATGATTTTGATACGATAAGCAAAGTCTGTAATGTTAAGTCTTGAAAATTTTGAAACTATGTTTATATATTTAAATTGACCTTCGACTGTTCCCAACGATTCACGAATAACTATTTGTAAATAGATTCATATATATATATATATATATTATATATATATATATATATATATATATATATATATATATATATATATATATATATATATATATATATATGTACATGAATATTAATTGTAAATATATAAGATTAAATATTAAATTTATTTATTTGAAAATATATATTTAATGTATTTAAATATATAATAAAACCTGAATCTATATATATATAAAGTATTTTAAAAATAAATATTAAATGATTGTAACACTCGTCTGATGTTTCGATTGATATTAAGCAAGTTAAATTCAAACATATGTAATTTTAAAATAAACGGTGATACGAAAATGAGTTATATAAATTTTTAGGCTTATTAAGAATGGATTTAGGAACTATTTGTTAAGTTTTAACAATTTTTATATTTTACCCATAAATGAGAGGGACGATCGATGTAATTCTTATTTATTAAATTAATGATTGAATTTTATACCATAATGATCAAAATAAATAAATATAGTTAATTTAAAAATATGAGATTTTTCTGAATAAGTTTATTCGCCACTAATTAACAACGGAGACGAAATAATACCCTAAATCCTATGTCAATAGAATAGATACCGATGGCTTGACTATTCTTTCAATTTACATGTTTCTTATTTGTTTACTCTATAATAATAATTCAAGTTGATATTATATACATGATGTGTGTGTTATTGAAAGGCAAGAATCAACCCACCACTACTTTCACTTTTTCATTTTCTCTCGACACAATCACTCAATTATCATTATCTTTTTCATCAACCACTTTCATTACCACTACTACTAAGAAACATCACTCTACAATAACTTATGAACAAACACCCATAAACAACCGAGAACAATGTCACCATGTTTCTATTTCTCATCTTCGATCACTCTAAACCACCCAATCATCGGCCACTTGAATCACCATTTCTATTACTTCTGTTTAAGTGTGAATCATACCAACATCAACGAGTTACATACTACTGCTGTTATCTATTATGTTTTCATACACTAACGACTATATATATACTAACAAGAGGATGCAGTGTAAGTTTCATTTAAACCCAGCTAGTTTTCAATTTCAGAATGGTACTTTGGTTGAACTCGCTATCTACCTGTCTTACTTCTCGCATTATGATTTTATCCCCGGGTTTCTCTTAAACAATATCGTAAACCATCACCAAGACCATTCCTTTCGGCTTCTTATATACAACACTACAATCATCATGTTCTTTATCTTCTTTCATCCAACGACATAACCCACACCGTGTTTCGATTAATACAATTGCTATTTTTTTTCTCTCGAACACATGAACACCATCACGTCCATCTCTCACTCTATCTCTCTCTCTCTCTTATATTTTTTTTTTTTTTTGTAAACCAATATCACAACCACCATTCAACATCATAAACCATACACCACCACCATTAACCCATCTGTATGTTCGGTTCGCCATCACCTTCCATCACCATTTTTTTGTTTACCATCGAACCATACAATACGATCACCACCATCACTAGTTACTCGCTTACTATTTAATCATGTTGTGTTTCTGTGACTAACAACCCATTCGGCCACCATTAATAATCACCAACCACCATCTTCTTTGATCATCTATTACTAATCAATTCTATCTACAACCAATAACCACTATCACCACCGTTAAATCAACACCCTTCAACGGCAAACAACGAAGCCCACGTATGTAGTTACTAATTCTGATCCAACGCGAATATTTTTACATCACCTCTCTTCTCTCTCATTCTCTCTCTCACTATGTTATCTGTTTCGAAAAAACCCTCAACCTACCACAAGCCGTTAATGGTTGTTATGTAACTACTATACTTTTGTTTCCATCGTAAATCAACTACAAAACCCCACCACCATTCTTACCTTCTGTTATAACAATGAAATTGATGAGTGAAGAAAAACATTACGCGAAACGTGTAAAGAGCTAAAAGGATACATGAACCACGTAATTTAATGAAGTTAAAGGCCTACAGATGTGGTTACAATTTAGAAAGATATTGACCAAATTTGTTTATAAAATAATGGCATATGGAGTTTCTTAAATAATTTAGTGGAGCATATTACGGCAGACAATCTGAGTGGGAATGGTTGGTGAACTAATTTAATTTGGGAATATTCATGGTTCGACTACTAGGCCAACCATTTAATTTGGACCGAAACTTTTTATTGGGCCGTAATTGTATTAGCAAAGACTATAGGGCAGTGAGTCTATTAAGACTGTGTGGAGCTCCTGTTGGGCCGAGGGCCTGCTTCGTTTTTTTGTGGGTCTGTAGATATTTTTTTTTTTTACGAAGTGGTGATAAGATTGTTTAGTTGTATGATAAGCATGATGATATATGGTGATGATATCATAATGGTGATGATATAAAGGATATACGAAATGAGAAGATGAACGAGATTAATAAACGATGATGTAGTTAGGAGAATGATAGTATGAATAATATGGCGAGGATTTTAAATTTATGATTTTGATATATGATGATGATAACCTTCGATGATGAATGACAAGAAGTATAGAAACAGAAAAACAGGCTTAATAAATCTAAATCCTAGTTATAATCGGAAAAAGCGTGATCAGAAGAACGGTTAAGGATATTATTGGGTTAGCGGGAGGTTGCGGGTTCAAACCCAGACTTGGGCATTTTTTAGGGACAACTCCTTTGAGGTAGTTATTACTAATACTCTTATTATTATTATTATTTCATTATTATTTTTATCGTTTTTGTTATTATTATTAATATTATTATTATTATTTATTTTTTATTGTTAACATGATTTTTAAATGCATTATTATTATTATTATTATTATTATTATTATTATTATTATTATTATTATTATTATTATTATTATTATTATTATTATTATTATTACCATTATATTATCAAATAAATATTAGATACATAGAAATATATTTGATACACAATATTTGAAGGTATTTCATATGCCCGAGAGACATATTAAATTAATGTGGCTAATGTGTTATGATCCAAGTCGGGTCATACCCAATAACAAGCTTATCGACACCTTATATGTATTTAATCTTAACGAATGGATCGTTAAATAAATACGCGACACTTGAACTTTAGAAAATCGGCTTTCTAAAGTATTTTCACTTGAGATAAATTATTTGGATAATTTATATATAATTGTTTATAGGTTTAAATGATTATGTTGTGTTATATTTTATAAAAGGTTTTATAAAAATGTATAAGTAACAAATCAATACATAAGTTTATAAAAATTTATAAACTTTTATAAACTTACATGTATATATATAAAATATATATGTAGTGGGCTGATTTGGGACTCCAAGATAAGACCACACATGCTCACTTTTGTTACTTCCTAGATACACAAGTTCTTAAGTGCATGCTACTTGCTTGAACCAAGCAATTGACCAAGGATTCTACTTGCAAGTTCAAGAAAACTCTCTCAACCTTTCAGCTACTAATCTGGCTGAAATCAGTAAGCTCAAAGGAGGAGGTTTCTTGCATGGTTTCTAGCTTAATAAGTGTCTTAAAATCCTAACTAATTCAAGGAAAGTGTTGGTGATTGAAAGCTTGGGGTATTACACACTTGAGGCTTCAAGTTAGAAGCTATAAACTCTTCAATATCATCAAACGTTCTGCTCATATTTGGGAGCTGCTGTTCGAATTTTTCCAAGGCAGAAAGGTGGGTTTTCAAGCTAGATTAACAAGGGTGTTAAGGTTATAAAGTCTAGCTAACTTAAGGGTGGTGTTAGAGGATCAAAGGCTTGAAGTTCTACACTTTTGTTCATCATCTTACTACCATTTTGGACAGCCCTTAAACTTGTTTTAAGGAGGTATATTACTCTTCCTTTTCTTGTTAATTGTAAGCATGATTTCATAACTTGATCCTTGTGGGATTTAACTTTAATTGGTTTAAAGATTAAACAAGTTTAATTGGTAATTACACGCTTCCGTTTTGATTATAATCTTGAATGGTTTTAAGTGTTTCAAACTTGTTAAATACCAACAATGGTATCTAGAGCTGAAGTTGTTGAAATATCCTTCAATTTGTTATTTTAAACCCACTATATTTGCATTCTATAAACATGCATGAATGTAGAATGCAAAAATAAAGGGGTTTGGGTGGGTTTAAAGTTAAGGCCGAATTTATGGAGTCCTAAAATGGGTTTGGGTTCTTCCATTTGGTTCATATTTTGGTTGCATGTTAATGTTCACAATCTTAGCCTTGACCTTGTGTTGCATGCATGTGTGTTTGAATGAATTGTATTATTCATTTGGTATGTAATATTAATTCATTCAATTTGGTTTGTAATAATTCATTCATTTGGTTATGTAATTTATTTTATATTTGGCATGTAAAATAGATTAGGTTATATTTTCATTTTCTAGAGAAAAATGTATTAGGATACATATTTTGTAAAAATGAAGATACAAGATGATGAAGACTTGAAGAACACAAGGAGCATATGGATGCAAGGTTAAGTGGGAGATTTGAAATCTCCTACTTTGTATTATTACCCCTTAACCCGGTGACATTTGTTTTCGGCTAAACAAATGTCCACCAAAATGGCTAGATTGTGAACATACTTGTTTTGCATGTGTGGTTGTTTGTTTGTTTATTGTATTGTATGTTTGGTTGATACAATTAATCACAAGATAACAACAAGCAAAACGATAATTTAATTGGTTAAATTAAACGTATTAATAACATGCAAAACGACAATTTAATTGGTTAAATTAAAAGCAACTAAAGACCTTAATAAATGGTTATTAAGAACAAGAAAAGGATCACGTATATATAAAATGGTTTATATCAAGTAATTGGCAAATTACAAGACATGAAAATGGTTTTTCATAAGTACCATACACTAAATGCATGTTGGTGTATGGCATAAAAGTTTTCTCAAACTAGAATTAATGAAAACTTAAAATCCCTTTTACAAACAAGGCAAACAAGTTTAACGCCATCCTTTTGTGCGACACTTAAACATATTAGGGAACTCATGATGGGATAAAGGTCACCTAACCATTATGAGCAAACTAATATGATTAAGGTAAATTTCGCATACAAGTGGGATAAAGGTCACCTAACCGCTTATTTGTTAAATTTACAAGTTTACACAAGTAGGACGACTTGATTTGGGAATCATGAACTTAGGGTCACCGAAGCATGAGGAACAAATAGGCGTTGATGGGATAAATATGCCTTGAAAAAGGATTGCATGATCCCATAATTTAGAAGTTGCACAAGGATTGCAATTGTCATTATGACTACCTAGCTAAATCAAATAACGGGATAAAGGTCACCTAACCGAAATTTGATTTACCGTTGGATTCTAATATTTAATAAGTCAATTAAATATAAAAGGGTATTGTTTATTAAATTTAAAATCAATACTTAAATGAACTTTGTTAAATTTTGTAGATGGCCGCCAATAACAACAGCACGCAAAATGCACTAATTAACTTACACAACCTATCATTAAGGTCTCTTCTCGAGAAAGACAAACTCAACCATACAAACTTTATGGATTGGTTCCGCAATCTTAGGATTGTCCTCAAACTCGAGGATAAGGCGTATGTGTTGGAGGACCCCATTCCCGATCAACCCGACGAGGATGATACGGAAGGCATGGCTTATTGGGATAAGTATTGCACCGATTCGGTGCAAGTCGCTTGCCTAATGCTTGGGACTATGATACCCGAACTCCAAAAGGATTTTGAGCATCATACTGCGTACGACATGATCACGCAATTGAAGGAGATGTTCCTTCAACAAGCACGTGTCGAGCACTTCGAGACCGTTCGAGCGCTTCATGCATGTCATATGGACGACTCCCAATCCATTTCATCTTATGTCCTTAAGATGAAAAGCCTCATTGATCGCGCAAACCGTCTTAATCTCAACATATCTAATGAACTAGCCACGAATCTTATCCTAAACTCCTTGTCAAAGAGGTTTGACCAATTTGTAATTAATTACAATATGAATGGGATGGATAAGACCATTGGTGAACTTCATGGCATGTTAAGGACGGCCAAAACTAGCATGGGTAAAAGGGCTTCACCCGTGGTAATGATCAATGATGGTGGGTCCAAAGGTAATAACACCTATAAGCCTAAGGCGGCTAAGAGGAAAGGACCCACCCATCAAGGCAAGGGAAAGGGGAGGATGGTTACCCCAACCAAAAACAAGAACAAGAAGCAAAAGGTTGCCGGACAAGCAAACCCCAAGGAAGACCCGTGCTTCGATTGCGGTGAAATGGGTCACTGGAAACGCAACTGCCCGGTCTACCTTAAGGAGTTGAAGGAAAAGAGGGATGCGGGGCAAACCTCAGGTAATATATATATGGTATATATAGAGCTTAGTATTACTTCTTCTAATACATGGGTATTAGACACTGGATGTGGAACTCACATTTGCAATTCTTTGCAGGGGTTCAAAAAAAGTAGCAAGCAAACGGGAACATCAAGTCTCTTTATGGGTAATGGAGCCCAAGTGCAAGTGAAGGCTCAAGGAGACTTTGTATTAAAGCTTCCAAGTGGTTTGGAACTTATTTTGAACAATGTTTTGTATGCACCGAATTTATGTCGAAACATTATTTCAGTTTCCCGTTTAAAACAATGTGGTTTTTATCTTAATTTTGTTAATGATGATATCCACGTTTATTTAGATAATGTATTCTATTTTAAGGCTTCGCCTTCAAATGGAATTTATGAATTGGTTCATGATGACACATCATCTAGTAGCTCAATATACCATACTAGCACCAAGAAACTCAAAATGGATTTGAGTGATTCCTACTTATGGCATTATCGCCTTGGTCACATAAACAAGAATCGAATGCATACACTTCAAAAGAATGGCCTTTTGAAATCAAATGAACTAGACTCGTTTGATGTATGTGAATCTTGTTTACAAGGCAAAATGACTAAAGCACCTTTCAAAGGGACCTACGAAAGGGCTAAGGACTTATTGGGATTAAGACATTCGGATGTATGTGGACCCTTTAAGCCCATAACTAGGAATGGTGAAAGATACTTCGTTACTTTCATTGATGACTTCAGTCGTTTCGGATATGTCTACTTGTTAAGACATAAGGACGAAACTTTTGAAGCATTCAAAGAGTATCAAAACAAAGTACAAAATCAACTCAATAAGACAATCAAGGTACTTCATACCGATAGAGGAGGTGAATACCTAAGTGATGCCTTCCAAGATCATCTTAGAAGTTGTGGGATTATCTCGCAACTTACTCCACTCGGGACACCACAGCTTAATGGTGTATCCGAAAGGAGGAACCAAACCCTAATGGATATGGTTCGATCTATGATGGCTAGAAGCTCGTTACCTCTATCATTCTGGGGTTATTGTCTATGCTCCACGGCTCGTATTTTAAATATGGCCCCAACCAAGAAAGTGGAACGAACACCTCATGAGATGTGGTTTGGAAAACCTCCATCTCTATCATACTTAAAGGTATGGGGATGTGAAGCTTACCCTAAGCGTTACGTCCCTAATAAGTTGAATGCTCGATCCACAAAGTATATCTTCATAGGATATCCCAAGGATGATATGGGATACTATCTCTATGATCCATCTGAGCAAAATGTATTTGTAGCTCGGAAGGCTGAATTCCTTGAAACTAAGTTCCTAATGGAAGGTAATAGTTAAAGGAAGATAGATCTTGAGGAGGTTCAAGATCAAGTAGATGATACACAATTGGCTGACACTAGCACTCAACATGAAAATGTTGAGAGTGATCAAATGGATGATCAAAATACACAAGACGTTCGCAGATCTGGTAGGATTAGTAATCCTCCTGAGAGATATGGGTTTCTCATGGATGGTTGCTATGTGGTTGATTTGGATGAACCAACAAACTACCAAGATGCATTATCAAGGATTGATAAGGATAAATAGCAGGAAGCCATGAACGCTGAGATGCAATCCATGTATGACAACCAAGTTTGGGAACTTGTTGAACAACCTACTGGCTCAAGGCTAGTTGATTGTAAATGGCTTTTCAAAATGAAAACCGACATACATGGAAACTTGGATACATATAAAGCTAGACTTGTAGCAAAAGGTTTCACTCAAACTCAAGGGGTTGACTATGATGAAACTTTTTCGCCTGTGGCAATGCTAAAGTCTATTAGGATATTACTTGCCATTGCTGCTCATTATGATTATGAAATATGGTAAATGGATGTCAAGACCGCTTTCCTAAATGGACATCTTGAGGAAGATGTCTATATGGTTCAGCCTGAAGGTTTTGTTGATCCAAAATATCCCAAAAGGGTATGCAAGTTAAAGAAGTCAATCTACGGATTGAAACAAGCATCTAGAATGTGGAATCATCATTTTAATGAGGAGGCTAAGAAATTTGGCTTCATTAAAAATGGTGATGAAGCTTGTGTATACAAGAAAGCTAGTGGGAGCACTATCATGTTCCTTGTACTATATGTAGATGATGTATTGTTATTTGGAAATGATATTCCGGCAATGCAAGGTGTTAAAACTTAGCTAAGTAAGTGCTTCTCCATTAAGGATCTTGGAGAAGCACAATATGTTTTGGGGATTGGGATCTATAGAGATAGATCCAAGAAATTGATAGGTTTAAATCAAAGTGCATACATTGAAAAGGTCTTGAAAAGGTTCAAGATGGAGAACTCAAAGAAAGGTTTGGTACCTATTCAAAGAGGGACGATTCTCAGTTCATCTCAGTGTCCTACCACGAAAGATGAACAAGAGAGAATGAAGAATGTCCCATACGCATCTGCTATTGGGTCAATCATGTATGCAATGATATGCACTAGACCAGATGTGTCATGCGCTCTGAGCTTGACAAGTAGATACCAGAATAACCCAGGGAATAGTCATTGGATTGCTGTTAAAAGTATATTAAAATACCTTAGGAGGACTAAGGATATGTTTCTAATATATGGGTCTGGTGAGTAGGAACTCGCAGTAAAGGGTTACGTGGATGCGAGTTTCCAAACTGATCGAGATGATTCTCGTTCACAATCCGGTTATGTCTTCACGTTAAATGGAGGTACGGTCTCTTGGAAGAGTTCAAAACAGGATGTTGTTGCATTATCCACTACGGAGTCGGAGTACATTGCCGCATCATTGGCAGCTCAGGAAGCTGCATGGATGAAGAAATTCATCGACGACTTAGGAGTAGTCCCTTCCATTCAGGACCCTCTTGAGATCTTTTGTGACAACGAGGGTGCGATTGCTCAAATCAAAGAACCTCGTGCTCACCAAAAGACCCGTCACATTGAGCGGAGATTCAACTACATAAGGGATGAAGTTGAAAAGGGAAAGATATGTATTCGCAAAGTTCACACAGATCTTAATATAGCGGATCCTCTCACGAAGCTCTTACATGGATCAAAACATGCAGGACATGTTTGTGCATTAGGGCTTCGATATTCTAGTGATTGGCCATGATCTGTTTAAGTATTGTAATGGAACGAAATTATTCAAACTCATTAATATAATTATGGTTTAATTTATTTTGAGTTAGGTTCCCATTTTGCATATTTTATCCATGAATAAGACATTATTCTAAATTCCGTAGTCGATCACATTTGTGGGAATGAGTGTGAGGTTTAGACTATTATGAACTTGGATTGGTATACATTCACGGAATGAATGTGGGGCAGGATGCTACCAAGGTTCATAGATATCTGTGGGATACAAATATTGGAAGACCCGCTCTCAAGATTTACTGTATGGAGCCTTTGTGGTTGATCACATGTAATCTTGAGTAAAGGCGAATATCATCGTATCCTCTGACCTGAGATACATATTGGGTCCTGATATTTACCGAGTATTATGCCTTGATTCTTTCCTTCGCTATTCTGAAATATGGTAGTACATAAGGAAGAACTCAGGTATAATACAAAGTGTGTATCTAGGACGTATGTAGTCAAGATGGAATTTGTCCCTCTTATTCGTTGAGAGTCAGATGTCTAAGGCCTGATAAAGTTAAATCTATAAGAGAGTGGTCACTCTGTATCTCTTGGATTTGACATGACATCTAGGATGAAAGGATATAATGAAAAGATTCACCTATATATCAATTCGAGTTGGGTACTCGAAAGGGATGGTGTTATTGAATGGCACAAAGTCATAACATGTTGGGGGTGATGGACCGAAGTTAGGCGGTATCCATCACTTGCATTAATTTATTATGTTTCTCGTGCAAGTGGGAGATTGAAGGTATTTCATATGCCCGAGAGACATATTAAATTAATGTGGCTAATGTGTTATGATCCAAGTCGGGTCATACCCAATAACAAGCTTATCAACACCTTATATGTATTTAATCTTAACGAATGGATCGTTAAATAAATACGCGACACTTGAACTTTAGAAAATCGGTTTTCTAAAGTATTTTCACTTGAGATAAATTATTTGGATAATTTATATATAATTGTTTATAGGTTTAAATGATTATGTTGTGTTATATTTTATAAAAGGTTTTATAAAAATGTATAAGTACCAAATCAATACATAAGTTTATAAAAATTTATAAACTTTTATAAACTTACATGTATATATATAAAATATATATGTAGTGGGCTGATTTGGGACTCCAAGAGAAGACCACACATGCTCACTTTTGTTACTTCCTAGATACACAACTTCTTAAGTGCATGCTACTTGCTTGAACCAAGCAATTGACCAAGGATTCTACTTGCAAGTTCAAGAAAACTCTCTCAACCTTTCAGCTACTAATCTGGCCGAAATCAGTGAGCTCAAAGGAGGAGGTTTCTTGCTTGGTTTCTAGCTTAATAAGTGTCTTAAAATCCTAACTAATTCAAGGAAAGTGTTGGTGATTGAAAGCTTGGGGTATTACACACTTGAGGCTTCAAGTTAGAAGCTATAAACTCTTCAATATCATCAAACATTCTGCTCATATTTGGGAGCTGCTGTTCGAATTTTTCCAAGGCAGAAAGGTGGGTTTTCAAGCTAGATTAACAAGGGTGTTAAGGTTATAAAGTCTAGCTAACTTAAGGGTGGTGTTGGAGGATCAAAGGCTTGAAGTTCTACACTTTTGTTCATCATCTTACTACCATTTTGGACAGCCCTTAAACTTGTTTTAAGGAGGTATATTACTCTTCCTTTTCTTGTTAATTGTAAGCATGATTTCATAACTTGATCCTTGTGGGATTTAACTTTAATTGGTTTAAAGATTAAACAAGTTTAATTGGTAATTACACGCTTCCGTTTTGATTATAATCTTGAATGGTTTTAAGAGTTTCAAACTTGTTAAATACCAACAATATTGTTGATATTAGTAGCACCTAAAATTACAGAATAAACATATTAAACATTAATTATATAACTATTACATATAAACAATTACTGATTTTTGAGATAATGCTAATTATTTATATACATATAGTAATATAACTATATATATAAATATTAATTATTTCACAAAATATATATGTAACATATAAATGAAAATATAAAACAAAAATAAAGTACATGTATTTTAATTGGAATTTAGTTATATAACTACAAAACTAAATATACAAAAATTATATAATTAATAGATGAAATTATTCGATTATGATTATATGTTTTAATATATATATGAATGATATAGGTTCGTGAATTCGAGGCCAACCCTACACTTGTTAAATGTCGTTATATGTATTTTTACTACAAAATACAGTATGGTGAGTTTCATTATTCCCTTTTTATATACATTTTGGGCTGAGAATACATGCAAATGCTTTATTAACTGTTTTACAATATTTATATGCTTGAGTTTCATTACTTTCTTTTTAAATGCTTTTGCAATATATATTTTTGGGACTGAGAATACATGCGCTGCTTTTATAAATGCTTTACGAAATAGACACAAGTGATCGAAACTACATTCTATGGTCAGATTATTAAACCGAATATGCTCCTTTTTATTAAGTCTGGTAATCTAAGAATTAGGGAACAGACACCCTAATTGACGCGAATCCTAAAGATAGATCTATCGGGCCCAACAAGCCCCATCCAAAGTACCGGATGCTTTAGTACTTTGAAATTTATATCATGTCCGAAGGAGGATCCCGAAATGATGGGGATATTGTAATATGCATATTGTGAATGTCGGTTACCAGGTGTTCAATCCATATGAATGATATTTTTGTCTCTATGCATGGGACGTATGTTTATGAGAAATGGAAATATGAAATCTTGTGGTCTATTAAAATGATGGAAATGAATGTTTATGAAAAACTAAAGAACTCACCAACCTTTTGGTTGACACTTTAAAGCATGTTTATTCTCAGGTACGAAAGAAATCTTCCGCTGTGCATTTGCTCATTTTAGAGATATTACTTGGAGTCATCCATGACATATTTCAAAAGTCATTGCATTCGAGTCGTCGAGTTCATCAAGATTATTATTAAGTCAATTATAGTTGGATATATTTTGAAATGGTATGCATGCCGTCAATTTTCGTTGTAAAGAAAGATTGTCTTTTAAAATTGAATGCAATGTTTGTAAAATGTATCATATAGAGGTCAAATACCTCGCGATGTAATCAACTGTTGTGAATCGTTTATAATTGATATGGACTTCGTCCGGATAGATTAGGACGGGTCTCTACATCAACTACCGGTTCTTTTTCCTTATCTTGATCAGGTTGTAGTTCTTGTGGAGTAGGAATAGCTTCATCAAAAGTTACAGGTATTTCAGGTGGTTTAAGTGTTGTACCACTTCTTGTGGTAATGGCTTTAGCTGTTTCATTCCGGAGGTTTTCATTTGTATCACTAGGTAAACTTTCCGGTTTTCTTTCACCTATTAACCTTGCTAGGTTACTTACTTCTTGTTCCAAGTTTTGAATAGAAGCTTGTTGATTTCTAAATGCTTGAGCATTTTGTTCATTAGTTTGTTTTTGAGATGTGAAAAACTGCGTTTGAGTTTCAACTAGCTTTGTCATCATATCTTCTAAATTCGACTTTTTATCATCGGTTTGTGGTGGTTTGTTTTGAAAATTAGGTCTTTGCTGATTGTAAGTATTGTTAGATACTTGTTGATTGCTAGGACCTTGTTGGTTGTTGTATGGAATATTTCGATTATAATTCTGGTTTTGATTATAGATCGGTCTTGGCGGTTGATAATTATTCTGATAATTATTTCCAGGCCTTTGGTTTAGATATGAAACATTCTCTCTTTGTTCTATTGTTAGTTCAATACTGAGACAATCTTTTGTCAAATGTGGTCCTCCACACTGCTCACAACTAATTCGTATTGAGTGGATATCTTTAGTCATCTTTTCCATTCGTCTCTCCACAGCATCTATCTTTGCGGAAATGGAATCTAAGTCATGGCTAGAATCGGCTCTAGCTGCTTTAGATGATCTAACGATATCTTTTTCTTGGTGCCACTCATGTGAGTGGGAAGCAGTGTTATCAATAATTTTATAAGCATCAGTTTCGGTTTTCTTCATAATGGAACCACCAGCTGCGATATCTATGTCTTTTCTTGTAGTGATGTCGCATCCTTGGTAGAATATTTGTACTATTTGACATGTGTCTAAACCATGTTGCGGACATCCTCTTAATAACTTTCCAAATCTTGTCCACGCCTCATATAGAGTTTCATTCGGTTTCTGTGTGAACGTAACAATTTCTCCTTGAAGTCTTACGGCTTTAGATGCCGGAAAGAATTGTTTAAGAAATTTTTCAACTAAAACATCCCATGTATCGATCGCCCCTTCAGGTAACGATTCTAGCCAAACTTTGGCTTCTCCCTTTAAAATCCAGGGAAATAACATGAGATATATCTGTTCATCCTCCACTTCTCGGATTTTAAATAGAGTGCAGATCCTATTAAAGGTACGAAGATGTTCATTTGGATCTTCCTTTGGTGCACCACTAAATTGGCATTGATTAGTCACCATGTGTAGAATTTGTCCTTTGATTTCATAATCTGGCGCATTAATGTCAGGATGAGTAATTGCGTGACCTTGGCCAGTACGTTTAGCCCTCATTCGGTCTTCCATACTTAAAGGTTCCAGATTCTCCATAATTGAATTTGTTGAATCGGAATCACTAGAGGATTCTGATTTAATGGTTCGTTCCTCAACAATCTCTGTTTGAATGATTGGTGGTTCCGGAGGAAAAATTAATGGTTCAGGATCTACGAATTGTCCCTGAATATTCCCCGGATTCTCAATTGTGAGGTCGGGTTCAAAAAATGGATTATCGGAAATTTGAATTGGAGTACTTGGTCGACTGGATGACGATTCTAAAGAAAAATCAACGGCGGTAATATTTGCTAGATGTCTTGATCGAGTAACAGGTGGTGAACGTACAAAAGGTGGTGAACGTCTTGCTCGGTGCATTCACTGAATATCCTATTAGTTTTTAAAAGGAAAGAAAAAATTATATAAGTTATCCAATTAATAGACTTTTCTGATTTTGCCCACGTTTCGAATAGCCAAAAGATGCAGCAGAGGGGCAGGATTCGTTTGGTCTCAATATAATTGAGGACTGTTTGGCTCTAATAACCCGGTCCACGTACAAATCCAACTATTACTACGAACCAGAAAATTTTGATGCCTATCAATTTAACCACTTAAAATAAATTTTCGTAATTTTAAGAAATTTAGATAAGAAGTAGAATAAAACTCTATGTCCTAAAACTAGAATGGCGAGAAATAAGAAAGAAAAAGAGCGCGTCGAAAAAGGTTGAAAAAGAAAAAGGCGTCGAAAAATAAGAAAGAAAAAGAGTAACTTATAAAATTTTAAAACACTCGACTAACCCAACCTTATTACTATTACTAAATTAAAATTTAAATTGCGAATTGAGATTACTAATTGGAGTGATAATTGATACATAGGTAAAAGGCGTCTAAAAATATTAAAGCTTACAAGTAAAACTGTATCCCAAATGGAAATGACTTAAAAAGGAACTAAAACTTAAAAAGGCGTCGGAAAATTCTAAAGCACCTATATCTTAGTCTAAAGAAAAAGCACTTAAGGGATTTTACGGTAGAACCTAAAAATCTAGAAATAAAAATAACTATGGCAAAAACTATGAATTAAAACTAAATACGAGCGAAAAATACAAATATTACGCTAAAAACAATTAAAAAAATAAAATATAAAAATATACTAAAAGTTGTAAAAAGTACAATTTTTATAAAAATATTATTTTTATATTATTTATTTTATAAAACTATTAATTTTAAAATTTAATTAAACTAATTAAACTAAATATATAAATTAAATCTAAAAACTAATAACTAATTAAATAATAAAACCTAATTAGGGTTTATTAAATAATAATAATAATACCCGTAATTAACGCAGTTAGGGTTTCCTGTTGGCGTGTCAGACACTCTCATGCGATCGCATGAGTTTATGCCTTCAGGCTCATGCGATCGCATGAGCTGAGGTTTTGGGCCAGGTTACGGGCTGCTACAGTAGCAGGCCCGAGTGTTTTTATATTTTTTTTTTCTGTTTTGAATTTTCTGTTTTATATATTTATGTAATATATTTATATAAATTAAATAAAACTTATATTTTTATAAAATAAAGATATAGAAACTTTTATAGAACTTAAATATTTAACAAACTCTTAAAAATATTTATATTTTTGTTTTCTTTTTATATTTTCGAATATATTAAAACGTATTTTTTTACAAAAGCGTATTTTAATAAAAGTAAACTAAAAAGAAAAATCTTTTTTTTATATATTAACGTTGCGCTTCCGGCTTTTAAGCTAGATGATTCCCCGGCAGCGGCGCCAAAAATACTTGATGTCAAAGCTAAGGGGTATAAAATACTATTAAATTTTACAAGGAAATACTATTAAATACGATACAATTTTACACAAGATATTTATTTATTTATAGAATGTATATACTTAAACATTGCTACAATACTTATAGGCAGTGTACCTAATCGTACAGTAGTGTAGTTTTTAGTAAGTCCGGTTCGTTCCACAGGGAAAATCTTTTAATCAAAGCTTAACGCTATATTAGTTTTATTTTATAAAAATACAAATATATATATATATAAGTAATATTATTATTATAAATGGGTGTTTTTACCGTTTAATGACCGGTTTGTCGAATTTAAAACTTTAGTTGCAGTTAAAACAAAATGTAAAATATTAAATAAATAAAAGATTTAATTTAAAGCGTAAAGTAAATAACGATAATGAAATTGCGATAAATAAAAGTGCGATAAAATAAACTTGCGATAATTAAAAAGTACGATAATTAAAAGTACAATTAAATACAATAACAAAAAATAAAAGTGCGATAATTAGAAGTGCGATTAAAGATAAAATAAAGGAAATTAAATATGAAATAAAAGAATTATGCTTATTTAAACTTCCGTAATCATGATGTTTGACGTGTTGATTTTAGTTTTATGCCCATGGGTTAATTGTCCTTTGTCCTGGATTATTTAATATGTCCGTCTGGTTTTTGTCCATAACAGTCCATCAGTCATAAATATAAAGTGCGAGTGTCCTCGTCAAATTATCCTTATACCCGAAGTTAAATATTCCAACTAATTGGGGACTTAAACTGTAACAAGATTTTAATACTTTGTTTAATAATTACACCAGGATGTCGACTGAATGTAACCCAAGGTTTTAATACTTTGTTATCAATTATGCCAAGTATCCTTGTACATAATTTCACCCCTATTTTAATAATTCTAGTGGCTATTAATCCATTCCCGTGTCCGGTTAAATGAACGATTATTCGTACATATAAATACCCCGCCCATCGTGTCCGATCGAGTGTATATGGTTATTTATAGGGACGTCCAATTGTGAATCTTTATATTAAAATTAACAAACTATCATTTAGTTAAACAAATATAAAGCCCATTAATAGCCCATAGTCTAATTTCCACAAGTGTCGTTCTTTTGTCCAAACCCCAATTATGGTACAAAGCCCAATTACCCAATTTTAATATTTTTAGCCCAACATCATGATTACTTCGGATTAAATAAGCATAATAATAACTTAGCTACGAGACATTAAATTAAAAAGGTTGAACATAACTTACAATGATTAAAAATAGCGTAGCGTTACACGGACATAATTTCGACTTACACCCTTACAACATTCGCTAACACACCCTTATTATTATAAATTAAAATTAAAATTAAAATTATAATATAAATATAAATATTATACGTTGAATGGGGAGAAGAAAAAGATGTGTTTTGTGTTACACCAAAGCTCGATTTTTATAGGCATGTGGGCTGGAACTATGCACCATGCGATCGCATGGAGTTTCTTCCTCCAGGCCATGCGATCGCATGGCCAGCTGGGGAGACTCACATGCCTTTGTTTTTTCTGCCGACGGTTTTTAAATATAATATAATATATATATTAATTTTAAGAATTAATTATATATTATATTATATTCATGTGCATAGTTGACTTGTAATTTTTAGTCCGTTGCGTCGAGCGTTGAGAGTTGACTCTGGTCCCGGTTCCGGATTTTCAAACGTCCTTGCGTACAATTTAATATCTTGTACTTTGTGTTTTGAATCTTGTACTCTTGTAATTCTGAGACGTTTCTTATCAATAATTGGAACCTCTTTGATTGTATTTTGTACTTTTGAACTTTTTGGTCATTTGCGTCTTCAATTCCTCGAATCTGTCTTTTGTCTTCACCTTTTATTATTTAAACGAATATCACTTGTAAACAGGACAATTGCAACTAAAAGCTTGTCTTTCTTGAGGAATAATGCTATGAAATATATGTTCGTTTTTAGCATTATCAGATATAAACAGGTTATGGCCGATTTTTGTCATGAATTATTGCTAAATTAAGTAGTGTAACATGTTTAGGTAGTTAAATGATCCAAACATTGATCCTAAACATGATTTTTGGAGATTAAAGTAGACTTTTTAAGTCTAAAATTCATGAACTTGATTAATTTGATATAATTGCCATTTGAGACTTGTTTAATTACTAGTAACGACTATTTTGACATGTTATTTGAGTTAAATGCTTATGAACTTTGTATACATTTTTATATGTGCTTATTTGAAAAAGTGTAGAATTGTAAAAATTGAGAAAATGTGTATAAGTTTAATTTTGATTGAACATGTTATTGTGGTTAATTTAAGTTATTATTTTGCTAACACTAATGCATATTTAGATGCACAAATTTTGTGTTTAATGTGTTTTGCAGAAAACCGATACTGCTGGTGCTTCATCGTCATCTAGACAACCACAACAAGAACCTGAACCAGAATATTAGCCGCAATACGAGCCAGAACCCGAACAAGAACCATAACAGGAACAACAACATCAGCCTGATCAACATGTACCATATTATGATCCGCTACAGTTTGTTAATGAATTCATAGTAATTCCGATGCATCCGCCAGTAGAATACCCAACGATTCCTGAACATACATTGCATCCTAATCTGAGATTCGATAGAAGCTGGAGAGATTACCCGGCATATCAAAGTAATAAATTAAAATTAGTAACGAAAGATGTAGAGGTGCCTAGGGTAATTGATTGGAATCCTTTGGAAAGGGTCCAACTAGCTGACCGTGTTAGGGAGCATCTGATTCAAAGGTATGGCAGTACTTCTTTTACTGATTGGGAACATTTATTCACCATTCGTAGACCTGTATATAAGGAATGGTGTGTTGAGCTGATGAGTACTATAGCATTAAATGTAGATGTAGATAGATTAGATGATAGAAGTTTTCTTAGGTTTATACTTGGCCGTAGGATGTACAGGATGTCCATACTGGACATGGCCAGGGCTTTGCAGATATATACGCCCGCTGAATTACTACTACCCGATTGTATGAATTTGATTTATCGTGGTGAAAGGGTAGATAGGAATTTTGATGCGAACGCCGTCTGGAGGCGTATGTCAGATTATAATGTTTTTGGGCGGGCAGGAACACATACCTACTTACATATTAACAAAGCCGAGCTTCGCATAATTCATAGATTTTTGGCTAACTCGATTACACAGAGAGGTCACAACAAGGAAAAATTGACCTTACATGATTTATTTTACCTAAAGTGTATTCGAGACCCAAGAGTCTTTGTTAATATCCCCTACTGTGTTGGTTTTTATTTATCTAAGATGGTTGAAGGAATACAGGAAGGGGGATAATTGGAGGAGGTATTTTTGTTACTCTCATTGGAGAGTATTTAGGTGTAGATAAGGACCAAGGGGGTCCACTTTTGGAATTGTGATGACCCGAAAATTTCTGACCAAATTTAAACTTAATCTTTGTATGATTAACATTTCCGACACGATAAGCAAAGTCTGTAATATTGAGTCACGACAGTTTTGGAACTATATTCATATAATCAATTATTCTTTGACTGTTCCCTACGATTCACGAACAATATATATATAACTTAATGTGCATATATATATATATATATATATGATTTCAAGTTATTTAGTAAACGATATTAACATTCGTTTGTTAATTCGATTGATATTTAGATAAGTGAACTAAAACGTTTAAAATAAACAAGTAAAACACTAATTTGCTACAGTATTTTCGAATTGCTACAGTACTCAAAATGTTACAGTGTTTTCGAAAATCACTATTTGCTACAGTGAAATTGACTTTGCTACAGTGAATTGCTACAGTAAAAATTGATACAGTAAAACACTATTTTAAAATATATTTTAACAAATAGCGAGACAATGATTTATAGAAGTAAATGACCAAAACACTCAAATGTATAAGTTATAATTTGAGTGATATAATTTAGGGATAATTTAAGTTATATTGTGACAAAGGTACGAGTCACAAAACGAAAAGTACTAGTTTTCTAAGCGTACAAAAATGCGTTCGAGAAACCGGAACCGGGACATAAGTCGAGTGATGACGTACGACTTATCGGAACGAAAATTACAAATCAACTATGCACGTGAATTTAATATAATATATAATTAATTATATAAATTATATATATTATATTAATATTTAATTATGTCGACGAACTACAAAACAAATCAAATGTGAGCTGTCATTTAAGCTCATGCGATCGCATGAGCATACCAAAGAAACTCCATGCGATCGCACGGAGGCTGGATCCAGAAAACATCTATAAATTCAGTCGAATTCGTTCCATTTTTTTTCACATATATTACTCCGTATAATATTTATTATTATTATTATTATTATTATTATTATTATTATTATTATTATTATTATTATTATTATTATTATTAATAAGATTATTATTAATCTTATTATTTTTATTATTAGTGTTATTATTTTTGCGATACAAAAATAATAATGTACATAAAATATTACGACGGAGTGCTGTCCAAGTAATTTTCAAAACGAGTTCCAAGCGAGCTAGAGCTAAGGAAAATATGGGTTATTACCAAGGAGGTTATGGGTAATGTTCAGGGGTATTTTTGTGAAGCAAATCTCGTGTTTATCATCTCCGATGCATCTACGTGCTTTTCTACAATATTGTATATCAATATTAAACAGTGAGTTTCATATGATCCCTTTTACTCAATATATTTTTGGGCTGAGAATACATGCGACTGTTTATAAATACAGAAAATACCAGATTTATATGCGTGAGTTTCATTGATCCCTTTTTAACTGCTTTTGCAATATATATTTTTGGGCTGAGAATACATGCAATTTATTTTAAACGCAATGGATACAAGTACATACTTAATTCTACACTGAGTTTGAACCGAAAATCCCTTAGCTTTGGTAACTAGTAGCTGCCAGTACATAGGATATGGACTGGTGGGCGCGAATAACAGTATATGGATCCATAGGGCTTGACATCCCCGTCAGAGCTAGAGCGCTAGCCTTTTAACGGATGTGTGTTATTTGAGTTTAGGACACGTTGGTTTGCGTGTATTAAAACGAATGGGGTATTTATCATTATAACGTTAAAGCTTAGTTACCAGGGTGCTCTGTTACGTAGAATCTATTGACAAACTTTTGATAAACGTTTCTGGATGAAACAACTGAAATCTTGTAATCCACTTTTATATACAGATTATGCGAAACACTAAAACTATGAACTCACCAACCTTTGTGTTGACACTTGTTAGCATGTTTATTCTCAGGTTCCCTAGAAGTCTTCCGCTGTTTGCTTACATGATATACAAGCTATGTGCATGGAGTCTTGCATGCTTTATTCAAGAAAACGTTGCATTCACAAAACCATCATCATGTATCTATTTTGACTGCATTGTCAACGGAAGTATTATTGTAAACTATTATTTACGGTGGTTGTCTATATGTAGAAATCATCAGATGTCGAAAACCTTGGAATTAAATATTCATTTATGGTATGCCTTTTCAAAAGAATGCAATGTTTACAAAACGTATCATATAGAGGTCAAATACCTCGCAATGGAATCAATGAATGACATGTTCGTCCATATGGATTTGGAGCGATCGTCACAGGAATGTAGGGAACAGGTTGAGCCTTTAGAATTGAGGGTTTATGCAAGTGCTAAGGTATTAAAGAGTAGACGCAACTAGGCAATACCCTATGAAGGTAGTCATCCTCAGGTAGAGAGAGGCTCAGATGAGGAAATGGAGGAAGCAGATGACATTGGGGATGTCATTCGGGAGGCTATGACTGACGTCTACCAGCATATAGATGAGGTAGATATGACAAACGCGGAGAGATTTCGTCGGATGGAGCAGTGGCAAGCCCGGAATGATTACGAGCATTTCAGGCAACGACAGCATGATAGATGGGACTATCATCAGCGTCAGATTATGAGCCAGCTGTCACCTCAGGATCATTACATTCCGACCCGACCCGCTTACTATCCTCCACACCAGCCCGAGATGAGACCGTCATTTACTCTCTACAACCCTAACCAGGCATACCAGTACACCTATCACCAACCATGAAACCCGGATGACGGCATGAACTAGAACCCCTAGCCAGATTGATTTAGTTCCTGTTGGTAATTTTTATGACTTCTATTATTTCTGTTTGTTTATGTTTAAACACATTATATTATGATACTTTTAATGTTTAATATTTTTATTTTGTACTAATATTTCATATTTGATTTGAAAGTGGGATTTTAAGTCCCATTTCAAATTACCATGCATGTTTATATTTGTATGTATGTATATTGTCAATTGTATACAACAAGGTAAAACAGCGTATTTTCAAAGACTGGCATTAAGTTCAGCAAAAGCTACTAATTTTTACGACAAAACGAAAAACAAATGTGATGTAACAACAAGACGGAATGAACAAATGATGTGCACCATTTATCATTCAACAAACAAACGCCAATATATTTGGAAACTTTGGTAAAATTTAATCATTTTTCTACGCTAATCACCCTCAATAATTTAAATTGTTACTGATTTCTTACAAATGAGGGCATTGCAAGATCTTAAGTGTGGGAAAGGGTTAAATTCTTTAGGATTTTTAAAATTTTTTAACTTATACACTTGGTTACTGATGTTAAAGCTAAGGGGTATAAAATACTATTAAATTTTATAAGGAAATACTATTAAATACGATACAATTTTACACAAGATATTTATTTATTTATAGAATGGATATACTTAAACCTTGCTACAACACTTATAGGCAGTGTACCTAATCGTACAGTAGTGTAGTTTTTAGTAAGTCCGGTTCGTTCCACAGGGAAAATCTTTAAACAAAGCTTAACGCTATATTAGTTTACTTTTATCAAAATACAAATGTATATATAAGTAATATTATTATTATAAATGGGGGTTTTTACCGTTTAATGACCGGTTTGTCGATTTTAAAAACTTTAGTTGCAGTTAAAACAAAATGTAAAATATTAAATAAATAAAAGACTTAATTTAAAGCGTAAAGTAAATAACGATAATGAAATTGCGAATAATAAAAGTGCGATAAAATAAACTTGCGATAATTAAAAAGTACGATAATTAAAAGTGCAATTAAATACAATAATAAAAATGCGATAATTAGAAGTGCAATTAAATATAAAATAAAGGAAATTAAATATGAAATAAAAGAATTATGCTTATTTAAACTTCCATAATCATGATGTTTGACGTGTTGATTTTAGTTTTATGCCCATGGGTTAATTGTCCTTTGTCCTGGATTATTTAATATGTCCGTCTGGTTTTTGTCCATAACAGTCCATCAGTCATAAATATAAAGTGCGAGTGTCCTCGTCAAATTATCCTTATACCCGAAGTTTAATTATTCCAAATAATTGGGGACTTAAACTGTAACAAGATTTTAATACTTTGTTTAATAATTACACCAGGATGTCGACTGAGTGTAACCCAAGGTTTTAATACTTTGTTATCAATTATGCCCATTGTCCTTGTACATAATTTCACCCCTGTTTTAATAATTCTAGTGGCTATTAATCCATTCCCGTGTCCGGTTAAATGAACGATTATTTGTACATATAAATACCCCGCCCATCGTGTCTGATCGAGTGTAAATGGTTATTTATAGGGACGCCCAATTGTAAATCTTTATATTAACATTAACAAACTATCATTTAGTTAAACAAATATAAAGCCCATTAATAGCCCATAGTCTAATTTCCACAAGTGTCGTTCTTTTGTCCAAACCCCAATTATGGTACAAAGCCCAATTACCCAATTTTAGTAATTAGCCCAACATCATGATTACTTCGGATTAAATAAGCATAATAATAACTTAGCTACGAGACATTAAATTAAAAAGGTTGAACATAACTTACAATGATTAAAAATAGCGTAGCGTTACACGGACAGAATTTTGACTTACACCCTTACAACATTCGCTAACATACCCTTATTATTAGAATTATAATTAAAATTAAAATTAAAATATAAATTATAAATATAAATATTACGTATGAATGGAGAAGAGAAAGATATGTTTTTTTGGTGCACAAACTGCGAATTTATAGGAGATGTGGCCTGACTTTACATGCCATGCGATCGCATGGACTTTCTTCTTCCTGGCCATGCGATAGCATGGCCAGCTGGGAGAGCTCACATGTTGCTTGTTTCTTTGTGCCGATGTTTTATAAATATAATATAATATATATATTAATTTTAAGAATTAATTATATATTATATTATATTCATATGCATAGTTGACTTGTAATTTTTAGTCCGTTGGGTCGAGCGTTGAGAGTTGACTCTGGTCCCAGTTCCAGATTTTCGAACGTCCTTGCGTACAATTTAATATCTTGTACTTTGCGTTTTGAATCTTGTACTCTTGTAATTTTGAGACGTTTCTTATCAATAATTGGAACCTCATTGATTGTATTTTGTACTTTTGATCTTTTTGGTCGTTTGCGTCTTCAATTCGTCGAATCTGTCTTTTGTCTTCACCTTTTATTATTTAAACGAATATCACTTGTAAATAGAACAGTTGCAACTAAAAGCTTGTCTTTCTTGAGGAATAATGCTATGAAATATATGTTCGTTTTTAGCATTATCAAATATTCCCACACTTGAGCGTTGCTTGTCCTCAAGCAATATAGTCTTGAAATACAAGAATCACTTCTTTATTCTTCACATTTTGTACATCAGTGATTTCAATACGACGGTATAAACAATGGTAGTAACGATGTGGTTTACAGTCCCACATGACTATAAAATTTAGATCCATTAAGGAAATTGGATCTTTATGAAAACATTTGATCTTTTGAAAATTAAATCTAGTTTTTACCCTAGATAAGTTTTCCGGAATAACCCATCACCGGTGTTTGCAAAATATTTTTGTGGGCTTGGTGGGTTTCAGATTTGAAAATTTTAGCTCAAAACTTGCGGTTTTGTGTCACCCACTTGCTAACCTTGTATTAGGAAAGCAATATGTCCAGTTTACTTGTCCCGTATATTACCTTTCGGTAAACTACCGTTCGGTTGTAAAGGAAAGCGTTTGAACAAGCAACTGTTAAGGCAATGTCCCCTGACATGCTTTTAATTATGGTCTATAACGTGTCGGACGCAATTACTATCCTTTGTAGGAGCAATAGTAAAGCTCACCCTTATAATTTGTCAGTCTGGCACAAGGTCTTGTCTTTAACCATGCTATGCAACCACCGTTCTTACGGTTGACACCCGATTTGGTTCAGATGACCTAATGAATTCCAGGTGAATTCCTAGGATTTTACGTTCAATGGTAATGAATGCATTGAAAATGGGTTTTCAGAAAACAAATCGGTTTATAATTTGATCAAAATATTTTCTCGTTCAAGCTCGAGTTTAGATTTCATTGAATTCCATGAGTTTGAATTCTCAATCTTTAAGTTTAATCTCTAGGATTGAGTAATATCAGGCTTAAAAGCTGATTTTTAATCTTTAAGGAGATTATCCTTTCTGGGGATCTGATTCATTAGTCTTATCCAGCTAATTTGCACGGTGTAGTGACCCGAACTTTTCCATGTTTATATATATTAATTGAGATTGATATTTACATGATTAAATGTTTCCAACATGTTAAGCAATCAAACTTGTTAAGACTTGATTAATTGAAATATGTTTCATATAGACAATTGACCACCCAAGTTGATCGGTGATTCACGAACGTTAAAACTTGTAAAAACTATATGATGACATATATATGGATATATATATATAGTTAACATGATACTGTGATAAGTAAACATATCATTAAGTATATTAACAATGAACTACATATGTAAAAACAAGACTACTAACTTAATGATTTTTAAACGAGACATATATGTAACGATTATCGTTGTAAAGAGATTTAATTTATATATATCATATTAAGAGATATTGATACATGATGATATCATGATAATATAATAATTTAAAATCTCATTTGATATTATAAACATTGGGTTAACAACATTTAACAAGATCGTTAACCTAAAGGTTTCAAAACAACACTTACATGTAACGACTAACGATGACTTAACGACTCAGTTAAAATGTATATACATGTAGTGTTTTAATATGTATTTATACACTTTTGAAAGACTTCAAGACACTTATCAAAATACTTCTACTTAACAAAAATGCTTACAATTACATCCTCGTTCAGTTTCATCAACAATTCTACTCGTATGCACCCGTATTCGTACTCGTACAATACACAGCTTTTAGATGTATGTACTATTGGTATATACACTCCAATGATCAGCTATTAGCAGCCCATGTGAGTCACCTAACACATGTGGGAACCATCATTTGACAACTAGCATGAAATATCTCATAAAATTTCAAAAATATGAGTAATCATTCATGACTTATTTACATGAAAACAAAATTACATATCCTTTATATCTAATCCATACACCAACGACCAAAAACACCTACAAACACTTTCATTCTTCAATTTTCTTCATCTAATTGATCTCTCTCAAGTTCTATCTTCAAGTTCTAAGTGTTCTTCATATATTTTACAAGTTCTAGTTACATAAAATCAAGAATACTTTCAAGTTTGCTAGCTCACTTCCAATCTTGTAAGGTGATCATCCAACCTCAAGAAATCTTTGTTTCTTACAGTAGGTTATCATTCTAATACAAGGTAATAATCATATTCAAACTTTGGTTCAATTTCTATAACTATAACAATCTTATTTCAAGTGATGATCTTACTTGAACTTGTTTTCGTGTCATGATTCTGCTTCAAGAACTTCGAGCCATCCAAGGATCTGTTGATGCTAGATCCATTTTTCTCTTTTCCAGTAGGTTTATCCAAGGAACTTAAGGTAGTAATGATGTTCATAACATCATTCGATTCATACATATAAAGCTATCTTATTCGAAGGTTTAAACTTGTAATCACTAGAACATAGTTTAGTTAATTCTAAACTTGTTCGCAAATAAAAGTTAATCCTTCTAACTTGACTTTTAAAATCAACTAAACACATGTTCTATATCTATATTATATGCTAACTTAATAATTTAAAACCTGGAAACACGAAAAACACCGTAAAACCGGATTTACGCCGTCGTAGTAACACCGCGGGCTGTTTTGGGTTAGTTAATTAAAAACTATGATAAACTTTGATTTAAAATTGTTATTCTGGGAAAATGATTTTTATTATGAACATGAAACTATATCCAAAAATTATGGTTAAACTCAAAGTGGAAGTATGTTTTCTAAAATGGTCATCTAGACGTCGTTCTTTCGACTGAAATGACTACCTTTACAAAAACGACTTGTAACTTATTTTTCCGACTATAAACCTATACTTTTTCTGTTTAGATTCATAAAATAGAGTTCAATATGAAACCATAGCAATTTGATTCACTCAAAACGGATTTAAAATGAAGAAGTTATGGGTAAAACAAGATTGGATAATTTTTCTCATTTTAGCTACGTGAAAATTGGTAACAAATCTATTCCAACCATAACTTAATCAACTTGTATTGTATATTATGTAATCTTGAGATACCATAGACACGTATACAATGTTTCGACCTATCATGTCGACACATCTATATATATTTCGGAACAACCATAGACACTCTATATGTGAATGTTGGAGTTAGCTATACAGGGTTGAGGTTGATTCCAAAATATATATAGTTTGAGTTGTGATCAATACTGAGATACGTATACACTGGGTCGTGGATTGATTCAATATAATATTTATCGATTTATTTATGTACATCTAACTGTGGATAACTAGTTGTAACTAACGAGGACAGCTGACTTAATAAACTTAAAACATCAAAATATATTAAAAGTGTTATAAATATATTTTGAACATACTTTGATATATATGTATATATTGTTATAGGTTCGTGAATCAACCAGTGGCCAAGTCTTACTTCCCGACGAAGTAAAAATCTGTGAAAGTGAGTTATAGTCCCACTTTTAAAATCTAATATTTTTGGAATGAGAATACATGCAGGTTTTATAAATGATTTACAAAATAGACACAAGTACGTGAAACTACATTCTATGGTTGAATTATTGAAATCGAATATGCCCCTTTTTATTAAGTCTGGTAATCTAAGAATTAGGGAACAGACACCCTAATTGACGCGAATCCTAAAGATAGATCTATCGGGCCCAACAAGCCCCATCCAAAGTACCGGATGCTTTAGTACTTCGAAATTTATATCATATCCGAAGGGTGTCCCGGAATGATGGGGATATTCTTATATATGCATCTTGTTAATGTCGGTTACCAGGTGTTCACCATATGAATGACTTTTATCTCTATGTATGGGATGTGTATTGAAATATGAAATCTTGTGGTCTATTATTATGATTTGATATATATAGGTTAAACCTATAACTCACCAACATTTTTGTTGACGTTTTAAGCATGTTTATTCTCAGGTGATTATTAAGAGCTTCCGCTGTCGCATACTTAAATAAGGACGAGATTTGGAGTCCATGTTTGTATGATATTGTGTAAAAACTGCATTCAAGAAACTTATTTTGTTGTAACATATTTGTATTGTAAACCATTATGTAATGGTCGTGTGTAAACAGGATATTTTAGATTATCATTATTTGATAATCTACGTAAAGCTTTTTAAACCTTTATTGATGAAATAAAGGTTATGGTTTGTTTTAAAATGAATGCAGTCTTTGAAAAACGTCTCATATAGAGGTCAAAACCTCGCAACGAAATCAATTAATATGGAACGTTTTTAATCAATAAGAACGGGACATTTCAGTTGGTATCCGAGCGTTGGTCTTAGAGAACCAGAATTTTGCATTAGTGTGTCTTATCGAGTTTGTTAGGATGCATTAGTGAGTCTGGACTTCGACCGTGTTTACTTGAAAAATGATTGCTTAACAAATTTTATTGGAAACTATATATTTTTAACATGTGAATATTATGTGATATATTAATCTCTTAACGCGTTTGATATTATGTGATAGATGTCTACCTCTAGAATAAGTCCCATTGACTCACCTAATAATAATGAAGAGTCAAATGTAAATTGGAATGATTCGTGGACTGATTCACAAGTTCCCGAAGAGGAACCGGAAGAAGAGTCGGAACCGGAAGAAGAATCAGAACCGGAAGAGGAGGAACCGGAGGAGGAAATAGAACCGGTGGGGGAAATAATAAAACGGTTAAGTTAAAGAAAATCCTCAACCAACCGACCAAGGTTAATTATGGTCAATGGTGTTTCCGCCAAGGAAGCAAAATATTGGGAGGATTACCAATTCTCCGATGAATCGGATTCCGACGAGAATTCCGATGATGTTATAGAAATTACCCCAACTGAATTTAAAAATGCAAAAGAAAATAATAAGGGAAAGGGCATAAAAATAGAGAAATCTAATTCCAACCCCGATGAACTTTATATGTATCGTCAACCCCCGAAGCCCTTAAGTTGTAACAATGACCCGTGAACCAATAAACCACCAGGTTTTTCTAAACCAATGTGGAAAACGACGGCTCGTATTAGGGGAACATCATATATCCCTAGAAACTTGGCAAAACGAACCAAAACCGAAGAAGAAGAAACGAGCGAGTCGGAATAAGATAGTTGTATTCGTGTGGTGTAATATATGTAATATAGTGTGCTTATGCTTTATGATATATGTAAAAATTGCTTGTATTAATAAGTAATTTTTTTATGAATCTAACTCTTTTCTATTTTACAGTTTAAAAACACAAAATGGATAGACAACCCAATATTTTAAGAGACCTACCCGGAGACATGATTGATGAAATCTTGTCTAGAGTCGGTCAGAATTCCTCGGCACAACTATTTAAGGCGAAATCAGTTTGTAAGACATTCGAAGAACGTTCCAAGAATGTCTTGGTTTATAAAAGGCTTTTGTTCGAAAGATGGGGGATATCACATTGGGAAATCCATAAGTTACGATGTGTTTACTTTGACGCATATATTGCGGGGAACCCAAATGCTATTTTACGCAATGGGTTAAGAAATTATTTTGACTCAATATATCCGAATATTGGACTTCGTGATTTAGAAAAAGCGGCTAACATGCAACATAAAGAAGCATGTTATGCTTACGGATTAGTAATGTTCGCTTCTAACCAAAGTGAGAACAAGAACATCGGGCTACAACTATTAAACAAAACGTTTCCACAAGTGACGGAGTCGGTAATTGGGGTAAGAAGTGAGGTTTTTAGATTGTTACGGGACTGTTGGACATTACGTAACCCTCGTCCCTTTGACGACGTTACAACACGCTGTCTTATCAACGGCCATAACGGTTATGTTCCACAAGACCAAGGATGGGAAGTAATCCTAGTAAAACCAGAATGCATGACTTGTTTCTGGACGTATGAATTACGTGTCTTTATTGCCTTTGCTGAACGACTTGTGTACTAGCTAGAATTATCTTCACAACCATCTTGTATCAAATTTATTGTGTGCTATATTTCATGCTATATGTAAAATAAGCGGTATTGTAAGTTTGTAAAATATTGTGTAAAAGTTTGAACGCGAAATATTATTATAATCAGTTTTTCATATAGAATTGTAGTAGTTGAATTGTATATTAGCTACTAAGTATGAACTTAACGGGTAGGTACTACCCGAATTTAAACTTATAAAACGCTAATATGAAGAAAAAGCTTTTATAAATGAGTTCATATTATGCTACGAAATACTATTAACTACTCTTAATATTCTGTATGATGAACTTGTTCCATTTGACTATTTTGAAGGAAATGGCACCGACTACTCGACACACTGTGAATATGAATGAAGAGGAATTCTGTACTTTTCTAGCTTCGAACATAGCCGCAGTACAGGCTGCGCTACATACCAACAATAACCTTGGATCTAGCAGTACAGGAAATCGTGTAGGATGCACCTACAAAGAATTCACTGCCTGCAAACCTTTGGAATTTGATGGAACCGAAGGACCGATCGGATTGAAACGGTGGACCGAGAAGGTCGAATCGGTGTTTGCCATAAGTAAGTGTACTGAAGAGGACAAAGTGAAGTACGCTACGCATACCTTCACAGGTTCTGCGTTAACAAGGTGGAATACCAATCTAGTGCAAGTGGGACAAGATGATGCGTATGCACTACCGTGGTCAGCATTCAAGCACTTGATGAACGAGAAGTACCGTCCTAGAACCGAGGTTAATAAGCTCAAGACAGAACTTAGAGGGTTACGAACCCAAGGATTTGATATTACCACGTACGAAAGATGATTCACAGAATTATGCCTATTGTGTCCGGGAGCATTCGAAGATGAGGAAGAGAAGATCGACGCGTTTGTGAAAGGATTACCGGAAAGAATCCAAGAAGATATAAGTTCACACGAGCCCGACTCCATACAACAGGCATGTAGAATGGCTCACAAACTAGTGAACCAGATTGAAGAAAGAATTAAAGAACAGACTGTTGAAGAGGCCAATGTGAAGAAAGTCAAAAGAAAGTGGGAGGAAAACGGTGATAAGAATCACCAATACAACAACAACAGGAACTACAACAATCATCCCAACAACAATAATAACCGCAACAACAATAACAATCAGAAGCAGCTATGCCAAAGGTGTGAAAAGTATCACTCAGGGTTCTGTACCAAATTTTGCAACAAGTGTAAAAGAAATGGTCATAGCGCGGCGAAGTGTGAGGTCTACGGACCAGGGGTTAATAGAACGAAAGGAACAAATGGTGTCGGAATGAGTAATGGCGGAGCAAGTAGTGTCGGAGCAAGTTATGCCAATGTAGTTTGTTATAAATGTGGAAAACCGGGCCACATTATTAGAAATTGCCCGAACCAGGAGAACACGAATGGACAAGGCCGCGGAAGAGTTTTCAATATTAATGCGGCAGAGGCACAGGAAGACCCGGAGCTTGTTACGGGTACGTTTCTTATTGCCAATAAATCTGCTTACGTTTTATTTGATTCGGGTGCGGATAGAAGCTATATGAGTAGAGATTTTTGTGCTAAATTAAGTTGTCCATTGACGCCGTTGGATAGTAAATTTTTACTCGAATTAGCAAACGGTAAATTAATTTCAGCAGATAATATATGCCGGAATCGAGAAATTAAACTGGGTAGCAAAATATTTAAGATTGATTTGATACCAGTAGAGTTAGGGAGTTTTGATGTAATAGTTGGCATGGACTGGCTGAAGAAGGTGAAAGCAGAGATCGTATGTTATAAAAATGCAATTCGCATTGTACGAGAAGAAGGAGAACCCTTAATGGTGTACGGAGAAAAGGGCAACATGAAGCTACATCTTATTAGTAATTTGAAGGCACAAAAACTAATAAGAAAAGGTTGCTATGCTGTTCTAGCACACGTCAAGAAAGTACAAACTGAAGAAAAGAGCATCAATGATGTTCCCGCCACAAAAGAATTTCCCGATGTATTTCCGAAAGAATTACCGGGACTACCTCCACATCGATCTGTTGAATTTCAAATAGATCTTGTACCAGGAGCTGCACCAATAGCTCGTGCTCCTTATAGACTCGCACCCAGCGAGATGAAAGAACTGCAAAGCCAACTGCAAGAACTATTAGAACATGGTTTCATTCGACCAAGCACATCACCATGGGGAGCTCCTGTTTTGTTTGTCAAGAAGAAGGATGGTACATTTAGGTTGTGTATTAACTACAGAGAGTTGAACAAACTTACCATCAAAAACCGTTATCCACTGCCGAGAATTGATGACTTATTTGATCAACTACAAGGCTCGTCGGTTTATTCGAAGATCGATTTACGTTTTGGATATCATCAAATGCGAGTAAAGGAGGATGATATTCCAAAAACTGCTTTTAGGACGCGTTATGGTCATTACGAGTTTATGGTTATGCCGTTGGTTTAACTAATGCACCAGCTGTGTTCATGGACCTTATGAACCGAGTGTGTGGACCATACCTTGACAAGTTTGTCATTGTTTTCATTGATGACATACTAATTTACTCAAAGAATGACCAAGAACATGGTGAACATTTGAGAAAGGTGTTAGAAGTATTGAGGAAGGAAGAATCGTACGCTAAGTTTTCAAAGTGTGCATTTTGGTTGGAAGAAGTTCAATTCCTCGGTCACATAGTGAACAAAGAAGGTATTAAGGTGGATCCGGCAAAGATAGAAACTGTTGAAAAGTGGGAAACCCCGAAAACTCCGAAACACATACGCCAGTTTTTAGGACTAGCTGGTTACTACAGAAGGTTCATCCAAGACTTTTCCAGAATAGCAAAACCCTTGACTGCATTAACGCATGAAGGGAAGAAATTTTAATGGAATGATGAACAAGAGAAAGCGTTTCAGTTATTGAAGAAAAAGCTAACTACGGCACCTATATTGTCATTGCCTGAAGGGAATGATGATTTTGTGATTTATTGTGACGCATCAAAGCAAGGTCTCGGTTGTGTATTAATGCAACGAACGAAGGTGATTGCTTATGTGTCTAGACAATTGAAGATTCACGAACAAAATTATAAGACGCATGATTTGGAATTAGGCACGGTTGTTTTTGCATTAAAGACTTGGAGGCACTACTTATATGGGGTCAAAAGTATTATATATACCGACCACAAAAGTCTTCAACACATATTTAATCAGAAACAACTGAATATGAGGCAGCGTAGGTGGATTGAATTATTGAATGATTACGACTTTGAGATTCGTTACCACCCGGGGAAGGCAAATGTGGTAGCCGATGCCTTGAGCAGGAAGGACAGAGAACCCATTCGAGTAAAATCTATGAATATAATGATTCATAATAACCTTACTACTCAAATAAAGGAGGCGCAACAAGGAGTTTTAAAAAAGGGAAATTTAAAGGATGAAATACCCAAAGGATCGGAGAAGCATCTTAATATTCGGGAAGACGGAACCCGGTATAGGGCTGAAAGAATTTGGGTACCAAAATTTGGAGATATGAGAGAAATGGTACTTAGAGAAGCTCATAAAACCAGATACTCAATACATCCTGGAACGGGGAAGATGTACAAGGATCTCAAGAAACATTTTTGGTGGCCGGGTATGAAAGCCGATGTTGCTAAATACGTAGGAGAATGTTTGACGTGTTCTAAGGTCAAAGCTGAGCATCAGAAACCATCAGGTCTACTTCAACAACCCAAAATCCTGGAATGGAAATGGGAAAACATTACCATGGATTTCATCACTAAATTGCCAAGGACTGCAAGTGGTTTTGATACTATTTGGGTAATAGTTGATCGTCTCACCAAATCAGCACACTTCCTGCCAATAAGAGAAGATGACAAGATGGAGAAGTTAGCACGACTGTATTTGAAGGAAGTCGTCTCCAGACATGGAATACCAATCTCTATTATCTCTGATAGGGATGGCAGATTTATTTCAAGATTCTGGTAGACATTACAGCAAGCATTAGGAACTCGTCTAGACATGAGTACTGCCTATCATCCACAAAATGATGGGTAGAGCAAAAGGACGATACAAACGCTTGAAGACATGCTACGAGCATGTGTTATTGATTTTGGAAACAGTTGGGATCGACATCTACCGTTAGCAGAATTTTCCTACAACAACAGCTACCATTCAAGCATTGAGATGGCGCTGTTTGAAGCACTTTATGGTAGAAAGTGCAGGTCTCCAATTTGTTGGAGTGAAGTGGGGGATAGACAGATTACGGGTCCGGAGATTATACAAGAAACTACCGAGAAGATCATCCAAATTCAACAACAGTTGAAAACCGCCCAAAGTCGACAAAAGAGCTACGCTGACATTAAAAGAAAAGATATAGAATTTGAAATTGGAGAGATGGTCATGCTTAAAGTTGCACCTTGGAAAGGCGTTGTTCGATTTGGTAAACGAGGGAAATTAAATCCAAGGTATATTGGACCATTCAAGATTATTGATCGTGTCGGACCAGTAGCTTACCGACTTGAGTTACCTCAACAACTCGCGGCTATACATAACACTTTCCACATCTTGAATTTGAAGAAATGTTTTGCTAATGAAGATCTCACTATTCCGTTAGATGAAATCCAAATCAACGAAAAACTTCAATTCATCGAAGAACCCGTCGAAATAATGGATCGTGAGGTTAAAAGACTTAAGCAAAATAAGATACCAATTGTTAAGGTTCGATGGAATGCTCGTAGAGGACCCGAGTTCACCTGGGAGCATGAAGATCAGATAAAGAAGAAATACCCGCATCTATTTCTAGAAGATTCGTCAACACCTTCAACAGCATAAAATTTCGGGACGAAATTTATTTAACGGGTAGGTACTGTAGTGACCCGAACTTTTCCATGTTTATATATATTAATTGAGATTGATATTTACATGATTAAATGTTTCCAACATGTTAAGCAATCAAAATTGTTAAGACTTGATTAATTGAAATATGTTTCATATAGACAATTGACCACCCAGGTTGACCGGTGATTCACGAACGTTAAAACTTGTAAAAACTATATGATGACATATATATGGATATATATATATAGTTAACATGATACTATGATAAGTAAACATATCATTAAGTATATTAACAATGAACTACATATGTAAAAACAAGACTATTAACTTAATGATTTTTAAACGAGACATATATGTAACGATTATCGTTGTAAAGAGATTTAATTTATATATATCATATTAAGAGATATTCATAAATGATAATATCATGATAATATAATAATTTAAAATCTCATTTGATATTATAAACATTGGGTTAACAACATTTAACAAGATCGTTAACCTAAAGGTTTCAAAACAACACTTACATGTAACGACTAACGATGACTTAACGACTCAGTTAAAATGTATATACATGTAGTGTTTTAATATGTATTTATACACTTTTGAAAGACTTCAAGACACTTATCAAAATACTTCTACTTAACAAAAATGCTTACAATTACATCCTCGTTCAGTTTCATCAACAATTCTACTCGTATGCACCCGTATTCGTACTCGTACAATACACAGCTTTTAGATGTATGTACTATTGGTATATACACTCCAATGATCAGCTCTTAGCAGCCCATGTGAGTCACCTAACACATGTGAGAACTATCATTTGGCAACTAGCATGAAATATCTCATAAAATTACAAAAATATGAGTAATCATTCATGACTTATTTACATGAAAACAAAATTACATATCCTTTATATCTAATCCATACACCAACGACCAAAAACACCTACAAACACTTTCATTCTTCAATTTTCTTCATCTAATTGATCTCTCTCAAGTTCTATCTTCAAGTTCTAAGTGTTCTTCATATATTTTACAAGTTCTAGTTACATAAAATCAAGAATACTTTCAAGTTTGCTAGCTCACTTCCAATCTTGTAAGGTGATCATCCAACCTCAAGAAATCTTTGTTTCTTACAGTAGGTTATCATTCTAATACAAGGTAATAATCATATTCAAACTTTGGTTCAATTTCTATAACTATAACAATCTTATTTCAAGTGATGATCTTACTTGAACTTGTTTTCGTGTCATGATTCTGCTTCAAGAACTTCGAGCCATCCAAGGATCCGTTGAAGCTAGATCCATTTTTCTCTTTTCCAGTAGGTTTATCCAAGGAACTTAAGGTAGTAATGATGTTCATAACATCATTCGATTCATACATATAAAGCTATCTTATTCGAAGGTTTAAACTTGTAATCACTAGAACATAGTTTAGTTAATTCTAAACTTGTTCGCAAATAAAAGTTAATCCTTCTAACTTGACTTTTAAAATCAACTAAACACATGTTCTATATCTATATGATATGCTAACTTAATAATTTAAAACCTGGAAACACGAAAAACACCGTAAAACCGGATTTACGCCGTCGTAGTAACACCGCGGGCTGTTTTGGGTTAGTTAATTAAAAACTATGATAAACTTTGATTTAAAAGTTGTTATTCTGGAAAAATGATTTTTATTATGAACATGAAACTATATCCAAAAATTATGGTTAAACTCAAAGTGGAAGTATGTTTTCTAAAATGGTCATCTAGACGTCGTTCTTTCGACTGAAATGACTACCTTTACAAAAACGACTTGTAACTTATTTTTCCGACTATAAACCTATACTTTTTCTGTTTAGATTCATAAAATAGAGTTCAATATGAAACCATAGCAATTTGATTCACTCAAAACGGATTTAAAATGAAGAAGTTATGGGTAAAACAAGATTGGATAATTTTTCTCATTTTAGCTACGTGAAAATTGGTAACAAATCTATTCCAACCATAACTTAATCAACTTGTATTGTATATTATGTAATCTTGAGATACCATAGACACGTATACAATGTTTCGACCTATCATGTCGACACATCTATATATATTTCGGAACAACCATAGACACTCTATATGTGAATGTTGGAGTTAGCTATACAGGGTTGAGGTTGATTCCAAAATATATATAGTTTGAGTTGTGATCAATATTGAGATACGTATACACTGGGTTGTGGATTGATTCAAGATAATATTTATCGATTTATTTCTGTACATCTAACTGTGGACAACTAGTTGTAGGTTACTAACGAGGACAGCTGACTTAATAAACTTAAAACATCAAAATATATTAAAAGTGTTGTAAATATATTTTGAACATACTTTGATATATATGTATATATTGTTATAGGTTCGTGAATCAACCAGTGGCCAAGTCTTACTTCCCGACGAAGTAAAAATCTGTGAAAGTGAGTTATAGTCCCACTTTTAAAATCTAATATTTTTGGGATGAGAATACATGCAGGTTTTATAAATGATTTACAAAATAGACACAAGTACGTGAAACTACATTCTATGGTTGAATTATTGAAATCGAATATGCCCCTTTTTATTAAGTCTGGTAATCTAAGAATTAGGGAACAGACACCCTAATTGACGCGAATCCTAAAGATAGATCTATCGGGCCCAACAAGCCCCATCCAAAGTACCGGATGCTTTAGTACTTCGAAATTTATATCATATCCGAAGGGTGTCCCGGAATGATGGGGATATTCTTATATATGCATCTTGTTAATGTCGGTTACCAGGTGTTCACCATATGAATGACTTTTATCTCTATGTATGGGATGTGTATTGAAATATGAAATCTTGTGGTCTATTATTATGATTTGATATATATAGGTTAAACCTATAACTCACCAACATTTTTGTTGACGTTTTAAGCATGTTTATTCTCAGGTGATTATTAAGAGCTTCCGCTGTCGCATACTTAAATAAGGACTAGATTTGGAGTCCATGTTTGTATGATATTGTGTAAAAACTGCATTCAAGAAACTTATTTTGTTGTAACATATTTGTATTGTAAACCATTATGTAATGGTCGTGTGTAAACAGGATATTTTAGATTATCATTATTTGATAATCTACGTAAAGCTTTTTAAACCTTTATTGATGAAATAAAGGTTATGGTTTGTTTTAAAATGAATGCAGTCTTTGAAAAACGTCTCATATAGAGGTCAAAACCTCGCAACGAAATCAATTAATATGGAACGTTTTTAATCAATAAGAACAGGACATTTCACACGGCACCCTCCCCATTTTATGAGACAGATCCTCTCATGGTTAGGATAAGTCTGACCACTTGGCAACCCTGTTTAATGCTGAGGTCCGTGGATTTTCTGCTGATTTTAGTGATGACTTTTCTAGGTTTTTCGTCAACCTACAGCTGGTCTGGACGACAACTTCTTGACCTAAATCAAGAAGCGCGTTTCTTTTTCGGAAGACTTTACTTCCTTTTAATGATGGAATTGATTCATCGTGTATATCCATCTCTTCTTTTCTTTCATCGGGTAAAATAGTTTAGTTTAGTCCAAAGCAAAAGTATTTTCAGTTATTTGTTACAGAAATATGTGACATATGTTTAAGATAACTTGGTAATTTTTCCCACACTTGGCTTTTATTTTCTTTTTTATTGTCCTCTATTCCATTTTAAATGAATTTTAACATTTTGATTTGTTTCTCAATTTATGTCCTTTCTGAGCTAACAATAATTTCGGTGTTAACACCTAGTTTTATCGTTCATAAATATGTATAAACATGATTTTGAGTTCATTTAATTGAAAATTTTGAAAAATTTTACTAGAATTGGGTAGTCAGTATATAAGACTAGGGCTGTTCTTTATCATCAGAGAGCACTAGATTCTAATACAACTACTATGTTACTAGTATTTTTAATGGTAACCAAGTGTTTAAGATAAAAATTTTTAAAAATCCGAAAGAATTTAACCCCTTCCCACACTTAAGATCTTGCAATGCCCTCATTTGCAAGAAATCAGTAACAATTTAAATTATTGAGCGTGATTAGCGTAAAAATGATTAAATTTTACCAAAGTTTCCAAACATATTGGCGTTTGGTTGCTGAATGATAAATGGTGCATATCATTTGTTCATTTCGTCTGTTGTTACATCACATTTATTTGTCATCTTGTCGTCAAAATTAGTAGCTTTTGCTGAACTTAATGCCAGTCTTTGAAAATGCGCTGTTTTACCCTGTTTTGTACAATCGACAATATACATACATACATACAAATATAATCATGCATGGCAATTTGAAATGGGACTTAATATCCCACTTTCAAATTCTAAATATGAAATATTAGTACACAATAATAATAAAAATGATAAAAATTACAAATATATCCAATAACATAAGTTTAAACATGAAAAAGTCAAAAGATAAAAACATAAAAATCATAAAAATAACCAAATGGAACTAAATCAGTCTGGATATGGGTTCCAGTTCATCTCGTCAGGTGGGTTCCATTGTTGGTTATAGGTGTTTTGATAGGCTTGGTTATAGTCATACCGGTTAAAGGGTGGTCGGATATCAGGGCTATGTGGCGGAAAATGAGCAGGTCGAGTAGGTACATAGTTATTTGGTACCTGATATGATAGCTGGCTCATGATTTGGTGCTGATGAACTAACCAGCTATCGTGTTGGCGTCGCCTATAATCCTCGTATACTCGCTCGGAGTTCCACTGCTCATACATACTATGTCTGGCCGCGTTCGTCATTGCTTCCTCATCTATACGAACGTGGACGTCAAGAATAGCATCTCGAAAGACATCCCTAATGTCTTCCGCCTCCTCCATTTCCTCGTCTGAGCCTCTCTCTACCTGAGGATGAGATCCCTCATAGGGTACTGCCTGGTTACGTCTACTTTTCAATACCTTAGCACCCACATAAACTTTCAATCCTAAGGGCTCAACCTGTTCTCTACAAAGATGTAATGGACCCCCTTGGTTCCTATCAACACCTAAATACTCTCCAATGAGAGTAACAAAAATACCTCCTCCTATTATACTCCCGTCCTGCATTCCCTCTACCATTTTAGATAAATAAAAAGCAACACAGTAAGGGATATTGACAAAGCTTCTAGGATCCCGAATACACTTTAGGTAGAATAAATCATGTAAGGTAATTTTTTCTTTATTATGACCTCTCTGCGTAATCGAGTTAGCTAAAAATCTATGAATAATACGAAGCTCGGCTCTGTCAATATGTGTATAGGAGTGTCCTCCTGCTCGTGTAAAAACATCAAAATGTGACATACGTCTCCAAATGGCGTCAGCGTCAAAGTTACTATCTACCCTTTCACCATAATGAATCAAATTTGTACAATCGGGTAATAGCAACTCACCAGGAGTATATATCTGTAAGGCCCTGGCCATGTCCAACATGGACATTCTGTACATCCTACCACCAAGGATAAACCTAAGAAATCTTTTATCATCTATTCTAACTATATTTGTATCAAGTGATACAGTACTCATCAACTCAACACACCATTCCTTATATACAGGTCTACGAATGGTGAAAAGACTTTCCCAATCTGTAAAAGAAGAACTGCCATACCTTTGAACTAAAAGTTGTCTAACACGGTCAGCTAGATGGACCGTTTCCAAAGGGGCCCAATCAATTACCCTTGGCACCTCTACATTTTTTGTTACCAATTTGAATTTGTTCCTTTGATATGTCTCGTAATCTCTCCATCTCCTATCAAATCTCAGATTAGGATGCAGAGTGTTCTCAGGAATCGTTGGAAATTCTACTGGCGGCCTCATTGGGAATACTATGAATTCATCAACAAACTGTACCGGATCATAATAAGGTATGTGCTGATCAGGCTGTTGTTGTTGTTCCTGTTGTGGTTCTTGTTCGTGTTGCATTTCTGGTTCTGGTTCTGGTGCTGGTGCTGGTCGTCTAGATGATGATGCTCCTGAACCTCCAGTATCGGCTTTCTGCAAAACACATTAAACACAAAATTTGTGCATCCAAATATGCATTAGTGTTAGCAAAATAACAACTTAAAACAATCACTATAACATGTTAAATCAAAATTAAACTTATACACATTTTCACAATTTTTCACAATTCTACACTTTTCAAATAAGCACATATGAAAATGTATACAAAGTTCATAAGCTTTAAACTCAAATAACATGTCAAAATATTCATTACTAATAATTAAACAAGTCTCAAATGGCAAATATATCAAATTAATCAAGTTCATGAATTTTGGACTTAAAAAGTCCACTTTAATCTCCAAAAATCATGTTTAGGATCATTGTTTGGATCATTTAACTATCTAAACATGTTACACTACTCAATTTAGCAATAATTCATGACAAAAATCGGCCATAACCTGTTTATATCAAAAAGCCCCAAATTGCTCAAGAACACAGACCCTAGATTTCTAAAAATTTTGAAGTTTTTGGCTTCAAATCATGTTAAATAGCATCAATCTAGGTTATACATGCATAAAATACTAACAATTTAACACTAATTACACTAGAAATTAACAAAATTGCATTAGGTAAAAAAGTGGTAATTATCACAAAAACTAGGAATTTATAGAGTTTAGGGGTGTAATTTTTACCAATTTGCTAAAGAATGAGAATCTAGGCATGATTAGGGCAAGAAAAATGACGAATTACGGTGAATTTTGGTGAAATTTGGAGAGAATTTGAGTGTGTTTTCGGGTATGTGTGTGTTTTTGTGGAGAAAGACAGACCAGGCTGCTGTATGTATCAGGCCTGCATTTGGTCCCCATGCGATCGCATGGGTTCCAAGTGCAAACCCCATGCGATCGCATGGGGTGCCGGCTACAGTAATTTTTTTTTTTATATAAAACCTTATACTTTATAAAACTTATAATTAATTAAATTTTAAAAATTTTGTTTTCCTTTAGGAGGGAGGGCGTTTCGGATCGTTGTCCTAGTCTGTCCCTCGACAAAATTTTAAAATTTGTCAAATCAAAGCGTGGTTTTTAAAAGTAAAGATTTTTGGGTTTTTTTTAATGTTTTTGGCATACTTTAATTCAATAAGATTAAAAATAATGATAATAAAAGTTCTCGTCCCTCCCTCGGGTAAAGCAATTTCGGTTCAATGACCTAGTTTTCAACTTACGACGAATTTTAAAAATTATTTTTTTAACTTAATGAGATAAAGTAAATTTTTGTTTTTAAATTCACACCAAACTTAAAATAAAAATACATAAAATTCAAAATTAATATTAAAAATTCACACCAAACTTAAAATTTGAAATGCATAAAATTAAAAATTCTTATTTTTTTAAAAAATTAAAAATTCACACCAAACTTAATTTTAAAAAATTCATATTATAAAATCACACCAAACTTATATTATATTTTTCAAATATTTACAATTTTAAATATATTGTTTTTACAAAGTTTACAATATTAATTTAAGATTTATATATTAATTTTAAAAACATGGTAAAAATAAAATTAAAAATCTTTTTGGCTTTTTATCCCACTTTAATCAATCAAATATTATCAAAAATATGCGCCCCTCTTTTCGGTAAAGTAATTTCGGTTCCAAGACCTAATTTAACTCATGACGAATTTTTGAAATATTTTGGGTTGATTGATTAAAGATATTTATACCTTAAGAATAAACGTTAAATTTCGCAGTGATGTAATAAATTTTTGAATGATATCAATAATTTCGGTCGCCAAACCTAATTTTATTCAATACCAATTTAATACTTTATAGCGAACAAATTAGCGTTTATTATCAAAAGGTTAAAAATAAAAATAAATAAAAAATAAAAACTGTATAGACTTACCTGTGAGATAGTATTCTTAGTTATATGATCTATCCCATTCATAAGATAGTCGGTTTAATTGGTTTTCCATAGCTACATAGGCGTAACCTCGAGCATTCAGTGTTTTTTCTTCTAAACATATGAACGGTCCGTCTCTGCATAAAGTAACAAATTCGGTATTTGAATAGGTTTGATTATTTGAACATTTACCTCCATGTGACCATTTTCCGCATTTGTGACATCTTTCAAGGTGTCGTGCTCTTCTTTTCGCTGCGGATTTTGATTTCCCTTTACCAAATTGTAACTTATTATCTTCGCATCTGGATTCTTTTCTTACTCCGTCCAATCTTTCTCTGATTACTGATACTATTTCACTCGGAAGTATGTCATTATTACGTTTAGTGATCAAAGCATGTAGCATTAGACCATGGTTTAGTTCACAGGCAGTCTTCATTTCCTAAAAAAATAAAAATTCAGAATGGGGGGAGAAGACTAATTCTTTAGGGTCTGCTAGGGAAAGACCATTCGGGTTCCATTTTCGAGAACTACACGAAAACAAACAATCTAACTCTAACAGAAATACATATTATTCTTTAAAGACTTGATTCTCCCCACACTTAGTTAGCTGTGGTATCGAAATTGTGATTAACTTCATTGTCGAATTCCATCGGACTATCTATATAGTGTTTAACTCTGTGACCATTAACTTTAAATTCAATCCCATTTGAATTTATTAATTCTATCGTTCCGTATAGAAAAACTCTTTTGACTATGAATGGTCCAGACCATCTTGATTTCAATTTTCCAGGAAATAGCTTGAATCGTGAATTGAAAAGAAGAACTCTGTCTCCTTCTTTAAATTCTTTTAAACTTCTGATTCTTTTATCATGCCATTTCTTCGTTCTTTCTTTATAGATTAACGAATTTTTGTATGCTTCATATCTTAATTCTTCTAATTCGTTTAGTTGACTTAATCGTAGACGTCCAGCTTCATGTATATCAAGATTACATGTCTTCAAAGCCCAAAATGCTTTGTGTTCAATTTCTACTGGAAGATGACATGCTTTTCCATAAACAAGTCTAAAAGGTGTGGTTCCAATTGGAGTTTTGTAGGCTGTTCTAAAAGCCCAGAGTGCATCCTCTAATTTAATGGACCATTCCTTCGGATTTGATCCTACGATTTTCTCTAGAATACGTTTTAAAGCTCGGTTGGTATTTTCAACTTGTCCACTTGTTTGTGGATGATATGCGGTGGAGATTTTATGAGTTACTCCATATCTTTTAAGAACTTTATCAAGTTGATTATTACAAAAATGAGTACCCCGATCACTTATTAAAGCTTTCGGTGTTCCAAACCTTGCAAAAAGATGTTTTAAAAAGTTGACTACAACTCGTGCATCGTTAGTTGGGAGAGCTTGTGCTTCCGCCCATTTAGATACATAATCAATGGCTACGAGAATATAGAGATTATTATGAGATTTTGGAAATGGACCCATAAAGTCAATACCCAAAATGTCAAATACTTCACATACTTGGATAACATTTTGTGGCATTTCATCACGTTGACTTATTTTTCCGGCCCTTTGACAAGCATCACAGGATTTGCAAAGAAGGTGTGCGTCTTTGTAAATTGTAGCCCAATAGAATCCAGCATCATAAACTTTTCTTGCTGTTAGTTGAGGCCCATAATGCCCTCCTGTTGGTCCTGTGTGACAATGGTTTAATATTTTACTGGCTTCATCTCCGAATACACATCGGCGTATTATTCTATCTGGACAACTTTTAAACAAATGTGGATCTTCCCAGAAATAGTGTTTTATATCATTGAAGAATTTTTTTCGTTTTTTGGTACGATAATCATTTTTCAAGGAATCCACATACTAAGTAGTTTGCATAGTCTGCAAACCATGGTATTTCATTATAATCTATCTTCAATAGATATTCATCAGGAAAGTTGTCTTGTATGGTCGATTCATTTAGAACTTCTAACTCAGGATTTTCAAGACGAGAAAGATGATCAGCGGCGAGATTTTCTGCTCCTCTTTTATCTCGGATTTCAATATCAAACTCTTGTAAGAGTAAGATCCAACGGATTAATCTTGGTTTAGCATCTTGTTTCGAAAATAGGTATCTAAGAGCAGAATGGTTGGTATAGACCACCGTTTTTGCTAGAACGAGATATGATCGAAATTTGTCAAACGCAAAGACAATAGCAAGGAGTTCTTTTTCAGTAGTTGTATAGTTCATTTGTGCTCCTTGTAACGTCTTACTAGCATAATATATTGGTTGAAATCATTTTTCAATCCTTTGTCCTAAAACGGCTCCCATTGCAAAATCACTTGCATCGCACATTAGTTCAAATGGTAGATTCCAATTTGGTGTTATCATGATCGGCGCATTAGTGAGTTTCTCTTTAAGAATATTAAAAGATTTGATACACTCATCTGAAAAGATGAATGGAGCATCCTTTTCTAGGAGTTTATTCATAGGAGTGGCAATTTTAGAAAAATCTTTTATGAAACGTCTGTAAAAACCGGAATGCCCTAGAAAACTCCTAACTCTTCTAACATTGGTGGGATGTGGAAGTTTAGCAATTATATCTACTTTAGCTCTATCCACTTCAATTCCTTCTTTTGAAATTTTATGTCCAAGAACGATGCCTTCTTTAACCATGAAATGGCATTTCTCCCAATTAAGTACTAGATTTGATTGTTCGCATCTAATAAGCATTCGTTCCAGATTAACTAGACATGATTCAAATGTATCACCGAAGACTGAAAAGTCATCCATGAAAACTTCCATGCATTCTTCTATCATGTCGTGAAAAATCGCCATCATACACCTTTGAAAGGTTGCAGGGGCGTTGCAAAGTCCAAATGGTATGCGTTTGTAAGCAAAAGTACCATAAGGGCACGTGAATGTGGTTTTCTCTTGATCTTCGGGTGCTATTGGAATTTGAAAATATCCGGAAAATCCATCTAGAAAACAATAGTAACTATTTCCGGCTAATCTTTCCAACATTTGATCAATAAAAGGTAAGGGAAAGTGATCTTTTCTGGTGGCGTCATTTAATTTTCTATAATCAATATACACACGCCATCTTGTTACAGTTCTAGTAGGAATAAGCTCATTTTTCTCATTTGTAATGACAGTCATGCCACCCTTCTTAGGCACGCATTGAACTGGGCTTACCCATGGACTATCAGAGATTGGATATATCAAACCTGCATCTAGCAGTTTAATAATCTCTTTCTTAACTACATCTTTCATATTAGGATTTAGTCTTCGTTGGCGTTGCACATACGTTTTATGACCTTCTTCCATAAGGATTTTATGTGTGCAATACGAAGGACTTATTCCTTTAATATCATGAATCTTCCATGCAATGGCTTGTTTATGAGCTTTCAACACAGAAATGAGTTGTGATTTCTCATTTTTAGTAAGAGAAGACGATATTATTACAGGTAATTCAGATTCACCATGTAAATAAGCGTATTCCAAATGGTTTGGAAGTGGCTTTAACTCTAATTTCGGAGGTTCTTCTATCGATGATTTGTATCGATATCTGTCTTCTTCTTTTAGCATTTGGATTTCTTCTGTTGTTGGTTCATATCCATTAGCTATTAGTGTATCTAACATTTCAGCTTCATCAATTTGTTCTGTTCCTTCTCCTAAAGAACATTCTCCTGTTCCTTGTAATTCTGGAAATTCTTCTAATAATTCTGCATGTGCATCTATAGTCTGAATATAATAACATGTATCATTTGCAGATTGCGGTTGTTGCATTGCTCTATCAACTGAAAAGGTAACACTCTCGTCCTCTATACTTAGGGTCAGTTTCTTACCGAACACGTCTATCATTGCTTTAGCCGTGTTTAAGAATGGTCTTCCTAATATGAGAGGAACTTGAGAATCTTCTTCCATGTCCAAAACAACAAAATCTACTGGAAATACTAAAGTACCAACTTTAACTAGCATGTTCTCCATTATCCCTCTAGGATATTTTATTGATCGATCGGCTAGTTGTATGCTTATTCTTGTTGGTTTCAATTCTCCAAGGTCTAGTTTAGCGTATAGTGAATACGGCATTAAATTTATACTAGCACCTAAATCTGCTAATGCTTCTATTGAACTAAGACTACCCAAAAAACATGGAATTGTGAAACTTCCTGGATCAGATAGTTTTTCTGGTATCTTATTCAACAGTACTGCTGAACAATTAGCATTCATAGTAATAGCCGAGAGTTCTTCCATTTTCTTTCTATTCGTGATCAGATCTTTCAAGAATTTAGCATATCTAGGCATTCCTGAAATCACATCAATGAAAGGAAGATTTACATTTATCTGTTTAAACATATCCAAGAATTTGGATTGCTCGGCTTCAAGTTTCTCTTTCTTCATTTTACTCGGGTAAGGAAGTGGTGGTTGGTATGGTTTAACATAAGGTTTATCCTTAACTTTGTTATCTTCATTAACCTTCTCAACTACCGGTTCTTTTTCCTTATCTTGATCAGGTTGTGGTTCTTGTGGAGTAGGAATAGCTTCATCAGAAGTTACAGGTATTTCAGGTGGTTTAAGTGTTGTACCACTTCTTGTGGTAATGGCTTTAGCTGTTTCATTCCGGGGGTTAGCATTTGTATCACTAGGTAGACTTCCCGGTTTTCTTTCACCTATTAATCTTGCTAGGTTACTTACTTCTTGTTCCAGATTTTGAATAGAAGCTTGTTGATTTCTAAATGCTTGAGCATTTTGTTCATTGGTTTGTTTTTGAGATGTGAAAAACTGCGTTTGAGTTTCAACTAGCCTCGTCATCATATCTTCTAAATTTGGCTTTTTATCATCGGTTTGTTGTGGTGGTTTGTTTTGAAAATTAGGTCTTTGATGATTGTAAGTATTGTTGGATACTTGTTGATTGCTAGGACCTTGTTGGTTGTTGTATGGAATATTTCGGTTATAGTTCTGATTTTGATTGTAAATAGGTCTTGGCGGTTGATAATTATTCTGATAATTATTTTCAGGCCTTTGGTTTATGTATGAAATATTCTCTCTTTGTTCCATTGTTAATTCAATACTGAGACAATCTTTTGTCAAATGTGGTCCTCCACACTGCTCACAACTAATTCGTATTGAGTGAATATCCTTAGTCATCTTTTCCATTCGTCTCTCGACAGCATCTATCTTTGCGGAAATGGAATCTAAGTCATGGCTAGAATCGGCTCTAGCTGCTTTAGATGATATAACGATATCTTTTTCTTGGTGCCACTCATGTGAGTGGGAAGCAGTGTTATCAATAATTTTGTAAGCATCAGTTTCGGTTTTCTTCATAATAGAACCACCAGCTGCTATATCGATGTCTTTCCTTGTAGTGATGTCGCATCCTTGGTAGAATATTTGTACTATTTGACAGGTGTCTAAACCATGTTGCGGACATCCTCTTAATAACTTTTCAAAATCTTGTCCACGCCTCATATAGAGTTTCATTTGGCTTCTGTGTGAACGTAACAATTTCTCCTTGAAGTCTTACGGCTTTAGATGCAGGAAAGAATTGTTTAAGAAATTTTTCAACTAAAACGTCCCATGTATCAATCGCCCCTTCAGGTAACGATTCCAACCAATCTTTGGCTTCTCCCTTTAAAGTCCAGGGAAATAACATGAGATATATCTGTTCATCCTCAACTTCTCTTATTTTAAATAGAGTGCAGATCCTATTAAAGGTACGAAGATGTTCATTTGGATCTTCCTTTGGCGCACCACTAAATTGGCATTGATTAGTCACCATGTGTAGAATTTGTCCTTTGATTTCATAATCTGGCACATTAATGTCTGGATGAGTAATTGCGTGACCTTGGCCAGTGCGTGTAGCTCTCATTCAGTCTTCCATACTTAATGGTTCTGTTACTTCCATAATTGAATTTGTTGAATCGGAATCACTAGAGGATTCTGATTTAATGGTTCGTTCCTCAACAATCTCTGTTTGAATGATTGGTGGTTCCGGAGGAAAATTTAATGGTTCAGGATCTATGAATCGTCCCTGAATATTCTCCGGATTCTCAATTGTGAGGTCGGGTTCAAAAAATGGATTATCAACGGCGACAATATTAGTTAGATGTCTTGATCTAGTTACAGGTGGTGAACGTACAAAAGGTGATGAACGTCTTGCTCGGTGCATTCACTGAATATCCTATTAGTTTTTAAAAGGAAAGAAAAATTATAATAAGTTATCCAATCAATAGACTTTTCTGATTTTGCCCACGTTTCGAATAGCCAAAAGATGCAGCAGAGGGGCAGGATTCGTTTGGTCTCAATATAATTGAGGACTGTTTGGCTCCAATAACCCGTTCCACGTACAAATCCAACTATTACTACGAACCAGAAAATTTTGATGTCTATCAATTTAACTACTTAAAATAAATTTTCGTAATTTTAAGAAATTTAGATAAGAAGTAGAATAAAAATCTATGTCCTAAAAATTAGAATATTGAGAAATAAGAAAGAAAAAGAGTGCGTCGAAAAAAATCGAAAAAGAAAAATAAAAGGCGACGGAAAAATAAAAGAAACTTATAAAACTTAAAAACACTTGACTAACCCAACCTTATCACTACAACTAACTTAAAATTATAATCGCAAATTGAGATTACTAATTGGAATGATAATTGATACATAGGTAAAAGGCGTCTAAAAATATTAAGGCTTATAGGAAAAACTATATTCCAAATGGCAATATCTTAAAAAGGTACTAAAACTTAAAAAGGCGTCGCAAAATTCTAAAGCACCTAAATCTTAGTCTAAAGAAAAAGCACTTAAGGGATTTTACGGCAAAGCCTAAAAATCTAGAAGTAAAAATAACTATGGCAAAAACTATGTTTAAAACTAAATATGAGCTAAAAATACAAATATTACGCTAAAACGATTAAAAAGGGACAAAATATAAAAATATACAAAAAGTTGTAAAAAGTACAATTTTTATAAAAATATTATTTTTATATTATTTATTTAATAAAACTATTAATTTTAAACTTTAAATAAACTAATTAAACATAAAAATACAAATTAAATATAAAAACTAAACTTAAATTATATATTATATAACCCTAATTAGGGTTTAAATATATTAATAATAATAATTACCCGTAATTAATGCAGGCTGCAGTCAACTGTGGCGTGTCAGACGGGCTCATGCGATCGCATGAGTCCTAAGCTACCCGGCCATGCGATCGCATGGGCTAGGGTTTCGGGCCACAGAATGGGCTGCTACAGTACCGGGCTCGAGTTTATATATATATATATTTTTTTTGCTGTAAAATATATTTATAAAATATATTTATAAAATAAATTAAATAAAACTTATATTTTTACAAACTAAAGAAACTTTATAAAACTTAAATATTTACCAAACTCTTAAAAATATTTATATTTTTGTTTTTCTTTTAATATTTTTGAATATTTAAAACGTATTTTTACAAAAGCGTATTTTTTTTTTATGAAAGTAACTAAAAAGAAATTTTTTTTTCTATATATATATTCGCGTTGCGCTTCCGGCTTTTAAGCTAGATTGGGTCCCCGGTAGCGGCGCCAAAAATACTTGATGTTAAAGCTAAGGGGTATAAAATACTATTAAATTGTACAAGGAAATACTATTAAATACGATACAATTTTACACAATATATTTATTTATTTATAGAATGGATATACTTAAACCTTGCTACAACACTTATAGGCAGTGTACCTAATCGTACAGTAGTGTAGTTTTTAGTAAGTCCGGTTCGTTCCACAGGGAAAATCTTTAAATAAAGCTTAACGCTATATTAGTTTACTTTTATAAAAATACAAATGTATATATAAGTAATATTATTATTATAAAGGGGGTTTTTACCGTTTAATGACCGGTTTGTCGATTTTAAAAACTTTAGTTGCAGTTAAAACAAAATGTAAAATATTAAATAAATAAAAGACTTAATTTAAAGCGTAAAGTAAATAACGATAATGAAATTGCGAATAATAAAAGTGCGATAAAATAAACTTGCGATAATTAAAAAGTACGATAATTAAAAGTGCAATTAAATACAATAATAAAAATACGATAATTAGAAGTGCAATTAAATATAAAATAAAGGAAATTAAATATGAAATAAAAGAATTATGCTTATTTAAACTTCCGTAATCATGATGTTTGACGTGTTGATTTTAGTTTTATGCCCATGGGTTAATTGTCCTTTGACCTGGATTATTTAATATGTCCGTCTGGTTTTTGTCCATAACAGTCCATCAGTCATAAATATAAAGTGCGAGTGTCCTCGTCAAATTATCCTTATACCCGAAGTTTAATTATTCCAACTAATTGGGGACTTAAACTGTAACAAGATTTTAATACTTTGTTTAATAATTACACCAGGATGTCGACTGAGTGTAACCCAAGGTTTTAATACTTTGTTATCAATTATGCCAATTGTCCTTGTACATAATTTCACCCATGTTTTAATAATTCTAGTTGCTATTAATCCATTCCCGTGTCCAGTTAAATGAACGATTATTTGTACATATAAATACCCCGCCCATCGTGTCCGATCGAGTGTAAATGGTTATTTATAGGGAGGCCCAATTGTAAATCTTTATATTAACATTAACAAACTATCATTTAGTTAAACAAATTTAAAGCCCATTAATAGCCCATAGTCTAATTTCCACAAGTGTCGTTCTTTTGTCCAAACCCCAATTATGGTACAAAGCCCAATTACCCAATTTTAGTAATTAGCCCAACATCATGATTACTTCGGATTAAATAAGCATAATAATAACTTAGCTACGAGACATTAAATTAAAAAGGTTGAACATAACTTACAATGATTAAAAATAGCGTAGCGTTACACGGACAGAATTTCGACTTACACCCTTACAACATTCGCTAACATATCCTTATTATTAGAATTATAATTAAAATTAAAATTAAAATATAAATTATAAATATAAATATTACGTATGAATGGAGAAGAGAAAGATATGTTTTTGTGGTGCACCAAACTGCGAATTTATAGGAGATGTGGCCTGACTTTACATGCCATGCAATCGCATGGACTTTCTTCTTTCTGGCCATGCGATCGCATGGCCAGCTGGGAGAGCTCACATGTTGCTTGTTTCCTTGTGCCGACGTTTTATAAATATAATATAATATATATATTAATTTTAAGAATTAATTATATATTATATTATATTCATATGCATAGTTGACTTGTAATTTTTAGTCCGTTGCGTCGAGCGTTGAGAGTTGACTTTGGTCCCGGTTCCAGATTTTCGAACGTCCTTGCGTACAATTTAATATCTTGTACTTTGCGTTTTGAATCTTGTACTCTTGTAATTTTGAGACGTTTCTTATCAATAATTGGAACCTCATTGATTGTATTTTGTACTTTTGAGCTTTTTGGTCGTTTGCGTCTTCAATTCGTCGAATCTGTCTTTTGTCTTCACCTTTTATTATTTAAACGAATATCACTTGTAAATAGAACAGTTGCAACTAAAAGCTTGTCTTTCTTGAGGAATAATGCTATGAAATATATGTTCAATTTTAGCATTATCAGTTACCATTAGAAATGCTAGTAACGCAGTAGTTGTATTAGAATCTAGTGCTCTCTGATAATAAAGAACAGCCCTAGTCTTATATACTGACTACCCAATTCTAGTAAAATTTTTCAAAATTTTCAATTAAATGAATTCAAAATCATGTTTATACATATTTATGAACGATAAAACTAGGTGTTAACACCGAAATTATTGTTACCTCGGAAAGGACATAAATTGAGAAACAGCCTAAAATGTTAGAATTCATTTAAAATGGAATAGAGGACAATAAAAAGGCAAATAAAAGAAAATAAAAGCCAAGTGTGGGAAAATTTACCAAGTTCTTTAAAACATATATCACATATTTTTGTACAAATAACTGAAGATACTTTTGCTTTAGACTAAACTAATCAGTTTCACCCGATTTACTGTAATATATTTGAAAGAAAGATGGAGCTACACGATGAATCAATTCCATCATTAAAAGGAAGTAAAGTCTTCCGAAAAAGAAACGCGCTTCTTGATTTAGGTCATGAAGTTGTCGTCCAGACCAGCTGTAGGTTGACGAAAAATCTAGAAAAGTCATCACTAAAATCAGCTGAATATCCACGGACCTCAGCATCAAACAGGGTCGCCAAGTGGTCAGACTTATCCTAACCATGAGAGGATCTGTATTGTAAAATGGGGAGGACGCCGTGCAAATTAGCTGGATAAGACTAATGAATCAGATCCCCAGAAAAGGATAATCTCCTTAAAGATTAAAAATCAGCTTTTAAGACTGATATTACTCAATCCTTGAGATTGAATTTTAAAGATTGAGAATTACAAACTCATGGAATTCGATGATATCTAAACTCGAGCTTGAACGAGAAAATATTTTGATCAAAATTACAAACCGATTTGTTTTCTGAAAACCCATTTTCAATGCGTTCATTACCATTGAACGTAAAATCCTAGAAATTCACCTGGAATTCATTAGGTCACCTGAACCAAATCGGGTGTCAACCGTAAGAACGGTGGTTGCATAGCATGGTCAAAGACAGGACCTTGTGCCAGACCGGAAAAATATAAGGGTGAGCTTTACTATTGCTTCTACCAAGGATAGTAATTGCATCTGACACGTTATAGACCATAATTAAAAGCATGTCAGGGGACATTGCCTTAACAGTTGCTTGTTCAACGCTTTCCTTTACAATTGGACGGTAGTTTATTGAAAGGTAATATACGGAGCAAGTATACTGGACGTGTTGCTTTCCTAATACATGGTTACCAAGTGGGTGACACAAAACCGCAAGTTTTGAGCCAAAAATTTTCAAATCTGAAACCCACCAAACCCACAAAAATAATTTGCAAACACCGGTGAAGGGTTATACCGAAAAACTTATCTAGGGTAAAAGCTAGATTAAATTTTCAAAAGATCAAATGTTTTCATAAAGATCCAATTTCCTTAAAGGATCTAAATTTTATAGTCATGTGGGACTGTAAACCACATCGTTACTACCATTGTTTATACCGCCATATAGAAATCACTAATGTACAAAGTGTGAAGAATAAAGAAGTGATTCTAGTATTTTTATTTCAAGACTATATTGCTTGAGGACAAGCAATGCTCAAGTGTGGGAATATTTGATAATGCTAAAAACGAACACATAATTCATAGCATTATCCCTCAAGAAAGACAAGCTTTTAGTTGCAATTGTTCTATTTACAAGTAATATTCGTTTAAATAATAAAAGGTGAAGACAAAAGACAGATTCGATGATTTGAAGACGCAAACGACCAAAAAGCTCAAAAGTACAAAGTACAATCAAAATGGTTCAAATTATTGATAAGAAACGTCTCAAAATTACAAGAGTACAAGACGCGAAACGCAAAGTACAAGATATTAAATTATACGCAAGGACGTTCGAAAAACCGGAACTGGGACCAAAGTCAACTATCAACGCTCGACGCAACGGATTAAAAATTACAAGTCAACTATGCACATAAATATAATATAATATTTAAATAATTCTTAAAATTATTTATATATTATATATTATATTTAAAAACCGTCGGCAGAAGAAACAAGCTCATGTAAGCTGGAAAAGCAGGCCATGCGATCGCATGGCCTGGCAGTTATAAAGTCATGCGATCGCATGGAGGCCTTTTTCTGGCCACATGCCTATAAAAGGCAGGCTTTGCACGAACCTAAAACACAACTTTTTCTTTTTCCTTCATACGTAAATATATATATATATATATATATATATATATATATATATATATATATATTATATTTTAATTTTAATTTTAATTTTAAATTCTAATAATAAGGGTATGATAGCGAATGTTGTAAGGGTGTAAGTCGAAATTCTGTCCGTGTAATGTCGCGCTATTTTTAATCACTGTAAGTTATGGTTAATGTTATTTTTAATTTAATTTCTCGTAGCTAAGTTATTATTATGCTTATTTAATGCCGAAGTAATCATGATGTTGGACTAAAATATTAAGACGGGGTAATTGGGCTTTGTACCATAATTGGGGTTTGGACAAAAGAACGACACTTGTGGAAATTAGACTATGGGCTATTAATGGGCTTTATATTTGTTTAACTAAATGATAGTTTGTTAATTTAATATAAAGATTTACAATTGGACGTACCTATAAATAACCATATACACTCGATCGGACACGATGGGCGGGATATTTATATGTACAAATAATCGTTCATTTAACCGGACACGGGAATGGATTAATAGTTAATAGACTTATTAAAACAGGGGTGAATTATGTACAAGGACACTTGGCGTAATTGTTAACAAATTATTAAAACCTTGGGTTACACGCAGTCGATATCCTGGTGTAATTATTAAACAAAGTATTAAAACCTTGTTACAGTTTAAGTCCCCAATTAGTTGGAATATTTGATTTCAGATATAAGGATAATTTGATGAGGACACTCGCACTTTATATTTATGACTGATGGACTGTTATGGACAAAAACCAGACGGACATATTAAATAATCCAGGACAAAGGACAATTAACCCATGGGAAGAAACTAAAATCAACACGTCAAACATCATGATTACGGAAGTTTAAATAAGCATAATTCATTTATTTTCATATTTAATTGCACTTTTAATTATCGCACTTTTATTTATTGTCATTGTATTTAATTGCACTTTTAATTATCGTACTTTTTAATTATCGCAATTTTATTTTATCACACTTTTATTTATCGCAATTTCATTATCGTTATTTACTTTACGTTTTAAATTAAGTCTTTTATATAATTAATATTTTACATTAGGTTTTAACTGCGACTAAAGTTTTAAAATCGACAAACCGGTCATTAAACGGTAAAAAACCCCTTTTATAATAATATTATTACTTATATATATTTTTGTATTTTTACAAATATAGTTTAAACTAATATAGCGTTAAGCTTGTTTAATTTTCCCTGTGGAACGAACCGGACTTACTAAAAACTACACTACTGTACCATTAGGTACACTGCCTATAAGTGTTGTAGCAAGGTTTCGGTTTCTATAAATAAATAAATATCTTGTGTAAAATTGTATCGTATTTAATAGTATTTCGTTATAAAAATAATACTATTTCCTAGTACCCCTCGCACACATCATTGTGCAAGGATGGTTTTCTTGCGTTCTTCTTCAAGTTTGAGCTTCTCGCTGTTCAAGAAGCTATAAAATTTCTCTTGACGAGCTATCATGTCGGCGGCTGAATTGAAAGCCATATAAAACTTCTGCACAAAAGAATTATGTGTGTTAACAGAAGTAAGTTTTGTAAATTCTTGACGTAGATCGTCAGAATTGCAAGCTTCATCTTTTCATATTGCTCCTCCGCGGCAGCGGGAGAAGCACAAAAGTAGCCAGACAACCCATCAATTCGTACTGAACTAATAGGGTTGGGAGGAGTGCGGAAAGCTTCCTCATAATGAGCAAGGGAAAGAAGACCAGATGCAGGAGGTGTGCTGGATTGCTCAGCTGCAAAAAATAATGCATGTTAAAATTGAATACATGCAAAACAAATTGTATAATTGCTATGAGTATACAAGAGAAAAATAAACTTACGAGTTATTGTCTCTGATGCGTAATTGGAGACAATTGGAGTTTCAGTCAAACCTTTGGTGTTTGACCGAGTTTGTCTTTGCTCAGATGAGGATGGAGCAATGTACTTACGTTTCTTCCCTGCCTCTGCAGCAGAAGACGTTTATGTGCTCTTTTTGTAGAAGAAGATGGAGCTTTAGCTTCAGGGCTTCTAAGCCTTGTAGCAATGAAGGATTTTGGGTTATCCTTTTGGCTCAATTCTTGGATCTTCATGTTTTAATGACTGAAAAAGTTGCAAAGATTAATTAAGAGAGTTGGTGATGAGGACAAGTATTGGGATTATGAGAATAAACGAGTTGGCAATGTGGATTTTGTTAAGAAAAGTTTCGTTGATATTTATAGGTGAAATCATGTTGCAAACGGTTCACTTTAACGGTTATTAAACGCATAAAATACTTCAGGAAGCTACATAGCCGTTGCTATGCTAAAGAGTTTAACGGTAACATTCCTACTGCGAAAAAACTCATTACGGCATAAGAGATTGCGGAACATTAAAGGAACACATTTTAAACTACATTTTTTAGAGTTATTATGTTATATTTTCTGGGGGGACTTGATCATATGTATAGGCATATATATGTAAATTTCAAGTACAAAAGGCAATTTAAATGCAAGTACAAACAGCACTGCGGATATGAGATTAGCATTTTATGTGCTGCGCCTAAAACATTTCGGAAGCAGCAGAAAGAAAGTGTGCGAAGCTGTCCCACACAAAGATTGCGGATATGTCGGTGTTGCGCAATCATTGGTTCCGCGGATATTCTAAACCTATAAATAGGGAGCTTGGCCTCTCATTTTAGGTTGTTGATTCCGTGCAATTGCTAAGGTTTTTATGGTTCGCTTGTAAATACGCCCAAGCTTCAATCATAATCAAGCCAAGGTAATGCGATCAAGACCGGGACATGGTGATTGATCACTTGAATGTAAGTGAAAGACGATCATAAGGTCCCAAAAACATTATCAACACCATCATCCACCTCTCATTGCACTCAATTCCTAAATTAGACCTTAACATCTAATTTAGGATTGATCAATGGGTGCCAATCGAAATGAATCTTTTTCCCTCTTTTTGATAACCATTCGAAACTCTTGAGTTGAATTCCGGCGATTAAATCCGAGCTTGTCATACCCCCAATTGGTACCAGGGGTAAATGCGACCAATCATATCATTACACAAGTTGAAATACACGAGAACGACTCTATATGAGACGTTTTAAAATCCTTTTATTAAAATAAACAGCGAAAGCATTATTCAAAGTTTTGCATCATAATAATAAATGTAAAATGTTTTATAAATGAATGATGGACTCCATGCAGGAAGCAAATTAATTATCAAAGCAGCACATAACTCAATTGTTACCTGAGACAAATCATGCTTAAAAAACGTCAACGCCATGGTTGAGTGAAATTCATAGGTTTATAATTGATAATCAAAGGTTTTTAGACCACAAGATTTAGTTATCAAAATCGTTATACATCATATATCAATAATAAATAATATGCCATGAGTTATAATATCGAGCTAAACATAAACCCCTGACACTGCATGAGTTATAATATGTACCCCCTTGACGATCGATCAATGGGTAGAGACATCGCTCTCAATAGGCCTATTCACAATAATTAAGCTTGCCACATTTAATTCCAGCAAATAACGATACTATTGTGGGGATATGCATGTAAAAATACAAGTATAAATACATGTTTAATAAAAGTCTCACGAAGTTGCATATCAAAAAGTTTAGGTACTTGTGTCTAAATTGTAAATCATTTCAAAAACAAGCATATGTCTCACCCCAAGATTTATAAAATTCAATAAAGTATGTAAAAGCGGGGCTATGAAGTTCACCTTAATAATAGCACAGTGAAGAATATCCACTATCGGAAAATAGAAGCAAGAAATGCAATCGAGATCTCAACCTAGAGATATATAAGTTTGATCAGAAATTGTCCAAATGACAATGAAAGTCCTAAGTAAACTTAAGAGTTAATTAACAAGTGTTTGCATGTCTACTATAATCACATTGATGTTTATACAACTTTGCCCAAACCTCGGTGCTATCAAGTAAGTCGGGATGACCAGATGTAACAGGGGGTCAGGATCTTTCAGTTGAAATATAAGTCTACAACCTTTCGTTTAATCCAAAACCTTATTCCCATCATGGCAACCTAGACATCACCCACATGACGGTAAGTAGCGGTGAGGTTCGTATAAGTTATACGTTTATTAATATGTTTTTGGTTTCACTAGTTGTGTGAGTATATGAATACATCACATTATTAAGTTACTTGAATAATAATATAATTCATGTATCATTAAATAAATGTTTTATTATTTAAATAATGTTACATTATAATATATTTATATTATAATTATATAAGTTTAATTAGATTTGTATGTTATATTACATAATAATCATTATTATATTTGTATAAATCTTAAAACATTATCTTTATTAATTAATTAATTAAATAATATTATTAGATAATGGATAATGTTGATTTATTATTAATTAATATTTATTTATTAGATAAGTATTATATATTAATTTAATAACCAAATAATGTACACAAATAATTAAATAATTAATTGAATGACTAGATAAATATAAAAGTTTATATTTCACACTTATCTACAGATTAAATATTAATATTTAATTAGTAATTATATTTTATGCAATTATATATACCGAATTTATATCTAATTAAGTGTAAATTCGTTTTTAATTCCAAAAATTATCTACTAATGATAAATAAAATTTTAATACACTTATTTAAGCATGTTAATCTGTGGAAAATTTTATCAAAATATTCTTTGCAATATTTTCCATTTTTATTTATTAAATATTATTTTCAAGAATCATTTAATACCTAAATGCTTAAAATAGGTAAACGAATTTAATATCATACTTTATATTTTTCTCAGTGTATAATAATCATAATAAACATATAAAATTTTATAAAAATATTTTTATTACATTTTTTCATTTATTTTTATTTTTACCTTCGGTTTACATTAAAACGAGTTTTAATACATATAAAGTACTAATTCGACCCAATTAATTAGGTTTATAATTTTCGCAATTGTATATAAGTTTTATAAACTCAGAAAAAATTTATATATATTTTATTTACTGTTAAAAATATTTATTACGAATTTTTCATTGTTTCTACATTTAATTAATACCTAATTCGAAATTAATTATAAATAATACTCCAATAATTTTTATAATTATTTTTATATGTTCTAATACTGTTCTAAATACTTTTTATGTATTTTTTACTGCTTTTGATATTTTATAAAATTTAAAATCTTTTTATACACTTTAAATGGCTTCGGTATATATTTAAATAAGGAATAAATATTCCAACAATATATAACTTTTATTTTCGACTTTAATAATTATTATATGTTATTTATAATATAAAAAAATATTATTACTATTTTTAATGATTTATATGATTGATACCCAAATTATACACCAATTATATAAACCGAAAATCAAATAAATAGAAAATAATTATTATAACGGTTTTAAAAATAAATAAATTATGTTTTAATGTTATAATAATAATTATATGAATTTTAAACAGATCCCATGAATTTATATGATTTTTAATCAATTAGTTTTGCTTTTTAGCTTTTTCGGTTAATTATAATATCAATAAATCATTATAAATTTGTTTTTTAATATATAGAAATTATATTCTGATCAAAATAATTATTATAAGTGTTTTAATCTACTGATAAAATTCTTACATGATTTATTTCGCATTATTTGTATTTTTTATAGATATATATGTGTACTGTAAGTGTATATATATTAAATTCAGTTTTAATTATTTTTAAATATAAATTCGACTTTATAAATCATAAAAATAATTTTTTTACAGTAAATAATACTTATTACTAATTATAATATATTAATATTAATTTTTATATTTTGATTTCAATTTTTAAAAGATTTAAAAAGTCATCGGCTAAAAAAAATAAAATAAATAAAACGAATAAGAAAAAGAAAAAAAAATAAATAAAAGACATACAAAATTTTCTTAGGGTTTAGAGAGCTCCAAGATTTGTGAGGAAAAATTATGAAGGTGGTCTTGTATTTATAAGGTGAATTAACTTGAAGATTAAGTTACAAATTAATAAAAAAATTATATTTATTTTCATAAAAAAGATATAGGTCGAAATATTTAAAAAAAATGAAAAGATATTTACTTTAGCAACAAGTAAATGTATCTAGTTATATAAATGTCTAGATTAATAAACTTATTCTTAAAGAATAGTATTTATAATAATAATAGTTGATTAGATAAATTTTATTCAAAAATAATTTGATTTTATCCCTTAAATTTGTATTTATCTTGTATTTAAATTAACTAATTAATTTACGGGATAAAATAGAAGGTTCTAGAATTTTTCAAAATTGGTATTATTTTTAATATTTAATAATAAATCTGAAAATTAATAAAATAATATTATTATTTCGGTTAATATTAATTAATTAATTAAATCAATTAATTATATAACTTTTATTATTTTATTAGTTTAATAACATTATAGTTTTATATTTTACAAATGTGCCACAAATGTTTTATACAATTTGTTATTACATATTTTAAATTAATAACCTTGTATTAGTTAATATTACATAAGTATATTATAATTATATTATACTTATATTAATAAAGATGTTGACCTAATAATAATAAATATTAGGTTAGGGTTAATTAAATTTGTATATTAATTATGTTGCAGTATATAAACCCTAGATATTAAATACGCAGACTTGCAAGGAAAAACCCTAGGGGCATTTTAGTCATTTCAGGAAGGAAAAAGTGACGGTTGTCACAGAGCTCGACCTCTTCGTTTTGGAAAACATGTGGATTACGGTATTTCCAAATCGAATAGCCGCATTCCCACTTCGTGACTTGCCATACCTTATGTCCGTCGCTCGAACTTATAACATTCTGATCAATATTGAAGATATTGGAGATGTCAATATGGCCATTATAGTTTAAATCCCACCACTTGTAAATTCCATTCCAAACATCACTTGCAAGCTTACATTAAGTGAAGATATGAGAAACCGTATCAATAGCCCCATCGCATATTAAACAACGGACCGAATTAAGATCTATGCCGCGTCTATCAAGTTCAACCGGTACCATAATCGTCTTGTATAGTGTCCTCCAAACGAAGATAGCTAATGTTTGAGTTAGTAAATTTTTCTTCATAGTACCATTAATCAATGTGCTATTTTAGAACATATTACTCCTATTTAATAATCATTTTCCTTTAATTTTATTTTCCAATTTGTAATTCTATTTCAATTTTTTATTTCTTTTTATATATATATATATATATATATATAATATTCTAAAAAATATAGTATTTTTTAGTGTTCTAATACGACATAACAATTATTATTAAAAAAATTCAGACATTATTTATTTATAGATTAACTAACTTAATTTCAGATGTCATTATAAAAATGATTTTACAACTATATACTTTAATCAGAAAGAAAACACACTTATAAAAACGAGAAAATCTCATATTTTCTTCTTATAAACACATTTACGAAGATATGTGTAATTTAAATATTTACGATGGAGAAATAAGAGATAATTTCATTGTTAAACTAACAATCAAACATTGAGATTAAAACTACTTATGTTAAACATGAATCCAAACAATAAAACTAAACATTAACAAATGAATTTTTTTAATATCTGGATATACTAAACTAGTCTAGAACAATATTACCATATTATCTAATAGACAAAAATTATGAATATTAATTAAGAGTATTTTCATCCTTTCACATTTTTTATTTTAAATTTTAACTAAATCTTATTATACCAACTTAGCCCCCACACTTTTTTCCACAAATTCAAATCAATCCTAACCATTTTCATAAAAAAAAAATCTTAAATAAACTCCACCCAAATATTCAACGAGTCATATCTTCTCGCTCGAAACGAGTTAAATTACACAATCGTTAAACTCAAAATAATTTTAGGAACACATACGCAAAACGGACGCTTTTTAAAAAACGCTAAATATTTGAAGTACTTTTCATACACGTTGATTTTGAGTTAAATTTTTAAAATTCGACATTTTCATAGCAAAACGCGGAGATGCACATATATGATTAATTTAAAATAACATTTAAATCTTTCACGGGTTATACCTTTTAATTCGACTCGAGTTGCGCTTCAACGGCATTATCATTAGCTATGAAATAATTTTACAAACTAAACGCAATAAAATACATTGAAAAAATCGAACCCCCAACGCGAAGCGAGGGTTCGAAAATTAGTTAATACTATACAATTATATAATATATATTTCCATCATTAATATATAATAATTCGAAAATCTTATTTGTTTATGAAATTCATTTCCAAACAAACTGATTTTAAGAATAACAATAGACATTTCAATGCCATAAATTAAAACTCCACCCCGTATCAACCACATGAAAAAATAGCTGAATTACAAACGGAAATTAGGGCAAAATTGGTAATCAAAGTATAAACCCTAACACCAATTTGATTGGACAACACAAAATGCCACCGCAACCAATAGAATTTCTTCAAACTTTGGATAATTTATTAATCAAGCATACAATATTTTGTGCCTTTGTGCAATTAAAACCATTAATTAATTAATTAATTAATTGGGTTACCGTAGGTTGATCCTGTAAGCAATCCACCACCACCAGATGATGATGATGCAACATAAACATGTTCAGATGGATCAACCACATTCCTTCTTTCTCGTCCGCCTAAATGCAATTCAGAAAAATTAGGAAACTCTCTTGTTTCGACCCCTTGGTCGTAAAGGAAACCTTTGAATAAATGTCCACCTATTGTGGCACTCGCTTGATATGCGTATTCATCATCACCGTCATCAACCGCAGTCACTTTAACGCATTTGAACACCGCTGGTGCTCGCACTTGTCCCGGCAGCGATTCCTTGAAATTTGCATCTAAAATTATATAAACTAGTTAATAGCTTCAAATCACACAAAGTAACGTGACTAAATTTTGCTTCATAATCAAAATCACCAATATAACTAACTAAACATACAGGTTTAAAGAAATGAATACTTGTTAAAAACAAACCAAACTTACTCATAAATCATAATTACTACACTGAGATTATAATGCATTTAAGGTTTTATCACATGTATCAAAATGTTGAAAATTTGGTGTATAAATTAACTTATTGTATTCATACATACAAAACAGCAATGTACGTATTTATTATCATCTTAAACAAATGAGTTAATTCTTGCCTCGTTATTCATTATTCATTAATACAAAACAGCAATGATGTAGTTGCATGATTATTAAAGGGTGAATATTTATATCTAGATTTATGCCTCCTAACTAATTTACGACCTTTTTTAATGTCTACTAGACTAGATAAATAAACATTTACAGTTCACAACTGTAGTAAAAACAAATTAGAAAACTTGTGTTACTGCAATTTCAATTAGTAAGAGTCAATTTTCTTCATACCAAATTATATAAGCATATGTATCTTTAGTATATCGCTACCACAACAATATATAATATATAATAATTAATATTAATTAATATTAATACAATATAATATAATAAATCATTAAATCATGAATATGATTGTATAAAGTTTGAATTGAATTGAATTATGCGAGTAGATACATACATACCTTGATGATGATGACTAGAAGTGCTAGTATCAAAACTACGAGGTGGCGTAGTGTTTGAAGTTGAAGTATGTGAATTTGTAGTCGTACTAAGGCGAGGCTTTTTCGGACCGGAAGTTGAAGCCGACGACGCCGCTGCATTACCTGTGGGCGTCAACAGCTGACGTTCACGGCGGCGAGCAGCTGGTACCCATGTGCTTTTCACGTGCGTCACACAATCAAACCCTCTACTTTTACAACAAGTTCTACACCTTCTATGGGTGCAATCTTTTTTTGCTTGGTTACCACAATCTTGACAAGTTAATGTTGATCCAGACGTTGATGTCGACCCACCACTCGTTTGAACAAACCCGTGATCCGTAATCACGGGTTTGGTCAAATAGTTATGGGGCGACTGATGCTGCCAAAACTGAATGCTGTAATCAGTTTGATTACCCGTTCGACTCGTTCGAACAGGTAACAGACTAGTCTCTTCAAAGTTGAGACTAGGTGTTGAGGTTAGTATTGGAATGACACCAAAGGTGGTGACATCCCGAAGACCGAGTTCGGGTAATCCGTAGTTTATTTGTCGGGGTGTGGTCGTCGATGACGACCACATCCCGACAGATGTCCCAACCGCGCTCGCTGGGTTGGGGTTTGGGTTAGAGTTAGGGTTGGAATTAAAACCTAATGAGAGATCTTGATGATAAGGAGATCTAATAGCTGCAGATGAGGAAGAAGAATTAGCAACCCAGTCTGCAAAAGCACCTGAATCTGAAGGCAATCTACTACTCCTGCTAGTAGCCACAGCTGCTAAATTTTTTTATTTCAGTTTTTAAAAGTAGATAATAAAACCCCAATTTGAATATAGGGTTGAAGATGATAAAAGATCTAAGAAGATCTATTAATAGATTTTATGGATGGTGGGGTCACTGAAATTCTATACAACACAAAGAAATTTGCAGATACCAAAAATAATGATAAAAATATGCATCAACTGCTCTGAATTTTTACTGATATAAAAAGATTTGCAGCAACATCAGATAACACACTACGCTGCTGCTGCTTGACAATAATAAGTACTCCGATATAATTATAAATAAATTAAAATTTTAAAATAAATCTACAAAATAAACTAAAAGGAAAATGGAAGTTGGAATCTAAGAGAGAAAAAGAAGATTAAAAGGTATTGTATGATTGCTTCAAGAGAGGTTTCATAAATAATCAATAATCATCAAAACTATGAACTTGTTACTGTATGATTTTTGTATGAATATTGCGTTGTTTTTGTTTTAAGTTCTTGGAAACTGGAAAGTGAAAGATGAGTTGTTTTTGGGTTTTATTTTATCTTTTTTTCTCTCTCTCTCCAATAATCTCACACAAAAGAGGGTATAAAGACTTTTGTTCTCTGGTTTTTTGTAATTATTTAGGCTACTACTACTGCTAGTCTACTAGTACTTATGTGCCCTCTTCTGTTTACAGATTACAAACAATGCCCACTTCTTATAACATGCGCGTGACGATTCCTCAACTTTAAATTTAAAATTACACCTTCATGTTATAGATAGAGACATGTGAGATCCCTCATATTTTTAAATTTTGAAAGAATTCAATTGTCTATATATTCTATCAACCTTTATACTCGTATCTAATAACTTCATCTCGAATAAATTGGGTTAAAGCTACAAAGAGAATATATATTTTCGCAAATGTCCCGATGTCGCATAAATACTCATTTTTGTCTCATGTCGGCTATATACTTTCAAATATTGTATCAATGTCAGGGAAGCGTTGGAAACAGCCAGGAAGTAATCCTGTTGGGCTGCGTACATTAGAGTATGGGGTCGGATTACTCGCCCTCCCAGGTAGCCCGAACAAGGAAAACCTTCTACCTTTTAGTGTATCAATGTGAACATTTCGTTATCGGTTACCCGCTGAACCGGTAAAGTTAATTATCAAATTTTTTTTTTTCATTTTATATGGCGACAAATAGGTCATATACTTTCAGTTGTGTTCTGATGTAGGCTATATACTTTCAGTTTTTGTTCCGATGTATCACCGACGTGTCATGACTACTTAGAATTCATGTCATCAATTGTTTTCGTTACAAGTTAAAAAAGTATAGTGGGAGACATCGGTACACTTTTTGAAAGTGTATAGCCGACATGAGAAGAAAATGAGTATATGGGCGACATCGGGACATTTGAGAACATATATAGCCTATTTGTACGTAGCTTTAACCCGAATAAATTTCACCCAACGTCAGGTCAACACTATCGTCTAAAAAAATGAATGTTGTTATACTTCTATTGAACACTCACCACTATTTATGCTCATTTCTTTTTCCTTTTTTCTCCGATATTCATATTAAGCTATGTTTGAGTGCGACAGCACGCACAATACTCGCGCATAATATCGAACTGGGAAGACTTAATGATGCGCATAGTCGCATACACTATGTACACATGGCACACGTGATAACACGTTACTGAACTAAGCGGTCAATAAATTACATACTACCAGTCCAGTAACACACATATGCGCCACATTCGATAGCGCGCATGTGCAATGTCAAGATGCGCCAACATGAATATGGGAATCCATCTGGCGCACATGTAACAATGGCTGGTTGCCAGAGCATAAACAAACAAAAGGACGTACACCCCAAGTGGTTGGCATGATCCCTACACTTTATAACGGTTAGATAATGCTGTAATCTGCCAAATTGCAGCAGAAAGCCGTTAGGGAAAACAACATTAGGAGACAACATGTACCTTTTTTTAGCTTTTTTGTATAAAGGAGCAAAAGGATGTTCCCATTTTCTTATTACGTGACACTAAAGAACAAAGAAGTCCACCCATAAATAGGGCATCCAAGCCTCATACAACACACGTTGGATACATACATCCCACACACTGTTACATTCCTGAATTCCCAGCAATCAGGTGCACCGCACCATATAATCAGGTGCGCCGCACCTGTCTGAATCCAGGTGTTTGCGGCAGTTTTGTGATTTGTGCAAATATGAAGGGGTAGTTTGGTCTTTTTATTTAGACATGTTTTATACTCAAGAATTGTCTGGAAACCTCATTGTTCCTGATCTTGTATGTGTTCTAGAGGGAGAAACCCTAAGTCTTGAGAGAGGAACTCAAGATTGTTGAAGAAGGTGTTGCTAATCACCTAAATTGAAGCCTATCTCGAGTGTTGCAGCTATCTATCTCAATTTTGGAGTTAAGGTAAACCCTAATTTGAACTTTCATGTTTATTTTTGGTGTTAAGTTAGGGTTTTAAGAAGGCTAAGTTGTGTAAACCCATTTCTTGAGATAATTTGGGGTTTTGGGTGTATGTTTGGGTATATTAACCCTAATGTTTTGGCCTAAAGCTTTTGATGACGAATTTGTTAGATTTGGAAGTATATCTTGAGGATAAATGCTTGTTTCTTGGATTTAAGTCAAGAGAATGTGCTTTGTATGTGTCAAACCAAGTATTTAGGTTAAATGTGGTCATTTAGTGCTTTAAGTATATCATTAGACTTAAATAAGTTAGTGAAATTGTTAAGTTATGATTGACATGTTAAGTACATACTAAGTGTTTATTTTAATGTCTAAAGAAGGTGAAATTGTGACTAATAAATCTTGGTTACAAGTAAATTACGGGTATATACTAACCATGGTACATTTGTAAAAAAGTTATGTGAAGAAAGCCTTTGAATCAAGAAAATGATCCTAGTTGAGTTGGAGTACATATATTGATAGAAATTAGTATGTTGTATAGGTGCTAATCGAGGAAAGGACATTGAAGGTGCTAAGGAATTAGTTCAATGCCAATGTGAGTTATTTGGGGGTAATTTGGGCGGGCCAATAGGTTGGATGGCTAAGGTCTACCAAGTGTTTGAATGTAGATGATACAAGGGGCTAGTTCCGAGAGGACTACGCACTTGTATGGTGAGAATGATGATCCAAGGGGCTAGTTCCGAGAGGGCTATGCACTTGGTAGTGAGTAAGGTTGAATGATGCAAGGGACTAGTTCCGAGAGAACTACGCACTTGTTAGAATTGAGATGATGGACAATTGCAAGGGGATAGTTCCGAGAGGACTAAGCACTTGTGTTGTAGGATGTGAGGGTGACTTGGGGCTCCTGAACTGCATCCATTCAAGAGGGTGTCGATTAAGTTCACAAGATAGACGGTAGATAATTCAAGTGTCTACAATAATAGAAATATGAGACCCAACTGCCTAAGAGACTTAATTATGTGATAATTATATGTATGATGCAAATTTACTTACTATATAACTCACTAGTGTAACAGCTTAATGACCGGGATAGACGTAAGATGACGAATATGCCCTTAAGTTTGTTTATGTGTTATTATATGCTTTTATTTTAATAATATGTTTATTATTAAGTGTGTATGTAACTAAGATCAGTTTGTGACAAGGGTCACAGAACGAGTTCGTTTGTTGAATTTGGACTCCGTTAGGGTTGCCAAACTAAGTACGAAAGATATCAGATAACTGATAAATTCTTATGTGTTGTGGGGTATTAACCCTTTAAGTGTATGTAATCTGTTTCAATTCTTGATTTCTTGAAACTTCTAAAAGAAACCCGTACTTAGTTTTTATCGCTCTCAAACCCTAATTGATCCTAAGAGTGTAATTGGATCAAGAAGCTTTAAGAACTGCTTTTTATCATCCTTGTGATCATCTATTCAGGTTTGTGAAGTTGAATCTTGCTTTGAATCATTGGGCAATAAGGTTTTAGGTGTTAAATGGGTTTTATGCATAAACTAGCTTGAATCTTGTTGATTTTATGTTATTTGATTGATAAGTAATCTATAAGTATTGTTTATGCTTCGTGATCAAACAATTTGCCAAAAACATCACAAATAGTGATTTTTGGATTAAAACCCGCCAAAACAGTTATTGTTGTTGTTCTTCATCACTCGCACGAGTGAGCATTTACTCGTACAGTTGATGTGGTCAACCGTGTGGTGAACCGTGCGAGTGAGTGGTTAATGGGACTGTTGTTTTGATTGAGATTGTAACGACCCTAGAATTTTCAACGTTATTTTATTAATAATTATTATTATTATTACGTGTGATTAAACGAATGTATGTTATTACATTTACATGTTGCCATGACTAAACGTACTTGACTTTAATTGCCCGAAACATCTTTGTGACACCCGAGACTTACACGAATAATATTTTTAGATATTATTTACATTCATGATTAAATTTATTAATCATTTTAATTAACTAAGACTATTAGTTAGTTACTTGGGCCTTAAATGGATTAATTTGTTAATTAATGGAACTTGGACTTGTTTTATGTTAATGGACTCATGGAATTGGGCTTATAAGCCCACCCTACACCTTATTGGACCAACTAGTCCATTACTACTACTTGTAAGTATCATTTGAACATGAGCTAGCTAGTTTAATGACTTAGGAATCTTGTTACTTCTCCTCCCCATGCAAACACCCCTTGTAACCACACTTTTAAGCTTTACCATGCAAGTGTTTTGTGGACAAAGCCCTCCCCCTCCCTTGGACTGCTGACCGTGGGCTATGGGGTGCCCAAGAGGGTTCAAAAATCTTTTTTTTACTTACTTGCTCTCTTGCAATCTTCTCATTAAAACACACACACAAAATACTTGAACTTTCTCTCATTCTTTCTCTCTTTTCTCTAGTTCCTGTAAGTAAACTTGAAGCAATTCTTCTCTTCTTTTTCTTTGTAAAACCGAATCTAAACACCCCTAAATCATCATCATCTTTTGTTGTTTGTTACTTGATCTTGTTGTAGCTTACTTACTTATAGTTTATTGTTACTTACTTTGTTGTTGTTACTTACTTTCATGATTACAAGAATAAACTTACTAGTTTGATTCTTCATTTTATCTTGTTATAACAAGAACAACAAGAACATAATCTATCTAGTTATGTTCTACCTTACTTGTTTCAAAAGATTATAAAGTTCATGGTTGAAAGACATACTTGAAGTTCATGAAGTAAACTTTAAAGTTTACTTTCTAAAGATCAAACTTTGGTTTGAATCTTTAAAGTATGAACAACCATGAATAATTTACTTGTTTATTTAGTTTACTTCTTCTTGCACTTTACTTTCATGTAATTAGTTTAAATGGTCAAGTACTACAAGTTAGTCTTGATCTCATTAATCTTGAACTAAAAGTTAACCTTGAAAGTTCAAGAACACACAAATAAGTTTTCTTTAAAAATAACTTTGTATACTTATGCTTGATCTAGACTTTTGGGTCTTGGATCTTCAAGATCTAACTAAAGAACTATGTTCTACATCTTAAGATCTTGATTAGTTAGTTTAATTTCAAGTTTGTAACCTGTTATTAGCTTTAAAGTTCATGTATGTGCTGGATCTAAGACCTTGATGTAACTTTGGTGCATCAAACTTCATACAACTCTTAAGTGAGTTGTGCTTCATGTCTTAGACTTGAACTTGGGTTATGATGGTCAAATATTGGTCAATATGATGCAAACACATCAATGAGTTGTACACTTGAAGCTATATGCATCAAGGATGAGAACCGTGATAAGCATCGAGCACCGGAACCCATTATCTTACTGTTTCTGTCCAAACCCTACTGACCTACTATCTCTGTATCAGACCAGTAGACCTGGGCTGTTTTGATTGTGATTTTCAAATAGATCTTTTCGAGTAGATAACTTTTCATATAAGACTCGCCTTAATCCGAGTTACGGTTTAGAATCTATGGCCCTCCGAGCGTCACTATGTCCATTTATTTTTCTGCTTTCTGTTTATAGTATCTGTTCTTCTGGTTTCTGTAACAGACCAATACACCTAGGCTACTGTAACCTTGATTTTCAGATAGCTCAGTTCGTGTAGATAACTTTTCATATAGGACTCATCTTAATCCGAGTTACGGTTTAGGGTTTATGGCCCTCCGATCATCACTATGTCCTTTAACGTTGTGCAGAAATTTCTGACCTACTCGCACTTAAACCGTCACCACGGTTAAACAAAGACGAGTCTGCTTCTGGAATTTTTACCACATTTAAGGGACTCATAGATGAGCTATGGCCACTGATCTCACCTTAATTCAGTAAGGGTAGAGGCCGTGGTGACTGACTGAAGTCAGACTTTGTTTTAAACTACTTTCGTAAACGAAACCTACTTTACGCCTTTTGTTTGATGATGAATGATGATGATCCTTAAGACCTTATTTACATACTTTTAAACCTATTAAGACGATTTACTGACTTAGTACTATTTGCCTTAGGTTGAGGACCTTCGGACCGATTACTTGCACACCTTTTCCGAACCGACTTTACGACTACATTATCATTGTGAGTTATAGCATTCCCTTTTTACTTTAACTTATTTTGGGAACTGAGAATACATGCGGATTTTATATTTTACATACTAGGCACGAGTACTTAAACTTATATATGTGTGGGTTATACAACGGCATAAACATTCCCTTTAGCTCGGTAACGTTTAATCATTGGTTTTTGAACCGTGAACGCGAATCTTAGATATGGATCCATAGGGTTTGACATCCCCACTCGGGCTAGTAGCGCTAGCATTTAACGAGTGTTTAATACTTCGTAGATATACGCACTTGCCAAGTGTACTTTCAGGGGGTATAAACGTTAAGTTAGTTACCAAGTGCCCACGGTTAGCATATACTTTTACATACTTTCGAAACGCTCGTTGTAGCACTGAAATCTCGTGGCCTACCTTACATACTGTTATACTTAAACTATAGCTCACCAACCTTTGTGTTGACATTTTTAAGCATGTATTTCTCAGGTGCTTGAGGTTGCTTCCGCCGTGTACTAGTTTGTGCTGTAGACACCCGCTGCTTAGAGTTGTCAACGCATGAACTACTTTACTTTGCATTCAAACATTTGTACTTTTGAATTATGACTTGTAACGACCTTTGTGGTCAAATACACTTATTTATTGCTTCTACTTAGTGAAGCGTACTTTTGGATTGTAAAACTTTCGATGTTGGTTTGACATCACTTTTAATTATGAATGCAAACTCTTTTTGAAAACGCATATAGTACTTAACCTTGTAATGATCCTGTTGTTGATGGTCCGTACATGATGATTTGATACGGGGCGTCACATTTGGTATCAGAGCATTGGTTGTAGGGAATTAGGTTGCATTAGTGAGTCTAAGACCGACCCGAGTAGGATTCACTAATAGGACTAATCTACAACTTGCTAGTTTACTTGTTTCCGCTGAGCTTACTACATGCTAATGCTTACTTTTTCTGCTATATGCCGTATGCTACTACATGATATCACTACTGCATGATGCTACTTGCTTTTGATTGCATGCTACTTTCATACGAATTGCTGTTATTGCCATGCTAGTTACTGTTATACATGATTTAAACTGTTGGCCTATTAATTGCTTGCTTTATGACATACTGACATGGAAAATTTATTTTTCCTTATTCAGATGTCGGATGTTCCACCTACTGGCATTTCGGGCAGTACAGACTCAGACCCCGTCGCCCTACCTACTGCTACACCTGCTGCTGCTACTGCCGATACACCGGCCCCGACACCCACTAGTTGTAGTGACCCGAACTTTTCCATGTTTATATATATTAATTGAGATTGATATTTACATGATTAAATGTTTCCAACATGTTAAGCAATCAAACTTGTTAAGACTTGATTAATTGAAATATGTTTCATATAGACAATTGACCACCCAAGTTGACCGGCGATTCACGAACGTTAAAACTTGTAAAAATGACATGACGATATATATATGGATATACATATGGTTAACATGAGATTATGATAAGTAAGTATCTCCATAAGTATATTAACAATGAGTTATATACATATAAACAAGACTACTAACTTAAGGATTTCGAAACGAGACATATATGTAACGATTATCGTTGTAACGACATTTAAATGTATATATATCATATTAAGATATATTAATATATCATAATATCATGATAATATAATAATTTAACATCTCATTAGATATAATAAACAATGGGTTAACAACATTAATTGAGATCGTTAACTTAAAGGTTTCAAAACAACACTTACATGTAACGACTAACGATGACTTAACGACTCAGTTAAAATGTATATACATGTAGTGTATTTAGATGTATTAAAATAATTTTGGAAGACTTCAAGACATATATCAAAACACTCATACTTAACGAAAATGGTTACAGTTACTTTTCCATTCTTTTCTTTCATCAAGAATTCTAGTCGTATTCTTACCCGTATTATACACAGCTTCAAAACGTACTTACTATGAGTATATACCAATAGGAACTAGCATGGGATTCCACTCTTGATTATGTCATGTATAACTAATCAATTTTAACTTCTACCATGAGCTAGTCAACTAACTAGAACTCCTTTTAACCCCACTCACCACTCACCAATTACCACTCATCATTCACTCCATTTCACTTCCAATTCTCTTTCTAATTCTCTCTCAACACACACACACACACTATTATGAACGTATTTTTCCAGTAGTTAATCATCATCTTCATCAAAAATCACTTCAAGAATCAAACTATAATCATCATAGGAAGAACACTTCAAGAACACTTCAAAAATCCCTTCAAGTTTACTAATTTACTTCCAAGCTTTCTAATCCATTCCAAGTAATCATCTAAGATCAAGAAACCTTTGTTATATACAGTAGGTTATCTTTCTTATTCAAGGTAATATTCATATTCAAACTTTGATTCAATTTCTATAACTATAAACTATCTTAATTCGAGTAAAAATCTTACTTAAACTTGTTTTTGTGTCATGATCCTACTTCAAGAACTTTCAAGCCATCCAAGATCCTTTGAAGCTAGATCATTTCTTGTCACTTCCAGTAGGTTTAACTACTAAACTTGAGGTATTAATGATGTTCATAACATCATTCGATTCATATATATAAAACTATCTTATTCGAAGGTTTAAACTCGTAATCACTAGAACATAGTTTAGTTAATTCTAAACTTGTTCGCAAACAAAAGTTAATCCTTCTAACTTGACTTTTAAAATTAACTACACACATGTTATATATCTATAAGATATGCTAACTTAATGATTTAAAACCTGAAAACACGAAAAACACCGTAAAACCGGATTTACGCCGTCGTAGTAACACCGCGGGCTGTTTTGGGTTAGTTAATTAAAAACTATGATAAACTTTGATTTAAAAGTTGTTATTCTGAGAAAATGATTTTTATTATGAACATGAAACTATATCCAAAAATTATGGTTAAACTCAAAGTGGAAGTATGTTTTCTAAAATGGTCATCTAGACGTCGTTCTTTCGACTGAAATGACTACCTTTACAAAAATGACTTGTAACTTATTTTTCTGACTATAAACCTATACTTTTCTGTTTAGATTCATAAAATAGAGTTCAATATGAAACCATAGCAATTTGATTCACTCAAAACGGATTTAAAATGAAGAAGTTATGGGTAAAACAAGATTGGATAATTTTTCTCATTTTAGCTACGTGAAAATTGGTAACAAATCTATTCCAACCATAACTTAATCAACTTGTATTGTATATTATGTAATCTTGAGATACCATAGACACGTGTACAATGTTTCGACCTATCATGTCGACACATCTATATATATTTCGGAACAACCATAGACACTCTATATGTGAATGTTGGAGTTAGCTATACAGGGTTGAGGTTGATTCCAAAATATATATAGTTTGAGTTGTGATCAATACTGAGATACGTATACACTGGGTCGTGGATTGATTCAAGATAATATTTATCGATTTATTTCTATACATCTAACTGTGGACAACTAGTTGTAGGTTACTAACGAGGATAGCTGACTTAATAAACTTAAAACATTAAAATATATTAAAAGTGTTGTAAATATATTTTAAACATACTTTGATATATATGTATATATTGTTATAGGTTCGTGAATCAACCAGTGGCCAAGTCTTACTTCCCGACGAAGTAAAAATCTGTGAAAGTGAGTTATAGTCCCACTTTTAAAATCTAATATTTTTGGGATGAGAATACATGCAGGTTTTATAAATGATTTACAAAATAGACACAAGTACGTGAAACTACATTCTATGGTTGAATTATCGAAATCGAATATGCCCATTTTTTTATTAAGTCTGGTAATCTAAGAATTAGGGAACAGACACCCTAATTGACGCGAATCCTAAAGATAGATCTATTGGGCCTAACAAATCCCATCCAAAGTACCGGATGCTTTAGTACTTCGAAATTTATATCATATCCGAAGGGTGTCCCGGAATGATGGGGATATTGTTATATATGCATCTTGTTAATGTCGGTTACCAGGTGTTCACCATATGAATGATTTTTATCTCTATGTATGGGATGTGTATTGAAATATGAAATCTTGTGGTCTATTATTATGATTTGATATATATAGGTTAAACCTATAACTCACCAACATTTTTGTTGACGTTTTAAGCATGTTTATTCTCAGGTGATTATTAAGAGCTTCCGCTGTCGCATACTTAAATAAGGACGAGATTTGGAGTCCATGCTTGTATGATATTGTGTAAAAACTGCATTCAAGAAACTTATTTTGTTGTAACATATTTGTATTGTAAACCATTATGTAATGGTCGTGTGTAAACAGGATATTTTAGATTATCATTATTTGATAATCTAAAAGCTTTTTAAACCTTTATTTATGAAATAAAGGTTATGGTTTGTTTTAAAAATGAATGCAGTCTTTGAAAAACGTCTCATATAGAGGTCAAAACCTCGCAACGAAATCAATTAATATGGAACGTTTTTAATCAATAAGAACGGGACATTTCACTAGTGATCCCGGTGCTTCTACTTCCAGAGCTGGTACTAGTGCACCTGCCCCAGTGTCTGCTCCCGGACCCTCGAGGTCACAGCCCCGCATTGGTGGTATTGAGATCCCCGCGGAGTTCGGGGAAGGGCCGTTTCATAACCACATGCGCACGCCTTGCCAACGCACTCCTGACGGACGTTTAGTCGTGATTCCACCAGGCAGACACAGACAGATGTTGGCCGCCTTCGGACGCTTCGGATTACCAGCTCAGCCACCAGTGTCACCACCACACGATTCGGATGACTCATCATCTGCCGATTCTTCATCATCATACGACTCCAGCGATGATGAGGATCCTGCTGATAGACCTATTAAGGCACCCTCTACCCCGCCGAAGAAGCGGTACCGTTTCGACGGCACCGTCATTCCTGGGGTGAATGGAGGTCGTGCTTTTACTGACGCATTTGGCCATCGTCGTAGGGTTACTGCTCGTAAATGAGTTGTGCCATGCCCTGCCGACCCACAGATACGTAAGGTTCCCCGTTACGTATTGACTATTCCTGGAACCGTACCACCTAGATTTAGATACGGACCACTTACATCTAGGGACGTACCGTCTACATCCGGAGCCGGACCATCTACATCAGCACCACCGGCACCACCGGCACCACCCGCCCCACCTGCACCGTCTGCCCCACCAGCTCCCTCTAACGAGGAACTGATGAGGGAGATTGAGACTCTCCGAGCTCGAGTCACTGAGCTTGAGGAGCAGTTGGCTCGAGGGGCAGTTCACCCGCCTTCACCGTAGGACCTTGTATTTAGATTTCATGATGTAATCTAGATATAGTTTCATGTATTTCATATGTATTGTACGAACTTATTCAGATGTATGAAACTTATTATTATTAATGAATGGAACTTTGCGTTATTTAATTCTTGCACGATGTTCTATTTACATTACTGTACGATGATTCTGTGGTATTTGTACCTAGATGCATTATTTAATAACATGTGATGTTTTGATTCCATGTTGGTCACTATATACTGTATTATTACTACTTGCATACTGGATTTTGACTTGAGTCAAAATTTTTGTTTAGAATACCATGGCTAACGGAAGATCCACACCTACCGCTGCCCAGATTGAGGACATGATCAACAAACGGGTCGCTGCAGCCCTAGCAGAAAGAAATCTTCAAGTTCCACCGCCACCACCACCAGTTATCCCACCCGTTCGAAATGGGTGTACTTACAAGGAATTCCAGAGCTGCAAACCGCATAAATTCAGTGGTACCGAGGGACCGGTTGGTCTCACCAGATGGTTCGAGAAACTTGAATCAGTATTCCGAGTCAGCAACTGTTTGGAGGATAATAAAACCAAGTTTGCTTCTTGCACGCTTTCTGATGGCGCGCTTACATGGTGGAATACCATGGCCCAAGCGCAAGGAATCGATGAGGCGTATGCTACGCCTTGGGAAGAGTTTAAATGTGCTATGATTGAGGAATACTGTCCGAGAACCGAGGTTCAAAAGATGGAGATTGAATTCATGCAACATAAGGCCGTAGGAAACGATCTTGACAGCTACAACCGTAGGTTTTTGGAGTTAGCGCTGATGTGTCCAACTATGGTCACCCCCGAATTCAAACGAATGGAACGATACTTTTGGGGACTTCCTAAGTCCATCAAGGGGAATGTCACCTCATCCAAACCACCGACTGTTCCCGAAGCAATGCGCATGGCGCATACTCTCATGAATCAGATTCTTATTGATGAGGCGGAGAAGGCTAACTTTGAGGCTGGTAGTAGCAAAAAGAGGAAATGGGACAACAACCACAACAACCACCACAACCACAACAACAACAACAGGGGTAGAAACTACGATCAAACCCCCACCAAGAGGCACAACAATGGTGGAAACCCTAATCTCAACAACAACACCAACACCAACCCGAACTACAAAGGAACCTTACCACAATGCAAGCGATGCTACAAGCACCACACTGGGTATTGCAATGTTGTCTGCGAGAAGTGCCAATGGTCTGGGCATATCGGAAAGGACTGCAAGGTCACCACTTTGAATGGGAAGCCGAACCCCACAGGGCTGAAGAAGTGTTATGAATGCGGGCAGACGGGCCATTTCAGAAATGCATGCCCAAACAAGCAAAAAGACGGAGGACCACCTCGTGGACAAGCTTTTAATGTTAATGCAAGGGATGCACGCGATAACCCCGACTTGGTGACAGGTATATTCACAATCAACAATCTTTTAGCTTCTGTCTTGTTTGATACTGGTGCGGATAGAAGTTATGTATGTAGACATTTTTGCGATAAGATTAATTGGTCTTTAGTCCCGTTAAAAGAGAGTATGCTTGTCGAGGTCGCCAACGGTAAACTTGAAAAAGTTGACCACATTAGTCGAGGAGCTATTATCAACATAGCTGGTGCAGATTTCGAAATTGATTTGATACCTATCAAACTGGGAAGTTTTGACGTGATCGTCGGTATGGATTAGTTGAGCAAGATAAAGGACGATATTATCTGTGGAGATAAAGCACTTCGCATACCACAAAGAGATGGCGAACCATTGGTTATCTATGGAGAGAGATGTACCTCGAAGTTGAACCTCATTAGTTGCGTGAAAGCGCAAAAGATTATGAAGAAGGGACGTTTTGCTATCCTAGCACATGTGAAAACGGTAGAAACTGAGGTGAAGAGCGTGAACGACGTTCGAATTGTGAACGAATTTTCCGATGTTTTCCCAGAGGAATTGCCTGGATTGCCGTCGCAGAGAGCTGTAGAGTTTCAGATTGATTTAGTGCCAGGAGCTGTACCTGTAGCTCGCGCACCTTATAGACTCGCACCTTCCGAGATGCAAGAATTACAGAGTCAACTACAAGAGCTGTTAGACCGAGGATTTATTCAACCAAGCTTCTCGCCTTGGGGCACACCTGTGTTGTTTGTGAAGAAGAAGGATGGATCCTTCCGTATGTGTATCGACTACCGTGAACTCAACAAATTGACAATCAAGAATCGGTATCCTCTTCCACGAATTGACGATCTTTTTGATCAACTACAAGGATCGAGCGTTTACTCAAAGATCGATTTGCGATCCGGATATCACCAGCTGAGGGTGAAAGAAAGTGACGTGATGAAAACTGCATTCAGGACCCGTTATGGTCATTATGAGTTTCTCGTGATGCGGTTCGGTTTAACAAATGCACCTGCCGTGTTCATGGACCTCATGAATCGTGTCTGCAAGCCTTACTTGGATAAGTTTGTTATCGTCTTCATAGATGATATTCTCATCTACTCAATGAGCGAAGAAGAACATGAGCAACACCTCCGATTAGTGCTTGAACTCTTAAGACAAGAGCAACTTTACGCCAAATTCTCCAAGTGTGAATTTTGGTTGAAGGAAGTACAATTTTTGGGTCATGTTGTAAGCGACCAGGGTATCAAAGTTGATCCCGCCAAGATTGAAGCCATCAGCAAGTGGGAGACCCCCACTACTCCGACGCATATTCGCCAATTCCTAGGTCTCGCCGGTTATTATCGAAGGTTTATCGAAGGTTTCTCTCTGATTGCGCGTCCTTTGACCGCGCTGACTCACAAGGGCAAGAAGTTCATTTGGGAACCCGCACACGAATCAGCATTCCAAACTTTGAAGAAGAAGTTAACCTCCGCACCTATTCTATTGCTTCCCGAAGGCAATGACGATTTCGTTGTTTATTGTGATGCATCGAAGAGTGGTTTTAGTTGTGTACTGATGCAACGATCAAAGGTTATTGCCTATGCCTCCCGCCAATTGAAGATTCACGAGCGGAACTACACTACGAATGATCTTGAACTTGGAGCCGTTGTCTTTGTGCTCAAATTGTGGAGACATTATTTGTATGGAACTAAGAGCACTATCTTCACCGATCACAAGAGTCTCCAGCACATCTTCGACCAGAAGCAACTGAATATGAGACAGCGTCGATGGATCGAGACGTTCAACGACTACGATTGTGAACTCCGTTATCACCTGGGCAAGGCCAATGTTGTAGCTGACACTTTAAGCCGAAAGGAGAGGACGGCACCTCTTCGTGTTAGGGCTCTGAACATCACCATCCATTCGAACCTCAACAGCCAGATCAGAGTAGCCCAAGATGAGGCTCTCAAGGAGGAGAACATATCTCATGAACATTTGAACATACTTATCTCTCGATTCGAGGTTAGGGAGTCTGGACTTCGATGTTATGCCGGAAGAATTTGGGTACCTCTTTATGGAGATCTACGGAACCTTATACTTGATGAAGCACACAAATCGAGATATTCGATTCACCCCAGCGTGGGCAAGATGTACCACGACCTTAAAGAACAGTATTGTTGGCCGAATCTTAAGAAGGACGTTGCGACTTATGTTGGAAAGTGTTTGACATGCTCGATGGTTAAAGCCGAGCATCAGAGACCTTCTGGTTTACTTCAACAGCCGGAGATCCCACAATGGAAGTGGGAAAGGATCACAATGGATTTTATCACCAAGCTGCCAAAGACGGTGGGCGGATACGATACCATTTGGGTTATTGTTGACCGCCTCACCAAATATGCACACTTCCTAGCGATGAAGGAAACAGATACAATGGAAAGACTTGCTCAGCTGTACATCAAAGAGGATGTATCTCGTCATGGTGTACCTTTATCGATCATCTCAGATCGCGATCCCCGTTTTGCTTCTAGATTTTGGCGTTCTTTGCAAGAAGCCATGGGAACTCGTCTCGACATGAGCACTGCTTATCATCCCCAGACTGACGGGCAAAGTGAACGAACGATTCAGACCTTGGAGGACATGCTGCGTGCATGTGTCATTGATTTTGGAAAGGCCTGGGAAATACATTTGCCACTCGCCGAATTCTCGTACAACAACAGTTATCACTCTAGCATTAATGTTGCACCTTTTGAAGCTTTGTATGGCCGTAAGTGCCGATCTCCTATTTGTTGGGCCGAAGTAGGCGAAAAGCAAATCACCGGACCCGAGGTAGTCCACGAAACCACGGAGAAGATTGCTCAGATCCAAGCTAGACTTAAGATTGCCCGTGATCGTCAAAAGAGTTATGCTGATCGTAAACGTAAAGACTTTGAATTCAACGTTGGTGACCGTGTTATGTTGAAGGTTGGGCCTTGGAAGGGTGTGATTCGCTTTGGGAAGCGCGAAAAGTTAAACCCGCGATACATTGGTCCTTTTGAAATTTTAGAGCGTGTTGGACCCGTTGCTTATCGACTTGATCTTCCAACACAATTGAGCTCAGTTCATCCTACCTTCCATGTGTCAAACTTGAAGAAGTGTCTTGCTGCACCTGAACTTATCATACCACTTGAGGAACTCAAGATTGATGACAAACTCCACTTCGTGGAAGAACCTGTTGAAATTATGGATCGTGAGATCAAAACTTTGAAATGCAACAAGATTCCGATCGTCCGAGTGCGATGGAATGCCAAACGAGGACCTGAGTTTACTTGGGAGCGAGAGGATCAAATGATGCGAAAGTATCCTCACCTTTTTCCGACTCCTCCATCTACCTCAACTTAAATTTCGGGACGAAATTTTCTTTAACAGGTGGGTAATGTAACGACCCTGGAATTTCTAACGTTATTTTATTAATAATTATTATTATTATTACGTGTGATTAAACGAATGTATGTTATTACATTTACATGTTGCCATGACTAAACGTACTTGACTTTAATTGCCCGAAACATCTTTGTGACACCCGAGACTTACACGAATAATATTTTTAGATATTATTTACATTCATGATTAAATTTATTAATCATTTTAATTAACTAAGACTATTAGTTAGTTACTTAGGCCTTAAATGGATTAATTTGTTAATTAATGGAACTTGGACTTGTTTTATGTTAATGGACTCATGGAATTGGGCTTATAAGCCCACCCTACACCTTATTGGACCAACTAGTCCATTACTACTACTTGTAAGTATCATCTGAACATGAACTAGCTAGTTTAATGACTTAGGAATCTTGTTACTTCTCCTCCCCATGCAAACACCCCTTGTAACCACACTTTTAAGCTTTACCATGCAAGTGTTTTGTGTACAAAGCCCTCCCCCTCCCTTGGACTGCTGACCGTGGGCTATGGGGTGCCCAAGAGGCTTTAAAAATCTTTTTTTTACTTACTTGCTCTCTTGCAATCTTCTCATTAAAACACACACACAAAATACTTGATCTTTCTCTCATTCTTTCTCTCTTTTCTCTAGTTCGTGTAAGTAAACTTGAAGCAATTCTTCTCTTCTTTTTCTTTGTAAAACCGAACCTAAACACCCCTAAATCATCATCATCTTTTGTTGTTTGTTACTTGATCTTGTTGTAGCTTACTTACTTATAGTTTATTGTTACTTACTTTGTTGTTGTTACTTACTTTCATGATTACAAGAATAAACTTACTAGTTTGATTCTTCATTTTATCTTGTTATAACAAGAACAACAAGAACATAATCTATCTAGTTATGTTCTACCTTACTTGTTTCAAAAGATTATAAAGTTCATGGTTGAAAGACATACTTGAAGTTCATGAAGTAAACTTTAAAGTTTACTTTCTAAAGATCCAACTTTGGTTTGAATCTTTAAAGTATGAACAACCATGAATAATTTACTTGTTTACTTAGTTTACTTCTTCTTGCACTTTACTTTCATGTAATTAGTTTAAATGGTCAAGTACTACAAGTTATTCTTGATCTCATTAATCTTGAACTAAAAGTTAACCTTGAAAGTTCAAGAACACACAAATAAGTTTTCTTTAAAAATAACTTTGTATACTTATGCTTGATCTAGACTTTTGGGTCTTGGATCTTCAAGATCTAACTAAAGAACTATTTTCTACATCTTAAGATCTTGATTAGTTAGTTTACTTTCAAGTTTGTAACTTGTTATTAGCTTTAAAGTTCATGTATGTGTTAGATCTAAGACCTTGATGTAACTTCGGTGCATCAAACTTCATACAACTCTTAAGTGAGTTGTGCTTCATGTCTTAGACTTGCACTTGGGTTATCATGGTCAAATATTATTCAAGATGATGCAAACACATCAATGAGTTGTACACTTGAAGCTATATGCATCAAGGATGCGAACCGGGATAAGCATCGAGCACCGGAACCCATTATCTTACTGTTTCTGTCCAAACCCTACTGACCTACTGTCTCTGTATCAGACCAGTAGACCTGGACTGTTTTGATTGTGATTTTCAAATAGATCTTTTCGAGTAGATAACTTTTCATATAAGACTCGCCTTAATCCGAGTTACGGTTTAGAATCTATGGCCCTCCGAGCGTCACTATGTCCATTTATTTTTCTGCTTTCTGTTTATAGTTTCTGTTCTTCTGGTTTCTGTACCAGACCAATAGACCTGGGCTACTGTAACCTTGATTTTCAGATAGCTCAGTTCGTGTAGATAACTTTTCATATAGGATTCATCTTAATCCGAGTTACGGTTTAGGGTTTATGGCCCTCCGATCGTCACTATGTCCTTTAACGTTGTGCAGAAATTTCTGACCTACTCGCACTTAAACCGTCACCACGGTTAAACGAAGACGAGTCTGCTTCTGGAATTTTTACCACACTTAAGAGACTCATAGACGGAGCCATGGCCACTGGTCTCACCTTAATTCAGTAAGGGTATAGGCCGTGGTGACTGACTGAAATCAGACTTTGTTTTAAACTACTTTCATAAACGAAACCTACTTTACGCCTTTTGTTTGATGATGAATGATGATGACCCTTAAGACCTTATTTACATACTTTTAAACCTATTAAGACGATTTACTAACTTAGTACTATTTACCTTAGGTTGAGGACCTTCGGACCGATTACTTGCACACCTTTTCCGAACCGACTTTACGACTACATTATCATTGTGAGTTATAGCATTCCCTTTTTACTTTAACTTATTTTGGGAACTGAGAATACATGCGGATTTTATTTTTTACATACTAGGCACGAGTACTTAAACTTATATATGTGTGGGTTATACAACGGCATAAACATTCCCTTTAGCTCGGTAACGTTTAATCATTGGTTTTTGAACCGTGAACGCGAATCTTAGATATGGATCCATAGGGTTTGACATCCCCACTCGGGCTAGTAGCGCTAGCATTTAACGAGTGTTTAATACTTCGTATACATACGCACTTGCCAAGTGTACTTTCAGGGGGTATAAACGTTAAGTTAATTACCAAGTGCCCACGGTTAGCATATACTTTTACATACTTTCGAAACGCTCGTTGTAGCACTGAAATCTCGTGGCCTACCTTACATACTGTTATACTTAAACTATAGCTCACCAACCTTTGTGTTGACATTTTTAAGCATGTATTTCTCAGGTGCTTGAGGTTGCTTCCGCCGTGTACTAGTTTGTGCTGTAGACACCCACTGCTTAGAGTTGTCAACGCATGAACTACTTTACTTTGCATTCAAACATTTGTACTTTTGAATTATGACTTGTAACGACCTTTGTGGTCACATACACTTATTTATTGCTTCTACTTAGTGAAGCGTACTTTTGGATTGTAAAACTTTCTATGTTGGTTTGACATCACTTTTAATTATGAATGCAAACTCTTTTTGAAAACGCATATAGTACTTAACCTTGTAATGATCCTATTGTTGATGGTCCGTACATGATGATTTGGTACGGGGCGTCACAGAGATGATCCAAACGGTTGAGATGTGATTCATACAAATCACTTGTCACTCGTGTGGTGAACTATACGGATCAGTTGATTATGTGTTGGGTGTTTCGTCATAGACCAAACGTATGAGTGAGTTGTCAACCACACGGTTGAGGGTTCTCAAACATAGGAGTGAGGCTGTTACTGGTATGGTTGATATATCAGTTGGTTTAAGTGATTAAGTGTTTGTATATTGATGTTGTTGTCTTGTTGTTGAAATGATATCAAGATGTGATTAGTGACTGGGTTATGTCTATCTCAGGTGAAAAGAATAAAGAGAAAGCTCAGTAGTAAGAACAACTGTACGAGTGAATGCTCACTCGTGCGAGTGATGAACATTCATTTATATTATGTTCACTCGTACAGTTGTGCACTCACTGTAACATTCATTTATATATAACATACAAATACAATACAAAAAAACGTGCATGATACCCACTTCCACTTTCCTTTCTTTTATAATATGTTTCTCCTTCACGTTATCGAGACCAAACTCCACCATCATCGACATGAACCACCTTTGAAAACCTACGGTTACCATACCATAAACCACCGTCTTCGACCTTAATCACCATCACTCTAGTTATTTGCTGTTTCTTTTGCTAAACATCGACCACTCATCATGAACACTTTCCACCACACCAATCCTCGAGACTAACTTGAACCGTTGCTACATATTATGTGTTTCTATTCACTAACCATCGTGAACTATTAACTACTAAGTGATGCTACATAGCTTGCCTCGTTCATGTTTCCTATCTCTCTACAATCACCAACTCACCACACCATCGACCTATAACACCCACCATCAAACCATCAATTATGTTACTATTGCTAATCGAATTCCAGATACAAACCACCACTGTTTTCATGTTTTCTGTTATGATAGAAACCCACAAAACTGCCACCTTTTGAACCCATGTTGCTACTATTTTTGCAGCCTAGAACCACCCTCACCACCATCACAAACCCACCTTCAACAAGCCATCCTCTTCAACCTAAACAACAAATAACACCACTGTAGTTCTTCTTTTTCTGTTTTACAGCCCAAAACAACCACCTTCTTGAACATCACCGATTGCTCGCTGTTTCTGTTTTTACGATTGAATTCAACCCCAACAAACACCACCTCCCTTATCATTATGCTACTGCTGCTATGTTCTGTTTAACCAGTACAAGAGTCGCTGCTACAGCTGCAGCTGCTAATCTTTCTTTCTGTCAGCTGGTTGAAGTAAAACAAACCGCCAATGTGGGCAGCTGAATTGCTACTGCATACTTTCTTTTCTTTTTGGGTCGACAACTATTAAACAATCCACTACGTGAGTTGTTTCTACTTTATTCTCTTGGTTGTTTGTAGGGACAAACTTTATTCCATTTGATATATAAAAGGAGTTTATAGCGAGCATAATAATGGAGGTGATGATGACACCCGATAATTATGATGATACATGATTAAAGAGGGTTGTGACGTTGATAATTAGCAATAGTATAATACGATTGATAATATGATGGTGACACTTCACTCTAAGTCGATTAACTCTTTCGTTTCAAAGCCAAATAAACCATAAACCATAACCCAGTTCGATATTTTTGGACTTCTGTTTTCTAAATGCAAGAACACGGGCCGTAATCCAATTTCCTTGCTATTGGGCCGTGTTCTAATCTTTACATTTCGATTGGGCCGAAACTCAAACCCGTGTTTCAAAATTTATATGATGATAACAAGCTGTGATGGTGATGTCATGATGATTATCGAGATACTATGATGTTAAAATGATATAGACGATACATGAATTGATAACCATAATAATGATGAGAATGACGATGGGATTTAGATGATGATACTAGATGATTACAGTAAATGAAAATGTTAACTGTGATTAGGATGATATGATGAAAACAGAAAATTTAGTTAAGAGGAATTAAATCCTAATAATAACAGAAAAGCATAAGCAGGGGAATGGTTAAGGGTTTGGGTGTTTAAGCGACAGGTCACTGGTTCGAGCCCGGGCAGGGGCATTATATTTTTGAAAGCCTATTCTTTTAAGGTAGTAATTTTATTTCTATTTATTATTATTATTATTATTATTATTATTATTATTATTATTATTATTATTATTATTATTATTATTATTATTATTATTATTATTTATTGTTATTATTATTAGTGTTAATCTAATTATTGCTAATATTATTACTATTACTATTATTAGAATAAGTATTATTATTAAAATTATTGTTATTATTAATATATTATCATTATTATTAAAAGTATTATTATTAAAATTTAGAACTATCATTATTATCAATATAAGTATTATTATTATTATTATTGCAACTATATTAATATTATTATTATTATTATCATTTTTACTACTAGTATCATTATTATTATTAATATTATTAAGTATCATTATTATTAGTATTAGAATTATCATTTAACATTAAATATTAGTATTATTATATGATTATTGAAATTTTTATTAAAACTATCATTTTTATCAAAATTTAACATTTTTAGTAAAGTTATTACCTTTATCATTATTGAAATTAACATTATTATTATTATTATTATTATTATTATTATTATTATTATTATTATTATTATTATTATTATTATTATTATTATTATTATTATTATTATTATTATTATTATTATTATTATTATTATTATTATTATTATTATTATTATTATTATTATTAACTATTATTACTATCATTATAATCATCATTGTTATCCTTTTAGTATTATTACAAATAGATATTTTAATATAAAAATACATTACAATAATATTAATAATACATATCACTATATTGTATTATTAAAACGATATTAACTAAGCTATATATAAAATATATCAATTAATATATAAATATATATTATTATCATATAAAAACCCTAATATAAATTTTTTATTATTAACATGTTATAAAGAATGATAAACATTAGTTATACAAAATATATAAATTAAGTATATTAAATTTATCCAAATAACATATAATATAACAAGTATATTATTAATAATAATATATATAAATTTGTTCGATTACGATTATATGTGTTAATATAGATATACATAATATAGGTTCGTGAATCTGAGGCCAACCTGCAATTGTTCAGTTCAGTCGTATGCATATATTTACTACAAAATATCGTATTGTGAGTTTCATTACTCCCTTTTTAAATGCTTTTGCAATATATATTTTTGGGACTGAGAATACATGCGCTTTTATAAATGTTTGACTAAATAGATACAAGTAATCAAAACTACATTATATGGTTAGATTATCGAAATCGAATATCGCCCTTCAAGTCTGGTAACCTAAGAATTAGGGAAATGGCCCCTAATTGACGCGAATCCTAAAGATAGATCTATTGGGCCTAACAACCCCCATTCATGTCTATGGATGGCTTTAGTACTTCGAGATTATTATTATACAGACATCGATGTCTGTGGGGATATTCTATGCATTATGGTTAATGTCGGTTACCAGGTGTTCAATCCATATGAATAATTTTTATGCAGATGGCTATATGCATGCATGATATTTATGAGAAATTGAAATATGAAATCTTGTGGTCTATTAAAATTATGGAAATGATTCATTATGATAAACTAATGAACTCACCAACCTTTTGGTTGACACTTGAAAGCATGTTTATTCTCAGGATTGAAAGAAATCTTCCGCTGTGCATTTGCTCATTTTAGAGATATTACTTGGAGTCATTCATGACATATTTCAAAAGAAGTTACATTCGAGTCGTTGAGTTCATCAAGATTATTATTAAGTCAATTATAGTTGGATATATTATGAAATAGTATGCATGCCGTCAACTTTCGATGTAAAGAAAATTTGTCTTTTAAAAATGAATGCAATGTTTGTAAAATGTATCATATAGAGGTCAAATACCTCGCAATGAAATCAATTATTATGTAACGTTTATAATTGATATGAACGGGGCATTAAACATTCAAGACTCTATCAATACCCTTCACGATCATATCTACCGTGAAGAAAGGCAACGAGAGTAAAATTCAGTGGTTCACACTATTCTTGAGACAAGATTCTGTCGAGATCAGAAGATCATTTACTCTAAGGTTTACAACGCCTTAGCTGGATCTGCACTTCCTTTCTCAGCAAACCAACGAGCACTACTGACTCTCATCCGGAAGCATATGGATCTTTCCACTAGACGCACGACTTATCACTCTGATTTGTAAATGATCGAGGATATTCACAGCTTTTTTGCTCTCTTGGAAAGAGATAATTTTGAAAGCACACCAGATAGCCTAGTGATTTATGTAACGATTGATCACCATGCTGATCTACTTATCAAAGAGTTACGAGACGCAGTTACAGAAGAAGTAAGACGCAACAATCCATTTTCTCATCTTGAACCAGACTGAGTCAACATTGCCACCTACGTTACGAAGCAGATAGCACGTATCTTCCACGAATCCACAGACCCAAGTTTCATATTTAAAGCCAGATGTTGGGAGATATACTCGAAGACGGTGACATTGATACTCGGCTCAAGATTGCTTTTCACTTCTTTTTAGCTTATCCTTTTGACCAATCTATGCAAAGCTACAGACTCTTACTGTAGAGATCACCATTCCGAAGAATTCGAGATACTAAAGATACAGTTTCTAACACTATTCAAAGACCTTCGAAATGATCATGTGTCAACCAGCAAAGTCGTGGATCATATTCTCATCGGACTTCAAGATTTATCACGAGCCGAAACTGCACACTACCTATCTTTCAGAAGATCTTCAAGAGAAGTACTGGATCTTCTACCACTATTGCTCCGACACTTTCTCTGGATTTACCCACCAAGACTCACATTCCCTCGAGAAGACCAAGATTACAACTACCAGTGAGGAATTTTTGCTTTCTAAGCATCACTACGGTTGAGCCAACGACCTAAAACAAAAGCGCTTCTCGGGAGGCAACTCGTGCAATAAAGTAGAGTAGAAGAATAAAAGATGACAAAGGAGCCGATCAATAAGCCAGCCAGTGTCGTCACAAGACCATCTGCTAAGGTGTACTCCTTTCTTCCCGTTACTAGCTCAAACTTTAAATTATGCCACGTCCTAGCTTATCACTAAGTGTGAGATCCCAACCCAAATAAACACTAGACAAATATTCACAAATCTTTAACTAAAACTCCTAAGTGTGTGATACACTAGGAAGATTGAGGACAATGTTCGTCTAAGTGTGAGATGTTGGTATAATTTTTTTTATGCTATATTAAAATAACCCATTATGAAGATTCCAACTTCTTAAGCCAAATTTCAAAAAATTTAACAAGAGAAAACCTTTTCGAAAGAGTATTTTAGAAAACCTAAAATGTTTGTAAATAAAAGTAAGGCTTAAGTAAGGTGAAAATCTTGTTAGGACAAACCAAATCTCTAAAAGAGCATTGCATGACTAGGCATTATCGACCTAAATTGATTATGGTGAGGTACCCAAATAAGACCAGCATTCATCTTTAATGCTTCACTGTTTTCCGTTGAGAGTGCCGATGTCTGCGCTCAGAATCAGAACTTGCTTTAGATTTGAATTTCCAAAGCAGCGAAACGTGAATCGGTTATAATCAAAAGAGCTAGACATTTGTCAAAAAAATAAGCCTTCCACACCTCTACTACTTCTACTTCACCAACTCATCCACATTATCTTTACTATCACTCGAAAAATCCAGAAAATGAGATTCCTTCCGAAAACCCGATGTTATAAACCTCTCAAGTATCATGGCAAAGGTCTTGAAAAAGTTTACCGGCAAAAAAGTTCTTGAGATAAAATCTCCAAAAAAATCAACCTGAAAAGTGTAGTTTAAAGTTCTGAAAAAATGAGCAGAACTTATAAAGAGAAATGCCGAAGAAGAACTTGACCACAGAATGCCTATAAATCCAAAGGAGAAAAGTTCAAAGGTGTTTCTCAAAAATATCAGCACTCCTATCTATCTTAAATTCCGAATAAAAGTCTTCAAAAAGACTGTATTGACCTTTTTCTCACCCTTCTTTAAACAATTTCACCACCACTCCAAAATTCCTTTCCATCATTGACAAATGACCTAGAAGCTATGGTTACTACCATTCTCACATTATGTAACAACCCGACTTCGTTAATCCAAAAACACGCCAAAAAAAAAAAATTCCTGGGTCTGCCTACCTGGACGGCGTCCAGATTGCCTGGCAGCTGCTGTCCCCGGGTCCAACTCACGTGAGCGGAAATCCCGCTTCCTGACACTTTTAAACAAAAACCTTTTTACAACATATCACAATATAATAAAATAAGAGGTTTCCATCATTAAAACAAGTTTTACAACATCGGGCCCACATCGACCTGTCTTACGCGTTTCGATCAAAAATACAAGTTTCGACCAATACAAGTTTAATTTTCAAATGACACTAGAGCATGGTGTTTGGGGTTAAACTTCCAAAAGCAAACCCAAAAGCATCCCCCATCAAAATAAGCGGGAGACCACTAATCCAACCGAATACCTTTGCCTTTGTCCACGCCGGAGCCTAAAAAGGTAAACAACGAGAGGATAAGCTAACGCTTAGTGAATGCAATAATTATACATATACATATACAACCTATCTACTTGCAATCACATCCACCAAATACCTCATACGAACTTGTAACTCAAATAGCATATCATCAAACCCGTAATACTAACAATTCATACATTATCACAAAACAGCATTAGCATACACTCAACTCAATATATATAATATGCTAAACAATAAACAATGTCAATATGGTTAACCATAAACGCTATGATGCTACCGGCTCGTGGTTCACATCATACACAATTAAGTCATACTCTTTTATAGTGCTACCGGCTCGTAGTTCACACTTTGTTTTATAGTGCTACCGGCTCGTGGTTCACACTTGATGCTACCGGATCGTGGTTCACATCTTAGTTTATAGTGCTACCGACTCGTGGTTCACACTCGATGCTACCGGCTCGTGGTTCACATCTTAGTTTATAGTGCTACCAGCTCGTGGTTCACACTCGATGCTACCAGCTCGTGGTTTACATCTTATCACACACATGTTATGGCACTACCGGCTCGATGGTTCATGCCATAACACCCACAAATAAACACGCCATATACACATACGTATAATTACTCCACTCACCTTAGAGTCTTTTGCGAAAGATAACCGAGCTTGAAACTTCAATGTAACATACCTATCACATTTAGCACATAATTAATCACAACTCAAGTTGGTCAACCAACTTACTCCCCATTCTAGTGCCATTTTGACCCAAGATGCAATTCCGACCCATTTGTACCCTTACCCTAATATTTGGGCCAACACCAACAAAACCCTAACACTAGCCAAATATGGTCTTAAACACTTTATAATCACAAGTTTAGTGTGTTCTCATACACATTTAACAACCTAGGTTGCCCGAGACCCATTTGACCCATTTCGAGGTCAACACTCCCATTTGGGTCACCCACAACCCAAATGACACCCACTAACATTAACTACAAATGTGCTAGTAATTTACTAAGCCTTTAAGACCCATTTACACACTTTAACTTTTCAAAACCCTAGGTTAGTCATCTTTTAGGTCTTCATGACCCAAACTTACCCAAAACCCTCAAATCACTAACAATTGGGTTTTAAGTGCAACACTAACCCAAACCCTAACCCTTAACATAATTTAAGTAAATAAATTAGGTTTTATAGCTTACCAACACAATCACCACTTAGCTAGCGACTAGATGAACAACTTTAGAACTCGCACTAAGACCCGATTCAACCTCTTTCTTCCTTTAATGGAGCTCTCTCACTCTAGAACTTCCTCTCTCTCTAGAATTTAGTGGAGGGAGATAAAGTAGATGAAAATGGAGTAATGAGGCTCACCAAAACTGATCTAGGGTCTTAAAGTCGTGCACAAAGTGAAATTACCAAACTCACCCTTTTTAAATATCAAAATACCAAACCTGGCTCATCAGGCCATCTGGACAGCGTCCAGATTTCTGGACGGCGTCCAGCTCTTCAAAACGGGACGGCGTCCAGCCCGGTTGGACGGCGTCCAACATAACAGGGAAAAACTGGATCTTACAACTCTCCCCCACTTGAACCGGATTGCGACCTCGCAATCCAAGCCACATGACAAGAAGGAAGATACACAAGAACAAACTCTTCGGGCTCCCAAGTAAACTCGGAACCTATACTATGCCGCCATTGAACTTTAAAAGTTCTCACCTCTTTATTTCACAATCTTTTAACTTTTTCGTTAAGTATGGCAACCGGCTCCTCAATATACTCTAGCTTGTTGTTTAGTTCAATTTCGTCTAATGACACCCACGAAGAATCATCGGCAAGACACTTACGGAGATGGGAAACATGAAATGTATTATGGATCCCCGCAAGTTCTTCGAGTAATTCCAAACGATATGCGACTTCACCAACACGAGCTAAGACCTTAAATGGCCCAATAAACCGAGGAGCTAACTTTTCCCGTTTTTTTAACCGAATAATACCTTTCCATGGCGAAACCTTAAGCATCACCATGTCGCCCTCTTGGAATTCGATCATTCGCCTACGTTTATCGGTATACGACTTTTGTCTATCTTGCGCCTTTTTCAAATGATCCCGAATCACATCAATCTTGCTATTCGTCTCTAAAACCAAATTGGTACTCTCGATTTCCTTTTGTCCCACTTAACCCCAACAAATTGGAGTTCGACATCTTCGCCCATAAAACATCTCATACGGTGGCATCCCGATACTAGTATGATAACTATTATTGTACGAGAATTCCACCAAAGGTAAGTGCTCGTCCTAACTACCACGGAAATCAATAATACACGCCCGTAACATATCCTCTAATGTTTGATTTGTACGTTCAGTTTGACCGTCCATTTGAGGATGATACGCCGTGCTCAATTTTAATTGTGTACCCATATCGTCATGAAACTTTTCTCAAAACCGAGATGTAAAATGGGTATCTCGATCTGAAATAATAGATATAGGAACCCCATGTCGAGCGACTACTTCCTTGATAAACAATTTAGTCAAGGTCTCCGACGATATCGCTTCCCGAATGGGAAGAAACAAAGCACTTTTCGTCAATCGATCAACTATCACCCAAATCGAATCAAATTGGGTTCTCGCCATTTTAGGTAACTTTGTGATGAAATCCATGGTAATGTGCTCCCATTTCCACTTCAGGATTTCTAACGGTTGCAACTTACCATACGGCTTTTGGTGCTCGAATTTAACTTGCAAGCATGTGACGCATTGCTCAACATACTTTACAACGTCACGTTTCATGCCCGGCCACCAATACTCTTTTCTTAAATCAAGATACATTTTCGTCGCGCCCTGATGAATGGAATACTTTGACTTATATGCTTTATCAAGTAGCACTTGTCGATAATCACCCATCTTAGGCACCCACACCCTTCCTTGAAAAGACAACAAACTACGCGAGCCCATAGTAATGAACTCCGATTGCCCTACTATTCGTTCCGCATGCTTGTTGTGAACGTAAGCCTCTATTTGAATCACACCAAGTCTTTCAAGAAAATCGTTAGTAATAATCATACGTAACAATCCCAATCGTAACGCCGGGTGATGACTTTTTCGACTTAACGCATCCGCGACCACATTCGCCTTGCCCGGATGATAAAGTATTTCACAATCAAAATCTTTTACCACATCCATCCACCTACGTTGACGATAATTCAAATCTATTTGGTTAAAGAGATGTTTCAAACTCTTATGATCCGAATAAATTGTTCTCTTGACACTATACAAGTAATGGCGCCAAATTTTCAATTCATGCACAACCGCCGCCAACTCAAGATCATGAGTCGGATATCTCGTCTCGTGTTCCTTTAATTGTCGAGAGGCGTAAGCGATGACTTTACCTCTTTGCATTAGAACACACCCGAGCCCATTTAGAGAGGCATCACAATACACCGTCATGTCTTCCACACCTTCCGGCAACACTAACACCGGAGCTTGACACAATTTCTCTTTTAGCAATTGGAAAGCAATTTCTTGCTCGTTCTCCCAAATAAACCTCGCGTTCTTCCTCGTAAATTTCGTCAATGAAGAAGCGATCTTAGAAAAGTCTTGGATAAACCGACGATAATAACCGGCCAATCTGAGAAAACTTCGGATTTTCGTAGGCGTAGTCGGTCGTCTCCAACTCTTCACCGTCTCTATCTTCCCCGGATCTACTTGAATACCATTTTCGTTCACAATATGGCCAAGGAATTGAACTTCCCTTAGCCAAAATTCACATTTGGAGAATTTAGCATACAACTTCTCCTTCCGCAACGTCTTTAACACACACCGCAAATGAAGTTCATGTTCTTTCATACTCTTCGAATAGACAAGTATGTCGTAAATGAACACAATTACCGACTTGTCCAACATAGGTTGGCACACTCGGTTCATAAGATCCATGAATGCCGCCGGTGCATTCGTAAGACCAAAAGGCATAACTACAACTCAAAATGCCCATAACGCGTTCGAAACGCCATTTTCTAGATATTTTCCTCACGGACCCGCATTTGGTGATAGCCGGACTGTAGGTCGATTTTAGAAAAATACGTTGCACCTTGGAGTTGGTCAAACAAATTGTCAATCCGTGGCAATGGATAACGATTCTTGATCATCACGTTATTTAACTCCCGATAATCGATGCACATCCGCATACTACCATCCTTCTTCTTTACGAATAAAATCGGAGCACCCCACGACGAAGCACTCGGTCGAATGAAACCCTTCTTAAGTAACTCTTGGGTTTGATTTAACAACTCTTGCATTTCCATCGGCACTAAATGATAAGGAGTTTTAGCAATGGGGGTATCCCCCGGAACCAACTCAATGCGAAATTCAACTTGTCTTTTCGCCGGAACACCCGGTAACTCATTCGGAAAAATGTCTTCAAATTCATTAACCACCGGAATTTCACGAATGGGTGGTGGCTCATCACGAGTATCAACAACATGGGCAAGAAAAGCCATGCCACCACTATCAAGGAAACGACGTGCCCCTGCAAAAGTGCATATCGGCACAAGTCTTCTACGCTTATCACCGTGAATAATTAACTCTCCCCCACTTGGGGTCTTTACACAAATAAATTTTTCATGGCATGCAATATTGGACCTATGATGATCGAGCCAATCTATACCAACAACAATATCGAAATCACCCAAAGTCATCGGGATAAGATCAATCTTAAAGTTTTCGGCATCAAAAACGACATCACAATTTTTACACACATCAATCACTAGCACCGTCTTGCCGTCCTCTATTTCAACTTCTACTGGACGACTTAACTTAGCTAACGGTCTATTAAGTCTAGGCACAAATTTTGGAGACACAAACGACAAATTTGCACCGCTATCAAATAGAATCCTTGCCGGATTTGAGTTAACCATAAAAGTACCTGAGACAACTTCATTGAATTGCTTGGCCTCATCATTGGTCATCAAGTAATTGTGACCCCTAGCCGTACTCTTCGCTCTCTCCAACTTCTTCACATGATCATTATTCAAATCGGGACATTCAAGCCTCTTGTGCCCCTCTTTACCACAATTATAACAAGTAAGCTTGGTCGACGCCTTGGTACAATCACGGGCTATGTGACCTTTTTGATTACAATTATAACATGTGGGGCCGAAACCCCCGGAAGCACCCTTCTTCACACTATTAACGCTTTCGGAGCCGTTCTTGTTCTTTTTATTTGAAAAGTTCGAATAACTCGAACCTTCAAACTTTCTCTTTGAAAAAATGAAATCGCTTTTTCTTGGAACCTCCGGCTCAAAACCCCTTGCCAATTCATATAAATCTTCAAAAGACTTAGCCATTCCCCGGCTAATCTTACCCTTTAACTCATCACTTAAAGTACGGTAGAAATCTAGCATCAACTTGTGATCATCACCAACATACTCCGGACAAAAATGAGTCTTTGCCAAGAAGGTAGACTTGAGAGTAACCAAGTCCATTGAACCTTGTCGTAAATTGTGCAACTAGTCCCGGATTTTATCAAGATCGGAAGAAGTTTGGTATTCTTGGAAAAATTCCTTCTTAAACTCCTCCCATGTCAAGCTCATGCATTGCTCTTCACCATATAATTTGATTTTAACGTCCCACCACAACTTGCCCTCTTCGCGCAACACGCTAGACCCATACCTCATCTTCTTCTCGGGAGGACACTCCGCGGTACGGAACGCCCCCTCGATATCGGAAATCCAACAAGTGCTTTTCAATGGATCCCTTACCCCATTAAACATCGGAGGTTGAGTATCCTTGAAATTTTTGTAGTGGAAGTCCCGCCTTCCACCCCCACCATTACCTTCACCCCCTTCGCCTCGAGGATAAATGTTTCTAGCTTCTAAAGCCTCCACTATTGCGGCTTTCATTCGTTCATTGATCATTTCGGTCACTTGTCCATCAACCGACTCTTGGAAGACCTTTCGAACTTCGTCAAGAAAATCCTTTTTTAGCCTTTTAAAGATGGCCTCAACCTTGGCCGTGAGTTCAACGTCCTCACTCGTACTTTCGTCATTGGTGTCGTGTCCATTTCTCATCTTCATTCTATAAAACGAAGTAAATTAAGCAACGAAACGAAAGGACTTAACACTTATGTATATACATATACACCACACTACCCCATCTTGCTCAACAATCGTCGTACATAGCTTTTTTGACACGATTTGATGATTGTTACGTGAGCACGTCGCATTAACTTTCTAGTACAACGCCTATCTCGCTTGATGATTGCTAAAACAACACATAACAATTAGTGCAAGGTTAATTCACATAAACCTATTCACTAATCAACCCTCGGTCCGACCCGTCTCCTACAAGTCCCGCATTAATAATGCATACACAAATAAGTCTAAGTCTAGCCACCTATCTCAAGTCGCCTAAATCCCTTAGACAATACTCTGATACCACTTGTAACAACTCGACTTCGTTAATCCAAAAACACGCCCAAAAAAAAAATTTATGGGTCTGCCTACCTGGACGGCGTGCAGCACTTAAGACAGGGACGGCGTCCATCAAATCTGGACGGCGTCCAGATTGCCTGGCAGCTGCTGTCCCCGGGTCCAACTCACGTGAGCAGAAATCCCACTTCCCGACACTTTTAAACGAAAACCTTTTTACAACATATCACAATATAATAAAATAAGAGGTTTCCATCATTAAAACAAGTTTTACAACATCGGGCCCACATCAACCCATCTTACGCGTTTCGATCAAAAATACAAGTTTCGACCAATACAAGTTTAATTTCTAAACGACACTAGAGCATGGTGTTTGGGGTTAAACTACCCAAATCTTGGCCGAACTTCCAAAAGCTAACCCAAAAGCATCCCCCATCAAAATAAGTGGGAGACCACTAATCCAACCGAATACCTTTGCCTTTGTCCACGCCGGAGCCTAAAAAGTTAAACAACGAGAGGGTAAGCTAACGCTTAGTGAATGCAATAATTATACATATACATATACAACCTATCTACTTGCAATCACATCCACCAAATACCTCATACGAACTTGTAACTCAAATAGCATGTCATCAAACCCGTAATACTAACAAGTCGTACATTATCACAAAATCGCATTAGCATACACTCAACTCAATATATATAATATGCTAAACAATCAACAATCTCAATATGGTTAACCATAAATGCTATGATGCTACCGGCTCGTGGTTCACACCATACGCAATTGAGTCTTACTCTTTTATAGTGCTACCGGCTCGTGGTTCACACTTTGTTTTATAGTGCTACCGGCTCGTGGTTCACACTCGATGCTACCGGCTCGTAGTTCACATCTTAGTTTATAGTGCTACCGGCTCGTGGTTCACACTCGATGCTACCGGATCGTGGTTCACATCTTAGTTTATAGTGCTACCGGCTTGTGGTTCACACTCGATGCAACCAGCTCGTGGTTCACATCTTATCACACACATGTTATGGCATAACCAGCTCGGTGGTTCATGTCATAACACCCACAAATAAACACGCCATATACACATACGTATAATTACTCCACTCACCTTAGAGTCTTTTGCGAAAGATAACCGAGCTTGCAACTTCATTGTAACGTACCTATCACATTTAGCACATAATCAATCACAACTCAAGTTGGTCAACCAACTTACTCCCCATTCTAGTGCCATTTTGACCCAAGATGCAATTCCGACCCATTTGCACCCTTACCCTAATATTTGGGTCAACACCAACAAACCCTAACACTAGCCAAATATGGTCTTAAACACTTTATAATCACAAGTTTAGTTTATTCTCATACACATTTAACAACCTAGGTCGCCCGAGACCCATTTGACCCATTTCGAGGTCAACACTCCCATTTGGGTCACCCACAACCCAAATGACACCCACTAACATTAACTACAAATGTGCTAGTGATTTACTAAGCCTTTAAGACCCATTTACACACTTTAACTTTTCAAAACCCTAGGTTAGTCGTCTTTTGGGTCTTCATGACCCAAAGTTACCCAAAACCCCCAAATCACTAACTAATGGGTTTTAAGTGCAACACTAACCCAAACCCTAACCCTTAACACAATTTAAGTAAATAAATTAGGTTTTATAGCTTACCAACACAATCACCACGTAGCTAGCGACTAGATGAACAACTTTAGAACTCGCACTAAGACCCGATTCAACCTCTTTCTTCCTTTAATGGAGCTCTCTCACTCTAGAACTTTCTCTCTCTAGAATTTAGTGGAGGGAGATAAAGTAGATGAAAATGGAGTAATGAGGCTCACCAAAACTGATCTAGGGTCTTAAAGTCATCCACAAAGTGAAATTACCAAACTACCCCCTTTTAAATATCAAAATACCAAACCTGGCTTGTCAGGCCATCTGGACGGCATCCAGATTTCTGGACGGCATCCAGCTCTTCAAAACGGGATGGCGTCCAGCCCTGTTGGACGGCGTCCAACATAACAGGGAAAAACTGGATCTTTCACATTAGTAGCAAGAATTTGAGTCTTTATCAAGCCTATGACGATGGGTGCAGCATGACTGGCTATGAGTGAATTCATTTCTTAGATCCATAGGGAACCATAAACACGTTTGTGATTTGAGTGACCCGTGAAAGCTAGCCTAAGTCATATAATCTCCTCGCATGCTTGCAGAGATAGTTTCAACCCTAAGTCCCTAACATAGATGACTTATCTTATTTTTTGCTCTTATAATAAAAAGTAAACCACTTAGGCTATTAGAAAAGAAACTTCGAAAAGATTTCTTAAGGTAAAAATGAGAGTTTGCTTGAGGACAAGCAAAGTTTAAGTGTGGGATATTTGATATCGGCTAAAAAGACACGTTTTCACCCCGGTATTAAGGCCCAAAAACAATAAAGTTTTGAACTTTATCGGCAAAATACCTGCTTCATTGGTTAGAGTTGAAGATCAAGTGATTACGAAGACGGTGCAAAAAGATCAAGAGAATCAGAGCTAAAACGAAGATTCTAGAGCGAAAACTGTGAAAGACAAGAAATCGAGTTGCGAATCATCAAGCCAAACGGCTTGCCAAACGGGCTGCCAAACGGCCTATCAGTATGCCAAACAGCCTGCCATACGCCAAATCAAATGGGCATGCTAAACAGGCTGGTCTGGCAAACGGCTTGCCAAACGGCCTGCCAGCCGTTTGCAGGCCAAAATCAAGCTTATTTAAAGGGTCCTTGTCATTCATTCAAACATACACTTCAATTCACTTCTTTCTCTCTCTTGTACAATATTAGTCATAATTTCAAGGTCTTCGACTCCGTGCGGGAAATCTAGTACCTGGAGAAGAACGCCGAAGATTGTATTAGGAGCGGTCTGGAGTTTGAAGTTGTCACTTTTGTATTCGGAACTCGTTTAGTCTACTGGTACTTCTATCATTTATCTTTATATAATGTCTTCTATCATTATGTTCTGTGATGTTGCTGCCATTATTAGCAAGTAGTTATCTTTAGTGTATGATATGATGTAATTAGTTATAATGCCGAAATTATATTATGGTTTGTGTATGTTGTCGAAATGCTTTCCGATTATGCTTTAAACTCAATCGCTTTTCCAACTAATAGAACGTAGTTATCAGCTCTGTTATTGGGAAGTCGCGAACCCTGATTCTGAGTACACTATTTGTGTCACCCCTTGGTAAGAAAAGTCTATCGGATGCAACACAAGATCGATTGAGGCACATCGGTTGTAGTAAGTCTATCAAGCTCTGGATTCCGACTGAGGACTCTTTCATAGTGAAACATCTAACTAGACCCTTAGCACATTGTCGGTCCCAGACCATGCTAGTGTAGTCACCAAGCATATAAAATTTGTACGTGCATGCTGAAGCACAACGGTTGTTGTAAGCTGTACCTATGCTAAGTAAGGCCATGGAACCTGGTCAATACTGATTAGTACACTTCACCATAACGCGGTCTCAAGCATTGCACCCCGCTTGAGGGATTCTTGGTTAATTAGGGAACTGTTTGTTTAAACACATAAAGGATTGGACCGTTAGGATAACCGAACGTGTTCATGGAAGTCAACCTGACTTGGCCATGGTGTTCTTTATGGTTGAACTCTTTTTAGGGGACTAACTATCTTTTAAACCTAATCATTGATGAAAGCATTGAAACACATCACGTCTCTCGGATACGGTAAACCCTGTATTCTATTATGCTTAAGAAAGTTTAGACCTTTGTGGAATGTTAATACGTAACCCAACTGAGTCGCTTAATTGGATGAGCCGTATGAATGTGTATGCCTTTAGTCAGACTGCATGGGCGTCGGGGGTAAGGGACATTGCTGTCTATTCAGAATCTTCAAGCCTATCGCATTACCCAGTGACATGTCTTACGACATGGGCGTTTAGGTCCAGTGTAATGAATACAAGGTCCCTACCTCTTCACGAGTCAACATTCCATAATCCCGGCAGAATAACTGGTGAAATCATAGTATGCCCTTGCTTTAACCTTATCTGAATCACGAATTTTATTGCATTTACTTTATCTGTCTTATAACTTAGAAAAACCCAAAATTAGGTAACCACTACTCCTTCTCTTTATAACTATCTTAAGCTTTAAATATAGGTTCGATTCTACTGATATCTTAAAAATACGACCCTAGGTCATACTTCCCTTACTCATAATAAGGAGTAGTACGATTTAGTACCCGCTAAATATAAATTTAAAACAGTACACCCTTTTGGTGACTGATTCTGACGTGTTGCGATCTAACGACACCGCACGAATAATGTAACAACCCTGGATTTTCCAACTTATATTTATTAATATTTATTAATAATACTTGCGCCTTATTAAATGTATTTTTATACGTTTACTTGTTATCGTACTTGACTTTACATGGCCCGACAAGTCTTTGTGACACGCGTACTTTTCACGAATAATATTTTTGAATATTATTTACATTGATGATTATTTATTATTAATCATTTTAAATTAACTAGTGTTGTTAGGTAATTACTTGTGCTTATTTACTTAATTGTTGCACATACTTGGACTTGGGCCTTTTATTAATAGATTTTGGACTTGGACTTTTATTTCATGGACTAGTAAGCCCACCCTACACTCATAATGGACTTACAAGCCCATGGTTTATGCTAGTATTACATTAGACATAATCTTGTATTAATTAGCTCAATGAAGAGACAAATTACACAAGCATGCTACACCTTTCTCCCATGCAATTTAACTTATGCACCTTTCTAGCTAACACATCCTTCCCATGCTTGAAAGTTTGCCATTTAACTTCCCATTTTAGATGTAGAAACCATCCACTTCATGGAAGGGATGAGGAGTTCATTTTTCACTTCACTTTGTTACATATTACTTGCATTTCATTCACTTTTACACACACATACATACAACACTCCAATTTTTCTCTCTTTTCTCTCTAGCTTGTTAGTAACAAAAAACTTTTTTTTTCTTCTTTCTTTTCTTGCTAAAAATCGTAGCATTGATAACCATCATCATCATTGTTTCTTGTTTTATTACTTGATTTATTACTTGTTATTTGTTGTTGATGTTAAAGATCAAGTTCTTTAACTTGTATCTTCATAGATCTTGGTTACTTCCATCTATTTTGTTGATGAAGAACCAAGAACAAGAACTCAAACTCAAACTTGTTAGTTTGTAGTTCTATACTTAAGTGTTTTCAAGACTAAAAGTTCATGAGTTTATAATCTTCTTTGTTTTCATGTTTGTAGACTTGAATTCTTAAGATTCAAAACTTTAGTTTGAATCTTCTCAAGTATGAAGCAAATATAAACATAATACTTGTAGATCTAGTTTATTTCTTCATTCTTACTTACTTTAAATTTGTGTTTGATGTTCATGGTCAAGTATTACTAGTTAAAACTTGATCTCATACTTCTTGAAACCAAAGTTAACTTTGTAAGTTCAAGAACATGGAAGTATAACTTTTTAGTTATAACTTCATATACTTATGTTGGATTAAACTTAAGAACTCTAGATCTAGACTTTTGGGTCTAGGATCTTCAAGATCTAACTAAGAACTATGTTCTACAACTTAAGATCTTGTTTACTTAAGTTTATTTTCAAGTTTGTAGCTTAATATTACTTTTATAACTCTTGTATGTGTTGGATCTAAGATCTTGATGTAACTTTGGTTCATCAAACTTCATACAACTCTTAAGTGAGTTGTGCTACAAATCTTAGACTTACACTAATGTCATGATAGTCAAAACTTGGTTAATATTACTTTTAGAGTTCATGTATGTGTCGGATCTAAGATCTTGATGTAACTTTGGTTCATCAAACTACTTGCAACACTTATTTGAGTTGTGCTACTTATCTTAGACTTACACTTGCAACACTTATTTGGGTCTGATCAGAATACCTGGGCTACTGTAAAGTTTATTTCCAGTTATCTCTGTGTGAGTAGATAATTTTTCGTTTAAGACTCGTCTTAATCCGAGTTACGGTTTAGGATTTATGGCCCTCCGAGCGTCATTATGTCCTTTTAACGTTGTGCTGAAAAAATTCTGACCTACTCGCACTTAAACCGTCACCACGGTCAAACGAAGACGAGTTTGATTCTGGAATTTTTGCAGCAAGTAAAGGACTCATATACGGAGCCATGTCCACTGGTCTCACTTCAGTTCAGTTTGTATAGAGGTCGTGACGACTAAATGAAGTCAGCCTTTGTTTCAAACCCTAGTCTTTACTTGAAACTTAGTTTACACTTTTGTTAAATGATGAATGATGATGATACTTAAGACCTAATTTACATAAATTTAAACCTATTGGGATGATTTACTAACTTAGTAACTTTTGACTTAGGTTGAGGACTTTCCAGACCTACATACTTGCTTACTTTTTCCCGTGTCAACTTAACTACTTAATCACTGTGAGTTATAGCATCCCTTTTTACTTTAACTATTTTGGGAACTGAGAATACATGCGCATTTTACGTTTTACGTTTTACATACTAGGCACGAGTACTTAAACTTTATATATGTGTGGGTTATACAATGGCATAAATATTCCCTTTAGCTCGGTAACGTTTAGTCATTGGTTTTTGAACCGGTGAACCCGAATCTTAGATATGGATCCATAGGGTTTGACATCTCCACTCGGGCTAGTAGTGCTAGCATTTAACGGGTGTTTAATACTTCGTAAACATACGTACTCGCCAAGTGTACTATCAGGGGGTTATAAACGTTAAGTTAGTTACCAAGTGCCCACGGTTAAACATATACTTTACATACAATTTTGAAACGCTCTTTGTAGCACTGAAATCTCGTGGCCTACCTTACATTATTGTTATACTTAAACTATAGCTCACCAACATTCGTGTTGACATTTTAAGCATGTTTTTCTCAGGTGCTTAAGGTTGTTGCTTCCGCTGTTGTACTAGTCTTGCTGATTAGCCACCCGCTGCCTTATTAGAGATGTTACCGCATGAAACATTTTATCTTGCATTCAAACTTTATTACTTCTGAAACAATGATTTGTAACGACCTAATGGTCACGTACTATTATCTTTGCTTCTATTCATAGGAGCATACTTTTAGTTGTAAAACATTTGACGTTGGTTATGACGTCACCTTTTATCATGAATGCCAACTTGTTTTGAAAACGCATATAGTGTTTGACCTTGTAATGATCCTGTTGTTGATGGTCCGTACATGTTGATTTAGTACGGGGCGTCACATTTGGTATCAGAGCATTGGTTGTAGGGAATTAGGTTGCATTAGTTACTCTGGACCGACCCGAGTAGGATTCACTAATAGGACTAATCTACAACTTGCTAGTTTACTTGTTTCCGCTGAACTTACTGCATGCTGCTGCTTACTTTTACTGCTATATGCCGTATGCTACTACATGTTTTCACTACTGCATGCTACTATTTACTTTCGATTGCATGCTACACCTGTACGATTCGTTATTATTGCCATGCTATTTACTGTTATACATGATTTAGACTGTCGTAGTTACTTTGCCTAATACATGCTTGCTTTATGACTTACTGACATGGGAAAAGTTATTTTTCCTTGTTCAGATGTCGGATATTCCACATGTCATCATTTTGGACAGTGACTCAGACTCCGCCACCTCGCCTGCCGTTGTTGCCGATTCGCAGATTCCGTCGTCGACACCCTCTAGTGACCCGGGCGCTTCATCCTCTGGAGCCAGTAGTCATGTGCCCACCCCAATGGTTACCTCTAACGGAGCCGAGGACCTCCCGAAGATTCCAGTTCCACTTGCCCCAGGACCCCCGGAGCCACATCACCATCCCGGTGGTGCTATTATTCCCACAGATCTTGGGGAAGGTCCGTTCCGTAACGAGCATAACCATTGGTGTCGACGCACTCCTGATGGACGTCTCGTACTGATCGGGCCCTCCAGATACAGACAGATGATGGCCGCCCGAGGAGAGCCACCCGTGCATCCACCCTCAGCCGATCTAGACGACCCATCATCCACCGATTCTTCATCCGACGACTCATCCTCTAACGACTCTAGTGACGAGGATTCAGATGAGGACCCTGATGATGCACATGTACAACCACCCTCCACCCCGCCGAAGAAGCGGTACCGTTTCGATGGTACCGTCATTCCAGGGATTAATGGAGTCGACCATTCATTGACGCTCATGGTCGGCGTCGTAAGGTTACCGCCCAAAAGTGGCTTGTGCCGTACCTTGCTGATCCTTTTGTGCGTAAGCCTTACCGCTTTGCAGCCTCTACTTCTGGAGCCGGACGGTCTGCACCCCCGGCACCACCTGCACCACCAGCACCGCCTGCCCCACCATCTCCCTCCATCGAGGAATTGACGAGGGAAGTGGAGATCCTCCGTGCTCGGGTAGCTGAGCTCGAGGACCAGATGTCCCACGTGATGGACATCCTTTACCCACCATCACCATAGGGCCTTTGTATTAGATTTCTTTATGTAATCTCATTTGTAGTTTTATGTTTCATTTATGTATTGTACTAACCTATGCGGATGTATGCAACTTATTATTAATGAATGAAACTTTGTGTTGTTTAATTTTTGCACAGTGTTCTATTTACATTACTGTATGATGATTCTGTGGTATTTGTACATAGATGCGTTATTTAATAAACATGTGATGTGTTGATTCCATGTTGGTTACCATGTACTGTATTATTATTTATTGAATACTGGATTTTGACTTGAGTCAAAATTTTTGTTTAGAACACTAATGGCCAACGGACGATCAACACCCACTACAGCCCAAATCGAGGAGATGATCAATGAACGAGTCACCGCAGCTTTAGCGGAAATGAACCCCCAAGCTCCACCGCCACCGGTTATCCAGCCCATTCGTAATGGGTGCACATACAAAGAGTTTCAAAGCTGCAAGCCCCACAACTTTAGTGGAACGGAGGGGCCAGTTGGTTTCACTAGGTGGTTTGAGAAATTAGAATCTGAGTTTCGAGTTAGTAACTACTCAGAGGCGAACAAAACCAAGTTTGCTTCATGTACACTGTCTGACGGCGCACTAACATGGTGGAACACGTTGGCTCAAGCAAAGGGTATTTATGAGGCATTTGCTACCCCATGGGAGGAATTCAAAGGGGCCCTGGTTGAGGAATATTGCCCTAGGACGGAGATCCAGAAAATGGAGATGGAGTTTATGCAGCTGAAGGTTGTGGGGAACGATCTCGATGGTTATAATCGTAGGTATTTGGAAGTAGCCATGACGTGTCCTACCATGGTTACCCCGGAGTTTAAGCGTATGGAGAGGTCTTTGTGGGGACTTCCTAAGTCTATTAAGGGAAATGTCACCTCATCTAAGCTACCCAATGTCCTAAAAACAATGCGCATGGTGCATACCTTAATGAACCAAATCATCATCGATGAACCGAAGAAGGCTAAGTCTGAAGCAGGTAGTAGTGATAAGCGTAAGTGGGATAACAACAAAGGGAGAGCCTATGATCAAACCCCCGCTAAGAGGCACAATAACGGTGGGAATCCCAACCCAAACACAAGCTGAAACCCGAACTACAAGGGTACCCTACCGCAATGCAAGAGGTGCTACAAGCACCATACTGGGTATTGTAATGTGGTTTGTGAAAAGTGCCAACGGACTGGGCATATCGGTAAAGACTGCAAGGTCACCACCCTGAATGTGAAGGCGAACCCCAATGGACCGAAAAAGTGCTACGAATGCGGTCAGACGGGCCACTTCAGAAATGTGTGTCCCAACAAAAGAAAGGACAGCGGACCACCGCGTGGCAGGGCTTTCAACGTTAATGTATGTAGACACTTTTGCGATAAGATAAATTGGTCATTAGTTCCTTTAAAAGAGAGTATGCTTGTCGAGGTAGCCAACGGAAAACTTGAAAAAGTTGACCAAATTGGTCGAGGAGCTACTATCAACATAGCTGGTGCGGATTTCGAAATTGATTTGATACCTATCAAATTGGGAAGTTTTAACGTGATCGTCGGTATGGATTGGTTGACCAAAGTAAGGGCCGATATTATCTGTGGAGATAAAGCTCTTCGTATACCACAAGGAGATGGTGAGCCACTGATTATTTATGGAGAGAGATGTAGCTCGAAACTGAATCTCATTAGTTGTATGAAAGAGCAAAAGATTATGAAGAAAGGACGTCTTGCTATTCTAGCACATGTGAAAACACTAAAAACCGAGGTGAATAGTGTGAACGATGTACGAATTGTGAACGAGTTTTCCGATGTCTTTCCGGAGGAATTTCCTGGATTGCCGCCACCAAGAGCAGTAGAGTTTCAGATCGACTTAGTGCCAGGAGTTGCACCTGTAGCTCGCGCACCTTATCGACTCGTACCTTCCGAAATGCAGGAGTTGCAGAGTCAATTACAAGAACTGCTAGACCGTGGATTTATCCAACCAAGTTTCTCGCCTAGGGGCGCAACTGTTTTGTTTGTAAAGAAGAAGGATGGATCATTCCACATGTGTATCGACTACCGTGAACTCAACAAATTGAAGATCAAGAATCGGTATCCTCTTCCCTGAATTGACGATCTTTTTGATCAACTGCAAGGATCGAGCGTTTACTCTAAGATTGATTTGCGATCCGGTTATCACCGGTTGAGGGTGAAAGAGAGCGACGTGATGAAAAATGCGTTCAGAACCCGTTATGGTCATTATGAGTTTCTCGTGATGCCATTCGGTTTAACCAACACACCTGTTGTATTCATGGACCTCATGAATCTTGTCTGCAAGCCATACCTGGATAAGTTCGTTATCGTCTTCATAGATGATATCCTCATCTACTCCAAAAGCGAAGAAGAACATGAACAACATCTTCGTCTAGTGTTGGAACTCTTGAGACAAGAGCAACTCTATGCCAAATTCTCCAAGTGTGAATTTTAGTTGAAGAAAGTTTAATTTCTGGGTCATGTTGTGAGCGACCAGGGTATCAAAGTTGATCCCGCCAAGATTGAAGCTATCAGCAAGTGGGAAACCCCCACTACTCCAACGCATATTCGCCAATTTTTAGGTCTCTCCGATTACTACTGAAGATTTATTGAAGGATTTTCTCTGATTGCGCGTCCTTTGACCGCACTGACTCACAAAGGGAAGAAGTTCATTTGGGAACCCGCACATGAATCAGCATTTCAAACCTTGAAGCAGAAGTTGACCACCGCACCTATCTTATCACTTCCTGAAAGCAGTGACGATTTCGTCGTTTATTGTGATGCTTCGAAAAGTGGTTTTGGTTGTGTACAGATGCAACACGCAAAGGTTATCACTTACGCCTGCCGTCAACTGAAGATTCACGACGGAATTACACTACTCACGATCTCGAGCTTGGAGCCGTGGTCTTTGCATTAAAATTGTGGAGACACTATTTGTATGGAACGAAAAGTACTATCTTCACCGATCACAAGAGCCTCCAACATATATTCGATCAGAAACAACTAAACATGATACAGCGACGATGGATTGCGACTCTGAACGACTATGATTGTGAACTTCGTTATCATCCTGGTAAGGCCAATGTTGTAGCTGATGCTTTGAGCTAAAAGGAGAGGATGGCACCTCTTCGTGTTCGGGCCTTGAACATCACCATCCATTCAAATCTCAACAGCCAGATCCGAGCAGCCCAAGATGAGGCTCTCAAGGAGGAGAATATATCTCATGAACATTTGAACATACTTGTTTCTTGATTCGAGGTTAAGGAGACTGGACTTCGATATTTTGCCTGAAGGATTTAGGTACCTCTTTACGGAGATCTACTGAACCTTATACTAGATGAAGCCCACAAGTCTAGATATTTGATTTATCCTGGAGCGGGCAAAATGTACCACGATCTTAAGGAACAGTATTGGTGGCCGAATCTTAAGAAGGACGTTGCAACTTATGTTGGTAAGTGTTTGACTTGCTTGAAAATTAAGGCCGAACATCAGAGGCCTTCTGAATTACTTCAACAACCGAAAATCCCGCAATGAAAGTGGGAGAGGATAACGATGGACTTCATTACTAAGCTACCAAAGACGGTGGGCGGATACGATACCATCTGGGTTATCGTTGACTGCCTTACCAAATCTGCACACTTCCTAGCCATGAAGGAAACGGATACGATGGAGAGACTTGCTCAACTATACATCAAAGAGGTTGTATCTCGTCATGGTGTACCTTTATCGATCATCTCATATCGCGATCCCCGTTTTGCTTCCAGATTTTGGCATTCTTTACAAGAAGCCATGGGAACCCGCCTCGACATGAGTACTGCATATCACCCACAGACCAACAGACAAAGTGAACGCACGATTCAGACTTTGGAGGACATGTTGCGTGCATGTGTCATTGATTTCGGAAAGTCCTGGGAAAGGCATTTGCCGTTAGCTGAATTCTCGTACAACAACATGTGACGACCCGAAAATTTCCGACCAAATTTAAACTTAATTCGTATTTGATTCCGACACGATAAGCAAAGTCTATTTAATTGAATCTCAAAATTTTTGAACTATTTTCATATATTCATGTGACCCTCGACTGTTCCCGATGATTCACGAACCATTGCTTGTAAATATATGGATATATGTAAATATGTGTGTGTGTGTGTATATATATATATATATATATATATATATATATATAATAACATGAACATTAATAAACTATTAAATATATTTATTATTATAAATAAATATGTAAAATAAAATACATTGTAATAAAAACTATTATTTTATATATAATATATGTATATTACTTGTATATATATATATTGTTATATTTAATCTAATTATTTAATATATATTTATTTGCGTAGTAATTTTTGTTATTTAAAACTGTTTATATATATACATAGTGTATATTAAATATAATTAAGTTTGAACTTAAATTGTAAATGTCTGTAACTTTCGGTTGACGTTTATTTATTTTTAAAATAGGTCTAATATATATATGAAGTTTTAAAATAAAAATTGGTACATAATTTGATTAAAAAGATGATAGTTTTGATAAATATTTTTTTTACCTTTTCAACCTAAGTTTTTGTACTCCGTACATAATAATTGGAACAGAAATAAATAATTATAGAACCTTTTTGATCAGGTTTCATACAGCTAATGAGTGAAATAATTAAATATATTTAATCTAAAATTTTGAGATTTTTAGGAGCACTTTTATACGATAACTGTTTAGCAATGGACACGATTGTACTAAGAGGGATAAAAGTGTCGGCAGGCATACAGTACACATCTTGTGAATCATATTGAATTATTAGTTATGTTTTCTTTTCTTTTATTTTTATTTTGCATTATCTCCATATATATGTATGTGATTGTATGAGATGGCAAGAACCACCCCCACCTACAATACACCATCGGTTAACACTCTTCCTCCTGCAACCGATCGTCCATCACCTCCCTTCAACCGCCACGAACACCATCGCCACCACCGTAAACCTTCTCCCTTCTCTTTTTTTTTTTCTTTTTCTCTTGCAACTCACGGCTACCATCGTTGTGGTATATATATTGCTGCTGTAGCCAGTCGATAACCATCACAACTGTCAACACCGGACCACCATCACTCAAACACCTCCACCACCTAAGATCGAGTCACCATATTTTTTTCTTTTTCTTTTGGTTTTCCTCCTCGTAAAACCCTCACCATCGTGAACCCATTAAACCCTATCGCCATCATCACTTTCCTCTATCCTCTCTCTCTTCGTTGATCACCACCTTAAACAACCGAGAACCACCACTACTTAACCACACAAGAACACCCATTACTGTTATGGTTGCAACTCATGATTACTGTTTCGATTCGAAACCACCATGGTTTTTGTTACACCTATGTGACAGCTACTGCAGCTTATTAGTTCCGTTCTCTTTCAGCTAATTATCGAAACTACCATCACTGACCACCTAAGCAACCTGCGGATTGTTCCTGTCGAATGATGAAGTAAGAGTGATACACGATGATGTACAGTTAAATAACAATGATATTGTGATTAAGTTAATTGTGGTGAGGTGTGAGGATAACTAAAATAATTAGTAAATGCGAAACAGATAGGAAGACAATGATGTTGGTTATGTCGTTAAAAAAAAAAAAAAAAAGAATATGAAAGTGATAGCAAGAAAGGTGGCTACCCACTTGAATTTGAATCAAAAACATAAAATCGTTAGTTTATCATGGGCTTGATAATTGTTAAAAGACTAAATTTGCAGTTGGGCTGAATATATGTTGGGCCAAAGACTAGCCTACTTGTTGGGCCGAGATCATGATGTGGTTGTTTGTTGGGCCGTGATATTAATTGGGTTATATAAAACTGGATTCGAGTTATATTAGAAAGACAAGATTGGAGGCATGGTTAAGGGTGTTAGTGAATGAGCGGGAGGTTATGGGTTCGAGTCTCGTCCGGGACATTTCTCTTTTTAGAAAAAGCTTGGAGAGGGTATACACTTTTATTTTATTTCTATCATTATTATTATCAGTATTATTTTTAAAGATATTACTATTATTTTTATCACTATTATTTTTATCATTTTCATTATTATTATTGTTATCAAAACCCTAGTTACAATTATAATTATAATTATTATAATTATAATTATTATTATTATTGTTATTACTAATATTATTATCAATATAAGTATTATTATTAAGTAATATGATTATTAATATTATCATTATTAATATCAAAAACTACCTTTTAAACAGATAAATATTTTGTACATAAAATATATTTGTTACATATACTATAATTATATTAAAATTTCACATAACTAAATATATCAAACCTATAGATATTATTTATATAAATACATACAAATAACAAACTATCTATTTTTAAATATAACATTAAACAATTATGCATATAAATATGGATATAATAATATAACTATAAAAATATTAACCATTATGAATATATACACAATTAAACTTACATAATAGATAAATTAAAGATATAATAACTGAAATTGTTCAGTTACGATTATATGTTTTAATATATATATACAAATGATATAGGTTCGTGAATCCGAAGCCAACTCTACACTTGTTAAATGTCGTCATATGTATTTTTACTACAAAATACAGTATGGTGAGTTCATTTACTCCCTTTTTACTCATTACATTTTTGGGCTGTGAATACATGCAAATGCATTATTAACGGTTTTACAATATTTATATGCGTGAGTTCATTTAATTCCCTTTTACTCTTTACATTTTTGGGACTGAGAATGCATGCGCTATTTTTTATAACTGTTTTACTAAATAGACACGAGTAAATGAAACTACATTCTATGGTTGAATTATCGAAATCGAATATGCCCCTTTTTATTAAGTCTGGTAATCTAAGAATTATGGAACAGACACCCTAATTGACGCGAATCCTAAAGATAGATCTATCGGGCCCAACAAGCCCCATCCAAAGTACCGGATGCTTTAGTACTTCGAAATTTATATCATGTCCGAAGGAGGATCCCGGAATGATGGGGATATTCTTATATGCATATTGTGAATGTCGGTTACCAGGTGTTTAATCCATATGAATGATATTTTGTCTCTATGCATGGGACATATGTTTATGAGAAATGAAAATATGAAATCATGTGGTCTATTAAAATTATGAAATGATTATTTATGTTAAACTAATGAACTCACCAACCTTTTGGTTGACATTTTAAAGCATGTTTATTCTCAGGTATGAAAGAAATCTTCCGCTGTGCAATTACTCATTTTAAAGATATTACTTGGAGTTATTCATGACATATTTCAAAAGACGTTGCATTCGAGTCGTTGAGTTCATCAAGATTATTATTAAGTCAATTATATTGGGATATATTATGAAATGGTATGCATGTCTGTCAACTGTCGATGTAAATGAAAGTTTGTCTTTTAAAAACGAATGCAATGTTTGTAAAATGTATCATATAGAGGTCAAATACCTCGCGATGTAATCAACCGTTGGGAATTGTTTATAATCGATATGGACTTCGTCCGGATGGATTAGGATGGGTCCTCACACAACAGTTATCATTCGAGCATTAATGCTGCACCTTTTGAAGCGTTGTATGGCCGCAAGTGCCGATCTCCTATTTGTTGGGCCAAAGTAGGCGAAAGCAAATCACTGGACCCGAGGTATTCCATGAAACAACGGAGAAGATTGCTCAGATTCAAGCGAGACTCAAGACGGCCCGTGATCGTCAAAAAAGTTATGTCGACCTCAAAAATAAAGACTTTGAATTCAATGTCGGTGACCGTGTAATGTTGAAGGTTGCACCTTAGAAAGGTGTGATTTGTTTTATAAAATGTGGAAAGTTAAACCCACGATACATTGGTCCTTTTGAAATCTTGGAACGTGTTGGACCCGTTGCTTACCGTTTGGATCTTCCAACTCAATTGAGCTCTGTTCATCCTACCTTCCACTTGTCAAACTTGAAGAAGTGTCTTGCTGCACCCGAACTTGTCATACTGATGGAAGAACTTACAATTGATGACAAACTCCACTTCATGGAAGAACCTGTCGAAATTATGGACCGTGAGGTCAAAACTTTGAAACGCAACACGATTCCGATCGTCCGGGTACGGTAGAATGCCAAACGAGGACCTGAGTTTACCTGGGAACGAGAGGATCAAATGATGCAGAAGTATCCTCACCTTTTCCCGACTCCTCCATCTACCTCAGCTTAAAATTTCGGGTTGAAATTTTCTTTAACAGGTGGGTAATGTAACAACCCTGAATTTTCCAACGTATATTTATTAATATTTATTAATAATACTTGCGCCTTATTAAATGTATTTTTATACGTTTACTTGTTATCGTACTTGACTTTACATGGCCCGACAAGTCTTTGTGACACGCGTACTTTTCACGAATAATATTTTTGAATATTATTTACATTCATGATTATTTATTATTAATCATTTTAAATTAACAAGTGTTGTTAGTTAATTACTTGGGCTTATTTACTTAATTGTTGCACATACTTGGACTTGGGCCTTTTATTAATAGATTTTGGACTTGGACTTTTATTTCATGGACTAGTAAGCCCACCCTACACTCATAATGGACTTACAAGCCCATGGTTTATGCTAGTATTACATTAGACATAATCTTGTATTAATTAGCTTAATGAAGAGACAAATTACACAAGCATGCTACACCTTTCTCCCATGCAATTTAACTTATGCACCTTTCTAGCTAACACATCCTTCCCATGCTTGAAAGTTTGCCATTTGACTTCCCATTTTAGATGTAGAAACTGTCCACTTCATGGAGGGGATGAGGAGTTCATTTTTCACTTCACTTTGTTACATATTACTTGCATGTCATTCACTTTTACACACACATACATACAACACTCCAATTTTTCTCTCTTTTCTCTCTAGCTTGTAAGTAACAAAAAACTTTTTTTTTCTTCTTTATTTTCTTGCTAAAAACCGTAGCATTGATAACCATCATCATCATTGTTTCTTGTTTTGTTACTTGATTTATTACTTGTTATTTGTTGTTGATGTTAAAGATCAAGTTCTTTAACTTGTATCTTCATAGATCTTGGTTACTTCCATCTCTTTTGTTGATGAAGAACCAAGAACAAGAACTCAAACTTGTTAGTTTGTAGTTCTATACTTAAGTGTTTTCAAGACTAAAAGTTCATGAGTTTATAATCTTCTTTGTTTTCATGTTTGTAGACTTGAATTCTTAAGATTCAAAACTTTAGTTTGAAAATTCTCAAGTATGAAGCAAATATAAACATAATACTTGTAGATCTAGTTTATTTCTTCATTCTTACTTACTTTAAATTTGTGTTTTATGTTCATGGTCAAGTATTACTAGTTAAAACTTGATCTCATACTTCTTGAAACCAAAGTTAACTTTGTAAGTTCAAGAACATGGAAGTATAACTTTTTAGTTATAACTTCATATACTTGTGTTGGATTTAACTTAAGAACTCTAGATCTAGACTTTTGGGTCTAGGATCTTCAAGATCTAACTAAGAACTATGTTCTACAACTTAAGATCTTATTTACTTAAGTTTATTTTCAAATTTGTAGCTTAATATTACTTTTATAACTCTTGTATGTGTTGGATCTAAGATCTTGATGCAACTTTGGTTCATCAAACTTCATACAACTCTTAAGTGAGTTGTGCTACATATCTTAGACTTACACTAATGTCATGATAGTCAAAGCTTGGTTAATATTATTTTTAGAGTTCATGTATGTGTCGGATCTAAGATCTTGATGTAACTTTGGTTCATCAAACTACTTGCAACATTTAATTGAGTTGTGCTACTTATCTTAGACTTACACTTGTGTTATGATGGTCAAAACTTGGTAAAGATGATGCAAACACATCAACGAGTTGTACACTTGAAGCTATATGCATCAAGGATGAGAACCGTGATGAGCATCGAGCACTAAAAGCCCACCGGAACACTACACCTACTGTTTTTTAGGTCTGATAATAATACCTGGGCTACTTTAAAGTTTATTTTCAGTTAGCTCTGTTCGATTATATAATTTTTCGTTTAAGACTCGTCTTAATCCGAGTTACGGTTTAGGATCTATGGCCCTCCGAGCGTCACTATGTCCTTTTAACGTTGTGCTGAAAATTCTGACCTACTCGCACTTAAACCGTCGCCACAGTCAAACGAAGACGAGTTTGGTTCTGGAATTTTTACAGAAACTAAAGGACTCATATACAGAGCCATAGCCACTGGTCTCACTTCAATTCAGTTTGTATAGAGGTCGTGGCGACTGAACGAAGTCAGCCTTTGTTTCAAACCCTAGTCTTTACTTGAAACTTACTTTACACTTTTGTTAAATGATGAATGATGATGATACTTAAGAACTAATTTACATACATTTAAACCTATTGAGATGATTTACTGACTTAGTAACTTTTGAATTAGGTTGAGGACTTTCCGGACCTACATACTTGCTTACTTTTTCCCGTGTCAACTTAACTACTTAATCACTGTGAGTTATAGCATCCCTTTTTACTTTAACTATTTTGGGAACTGAGAATACATGCGCATTTTACGTTTTACGTTTTACATACTAGGCACGAGTACTTAAACTTTATATATGTGTGGGTTATACAACGGCATAAACATTCCCTTTAGCTCGGTAACGTTTAGTCATTGGTTTTTGAACCGGTGAACGCGAATCTTAGATATGGATCCACAGGGTTTGACATCCCTACTGGGGCTAGTAGCGCTAGCATTTAACGGGTGTTTAATACTTCGTAAACATACGCACTCGCCAAGTGTACTATCATGAGGTTATAAACGTTAAGTTAGTTACCAAGTGCCCACGGTTAAACATATACTTTACATACAATTTTGAAACGCTCTTTGTAGCACTGAAATCTCGTGGCCTACCTTACATTATTGTTATACTTAAACTATAGCTCACCAACATTCGTGTTGATATTTTAAGCATGTTTTTCTCAGGTGCTTAAGGTTGTTGCTTCTGCTGTTGTATTAGTCTTGCTGATTAGCCACCCGCTGCCTTATTAGAGATGTTACCGCATGAAACATTTTATCTTGCATTCAAACTTTATTACTTCTGAAACAATGATTTGTAACGACCTAAGGGTCACGTACTATTATCTTTGCTTCTATTCATAGGAGCATACTTTTAGTTGTAAAACATTTGACGTTGGTTATGACGTCACCTTTTATCATGAATGCCAACTTGTTTTGAAAACGCATATAGTGTTTGATCTTGTAATCATCCTGTTGTTGATGGTCCGTACATGTTGATTTATTACGGGGCGTCACAAATAAAACCGTCCGTTTCTGTCATATCAGCCTCCCAATGGCACTACCACGCATACACATGCAAAGTGGCCGACGAAGAGTGAACAACACTCGCCACACGCATCTCACACCGTAATCGTGGTCAATGAAGAGTGAGATCTTACGGAGTCACTCACCACATCGCATCAAGTGGCCAACAAAGAGCGAATCCTTATGCCAGGACGTCACTCGCCACCTCACTCACAACTAGAAACAAAACACAATGCTCTAAAATAAGACGAACACACGTCTCGTACCCTCACATGGTGATATAACACCTGGAACACACTAACCTAATAACACGCGCACACAAGAGAGTGGTACTCACACAATGACCGAAAGTGTACACAACATCCATTAGTGTACTTCACACCGCATATCACTAACCCCTAGGTAGTGTCTTAACACCGCGACTAACATACCCATCACGACAATTGTGGGGTCTTAACACCGAGAGTAACCCCCATGTCACTAACCCCCGAGTGGTGTCTTAACACCGCGACTAACCCACATGTCACTTAAAATGTGGTGTATTAACACTGTAACTAAACCCACACTTAACCCCTACGCACACATGGTGATATGGTATCGAACGCCCGAACTTAAACACATATCACATGCCAACACGATGTGGTATCGAATGCCCTAACTTTAAACCTACATCGCATCCACGCTCTTTTGGCCTTGATTACTCAACGAGTAGTGTAGCATTGCGCCCTGTATAAACTATAGTGAATCCTTGCGGATATCACTAACCATACTACTGCAATCAAGTAGATCTTATACATATACGTATAATCATCCTACTCACCAGGACATTATCACAACCCACGTCCTACGGGTCTCACTCAAGCGAATTTAACGACCCGGTACCAATCCAAATGCCTAAACACAAGAGACTCGCACAATAGAGTCAAGGTACAACACATTAATCACAATGTCTACCGAGTGCAACTCAAAACTACAAATGTAAGCCGACTGCTCGCAACAAATTATCTCCAATGGAGGATAAAGTTTAGCTAAGGCTTACATACACACCTCATGTTATTACAAACGAACAACATGCAAATATCTCACTAAACGTACCTGAACGTCTTCTCGTGATGCCCGCCACCGCTAGCTCAGGACACTCTACCTTGCAATGCCCTTCTTTATTGCAATTGAAACACACAACGCCACTACTTCTCTATACCGGCCACTCCCAAAAATTGTGACCTCTTTCACTACAATTGAAACACCTAGACGCACTAGTGCCCAAAACTCCTTTCCCCACGCTGCCCGTGCTATCAAATGCACTTTTAGCTTTCTTACTCAGAGCGTCAAACGAGTTAACCCTTTTCTCACCCAAAGTATCAACAACCATCATCGGAGCATACGATTCAAAACCCTTAGCAACGGCAAATAGCAAGAGAGTCCATTTTCCCAATGCTAATTTTCCCACGCAAATCATCAAAATGCTCCATCAACAACCTATCGTTCCTTGTATATTGAGGATAAAATCGGGCCTTTGCCAAAAAGGTAGCCCTAAGAGTATTTAGGTCCATAGAACTTGTCGCAAACTTCGCAACTCATCACGCACCCGCGTTAAATCGGCTTGCATCGGGGAACTCCTCGAAGAGTTCCTTCTTAAAATATCCCATGATAACCCCATAAACGGTTCTTCATCAACAATATCGATCTTACTATCTGACCAATTCTTCGCATTACCTGCAACAAACTAGTAGCAAGTCTCGTTTTCCTGTCAGGAGGGCATTCACTCGTACAAAACACCCTTTGACGTCCGAGATCCAACTAGTACTTATCAAAGGATCGGGATCCCAGGCATACAAAGGAAGTTTAGTCATCATGAAATTTTTGTAAATAAACTTCCTTCTGACTATATTGCCTCAAATCCCATGATCAAGAGGAATATCCTCTCTACCGCCTTCAACTTGAGGTTTAGGAAACCTCTTCTCAAACTTGACTTGAACAACCACACCTATTTGTTCCTTAATAACATCAGTTACTTGTCCTTCAATCGCCCCTTGAAAAACTTCCTTAACCTTCCAGGTGATAACCGAGGAATAACTCTCTAAAGCGGCCCCAATCTTAGCCATCAACTCATCATCACTTTTTCGTCTTCATTCTAAAGAATTAAAACGATTAAACAACGAAACGCAAATAAACCACGCGCACAACAACGTCCCATCTTACTCAACACTCATCGTACTTCACTTATTAGACACGATTTGCACTCGTAACAATGGTAGCTAGTCATTATTAGGCGCACACGCCGTCTCACCTCATTAGAACATCGACTATCTTGCTCGATGATATACACAAAGACAAACACAAACTCAACGCGATATAAACATACACAAGAACAATATAATAATGCAAGCCACAATCCTAGTTGGTTCACCTATGCACTAAGGCACTAACCAAATCCCCATTTCGACCTGTACTCCTACAAGTCCCGCACAAATAAGCATACATAAAAGTCTAAGTCTAGGAACCTATCTCAAGTAGCCTAAATCCCTTAGACCATGCTCTGATACCACATGAAATGACCCAACCCGTTATTATAACGACCCGGAATTTTTTTTCTTTTACATAACTGATAGGTCAGATCATAGTGAGAACTGAAGATGTGATAAGATTGAGTGAGACTCGGTAAGGTAAGAACATACTCATTATTAGAGAGAATCGGTAAATTTACATTCCACAACTTCTTAAACTAGTTTACAATACAATGGCTATCTAATTAGGACTACTAAGGTTCCTTATATAGCCCTCCTCTAAGGAACCATCATTTAGGCTTGTTTCACATTAACACTATATACATTTTGGGGTCCTAACAATCTCCCCTTGGTGTTGAATGTGAAAATTACACTGTAATCCTATTGAGTAATCTTGAGAGGTCCAAATGTAGCTTTTCATCTTGTACCAGTGGGGTCAGAAAATCCAACCTGATTATCTGAAATCTTCTTTGAAGGTAGACTCCCCATGCCTTTCTTGGATCTCCCTCGTGTAATTGATATTCATCCATTTCTTTAAAATATCTTCTTTTTCTTTGATCACGAAGAATCTTAAATTGTCTAGTTCGGATCCAGAGTTTTAGACGATCTATGATGTGTTTAATGAACTCTTCAAGACCCATTTTCATGTCAATGTCATCAAACTTGCTTTGACGGAACTTGAGATACTTCTGTGAATCCTTAAGTGTACCATCTGAATATTTGTTTAGCTCTTTCGTTTGGATGAACACCTTTTCTTTTTGTGAATTGACAAACATAAACCCTTCGGGTTCAAATTGTATTTGAAATATTCCCATATCCTCCAGTCCCTCTGTAAATTGATCCGGACATGTAATTTGAATCTTTTTCCTTTTAGCTTCGAGACCGATTTGACAATCCTCATGTCTCATCAGTTTTATTTTCTCCATTATGTATCTCTTTACAGCCTCCAAGGCTTGAGTTTTAGCATAAGGTCGAGTTGTGAGAATACTGAGGTATTTGTAGATGTGAATGATGTCAAGCATATCTAAATTCTGAAAGTTAGCTTTCGTAAACTTGTACTCCTTCTCATCTTCTCTAATAACATAGAACTGACTGATGATGTCTTTCTTCACACTTATGTTAACTCCCACTCGAGTAATTTCTAGCACCTCTGATATTCGGTACTTTCATTGTAACCACAAATCATCTTCATTTCGATTGATATGTTTCCCCCACATAAACTGATACCAGTTCCTTTCATTAGCTAGAAGCAATCGTGAACCAATATAGGTAAACCTTTCACTTCTTGGTGTCTCGTTCATGCGGAAGATCTTACAAGCATTTTTCTCGATGAATGTGTTTCTCAAAGTCATGAAGTCATGTTCAATCCCCAATTGCAGTTGTTGATCTCAATTTTTGAAAAATAAACCATTGTTATATTTGAACCAGGAATTCATTGTAGAACTTGAAGTTGTTGCACCAGGAGTTGAACTTTCATTTTTATTATTTAGATTTGAACTAGATGATGCATGTTGTTCTGAAGTATTTGTTGCATTTTTAGTTGGATCATTATCGTCCTTAATATGATTAAAGATTTAATCCACATTTGGACTTTCATATTGATCACTACCATATTCATTAGTAGAATCCTCTTCATCATCACTTTGCATATCTAGTTCAGGATTCCCTTCGTCAACCATCTCTACATCATCAGGCTTTAACAGATAGTGAAGACAATGTACTTAAAATAACAAACCCATCATCATCCGTTTCCTCAGGGTTACTAAAATTAAAATCCTCATCAACTTGTCCACCTTCAACCTCATTTTGAGTTGAATGCAAAATTGGAGTAATCACTTGCTCAGGCTCTGCATTCTTAACTACATAATCATGAGTTTGCATTGCCTTAGATTCAACCGTTTGAGCTTGTGAAGTTAAAGCTGACCTCGCACCACCACCCCTTGTTGAAATATTCATCGTAAGGAATTCTCCATCTACTCCTATCTCCCCCTAATGGCTATTCTGAGGATCAGAATCGTCATGTTCATCATCACGGTGAGGACTTAGTGGAGAAGAGCAGGAAGTAAGTGATGTTGTATTCTAGCACGAAACATTGCTTGAAGAGAAGTACATTGAAGAACATCAAGATTTATTCTAGAAAACATACGACTAAAATATTCTTGCTCCAGCGCATCATAATAATTTGGTGAACATGGGGGTGATGGTGGAAAAGTAACAATGGGAGTAGCAACAGCAGCATCTATTGTCAGTGTTGACTGTAGAAGTGTTTGATTTGCCGTGAGGGCAGGTAAGGATAAATGTGCGGTATAATTCTTATATGTAGGGTTGTAAATACTACTAGTCAGATTCATGATATCCCCTTCTGATGGAGGTTGGGTAACAACTGGAGTTGTCACCGGCGAAGATTCTTTCAAATCATCCGCCCCATGACTTTAGTCTCATGGGACTCTGACAGAGTAGCAGAACTACCCGTCAGTTTAGCTCTCGCGGAGATTTCATCCCCGACTCCTGAAGTCATTAATGTACCATGAGGTGGCACATCTCTTTCAGTTAAAGACTCAACATTCAGATTTCGATATTCTAGATCCGAATAAGAAGTGGTTTGAACCAATGGATCAATTTCTTGAACTAAAGGAACCGTCTGCTGGAAGTTTGATAAATTTCCTAAAGGAATGTCATGTTGATTCGTTTCCATGGGACGCGGCAGATCTCCCTCATCAATATAAGCAGACCTTCAGGACCTGTTGTACGTTGAGGCAATACGACATCACTTGGATGAAGTATATCAACAGGATTTTCAGCCGATACGCAGGGTTCCTTTTCAAGATTTTTTTGGCTCCCCTTCGGCCGTTCTGGACTTCAATGATTGAGTTTCCTCAATCGATTGAGTCAACAAAGACTTTACTACAGAGGAAGACTTTACTTCTTTTTGAGATGCCGAAGCATCTTTGCTTGTGAGATTTATTCTTAAATCCTGATTAAGTTGGATGGGATGATTGGTCTTCTTACCATCCGTGCGTTTAAATCTCTTGCCTACCGAAGCTTGTGCTTCATTTAGCGTAGGGCTTACTGTTATTCTTGGATGTGATACGAAAATGGTTGAAGGTGACCTAGTAGGCTCTAAGTCTTGGTCCATATCACCAATGGTTTGAGTAACTGGTAGGCGAATGACTGGAGTTGAAGACCTAGATCTAATTACGCGTTGGGTTGGCGAAGTCAGAATCATCTCATCAGGCATATAACATGTCCTCTTCTGCGTTTGTTTGGGAGATGATTCAGTTGCTGATGAGTCAGTGTCACTTCCCTCAGGTGTAGTTGAAGGGGTAAGTTCATCCCTAAGAGTACTAGGCTCTCTAATCCTCATGAGTTGAGCTTGTTGAGCAACCATAGGGCAGTTTAGGTTTATCCTAAGTGAAGGATTAGCTGCCCAGATGGTTGAACTATAGGTTCATCTACAACCTCTAGGTCTGGAACCGTGGCTGGTACAACTTGTTCTTGTTGTAGTGGGTTCGGAAGAGGTATTCCTACCGCCTCAAATTGAGTACGCATTCTAGCCTCTAGGGGATTAGCTAACCTCACCAACCAATTTTTAATTAGTGCAGTGAATTGATTATCAGAGATCACCGGGATATTCATCTTTACCTCCCCAAAGCGAACAATCGACATACCCTGTGTACTTGGAACAAATTTTTTTTCATTTCTACAAGTATTTATAGCATCATGAATGAAAATGCAGAAAAGCCTTTCACAAGGAATATATGAACTCCTTGTGTTGTCAACTTATGCCTGGACCAGATCCCACAAGATCTCAGCATAATCTGGATTTTCTACCCTTGTGAAAGAGTAGAATAACTTCAGCATAGGGACCGTTAAGCTATCATATCCACTCCTCGTCATCAGAACCTGTTAATGATCGAGAAGATCACATACCACCTGAAGTGTAGATACTTCTTCTGAAACTTAGCCGGTGTAACATTAGTCTCCACTATATCCAAGCTAGAACACAGAGTTCATCATCTTTTGAGTAAATGGAAATGCAGGAGCATTGTTCACTAAAGAAAGTTGAAATATCCTCCTAAAATCAGCTTTTGTAATCCTCCTTAATCCATTAACCCCTCTGAGTTCAAACACGAAACTAGCAGGTTCTCCCTGTGGATTAGCAGCAGTAGGTTGTGTAGCCTCAACAAAGTTGATAGTTCTGTTAAGAAGTTTTAAATCTTCATCTGGCATACTAATAGTGTTGGTCAGTGCACCCCATAAGGTATGCCTTTCCAGATTTTTTTTTGTTTTTGAAAAGCATGCCTTTCCAGATTTGCATGCCAGTAATTGCCGGATATGTTGGTCTCAGAATTAATGAAGTGATTGTTCGCCATTTAGCTGTTTAATAAGAATAGAAGACCACAATATGTTATCATAAAGCGCATATCTCTATTCCCATTTCCTTTAAAATCCTTTGTATTTTTCAATTTTATGATTTTTATTGATTTTCTAAGTTATAAAAATCATTTATTCACATTATTCACAAGTATTTCATAATCATGATAATCCACTTTAAGCAGTCAAACAAGTATCATGAATAATCAAACAATAACACCAAAAATCCAACCAACACTTAGTCATTTTTCTAAATCAAAAGCAGATTCGGTAATCAAGAAATACGATAGATTCGGTAACCAAATAAGCTTTTCTTTTCACTATAATGAACTAGAGTAAGCATGCAAATATTTCAAAATCAAATCATGAAATTTCAAAATACCATAAATTAGACTCGGTATCAGACCAAAAACCAGATTCTTTTCACATATTATTACTTCAACATGCATATCTAGTTATATAACACTTAAATTTACAACCAGAATCAATTTTGAACTCATCAAATCAGGTAATCATGTTTTCATGAACACATTCGGTATATACAGAGTCAATTAAACATGAATCAAACATGCAATCAAAATCATTTTTCTCATAGATCCACATTTCAATCACTGATTAGACTTTATTTCAAAGCATTTGATCATTTAAATCTGACTTAATCTTAGATTTAAGATTTGTCTCAGATTCGGTTTCTTTCAACAATTTTTCAAATTGGAAGTCTTAATCAAGTAATAAGTGATCTTTTCTAGTTTATATGCATTTATTCAACTCAGATTTATAACATATATATCACAAACTTGATTAAAATCAGAAATTACCAAAGATTTAAAGAAATAAGAAAACAAATTCGGTAGATTAGCACAAATTCGATATGATAATCTAATTCGGTATTTGATTAAGAAAGCGTGAGAGTCTTTGACTTTGACTCTTCTATTTATAGATACTGAAAATGATTCAGACTTGGGCCTTACCGAATGGGCCTAAGATACCTAATACAGTCCAATTTCAAAATTTAACTAATTTAACTTCAAACTTTGCTAACTCAATATCAGGAAATTCACAGGTTTATAATATTTTCTTTAAAAATGCAATATTGATTGAATTTTGAGCATTTTGAGACTTACCGAATCTGGACTTTTGTTGTCAAACTCGGTATGATGCTATAAATAGCATTTCTTCAAGAAAAATTCAAATCTTTTGGATTTTAACTTTTCAAATTTTTATAGATTTTCTAAAATAAAGATTTGTACTTAGAAAAATTTGAATTATGTATAAAGCACAAATCTTCAGTGATACCAGTTGTTAAAACGGGTTGCATACTGAGATGTATACAAGCCAAAGTGAATTTTATCAGATTAAAACATAATATTTTATGTATTCACTTTTGAAAATCAATTTTCTTTTTCATTTTCTCCATTTCTCCCCCTCAAAATGTGATATACAGACAAGTAAATCACCATTTTGACTTTTTCACAAGAAAACTGAATAACTCCCCCTTGAAATATGATATTAATTAGTTACCTCCCCCTATCGTAACTATTGAACTATAAGCCCGGGAAGTTAACAGGTAAATAAAAGCTCTTCCTTAATTGATAATATCTAAAGAAAAAGATATCAGTTGCTCCCCCTAGAAAGTATTTACTCCCCCCAAACACAAGATCCCGTGTATGAGGCCCAATAATACTAAGGAATTAAGCACTATACTCAACCATGCCAGTTTGTTGAATCAAGAACTTTAGTCTAACTTCATCTAAAGGTTTAGTAAACATGTTGGCTAATTGTACTTTGGTAGGAACGAAGTATAATTATACATCCTCCTTTTCTACATGGTCCTTAATAAAGTGATAACGAATATCTATGTGTTTAGTCTTAGAATACTGGACTGGGTTGCTAGTAATTGCAATTACACTCTGTGAATCACAGTATATCAGGGTCTAAGTGATCTTAAATCCATAGTCTAGTAGTTGAGTTTGCATCCACAAAACTTTTGAACAACAATGAGCTGCAGCAATGTGCTTAGACTCAGCCGTTGACAATGAAACACAGTTTTGTTTCTTGGATGACCAACCAACTAACCTATTCCCCAACATCTGAATGGATCCAGATGTGCTTTTCCTATCAACATGGCAACGACCATGATCCGCATCAGTATAAGCAGTGAGAGTGAAATCAGATCCATGTGGATACCAGATTCCAATATTAGGAGTACCTTTTAGGTACTAAAAAATCCTAACCACCGCTTTGGAGTGGGATTTCTTAGGGTTGGACTGAAAGCGGGCATAGACAGTTACAACAAGTATAATGTCCGGTCCACTTGTAGTCAAATTCATTAAAGAGCCAACCATGCTTCGATAAAGCGTTATATCAAAGGGTTCTCCATTTTCATCAGCATTTAACAAAGTCCTCATTGGGGTTGACATTGTCCTCAAATCAGTCATTTTAAAACATTTTAGCATGTCGTTAATGTATTTTGTTTGACTGATAAAAATACCATTTGGTAATTGTTTGACTTGTAACCCCAAGAAGAAATTGAGCTGGTCAAGCATGCTCATTTCGAATTTGTTGGCCATAAGGTCACCAAATTCTTTGCATAAGGCCGGGGATGTGGAACCAAAAATAATATCAACAACGTAAATTTGAACTAAGAGAATGTGACTGTAGTTTTTACGGATGAAGAGCGTTGTATCAATTGTTCCACGAGAGAAGCCATTTTCCAGATAATACTTTGGCAAGGTCTGGTACCATGCACGCGGTGCTTGCTCTAGACCATACAAAGCTTTCTCCAAGTAGTAGACGTGGTTCGGATGAATAGGATCGACAAAGCCTTCTGGTTGATCAACATAAACTTCCTCTTGAAGATGACCATTCAAAAAAGTAGTTTTGACATCCATTTGAAACACCGTAAACTTCGTATGAGAAGCATAAGCAAGAAATAGACGAATAGCCTCAATCCTTGCAATCGAACCAAATGTTTCATCATAATCAATACCTTCTTGTTGTCGATATCCCTTGGCCACAATACATGCCTTATTTCTGACCACAACCCCATCAGAATCCTTCCTGTTCTTGAAAATCCACTTATCCCCTATTGGTCGTTGACCCGCTGGTCTTGGAACTAATCGCCATACTTTCAAACGTTCAAATTGACCTATCTCTTCTTCCATTGCTATCACCCAGTTCGGATCAAGTAAAGCTTGAACCACCAAAGTTGGTTCAATCTTACTAAGAAAGGCAGTATATAGACACATATTGCGAGTAGCCCTTCTAGTTGAAACTGGTGCAGTAGCATCACCAATGATAAGATCAATTGGATAACTTTTAGTCCATCGGTTGTTATGTGGAAGAGGTCCTACATCAGTGGCATCCAGTGAAACATCAACCGTTGTTGACATCGAGCCATGATCCTCTTGATCTGATGTGACAGTGTCTAATGGGTTAGTTTGAGTTTCTGGAGAAACAACTGGAATTGTATCCGTTGATATGTCTTGAATTGGTTCAAGATTATCATCAAGAGGTGGGAGGGAGGATGAAGAAGAAACAGGTGAATCAGTTGTTGTATCTTCATCAAAGAGACTTGGTTTTGTCTCCACAGTAATTGATTGTGATGGTGTTTCCGGTACGGCATGAACATCTGAATTTTGTTGAGGAGCATAAAGACTATCAAACAAGATATCCAGTTCCTCTATTGTGACCGTAGGAACACCCTTCTTTACGAAAATTAAGTTTTTTGCAAAAGAAGTAGTAGCTAGGGTAGGATCGGGCTTTGAACTGAATTGTTCAAAAGCCATCCTCGATAAATCATCAAATTTAACATTAATACTTTCCTTGATCATCTTTGTCCTTTTATGATAGACACGATAGGCAACCTTGTTTGACGAGTAACCGAGAAATATGGCCTGATCGCCATGAGGATCAAACTTTCCGAGGCAATCAAAATCGTTAAGCACATAGCATATACAACCAAAAATACGGAAATATTTGACATTCGGGAGTCTACTATATAGTAACTCATACAGAGTCTTATCAAACTGTTTTTTTATGATACAAAGATTTTGGGTATAACATGCAGTTGAAATGGCCTCCCCCACATTTTCGAAGGTAGTTTGGAGTACGCAAGTATCATTCGAGCTGCCTCGCACAATGTACGATTACGTCATTCAACTACTCCATTCTGTTAGGGGTTCTTGCAGCAGAGAACTGATGTTTAATGCCTTGATCTTTCAAATAACTATCAAGCAGGTCATTCTTAAATTTCATCCCATTATCAGTTCTGATGCTCTTAACATGTTTGTTAAAAGAGCGTTGTGTCTTTTTAATGAACTCAATGATAATGGTGGGGGTTTCAGACTTGGTCCTCAAAAGAAAAATCCATGTAAATCGAGTATAGTCATCTACAATGACAAGCACATGTTTCTGGCCACCGAGGCTAGAAACTCTCATTGGTCTACATAAGTCCATATGCAATAATTGCAAAGACAATGAAGTACTAGGGTTTTGCTTAAGCGGATGATTAGACTGTTTCAGCTTACCAATTGCACATGATGGACACACATGATGCTTATCATATTGAAAGCTGGGAATACCATCAACCAAGTCTTTAGAGACCAGGTGATTGATACCCTTGTAATTCAGGTGTGACATCCGATAATGCCATAACCACGAATTTTCTTTTGTGGAACGAGTAGCCAAACATATGGAGATCATTCTCATCGGTGTATAGTGAAGCACAACGTTTACCAACAAGGAGATCATTCTCATCGGTGGAGTGCACCGAGCATTGACGACGTTCAAAAAGATCTTTGAGATCTCCATCATAGAATTGACTGACACTATGCAAAATGTACCTCAAACCCTCAACATACGAGACCCATTTGATTGTTATGCCACTTTTCACATAATCACCATATCCCGTTATTGCTGCAATCTCGTCATTTCCAAATATAACCGTTCCTAGGAATTTGTCAACGTAATTGACAAGCAAGGATTTATCGCCCGTCATGTGCCGAGAACATCCGGAGTCGATATACCAAACAAAGACGTCGAAACCCTGTAAACGTTAAGTTTCCTAGAGTTTAGGTACCGAAAGTTTCTTGGGTCCTCTACGGTTAGTACCAACAACAAACTTTGGATCACAAATAAATGTATCACGTAATGCAGCATGCAATTTAGACATTAAAGCATCATCTAAAACCACATTACATGAAGCAATATCAAGGTTTACACAATCATTAGAAGTCTTTACACACAACTTATTCCAAGTAGATGTTTTTCTCACGAAAGAAAATTCAAAAACATGTGATGACTTCCTAGGTCGACTAGCAGATTTCTTGGTTTGGTTTGCTACTTTCTTTCTCGTTGACTTAGGAACCCATACAGACAGGTAATTCAAGTTTGGATTATATCCTGTGACACGAAAAACACCTTTGTTAGTGAGATTTCCAAATTTTTCAGTTGACATTTGAGTAGATTGATTTTGCAAAATTTCCATTTTAATTTTTCGTTCATTTGCATCATACTCATTCAAATCAGGTTGTAGACTCGTTCGTGGTTTTAAAGACTTCATTGGTTTTGTTAAAAGACTTTCCTTTGTATGTTTGGACATTAACATCAGAGGAAGTTTTTCTCTCAAACAAGAACCATCTGGATGATGTACCTTCTTAACAATGAATTCTTTTGAAGGTGCAACTTTTGAAACACTTTTCTCAAGATGAGAACGTAAAGGATTTTTAAGAATGGTAATGGGTTTGGGATCATTAGATTGTTGTTTACCCTTAAACTTCTTATCAATCCCTCTAGCACACTCAGAAATTTTATTCACACAAGGCATCCTTAGAAATGAATCATTCACACAAGTAGAAGATAATTGTGATGTGTGTGCTTGTAAAGTAATTTGCTTTTGTGTGTTAGCCTGTTTTAATTGAACCATCTTACGATTTAAGCTTTGAATTTCAAGATATATATCCTCAGCAGACACTAAAACTTTACCTTCCTTAATAGCTTAAGAACATTCTTTCCTAGGAAGTGGAAGCAATTTTTCACACAGTGTAAGCATTTGTTTCAAATGTTTGCATTTAAGTTGCAATTCTATGTTTTCTTTTTCAAGTTTATCAACTAGATGATACAAATCTAACTCTTCAGGCTTTTTATCACTAGGTTCTACCTTAGGTTCAACTTTCGGTTCTTCCTGAGGTTCTACCTTTATATCTAAAGTCTTATGACCTAGTGATACTGACTTAAACAAGACAGTAAGTTCATGTGCTAGGTCTTCACAGATTTGAGTATCAGAAACAGGGACATGCAGGTAAAGCTTGTAAAATTGGTTTCTCTTCCAAAGCAGGTTGATCAAACACCTCATCTATGGTAATAATGCTAGAACTAGGTTTGTTAAACACTTCATTCTCAAGCATTAAAATGTATTTCTCTAGCATGAGTGTGAGAATGTAAACCAATCTACGCTTAGGCACATAATCAGCTTTTTGTATGTTCTCTTCATGTTCAACAAGTTCTTTCAAGAAATTCGAATTAGGTTTACCCATTTTAGCATTAATCTTTTCATACATTAAACTAAATTGATAATATTTCCTAGATGAGCGATTAGCAATAATATCATCAAAATCAGCATCATATGCTTGAACAATGTGATATGGCAAACCAGCTTGAAAGTAATCAAAATGATATAATCCGGGAATCTTTTTGGAAATATCATCTAACATCTTAGGGTCTTCATAAAGATTGTTTGTTTTGAAAGTTCCATAATTATGATAGCTCTTGATTGCTCTTGACGATAAAGTTTTTCCTCATATTATGCAAGCTGAGCTTTTATTTTCAAAGAATCTTTAGTGAATAGTGAAATTTCAGCTTTCTTCTTAATTATGGTTTCTTCCAATTGAACAATTTTCTTGTTTAATTTGGAAAGTGTGGGTTCATGTTGTTCTTTTAAATCAGAAAGTTCTTTTTCTAATAATTAAACTTTCTCTGCAAGACGTTCGGATTTCAGACGATAATCAGTTCATTCAACTTTAATCGGATGAATTATCTTTTTAAGTGCTTCCAACTTAGTGTCCATGGAACTGAGTTGGACTTTCAATCGATTCATTTTCGATTATGATTTGGATGATGAAGATTTAGTCTCATTAAGTTTGATTTTATCTTTCAAAACTTTGTTTTCATATTTTAAACCTTTTACCTCTTTTGACATTGAGACTAAATTCTTCATCAAGTCATTTTGCATTTTGATAAAATCAGGTGAGATTTCAGTTGATTGTACCTCATCATCATCAGATGTTAAGTCAAAATTCTTCCTTGCTTCCTTAGCTTTGATCAGCTTGGTCATGTTACAAACATTTGCATGTTTCACCTTGGAATCGGATTCATCCGTCCAGTTAAACCAAGTATCATCAACCAGTTTGATCTCTCTCCCAATTTCCATGAACTTCGCCATCAACATTTTCTTCTTGTAGTAAGAAGCATCTTTCTTCTTAGGCAACTTGCACTCACGAGAGAAATGACCAGCTTTGCTACAATTGTAACAGATTGACTCATCCTTCTTGGAATCATCAGCATGTTGATGTTTTGATAATTCAGGTTTCTTATAGTATGAGGAAGATGAGGAATTTTTGCGTTGGTTGCTTGATTTTCCTTTGAACTTGTGTTTGTTCAAGGCTTTGGTGAACATGGCTGCCATTTTGACTAGTTCAAGGTGAGAATCATCAACATCCGAAAGATTTAACTCTTCAGTATCAGTTGATTCTTCAACAAGCACCTTCTTGGATAAGATTTTGGAAGTGGTGAATGATTTGCTTTTCTTCTTAGCAACAATCGGTGCAACTGGATCACCCGGAGAAGACTCTTTTCTTTCCGCTTGAGATTTTGACATAGCAGGTTGATAATGCATAAGTACTCCAACAAGCTCATGAATATTCAGCTTATCAATCTCCTTGGTAGATTGAACGATTATTCCATAAGGAATCCAATCAACATTGAGCTTTTTGAGAAACTTCATGTTGATTTCAGCATTCACTTTTGTAATCTTGCACCTTTTCAACTCATTAAGGACACCTTGAAATGTCGGTAGGTTTCCTTGAGAAGTTCTTCGAGTTCCTGCTTAAAATCTTCATAAAGTCCAAGAGCCTTATTCAGTTTAGTAACATCTGACATGTCATAACCTTCCTGTTGCCTTTTGATCTCATCCCATATGTCCTTAGCAGTAGTATTGCTATCAACATTTTCAAGCAACTCATACGGAATGGCTTGCATGATGAAATTTTTAGCCTCATTATCACCCTGAACTCTCTCACGCTCTCTCAAGAAAGTTCATAGACTGGAATTGGCATACCAGTATCCGGATGATACTCTACAACTGGACCATCTCTCAAAGAAGCCCATATGTATTTTACATTCTCACCCTTGTAGTCTATGTACTGAGTGATACGATGAAGCCACTGGTTATACTTACCATCAAACAACACTGGAGGCCTGGAATCTGATCCGATGATCAATGTATCTTGAGTAGACATATTGATAACAAATGAGGTAGATTTGGTAAAGATTCGGTATATCACACAATCCAACATTCTGGTTCACAAAATCTAACAAAAATGTCAGATTCGGTATCTAGTTCGGCACTGTAGCAGACTCGGTATCTGGTTTTGTACTGTAGCAGATTCAATATATCATATTCTGTATCAAAAACTGATAAGAATAACAAGTATCACACCCTGATTTGGTATAGATTCGGATAATATAGTATATGAAGCCTTAAGTCACTTAAAACTCAAAGTATCAAGTGAAACAGAGATTCTGGTTCAGTATCTAGCTCGGTAGCCAAATTCTATAAAATTTGAACTCAAAACAATCCAATTCCTTTGAAACAGACTCGGTAACCTTGCTGCACAAGGAAACAAGTTAGTAACAATCAAAATATCAATGAAACTGAGAGTTTATGATACTGAATGTCAACTGTAGCAGTTGACAAACCGAGTCTAAGTGTTAAACTTAGAAAATCAATTAAATCCTTGCTCAAACCACACCAATTAGCTGCGTATATCCAAGCCGAATGTGATAGAATCATAATCACACCATAATCTGCAACAATTAAGATGAATTCATGACTTTGAAGCAGACTCCGCATGGTAGTTAGAATACTGAATGATGATCAAATCTTCTATACTTGAAGAATTGATGAAATTGAACCGTCAAATATGTGATTAAACACCTCACGAACTTCACTGAATTCACAAACCTTCACTTAAACACAGAATCAAGCTTGAATTGATCAATACCGAGAGTTTTAGCCACGAACTTTAAAAATCAGCTTGATTCTCCATAATTGTTGTTAAAAGCTGTAATGATGATCAAAACTCATTCTAATACACCTAATAAACCTTCGTTAAACTTATCACAAGAATCTGAACGTCGGATTATCACTTTCGATGATACTGAATGTGATTCAATCTAACCGAGAGTGAACAGATTCTATAATTTTCAATATCTGGATCGATATAGTGATGTAAAATCACTCCTTGGAAGCTCTGATACCAAATGATAGGTCAGATCATAGTGAGAATTAAAGATGTGATAAGATTGAGTGAGACTTGGTAAGGTAAGAACAGACTCAGTATTAGAGAGAATCAGTAAATTTACATTCCACAGCTTCTTAAACTAGTTTACAATGCAATGGCTATCTAATTAGGACTACTAAGGTTCCTTATATAGCCCTCTTCTAAGGAATCATCATTTAGGCTTGTTTCACATTAACACTATATACATTTCGGGGTCCTAACAATAACGCATTAGCATTAATAACAGCGACACCATGATTATGTTCACGAAACATTTCCAATACTCGAAAAGTTTAAACAACTTTAATATACACATTACACAAGTTTAGGTGTCAAAATGGGCATGACATCCCAGGACCCGTTTAACATAACCAAAAGACACTCTCGACCCAAAGCGTTTAAACTCCAACATAAGACCGAGCATGGTGATTAGGAATGCACTACCCTATCATAAATCTAGTCCAAAAGAAAAGTCTTCTAAAGCAACCCGCAGTAATTCACTAGTCCCCGTGCTTACCCTTGCCACCTCTTCCTTGCGAATCTATAAAAATATAAACAACGAGAGGGTAAGCGATAAAGCTTATTGAGGATAAACATACTATATACATACATATGCATAAAATGAATACGTACCACCAGCATAAGTAATAAACACATACCGCATCCAAGTATAACTAAGCAAGCTATACGCTACTTACCACCATGCCAAAACCGCAAGAGTAGCTACAAACACAACAATATAGATATATACGCACTATCCAAAAATCCCAAGGTTAACCCTTAATCTTAAATGCATGAAGGTTGGCCGAAAACTCATGAATGCCCTAGTGAATCTGGAAACTCACCCGATTTACTACCTTCACCACAACGACAATAGGGATGTCCAAACTACACGAGACATTGTGAATCCGAACTACACGAGATTCACTGGTGAAGCCAAACTACACGAGAATCACTACCCTAACCCGCAAAAACAACAATGGGAACATACGAACTACACGCGACATTGTGAATCCGAACTACACGAGATTCACTAGTGCAGCCGAACTACACGATAATCACTACCCAAATCACCTCAACAACAACGATGGGGTTGACCTACTTGTCAATGTGAATTCGAAACTCACGAGATTCACTACCCCACGGGTGGTAACCCAAAATGCACAAATGTGCCAAGTGGACCCGAACTCATAAGTCCATCATCCCACACATATGTAAAGTGAACCCGAACGCACAAGGATCACTCTACCCCACCCGTACCCATCTTATGCATACATACACATATAATATATTTACACTCATCTTGTCGCCTTGATGAATGCAAACCAACTCCGCGATCCGCCAATGGAAAGTACCTATTCCATTTATCACATGACAAACAACACAATTAGGATGGAATTACAAACCAACCAAAATTGACACTTAGTGCAAATTTTGACCCATTTGCACTTCCAAGCACAAGCAAAGTCCAAACTAACCAATAATCACTTAACGCTAGTGAAAATGGTCCTATAACGCCGATTAAACCAAAACACAAGTATTAAATACTTGTCTTCCCCAAGTCAATCCATAAACCCAAATTTTGACCCATTTCAAAATTAGTCTTCCAAACACACTCTTATGAGTTCAAACATCATCACCATCACTAGTTTACACACTTACAAGTGATTAACACTAACTTATAGACCTACACAAGATCAATTAGTCTTCCAACCTAAATCCCACCAATAATGAGTCTAAAACCCACTAACTAGCAACAACAAACTCACTTCATGAGCATCAAAGGGTTTCTCATCAATTTAAGCTCAAACCCTACATTTGAATATCAAATTAACAATGAATTTTAGAGTTAGAACATACCACCAATACCAAAATATAGTCAAGAATGAGATGAACAACTTTAACACTAGAACTTTGATGAGATTTCCACTTCTTCTCCAAACCACGCTTTCTCACTTTAAAATCTCCTTATCTCTTTAAGATAAGATGAGTGACTTGTGTAGGTGAAAATGAGGCTTGAATGAGCCTTGTATCAGTCTCCATGATCCCAAACTGACCTCCAATTGAAAAGACAAAGACACCCTCATCAAAACCCTAATAATAAGCTCAAAACCGTCACTGACTGGAAATTGTCGCGACTGCGAGGTCACGGATTGCGCTTGCGATCTCACCCAAAAAAAGAGCTGTTCAAACTTCCACATCTCGTGACCGCGATGTCGCCTTTTGGGACCGCGAGATCCCATTTTTATACACCATTTTATGTTCCTAAATTGCGACCGCGAGAGGCCTTGTCGTGATCGCGACGTGCTATTTTCAGCTTTTTCCTTCGTTTTTCATTTACATAAATCGCACGCAGTCCACATTTAATCATTCCACAATCTAATCTTCACAACTCCACCATCAGTACACGTTACGAAAAATGGAGTGTTACATCAACCGTTAAAAGGAAGAAAAACCAACCAGTTTGGGAATAGAGTGCCTGCTACCTTGAAAGTAAACCTTTAAACTCAATTTTCTTTATCAAAAGTACACCTGCAAAGTTCAGTTGAAAAAGATAAAGGGTATGCAAACCTCCTTAAAACACCGAATGGGTCCCCTTTTCAAGATAGGCCCATTTCTAATTTATTTACTGGGCCCAAAAATCTCCACAAACTGCAAATGGTCATGTGAGTGACGATTTGGCTAGAAAATTCCTATCTTTGACTTTGAAATTACTAGATGACGGCAAATTTTATCATGCTGCTCGTTTCTCTCACCTTCATCCACATCGAAGTCCATCTAAATCCAATAGGAAGAAGAAATCTAAAGTAAGAGATTTAATTGATGAAGTAGAATCTGGATCTTCTGAACTTGAGCAGGCAAAAGATTTAAATGATGATCAGGAGGAGGAGACTTTAGGATTTGCAAGAAAACCAACCAAGGTCAATGGAAAAATTCTAAACCCTAAGAAAATTCCTAAAGAAAAAAGAGGTGTTTGGAAGCTTTCTTGAGGGTATGTATGATAGTAGTGAAAGACCTAACAAGAACAAGTCCAAATAATGAACATAGACACATCGAACCCTAGGGGTCTTTGTAATAATGATAAAGGAATAAGAGTGGGTAATTTAGTCAACAAGTACCAAATCCAATTTATTGATTCTCAAGAAATGATGGTAGAGAATGTATCCCCTTGTATTCTTAGAGAAGTATAGAATTTAATGATGTTCAAGTTTCATCTCAAGGTCGTTCGGGGAGATTGGTGTCAAGTTGGAGGGAGTATTCCTTCAAACTTAAATATAATTTCCAAGCACAAAATTGAAACAGAGGTGCGTGAGATTATTAAGTGGTTCGACGGGAATTAAACTCCCGGGTCCGATGGTTTTTCTCTAAAATTTTTCAAGAAAGGGTGGTGCTTTCTTAAAGAAGATATAATGTCGTTAATGCTTCAATTACATGCTAGTGCAGCTTTTCCATCCGAGTTTAACTCTTCTTTTCTTATGCTCATTCCTAAGTCTAATTGTCCAAAAAAGATAGAGCATATGAGGCCCATTAGTCTTATTAGTGCTCCGTATAAAATTGTTGCAAAGAGATTAAGAACTGTGATCGATAAAGTTGCGAGTATAAATCAAAATGGATGTGTACCTTCAAGACTCTTGGTTGATGGAGTGATGCTAGTTAATGAAATTTGGCATTTTGCAAAGAAAAAAAGAAAGGGTGTTGTTTTCATCAAGATCGATTTTGAAAAGGCGTATGATTGTGTATCTCATGCCTTTTATTAGATGTTCTTTTTAATATGGGCTTTGGGCAAAAGTTCATCTCATGGATAAAAGCGTGCATTTCAAATATCAAATTCTCGGTCTTACTTAACGGGCCTCCAACAAAAGAAGGTGACATGAAACGGGGGTTAAGACAAGGAGATCCACTATCTCCTTTTTTATTTATTCTTGTTACCGAAGTGCTTAGTAAATTATTTTCTAATGCTTTACTTTGTGAAAAGCTTAAAGGTTTATGCATTTTTGATTAAAAAGAGAGTTAATCACTCTCAATATGCCGATGATACCATTATTTTTGCACAACCATCTTTGGAGGAAACGATTTGTATTCGTCAAATTCTTGACCCCTTTTTTGAAATGTCCGGGTTACAAATTAACGCTTCTAAAACGATTTTATATGGGATTAATGTGTCAAGTGAAGAATTGGCCAAGTAAACGGATGTTTTTGAATGCAAAGTAGGTACGTTTCCTTTTGATTATCTTGGGGTTCTAATTGGTGCAAGGGCTAATAATATAAGTACATGGAAACCTATTATTAGAAAAGTTAAAAAGAAGTTATCGGGATGGAAAGGGAAATGTCTTTCAATAGGAGGAAGATTGATATTGGTTAATGCAGTAATAACAAATTTTTCTTCTCATTATATGTCCCTCTTTAAAGTTCCTAAAGTGGTGTTAAAAAAATTGGAAAGTTTGAGAAGGAATTTTGTATGGGGTGGAAATTTTAACATAAAGAAAATGGCTTTAGTAAAATGGAGCAAGTGTGTTTACCAAAAGTATGTGGTGGTCTCGATGTTGTTCCTTTAAGGTTAAAAAATTTAACTTTATTGGCTAAATGGTGGTTAAAACTTAATAATAACAAAGATGCTATATGAAGAGATCTAGTTGAAAGTCAATGGAAATAGGTCAAGTGGGTAACATTGACCGTTCTCAAGTTAATCGTACCAAAACATCCTATGTGTGGAAAGAATTATTAAAACTTCAAAATGTAGATGAGCTTTTTGATATCTATAGCCCTCAATGTTGGAAATGGAAATGGAAGTTGGGTAAAGGTACGAATATATGGAAGTAGAAAAGATTAATTCCCGTCTCTTTTTCGCTTATCTTCTAAAAGAAACGGATACATAGCGGATATATGTGTATGCACCGAATACGAGAATCTAGAATGGGATTTCGAGTTTGTAAGGTCTCTTAATTATTATGAAAATGTGAAACTACAAACGCTTTTGGTCTTGCTAAGTTCTAAAGTCTTGGATCTATCAAAAGAAGAGGCAATTCAATGGGTTCATTCGCTTGAAAAAGTTTATACGGTTGCGGAATGGATAAGAGTGATGATTTCCTCTAATGTGAAGAGTGATATAGATTGGCTTAATGTGGTATGGAATACGCATGTTCCTTCTAAGATAGCCACTTTCCATTGGTTATCTATTCAAGGGGTGTCCCGGTCAAAGAAATGCTAGGATATAGGCAGTACCTTCGAGACATCACGGATGACAAGTGTGGATGGTGTTTACTTCATGTTGAATCAATAGATCATCTTTTTCTTCATTGTTCATGGTCTTATAAGGTATAGTCGGCTTTATTTAATGGGTGGAATGTTTGTTGGATAATTCCCTCTTCTATTCTTGAATTCTCTTATGATTGGTGCAATGGTTTGGGCTTCAAGATGTCAAAATTTTGAAACTTATTGGTCCGGTCACTCTATGGAACAACTTGAACGCAAGAAATGAATTGGTTTTTTTAATGGGAATACATTTGATGGGCTGCAAGTGTAGAGCTGATAAAGTTAAAGGTTTTACAATTTCCAGTTAACACGAAAATGTGCGAGAGCTACCAATATTATTTATGGAAGAATCAACCATGGATGTTTGGGTGACAATGAAGTTGGTGCTTGATATCGGCTAAAAAATCACGTTTTCTCCCCGGTATTAAGGCCCAAAAATAATAAAGTTTCAATATTTATCACCAAAATACCCGCTTTGTTGGTTAAAATAGAAGATCAAGAAATTATAAAGACGATGCAAAAAGAATTAAGTGAAACGGAGCTAAAACGAAGATTCTAGAGCGAAAATGGTGAAATACAAGTTACGACCCCGGAAACCAAGTTACGATCCCAGGAACGAGTAAGACGATCCAAGAAAACAGCAAACAGAGCCTGACTTCCACATGGGCGCTGGCTTGCCAATGGATTTGGCCACCGGGCACTTGAAACGGGCAAGGGAAACGGCTTGCCTAGTACCGGCCTCCCACACCGGCCTGAGGCGTCGGCATGCCAGGCCAGCCTGCCAGCTGTTTCCCAGCCAAAATCCAACTATAAAAGGGGCCATTTATCATCCATTTTTACACACACTTCAATTCACTTCTTTCTCCCTCTTTCTACAATAATTAGTCGTACTTTCAAGGTCTTCAACTCCGAGCGGGAAAATTAGTACTCAGAGAAGAATGTCGGAGATTGTATTAGGAGCGGTCTGGAGTTTGAAGTTGTCACTTTTGTATTTTCGGAACTCGTTTAATCTACTGGTACTTCTATCATTTGTCTTTATATAATGTCTTCCATTAATATGATTTATGTTATTGTTACCATGATTAGTGAGTAGTTATCTTTAGTATTTGCTATGATGTAGTTAGTTATAATGCCAAAATACTATTATGGTTTGTGTATTTTGTTGAGATGCTTTCCGATTATGCTTTAAACTCAATCGCTTTTCCAACTAATAGAACATAGTTATTGGCTCTGTTATTGGGAAGTCGCTAACCCCGATTCAGAGTACACTATATGTGTCACCTCTTGTAAGAGAAGGTATCATATACAACACAAGTTTGACTGAGGCACAGCAGCTGTAGTATGCCCACTGAGCTTTGGATTCCGACTGAGGACTCTTTTGTATTGAAACATCTAACTAGGCCCATAGTACGTTGTCGGTCTTAGACCATGCTAGTGTAGTCACCAAGCATATAAACTTCGTACGTGCACGCTGAATTACAACAGTTGTTGCAAGTTGTACCTCTGCTAAGTAATGCCATGAAACTCGGTCAGTGCTGAATAGTACACTTCACCATAACGTGCTCTCATGCATTGCACCCCGCTTGAGGGATTCTTAGTTAATTAAGGAACTGTTTGTATAAACTTATAAAGGATTAGACCGTTAGGATAACCGAACATGTTCATGGAAGTCAAATCGACTTGGCCATGGTGTTCTCTATGGTTGAACTCTTTTTAAGGGCCTAACGATATTTTAAACCCAATCATTAACGAAAGCATCAATACACATCACGTCTCTCGGATGTGGCATACCTTGTACTTCATTATGCTTAAGAAAGTTTAGAACTTTGTGGAATGTTAATATGTCACCTAACCGAGTTGGTCAATTGGATGAGCCGTCTGAACGTGTATGCATGTAGTCAAGCTACACGAGCCTCGGGAGTATGGGATGTTGCTGTCTATTCAGAATCTTCAATCCTAACGCATTACCCAGTGACATGTCTATGACAGGGGAGGTAGGACCAGTGTATTGAATACAAGGTCACTACCTATTCATTAGCCAGCATTCCATAATCTCGGTAAAGTAACTAACGAAATCATAGTATGCACTTGCTTTAACCTTATATGAATTAAAATTTTTATCGCATTTACTTTATTTTATCTTATAAACTAGAAGACCCAAAATTAGGTAAATTACAACTACTCCTCCACTTTAGGATTATCTTAAGTTATAAATATATGTTCGATTCTACTGATCTGTTAAAAATTCGACCCTATGTCATACTTCCCTTATTTACTATAATAAGGAGTAGTAGGATTTAGGCCCCGCTAAATATAAATATAAAACTATTGCTCCTCTCATGATAGCTGATTCTGATGTCTTGCGACTTAACGACACCGCATAAATAAAAACTGTCCGTTTTGATAATATCAAGAGAGGTGTGAGTTTTTGGCGCCACTGTCGGGGAACTAGTATCGGACAATACTGCTTCTATCAAACCTATTTGCAAGCATTGAGTAGTGTCTAAGAAAGACAATTATACACGGACTTGGTTGTTGGATTTTTCGAACAGTCACCAATTATATTGGGACCAAAAGGATCTTGCCTCTCTGTAGTCGATCTGGCCACTTTATGACAACCCGGAAATTTTTGATAAAATTTGAACAAAATCTTTGAGACGATTCATTTAAACTTCAACAAATTCAGACGAGTCACGAACAAACGATTATAAAAAGATATGTAAATATATATTTGTGTATATATACATCATTTACAACCATTATTATTATTGGTATTATAATTATTATTATTAATAATTATCATTATCATTAATATAATACTAATATATTATTAATATTATTAGTATTAACACTTTTACTAAAATTATTGAAATTATTATAAATATCATATTAAAACAACTTATCATTTTTATTAATAATATTATATAGTTATTATTATCATTATTATTAATTATAATTAAAATTATCATTTTTTTATTAATATCGTGATGTTGATATTATTATTATTATTAATTTTAGTATTATTGCTAATATTAAAAGCATTAGTATTAATCTTATTATTAAAAATTATTATTATTGATATTATTATTATTATTATTAATATTATTATTAATTTTAGTAATATTATTAGTATTTTATAATACAGATATATATAAAATAATTGGATGAAAACAACAGATACCTAATCTGTTTATTTTTTTATTATCACGATCTGCATCATGATCCAGTTTTTATTTTTTTTATTTCCTGCTTATTTTTTGTTTATTCCCCCTACTGGTTTTGATCTTGTTTCTGTCGACACAAATACATATTATAACAATCAAACAGCTCATTGTTGTTGACAAAGGATTCGAGTTCAATTATAAGTTAACAGCTTCTATCTGATTTAAATTAAACTGAAATATAAATAAAAATAACCCATTCGTTCCTCTGTTCTTCACCAAGAAATCCAATAGCTCGATTTCGAATTTAAATTCAAAATCTAATATTGCAATTTTGTTAGGAATTGTTTACTCAATCTATATGAAAAATTTCAACTTCCAATTCTTCCTATCGATCTTTAATTTTGGAGTCAAAGTTTTTAATTTAAAAAGTCAAACGATTGTTCTTGGTAAAATTCGAGTTCGTTTTTGAGGTTTCAGTTAAATTGATGATTTTAAAAGTTTCTATGAGTGAATTAAAATCTTTTTCATTTAGGAATCATGATCCAAAACGTTCTCTAAATCAAAATCAAGTATTTTTTTCCTTCTTTTTCTGCGTCGAATAGCACAGGCTGTTATGATATATATATATATTTTTTTCAATTAATATAACATTTAAATTTAATATTGATTTGTTATTATTATGTTAAATCACTGAATTGAGTAATACACCCCTGGTTCCTGATCGATTATTTTAGAGAAGAAGGAGAAGAAAATGAAAACAGAAAAGAATGTGTTAAATAAAATTGAGTCGTGATATATTAAGGAAAAACAGAAATAGAGGAGTGGTCTGGGGTGTTAGCGGGTTAGCGAGAGGTCACGGGTTCAAGCCCGGGCGTTGGCATATTTTTTTAGAGAAAGCTTTCTAAGGTTCGTGAATCCGAGGTCAACTCTGCACTTGTTCAGTGCCATCATACGCATAATTACTACAAACTATCGTATCGTATCGTGAGTTTTCATAGCTCCCTTTTTATATATATTTTTGGGCTGAGAATACATGCAATGTTTTATATCTGTTTTACAAAATAGATACAAGTACTAAACTTAATTCTACGTGGGTTAGAATCACAAATATTCCCCTAGCTTGGTAACGTAATCTATTGGTCTCTGTACCATAGGCGCGAATCCTATTGATAGATCTATCAGGTTTGACAACCCCATCCGGGCTAGTCGTGCTAGCAGTCAACGGATGTTTAGTATTTCGAGGGTATTTATCGCACTTGATTCGGTGCTCTATAGACATCAGGGGTATTCATTATTATATTATTATCGTTAAGGCTGTTACCAGGTGCCCATGATTATAGAATCTTTTTAATACACTGCGGTGTAATGATATTTATAGAAACTGAAATCTTGTGATCTATTGCTATTATCAAAATCATTAGTTATGATAAACCTATGAACTCACCAACCTTTTGATTGACACTTTTAGCATTTTTATTCTCAGGTACTTTTTGCTTCCGCTGTAGAACTTTGCTGTTACATAGAATATAACGACCCGACTTTTTTTTCGACTTGCTTTTGTGCTTTGTGCTTTCACGAAACTGCGTATTTGTGTGTACTGAGCTAGCCTATGCTCTGGGATCTTTAATATTGAGTAATTACTCTCGTTAATATCTTACAACGTGCTATTAAGTGTGTAATCACTTAACTTGATCCCCGAATGCTTTTACGACCGTTGGTGTCACTTATCGTTTTTTAAACTTTTATCGTAATTGGAATATTATGACTGCTAAACTTGATTGTTATTTGTTATAACAATTACTTGGCTTAAGGGCTTATTTAATTAAGCTTTGTGTTTACTAATGCTTACTAATTACCGTAATGGACTTAACACCGTAATTGACTTTCAATGCCCCGACTTGTCTTTGTGACACACGTACTTTTCACGAATAATATTTTTGAATATTATTTACATTCATGATTAATTATTATTAATCATTTTTAATTAACTAATGTTAGTAGTTAATTACTTGGGCTTTTATTTAATTTGTTGCTTACTTGGACTTGGGCTTTATTTTAATGGACTAGGAAGCCTACCCTACACCACTTAATGGACTAGTAAGCCCACTTTTATTACTAGTAACTTATTAATGATAAGCATGGATTAATTATGTTAATGAGGAGACAAATTATTCAAGCATGCTAGCACCCTTTTTCCATGAATTTAACTTATACACTTTCCTAGCATACAACAATAACCAATACTTGAAAGATCAATTTTGACTTCCCCATTTGGGAGCTCTTTGGCCGTGGCCTTTTGTTGGGAGGAAGGAGTTCATTTTCATTTTATTTTGTTACTTATTTACTTGTATCCAACTTCATTTACACACACACATCATTACTTGCACTTTCTTTCTCTCATCTTTTTCTCTCAAAACTTGTAAGTAACAAACTTTATTCTTTCTTTCTTTTCTTCCTTAAAACCAAAAATCATCATCATCAATCTACTAGTTACATATTTGTTGTTAAAGATCAAGTTTTCTAACTTGTATCTTCATGTAATCTTGTTACTTTCATCTTTGTTTGATGAAGAACCAAGAACAAGGATCTAAGTTTCTATAACTTATGGTTCTACACTTAAATGTTTTAAAGATCTAAAACTCATAAGCCTTGAGAGCTTACTTGTGTTCATGTTTTGTAGACTTGAAGTTTATTTCCTTAAGATCCAAACTTTGATTTGAATCTTCTCAAGTATGAAATAAACATGAATATAATACTTGTAACTTTAGTTTATTTCTTCATTTTATTTATTTAAAGTTGTGATGTTGTTAATTTGATCAAGTATTACTAGTTAAACTTGATCTCATATTTCTTGAAACTAAAGTTAAACTTGTAAGTTCAAGAACATGGAAGTTTAACTTTCTAGTTATAACTTCATACACTTATGTTAGATCTAAGTTTCTATAGCTTATGGTCTTCTAAATTTGTTGTAAACAAGAGCTTATAAGCTTATATATATTTTACAAGATGAAAATCTAAGTTTCATAACTTATGGTTTCATTAAAGTGAAGATCCAAGTTCTATAACTTAGGATCTAACTTAAGAACACTATATCTAGACTTTCTAGTCTAGGATCTTTAAAATCTAACTAAGATCTAAGTTTTACAACTTAAGATCTTGTTTATTTAGTTTACTTTCAAGTTTATAGCTTTATATTACTATTAGAACTCATGTATGTGTCGGATCTAAGATCTTGATGTAACTTTGGTTCATCAAACTACTTACAACACATAAATGAGCTGTGCTACATATCTTAGACATACACTAGTATTATGATGGTCAAAACTTGTTAAAGATGATGCAAACCTATCAACAAGTTGTACACTTGTAGCTACAAGCATCAAGGATGAGAACCGTGATGAGCATCAAGCACCAAGAACCCACCGGAGCACCTTACCTATTGTTTTCTGGAACTGATCAGTAACCTGGGCTACTGTAAAAGTTAATTTCCAGATTGTTCGGTTCGAGTAGATGACTTTTTTTTTAAGACTCGTCTTAATCTGATTTACGGTTTAGGATTTATAGCTTTCCGAAAGTCACTACACCCTTTTAACGTTGTGCTGAAATTTATGACCTACTCGCACTTAAACCGTCGCTACGGTCAAATGAAGACGAGTTTGGTTCTGAATTTTGGTCAGAAACTAGTGGACTCACATACGGAGCCATATCCACTATTTAAGCATCTTTTCTATTTACGTAGAGGTTGTAGCAGCTGATCAAAGTCAGCCTTTGTTTCGATCTCTATTCTTGATTGAAAACTTACTTTACACTTTTTGATTAATGATGAATAATGATGATACTTAAGACCTAATTTACATACTTTTAAACCTTTGGTACGATTTACTGACTTAGTAACTTTTGACTTAGGTTGAGGATCTTTCGGACCAACTACTTGCAAATTTATCTCGAAACAACTTAACTATTTTTCACTGTGAGTTATAGCATCCCTTTTTACTTTAACTATTTTGGGAACTGAGAATACATGCGCTTTTTACGTTTTACATACTAGGCACGAGTACTTAAACTTTATACATGTGTAGGTTATACAACGGCATAAACTTTCCCCTTAGCTCGGTAACGTTTAGTCATTGGTCTTTGAACCGGTGAACGCGAATCTTAGATATGAATCCATAGGGTTTGACATCCCCACTCGGGCTAGTAGCGCTAGCATTTAACAAGTGTTTAATACTTCGTGAACATACGCACATGCCAAGTGCACTTTTAGGGGGTATTATTACGTTAAGTTAGTTACCGGGTGCCCACGGTTGAACATATACTTTATCATACTGATTTGAATTACTGATTTAAACTGCTGGTTGAAGCACTGAAATCTTGTGGCCTACATTACATTACTGATTACAAATAAACTATAGCTCACCAACATTCGTGTTGACTTTTTAAGCATGTATTTCTCAGGTGCTTTGACGTTGTTGCTTCCGCTGTTAGACTTGCTGTCTTGGTGTTACAGACTTGCTGTATTAGACTTCCGCTGCATTACTTAGAGATGTCTCAATCATGGAACTTTTATTTTTCATTCGTAACTTAAGTTATTTTCAAACAATGGCTTTGTAATGACCTTTGGGTCACGTACTTATGTTTATGCTTCTATTCATAGGAAGCACATTATCTTTTGTAAAACGCTATATTTTCATGAATGCTAAACTGGTTTTCAAACAACATATAGTGTTTAACCTTGTAATGATCCTATTGTTGATGATTCGTACACGATGGTTTTGTACGGGGCGTCACATTTGGTATCAGAGCATTGGTTGTAGGGAATTAGGTTGCATTAGTGAGTCTTGACTAAGCCGAGTAGGATTCGCTAATAGGACTAATCTACAACTTACTCATTTACTTGTTTCTGCAGAACCTGCTACATGCTACTGTGTTATATTACTGCATGTTACTGCTTACTACTACTGCATGCCACTATCTACTTCTACTGCTGTACGAACTTGTTGCATGCTACCGTTACATTTTACTGCTATGTAAACTTGCTTATTCTCGCTACTGCATGCTACTATCTGCTTTTAGCATGTTACCTCGGTATGATACTATCACTATTGCCATGCTACGTACTACTGTAGACAATCTAGGCTGCTGTAGTTATTATGCTTGATCACGTTCTTGCTACATGTCTGCTATACGCTGTACCAACTTGGAGAATTTATCTTTCCTAGTTCGGATGTTTTTCTGAACCCTCTTCCCACTCATCTAACTCTAAGGACTAGTATAGTAATCCACCTGTTACAACTGTTCCACCGTTCCAGAGATCAAAACATTACTTCACGCAACCAGGGAGGAGTACCCCTCGGATTACACGCTCACTAAAGTTGATCCTCGGAGGAGAGATATGTGAGGACTTATCGGAATAACCGCACCCCTAGCTCACCCTAATTAGCCACGTACATCATATGGACATTAGAAGGATGTTCAGTTTCTGCAAGTTGACTTGTATCCCGTACGCTTTCATGACCGTCACTTATCTCTTTCATTCTTCACCACTACTCGACGACCTAACAACACTTCTGTACTTAGGCATTGGAGAAGTCAGGAAGGCATCTCCTTTCATAAGCTCATAGTGTCTTCTGCTGATGCTCAGCCACACCCAAAGACTTGGGAGTCGCCTCAAGGCATATCGTATTACCACTTGCTACACATATAACTCGACACGAGACCTAGATTGAATTTCTAGAAAGGAACCTAATGACATTACCTGAACCCTAACAGTTTGAAGAAATTTTGGGACATTTAGGCATTGATGCATGACCTTCGGAACCAACGTGCCCGCACCGAGAAACCGTGAGATTGATTTTGTAGATTCTGTTTTGAGATAGCATAGATAAAGCACCGTTAGATGAAATTGAGTATAACTGGAGGTGATCACGTTACATTGACCATATGGAATGATATTGGAATGAACGTACGATTTAGCACAATATAATGACGCCAGGCCAGCGTGATTATATTAAGGTAAATCATGCAGAAGTTCCAATGTTACTACATGAGGAATATGAGGTGATCCAGGGTAAATTTTGGCAGGGATCACTTGAGCATACGCATTATAGTCTATTAAGGGTAGGGAAGGAATAACCACGTAACCCAGATACTGTACAAGAAGGGCCTTGATTGCAGAATTGATAACCCGAAAATTTGTTATAGATATCGACACCCTGGACATTTAAGGAAAAAGTTCTCATATAGGAAAAACTTTAAACTTACTTGCGGTAAAGCAATCGTTATGGAGACTCGTATGGATCCTGATTTTAGTTAGGGTGCGTTTCGTCACAACGTTTTATTATTTCGGAGTTGAACGATAGAAACCTTATATCTAAGAACCTTGGAGTTATGACTAATAAGCCATTAACAACCATAAGTGTTAAGTATTCTATAGGATAAGCAAATGGTAAGCTGGCAGAGATAGAGGAATAATTTAAGATAGTACCTTAAATTTAACAGGTGGGTCATTTGGAGATGACCTCGTATTAATAAAACTTGGAAGTTTTAATGTAGTATTTGAAAAGGATTAGTTACCTACGCACAAGCAGATGTTATTTGAGAAGATTGATAAAAATTTTCACGGTAGTATAGTAAGATTTGATTGGAATGAACCCTAAGAATTATCTAACACCCATCAAGTTAGGAAGCTTTGATGAAATAGTTGGAACGAACTGGCTTTCAAGGATGAAAGCGAAAGATATTTATAGTGCGAAGATTATTCGTATACCTCGCGAGAATGGTTAGCCAAAAGCCATCCGGGTTACTTCAATAAACTTAAATCCCACAATGGAAATGGGAAGGAATAACTATGGACTTCATCACGAAGTTACCAAAAACAGTAGGCGGTTATGACACTATCTTGGTTATTGTTGACCGTCTCACCAAAACTGCTCACTTTCTAGCCATGAGAGCAACCGATACAATGGACAAACTTGCACAACGATACATAAGGGAAATTGTATCCCGTCACTTCAGCGATTCAGATTCCATATTAAAGACTACTCAAGAATCTTATTTGATACTCATTCTTACGCGACTCTAAATCCTAACTTATTTCGAGAGATTTCTTATTCGATGATAATCACAACACCATCCTTCGTACTTTGATATTAGTCATAGCAGTTCAAAATTTTCCTAAGATTAATGAGGGGTTAATTCTCATCCTCATACTCTCCCATTCGTATCTCACTTATAAGCAACAACTTCACACTTAAGCATTTTTGATCAAAGGACTTGTGCCCTACTAATAGTCATCAACCACATTTAAATCCAACAGTTCTCATTACCTCGTAATATTCTTGCTCAAATGTCACCCTAGATTTTCAAAAAGTTTTTTTGTTACTCGACTCTCATCAGTCTTTTTCCAACTTGTGACCTTCGGAATATGAAAATTTTGTTTGCCAAAATTTTACACACACTATTTTACTATGCGATCCTCTTAAAGTTTTGTAAAAATAAATTTATTTTATTTGCCATACGTGCAAATTTTAGAGACCGTATATGTTAAAGTAAATAATTACTTATTTTTGACTAGTACATGTGAAATTTTACTTTCATTTTTACAAATCCATTCTTTAAATCAAAAGATATCTTTCTTAAAATAGTCTATATTTACTAAGAACTTCGTTTCTTTTCTTACATTGTCACCTTAAACGATTTCGATAAAATTTTCGTTGCTGCTATATAATTTTTTTTTGTGTTATTCGTATCTAAGTCATCATGAAGACTTTACAACCGTCGAAATTGAGAGATTCATGTGTGTATGTGTTGAAGGCACTTACTGCCACGTCATGCAGAGCCTTTGGGCATCCACTAACACTTAAACTATTAAAAATTATTGTGTTACCCCATGGATCTTATTCGCCACACCTGTTGGAACAATGCTCTTCTTTACATAACTCTAAGTCCCGACTTATTCCAAGAAACTCTCATTTAGTGATATTAATACCATCAGTATTCCGACTTTATTATTAGTCATAACCTGTTTGGCATTTTGCAAAGTCAAGAAGCGATTAACTTCTCGTCCTCATGCTCTATCCTTCATACCTCACTTTTTAGCAACGGCTTCGCAAGTGAATATTTTTGACCCAAATACTTATGTCCTAATAATTATCAAAACTACATTTAATTCATTAGTTTTCATTACCTAGTAACTTGTCACCCGATGATTTAAAGATTTTCCACTCAATATTTTTCAAATCGCAACCTCTGAAATATGAAAAGCTATGTTTATCAAAATTTTTACACGTTGATTTTTTTTTTACACGTTGATTATTCGTGCGGTCCTCACGAGATTTATGGACAAATGAAAGTAATAAAATTTTCTGTCACTTATGCGATTTATAAAATCATATAAGTATGTATATAATTAAGTTAATAAATTTACCTTTACCTATTTTGGTTAGTACATACTAAGTTATATCTTCAAATTACTTAAAAATCGCTCCTTTATCGAGTTATTCAACTTAAGTCAAATAGTTTTGTGCAAAATGGTACACGTTGTACCTACTTCTAAACTTACCAGGAACTTCGTTCCGTTTATGCTGTTGTATCAAACGTTTAAGGGTTTTTCAAAACTTCCTTGGTTGATTTTATTAAAGGTTTTCGTATTAGACTACACCATGTATGGATCACACTTCTTCTAGCCCTCCGTTAGGGATGAAGCTTACCATTAAGACCTTTGTTAAAAACACTTGAGCCACTTTAGATGGCAGTTTTATAAAAATTGTTAGAAAATCTTCGCTCTCATAAAATGTTCCTTTTAAGGTTAGACATGACAAAAACGGGGGCCAATAAATCAGTTTTCTGAGGTACACTCAGTGGTCACCCTATTGTAGGAAAGGCACTAGGAGGGTTTCTGTTCTCAATACTTCACGATAAATTACAACACCCTCGTAAACCTCATCTCTATGAATCTGTATGTAGAGGTACAAGAAATCATTTTTGAGATTCTTTTCACTTAGAGTAAACCATTCTTTATGACCAAGGGTTCAGGTATCTTCTCATCCGCGCATCCCCTTAAGTACACGGATAAATTCAGAATGAACCACTTGAAGAGTTCACTCTCGTTCAAAGATCACACCTTTAGTATGACTTTCTTTCGGAAATGTAATATAAGATACATTGAGAACCTATGAATCTTGCTATCCCTTTGGGAGGGGACTGCTTAAAACATTTACGACACTGATGTGGATACTCTATATATTTCTTCCTTCGTTGGTTGCAACTATCTGTTGTCCTAGTTAATGTTAACCCTAACTTCAACATGTAACTGAAATGATGAAGTTGTGATGACCCAGAAAATTTCGACTAATTTTGAACCAAACTCACGATACGATCTCATAATTCTGATACGATAAGCAAAGTCTGTAATGTTGAGTCTCAAATTTTTTTGGACTGTTTTATTTTATTCATTTGACTTTTGACCAATTTCGACGATTCACGAACAACTGATTGTAAATAGATATGTAATTTTATATATATATATATATATATATATATATATATATATATATATATATATATATATATATATATATATATAATCTGAAAAATATTAATAAAATGTTATACGGTTTAGTTGTTGAAATTAAATGTAAATAGTTTATGATTTGAAAATAAAAACTTGTTAAGTAATAAATATATACATAATATTTCAAATTTATATTAAAAACTTTGAACACAGTATTTAGAAATACTAGTTTTATTTTCTCAACGAACTTAATAATGAATAAATATATATTAACAATGGTAGATTGATATATGTAATATATATACCTGGTTTCTATACATAATTATTATTATGTGTATATTATAATATAAAAGGTATAAATATTCAATATTCAATATATATAGTTATTACATAATGTATGATGTTAAATACAAGTTACAATATAGTTGCTATAGTAATATTATTATTACTTTCATTATTAATATTAAAATTAACATTAACATCAGATTTGATACATGTAATATGTTATTATTATAGTTTTCAAAATTATCATTTTATTATTTATATCATTAAAATTGATATCATTCTTATTATTAGTATTATTTTGATTATTAATATTATTATTATTTCAATTATTATTATTATTATAATAATTATTATTATTAATATAATTTTTAATTATTACTATTAATAAAATCATGCGTATGATACTAGAATCAAATTCAATTTCACATCCTTTTCTAACTGTATTTGATTTGTACTTTTTGGAATCTAATTACTAGAACTAATCCACAAACTCGTACGACTCTATTTAACATCCCTATCAAACTTTATAGAATTTTGTTCTGTCTGCAATCTGTTACCTTTCTCAATCTATCAACTTCTATCTATCTTCTCATATATCTATATCTATTCTATAATTCTATCTATGTAATCTTACAGATAAAATTTTAGTAGAGATATATGACCAACCATCTTCGCTCTCTCTCTCTATCTTCATTTCTTCTTCATGAAATCCAAACACACCACCACAAGTTGTCAACTATCCATCTCCATTACCACGTTTTAATTATGTAATGAATTCTGTCGACAAATGCAAGAAGTTAAAATCTGTTTCAGGTCACTATTGTGATGACCCGGGAATTTCCGACTAAATTTAAACTTAATCTTTATATAATTTCGACACGATAAGCAAAATCTGTAATGTTGAGTTTCAAAAAGCTTGAACTCTTCCATGTATACATTTACCTTCGACTATTCCCGACGATTCACGAACAATTTGTTGTATATGTAAATATAAATAAGAGTACATAAAAAGTTGAGATAATAAAATATAATCTAATCATTTGAATTGATTTGAATATTTAAAATAACACATAAAATAATTAAGTTGCTATTCAAATGAATATATACATATATACTATAATATATAATAAATATTCAAGATATATTATCATAGAATATATTATCAATATGACATAAATAATAATATATAATAGTAACATATTTAATTTAATTACAAGTATAAACATAATTGTTATATCTTATTATTATTATTATTATTATTATTATTATTATTATTATCTACATTATTATTGATATTAATATTAACATCTGTAATATTAATATTATTTTCCCGATATAAAATATTTACATATAAATTGTTAATTTTTTTTATGCAACTTATGATTATTATCATTTATGTTATTATTATTTTATTAATATCATTATCATTATTAATATTAATATAAATAAATATTATTATCCTTGTTATTTATATTATTATTAATGATATTAAAAGTATTATTATTATTATTATTATATTTATTAAAAATAAATAAATTATATATATAATTACACAGATATATCCAAGGTTTGTTAGCCATCTTTTTCCACTTTATCTTTTTTCTGTTCTTTCCCCTCACCCGTGAGCAAATACTATCAACTCCCAATAATACCACAAACAATTGACCTCTATTATTTACAAACTTTTAGATATCGATGTGTACCACTACAAAACCGAATTAAGGGAAGTCTAAAACTGAATTGAAGAGTACAGCTGATATTATTTTTCATTTTTTTTATTTTATTTTTTTTTCTCTTTCTGTGTACGCCTAATTTTTTTCTTCTCTTAATTCAATTACGAATCAGTTTCCAAAAACTAATAATGTAGTTACCTTAGGAATCTTCCATACAAACTATCTCAAAAATCTCGGGTTATAATTCATTCTAACGAGCAAGAATTGTCGAGTCAAAGTTTCGGTTTTAAAAGTCAAATAATTTTTCTTGGATCAAATTCACGATCGAGTTGCTATTTCCGATTAATTTGATGATTCCTTAAGTTTATATACAAGATTTGAGTACTAGTTCATGTAGAAATTTCGGTGTAAAACGTTACCCAACTCATAATTCAATTTTTTTTTATATTAGCGACGGCAACAGCAGCTTAGGCTGTTCTTTTTATATTTTTTTATTATTATTTTGTGTTTGATTAATTAGAATAATTATTTCAAGCTTACATCTGTTTATGAAATTAAAAAAAACAAAAACAAACGAACCTTTGATTGTTGATTAAATTGGTGGTGACGTGGTTTTTTTGTGGAAGAAGAAGGAAGAAGAAGATAACTGTTAGGAGTATAAATAAATTTAAGTTGGGTTAATATCAGAAAAGCAGGGCTAGAGGAATGGTGGAGAGTGTTGTGGGTTTACGGGAGGTCTCGGGTTCGATTCTCGTCTGGTACAAATTTTTTTTAGAAAAACATTTTTCTTTGAAAGGGTACATACTTTTACTTTTACCTTCATTTTCTTTATTATTATTATTGTTATTATTATTGCTATTATTATTATTAACATACTTATTGTTATTATGTCAAAATGTTATTATTAACAAAATGATTATTAATATATTTTATGATATTATTATTACCATTACTAGTATTATACTTATAAATATTTAGTATTATCATTTAAAACTTATTATTATTATTATTATTATTATTATTATTATTATTATTATTATTATTATTATTATTATTATTATTATTATTATTATTATTATTATTATTATTATTATTATTATTATTATTATTATTATTATTATTATTAGTATTACAACAAATGTCATGAATATTAATATTATTTTAGTATTAGCTTTAAGTATTATTATTTTGTTATTATCATTATTATGTTTATTATTATTACTAGTAATATGAGTAAAATTTCTAATAATATTATCTTTATTATTAATATAAATATTAGTAATGTATTATTAAAATTATTATTATTATCATTAGTTGTAAAATGGATAGTTTTATATAAAAATACAATACAACAATAATAAAATTTACATACCACTATACTATTATTATTAGAATGATAATTACTAAACTATATATATAAAAGGTATCAATTAATACGTAAATATATATTGTCATCATATATAAACTCTAAAGTATATATTTTTAACATATTATAAAGAATGGTAAATATTAATTATATTTTATATAAAAACTAAATATATTAAATAGATCTAAATAACAAATGATAAAACAGGTACATTGTTATTAAAAATTTATATAAACTTGCTCGATTACAATTATATGTGTTAATATATATATATAAATGTTATAGGTTCGTGAATCCGAGGCCAACCCTATACTTGTTCAATGTCGTCCTATGTATTTTTACTATAAAATACATTAGGTGAGTTTCATTTGCTCCATTTTACTCATTACATTTTTGGGCTGAGAATACATGCAAATGCTTTATTAACTGTTTTACAATATTTATATGCGTGAGTTTCATTTGCTCCCTTTTTAAATGCTTTTACAATATATATTTTTGGGACTGAGAATACATGCGTTGTTTTTATAACTGTTTTACGAAATAGACACAAGTAATCGAAACTACATTATATGGTTGAATGATCGAAATCGAATATGCCCCTTTTTATTAAGTCTGGTAATCTAAGAATTAGGGAACAGACACCGTAATTAACGCGAACTCTAAAGATAGATCTATCGGGCCCAACAAGCCCCATCCAAAGTACCGGATGCTTTAGTACTTCGAAATTTATATCATGTCCGAAGGAGGATTCCGGAATGATGGGGATATTCTTATATACATATTGTGAATGTCGATTACCAGGTGTTCAATCCATATGAATGATATTTTTTGTCTCTATGCATGGGGACGTATGTTTATGAGAAATGGAAATATAAAATCTTGTGGTCTATTAAAATTATGAAATGATTATTTGATGTTAAACTAATAAACTTACCAACCTTTTGGTTGACACTTGAAAGCATGTTTATTCTCAAGTATGAAAGAAATCTTCCGCTGTGCATTTGCTCATTTTAAAGATATAATTTGGAGTCATTCATGACATATTTCAAAAGACGTTGCATTCGAGTCGTTGAGTTCACCAAGATTATTGTTAAGTCAATTATAGTTAGATATATATTATGAAACGGTATGCATGACGTCAAATTTCGATGTAAAGCAAGTTTGTCTTTTAAAAATAAATGCAATGTTTGTAAAATGTATCATATAGAGTTCAAGTACCTCGCGATGTAACCAACTATTGTGAATCGCTTGTAATCGATACGGATTTTGTCCGGATGGATTAGGATGGGTCCTTTCAGTTGGTATCAGAGCGGTGGACTTAGCGAACCAGGTCTACATTAGTATGCATAACTGATAAGTCATTAGGATGCATTAGTGAGTCTGGACTTCGACCGTGTCTGCATGTCAAAAGTTTTGCTTATCATTTTTGTCAAAAATCATCTGCTTATCATCCTTAGGAAATTACATGCTCATTATTCTTAGTCTAGACACATTTTACAGCATTGACTGCATAAATAGTGTATAGACAAAATTCATATCTTAGCGTATCTGACAATTCATATCTTAGTGTATCTGTTACTGTAGATCTTGCCTGATATCTTCCGTAAATTTCTCCGTAATTTAAGGGAACCTAGTACTATATATCTATGCATATTATGCATTGAGAATACCATCCAACTATCAACTGCTGTCACTAAACTCTTCATACCAATTTTTTTTTCTGAGATCGTGTAAGATGGCCTCTACGAACCAACCAAGTTCATCTGACTCCGAAGATAGCGTGACAGGAGCACACCAACCTATCAACTACCATGATTACTGGAGAAAATGGGGGTGGGTTCGCGACATACTCACCCTATGGAGAAGGGAAGAAGGTACTCCATATCATGAACCAAATCTACCACCAAACCTTGGAGTACTTGACCCGCTCACCGGCGAACCCGTTCGCAACACTGTTTATACCCTTTTTGCAAGAATTTTTCATCTTGAGGCTACCATTAACGGAAATAGAGGAGATATCCTACCTCTACCTCACACTGATAACCAACCAGGGTTAGTAGAAGAAGTTAGAGAACTCCGAGCTCGAGTATTAACTTTAGAGAGCACTGTACACAATTTACAAGCACCCGCAGTATCACCAACACCAGCAGCGTCACCAGCCTCAGCACTAACGGCACCAGTACCACCAACAACCCAAGTTTCAACAATCCATGCCTCAACATATCATTCTGTACCTCGAGTATAATCATCGTTCTACGTATCGTTCTACATCAATTACCTTCGTTCTTCATGACGATTATGTAATCTCTAATGTTTTAGAAATTATGTATTCTTGTTCTAACGGTAAATCAGATGTGTTAATATAATATTAACTCATTAAATCCATGATTTCGTATGAAGAAAATATATATGTATATATGTGTTCATAAAGATTGTAATTAAAATTTTTTTGTACAAACTGTTAATGGTGAAAATATTTTAACGGGTAGGTAATACCCGAGGAAATATTTAACTTTCATATTAACATGTTATACTGTACATTCTTCGAATCTGATTCAAGTCATTTACTATCCTATTTACATCCACAGATATACGTATCCGTTTACAGCAAAATAACCATTTTCCTTCAATTTCATATTTGAATTTTGACCTATCAGAATCCAACAAGTGGCATAATGAAGAAAACATTGGACAAAATAAAATTTGTTAGAAACAAACAAATTAACTATAAGAAATTCTGTTAAGAATCCACGCTAACAAAATCCTAGCTAACTGTTCCTAGCTAACTGATTACATTTTATTTTATCGCAGTTTATATATCGCAATTTAATGATCGCAATTTTATTTATCGTCATTTAATTTCTGTTATTTACTTTACACACTTTATTTATTGTCATTTAATTTTTTGTTATTTATTTTACGCACTTTAAATATCGGGACACGTATACAAGGTTTTGACATATCATATCGACGCATATATATATATTATTTGGAATCACCATAGACACTCTATATGCAGTAATGATCGAGTTCTCTATACAGGGTTGAGGTTGATTCTATAATAATATATATACTTTGAGTTGTGATCGAGTCTGAGACGTATACGGGTCACGACACGTATTAATTAATTCAAATATGATATATTAAACTATATATGAATTATTGAACTGTCAACTGTGGACTATCGACTGTGGACTAATAAGATTGGACAATTAAAAATGAAATAAATATTGATTATAACATATGAAACTAAACAATTCTTCAAGTTTGCCACTTGATTTCATCTTAAACCTCATTGTATCTTGACAATTACAATCTGCGATCAAACCTTTCATGATTCTTGAAAACACCTCAATCGATAGGATGAGTCAACCACACTTCATCTACGGAAGGAAAGATTTATGCATATAGTTAAGCACCAGAGAAACTCTCGGCAACTGAGTAAAAGTTTAACACGTAGCCGCATCAGATCCTTTGGCATTTATTAGCAAAAATAACTTTGCGATCCTTTTTCAAAGTAGCAAATTTTGTCATAACTCCAGCAAGTCAACTTCGACTTTTCATTCAAAGTAACCTTACTATAATCCTGATATATATACGATTACCCTTTTGATATCGGAGAATTCTTTTATATTCCACCATATTACTAGCAGACGTACCAGCAACCTCGTTGCTTCTTGGTTTAAATCTCTCCAATAAATCATTATATTTCTTCATTAAAACCCTATCATATACTCATCCGCATCTTATAACGAGAACTGCCATAACAATTACCGGGAATCAGCAATCAGTACTTTGAAAACTCACAGCATATCTACATCAATAGTTATATATATGACAGTTATCTCTTAGAATTATGATCTCTCATTCTGAAATTCTGAAAAGCACTCAGTCACAAATCAATACTCTGAATGTTGAAAAAGCTGAATGAAGCAGCAGAAATTGTAGATAACTGTATACGACCATAATCATCGAAAGTTTGATGATAAAGAATAGTATGTTGGAAAAGCTCAGAAAAGATGGAACTGGAAAACGGATTGAGCTAACCATGAAAGAGATCAATAACAAATACAAGGACCAAACCCTATATTCAAAGAATCCAGGTAATTCTGGATCCGATGAAATCTTTAGAGAATATCTTGCTCCGAAGTCATGTTAAAATCTTGCGGAAAATCTTTCTCCATCAACCATCGAACTTAGAAATTCCAAAATATCATCATAAATATCTTCGATATTTCTGAGGATATTTTCATAAATATTCTCGTCCAAAATTATATACCTCTTCGTGCTTCCCGTGTATCATTATATTGGAAACATTCAATGGAAAAATTTAGTACCTAAAGGTGGATTATGCGAAACTATGAAGGAAACCGTGGACAAATCACAAAGAATAAGTTTGACTTCAAAGAATTCAAACGATTCAATGCCTGCTGAAGTCTTTAGCGAATATCTTGCTCCTTACTCTAAACCCTTGCGGACAAAAGTCTCCATCATCCTTTAATCTTAGATATTCAAAGATATTATCGTATCTTGCATTATAAATATCCTCCATATTTCTGAAGATATTTTCATAACTATTCTTATCTGAAATCATTAATCTCTTCGTGCTATCAGTGTTGCATCATATAGAAACTGTTAGTTTCTATATTCTGTAAAGTTTCGAGCTTAAAGTATGAATGCTATTGAAGGAATGTGGAAAACTGATGCATAAGTTACTATAATATAATGACACTTGATCAACGTGATTATATTACATTAAGTAATGCTGAGTTTCGAATGGGACGTGATGATTCACAGATTTTAACGTCATCATGTGCCATGTTACATAACTCTTTCATTCTGTTTAACTTCTGAACATATCAAGAAAATATATTCTTGATAGTTCTATTCTCAGTGATTCTAGTAATTTGACAAATCAAATCGTGCTATTACGTTCTTTCCTGCTTAGAACATTATAATCATTCGAAACTCTATATCTACAAATTCTGGACCATTATTTGCTTGACTTGAAGTCGGGAAGAGAAAACAAAAGCATAGAGCTTTGAAATAGAAGGGAGAATATAAAGCCTGATAACAACACATAAATTACAAACCGTGTATATCAATGTTTATCGCAACATAAAGACACGGGAGAATTAAAAACATTATAATAACAAGGGCGAAGCAGAAGAAAGCAGATTCCTCTGGTGGAAATTGGAAAAGGAGAATGATTGTTGCGATAGTAAGGATAAGGACAAGGATTAGAACTGGACTAAGCATTTTCACAATCTTTTGGATGTATGAACTAAGAAAGAAAGTATATGAATGATGAGAATAATGGAACGAAAGAGCTTAATTTATAATGGAAATATCAGACAGAGTAATCAAGACAGATCACTACATTTAATTTTAGAGATATTAATTTCCTTACTAGCCGAAGAATCAAATCTTTTAGATTTCAAAGATTTTCTTTAAATTCCTTGAATTCCGGAATTCAACCCTGACTCTGTCAAAAGTTAAGATGAATCTTTACTTTCCTATTTCACTCTTTTGTGATAGCTTCACTCGTGCTCTTCGAATAATCAAATTATTTTTATCCATATTACTCAATGATGATAAAACTCAATTTATCAACTCATATTCGTCATGAATTTTTTTTATTGTTAGCCATGACCATCTCACTCAAATTTCAGGACGAAATTTCTTTAACGGGCAGGTACTGTGATGACCTGGGAATTTTCGACCAAATTTAAACATAATCTTTATATAATTTCGACAAAATAAGCAAAATCTGTAATGTTGATCTCAAAAAGCTTGAACTGTTCCATGTATACATTTACCTTCGACTATTCCCGACGATTCACTAACAATTTGTTGTATATGTAAATATAAATAAGAGTACATAAAAAGTTGAGATAATAAAATATAATCTAATCATTCGAATTGATTTGAATATTTAAAATAACACATAAAATAATTAAGTTGCTATTCAAATGAATATATACATATATACTATAATATATAATAAATATTCAAGATATATTATCATAGAATATATTATCAATATGACATAAATAATAATATATAATAGTAACATATTTAATTTAATTAGAAGTATAAACATAATTGTTATATCTTATTATTATTATTATTATCTACATTATTATTGATATTAATATTAACATCTGTAATATTAATATTATTTTCCCGATATAAAATATTTAGATTTGTAAGTAGTATACATATAAATTGTTAATTTTTTTATGCAACTTATGATTATTATCATTTATGTTATTATTATTTTATTAATATCATTATCATTATTAATATTAATATAAATAAATATTATTATCCTTGTTATTTATATTATTATTAATGATATTAAAAGTATTATTATTATTATTATATTTATTAAAAATAAATAAATTATATATATAATTACACAGATATATCCAAGGTTTGTTAGCCATCTTTTTCCACTTTATCTTTTTTCTGTTCTTTCCCCTTACCCGTGAGCAAATACTGTCAACTCCCAATAATACCACAAACAATTGACCTCTATTATTTACAAACTTTTAGATATCGATGTGTACCACTACAAAACTGAATTAAGGGAAGTCTAAAACTAAATTGAAGAGTACAGCTGATATTATTTTTCATTTTTTTATTTTATTTTTTTTCTCTTTCTGTGTACGCCTAATTTTTTTTCTCTTAATTCAATTACGAATCAGTTTCCAAAAGCTAATAATGCAGTTACCTTAGGAATCTTCCATACAAACTATCTCCAAAATCTCGGGTTATAATTCATTCTAACGAGCAAAAATTGTCGAGTCAAAGTTTCGGTTTTAAAAGTCAAATAATTTTTCTTGGATCAAATTCACGATCGGGTTGCTGTTTCTGATTAATTTGATGATTCCTTAAGTTTATATACAAGATTTGAGTACTAGTTCATGTAGAAATTTAGGTGTAAAACGTTACCCAACTCATAACTCAATTTTTTTATATATTAGCGACGGCAACAGCAGCTTAGGCTGTTCTTTTTATATTTTTTATTACTATTTTGTGTTTGATTAATTAGAATAATTATTTCAAGCGTACATCTGTTTATGAAATTAAAAAAAACAAAAAACAAACGAACCTTTGATTGTTGATTAAATTGGTGGTGACGTGGTTTTTTTGTGGAAGAAGAAGGAAGAAGAAGATAACTGTTAGGAGTATAAATAAATTTAAGTTGGGTTAATATCAGAAAAGCAGGGCTAGAGGAATGGTAGAGAGTGTTGTGGGTTTACGGGAGGTCTCGGGTTCGATTCTCGTCTGGTACAAATTTTTTTTAGAAAAACGTTTTTCTTTGAAAGGGTACATACTTTTACTTTTACCTTCATTTTCTTTATTATTATTATTATTGTTATTATTATTGCTATTATTATTAACATACTTATTGTTATTATGACAAATTGTTATTATTAACAAAATGATTATTAATATATTTTATGATATTATTATTGCCATTACTAGTATTATACTTATAAATATTTAGTATTATCATTTAAAACTTATTATTATTATTATTATTATTATTATTATTATTATTATTATTATTATTATTATTATTATTATTATTATTATTATTATTATTATTATTATTATTATTATTATTATTATTATTATTATTAGTATTACAACAAATGTCATGAATATTAATATCATTTTAGTATTAGCTTTAAGTATTATTATTTTGTTATTATCATTATTATGTTTATTATTATTACTAGTAATATGAGTAAAATTTCTAATAATATTATCTTTATTATTAATATAAATAGTAGTAATGTATTATTAAACTTATTATTATTATCATTAGTTGTAAAATGGATAGTTTTATATAAAAATGCAATACAACAATAATAAAATTTACATACCACTATACTATTATTATTAGAATGATAATTACTAAACTATATATATAAAAGGTATCAATTAATACGTAAATATATATTGTCATCATATATAAACTCTAAAATATATATTTTTAACATATTATAAAGAATGGTAAATATTAATTATATTTTATATAAAAACTAAATATATTAAATAGATCTAAATAACAAATGATAAAACAGGTACATTGTTAATAAAAATTTATATAAACTTGCTCGATTACAATTATATGTGTTAATATATATATAAATGTTATAGGTTCGTGAATCCGAGGCCAACCCTATACTTGTTCAATGTCGTCCTATGTATTTTTACTACAAAATACATTATGTGAGTTTCATTTGCTCCCTTTTACTCATTACATTTTTGGGCTGAGAATACATGCAAATGCTTTATTAACTGTTTTACAATATTTATATGCGTGAGTTTCATTTGCTCACTTTTTAAGTGCTTTTGCAATATATATTTTTGGGACTGAAAATACATGCGTTGTTTTTATAACTGTTTTACGAAATAGACACAAGTAATCGAAACTACATTATATGGTTGAATGATCGAAATCGAATATGCCCCTTTTTATTAAGTCTGGTAATCTAAGAATTAGGGAACAGACAACCTAATTGACGCGAACTCTAAAGATAGATCTATCGGGCCCAACAAGCCCCATCCAAAGTACCGGATGCTTTAGTACTTCAAAATTTATATCATTTCCGAAGGAGGATCCCGGAATGATGGGGATATTCTTATATACATATTGTGAATGTCGATTACCAGGTGTTCAATCCATATGAATGATATTTTTTGTCTCTATGCATGGGACGTATGTTTATGAGAAATGGAAATATGAAATCTTGTGGTCTATTAAAATTATGAAATGATTATTTGATGTTAAACTAATGAACTCACCAACCTTTTGGTTGACACTTGAAAGCATGTTTATTCTCAGGTATGAAAGAAATCTTCCGCTGTGCATTTGCTCATTTTAAAGATATCATTTGGAGTCATTCATGACATATTTCAAAAGACGTTGCATTCGAGTCGTTGAGTTCACCAAGATTATTGTTAAGTCAATTATAGTTAGATATATATTATGAAATGGTATGCATGACGTCACTTTTCGATGTAAAGCAAGTTTGTCTTTTAAAAACGAATGCAATGTTTGTAAAATGTATCATATAGAGGTCAAGTACCTCGTGATGTAACCAACTATTGTGAATCGCTTGTAATCGATATGGACTTTGTCCGGATGGATTAGGATGGGTCCTTTCAACTATCTATTATATTTCTCTGTCTACTCGAAATATTCTCTCGAATCAATACATCATTTGTAACTGATTGATTATTATCATTCTATATATACATATAGACAAGAACACACTTGGATACACACAATAACTAAAACAAACATATATGTACCTGTTGAACCCAGCCAAACCATCGACACCATGCACTTCTTGTTTTAGCCAACAAGCAACAACAACCAACATTAACTCAATGACCTCTTTCACCTACCAGAATTATCACTTCAACCCCACCATCATCTTCCACCCTCAAATAGCCATCATCGGTGTTGTTCAAACAACAACTTGTTATTACTTCCTGTCTCTATACGATTAGAACGAAATCAACACAAACCGATTCAAACCAAACCATGACTTCATTATTACACGGGCTGCTGCACAGGGTCTGTTTTTCCGTCTCCATCACGAACACCCAACACCACTACCATTGTTACTATTACGCTGCTGCTATACCTCGATTGTTATTGCTGTTTTTTACTGCTGCAACTGCATACTTCTACTCAAATTTGGCTCATGTTACAGTGACATAAATGATGATAGCGATGAAATGAGTAGTGAATAGAGTTTTGCCAAAATGATTATATAGAATATTTCATCCAAAAGTTATACAAGTGGGAATAAGGAAACAGTCCATGGCCGACCAAGTGGGTGTACACCACGTTTCTTTTTACTTTACATGATGAAAAGAATATTTTGGGAGAAATTGCATGGCCAACTGCAACTTGCATATTCCTTTAAATTTTTTTTCCAAACACTTAACTTGGTTGGGCCACGTTTCTGTTGGGCACGTGAACATGATTTAGTAATTGGGTTTATCTTGCTACTTGGTTTATTAAGGTAACTTGGGCCACTACATGCAATCTCAGCGATATTACTGATTCTGGTATCTGTTTGATGACAAAGCACACACACATATTATTTAGAGTATTATTATTTCATAGTAGTATTATTATTAAGATAGGATGATGATAATTAAATGAGGATGATGATTATGATGGTTATTATAAAGCCATAGATTAGGAATGATACGATGATGAGGATGATAAATACTATTTTCCCTTTATATTGAATACCAATATGCAAAACTTTATCAAAACAAAGTGGGCATATGGAACACTAAGTCCTAGTGGCCAACAAAAGGAATAACATAAAGGGATAAGTGATAGTGGTGCACTAAATATTGGTCTGCTGCATTATCTATTTGGTTTTGATCGAGGGTTTAGTGATTAAATTCTTGGGTTGGATCGTTCTTAGGCAAACGTGCACATGAACATTTTGATCAAGGTTGTTTTGCGAGGGTGGTTAAAAGATTAGTAGTCGTGAATATCATGGTAGATATTCACAAATAAATAAATAAACCGAACATTCTTTTGGTTATGGTTTAAATGGGTTTACAAGATGAGATTTAATATTGGGCCGAAATAGTGGTGTTGGGCCGAGTTTATTTTGGGCCATTAAATTCTAGTTGGGCTGAGATGAAACAAAAACGGGTTAAATAAATTTAGATATGATATTATTCCAGAAAAATTAAATTGGTCAAACGGTTGAGAGTGTTTTGAGTTAGCGGGATGTCGCGGGTTCAAACCCGGACTTAAGCATTTTTTAGGGATACTTCTTTAAGGTAGTATTACTATTACCATTATTACTATTATTATTATTATCATTATTATTTTCATAAGTACTAGTATTATTATTAGTAGTAGTATTATTATTAATATAGATATTAAAATATATATTAGTATTATTATTATTTGAAAAATCATTATAATCAAAAACAACTTTTATTACTATTATTGATATTATATTACCAAATAAACATTTCGTATATAAAAATATACTTTTAGTAATATTACATATAAGTAAGTATTAATCACATTAACATTTTTATATAGATATTCATATATAACAAATTAAGTATTTTTAATATAATATTAAACAAATATATATTAATATAACTATATAAATATTAGTCATTATAAATGTATATACACAAATTAAATATATATAATACAAGTTATAATATAGGAAATTCTTCAATTACGATTATAGGTATTAATATATATATAAATGATATAGGTTCGTGAATCTGTAAGACCCTATTATTTCATCATACATATGTGTAAATACTGTATGGGTTGAGTGGGTGTTCGTTTCATATTTTAAATAAAAGGAAGAATCTGGACTGGGCGACTGGCGCGCCGCGCCAATATGCTGTGACAGCTCACTTCCTTTTAAAATTAGATATTTTGGGGGTAAATTGGTAAAATCACATGGGGTCCGACTTTAAGGTCTTAAACCAGTTGATGGGCCCTCATTAACTCCATTTCCACCTACATCAACCTCATCCATTCAATTTTAGAGAGAGAGGGTTTTTCTAGAGTGAGAGAGCTCAAAATAAGGAAGAAGAAGGTTGAATCGGGTCTAAGTGCAAGCTTTAAAGTTGTTCATCTACCCTCTAGCTACGTTTTGGTGGTAGTGGTATGCTCAAATCTTGATTTCATAATTTTAATTTGATTATGGGTTAGGGTTTGGGGTAAGTGATGAACCTAAAACCCATTTGTTAGTAAATTGGGTGTTTTGGGTGAATTTGGGTCATGTAGACCCAAAGATGATTCACTAGGGTTTTCAAAGTAGTAAACTATGTTTATGAGACTAAATTTGTTAGTTAAAGTACTAGCACACTTATATATATGTAAATGGGTGTTAAGTGGATTAGTGGATGACCCGAAATGGGTGTATTGACTTTTAAGTGGTCAAATGGGTCATAATGGACCTAAGATAGTTAGTGTATTTTTAAGATGCATAGATCTTGTGTTGAAAAGTGTTTTAAGACCTAATTTGGCAAATGTTAGGGTTTTGGTTATGATTGACCCAAATATTAGGGTTAAGGGTGCAAATGGGTCGAGATTGCACCATGGGTCAAAATGACTAAAGAATGGAGTTTGAGTTGGTTGACCAACTTGAGTTTGTGATTGATATTATGTATAATGTAATAGGTACGTTACATTGAAGATTTCCGAGCTTGTCTATATCTGATCAAGACTTTGAGGTGAGTGGAAAATCTATATATGTATGTATATGATTTACGTGCCGTATTAATGGTGTCACATAGCCTTTTTGTGACCGTAGTTGTGAGAAATAGTCATTTTGTCCACGTTTTATATTTATGCACATAGCCATGTTTGTGCATATAGTGGCGAGTAATAGCCGTGTTTTACTCCCACATTATTATCCGAGTTATTGTGCACATAGCCGTGTTTGTGTACATGATTGTGAGTAATAGCCGTGTTTTACTCACACGTTGATCAAGTGATGCCATAGCCGTTTTTGGGAACACTTGGGGGTGATGCCATAGCCATTTTTGGAACACCTCGGGGGTTAGCATACCATAGCCGTTTTTGGGAGCTAACGGTTGTTATGAACATCGATGACTTGTTTCGCGAAGTCATTCCCTTACGAAGATATTGGTTAACCATGGGTTATAGTTGTTGACATTAGCATTAAATTATTATTATGAATATTATGCTATTGATGTTGCTAGTTGTACGATTTGATGGTACTAGCTTGTTTATTAAGGCGTTATGCGTTTGTATGCGTTATATGATATCGTGGATGCGAGTAGGTAAGTCTTATATGCATGTATATATTTATTCTACTCACTAAGCGTTAGCTTACCCTTTCGTTGTTTACCATTTTATAGGTTCCGGCGTGGATAAGGGTAAGGGCATACGGTTGGATTAGAGATCCCGCTTGTTAAGGGACGCCTCTTGGATGTGTTAGCTTTTGGAGTTTGACCATGACTTGGGTAGTTTAATCCCAAACACCATGCTCATCGTGTCGTTTGGTACTTAAACGTTTTGGTGGTCGAAACTCACGTTGTGTATTAAACTCGTAAAACGGCTAAAGTGGGCCCCACTTTGTAAAACTTATATAATGTTTGAATTGTGTTAGTTTTACATGTTTGAATATGTTGTTAAAAGCGTATTGTCTAATTATGTCGGAAAGTGGCCGATCTTTTTCGCATTTCATGACTTTTGGGACAGACCAGTTTGGCGCGCCGCCCCATATGCTGTCCCAGCAAAAAAAAATTTATTTTGAGATTTTAACGCGGGTCGTTCGTGGTTTAGTTTGGGTTGTTACAAGTGGTATCAGAGCATGGTCTAAGGGATTTAGGCGACTTGAGATAGGTGCCTAGACTTAGACTTTATTGTGTGTACGCTTTATGCGGGACTTGTAAGACTTTGGTTCTAATCGGTAATTGTTAGTACTTTGATTTATGTGAACTAACCTTGTGCTAATGGTTTTGAGTTGTGTTTAGCAATCATCAAGCGAGATGGACGTGGTACTAGCAAGTTAATGCGACGTGCTCGCGTAACAATGATTAGCTACTGTTGTTACGGGTGCAAATTGTGTCAAACAAGTAATGTACGATGATTGTTGAGCAAGATGGAGTAGTGTGGTGTATATGTATATACATATGTGTTAAGTCCTTTCCTTATCGTTGTTTAAATCTTTTCCGTTTTATAGAATGAAGATGAGAAATGGACACGACACCAATGACGGAAGTACGAGTGAGGACATTGAGTTCACAGCCAAAGTTGAGGCCATCTTTAAACGTCAAAAGGCGGAGTTCCCCGAGGATGTTAAGAAAATGTTTCTAGATACGATTGACGAGCAATTAGTCAATGTAGTCAAGGAGCAAGTGAAGGTCGTTCTTTAAGAGGATAATGTGGGGAGACGATACTTCTTCTATAAGAATTTCAAGGACTCTCAACCTCCCACCTTCGATGGTGAACGGGACCCACTTAAGAGTGCCCGTTGGATCTCCGACATGGAGGGGGATTTTCGTACGTGTGAATGCCCTCTTGATAAAAAGACGAGATATGGTTGTAGCATGTTAAGAGGTGATGCTAAATTGTGGTGGGACGCGAAGATCCGACTTTATGGCGAAGAACAATGCATGGAGTTTACATGGGATGAATTCAAGGCGGAGTTTTTTGATGAATACCGAACTTCGGCCGATCAAGGCTTAAGGATGAACTACGTTCCTTGAGGCAAGGGTCGATGGATTTGAACACTCTCAAATCCGTGTTTTTGTCCAAGACCCAATTTTGCCCGGAGTATGTCGGGAATGATAAAATGTTGAAAGAAGATTTCTATCGAATCTTGAATGATAACTATCAAGAGAAAATTAGTGTGAACGTGGTGAAGAGCTTCGATGAATTGTTCAATATGGCAAAGGGTTTTGAAGCGCTTGTGTTGAGAAATAGTAGTTTTACTTTTGGAAAGAGGAAGTTCGAGAATTCGAGTCAATCGAGCTTTTCCCATAAAAAGAACAAGAAGGGGTCCGAAAGCGTCGGAAGTGTGAAGAAGGGTGGTTCAAATACTTTTGCACCTACTTGTTATAGTTGTGGGAAGTCTGGTCATTATGCCCGTGATTGTTTGACCAAGTCGGTCACGTGTTTTAATTGTGGGAAGGAGGGGCACAAGAGGCCGGAATGTCCTGATTTGAATAATGATCATGTCAAGAAGTTAGAAAAGGCGGCGAGTACGGCTAGGGGTCGCAACTATTTGATGACCAATGATGAAGCCAAACAATCGAACGAAGTTGTCTTAGGTACTTTCATGGTTAATTCTAATCCGGCAAGGATTCTCTTCGATAGTGGTGCAAATTTGTCGTTTGTGTCTCCTAAATTTGTGCCTAAACTTAATAGACCATTAGCTAAGTTAAGGTGTCTGGTAGAAGTCGAAATAGCGGACGGCAAGACAGTGCTAGTGGTCGATGTGTGCAAAAATTGTGATGTTGTGTTTGGTGCCGAAAACTTTAAGATAGATCTCATTCTAATGACTTTGGGCGATTTTGATATTGTTGTGGGTATGGATTGGCTCGATTGTAATAGAGCTGATATTGCATGCCATGAAAAATTTATTCGTGTGAAGACCCCAAGTGGGGGAGAGTTAATTATTCACGGTGATAAGCGTAGAAGACTTATGCCGATATGCACTTTTGCACGGGCAAGTCGTCTCCTCGATAGTGGTGGCATGGCTTTTCTTACCCATGTTGTTGATACTTGTGATGAGTCACCACCCATTCGTGAAATTCCGGTGGTTAGTGAATTCGAAGACATTTTTCCGGACAAGTTACCGGGTGTTCCGGCGGAAAGACAAGTTGAATTTCGCGTTGAGTTGGTTCTGGGAGCTACTCCCTTTGCTAAAACTCCTTATCATTTAGCACCAACAGAAATGCAAGAGTTGTTGAATCAAACCCAAGATTTACTTGAAAAGGGTTTTATCCGACCGAGTGCTTCGCCATGGGGCGCTCCGGTTTTATTCGTAAAGAAGAAGGATGGTAGTATGCGGATGTGCATCGATTATCGGGAGTTGAATAAAGTGACGATCAAGAATCGTTATCCATTGCCTCGGATCGACGATTTGTTTGACCAATTCCAAGGTGCGACGTATTTCTCGAAGATTGACCTACGGTTCGGCTATCACCAAATGCGGGTCCGTGAGGAAGATATCAAGAAAACGGCTTTTCGAACGTGTTATGGGCATTTTGAATTTGTAGTTATGCCTTTCGGTCTTACGAATGCACCGGCGGCATTCATGGATCTTATGAACCGAGTGTGCCATCCTATGTTGGACAAGTCGGTAATTGTGTTCAATGACGAAATACTTGTTTATTCAAAGAGTATGAACGAACATGAACGTCATTTGCGTGAAGTATTGAAGACGTTAAGAAGGGAGAAGTTATATGCTAAGTTCTTCAAATGTGAATTTTGGCTAAGGGAGGTTCTATTCCTTGGCCACATTGTGAACAAGGACGGTATTCAAGTAGATCCGATGAAGATAGAGACGGTAAAGAGTTGGAGACAACCGAATACGCCTACGGAAATCCGAAGTTTTCTCGGATTGGCCGGTTATTATCGTCGGTTTATCGAAGACTTTTCTAAGATCGCTTCTTCGTTGATGAAATTAACAAAGAAGAACGCGAGGTTTGTTTGGGAGAACGAGCAAGAAATTGCTTTTCAATTGTTAAAGGAGAAGTTGTGTCAAGCTCCGGTGTTAGTATTGCCAAAGGGGTGGAAGACATGACGGTTTATTGTGATGCGTCTTTAAATGGGCTCGGGTGTGTTATAATGCAAAGAGGTAAAGTCATTGCTTATGCCTCTCATCAATTAAAGGAACACGAAACGAGATATCCGACTCATGATCTTGAGTTGGCAGTGGTTGTACATGCGTTGAAAATTTGGCGCCATTACTTGTATGGTGTCAAGTGTACGATTTATTCGGATCACAAAAGTTTGAAACATCTCTTTAATCAACGAGATTTGAATTATCGTCAACGTAGGTAGATGGATGTGGTAAAAGACTATGATTGTGAAATACATTACCATCTGGGCAAGGCGAATGTGGTCGCGGATGCGTTAAGTCGAAAGAGTCATCACCCGGCGTTACGATTGGGATTGTTACTTATGATTATTACTAACGATTTTCTTGAAAAACTTGGTGTGATTCAAATAGAGGCTTACGTTCACAACAAGCATGCGGAACGAATTGTGGGGCAATCGGAATTCATTACTATGGGCTCGCGTGGTTTGTTGTCTTTTCAAGGAAGAGTGTGGGTGCCTAAGATGGGTGATTATTGGCAAGTGCTACTTGATGAAGCACATAAGTCAAAGTATTCCATTCATCCGGGCGCGACGAAAATGTATCTTGATTTAAAGAAAGATTATTGGTGGCCGGGCATGAAACGTGATGTTGTAAAGTATGTTGAGCAATGCGTCACGTGTTTGCAAGTTAAGGCCGAGCACCAAAAGCCGTATGGTAAGTTACAACCGTTAGAACTCCCGAAATGGAAATGGGAGCACATTACCATGGATTTCATAACAAAGTTACCTAAAACGGTGAGAACCCAATTTGATTCAATTTGGGTGATAGTTGATCGATTGATGAAAAGTGCTTTGTTTCTTCCAATTAAGGAAGCGATATCGTCAGAGACTTTGGCTAAGTTGTTTATCAAGGAAGTCGTCTCTCGACACGGAGTTCCTATATCTATTATTTCGGATCGAGATACCCGTTTTACATCTCGGTTTTGAGAAAAGTTTCATGAAGATATGGGAACACAATTGAAATTGAGCACGGCGTATCATCCTTAAACGGACGGTCAAACCGAACGTACGAACCAAACATTGGAAGATATGTTACGAGCGTGTATTATTGATTTCGGTGGTAGTTGGGATGAGCACTTGCCTTTGGTGGAATTCTCGTACAATAATAGTTATCACACTAGTATTGGGATGCCACCTTACGAGATGCTTTATGGGCGGAGGTGTCGAACTCCGATTTGTTGGGGTGAAGTGGGACAAAAGGAAATCGGGAGCACCGATTTGGTTTTGGAAACAAATAGCAAGATTGTTACGATTCGAGAGCATTTGAAAAAGGCTCAAGATAGACAAAAGTCGTATGCCGACAAGCGTAGACGAACGATCGAATTTCAAGAAGGCGACATGGTAATGCTTAAGGTTTCGCATTGGAAGGGTATTATTCGATTTCGAAAACAGGGAAAGTTAGCTCCTCGGTTTATTGGGCCATTCAAGGTTTTAGCTCGTGTTGGTGAAGTTGCATATCGATTGGAATTACCCGAAGAGCTTGCGAGGATCCATAACACGTTTCATGTTTCCCATCTCCGTAAGTGTCTTGCGGATGATTCTTCATGGATGCCATTAGATGAAATTGAGCTAAACAATAAGTTAGAATATGTTGAAGAGCCGATTGCTAAACTTGATGAGAAGGTGAAAATGTTGAGAAATAAGGAGGTAAGGACTTTTAAAGTTCAATGGCGTCGGAGTAAAGGTTCCGAGTTTACTTGGGAGCCCGAAGAGTTCGTGTTGGTTTATCTTCCCTCTTGTCATGCGGCTTGGATTGCGAGGACGAAATCCGAATAAGTGGGGGAGAGTTGTAAGACCCTATTATTTCATCGTACATATGTGTAAATACGGTATGGGTTGAGTGGGTGTTCGTTTCTTCTTTTAAATAAAAGGCAGAATCTGGACTGGGTGACTGGCGCACCGCGCAGCCTTTTGGCGCGCCGCGCCAATATGCTGTGACAGCTCACTTCCTTTTAAAATTAGATATTTTGGGGGTAAATTGGTAAAATCACATGGGGTCCGAATTTAAGGCCCTAAACCAGTTGATGGGCCCTCATTAACTCCATTTCCACCTACATCAACCTCATCCATTCAATTTTAGAGAGAGAGGGTTTTTCTAGAGTGAGAGAGCTCAAAATAAGGAAGAAGAAGGTTGAATCGGGTCTAAGTGCAAGCTTTAAAGTTGTTCATCTACCCTCTAGCTACGTTTTGGTGGTAGTGGTATGCTCAAATCTTGATTTCTTAATTTTAATTTGATTATGGGTTAGGGTTTGGGGTAAGTGATGAACCTAAAACCCATTTGTTAGTAAATTGGGTGTTTTCGGTGAATTTAGGTCATGTAGACCCAAAGATGATTAACTAGGGTTTTCAAAGTAGTAAACTATGTTTATGAGCCTAAATTGGTTAGTTAAAGTACTAGCACACTTATATATATGTAAATGGTTGTTAAGTGGGTTAGTGGATGACCCGAAATGGGTGTATTGACTTTTAAGTGGTCAAATGGGTCATAATGGACCTAAGATAGTTAGTGTATGTTTAAGATGCATAGACCTTGTGTTGAAAAGTGTTTTAAGACCTAATTTGGCAAATGTTAGGATTTTGGTTATGATTGACCCAAATATTAGGGTTAAGGGTGCAAATGGGTCAAGATTTCACCATGGGTCAAAATAACTATAGAATGGAGTTTGAGTTGGTTGACCAACTTGAGTTTGTGATTGATATTATGTATAATGTAATTGGTACGTTACATTGAAGATTTCTGAGCTTGTCTATCTCTCATCAAGACTTTGAGGTGAGTGGAAATTCTATATATGTATGTATATGATTTACGTGCCGTATTAATGGTGTGACATAGCCGTTTTGTGACCGTAGTTGTGAGACATAGCCGTTTTGTCCACGTTTTATATTTATGCACATAGCCGTGTTTGTGCATATAGTGGCGAGTAATAGCCGTGTTTTACTCCCACATTATTATCTGAGTTATTGTGCACATAGCCGTGTTTGTGTACATGATTGTGAGTAATAGCCGCGTTTTACTCACACGTTGATCAAGTGATGCCATAGCCGTTTTTGGGAACACTTGGGGGTGATGCCATAGCCATTTTTGGAACACCTTGGGGGTTAGCATACCATAGCCGTTTTTGGGAGCTAACGGTTGTTATGAACATCGATGACTTGTTTTGCGAAGTCATTCCCTTGTGAAGATATTGGTTAACCATGGTTTATAGTTATTGACGTTAGCATTAAATTATTATTATGAATATTATGCTATTGATGTTGCTAGTTGTACGATTTGATGGTACTAGCTTGTTTATTGAGGCGTTATGCGTTTGTATGCATTATATGATATCGTGGATGCGAGTAGGTAAGTCTTATATGCATGTATATATTTATTCTACTCACTAAGCGTTAGCTTACCCTCTCGTTGTTTACCATTTTATAGGTTCCGGCGTGGATAAGGGTAAGGGCATACGGTTGGATTAGAGATCCCGCTTGTTAAGGGACGCCTCTTGGATGTGTTAGCTTTTGGAGTTTGACCATGACTTGGGTAGTTTAATCCCAAACACCATGCTCATCGTGTCGTTTGGTACTTAAACTTTTTGGTGGTCGAAACTCACGTTATGTATTAAACTCGTAAAACGGCCAAAGTGGGCCCCGCTTTGTAAAACTTATTTTATGTTTTAATTGTGTTAGTTTTACATGTTTGAATATGTTGTTAAAAGCGTATTGTCTAATTATGTCGGGAAGTGGCCGATCTTTTTATTTCATGACTTTTGGGACAGACCAGCTTGGCGCGCCGCGCGGCCATATGCTGTCCCAGCAAAAAAAAATTATTTTGAGATTTTAACGCGGGTCGTTCGTGGTTTGGTTTGGGTTGTTACAGAATCCGAGGCCAACCCTGCATTGTTCAGTTCCGTAGTATGCATATTTTTACTACAAAATATCGTATTGTGAGTTCATTTGATTCCCTTTTACACTTTAGATTTTTGGGACTGAGAATACATGCACTGCTTTTATAACTGCTTTATTAAATGCTTTTGAAATATATTTTGAACTGAGAATACATGAAATGCTGTTATAAATGTTTGACGAGATAGACACAAACAAAACATTCCTCGAATGAATTATTATGCAAACAGAAGTTCTGTGGATTAGTATTGAACTAGTTGGACGTGATAATTGCCACTAATTGTTGTGAATATTTTTCCCCTGATTATTATTGCTTGGTAACCTAAGAATTAGAATCGGGTATGGCCCTAATTCACTCGAATCCTAAAGGTAGCTACCGGGTTTAACACCCCCACCCAGAATGTTCACTAGACGGAAGAGCTAGTGGGCGTGGTGTTTAGTACTTCGAGATTTATACATTTATTACAGACTGAAAGTTCTGTTTATTTTGGGGTTATTATTGATGCGCATTATATGTTAAGGTCGGTTACCAAGCCAAGCAATGAAAGCAAAGTGAATGTTATGTATCGAGAGAATGATTTTATACACAGGTTATGTGTATGTTATTTTGTACCCGAGATATGTGTACGGTTACTAAGATTTATGAAAAATGGTTTTGTACACGAGATAAGTGTACTGTATTTAAATCTTGTGGTCTATCAAAATGATGAATTTTATTACTTATGATAAACCTATGAACTTACCAACCTTTTGGTTGACACTTAAAAGCATGTTTATTCTCAGGTATGAAAGAAATCTTCCGCTGTGCATTTGCTCATTTAGAGATATTACATGGAGTCGTTCATGGCATATAGAGTTCAGTACCTCGCAATGGTACCAGCTGTTGAAGACTTCATCCAGGTGGATTAAGACAGGTCACTTCAGGTGGTATCAGAGCGGTGGTCTTAGCGAACCAGGTCTTGCATTAATGTGTCTCACTAGTAGTTGTTAGGATGCATTAATGAGTCTGAACTTCAACCTTAGCTGCATGTCAAAAGTTTTGCTTATCATTTCTAGTCAGAAATCATCTGCTTATCATCCTTAGGAAATTAACTGCTTATCATTCTTAGTCTAGACACATGTTACTGCATTAATTGCATGAATAGTGTATAGACGAAATTCATATCTTATCGTATCTGCTATTTCATATCTTAACGTATCTGCTTACTGTAACTTTGCCTGACATTTTCCGTAAATTCCTCCGTAATCTACGAAATCTTTTGTTCTATATATAGATATTCTATGTAATTAGAATATCATCCGATATCTGAAAATCATTTCATATCGAAAACCCTTTATCTAACCATACAAGACAGAACTCGCAACTAGTTCAAGCTCCTCAGATTTTGACAGCTATTCCGATATGGATTTCCACTCGATCTTCGAAACCAGTGTAACCAGAATGGATCAACTAATTAGCCATCATTAATTCTAAATGAATTGGGGATGAGTTGGTAGTCGACTTAATCAATGGAGATGAGAAGAAGACGATCCTTTCCACCCACCAACGTGCACTCTTGGCGAAGAACCTGAAGCACTTATCGGTGAACCTATCCGAAACACCATTTTCAGCCTCATTTCCAGGGTAACTCGTCACGATTATATTCTATCTACAATTCTAAACCTTATTCATCCGCTCGTTCCGACCGACAATCATCTCGAAATAATGGAAAATGTCAACGAGCTTCGCGCTTGAATAATCAATTTAGAAAATATGGTGTAAAACTTACCAGCTTCAGCAACATCACCAGCACCAACAGTACCACGAACAACCGAAGTTTCAACCTCAAATTGTAACAGACTGAAACCCGGGCTAGTTGTAAGTTGTCTATTTTTCCCTTAGGGTTTGTGCTTAAGTTTTAAGTGCTTTTATTTTACTTATTTTATTAGTGTTTTATTATATTTGTGTTGTGAACAGTTTGTGACAAGGGTCCCAGAACAAGTTTTTTTATTTTAATTGGACCTCGTTGGGGTTACCTAATCGTGTGTGAAAGATTTCAAATAACTGGTAAATACCCGTGTGTGATGGGGTATTGTGTTTTAACACAAATATAAAAGCCTTGACCAGCTCATTTTTTGATGTTTCCAAAAAATTCACTTCATCACTCCCGTACCTAACTTTCACCTCTTCAAAAACCCTAATCACTTAATCTCGATTTGGTTCTTAAATTGAGTCAAGAAACTGATTCCTTGTGTTGTTGTGAGTCTATCAAGGTAAGTTTTGTCAAATTTCATGTACAAATCAGTGTGTAAATTGAGTTTGAAGGTGAGTTTTGTTAAAAGTGATTTTTGAGTCAAAAGTACTTAAATTGATGTTGTTTGAGCATAAAAGTTGTGGGTTTATGTTTCTAAATGTTTAGTGTAAAAGATGTGTTCGGTTTTGGGGTCTTAAACGAGTCATAGGTCGAGATTTGGTGATTTTGGGTTAAAACCCGTCACTTTGCTGCTGTTGCAGCTGATGAACTACCTTCGGTTGATGGTCTTTGACCATCGACCGATGGTGAGGGACGATCGGCCGGTAGACAAGACCATCGACCGATGGACAAGACCATCGACCGATGGACAAGACCATCGACCGATGGTGTATGATTTCTGACCATCTGATATAATTTTGACGATCGGCCGATTGGGGGGACCATCGACCGATGGTGTGTTGACGATCGGCCGATGGATGGGACGATCGACCGATGGTCTTAGACAGTGAAAATTTTACTAAGTGTTGATTTATAGCCGTTATGCTGTCCGTGTCTTTTTAAGATTTTCAGGATGTAAATTTTGAAAATGCATAAGCGTTGAGCATGAAATTTTTAGCGGACGCATTTTTTTACTAATTTGCTATAATTCACTGTCAGTGTGTCTAATCTTGATGAGAAAACTATTCTAACTTGGTTTTTGCTGTTCTCAGGAGATAAGGACAAGGAGGAAGCTCATAAATAATAACTGAGCAGTTGCTGGTAATTGGTGAGTGGGTCTATCTTCGGATAGAGTTTAAGTAGCATATCATGCTACTGTGGTTGACTCTTTTACCATGATCAGAATAGTTACATGAAACAACCCAACCCGTATTCTATACGATAATTTTTTTTTTAATACACATTTATGTGCCAATTAAATATGTATACCATTCCACGAGTTCCATTTAAACGTACAATGATTTAAATGTTTACAAAAGGCACGAAGGCCATTAATTAAGTTCAATACAAGTTTGACCCCCTACAATGATAGTTTATAATCCAAACGACACTCGAGCATGGTTTGGGACTAAACTACCCAAAACGTCAGGCCAACTTCAAAAGCTATCCCAAAAGCACCCATTGTCAACATAAACGGGAGACAACTAATCCAACCGTATGCCCTTACCCTTGTCCAAGCCGAAACCTATAAAATGGTAAACAACGAGACGGTAAGCAATGCTTAGTGAGTGCAACAATTATACATACATATATATAACCTATCCATTCGCAATCACATTACCAAATACCTCATACGAACTGGTAACTCAAAAAGCATTTCAACATAAACGTAACACCAACAAGTCGTACATTATCACGCCACTTCATTAGCATATACTCAACTCAACATATATATATATATATATATATATATATATATATATATATATATATATATATATATATATATATATATATATATATATATATATATATATATAATATGCTAAACAAATCAACAATCTCAATATGGTTAACCAATAACGCTATGGTGCTACCGGCTCGTGGTTCACACCATACGCTAGAGCGATACTCTTTTATAGTGCTACCGGCTCGTGGTTCACACTCGATGCTACCGGCTCGTGGCTCACATCTTATTTTATAGTGCTACCGGCTCGTTGTTCACACTCGATGCTACCGGCTCGTAGTTCACATCTTATCACACACATGTTATGGCACTACCGGCTCGATGGTTCTTACCATAACACCCACAAATAAATACGTCATATACACATACGTATAATTACTCCACTCACCTTATCACAAGGATGATGATTTAGCACTTCCGAGCTTCAACGCAATGTACCTAAATCATTAAGTGCACATTCAATTTCACAACTAGTGGGATTAACCACAATACTCCCACTTGATCATTTAATGACCCAATTTGTATTAAATGACTCAACTACTCACAACCGCCCATAAATGGCCAAGACTCGACTTTAATCACTAATACTAGTGAATTAAAGTCTATTAACTTCAATTAACACAAAGCTTAGGGTAATCCATACCCATTTCATCTAATTGGGTCAACTAGTACATTTTGACCCGTTTTATCTCACTTAGACTCACAATCAAGTCAAACTTACACAATTACATTTCTTTCATAAATCTTAAAGTGCATTAGTGACTAACAACACCAATTGACACTTACAATCTCAAATCACAAGGCCAAAACCCTAAATAGTGGCTATTAGGGTTTCATTACAGCAACATAACCCAAACTCACCCATTTTACCACCAAATGAGTCTTACAAATCCCTAGTACTCAAAACCATAGTCATTAATCAATTAAAACTTAAAACATAAAGCTAGAACTTACCGAGACTATCAACGCGTAGCTAGAGACTCAAGGAACAACTTTAATTCATTGCTCCTAGGTTTGATTCACAAATCTCCAACTCCAAATCTAAAGATCAAACTAAGTGGGTTTTGTGTTTTGGGAGAGAAAATGGAGAGAAAAGAGAAAAAAATGAAATAAATGGATATGTGATGGAGAGTTAATGCTCCCCTCAGATCCACATGTCAAGTTACCATTTTGCCCCTCAAAATCCCTTAAATTGAGCTAAGTCCGACATCAGTTCAACAGAACTGTCGCGGCGCGACCTTAATCGTCGCGGCGCGACACATAAAGGGAAAATAGACCCTTCTTAACCCAACTTCTGATCCAAATTTGCTTGTTATGCCGCGGCGCAGACCCAATTGTCGCGGCGCAGCCTAAGGCTATAACTGGACAGCTCGACCAACTTAAACACTTTTTCGATTTTATTTAATTTGTACAATCCAAACCCACTTCCTATATTCACCTAGCCTTCCACAATAGTCTCACAAGACTTAATGATAACAAAACCCATGTTTAAACTTATATATATATGCACACATTATCAAGTATACACATATATATATATACACACATATATTCGTACATTTACGCATAAGCTAACGAGTTATAGACGTACAAATGATTAAGTAGGTACCTTTCGATACGTACGGGAAAACGGGATGTTACAACTCTCCCCCACTTGAATCGGAGCGCGTCCTCGAGATCCAAGCCGCATGACAAGAAGGAAGATAAACCAACACAAACTCTTCGGGCTCCCACGTAAACTCGGAACCCTTACTACGACGACATTGAACTTTAAAAGTCCTAACCTCTTTATGTCTCAACCTTTTGACCTTCTCATCGAGTATTGCAATCGGTTCCTCGATATACTCTAACTTATTATTTAACTCAATCTCGTCTAATGGCACCCAAGATGAATCATCCGCAAGACACTTACGGAGATGGAAAACATGAAATGTGTTATGGATCCCCGCAAGCTCTTCGGGTAATTCCAAACGATACGCGACCTCACCAACACGAGCTAAAACCTTAAAAGGCCCAATAAACCGAGGAGCTAACTTTCCTCGTTTCCGAAACCGAATAATACCCTTCCATGGCGAAACTTTAAGCATCACCATGTCACCTTCTTGAAATTCGATCGTTCGTCTACGTTTATCGGCATAAGATTTTTGCCTATCTTGAGCCTTTTTCAAATGCTCTCGAATCACATCAATCTTGCTATTCGTCTCTAAAACCAAATCGGTACTCCCGATTTCCTTTTGTCCCACTTCACCACAACAAATCGGGGTTCGACACCTACGCCCATAAAGCATCTCATAAGGTGGCATCCCAATACTAGTATGATAACTATTATTGTACAATAATTCCACCAAAGGTAAGTGCACGTCCCAACTACCACCAAAATCGATAATGCACACACGTAACATATCTTTCAAAGTTTGATTCGTACGTTCGGTTTGACCGTCCGTTTGAGGATGATACGCCGTGCTCAATTTCAATTGTGTACCCATATCCTCATGAAACTTTTCCCAAAATCGAGATGTAAAACGAGTATCTCGATCCGAAACAATCAATATAGGAACGCCGTGTCGAGAGATGACTTCCTTGATAAACAACTTAGCCAAGGTCTCCGACGATATCGCTTCCTTAATGGGAAGAAACAAAGCACTCTTCGTCAATCGATCAACTATAACCCAAATCGAATCAAATTGGGTTCTCGCCGTTTTAGGTAACTTTGTGATGAAATCCATGATAATGTGCTCCCATTTCCATTTCGGGATTTCTAACGGTTGTAACTTACCATACGGCTTTTGGTGCTCGGCCTTAACTTGCAAACACGTGACACATTGCTCAACATACTTCACAACATCATGTTTCATGCCCGACCACCAATAATCTTTCCTTAAATCAAGATACATTTTCGTCGCGCCCGGATGAATGGAATATTTTGACTTATGTGCTTCATCGAGTAGCACTTGTCGGTAATCACCCATCTTAGGCACCCACACTCTTCCTCGAAAAGACAACAAACCACGCGAGCCCATAGTAATGAACTCCGATTGTCCCACAATTCGTTCCACATGCTTGTTGTGAATGTAAGCCTCTATTTGAATCACACCGAGTTTTTCAAGAAAATCGTTAGTAATAATCATACGTAACAATCCCAATCGTAACGCCGGGTGATGACTCTTTCTCCTTAACGCATCCGCGACCACATTCGCCTTGCCCGGATGATAAAGTATTTCACAATCATAATCTTTCACCACATCCATCCACCTACATTGACGATAATTCAAATCTCGTTGATTAAAGAGGTGTTTCAAACTCTTATGATCCGAATAAATCTTACACTTGACAGCGTATAAGTAATGGCTCCAAATTTTCAACGCATGCACAACCGCCGCCAACTCAAGATCATGAGTCGGATATCTCATCTCGTGTTCCTTTAATTGTCGAGAGGCATAAGCGATGACTTTACCTCTTTGCATTAGAACACACCCGAGTCCATTTATCGAAGCATCACAATAAACCGTCATGTCTTCCACACCTTCCGGCAAAACTAACACCGGAGCTTGACACAACTTCTCTTTTAACAATTGAAAAGCAATTTCTTGCTCGTTCTTTCACATAAATCTCACGTTCTTCCTGGTCAACTTCGTCAATGGAGAAGCGATTTTAGAAAAGTCTTGGATAAACCGACGATAATAACCGGCCAATCCGAGAAAACTTTGGATTTCTGTAGGCGTAGTCGGTTGTCTCCAACTCTTCACCGTCTCTATTTTCCCCGGATCCACTTGAATACCCTCCTTGTTCACAATATGACCAAGGAATTGAACTTCCCTTAGCCAAAATTTACATTTGGAGAACTTAGCATACAACTTCTCCTTTCGTAATGTCTTCAATACTTCACTCAAATGACGTTCATGTTCGTTCATACTCTTTGAATAAACAAGTATGTCGTCAATGAACACAATTACCGACTTGTCCAACATAGGTTGGCACACTCGGTTCATAAGATCCATGAATGCCGCCGGTGCATTCGTAAGACCAAAAGGCATAACTACGAATTCAAAATGCTCATAAAGCGTTCGAAAAGCCGTTTTCTCAATATCTTCCTCACGGACCCGCATTTGGTGATAGCCGGACCGTAGGTTGATCTTAGAGAAATACGTCTCACCTTGGAGTTGATCAAACAAATCGTCGATCCTAGGCAGTGGATAAAGATTCTTGATTGTCACTTTATTCAACTCCCTGTAGTCGATGCACATCCGCATACTACCATCCTTCTTCTTCACAAATAAAACCGGAGCGCCCCACGGCGAAGCACTCGGTCGAATAAAACCCTTCTCCAGCAACTCTGGGGTTTGATTTAACAACTCTTGCATTTCCGTTGGTGCTAAACGATAAGGAGTTTTAGCAATGGGAGTAGCTCCCGGAACCAACTCAATGCGAAATTCAACTTGTCTTTTCGCCGGGACACCTGGTAACTCATTCGGAAAAACGTCTTCGAATTCCCTAACCACCGGAATTTCACGAATAGGTGGTGGCTCATCACGAGTATCAACAACATGGGCAAGAAAAGCCATGCCACCACTAACAAGAAAACGACGTGCCCGTGCAAAAGAACATATCGGCACAAGTCTTCTTCGTTTATCACCGTGAATAATTAACTCTCCCCCACTAGGGGTCTTCACACGAATAAACTTCTCATGGCATGCAATATCGGCTCTATTATGATCGAGCCAATCCATGCCCACAACAATATCAAAGTCGCCCAAAGTCATCGGGATGAGATCAATTTTAAAGTTTTCGGCACCAAAAACAACATCACAATTTTTACACACATCAACCACTAGCACCATCTTGCCATTAGCTATTTCGACTTCCACCGGACGACTTAACTTAGCTAACGGTCTATCAAGTTTAGGCACAAATTTTGGAGACACAAACGACAAATTTGCACCGCTATCAAATAAAATCCTTGCCGGATTGGAATTAACCAAGAAAGTACCTGAGACAACTTCGTTGGATTGCTTAGCTTCGTCGTTAGTCATCAAATAGTTTCGCCCTCGAGCCGTACCCGTCGCCTTCTCTAGCCTTTTAACATTATCCTTGTTCAAATCGGGACACTCTGACTTTCGGTGTCCTTCTTTGTTGCAATTACAACAAGTGATTTTGGTCGACGCCTTGGTGCAATCCCGGGCCATGTGTCCTCTTTGATTACAATTATAACATGTGGGCCCGAAACTCCCTTAAGCACCCTTCTTCACACTATTAATGCTTTCGGAGCCTTTCTTGTTCTTTTTATTGGAAAAGTTCGAATGACTCGAACCTTCAAACTTTCTCTTTGAAAAAGTGAAATCGCTTTTCCTTGGAACCTCTGGCTCAAAACCCCGAGCCAACTCAAACAACTCCTCAAAAGACTTAGCCATACCCCGACTAATCTTACCCTTCAACTCATCATTTAAGGTACGGTAGAAATCTTTCATTAGCTTGTGATCGTCACCAACATATTCCTGGCAAAAACGAGTCTTTGCCAAAAAGGTAGACTTGAGAGTAACCAAGTCCATTGAACCTTGTTGCAAATGATGCAACTCGTCCCGGATTCTATCAAGGTCGGAAGAAGTTCGGTATTCTTGGAAAAATTCCTTCTTAAACTCCTCCCATGTCAAGCTCATGCATTGCTCTTCGCCATATAAATTGATTTTATCGTCCCACCACAACTTGCCTTCTTCACGTAGCATGCTAGACCCATATCTCGTCTTCTTCTCGAGAGGACATTCCGCGGTACGGAAAGCTCCCTCGATATCGGAAATCCAACAAGTGCTTTTCAATGGATCCCTCACCCTATTAAACATCGAAGGTTGAGTATCCTTGAAATTTTTGTAGTGGAAGTCCCGCCTTCCACCCCCACCATTACCTTCACCCCCTTCGCCTCGAGGATAAATGTTTCTAGACTCTAAAGCCTCCTCTATTGCGGCTTTCATTCAATCATTGATCATTTCGGTCACTTATCCATCGAACGACTCTTGGAAGACCTTTCGGACATCGTCAAGAAAATCCTTCTTTAACTTTTTAAAGATGGCCTCAACCTTGGCCATGAGTTCAACATCCTCACTCGTACCACCGTTATCATTATCGTGTCCGTTTCTCATCTTCATTCTATAAAACGGAAAGGATTAAACAAAGAACGAAAAGACATAACATGTAAGTATATACATGTACACCACACTACTCCATCTTGCTCGACAATCGTCGTACATTACTTGTTTGACACGATTTGCACCCGTAACAATGGTAGCTAATCATTGTTACGCGAGCTCGTCGCATTAACTTGCTACTACAACGTCCATCTCGCTCGATGTTTGCTAAACAAAACACAAATCAATTAGCACAAGGTTAGTTCACATAAACCAAAGCACTAACAATTCCCGATTAGACCCAAAGTCCTACAAGTCCCGCATAAAGCGCTCACACAATAAAGTCCAAGTCTAGGCACCTATCTCAAGTCGCCTAAATCCCTTAGACCATGCTCTGATACCACTTGAAACAACCCAACCCGTATTCCATACGATAAATTTTTTTTTTATAATACACATTTATGCGCCAATTAAATATGTAAACCATTCCACGAGTTCCATTTAAACGTACAACGATTTAAATGTTTACAAAAGGCACGAAGGCCATTAATTAAGTTCAATACAAGTTTGACCCCCTACAATGATAGTTTATAATAAAAACGACACTCGAGCATGGTTTGGAACTAAACTACCCAAAACATCAGGCCAACTTCAAAAGCTATCCCAAAAGCACCCCTTGTCAACATAAACGGGAGACAACTAATCCAACCGTATGCCCTTACCCTTGTCCAAGTCGGAACCTATAAAATGGTAAACAACGAGAGGGTAAGGAATGCTTAGTGAGTGCAACAATTATACATACATATATATATAACCTATCCATTCGCAATCACATTACCAAATACCTCATACGAACTTGTAACTCAAAAAGCATGTCAACATAAACGTAACACCAACAAGTCGTACATTATCACGCCACTTCATTAGCATATACTCAACTCAACATATATATATATATATAATATGCTAAACAAATCAACAATCTCAATATGGTTAACCAATAACGCAATGGTGCTACCGGCTCGTGGTTCACACCATACGCTCGAGTGATACTCTTTTATAGTGCTACCGGCTCGTGGTTCACACTCGATGCTACCGGCTCGTGGTTCACATCTTATTTTATAGTGCTACCGGCTTGTGGTTCACACTCGATGCTACCGGCTCGTGGTTCACATCTTATCACACACATGTTATGGCACTACCGGCTCGATGCTTCATACCATAACACCCACAAATAAATACGTCATATATACATACGTATAATTACTCCACTCACCTTATCACAAGGATGATGATTTAGCACTTCCGAGCTTCAACGCAATGGACCTAAATCATTAAGTGCACATTCAATTTCACAACTAGTGGAATTAACCACAATACTCCCACTTGAGCATTTAATGACCCAATTTGCATTAAATGACTCAACTACTCACAACCGCCCATAAATGGCCAAGACTCGACTTTAATCACTAATACTAGTGAATTAAAGTCTATTAACTTCAATTAACACAAAGCTTAGGGTAATCCATACCCATTTCATCTAATTGGGTCTACTAGTACATTTTGACCCGTTTTATCTCACTTAGACTCACAATCAAGTCAAACTTACCCAATTACATTTCTTTCATAAATCTTAAAGTGCATTAGTGACTAACAACACCAATTGACACTTACAATCTCAAATCACAAGGCCAAAACCCTAAATTGTGGCTATTAAGGTTTCATTACAACAACATAACCCAAACTCACCCATTTTACCACCAAATGAGTCTTACAAATCTCAAGTACTCAAAACCATAGTCATTAATCAATTAAAACTTAAAACATAAAGTTAGAACTTACCGAGACTATCAACGCGTAGCTAGAGACTCAAGGAACAACTTTAATTCTTGCTCCTAGGTTTGATTCACAAATCTCCAACTCCAAATCTCAAGATCAAACTAAGTGGGTTTTGTGTTTTGGGAGAGACAATGGAGAGAAAAGAGAAAAAGAAATGAAATAAATAGATATGTGGTGGAGAGTTAATGCTCCCCTCAGATCCACATGTCAAGTTACCATTTTGCCACTCAAAATCCCTTAAATTGAGCTAAGTCCGACACCAGTTCAGCAGAACTGTCGCGGCATGACCTTAATCGTCGCGGCGCGACACATAAAGGGAAAATAGACCCTTCTTAACCCAACTTCTGATCCAAATTTGCTTGTTATGCCGTGGCGTGGACCCAATTGTCGCGGCGTGGCCTAAGGCTAGAACTGGACAGCTCGACCAACTTAAACACTTTTTCGATTTTATTTAATTTGTACAATCCAAACCCGCTTCCTATATTCACCTAGCCTTCCACAATAGTCTCACAAGACTTAATGCTAACAAAACCCATGTTTAAACTTATATATATATGCACACATTATATAGTATATATATATATATATATATATATATACACTCACACATATATTCGTACATTTACGCATAAGCTAACGAGTTATAGACGTACAAATGATTAAGTAGGTACCTTTCGATACGTATGGGAAAACGGGATGTTACATTACATCCTTCAGTTAGAAAGTAAGCTAAAAGAGGCTGAAGACAAAATTAATGAGCTTGAATTAGCGAGGCATTCTGGAAATGATGATACACCACCTGGATTCCCAACTGCGCAATCCCAAATGATACCTAATGTGCACCAGAACCAGTTTCAGAATCAAATACCTAACCAATACTATATGCCACCACAAAACACTTTTACTTACCAAAATCCCATGATGATGAACCCGTACCAAATGCAAATGTTTCAACAACATTACATGCAACCACCCAAAAAGTGTACTTATAAGAACTTCCGTGATTGCAAACCCTCCGAGTTTTCTGGAAGTACTGACCCGACTGTAACTCTCAATTGGTTACAAGAAATTGAAAGGGTATTTAAAGCATGCCAGTGTGAACCCGAGATGAAAGTGACATATGCTAGTCGATTATTGAAAGGTAGGGCTATGATTTGGTGAGATTCTTTGATTTTCAGTATACCAAAAGAGCAAGTAAGTATGATCACATGGGAGCAGTTTCATGGGAAGGTGTGTGAACAATATTGTAATCCATTTGATATGAACCGAATCAAGACTGAGTTTCTTGAAATGAAGATGACACCTCAAATGACGATCGGCGAGGTAGTAGAGAAGTATATGGATAAACTGAGGTTTGTACAACAGTGGGTGCCAGACGAAGCGTCTCGTATACAGCATTTTGTTTATATCATTTTGCTAGAGTACCGAACTTTTGTTAGAACGGCTACGTCGTTGTCTCAAGCGGTCGTGATGGCTAAGGTGGTAGAAAGTGATGTTCAGGTCGCCAGAAACAGAATGTTTGGTAATGTGCTACAACAAGGTGGGAAAGTATCTGGTCAATCAGGATCTAAATCCAAGAAGTCTAGTGGGTTTAAATCAAAGGGTAAAAGTGGTCAGAGTAGTTCTGGGTCTGGATCAGGTAAAGGGAATTGGTGTCACACGTGTCGATCTTCTCATAGTGGTCAGTGTTCTGAGGCTACAAGAAGATGCTTAAAGTGTGGTGTTGTTGGGCATGAGTCTTCAGCATGTCCGTATCCAAATAGTATGTGTTGGAGTTGTCACAAATAGGGCATCGTGTGGTTAGTTGTCCGTCGAAGAGTGGTAGTTCTGGGGCAGGGTCAGAGGCGTGTTTAGCATCAGCCGTAGGGTCAACTGCCTCAAGTGGGCAGAAGAGAAAGAACCCTCCGACAGCAGAGGCTAGAGCTTTTCAGATGTCGGTTGAGAATGTTGTGGCAACCGATGATGTGATCACCGGTATGTTTCTAATCAACTCAATACCTGCTCGTGTATTGTTTGATTGTGGGGCCAATAGATGTTTTATGTCCCTAGATTTCTGTGCTAAGTTGAAATTACCAGTTACTGTGTTACCCAAGCCGGTTAGTGTAGAAGTAGTAGATGGTAAGACTGTAACATCCCGCCTTTTTCCGTCAACTTTTCCGTTTAACTATTTATGTTCCGTTATATGTTTATAACACGTCTCGTTGATACGTGTTTGAATTATCTTGTTTAGGTAATTCCCGCACCCGTTTTAAAGTTAAGGGACCAAACTTGCCAAGGGTTGAAACTTTTGACTAGGTCAAAGAGTCAACCCTCATCCTCATCCATTCAATCTCATCTCTTTCACTCTTACTACTTCAACTTTTCTCTCAACTTCCATACAAAGATTCATCATCCAAAATCGAGCTAGCGGTCATCTTGCCAAACAAATTACATATTTGAACTCCTCGTGATCTCCTCTTCAATTCCATACCAACTTCATCTCATTTGGGTAACTTTCTAAAATCACTAGATTTTGTGTTCTTGATGTTTTTAACTTATAAAAGTGTTAATTAGTGTCTATGGCTCAAGTCTAACATGAATATATGATTTATATGCTCGATCTCGTTGTTTTAGTGTAACTAGCATGAACTTGAATTTTGGAGTGTTGTTCTTGAATTTTGGATGATCATATGTTGTTTGATGATGAAAGTTCATGTTTAAATTGTGTTCCTAACATCACTAGCTTCAATTTGGTATGTAGGTTGACATGGATTAGTTTCATAATCATGATTGTTGAATTTGTGATTTTGGGTTAGGGTTTGATAGAAGTAAATTGAATCTTGATGCATTAAATGCTTGATAATGTTAATTGTAAGTGTTAGGTTGTGTTGTATGCTTAATTACCTTCGAAACGGCATACCGTTCATGTAATTTGGTTGCCAAATCATTAAATTGCATTTATGACTTGTATGCATTGAATGAGGAACATTAATTGCGGTTTTTGGTTGTTGCAAGTGGAAGTTTGATTGATGATATGTGTTTAGTTGTTTTACTCGTCAAAATACCTTTCCAACGATGTATGATAGGCGTTATAAGTGTTTGCGGGTCAAGAGTTGTGTTAGAAAAGGTTTTGGTTCGTGCACACTTTGAAAAACTGACCAGGATTCTCTGCCCAGGTAGTGGCGCGGCGCGCCCCAACCCCGCGCGGCGCGCAGAATCACCTGGCCAGATTCTGTCCAACTTGGTCAATTTTTGAATAATGTTTGCTATGCTACGCACCTCCGATTCACATGTAACTTGTCCTAACATGCTCATACATGATTAAAAACCTCAGAAAAATAGTTCGGGACACGACCCGAACGTGTTGACTTTTTCGTTGACTTTGACCGACCAAGTTTGACTTTTTGTCAAACTTAACCAATAAATTATGCAATCTTTCTAACATGCTTTTATACTTGTGTCTTGCATGAAACTTGATGATTTGATTCACATGCTATATTAATCGAGTCGTATTGAGCCATAGGACTAATTGAACATCTTTGACCCTTCGTGACTATCGTTATTAATACAACCTATTTGTTTAGGTCAAGACTAGCATTGTTCTTTGCACACGTTACTTGTCGAAGTACTTTTTGGTTCGTGCATACAAGGTGAGATCATAGTCCCACTTTTACTCTTTTAAACTTACTTTTGGGATGAGAAAACATAAACGATTCTTTTGAACTAAGTGAACACAAGAACGGGAAAACAAACATTCTACATACGAGTTTAGAACGAAAATCCTCAATCCGATTATCATTAGTTACATCAGATGGTGTAAGCGAGAACTTATGTTATATGGCCATATGGGTTTGACAAACCCTCATTCAAACGGTTCGCTACCGTTTACGAATGAAATATATTTTCGGGAACAGTGTTGTTCTAGCACTAATTGATGGGGTATTCAACGGACGGAACGTTAAGCTTTGATAATTGGGTGCTCGTGAATATTAACTTTTAGAATGTACTATGGCTTTATCGATGTTGCAAATCTTGTGGTTCAACTTACTATTACTCATTTACTTATTTAAACCTATGATTTCACCAACGTTTTCGTTGACAGTTTCTCTATGTTTTTCTCAGGTCCTTGAACTTAGGTGATACATGCTTCCGCTCATACTATTTGATACTTGCATTGGATGTCGAGTATACTTGCATACGTGGAGCGTCTTTTTGACTACTTTTAATCGTGTCGCATGTGTTTCATACAAACTTTAAACATTGTTATGTACTTGTTATGGAAACTACTTTTGTAAACTTTGAAACACCCTTATTTATGAAATGAATGCGACATACTTTTCGGTCAAACTTTGTTATAAAGACTTACGACCATGTAATGGGACCATACGTAGATGACGCCGTCATTTGACGATTTGTCGGGGTCGCTACAAGTGGTATCAGAGCTTTGGTTATAGGGATTTAGAGTTCATTGGTGTCAACCCCGCGTCTTAGGGTACATCGGTGAGTCTAGACTACAACCGGCATATAGACTTGACGTAGGAATTACTTGACTATTTGTGCATTTATACTCGAACTCTCTTACTCATATCTACTCTTATCCTATCTAAATCTTGCGTTGTATAATTTAATTGACACGCCACCTTGACTATATGATGTAATGTCGAATGCACATATGAATTAGGGTAATATAATTCCCGGAAATTATATTACGGTGACTCATATGAACATACCGACATTATGACATAAAGAATTTAAGGCGGGTCAAGGATAATTTTCTCTCTATCTTTATCCCATATCACGGTTAGTATTATTTAGAATACTAACCAACGGTATTCTTTTGTTTTGAAGGAACAATGGCTCCTCGTCGTGTACGCCGCAATGAAACTCCCGAACAAGCTCTCGAACGGATGATAGCTACCGCCGTAGATGTGGCCATGGCCGGTCACTCTTCCAACAACAATAACAATAACAACAACCACAACAACAACAACAACAACAACAATGGGGCCGGTAACTCAAACGAGGGATGCTCCTACAAAGCTTTCATGGGGTGCAAACCTCACACTTATGATGGAACCGGTGGACCGGTTGTGCTTACTCGTTGGTTTGAATAAACCGAGGCCGTCTTTAGCATAAGCGGTTGTCGGGATCAAGACAAGGTCAAATACTCCACCCACACGTTCTCCGGTGTTGCTCTCACTTGGTGGAACACCTATGTTCAATCGGTGGGTACCGATGAAGCTCATGCCCTCTCTTGGACCGATTTGAAGGAAAAGATGATTGTCGAATATTTTCCGCGCGAAGAAACCCGAAAGCTTGAGGAAGAACTAAGAGCTTTGAAAGCGGTCGGAAACGACCTTAAAGCTTATAATCAACGCTTCGCCGAACTATCCTTGATGTGTCCTAATCTTGTTAACCCCGAATCTCAAAGGATTGAGCTCTACATGCTCGGTCTTCCAAAAAGCATCAAACAAGGGGTGATGTCATCCAAACCCACTACTCATCAAGCCGCTATGAACATGGCTCGCCAACTAATTGAAACGGTTGACGAAATCGTAGTGCCGGCTCCTAAGGCCGAGGACAAGTCGGGTGGCAACAAAAGGAAATGGGAAGCCACTCCATCAACCAACTACAACAACAACACCTTCACCAAAAAGCCCTTCAACAACGACGGCAAGAAGGGTTATGTCGGAAACTTACCTTTGTGCAACAAGTGCCACAAACATCATTACGGCGAATGTAACAAGCTAATTTGTCACCGTTTCCAAGGAGTTGGTCATAGGGCCAACAATTGCACAAGCACCGCCCCCGTCGCTCGAAAGGGGCCCAATCCTCCAAGGACGGTCACTTGTTATGAATGTGGCCAAACGGGCCATTATAAGAACGAATGCCCGAAAAAGAAAGCCAACCCCAACAACCGAGGCCGAGCCTTTAACATCAACACCGAGGAAGCCCGAGATGACAATGAACTAGTCACGGGTACGTTTCTTCTCAACAACTCTTATGTTACTTGCTTATTCGATTCGGGTGCCGATAAATGTTTTGTGTCCAAGACTTTAGCTCCTACCCTTTGCACTCCACCACACCCTTTAGATACTACTTATTCCATCGAAGTGGCCGACGGAAAACTCTTAAGTGCCGACACATATTACCGGGGGTGTACTTTGAACATTTTGGGTAAGGAATTTGAAATTGACTTGATACCCATGGAACTAGGAAGCTTTGATGTAATAATCGGTATGAATTGGTTAGTCAAAACGAAATCTCACATTCTTTGTGATCTTAACGCAATCCGAATTCCTATCGAGAATGGTGAACCTTTGATCGTCTATGGCGATACGAGTTGCACCGGACTCAACCTCGTTTCGAGTATTAAAGTTAGAAAACTACTCCGTAAGGGTTGTTTTGCGATCCTTGCTCACGTTAAGAAAGTCGAGTCCGATGAGAAGCACATCGATGATGTGCCAATTGTTAGTGACTATTCCGATGTATTTCCCGACGAATTACCGGGTCTTCCACCTCATCGACCGGTTGAATTTCAAATCGATCTTATTCCAGGAGCCGCACCCGTAGCGCGTGCACCATATAGACTCGCTCCATCTGAAATGCAAGAATTGCAAAGTCAAATCCAAGAACTACTTGATCGTGGTTTTATCCAACCTAGCCATTCACCTTGGGGCGCTCCGATTTTGTTTGTTAAAAAGAAAGACGGATCCCTACGAATGTGCATTGATTATCGTGAACTAAATAAATTGACGGTTAAGAACCGATATCCTCTTCCTCGCATCGATGACCTCTTTGATCAACTACAAGGGTCTTGTGTATATTCGAAAATCGATCCCCGCTCGGGTTATCATCAATTGAGGGTTAAGGGGGAAGATGTCTCCAAAACCGCTTTCCGAACTCGTTATGGTAGTTATGAATTCCTTGTCATGCCATTTGGTCTCACTAACGCACCGGCGGTGTTCATGGATCTTATGAACCTCGTGTGCAAACCGTATCTCGATAAATTCGTTATTGTGTTCATCGATGACATATTGATCTATTCTAAAAATGAAGAAGAGCACGAACAACATCTCCGACTTGTGCTTGAACTTTTAAGACAAGAACAACTCTATGCCAAATTCTCCAAGTGTGAATTTTGGTTAAAGGAAGTTCAATTTCTTGGTCATGTTGTAAGTGACCAAGGTATTAAAGTCGATCCAACAAAAATCGAAGCCATTAGCAAATGGGAGACTCCTACTACTCCTACTCACATTCGTCAATTTTTGGGTCTCGCCGGGTACTATCGTAGATTCATCGAAAACTTCTCTTTGGTTGCACGTCCTCTAACCGCATTGACTCACAAGGGAAAGAAATTCATTTGGGCGACCGAACATGAATCCGCATTCCAAATCTTGAAAACGAAGCTAACCACCGCTCCTATCTTGTCACTTCCCGAAGGCAATGATGACTTTGTTGTATATTGTGATGCCTCGAAACATGGTTTTGGGTCTGTATTGATGCAACGAACGAAAGTCATTGCTTATGCTTCTCGACAACTCAAAATTCATGAACGAAACTATACGACACATGATCTCGAACTCGGAGCCGTTGTCTTTGCACTTAAAATGTGGAGACACTATCTTTATGGAACCAAGAGTACTATCTTTACCGACCACAAAAGCCTCCAACACATTTTCGATCAAAAGCAACTAAACATGAGACAACGAAGGTGGATTGAAACCTTAAACGATTACGATTGCGAGCTTCGTTACCATCCCGGGAAGGCAAATGTAGTAGCCGATGCTTTAAGTCGAAAAGAAAGAGCGGTGCCTCTTCGTGTCCGAGCCTTAAACATCACCATCCACACAAACCTTAATAGCCAAATTCGGGTAGCCCAAGATGAGGCTCTCAAGGATGAAAACCTTTCACACGAGCTCTTGAACATTCTCGTCTCTCGATTCGAAATTAGGGAGACCGGACTCCGATATTACGCCGGAAGGATTTGGGTGCCTAGTTATGGGGACCTACGAAGCCTTATTTTAGATGAAGCCCATAAGTCACGATACTCGATTCACCCCGGTGCCAATAAGATGTACCACGACCTTAAACAACTATATTGGTGGCCGAACATCAAAAGGGACGTAGCTACTTATGTTTCCAAGTGTTTGACATGTTCCAAAGTCAAAGCCGAACACCAAAGACCGTCCGGACTACTTCAACAACCCGAGATCCCGCAATGGAAGTGGGAAAGGATAACGATGGATTTTATCACCAAGTTACCAAAAACGACGGGCGGTTATGATACCATTTGGGTTATTGTTGACCGTCTCACCAAATCCGCACACTTCCTTGCCATGAAAGAAACGGACAAATTGGAGAAACTTGCACAACTTTACATTAAGGAGATCGTAGCCCGACACGGTGTACCTTTATCGATTATCTCCGACCGAGATGGCCGTTTCGTTTCTAGATTTTGGCGTACATTGCAAGAAGCGTTGGGAACGCGTTTAGACATGAGCACCGCATATCATCCTCAAACCGATGGACAAAGCGAACGTACAATTCAAACCTTAGAGGACATGTTACGAGCTTGCGTGGTTGATTTCGGAAAAGCTTGGGACAAGCACTTACCTCTCGCCGAGTTCTCTTACAACAATAGTTATCACGCGAGTATTAAAGCCGCACCTTTTGAAGCGCTATATGGCCGCAAATGTCGTTCACCTCTTTGTTGGGCCGAGGTAGGCGACGTGCAAATCACCGGACCCGAACTCATTCACGAAACCACCGAGAAAATCGTTCAAATCCGAGATAGGCTTAGGACGGCCCGAAGTCGTCAAAAGAGCTATACCGACAAACGACGCAACGATCTTGAATTTCAAATCGGTGACCGAGTAATGTTAAAAGTCGCACCTTGGAAGGGTGTAATCCGTTTTGGGAAACGCGGGAAGCTAAATCCGCGGTATATTGGTCCTTTCGAAATCTTGGAGCGTATTGGAACTGTTGCTTATCGTTTAGATCTTCCGCCTCAATTGAACTCCGTTCATCCTACCTTCCATGTATCTAACTTGAAAAAGTGTCTTGCCGAACCCGATATCGTCATCCCTCTCGAAGAACTTACTATCGATGACAAACTTCATTTTGTGGAGGAACCGGTTGAAATTGTGGACACCTCTGTCAAGACATTGAAACAAAGCCGAATCCCGATTGTTAAGGTTCGTTGGAATGCCAAAAGAGGACCCGAGTTTACTTGGGAAAGACAAGATCAAATGCAAAGGAAGTATCCTCATCTATTCGTGAATTCGGAAACGCAAGATCTCGAGGAAGAAACAACGACTACTACGCCTACTTAAATTTCGGGACGAAATTTCTTTTAAGGTGTAGGTAATGTAACATCCCGCCTTTTTCCGTCAACTTTTCCGTTTAACTATTTATGTTCCGTTATATGTTTATAACACGTCTCGTTGATACGTGTTTGAATTATCTTGTTTAGGTAATTCCCGCACCCGTTTTAAAGTTAAGGGACCAAACTTGCCAAGGGTTGAAACTTTTGACTAGGTCAAAGAGTCAACCCTCATCCTCATCCATTCAATCTCATCTCTTTCACTCTTACTACTTCAACTTTTCTCTCAACTTCCATACAAAGATTCATCATCCAAAATCGAGCTAGCGGTCATCTTGCCAAACAAATTACATATTTGAACTCCTCGTGATCTCCTCTTCAATTCCATACCAACTTCATCTCATTTGGGTAACTTTCTAAAATCACTAGATTTTGTGTTCTTGATGTTTTTAACTTATAAAAGTGTTAATTAGTGTCTATGGCTCAAGTCTAACATGAATATATGATTTATATGCTCGATCTCGTTGTTTTAGTGTAACTAGCATGAACTTGAATTTTGGAGTGTTGTTCTTGAATTTTGGATGATCATATGTTGTTTGATGATGAAAGTTCATGTTTAAATTGTGTTCCTAACATCACTAGCTTCAATTTGGTATGTAGGTTGACATGGATTAGTTTCATAATCATGATTGTTGAATTTGTGATTTTGGGTTAGGGTTTGATAGAAGTAAATTGAATCTTGATGCATTAAATGCTTGATAATGTTAATTGTAAGTGTTAGGTTGTGTTGTATGCTTAATTACCTTCGAAACGGCATACCGTTCATGTAATTTGGTTGCCAAATCATTAAATTGCATTTATGACTTGTATGCATTGAATGAGGAACATTAATTGCGGTTTTTGGTTGTTGCAAGTGGAAGTTTGATTGATGATATGTGTTTAGTTGTTTTACTCGTCAAAATACCTTTCCAACGATGTATGATAGGCGTTATAAGTGTTTGCGGGTCAAGAGTTGTGTTAGAAAAGGTTTTGGTTCGTGCACACTTTGAAAAACTGACCAGGATTCTCTGCCCAGGTAGTGGCGCGGCGCGCCCCAACCCCGCGCGGCGCGCAGAATCACCTGGCCAGATTCTGTCCAACTTGGTCAATTTTTGAATAATGTTTGCTATGCTACGCACCTCCGATTCACATGTTACTTGTCCTAACATGCTCATACATGATTAAAAACCTCAGAAAAATAGTTCGGGACACGACCCGAACGTTTTGACTTTTTCGTTGACTTTGACCGACCAAGTTTGACTTTTTGTCAAACTTAACCAATAAATTATGCAATCTTTCTAACATGCTTTTATACTTGTGTCTTGCATGAAACTTGATGATTTGATTCACATGCTATATTAATCGAGTCGTATTGAGCCATAGGACTAATTGAACATCTTTGACCCTTCGTGACTATCGTTATTAATACAACCTATTTGTTTAGGTCAAGACTAGCATTGTTCTTTGCACACGTTACTTGTCGAAGTACTTTTTGGTTCGTGCATACAAGGTGAGATCATAGTCCCACTTTTACTCTTTTAAACTTACTTTTGGGATGAGAAAACATAAACGATTCTTTTGAACTAAGTGAACACAAGAACGGGAAAACAAACATTCTACATACGAGTTTAGAACGAAAATCCTCAATCCGATTATCATTAGTTACATCAGATGGTGTAAGCGAGAACTTATGTTATATGGCCATATGGGTTTGACAAACCCTCATTCAAACGGTTCGCTACCGTTTACGAATGAAATATATTTTCGGGAACAGTGTTGTTCTAGCACTAATTGATGGGGTATTCAACGGACGGAACGTTAAGCTTTGATAATTGGGTGCTCGTGAATATTAACTTTTAGAATGTACTATGGCTTTATCGATGTTGCAAATCTTGTGGTTCAACTTACTATTACTCATTTACTTATTTAAACCTATGATTTCACCAACGTTTTCGTTGACAGTTTCTCTATGTTTTTCTCAGGTCCTTGAACTTAGGTGATACATGCTTCCGCTCATACTATTTGATACTTGCATTGGATGTCGAGTATACTTGCATACGTGGAGCGTCTTTTTGACTACTTTTAATCGTGTCGCATGTGTTTCATACAAACTTTAAACATTGTTATGTACTTGTTATGGAAACTACTTTTGTAAACTTTGAAACACCCTTATTTATGAAATGAATGCGACATACTTTTCGGTCAAACTTTGTTATAAAGACTTACGACCATGTAATGGGACCATACGTAGATGACGCCGTCATTTGACGATTTGTCGGGGTCGCTACAAAGACCACCACCATCACAACATATGTGTCTGGGATTTGTATAGAGATTGAAGGGAAGTCTTTCCCGATGACTTGTTTAGTGTTACCTATTCCTAGCTTTTATGTAGTATTAGGAATGGATTGGCTGAGCTCGCTTAGGGCTAAAATTAAGTGTGATAGGAAAATGATTACCTTTCGTTCGACCGATGGAACCCATGTTGTGGCCCGAGGGGAGCGGGGAGGGTATAATTTTCATTGATATACATGATGAAAGTGAAAAAGTCGATGGAAAAGGGTTGTGATTCATTTCTTGCGTATGTGATTGATGCGAAGAAAGAAAAGAGAACAGTGGTCGATATTCTGATAGCATCAGAATTTCCCGAAGTGTTCCCAGATGAGTTACTAGGTCTGCTGCCGGTAAGGGAAGTCGAATATAAGATTGAGTTGGTTCCTGGAACAACTCCAGTTTCAAAATCTCCATACCAATTAGCGCCGTCTGAAATCTGTGAAATGATGTCACATATTTAAGAGTTATTAAAATCGTGGGTTTATCCGACCGAGTTCTTCACCGTGGGGTGCTCCAGTATTGTTTGTTAAAAAGAAAGATGGGTCAATGCATATGTGTATTGATTATCATGAATTGAACAAAAGAACAGTGAAGAATAAGTATCCGTTACCTCGAATAGACGATTTGTTCGATCAGTTACAGGGTTCTTCATTCTTTTCTAAGATAGACTTAGGATCCGGGTATCATCAGGTTCGTGCTGCTGAATTAGATATACCGAAAACAGTGTTCAGAACTAGGTATGGTCATTATGAATTTCTTGTCATGCCGTTTGGGTTGACGAATGCGCCAGCAGTCTTCATGGATTTAATGAATAGAGTGTGTCGTCCGTTCTTAGATAAGTTTGTGATTGTGTTCATAGACGATATACTAGTGTATTCAAAGACATAGAGTGAACATGCTGAACACCTGAGACAGGTTTTGAATATGCTGAAACGTGAGCAGCTATTTGCAAAATTTTCAAAATGTGAATTTTGGTTACGTGAAGTGCAGTTTTTGAGTCATGTGATTTGTGCTGAAGGTATAAAGGTTGATCCGATAAAGATAGAAGCGGTAATGAATTGGAATTCTCCGAAGTCTCCGACAGAGATTAAGAGTTTTCTGGGATTGGCTGGTTATTATCGCAGGTTTATCAAAGATTTTTCTAAAATAGCGGGTCCGTTGACTAAGTTGACTCGTAAAGATGTAGCCTTTCGATGGACTGATGAACAGGAAAAAGCTTTTCAGATTTTGAAACAGATACTGTGTCAGGCACCAGTGTTTGCTTTACCAAAAGGTTCAGACGACTTCGTGGTATACTGTGATGCATCATTTACTGGGTTGGGTTGTGTCTTAATGCAAAGAGATAAAGTAATCGCCTACGCCTAGCGACAGTTGAAAGTTCATGAGAAGAATTATCCAGTGCATGATCTTGAAATGGCTGCAGTAGTGTTTGCTTTGAAACTGTGGAGACACTATTTGTATGGAACCCATTGTGTTATTTGTACAGATCATAAGAGTTTGCAATATATCTTCTCACAGAAAGAATTGAATATGCGTCAGAGACGGTGGCAAGAGTTGATCAAGGATTATGATTGTGAAATTAAATACCATCCGGGTAAGGCAAATATGGTTGCAGATGCGCTAAGTCGTAAAAAGTCAAGTGAAAATGTAAAATTCCTTCGTTTAAATATAACTTCAGATTTGATTAACAGTTTAAGAACCGTTCAGGCCTGTGCTTTGGAGGACGAACATATTAAATCTGAACAAATGATCAAACGAAAAGTGGACTTAATTGATGACTCACGTGGACTAAAGACCTTAAACAATCGTGTTTGGGTGCCTAAGCTTGGAGATTTGAGGGATTTAATCATGACAGAAGTGCACAAATCCAGATTGACAGTACATCCAGGTAGTAATAAGATGTATCATGATTTGAAAAAAGTGTATTGGTAGCCAACAATGAAAACAGATATTGCCCGTTATGTCAAAAGGTATCATATTTGTGCTCAAGTGAAGACAGAACATCAGAAACCTTATGGTTCGTTACATCAGTTACAGATTCCAGAGTGGAAATGGGAACATATAACGATGGATTTTGTGACCAAATTACCTCGAACTCAGAAAAGACATGATATGATTTGGGTAATAGTGGATCGTCTAACTAAAAGTGCTCATTTTCTTGCTACTCGTGAGACAGCTTCGTTAAGTGAGTTAGCCAATTTGTACGTGAAAGAAATAGTTAGTCGACATGGTGTACCATTAGAGATTCCAGATTTGTGTCAAATTTTTGGAATAGTCTTCAACAGAATCTGGGTACACGTGTGAATTTAAGTACAGCTTATCATCCTCAGACAGACGGTTAGAGTGAAAGAACGATACAGACTTTGGAGGATATGTTAAGGGCTTGTGTGTTAGAATACGGTGGTTCGTGGGATACACATTTACCGTTGATCGAATTCGCGTATAATAATTCATATCATTCGAGTATAGGGATGCCACCCTATGAAATGTTATATGGTCGTCGTTGCAGAACTCTTACTTGTTGGTTAGAAGCTGGGGAGAAACAGTTTGCAGGTCCCGAAATTGTTTAAATGACAGCCGAAAAAGCTGCAATTGCTCGAGAAAAGTTGAAAGTCGCTAGAGACAGGCAGAAAATGTATGCTGATCCTCGTAGATGTCCGATAACCTTTAATGTGGGTGAACTAGTGTATCTGAAAGTTTCACCGTGGAAAGGGTTATCAGATTCGGTAAACGTGGAAAGTTATCACCGAGATTTATTAGTCCATTTTTGATCAGTGAAGTGTTGAATGATCAGACCGTGGTGTTAGATCTTCCGCCAGAGTTAGCCGGTATTCATAATACATTCAACGTATGTTATCTTCGTAAGTGTAAAGTCAACGATGAAACGCAACTTCTTCCTTTAGAAGATTTAAGGGTCGACTTGAATAAGAAATTGGTGGAAGAGCCGGTCCATGTAGTTGACCGAAAGGTGACTAAGCTGAGAAGGAAAGAAATTCCGATGGTGTTGATTGAGTGGAAACACAGTTTGGGTTCTAATCTTACGTGGGAGACAGAAGAGTTGATGAAGACTCGTTACCCTCGTTTGTTTGACCAAGACCAGATTCTGAGGACGGAATCTTCTTTAAGGGGGTGGATTTGTAACAGACTGAAACCCGGGCTAGTTGTAAGTTGTCTATTTTGCCCTTAGGGTTTGTGCTTAAGTTTAAAGTGCTTTTATTTTACTTATTTTATTAGTGTTTTATTATATTTGTGTTGTGACCAGTTTGTGACAAGGGTCCCAGAACAAGTTTGTTTATTTTAATTGGACATCGTTGGGGTTACCTAATCGTGTGCGAAAGATTTCAAATAACTGGTAAATACCCGTGTGGGATGGGGTATTGTGTTTTAACACAAATATAAAAGCCTTGACCAGCTCATTTTTTGATGTTTCCAGAAAATTCACTTCATCACTCCCGTACCGAACTTTCACCTCTTCAAAAACCCTAATCACTCAATCTCAATTTGGTTCTTAAATTGAGTCAATAAACTGATTCCTTGTGTTGTTGTGAGTCTATCAAGGTAAGATTTATCAAATTTCATGTACAAATCAGTGTGTAAATTGAGTTTGAAGGTGAGTTTTGTTAAAAGTGATTTTTGAGTCAAAAGTACTTAAATTGATGTTGTTTGAGCATAAAAGTTGTGGGTTTATGTTTCTAAATGCTTAGTGTAAAAGATGTGTTCGGTTTTGGGGTCTTAAACGAGTCATAGGTCAAGATTTGGTGATTTTGGGTTGAAACCCGTCACTTTGCTGCTGTTGTAGCTGATGAACTACCTTCGGCCGATGGTCTTTGACCATCGACCTATGGTGAGGGACGATCGGCCGGTGGACAAGACCATCGACCGATGGTGTATGATTTCTGACCATATGATGTAATTTTGACGATCGGCCGATTAGGGGAGGGGGGACCATCGACCGATGGTGTGTTGACGATCGGTCGATGGATGGGACCATCGACCGATGGTCTTAGACAGTGAAAATTTTACTAAGTGTTGATTTATAGTCGTTATGCTATCCGTGTATTTTTAAGATTTTCAGGATGTAAATTTTGAAAATGCATAAGCGTTAAGCATGAAATTTTTAGCGGACGCATTTTTTTTTTTTTACTAATTTGCTATAATTCGCTGTCAGTGTGTCTAATCTTGATGGGAACACTATTCTAACTTGGTTTTTGCTGTTCTCAGGAGATAAGGACAAGGAGGAAGCTCAGAAATAATAACTGAGCAGTTGCTGGTAATTGGTGAGTGGGTCTATCTTCGGATAGAGTTTAAGTAGCATATCATGCTACTGTGGTTGACTCTTTTACCATGCATAGTGTAGAAATTTCCATGTTAGATTAATATAGTATGCCTGATGTTGTATGTGAATTATGTGTACACTGTGTGATTGGCACCAGTCAGGCCTAGGGAGACTGGGGACTCGAGACCGTGCCTAGGAGTGGTTAGAGTTCGTATGAGGTCAACCGTGCCTAGGGGAGGTTGGGTCCATAGGCTACTGATTGTTGAGTATAGTGTGAACGATGCACCATCTGCATCTGGATAACTATACTGTGAATTGAGTAGTAGGGACTATCGGTAGACTCAGGCCCGATCAGCTGAGATTTGTGTGCTCGTACAAGCCGCCGATCCTCGTATTGTCTTATTGTATGCTAGTTGGTAGTTAGCTGGTACTATTGATGTATATAGCTTGTGTGTGACTTAAGCTATATCTGTTTGATAGATTCCATTCACTTAGCGGTGCGCTAATCCCCCACATATTCTCTCCTTGCAGGTTTAGGTACTGATATTCGGGATGGGTGCTGTGGTAGAAGACATGTTTGACAACCCTACTCTGATGTGGACTTGTGTTTAAATCATGTTTTGTAATAACGTTACACCGTTGTGTAAACTTAAACTTAATTACTCAGATTAATGTAATGTGGTGACTTATAGTGTGTTTGTTAATAAGTCTTCTGCTGTGTTTAAAAAAAAAAAGCCGGTGTTACACTCATGCCTCAATATCTCATTCTGTACCTAGAGTATAATCATCGTTCTACATGACGTTCAACATCATTTATCTTCATTTGACATGGCGATTATGTAATCTCTAATGTTTTAGAGATTATATATTCTTGTTCTAACGGTAAATCAAATGAGTCTAATATCATATTGACTCATTAAATCCATGATTTCATCTGAAGAAAATATATATGTAAGTATATTTTTATAAAGATTGTAATTAAAAATTCTTTTGTACAAACTGTTAATCGTGAAAATATTTAACGGGTAGGTAATACCTGAGGAATATTTAGATTTCACATTAATAAGTTACACTGTACATTTTTCAATTCAGATTTAGCAGTCATCAACAATACTGCCCAATTCCACACATATACGTATCTGTTCACCAAAGAACAACTATTTTCATTCAAATTCAATTTCATATTTGGATTTTGACCTATCAGAATTCAAGTCAAGATTTGACAAGTGGCATAAAGAAGAAAATAATGGAAAAAAATAAAATTTATTAGTAACCAATTAATTAATTACATAAAATGTTAAAACTATACTAACCAAATCCTAGCTAACTGTTCCTATATCAGTTATGACTATTTCTGTATAATATACTAGTCTTGGTTGAACTATTGATCTATTGGACTACTAACATTAGACTGCTATCATTAGACAATTAAAACGTATTAAAAGAGTAGAAAATATTAATTACAACACAAATGGATTTAAAATATTGTTAATAAATTACATCTTCTACAGTTAAATAATTCCTCAAGTTTGCCACTTGACTTTATCTTAAACATCCTTTGTATCTTGACGATTACAATCAGCGTTTAATCATCTAAAAACACAATTCTCTTGAAACTACCTTGGATTGATAACCGATGATTCAGATATGGTAGCATTAAATGCAGAGGAAACAGAAAAATTGTAGATGGTCAAAATGGCCAAAAGTTTGATAATAAAGAATGGAATGTTGGGAACACTCGATAGAAAATTTGGTACTGAAAAATGGATTGAACTAACCATGAAGGAGACCAAGGACAAATACAAGGAACAAACCCTATATTCAAAGAATCCAGGTAATTCTGAATCCGATGACATCTTTAGAGAATATCATGCTCCGAAGTCATGTTAAAATCCTTGTGGAAAAATTTTTCTTCCTTAACCTTCGATCTTAGAAATTCCAAAATATCATCATAAATATCTTCAATATTTCTGAGGATATTTTCATAAATATTCTTGTCCAGAAATTATCTATCTCCTCGTGCTATCTATGTTACATTATAAAAGAAACTGTTTTAGTTTCTATTCTTCAGTAAAATTTGAGTTTAAATTATGAATGGTTTCTGGAGAAGTGTTGGGAATTGAAGCATGAGTTATTATAATATAATAACGCCCGACCAACGTGATTATATTACAATAAGTCATGCTGAGTTTCTAATGGAAAGTGACGATGGTTCAGTAGATCACACCCTCATCATGTACTATGTTACATAACTCTTTCATTCTATTTAACCTCTAAACATATCAAGAAAATATATTCTTGATAGTTCTATCTTCAGTGATTCTGGTAATTTGACAAATCAAATCGTGCTATTACCTTTCCTTTCTGCTTAATATATTATAACCATTCGAAACTCTATACCTACGAATTCTGGATCATTATTCGCTTTACTTAAAGTCAGGAATAAAATAAAAGCACGAAGCTTCAAAATATAAGGGAAAATATAAGCCCGATAACAACACAGAAATTATAAACTGTGTATATCAATGCGTATAGCAATATAAATACACGGGAGAATTATAAATACAACACTCCCTAGAGCGAAGTAGAAGTAAACAGATTCCTCTGGTGGTAAAGAAAAAGAAGTATGACAGATGCGATAGCCAGGAAAACTTCAAGGATCAGGATCGAATTTAATATTTTCAAAATCTGTTGGAAGTATGAATTGAGGAAGAAAGTATTGGAATGATGAAAATAATGAAACGGGAGAGATTAATTTATAGATAAAATATCGGACAAAGAAATCGAGGTAGGTTATTGCATTAAATCAAAAATTTTCTTTAATCAAATCTTTTATAGATTTCGAAGATTTCCTCTAAATGCCTTGAATTCCGGAAATCTGCCATGACTACGTCAAAAGTTAAATCTCTATCTCAATATTTTGTGACAGCTTCACTCGTGCGCATCACATAATCGAATTGTTTTATCTATATTACTCAATGGTAATAAAACTCTATCTATCAACTCATATTCGTCATGAAAATATTTTTATTGTTAGCCATGACGACTTCACTCAAATTTCTGGACGAAATTTCTTTAATGTGTAGGTACTGTGATGACCCGAAAAATTTCGACTAATTTTGAACCAAACTCACGATACGAATTCATAATTCTGATACGATAAGCAAAGTATGTAATGTTTAGTGTTAAATTTTTTTGGACTGTTTTATTTTATTCATTTGACTTTTGACCAATTCCGACGATTCACGAACAACTGATTGTAAATAGATATGTATATATATATATATATATATATATATATATATATATATATGTATATATATTATAATCTGAAAAATATTAATAAAATGTTATACGGTTTAGTTGTTGAAATTAAATGTAAATAGTTTATGATTTGAAAATAAAAACTTGTTAAGTAATAAATATATACATAATATTTCAAATTTATATTAAAAACTTTGAACACAGTATTTAGAAATACTAGTTTTATTTTCTCAACGAACTTAATAACGAATAAATATATATTTACAATGGTAGATTGATATATGTAATATATATACCTGGTTTCAATACATAATTATTATTATGTGTATATTATAATATAAAAGGTATAAATATTCAATATTCAATATATATAGTTATTACATAATATATGATATTAAATACAAGTTACAATATAGTTGCTGTAGTAATATTACTGTTACTATAGTTATTAATATTAACATTAACATTAACATCGGATTTGATACATGCAATATGTTATTATTATAGTTTTCAAAATTATCATTTTATTATTTATATCATTAAAATTGATATCATTCTTATTATTAGTATTATTTTGATTATTAATATTATTATAATTTCAATTATTATTATTATTATAATTATTATTATTAATATAAATTTTAATTATTACTATTAATAAAATCATGCGTATGATACTAGAATCAAATTCAATTTCACAACCTTTTCTAACTGTATTTGATTTGTACTTTTTGGAATCTAATTACTAGAACTAATACACAAACTCGTACGACTCTGTTTAACATGCCTGTCAAACTTTATAGAATTTTGTTTCTGTCTGCAATCTGTTACCTTTCTCAATCTATCAACTTCTATCTATCTTCTCATATATCTCTATCTATTCTATAATTCTATCTATGTAATCTTACAGATAAAATTTCAGTAGAGATATATGACCATCCATCTTCGCTCTCTCTCTATCTTCATTTCTTCTTCATGAAATCCAAAACACCACCACAAGTTGTCAACTATCCATCTCTATCACCACATTTTAATTATGTAATGAATTCTGTCAACAAATGCAAGAAGTTAAAATCTGTTTCAGGTCACTATCTATTATATTTCTCTGTCTACTTGAAATATTCTGTCGAATCAATACATCATTTGTAACTGATTGATTATTATCATTCTATATATACATTAGACATGAACACACTTGGATACACACAATAACTAAAACAAACATATATGTACCTGTTGAACCCAACCAAACCATCGACACCATGCACTTCCTGTTTTAGCCAACAAGCAACAACAACCAACATTAACTCAATGACCTCTTTCACCTACAAGAATTATCACTTCAACCCCACCATCATCTTCCACCCTCAAATAGCCATCATCGGTGTTGTTCAAACAACAACTTGTTATTACTTCCTGTCTCTATACGATTAGAACGAAATCAACACAAACCGATTAAAACCAAACCATGACTTCATTATTACACGGGCTACTGCACATGGTCTTTTTTTCCGTCTCCGTCACGAACACCCGACACCACTACCATTGTTACCATTACGCTACTGCTATACCTCGATTGTTATTGCTATTTTTTACTGCTGCAACTGCATAATTCTACTCAAATTTGGCTCATGTTACAGTGATATAAATGATGATAGCGATGAAATGAGTAGTGAATAGAGTTTTGCCAAAATGATTATATAGAATATTTCATTAAAAAGTTATACAAGTGGGAACAAGGAAACAGTCCATGGCCGACCAAGTGGGTGTACACCACGTTTCTTTTTACTTTACATGATGAAAAGAATATGTTGGGAGAAATCGCATGGCCAACTGCAACTTGCATATTCCTTTAAATTTTTTATTCCAAACACTTAACTTGGTTGGGCCATGTTTCTGTTGGGCCGTGAACATGATTTAGTAATTGGGTTTATCTTGCTACTTGGGTTATTAAGGCAACTTGGGCCACTAAATGCAATCTTAGCACACACACATATTATTTAGAGTATTATTATTTCATAGTAGTATTATTATTAAGATAGGATGATGATAATTAAACGAGGATGATGATTATGATGGTTATTATTATGCCATAGATTAGGAATGATACGATGATAAGGATGATAAATACTATTTTCCCTTTATATTGAATACCAATATGCATAACTTTATCAAGACAAAGTGGGCATGTGGAACACTAAGTCCTAGTGGCTAACAAAAGGAATAACATAAAGGGATATGTGATAGTGGTGCATTAAATATTGGTCTGCTGCATTATTTATTTGGTTTTGATCGAGGGTTTAATGATTAAATTCTTGGGTTAGATCGTTCTTAGGTAAACGTGCACATGAACATTTTGATCAAGGTTGTTTTGCGAGGGTGGTTAAAAGATTGGTAGTCGTGAATATCGTGGTAGATATTCACAAATAAATAAATAAACCGAACATTCTTTTGGTTATGGTTTAAATGGGTTTACAAGATGAGATTTAATATTGGGCCGAAATAGTGGTGTTGGGCCAAGTTTATTTTGGGCCATTAAATTCTAGTTGGGCTGAGATGAAACAAAAATGGGTTAAATAAATTTGGATATGATATTATTCCAGAAAAATTAAATTGGTCGAACAGTTGAGAGTGTTTTGAGTTAGCGGGACGTCGCGGGTTCAAACCCGACTTAAGCATTTTTTAGGGATACTTCTTTGAGGTAGTATTACTATTACCATTATTATTATTATTATTATTATTATTATTATTATTATTATTATTATTATTATTATTATTATTATTATTATTATTATTATTATTATTATTATTATCATTATTATTTTCATAAGTACTAGTATTATTATTAGTAGTAGTATTATTATTAATATAGATATTAAAATAAATATTTGTATTATTATTAATTGTAAAATCATTATAATTAAAAACAACTTTTATTACTATTATTGATATTATATTACTAAAATAAATATTTCGTATATAAAAATATACTTTTAGTAATATTATATATAAGTATGTATTAATCACATTAACATTTTTATATAGATATTCATATATAACAAATTAAGTATTTTTAATATAATATTAACCAAATATATATTAATATAACTATACAAATATTAGTCATTATAAATGTATATACACAAATTAAATATATATAATACAAGTTATAATATAGAAAATTGTTCAATTACGATTATAGGTATTAATATATATATAAATGATATAGGTTCGTAAATTCGATGCCAACCCTGCATTGTTCAGTTCCGTCGTATGCATATTTTTACTACAAAATATCGTATTGTGAGTTCATTTGATTCCCTTTTACTCTTTACATTTTTTGGACTGAGAATAAATGCGCTGTTTTGATAACTGCTTTATTAAATGCTTTTGAAATATATTTTGAACTGAGAATACATGAAATGCTGTTATAAATATTTGACGAGATAGACACAAACAAAACATTCCTCGAATGAATTATTATGCAGATAGAAGTTCTGTGGATTATTATTGAATTAGTTGGACTGGATAATTGCCACTAATTGTTGTGAATATTTTTCCCCTGATTATTATTGCTTGGTAACCTAAGAATTAGAATCGGGTATGGCCCTAATTCACGCGAATCCTAAAGGTAGCTACCGGGTTTACACCCTCACCCAAAATGTTCACTAGACGGAAGAGCTAGTGGGCGTGGTGTTTAGTACTTCGAGGTTTATATATTTATTACAGACTAAAAGTTCTATTTATTTTGGGAATATTATTTATGCGCATTATATGTTAAGGTCGGTTACCAAGCCAAGCAATGAAAGCAAATTGAATGTTATGTATCGAGAGAATGATTTTATACACAGGTTATGTGTATGTTATTTTGTACACGAGATATGTGTACGGTTACTAAGATTTATGAAAAATGGTTTTGTACACGAGATAGGTGTACTGTATTTCAATCTTGTGGTCTATCAAAATGATGAATTTTATTGCTTATGATAAACCTATGAACTCACCAACCTTTTAGTTGACACTTGAAAGCATGTTTATTCGCAGGTATGAAAGAAATCTTTCGCTGTGCATTTGCTCATTTAGAGATATTACATGGAGTCTTTCATGGCATATAGAGTCCAGTACCTCGCAATGGGACCAGCTGTTGAAGACTTCGTCCAGGTGGATTAGGACGGGTCACTTCAGAAGTTACATTACAGAACTGTGCTTTCATTCCATCTAAGGATAAGTTCACCTGCAGTATGGTAAACTAGGTGATATCCTTCATTGTTCGTTCGGCCCATCCTGAAGACACTATAAATAATTATGGCTTGCATTGCATATAAGTCTGATCAGTTACTTCCAGCTAAAATTTCAATTCATTTATTCAAATGAAACGTTCTTAAATATCGGGTTCTTTATGCATATGGCCTCCTTACGAAATCAAGGGGTTAGTAAAATCCGTGACTAACACTATCCAGACATCAAATTGCATGGTTGTGATCACCATGTTTTCCATTCTACCTTTCAGCTTTGTATTGCGACATAAGCGCTCAACGTTTTAGAAGAGTTTAGAAACATCCATGATGCATTTCACGCATCCAGCTTACTGAAGATGCCTGTAAGGCTAAAAACACCATCTTTCCTTTTGTGGATGTATATTCAGATGACATACTCATGTTAAACAGAAACGAAATCAATTTGTTGATCTCTTAGGACAAGAGACTTAATTAATGGCATATACCTATTCTTACTCTCATATGCCGAAGTACCTTTCAAGTTAAAATAACTCACTTCTGAGCCCACGAGTCTTACGGGACTTTGATACGCTCCTTCTTACGGTACCACTGTTGGTCACTCCTCAAACTTTCGGGACGAAATTTTCTTTAACATGTGGGTAACGTAACAACCCGACTTTTTTTTCGACTTGATTTTGTGCTTTAAGCTTTCACGAAACTGCGTATTTGTGCGTACTGAGCTAGCCTATGCTCTGGGATCTTTAATCATGAGTAATTACTCTTGTTAATATCTTACAACGTGCTATTAAGTGTGTAATCACTTAACTTGATCCCCGAATGCTTTTACGACCGTTGGTGTCACTTATCGTTTTTTAAACTTTTGTCATAATTGGAATATTATGACTTCGTAAACTTGATTGTTATTTGTTATAACAATTACTTGGCTTAAGGGCTTATTTAATTAAGCTTAGTGTTTACTAATGCTTACTAATTACCGTAATGGACTTAACACCGTAATTGACTTTCCATGGCCCGACTTGTCTTTGTAACACACGTACTTTTCACGAATAATAATTTCGAATATTATTTACATTCATGATTAATTATTATTAATCATTTTTAATTAACTAATGTTAGTAGTTAATTACTTGGGCTTTTATTTAATTTGTTGCTTACTTGGACTTGGGCTTTATTTTAATGGACTTGGAAGCCCACCCTACACCACTTAATGGACTAGTAAGCCTACTTTTATTACTAGTAACTTATTAATGATAAGCATGGATTAATTATGTTAATGAGGAGACAAATTATTCAAGCATGTCCATGAATTTAACTTATACACTTTCCTAGCATACAACAATAACCAATACTTGAAAGATGACTTTTGACTTCCCCATTTGGGAGCTCTTTGGCCGTGGCCTTTTGTTGGGAGGGAGGAGTTCATTTTCATTTTATTTTGTTACTTATTTGCTTGTATCCAACTTCATTTACACATACTTCATTACTTGCACTTTCTTTCTCTCATCTTTTTCTCTCAAAACTTGTAAGTAACAAACTTTATTCTTTCTTTCTTTTCTTCCTTAAAACCGAAAATCATCATCATCAATCTACTAGTTACTTGTTTGTTGTTAAAGATCAAGTTTTCTAACTTGTATCTTCATGTAACTTTGTTACTTTCATCTTTGTTTGATGAAGAACCAAGAACAAGGATTTAAGTTTCTATAACTTATGGTTCTACACTTAAATATTTTAAAGATCTAAAACTCATAAGCCTTGAGAGCTTACTTGTGTTCATGTTTTGTAGACTTGAAGTTTATTTCCTTAAGATCCAAACTTTGATTCGAATCTTCTCAAGTATGAAACAAACATGAACATAATACTTGTAACTTTAGTTTATTTCTTCATTTTATTTATTTAAAGTTGTGATGTTGTTAATTTGGTCAAGTATTACTAGTTAAACTTGATCTCATATTTCTTGAAACTAAAGTTAAACTTGTAAATTCAAGAACATGGAAGTTTAACTTTCTAGTTATAACTTCATACACTTATGTTAGATCTAAGTTTCTATAGCTTATGGTCTTCTAATTTTGTTGTAAACAAGAGCTTATAAGCTTATATATATATTTTACAAGATGAAAATCTAAGTTTCATAACTTATGGTTTCATTAAAGTGAAGATCCAAGTTCTATAACTTAGGATCTAACTTAAGAACACTAGATCTAGACTTTCTAGTCTAGGATCTTTAAGATCTAACTAAGATCTAAGTTCTATAACTTAAGATCTTGTTTATTTAGTTTACTTTCAAGTTTATAGCATTATATTACTATTAGAACTCATGTATGTGTCGGATCTAAGATCTTGATGTAACTTTGGTTCATCAAACTACTTACAACACATAAATGAGTTATGCTACATATCTTAGACATAAACTAGTGTTATGATGGTCAAAACTTGGTAAAGATGATGCAAACCCATCAACGAGTTGTACACTTGAAGCTACAAGCATCAAGGATGAAAACCGTGATGAGCATCAAGCACCAAGAACCCACCGGAGCACCTTACCTACTATTTTATGGAACTGATCAGTAACCTGGGCTACTGGAAAAGTTTTAATTTCCAGATTGTTCGGTTCGAGTAGATGACTTTTCGTTTAAGACTCGTCTTAATCCGTTTTACGGTTTTGGATTTATAGCCTTCCGAAAGTCACTACACCCTTTTAACGTTGTGCTGAAATTTCTGACCTACTCGCACTTAAACCGTCGCCACTGTCAAACGAAGACGAGTTTGTTCTGAATTTTGGTCAGCAACTAGTGGACTCACATACGGAGCCATAGCCACTGATTACGAATGTTTTCGATTTACGTAGAGGTCGTAGTAGCTGATCAAAGTCAGCCTTTGTTTCGATCTCTATTCTTGATTGAAAACTTACTTTACACTTTTTGATTAATGATGAATGATGATGATACTTAAGACCTAATTTACATACTTTTAAACCTTTGAGACGATTTACTGACTTAGTAACTTTTGACTTAGGTTGAGGATCTTTTGGACCAACTACTTGCAATCTTATCTCGAAACAATTTAACTACTTTTCACTATGAGTTATAGTATCCCCTTTTACTTTAACTATTTTGGGAACTGAGAATACATGCGCTTTTTACGTTTTACATACTAGACACTAGTACTTAAACTTTCTATATGTGTGGGTTATACAACGGCATAAACTTTCCCCTTAGCTCGGTAACGTTTAGTCATTGGTCTTTGAACCGGTGAACGCGAATCTTAGATATGGATCCATAGGGTTTGACATTCCCACTCGGGCTAGTAGCGCTAGCATTTAACGGGTGTTTAATACTTCGTGAATATACGCACACGCCAAGTGCTCTTTTAGGGGGTATTATTACGTTAAGTTAGTTACCGGGTGCCCACGGTTGAACATATACTTTATCATACTGATTTGAATTACTCATTTAAATTGCTGGTTGAAGCACTGAAATCTCGTGGCCTATATTACATTATTGATTACAAACAAACTATAGCTCACCAACATTCGTGTTGACTTTTAAGCATGTATTTCTCAGGTGCTTAGACATTGTTGCTTCCGCTGTTAGACTTGCTGTCTTGGTGTTACAGACTTGCTGTATTAGACTTCCGCTGCATTACTTAGAGATGTATCAATCATGGAACTTTTATTTTGCATTCGTAAC